>NC_138771.1:351626653-353119153 GCF_965119305.1 Pelophylax lessonae
AACTGTTGGTTATAGTGCAACCTGACTCATTAAAGTGGTAGTATACTCAACTTTTTACCTTTTACCTACAGGTAAGCCTATAATATGGCTTACCTGTAGGTTGCAGGTTTAGGAGATATTCGTCCTGCATGCAGCCGCTGACCGCCGGACCTTCAGAGCTCTTTGCCGGAAAGTAACTCCCGTGCGCATGCACGGGAGTGACATCATCGCAGCTCCGGCCACTCACAGCACCGGAGCCGCTGAACCAGGAAGAGACGCCGAGGGAACATGGTGACCATGTCGGGGCTTCGTTTTAAGGTAAGTATTTCATAATGAGCTAGTATGCGATGCATACTAGCTCATTATGCCTTTCTCCTGCAGGGTTTGTTTTTTTTTTTTTTACTTAGGTGAGTATACAACCGCTTTAAAAGATGGTAAAAAATACCTTTTTCAAAACCTTCATAAAGCATGCTGGCCATCCGTTGATCTAGATACTTACACAGCCCCATGGCAACACGTTTTGAAGGATCTCCGGTGTTTTGGCTTTTAAGAAATGGCTCTCTATTTGCACTATTTGCACTTTGCATACCAGAAGACATCTTTTTAAAATACTTTGTCACTCCATGAACATCTGCACAAAAAGCACATTTGTGCTTATACCTACAATTCTGTGCCCATTTGCATTGCGAACCATTAAATGCAAAGCACACTCCTTTTTTATATCCAGACTGTACCATAGAATTTGTTATGTTTATTTGCCTACTTATCGGTGGGTTTTGTGGCATCCGCAAATTAAGCCATAGGCCTACATCTTTACTACCCCATATTCAATTTTATGAACCGCAAAATTTTTGTCTGAACGATTCATCATATGTAAACCAAGCCTCTGAATTTTTTGTGAGCTTCTAAAATAATATCAATATGATGAAATCAGAACTTTTTTCTGGACATTTCTCACACATTATACTTGCATTAATACAGAAGGCGTGTAACCAATTGTTTAAATGACCTGGCTACAGGCCTTCTTCTGTCATCATCATTTTTTTCTTTGTTTTGTCTCAGAAATTCTTTACTGGAAGGGAGCAAGGATAGCAAATCTTGGAATTCTTCATTTCAGATTTTTTCTTTTATCCTCTTTGACAAATGGAAACCTAGTCGAGAGGATAAACAAGGCATACTTCAGATATGCCTTTGCACATTCAGGGTTCCTTTTTCTTTATATGATACTTGCTGATTAATATGCGAAGGTGAAGTTACAATACCGAATGCTCCGATACCTCCCAAACAGCAGAAATATCCTTATTCTGTATTACATTTACCACTCCAGCTTCATTCTTTAAATAATCCAGTGTAGATGCTATTTTAGCTAAAGTATCATTTAACGTGTTCAATACATTTTCAGTATAACTACACTCGCCCTGCTCACTATAGACCGCTTCTGCCTGAGGATTGTGTGGAAAAATATAGCTGTCATCTGTTGACAATGTTATGCCTATGCTTGCCCAATCCTCAGCACTCCTGCGCCTGGCTTCTTCTTCCGGCTGTCTCGCAATGTCCCCGTCTTCCCTTCCGGCTGCACTCTTCTCACCATCCGCCTTCCGCCGCCGTCATCGTCTTCTTCTTCTGCTGCTGTCATCGCCCCTGCAGGTAGAGCCAGGCACTGGCTGATCCAATCTTCTCCTCCTTCGGCTTCTGCTCGCTCCAGGAGCTGGAGAAGCAACATCTTCATGTCTCCTCATAGGTCTCAGCGGAGAGCCCTAGTATTCCAGCCCTCTTGCAGAGCTCCGCCACAGCTATCTCTCATCTGAACTCTTTTTTTATAGGGGCTCTTAGGGCTTCTAGAAGCTTCTATTGACATGTGACCGCATTTTTAAGGATCCCCTACCTGCCAGTTACAAGGCTTGTCCACTGACCTTGAAACCTCTCTGGCTGCTGCTCTCCCATGAGGAAAAAAGGCTTAGGGGGCCTTGAAACCCCCTGCCTTTTTTCCCTTACATTTGCATCACATTGATTTCAGTGTGTTGGAGGTTGGAGTACTGTGTTAACAAGAAGTTAAATCACTCATTAGCATGAAATGAAAGTTACTAGTATAGTTTGACATCTGACTACGGTTGCTACGGTTCTTAGGGCTAAACAATTCCAGTGTGGATCCCATAGCTCTAGAAACCATCGCCCCTTACAAAACAACAGCTGGGCCTGCACAGGCTTGAGTTGTGCACACACTGATGACAGAGCACTCCTTCAGTCAGCTCAGAGCTGCAGTCACTGCTTGTTTGAGTCGTTAGGGAGAATGATTTTGGCAGTAGAGAGTGAATTGGAGGAGTTGCGCACTGAAATCCATAGCACCCACAAGGCCTGCTAAAGTAGTAATTCCACTGCTGGCTCTGTTGTTTAGAATCTGAAATGCTGCTGCGTTCAGAGAAATAGGCAAAATTAAAGAAAAATCAGTTCATTATAAAATGCATAAAAAGGCCATTCTGATTCTGATTGATAGCTAAACATCCAGGATTTGACGTGCGTGTAACAAACAAAGGACAATGCTATGTTCCTTTTAGTCTATTAGATGTATTATTAAAAGCATTCTATTGTCTGTTCAATAGGTGGAAAAAATGAACTGTTGTTGCTGACAGAAATCGTGTGAGCTTACCATTCCCTGTGTCTTGTCAGATATGATTGTTGCCAGATATCTCTGTGGACTAAAGAATGCCTCATTTGTATGTTAAAGATCTGAGGAGACCTGACACTCTTCCTGTCCTAGGGTGATAACAATACACCTGTACAGATACAGTACAGTAAGTAAGCATTGTCCCCCTAGGACAGGAAATGTGTTATTTAGCCATTTACTGTATGTGGCTTAAGCCACCGGGTGCTGCGGCAGGAAGCCCATGTACGTTTGTAGAGACGTAGCAGCTGTACAGACACAGCCGCTTGTCCTATTTTGACAGACATACAGGTTCGCAGACCTGGTGTGCGTTTGGGGCTGCTCACCCACACACCTGTCAAAGTAGAATGACTGTGTCCCCATAGACTTACATGGGCTGGATCCATGCAGCACCTTGCGACTCCAGACGCATAAACAGTATATGGGCCAGTTCACTGTATATGGGCCTCAGCACTCATGTGAGTAAGGAATTGTTTCTCAGCCTTTTTCCAGTCAAGATACCTTTTAAAAATATGGACAATCTCAAGGCATCCCACTTTTTGCACACTAGTACCGACTAGTATTCCAGGGTTTCTCCTCTCCCTCAGTTTCTCTCCATCACTTGGCTAATGTGACCCCAGTGTTGACGGTGGGGGGGGGGGGGGGGTCAAACAAGGATGCTTTGCAGGCGATCATCACTGATGACATCACTGGTTGTTAGAATGCTGGTGGCTGGAAGTTTGTTATAAAAACATGTGGCTTTGTGTAACTAAAAGGCAGGCTTGATCCCCCTGCTGGGTTGTATACATTTTTTTAGGCAATTTTTAGGCACTTTGACAGGGCACCCTGGTTGAAAAAGGCTGGAGTGAGGCCTAAAGAATGTGAATTGAATCAAACATTCTCTGATGGCGAATCTGTCACTGTCCAAACAAATGGACTTGGAAGATTCACCTGAAAATTGTATGTCGCTGCTTTATAAATATACCTTATAGTGTGTGTAAAAAAGAATACATGTAGGTAAACAGAAAGATAAACTTGTAAGCCAGTAGAACAGGTGGATAAGATTGGCAAACAGAAGGTAAAAATCCCAGAAAATTAGAAAATATTTCAAGGTAGAAAAAAAAAATTATTCTTAGGGTCATTTCACACCTATACACATTTCCAGTGTGACAAGCGCATCAAAAGTATTTCCCCTTAAAGGCTATATGATTTTTCACATTGCTATGCTGCATTTGTGCTGCATTTTAAAAAGTCCTGCATGAAGCATCTTTAGTGCACTGTGTAAAAGGGGGGCAGGGCGTCCCTTCTCTCCAATTAGCTCTCAGAGCTCCCCTCACTGAGCTCTGCAGAGTGTAATTTCAACTCTCCGCCCCCTTTTTTCTGACAGCTCAGACAAGCTTGATAACTTCTGTACTTTGAACTGATGTAGAGGAGAGACGACTGTAGATAAACAGGTACAACCTATGTAGGAGGATCTCTGTGTATAACTTGAATCCAGTCACTTCACTGGTTATATGTAAGGGTTTACAACTACTTTAACAATCAGCAGATATGTAAACAATGCCCCCTATCCCCTGCTGGAGTAGTGCAGGAGTTCTGCAGCTTTCCAGCTTCTCCGGTCCAGCATCCCCCTCCCCTACCCTCCCGCTCTCGGAGCCTATGCTCCAGGCTGACCCGCCTGCTGTCTTTTCGGCTCCTTCCCCCTCCAGTGGTAGCATCACTGCTGCACAGGAGGATGCTGACTACCAAGGAGGTACCGGGGGAGGCAATAGCACTGATTGCTAAGGACGTTGGTGGGCCCTGGCTCCTTAACAACTAGTGAATAGCTGGTCGATAAGGAGTGGTCACCCCACGGTGTCCTTAACAACCAGCCATTCATGCATATGCGCTGTAATGCAATGCATTTAAAACATGCTGTGTGTTTTTAAAACATACAAAGTGCATTTTAGTAGCGCTGCTTTGGGAAACCAGCTGCGCTGTAGTGTGAAAAGGCCCTTAAGCAAGCATGAAGACAGCGCTAAGAAATAACAAGGTCAATAGATGGAATGCTGAATAGTTTACAAAGTTATGCTTCTACATCTTTTAGCATTAACGTGTTTTCATGTTGAAAATTTGCTGTCAGGCTACCCATGAATAATTATGACACTAGTAAGCACTCTAACAAGTTTTCTGGATTTTTCAAGTCACAACATAAAGTTTGTGTCTGTTAACGAAGCCTCAGGAGAAGCTGCTTTGCCCGTGCATGTCACAATCCACACATGCTACTAAGTAGACAGATAGTCTTACCTAGTTTTGTGTGTACTGTTGTATATAGGGTCCCTGTACTGTTAGTGACTATACAGTATGTATATACTGTATTATAAAGTAATTCAGAGTTCTCAGTCAGGCATCTGTTCTTTCTTGAGAATTAAATTATTCAAATAGCCTTTTTTTTTTTTTTCTAGAAAAGATCAGGATGTGGGATACCTCTAATGACCATATTGTGTTTATTAACCAATAAAAAAAATATTGTGTGCAGCAAAAAAAGATGCAATTTAATCATAGTTTATTCCTTGCTGACCATTATGTAACCATTCGACCGCAGGTGGCTTTTTTGTTAGAAGATGATACACATGAGAAAATACTGCTTTTTTTTGAAGAGCTTTATCTAATGCTGTAAGAACAAAGTAGAATTAGGAGTGAAGTGTGGGGAAAAAAAATCACACATGCTTACCTCCATGCTGCAGAATTGCTGTGATGCTACATCTGTCCCCACCAGCTCTAAGCTTAAGAACTGACATCTTGCTCAGTTTTCGGTCCACTCTAAACACAGAGGGGTGACTCTCAGTCACCGCTCTCTGCTCTGACCCTCCAGTGCTCACTGGGACTTCATGCTGGAGAGGAGGGGGGAAAGGCTGGCATTAATTTCAGGATCCTTCCAGAGCCTGGATCAGCTCTGGGACATCAACCAACAGCAGGCTTTGACCCGCTGTAGGCTAATTCTGGGTCACCGGAGAACACAAGTAAGTTCAGTCCTGTGATCCAGAAGAGAAGTATGGCCAAAAAAGCTTTTGGCATGCTTCTTTTAAGCAACACTAAATTCTGGTTAAAAGAATTTTATTTTTAAGTTACTGTCTATTGTACTCGGCCCCCTCCAAATCGCCAAATTCCTTTTTTTATTTTATTTGTTTATTTTTGCAGCTGTGATCAGACATTCTGTTGGATGTGCAAATCAGTGAAAAATAAATAAGCATATAAATATAAAAACAGAATCAATTTGTATGTGAGGAGTAAAAAACACTAAAAGATGTATTTTAGCGGTACGAGTTGCTCGTCCTCCTCGCGGAGCGACAGACTCACTTCCGGCTTGCGTTCCACCTCTATCATGACGTAATGACGCTGTGCGGTCCAAACTGTCGCGTTTCGTCACTTCCGGTGACGTCCTCAGAGTTTGGACAGCACAGTGATCTCCGGACTCATATATTGGAAGCTCCGCCCATCATTCCGCCCTTAATTAAGCAGCCGGAAGGAGCTGAAATTACGGAGGTGTCCCCATATCAATGATTAAAACCAATTCTCTTCGTCTGTATCCCTATTTTGATTCAATATTGGGTAGTGGGGTGGATTGGCAACCCGCACAATGCCTGTACAATACCTGTATTGGTTATGAGCAGTGTATACATGATGTACACCGTATACAAACAATAAATAATCACATTATTTATATGAATGTGATAAAATTATTTTTCAAATAAATATTTCATATATATAACTTTACAATAAAATTGCCCTAGATGAAAAATATAAAACACCATTAATTAATACCTTTAAAAAAAAGTTTTAAAGGTATTAATTAACCACTTTACCACCGGAGGATTTTGCTGTCTTCCGTCCAGGCCACTTTTTGCGATTCGGCGCTGTGCGACTTCAACTGACAATTGCGCGGTCGTGCGACGCCGTACCCAAACGAAATTTACGTCCTTTTTTTCCCACAAACAGAGCTTTCTTTTGGTGGTATTTGATCACCTATGCGATTTTTACTTTTTGCACTATAAACAAAAAAAGAGCGTTTATTTTGAAAAAATAACAATATTTTTAACATTTTTTTATATGAAATTCCCCCAACAAAGATGTAAAAAACAATTTTTTAAAAAATTTTTGGCCAATTTGTTTTCTGCTACATATGTTTGGTAAAAAAAATCGCAATAAGCGTATTTTGATTGGTTTGCGCAAAAGTTATTGCGTTTACTAACAAAGGGAAAGATTTCTGTCATTTTTGGTGTTTTTTTTTTTTTAACGCGTAATGGCGGCGATCTGCGATTTTTTTTTGTGGGACTGCGACATTGCAGCGGACAGATCGGACCCTTGACTGACATTTTTGACACTTTTGGGGGTACCAGTGACATTACTGCAGTAATCAGTGCTATATATATGCACTGTTACTGTAAAAATGACACTGGCAGGGAAGGGGTTAATTTTATTGGAGAGGGAGGGGTTAATGTATGCCTGGTGCTTACTGACGTGTAGGGGGGGAGGTGACTGAGTGAGACAAGGACAGATCGGATGTCCAGCTATGCTGAACAGTCCGATCTGTCACTCCCTGTCACTATGGAGATCCGCCCGCTTGTGTTTACACAGGCGGGCGGATCTCCACACTAGATCCCCGGCGATCGGGGCAGAGCAGCGGCGATCGCCGCTGCTCCTCCCCTGGCCCGACTCCCGCTGTGAATGAAAACAGCGGGAGCGAGGCTCCGGCGGCGCGCAAGCGCCGCCCAGAAGGGGGAGTGTCTGACGACGTTAATACTACGTCGTCAGACGATAACGAACCACTCTGCCGCAGTAGTATTACCGCGAGCAGACGTAAAGTGGTTAATGGTGTTTTATATTTTTCATCTAGGGCAATTTAATTTAAATACCCATAATCTAACTTTTATAGTATTTATTAAACTACTCTTGTAACTCCTTGGCGCGCGGAATATACCTTTGTATATATTTTTTCAGTTATTCTGTTGGATGGTGACTATGTTCATTCTCCATGGTCCCTCTGTATGTAGAAAAGGAAGCCGCCCTCTCCTGCTCACCCCTGAGATGACCTATGGAGAGCAGTTGACTATGTGCTGTAAAAACCACTTTAGAACGACTTCAATTTAATCTGCGGTCTTAAAGATTGTAATATTGGCATTCTTGTTTAATTTATTGTATATGACAAAATGTGTGTATACAGTATGTTATTTTATCTTTTATTGTGGGAAAGTGGTACATAATGAACATATTTTCAAAATATTCTTAAGTACATAAATAACATTAAACACTTGTTGTGAGCATGCACAAGAAATGTTATTTCCAGGTGAATAAACAATTCTATTTTCTTTCTAGCCCAGGAATGAGACCTGATGTGAGTCCTTCTCCGTCCAGTTCTTCTACCAGCACCGGACCACCTCCCAAGCTCTGTTTGGTGTGTTCTGATGAAGCCTCTGGGTGTCACTATGGAGTATTGACCTGCGGCAGCTGTAAAGTATTTTTCAAAAGAGCAGTAGAAGGTATGCCAACTATCTATTCTAGCATCCATACTAATATTTCAGGCTATACGCTTATCAAAATGCTTTACAACTCTGTACAGATGTCTGCCAAGTATGCATTTTTGTCTTATCTTTATTTTACAGCAGTTTTTCGAGCCCAACTATAAGCTAAACATTTTTTCTATGTTTGGATAGGAAAGTGAAGTGCTTAAGTCTCTGGTTCTTACTGTTGTCTGTCGTCCCATTGGGAACCTTTTTCCTAACTCCTTGTGTCACTGAACATAGAAATAAGGGGAAACCTTTCCTAACAAGGACACTCAATCAAGTTTGTTACCCTTCATCGCACTTTCCAAATCTAAACAAAAAATTATTTGTACTTGAACTTGTTTGTCTTTAGAAAATAACATTGCATTTGATTAATACATTATTGCTTGTGCAACAGATGTACTGGGTCCCTAGTGCCATAGGACTCTTTACATTGTATGCTAATGCTTAAAGTTGATACAGGGAATATCCGATTGTCTGCTGGGGAACCAGAAAGACTTCCCCCCCCCCCCCCCCCCCCGCTGGAGAAAATTAGATAATGCTTTATTGAGTTTTTTTTTTTTTATCTCTTGATCAACTGTGGGTATAGGATTTTATATATATATATATATATATATATATATATATATATATATATATATATACATGGAGGTTTTCTATGTGTGTGTGTGTGTGTTTTTTTCCCTATGTTGAACTGGATGGACTTTTGTGTCTTTTTTTTAACCAGATTATCTATGTTACTGATGTAGCACCCTCCTAGCTAGGAGCTAGTGACAGAGTATAGTTTTGAGCTCCGTCTGCTTACCAGAGGGGCTGCAGGTAAATTGATATTGCTCTCTGCCTACCAGAGAGCAGAATCTGTTAGGAAGGTCTGCTCATTGTGCTCAGTATGCTATTCATTCATTCTGGAGAGTGTATCACACTGGTCCAATAGGGAAGCATGTTGGACAGCGGAGAAAACCTGATGAATTAGTGCATAGACTTTTGATACAGTCCTGATGATTGGCAGAGGGCAGGTCGCCTCAGTGCATTCTGGGATACTGTATAAAAGCCAGTAGCACATGTGCTGCAGGGTCTTTGGCTGTAAAGCGGAGTCCTGAAGGGAGGGGGCAGCTGCCTTCTCCTCTGTAGAGGTGCCATGTGGTCGCAGGAGGTCGTCCTGAGGGCCAGAGGAGCGGTTGAGAGGAGGTCCAGGAAAGCTGACTGAGAGGGGAGACACTGGAGACCCTGGGACTGCAGTATTGTGAGTACAGGGACTCGTGTCAAGGGGCTTGACCGTAGGGGGGCCACCCCTGCTCGTAGAATAGTCAGAGGACAGGTGTAAGCAGAGGAAGAGAGAGGATACTAGGGAGAGTGTCCTGAAGATAATTGTTCATCAAGTCGTCTTAAAGATAAGAGACTTAATCCATATTCATCCAAAGTTGCAGGATGAATCAACAGCCTGGCTGTTCCATACCTATTGCAAAGTAGAGAAGATAGTAGTCCTCAAACACTGTGAATAGTTAAAATTAGAGTATCCCACTATTTCCTTCTCCTATCCCCATTCTACAATAAACAACAAAAACAACCAAATACCCCTGGACTGATTATTGGAGTGTGAGCCAAGGAGAATTAAGGAATTGTCTTTGCTTATGGCCGTGTGCTGGTAACCAGGGGAAACCCACAGAGTGAATATTATGCGGTCCTTACGGGGGCAGTGCTACACTATGTTACTATGTTATGGCTATAGTTATGCTTTTGTTCTGTGAGATTATAGCCTCTTCTCCATCTTCTTTATGTTATCCTTAATTTCACCAGATCAGACCGATATTTTGCAAGTTGGTAAGTACTATGCTTCAAAATGGTTCTGATCATTATATGGACTATAGAAGCCTATTATGGTCCTTAAACGTTTCCAGTCATCCCGATCAATAATGCTTGCATCAGACAAATGACTTGCAAGACTGTAAGACATTGCTCTGAATAACAGTGTACTTAAACCCAAGAACAAAAATGCAAAACATTGAAGCCAACCAGCCAATAGATGTAACAGCTAAATTTACTAAAATACAAATTGGCCTAAACTGGTAAAAAATTTGATTTTTTTTTTTTAATTTTTTTATTGGGAAAATTTTATAGCAGACAGTAAAAAATATTGTGTTTTTTTTTTTTTTTTTTCAAAATTGTCACTCTTTTTTTGTTTATAGCGCAAAATCTAAACCTCGCAGAGGTGATCAAATACTACCAAAAGAAAGCTATGTTTGTAGGAAAAAAGGACGTTAATTGTATTTGGTAACAGCGTCACATGACCGCGCAATTGTTAAAGTAACGCAGTGCCGAATTGCAAAAAATGGCCCGGTCATTAAAGGGGTAAAACTTTCCGGAGCTGAAGTGGTTAATCTTTAAAAAATCGTAAACTCGATTTAACCTCCCCTCACAATTTTAGTCTGGCATTGCCACGATTTATGTAACAGTGCAGAGCCGTTCTCTGCTCAGAGCTGTCAAAGAAAAAAAAAAACAGCCGGCAAAGATTATCACAACTTTGCTTAGCGCTGAGAGATTAAAGAGAAACATTGTATCATTTCGTTCTTTTAGATCAAAGGGATGAACTTCAGTCTATCAATTAGGTCAGTTTAACCACTTAACCGCCTTAGCGGTATCCCCGAGCGTGACTCGGGGTAGGAATTTTCTGCTATTAGCGGTATCCCCGAGCCACGCTCGGGGTCAATGGGCAGAGCGTGCAGACAGCGCAGCGGAGCTTCTCTTACCTTATCCTGGCGATCCAGCGATGAGCTCTCATTGCTGTGGTCGCCAGCCGAGATCTCCGCCGCTCGTCTGTCGTCTGTCGGTAGGAGGACTTCCTAGTTCCGTTCCCTGCAGCAGCAATGCTGCATGGGAGCGGAACTAGGGAGGGAAATTCAAAAAAAAAAAAAAAAAACGTTGCACAAAACACATAACACATTTTATATTATATATATGCATATATATATATATATATATATATATATATATATATATATATATATATGCATATATATATATATATATATATATATATATATATATATATATATATATATATGCATATATATATATATATATATATATATATATATATATATATGCATATATATATATATATATATATATATATATATATATATATATATATATATATATGCATATATATATATATATATATATATATATATATATATATATATATGCATATATATATATATATACATATATATATATATATATATGCATATATATATATGCATATATATATATATATATATATATATATGCATATATATATATGCATATATATATATATATATATATATATATACATATATATATATATATATATATGCATATATATATATATATATATATATATATATATATATGCATATATATATATATATATAAAATTATATTATTGATTCGATTATAATTCATGCGTTATATATATATATATATACACACACACATATATATATAATATATAACGCATGAATTATAATCTAATTAATAATATAATTTTATTATATATATTATATATTAAATAATAAAATAATATTATTGATTCGATTATAATTCACTTGTTTGTGTTTCAAATTTATCACATCTGGGATGTCTACTAGAGACTTGTTTTGGTCAGGTTTAAGTAAGTAATTACTAAGAATTGTAGGCCTATAATACATAACGCCAAATTTCCATGAAAAGAATTGTACCGCTTTTGGAACAGAATTCCTGACAGAATCATACCGCCAGGGAGGTTAAAGACGAAGCCTTTTTCTGACACTTTACGAGTTCAAATCAGTATTTTTTGCTAGAAAATTACTTAGAACCCCAAACATTATATATAATTATCTAGCAGAGACCGTAGAGAATAAAATGTTGTTGTAATATTTTATGTCACACTGTATTTGCGCAGCAGTCTTTCAAAGGCACTTCAATGAAAAAAAAAACTAAACAGTAAAGTTAGCCCAATTTTTTGTATAATGTGAAAGATGATGTTACGCTGAGAATTGTGAGAGAATCATGATCTTTATTTTAAACAAAAAAATCATGATTTTCATTTATTCAGAATCGTGCAGCTCTAATATATAGCCAATTATGATGTTAAATTGTGTATCTTGTTGAATTGTGTCAGTGAAGCAACACCTAATTGGACTGAGAAGTTGAGCCTTAAAATACTTCTTTCCTCGATAAAAGTCTGATCTTTGCCAACAGCTCTAGCGGAAAACATATCCCATGCTGCTATTACCTACAGAATGCATTGTGTGTAGTTCAGCAGAACAACTGGACCATGGCTAACTGCTAGCACTGACATAGGGCACTTTGTAGGCCAAGACTACTTTTTTTTTTAAGTGGAGACAATAGAGCCAATAGTCCTGCTGAGAGTACCAGATGGTATTAAAAATGAACATGACTCTCTAGGTATGTGCAAACTGCATTCACTATTCTATTGTCTCTAATCTCTTTGTTGCTGGAAATGCACCATTATATGTAGTCACCTTGTTTGTGTGCATTAATTAGTCACAGTCCATTTTGGCATTGACAGTTTCTCAAATTGTAATTAATGTGCAATGCAGGTGGGTAAGCAGATGCCAAGCAATGTTTAACTTCTAAAACAACTTGTATGAACATTCTCCCACTTCATAGTAACAAGCCACGAGTAATGGAGGGCAGATTTTTACCAACAAAAACTTCACAGATATTAGAAATTTTCATCATTTAAAAAAAAACAAAAAACTTTAGGCACTTTTATGTATAAGTGCACTTTCACTTTGAATTATGCATTTGTACTTATCCCTGCAAACACTAGTCAACACTTATTGCCACTGAAGGTTTTCAATCTTGGCTGTCAGCATGGTTCCTAGTCATGTTATCACTATGTCCTTTTTGACGTAGTGATAACATGCCAGCTGGAGGTTTCATTGAAAAAATGAAAGCCCTCAGGTTACAGTTGAACACTGCTTCCATCAGGGTCCAGTGCTCATCTGCGATTCCATAGTTTTTATGCTGCAATCATCAATTTATCGGATTACATTTTTAAAAATAAAAGAAGTTAATTAAAACCTGCATTTTTATTTTATTTTATGTTATTTTATTTTTTTGCAATTTATGCAGTTGTAAACCTATAATAAAAGCACAACAGTTTTTTTCTTTTTATTTAAACAGTAGTCTTATACGTCCTTAAGAAATATGAAAATGATTTGGGTTTGCAAACTAGTAATAGTAGTATTGGTAAATTAATAGACAACACTGTCAATTGTCAACACTGCTACATTTGACTGAGGGATCTAGGCATCAATGACCCTTGAGCACTGAAGGATTAAAAAACAATATCATCTTTAGTGAAGCTATCAATAGTTCCCAGCACCTCTCTGAATGCTACCCACCTGAGATATTTCTTCCCAATCCAGTGATCTTTCTTTCACTTATGTCCCAGTCGGACCTTCTTTATGCTGCACATGCGCCCATGGCCCCATGAGTTTCTAGGGGAGCTGTTCTCCTAGTGGCCTCCAGCAGTCTCTTGAAGTACAGCCTACCTATAGGAAAGGATGGAGCCAGTAGTAGAGCCAAAGGAGACCTTGTTGAAGCAAAGATTGCTAGATCTGGGAGAAAGGTAAATTGGGCTGGATTTGGGGTGTTGGGGGGATTTATTATAGGACAACTTCACCTTTTAGCACCTCTGAGAAAACATAAAACTATTATTTCTTGCACAATTGAAAGGCTCAAATTAATGGGCATAGTTGGATTGAATGCATGTGTTTAAATCTTGTAAGTATACTTTATATTAAAACTGTATCCTAACTTAAAAAACAGAAAATGTAATCTATATCAGCTTACCAGTCGTTAGATGTCGTTGCTTCCATTAATTTGCGCAACACTTTACATGTATATATTGTAGATTCACATCAGGCCCTACCCTCAAGGAGCTTACAATCCAAGGTCCCTAACTCGCATTCATTCACATACTAACATGTCTTTGGAGTGTGGGAGGAAACCAGAGTACCCAGAGGAAACCTATGCAGGCACTGGGAGAACAGAAAGGGGAAGGAGAAGAAAGGCAGCGCCACCTCAGTGTAGATTAAAAGGCTATTTATTACATAAAAACAACGTAGTAACTCACACAGAGGAAATAGTTGATCAGCAAATGGTGATGGATCATCTGCAACACTGCAGTGATGCTAGGGAAGTACACTGTGGCGGCCGTGGTCCTGGCTGTGCCGGGGGAGTCCGACACTTCCTGTGTTTCTGGCAGCGTTCAGTATCCAGGCTTACATCCAATAGTGGCAGGGGGGTGCTCATGTTCGGAGCATGCATGCTCCTTCCTCAGGCGATGCTGGGAGAACAGACAAATTCCAGGAAGGTATTGCTGTGGTTGGGATCAGAAACCGACAACCCTAAAGCTGCCATGCGGAAGTGCTAAGACATTTTCTGTCCCTGGTTGGCTATGTTTATTCCTGCACTGTACCTATGCAGGGAGCCATGGTTATCAGCCAGGCTGGACTTCATATGTGTCTGGCTTTGTTCATTTCCATTGCATGAGGGGTGGGGATAGTAGTTGTTTACAGAAAGAAGATAGCATAGTTTTATGTTTCTAGTTTTGGCTCGCATGAAGTGGTAAGGACACTGCATTTCTGGCAATATCAACAGGTTCAGGTATTTCTTACACTTGCTGTTGGTGAGCTCGGATATATTAAATGTTTGTTCTTTTGTTTAGTTATCCTTTATTTAGGACACCTGGATTCATTTAGGTGAAAAAGTTGAAAATTCCCTTCCCAAAATACTTTGATTTTGGAAGAGTAAAACCATTGAAGTATTTGCCTTCGACCCATTCCCTTTATTAAACAGGCTAAGTTTAATTTATCAAGTCTTTGAAATAGGAGCATTTAGATTTTGTGTTTGCATGTTTTCTTGTTCAAAGAACAAAGCATATGAGAGTGATTGTAATCAGAATCTGAAGGGTGGAAATCAACATGGATGGAACTATATCACCCTAACATAATTATAGATATGTTCTAAAGCTGCAAGGTGGAGCTAGCATGATGTTTGAATTAAACATCTGACAAATCTAATGAGGTGATTCATTTGGTGAGATGTAGACACATTCATTTAATTCATCAAGAGTTTCTCAGGTTTTGAGTTGACATATTTCTGAGAAATATACAGGAGACATCTGTCAGGGTAATTTAAGGTAAAATATTCTGTAAATTGTCCCTGGCATAATGGTAAATTAAAGATTTTATTTTCTGTTCACTTGTGCTGCTGCTATTTGCTACATGTACAGTACTGTGCAGAAGTTTTAGGCAGGTGTGAAGAAATGCTGTAAGGTAAGAATGCTTTCAAAAATATATTTTAATAGATTATTTTTATCAATTTACAAAATGTAAAGTGATTGAACAGAAGTAAAATCTAAACCAAATCAGCCTTTGGTGTGTCTGCCCTTTGGCTTCAATCCAACAACAATTCTTAAACTTGCAACGTCAGTGGTTTTGTAGAATTATGGCACTTTTCCACTGCAAGTACCGGCTCGGCTCCACTTGGCCCTGCTTGGCCCGGTTTGGTTTTCCACTGCATGGTACCGCATGGTATGGTGTTGGAACAGTTTGGTACGGTTTGCTTTTCCACTAAAGTAGTACTAAAGTAAGTGGGTGGGATAACAACGATTCTCTGACCAATCAGTGGCAAGTAGTGACAAACAATCAAGGCTGCATGCAAAGGATTGTGGGATATGGTACCGGTACGGCCCTCTTAGAACCACAACTGAGGTGGTACTGTTTATGGTACTGTTTAGAGAGCCGTACCGTTCGGTTCCATGTAGTGGAAAAGTGCCGCCGTACCGTACTGTACCGAACCATTTCTACACCGTACCATGCGGTACTAGCAGTGGAAAAGCACAAAAGCGAGCCGAACCGTTCGGTTCCATGCAGTGGAAAAGCACCAGAGTCAGGTGTATTTTGGGAGGAGGTGTGTTGTAATTTTTGGAGAAAAAAAGAAACGGGAGTATTTTCGAGAAACATATTTTGGTTACAAAGGTTTTGAAAAGGACACAGTGGATGGACTCTTGTTTTTTTACTTGATGGTTTTCGCTACAAAAAATATTGCACAGAATAACTAATTGGTCAATTATTATAACTGTTTATGAGATCAGTTATATATTTTTTTTTTTTTATATGAGCACAGTATTTATATATGAGGGGAGTGCAGCACTTTAGCTGAAATTTTACCCGTGCCTCAGTAAGCACGTGGTCTTGGCTAACTTTGTGAGCTCATGCTCAAACCAACCTCTGTTCAGTCGGCTGCCTTGGAGGGTAGAAGAGGGATCAGGGGTCTATTAGACCCTCTCAATAAAGAGTATCTGGTACTGCCCAAGTTATCACAAGGAATGTTGTTCACCCCTTTTGATAGCACTAAAGTTGAATTAAAAAAAGTGTGAAATAAAATGTAATAAAATAAAAAAAAACTTTGAAAAAAGAATGAAAGTGCCCCCATGCTTGCACATAAATGCAAACACGCACCTCACATGAGGTATCACCATGAACGTCAGAGTAAGAGCAATAATTCTAGCCCCAAAGCTCATATTCAGGTCTAAACTGGTAACCTGTGAAGGCTTTTAAAGCATCATCTTTGGAAATTTTTAGGTACCATAGTTTGTCATGGGCGTGTAAATTTTACATCTTGACATGTTTGTTATCTATTTACTCAGCAAAATATCATCTTTTATATTTTACCAAACCTGTTTGTGTGTACTAAAATTCATTAAAGTGTATTTTTTCCTGAAAATTTGAATTTGATAAAGCGCAAATATCGTGTGACTTAAAAAATTGCAACAACCACCATTTTATTCGCCAGCCTCTGCTTTCGTAAAATATATAATGTTTGGGGGTTCCAAGTAAATTTCTAGCACCTGTGACTTCCCTGATCTCGGCTAATAAATATAAAAGCGGCGGCGGGTGTATGAAAAGATAAATCACGGAGCCTAGAGCCGCTTTTATATTTACTAGCCAAGATCAGGGAAGTGACAGGGATAGGAGTGGAGATGACTCATATTGCAGCACAGCTGTTTTGATGTAACCGCCGCGTGGGTAGGTTTTTTCACGGAACACCGTGATCATTTCATACTAGTGCGCATGCGCACTAGTCAGCTCCTCAGCTGTTCCATTACGTATCCAGGGCTGTGAGCATGCGCACTGCTGCGCTGCTCAGCTGTTCCTGGCAGGAAGTGACGAGGGTAGGTTTTTCTCACTGGGTAGGTAATTCTCACGGAACACCGGCAAGGCGGCTCTCCTGAGCAGGATCATGTACCTAGTACGTGATGCTGCACTTTCAGGTTTGGGGTGCGCCACCAGCGACCCACTCCCGCTGTGATTAGACCCAGCGGGAGCTGATTTGCGGGTACTGCGGACTCTATGTCCACCGTCACCCAATGATGCTTTGTTACACAGGCAGAATGGCGGATTCTGTGTTTCTGCTAAGCAGTGGCACAGGCCCATGGTTTTTCCTAGTACAAGCACCTCCCCCACAGTAGTAAAACACTGGTCAGGCACACATTTAACCCTTTGATCACCCCTGATGTTAACTCCTTCCCTGCCAGTGTCATTATTACAGTGACATATTTTTTAGCACTGATCACTGTATTAATGCCACTGGTCCCAAAAAAGGGCCAGTTAGTGTCCTAACTGCAATATCGTAGTCTTGCTATAAGTCACTGATCGCCGCCATTACTAGTAAAAAAATAAATAAAAAAATATTAAATAAAAATATCCCATATTTTGTACTTTTACATAAACCAATAATTATACACTTATTGTTGTTGTTGTTTTTTTTTTGTTTTTTTTTACCAATGATATGTAGGAGAATATTTATTGGTCTAAATTAATGAAGAAATTTAGTTTTTTTCAAAATTGTCAGCCTTTGTTTGTTTATAGCACAAATTATAAAATCTGCAGGAGTGATCAAATACCACCAAAAGAAAGCTCTATTTGTGGGGAATTGTCAGTTAAAGTAACGCAGTGCGGTATCGCAAAAAAAAAAATAAAAAGGGCCTGGTCATGAAGGCGGGTCAACCTTCTGTAGTTGAAGGGGTTTATAAAGTAATGTTCTGGATCCTATAGAGCCCAAAAGGGTTTTTAGAGAATTGTGTAGGATAAAGCCTCCATCCCTAGGTCCACATTACCCAGTAGCAGGACTATATTATTAGTCTCAGTTGTCCATGGACCATTCAACATGTGATCTGACCGATGCTCAGAACTTTCACTCTCTGTTTGTTGGTGTGCACATCTCCTAGTAATAACCATTCTGTTGACTCTTCATTTCTGCTTTCCTAATAATGGGGCTCATTATGTGTGCAGAAAATCTATCAAGAAATTGAAGAGAAACAGACAGGAGAACTTATGTCTTGTTGAACAGAGTTTTCATTGTTTCTTTAAACAAGTCCCTTGCCAAGCACAAAAAGCCAGAGATAATTTATGAAATAATTTTATTTGCTCAGTACACATTGTAGTAGAAAAAAAAATCCTGTGTGCACCATATTGAATGGCCAGTACAATACATAAAGAGGTCATGTGTTATGTGCAGATCTGAGGACACGGATCACTTAGAAAAGATTTTCTCTTGCATAATTCTATCTGGCCTTAAGGCAAAACCGTTGTGCACATGACTCTTATGACATACTCACACTAGACAATCCATACCATACCTAAGCATGTTTGACCCACAAAGTCCAGTTCGGTTCATTATTGTGACCACTTCAATGGACTCGGGCACTGCATGCATCTATGTATCCACTATTCATGCCTGAGCACGGAACTCCCACAGATCACTGTGCATTCAACAAGCACAGAAACAGGGTTTACTGTGGTCTGGCTTGCAGAGGTGGTGACATAAGTCTGGTAACAAGGTAACAAGGTCCATAAAGACATGGATGAGGGAGCTTGGGATGGAGGAACTTGACTGGCCTGCACAGAGTCCTGACCTCAACCCTGTAAAATACTTTTGGGATGAATTAGAGTGAAGGCTGCAAGCCAGGCCTTCTCGTCCACATCAGCGCCTGACCTCACAAATGCGCTTCTAGAAGAATGGTCAAACATTCCCATAGACAAACTCCTAAACCTTGTGGACAGCCTTCCCAGAAGAGTTGAAGCTGTTATAGCTGCAAAGGGTGGGCCAACTCAATATTGAACCCTACGGACTAAGACTGGGATGCCATTAAAGTTTATGTGCGTGTAAAGGCAGGTCTCCCAATACTTTTGACAATATAGTGTATTCCCTTCATTTTATGTCTCATTGACAGTACAGAAAGTGAGATAAAGTCTCCTTTCTGGACTTAAAAGACAATAATAAACCATTCAAAGGTCAAATACTGAATTCATTATTCAATATAAAAGGAAGATACCGTATACCAAACAGAATAAAATGTATTCAGATTTTAAGCATCTTCTTTCACATCTATCCTTTGTTGCAATAATTTGGTTTTGGGAATTCCTAATGTGATATGCACTTTGGTTGATTTGTAATATATACACAATCATTGACAAATTAGCTTTCTGATTTCAGTTTTTGTCTTCTCTTCTGTCAGGTCAGCACAATTATCTTTGTGCTGGAAGAAATGATTGCATTATTGACAAAATTAGGAGGAAAAATTGCCCAGCGTGTCGCTATCGGAAATGTCTTCAAGCGGGAATGAATCTGGAAGGTATGAAAATTGTTAAGCTTTTATCAAAGTCTCTAATGGCTGCTAGAATTAAAAATACCATTTTATGTGAAAGAACTACAAATAACCCTAGGATGCTGACCTACAAATTTATTGTGGTGTTTTCCATGTAGAGATCAGAGATTGTGGTCCATACTGACATGACGCAGTTGCTATATGCTATATATATATATATATATATATATATATATATATATATATATATATATATATATATATATTTTTTTTTTTTTTTATATACATACATACTCAGTATCTCACAAAAGTGAGTACACCCCTCACATTTTTGTAAATATTTTTTTATATCTTTTCATGTGACAACACTGAAGAAATAACACTTTCCTACATTGTAATGTAGTGTGTACAACTTGAGTAACAGTGTAAATTTGCCATCCCCTCAAAATAATTTGACACACAGCCATTAATGTCTAAACCGCTGGCAACAAAAGTGAGTACACTCTTTAGTGAAAATGTTCAAACTGGTCCCAAAGTGTCAGTATTTTGTGTGGCTATTGGCTTCCATTTTTTTTTCCAGCACTGCCTTAACCCTCTTGGGCATGGAGTTCACCAGAGATTCACAGGCTGCCACTGGAGTCCTCTTCCACTCCTCCATGACTTCACAGAGCTGGTGGATGTTACAGACCTTGCACTCATCCACCTTCTGTTTGAGGATGCCCCACAGATGCTCAATAGGTTTTGGGTCTTGAGACATGTTTGGCCAGTCCATCACCTTTACTCCCAGCTTCTTTAGCAAGGCAGTGGTCGTCTTGGAGGTGTGTTTGGGATTATCATGTTGGAATACTGCCCTGTGGCCCAGTCTCCAAAGGGAGGGGATCATGCTCTGCTTCAGTATGTCACAGTACATGTTGGCATTCATGGTTCCCTCAATGAACGGTAGCTTCCCAGTGCCGGCAGTACTCATGCAGCCCCAGACCATGACAATCCCACCACCATGCTTGACTGTAGGCAAGACGCACTTGTCTTTGTACTCCTCACCTGGTTGCTGCCACACACGCTTGACACCATCTGAACCAAATAAGTTTATCTTGGTCTCATCAGACCACAGGACATGGTTCCAGTAATTCATGTCTCTAGTCTGCTTGTCTTCAGCAAACTGTT
Organism: Pelophylax lessonae; assembly: GCF_965119305.1. NCBI lineage: Eukaryota > Metazoa > Chordata > Amphibia > Anura > Ranidae > Pelophylax > Pelophylax lessonae. The sequence goes on from NC_138771.1 coordinate 351,647,652, forward strand.
TGTGGCCTTTCTTGTGCATCATCTTTAGAAGAGGCTTCCTACTGGGACAACAGCCATGCAGACCAATTTGATGCAGTGTGCAGAGCATGGTCTTAGAACTGACAGGCTGACCCCCCCCCCCCACCCCTTCAACCGCTGCAGCAATGCTGGCAGCACTCATACATCTATTTCCCAAAGACAACCTCTGGATATGATGCTGAGCACGTGCACTCAGCTTCTTTGGTCGACCATGGCAAGGCCTGTTCTGAGTGGAACCTGTTCTGTTAAACCGCTGTATGATCTTAGCCACTGTGCTGCAGCTCAGTTTCAGGGTCTTGGCAATCTTCTTATAGCCTATTCCATCTTAATGTAGAGCAACAATTCTCTTTTTCAGATCCTCAGAAAGTCCTTTGCCATGAGGTGCCATGTTGAACTTCCAGTGACCAGTATGAGAGAGTGAGAGTGATAACACCAAATTTAACACACCTGCTCCCCATGCATTCCTAAGACCTTGTAGCACTAACGAGTCACATGACACCAGGGAAGGGAAAATGGCTAATTGGTCTCGATTTGGACATTTTCACTGGTGTGTACTAAGCAGTTTAGACATTAATGGCTGTGTGTTGAGTTATTTTGAGGGGACAGCAAATTTACACTGTTACTCAAGCTGTACACTTACTACTTTACATTGTAGCAAAGTGTCATTTCTTCAGTGTTGTCACATAAAAAGATATAATATATTTACAAAAAAATGTGAGGGGTGATACTGGGTTTATACATATATATATATATATATATATATATATCATTTTTTTTTTTGAACCGCTCTTTCATCAAGAAGTTATATCACAATTGGCTATAAAACAGTTTGTGTATATGTATTTCATAATTTCATCATTTCAGCTGTGAGATGGACTATAAACTGAGGCATAAATGTAAAAATATTTCAGAAGTCATAGTAAGATCTTTCCTGATTTTTCATGTGTAGTGGGCTACATGGCAGAATACATTTCTAGTTCATGGGGAAGACCACAAGCAGGTTATACAGGGTATTTATTGTCAAAATCCATTGTTGTTATCTTATAACAATTATAAAGCTAAGACCCTGAAATTGTTTTCTGTCCCCAAACCAACCTCAGAAACAACACATCTGTCCTTCCTCTCTAGTTAAATAAAATTTTGCCATGTGTTCCCCCAACATGTTCTTCATAGATTCTCAGGAGGAGTAGTTCTTTCTCTCTTATCAGAAATGTTTTTTGTGGCGTAATAAGTTGGGACATAAGGCAGACAAGGTTCACATGGTTGGGAGGCACAGTGTTAAGGAGTTCTGATTATATCACAAAAATTTGAAATATTTTTCTAAAAAAAAAAATTGAAATCTAGACAATTTCTGTATTAAAGATATCTTGTCACAGGGAGGAAGGCAGGCATTGCCGATATAAAGTTTAGGTATTTTGATGCCCATACGCAGATGCCTCTTTGCAGGGTAAGCTAGTTAAATTAACGGCTAAGTGGTACAGCCTCAACAGGAATATGCAGGCATCTGAAGTGCCAGATTGTGGATATTCTAGTGCAATTCTAGAGCACTTCTAACTCTGCCAGAGGGCATAAATTGGATTCCCCAGAAACTCTAACGGTGAGCATTATACCTGCGTTTTCCAAAGCTGTAATCTTTTTACAAGTAATTACAGTGTCTATTTACGGAGGTTGTGAGGCGTAGGTAAAGTTCAGTGCTACTGCAGAGGATGGGAGTTAGACAGAGACAGTCAATAGGTAAATATGCACTGCTGGACTTTCTTATTATAGGGTTTGGTATGCTCTGCAACGTAAATGCCATGAGAGCGTCCAGTATTACATTTTTACTCGTAACTTCGAGTCAACTGCCTCTTGTGGCAGAAGCCCAAGCACTATATCTGGAGCTTATCAATCAGCACAGCTGAAAGCTCCTTTGGAAGCTGTGGTTAAAACCAGGCATCCTTGTGTATTTCACACAAGAGATTAGCTTCCATTTATCTCTTTGGAATCACTTTTTTGCTGGTCCATAACACTGCTGAATCTACCTTGCAAGTTAGGCTTCATGTACACCATGCCTACATTTACCGTGGCACGGCAAATTCGTTTTGCTTTTTCCCGTGGCTGGCAGTCAAAACATTCCTATACTGAACGTGATTCTTCTACGTTCAGGAGAGGGAGGTTGAAGCTCACCTAACCCTGGCAGCTCCTAAACTCTGCTAAAAGCCTATGTGTACATTGACACACAGGCTTTTAAGGAGTTGAGTTAAGGAGTTTTGGCAAAAACAAAAGACTGAAAGCTCCAAAACTCAAGTTTCAGAGCTTCTTGTGCACGTGAAGACTTAGGGGGAAGCGAGGAAGTTGCATCCTGCTAGCCCACCTAGCAAGATTGCATCCACATAGAACATGCAAACAAGCAACAGGAATACTTGTGTCTTATGGCCTTAACTCTCTGTGTTGTTTTCATTATATGACCCAAGCTATTTTGGGGTATTAGTAGTGTTCTAGTCTTTGAAGTGTCAATATGGCATGTAATGTGCTCGCTAGAGATTTTTTTTGACTATACATTTAAATTGCACACAAAAAGTAGTAAATGTGTGCATACTGTACAAAGGTGTGTTGTTTGTACTTTTCTTTTGATTTAGTGATTTTTTGTTTTTTTTTAGCACATTAGGCAGGGCAGCGGGTAAAAACTTCCCGTAGACTGAACACCTGTGCATATAATATAAGAGGTAGCGTTTAAAGGAATTATACTAATCGCTAAATGGAAGAGGCCTGTGCTATTTTCAGAGTCATTAATGCGCTGTCATCATCACAACAAGGAGCAAGGTTAAGGAGCAGTCGTTCACTTTGCCTGCTCTCATCTTTGCAGTGGCAGCTTCCTTGTTCACATATTGTTTCTTATTATGTACAGAAAACTAAGTGGCCTGATTTGCAACGAGCAGCATGTACTACTTTGAACAGGAAGACTATGTTTTTTGCATATAAATGAGCATTAACCATAATGCATTTTAATGATTGACGTACAACAGATTCCACTGAGGAATTGAATTTCGGAGTACAAGCCAGTGGCCAGACATGAAGAAGTTGATGCAGGTTTATGACAAAGGAGGGAAGAAACACATCACAAGATGAAAGAACATCATTTACTGGCTCACCACAGTATTTATAGACATATTTTACATAGCACAGAGACTCTGGCTCTGTACGCCTATGTCCTTACATTACCTTTTATCAGTTCACTGGGGAATTTGTTCTCCTTCCTTCCTTCTATGTATATATCTTTATTACATCAGCTTTGGCAATACCAGCTTTTTTTTTTTTCTTAAATCAGTCTTGACAAATTCATACCTATAAGTGACCTGGCTATCAGCTGCGAATCTGTGAGTGTATAAGCTGCCAGATCCTTTTGAAGACTTCATTCAAGACAGATTGAACTTCACTTCTGATGTTGAATGCCAGGACTGTCGAGGTTCTAAAATCGTATACTTTATTTGGATACAAAGATGGTACAGTAGCATAAATCACAGAGCAGTTTATATAGGAACGGCCTACTTGGCAAAAGATGTATGTTTTTGGCTATACAGAAGAATGCCAGAAAGAGTTTCAGGAGTATCAATTACTGATGCAAAAATATTCAATGTCCAAAGAAATTTACCACAGCAAATTGACTTTGCCAATAAAATAGGTTGGTCAAGTATTGTCTTTAGGACACCCCTGCACTTTGGGCATACTCTGTGGTACCTTAAAGAGATTTTGAAGACAGAAGTTTTTTTTTTTTTTTTTTTATCTTGATGCATTCTATGCAATAAGATGACAATAAAAATGTGTGCAGCAGCCCCCTAACACTTACCTGAGCTCATCTTAATCCAGCAATGTTGCAGGAGTGTCTAAGCTGCCTGGGACTCCCCTTCATATTGGCTGAGACAGCAGCACGATGCGATTGGCTCCCACTGCTGCCATTTAAAATCATTCAGCCAATCAGGAGAGAGAGGGGGCAGGGCTGGGTCACAGTTTTGTCTGAATGGACATCGGGAGCTGTGACTCGGCTCGAGTGCCCCCATAGCAAGCTGCTTGCTGTGGGGGCACTCAACAGAAGGGAGGGGACAGGAGAGCCGAAGGAGGACCTGAGAAGAGAAGGATCTGGCCTGCTCTGTGCAAAACCAAATGCACAGAGCAGGTAAGTACAACATGTTTGTTATTAAAAAAAAAAGACTTTACAATCACTTTAAAGTGATTAGTGATTATAACGATTTATTTTTTTCTAAAATAACAAAGATGTTATCCTTACCTGCTCTGTGCAATGGGTTTGTACAGTGCAATCCCTGTCCTCCTTTTTTGGTGTCCCCTACTGGTGGTCATGGGCTCCTCCTCTTCTGCTTTCTTTAGGAATATTTGATCTATTATGACCAAATATTCAATAATAATAAGTGAACCAAAAAAGGGCTTAGAAAAATACATTTAATCCACAAATGTGTTGTTTCTATGCGGAAAGTTCCACCAGCAAAGTGTGTAGTGCTTCAACACATGATACAAAACTTGTCTATTAATAAAGTTGAACAGCGTGTCTCCCAGAAAGGAAAACCACTGTAAATATTCACCACCTGCATAAAGGAGCTCTGCGGCAGCTTATTAGAGATCCATGGCTCTGTGGATACGAGCGGTCATGGTAAGCATGTAAAGAAATCCTAGGGCTATGCTATGCAGTTGCTAGACTCGGATATCACTCCACATTGCCTCACAAGTTCTCTCCCAAATGGAAATGATGGTATGACATATAAAAAGAAAGATCCGCAATCAGTGTAATATCCTCAAAAATAAAATATGTCATTGTACTTGCATATAAAGCCAGAATACAAGTGCATCCCGAATAGTGTTGAACGGCATCAAAGATGGAGAGCTTGATTGTGTGTGCTGACCTTTCTACTTAGGCCACGCCCCTATGTGCTTCATCATAACCTGACTTAATTAAGGGACCTTACTATAGGGCTTAATTCCTTGCCACACTGTGTGCATCTATTGACACATACTGTGCAGCTCAGCCCTGCCCCCACCCCTCTGCTCACAGGAATTGACTGACAGCAACAGAAGCCAATGGTCCCTGCTGCTGCTAAACCTCCTGGGAGATGGGGGAGAAAAGGCCAGTGCAGACATGCATAGGTCTGGATCAAGATTGGGCTCAGGTAATTGGGGGGCTGACATTAACCCCCTTCCTGCCAGTTGGCTCCCAGCCTTTTAGGGTTCTAAATGCTGGGAGGCGGGGGGGGGGGGGCATTTGGGTCATGTCACCTCTGTGATTGGCTGTCACAGCAGTCACATGACCAGAAAGCTCCCAATCGCTACCATAGTATGCATCTGGAGCTTTCCGGTAACCACATTTTTGGTGGTTTACACAGGGCCGCATATGTACGTTCTGCCAGCGTGAAGAGGTTAAATGTTTTTTTACAATCGTGCAGAGAATGCATTAAGGTAAAAAAAAAACACTTTAAGTTGCATTTGAAATCTATTGAGCGTTCTGTGATCTTATTATCAATAGCATTATTTACACCTATGCATTTTTATGTGATGTGATTTTTATTAGATCCTCGTTACTGCAGTTTAGGTTTACCTGCAGCTTTCAGAAAACACATATGTTTTCATGCAAAGAGCTGAACAAAGATTTCCTTTCTCCTAAAATATGCATGCAAAATGCTTCCAGAAGTGTGTTAGAAGTGCAGTTTTAAATGTTTCTTCTAATACATAACTTATTAAGTGCAGAAGTGTAAGTAAGCCATAGGCATATGATTATTCTCTGAGCCAAACATAACCAGATGGATGTGATAAAGGTCTTTTTTTTATCGACCATGAAGGACGCAGGAATTTAGATATTCTTAAACAGTGGGGTTATACTGCCTCTACCTGGAGGTTTAACACTGGTAAAAAAAATGTTAAGTATTAATAAACCTTGAAATATAAAAAGCATTTAATGCTGCAGACCTCAGCGTTTAGCGTGTTTGCTATGTGCTTTTCCTTCCAGGTTTGTGGTTGCAAGGCATTCTGTTCTGTTTCTGGTCCTATGGAGTCATCTATGTGTGCACACTCCTGGTTGGGCCTACAGCCAAGTGTCCATGAGCTGCGTGTGTGCAAAGTGGTGGTAAGGGAGGCAGCAGGGAAGATCCCTGCATCAACATCGCTTGTGTTAATGCAGGAATCTGTCAGGTTTTTTTTTTGTATCATTCAACCTGCTGGTTGAACGAAACTGCACGTGTATACTATTGATCGACCGATATCAGTTTTTCGTTGCCGATTCCCTATATTTTGGCCATTGCATATCGATATTGGCTGATATTTTCGTACATTTAAAAACACTTTTTTTTTTATCACTTGACAGGTACTCTTGTGGAGGGATCTGGGGGTCCCCTCCTCTGCACTTAAAAGCATTCAAATGCCAAGTTTTACTGTTTTGAATGCTGTCATTTTTTTTAATCTGGCGCCAGTACCCGGAAGTGATGTCATGACATCACTTCATTGCTTATATCTTTAATTTGTACATATGTGAGTGGCATATTCAATAACATTTGTAAACAGAATTATGTTATGTGACATAATTTTACCCTCAAATTAGCAATATTTGGAATATCGGCAATATCGGCCAGTTCCCGAGCCGATACAGATATATCTGCAAAAGTCAATATCGGCCCTCGATATATTGGCCTTGCCGATAATCGGTCGATCCCTAGTACCGGTATATACCTTGCTTTAGGTGAAGTTATACGGGGGTTGGCTTAGCATTTTTTTTTTGTTTGCTAGTGTCCCGACCTCCTGTAGGTGGCAGTATAACTGTTTAGGAACTTCTAAATACCTGTGTCCCTCAATGGAAAAGATTTTACAGCAAGTACAAAAATCCTATTATCCATCAAATCCTACAACAGTAATGTGTCCTCCAGTAACAAAGAGGCCAGTGGGAGATACAATAGTGCTTGGAAGGGTATTCCGGTATTTAAAGCGGTAGTAAAGTACTACAATAGAAAAAAAAATTGGACCCTTTGACTGGTCCGGTTTGATTGGTCAAAAATATAAAGATTAACAGATAAAATGTTTTTCTGCTGTTGTTGTAGCAATGTAAAGGTAAGCTGAAACAAAAAAAAGGTACTTATGCACTGCTGCCATCATCTCAGAATTAAAAAAAAGTATTGCTGATCCTCTTTAATTTAAGCCCGACTTAAAGTGATTCTAAAGGAAAGATTTTTTTTTCGCTTTTCAAATAGTAAACTGGTCATACTCATCTGCTCTGTGTAATGGTTTTGCACAGAGCAGCGTTGAGACTTTTCTTTTTGGGTCCCCTGCTGGCGGTCCTGGCTCCTACCCGCTGCCAGGTGCCCCCATGCCAGGTGCCCCTCTTGCTCGTGCTATCAAGAAAGAGTTTCGGGATTTAATTTTATCCTTCAACCAGCTATTATTTCTTAAAAGTGCAAAACCCTTTGAAACCCTGTTAGTGTTAAAGCAGCAGTCAACTGCTTTGTGTTTTATTTTTTGCAACCTGCAAGGTAAAGCCATAATGTGCTATTATCCGCGCATACTAGCGCATTATATGAAACTTACCTTAGAATGGAGCCTTCCAGCGGCAGCGCTGTCACCTCCGACAAGTCTTCCATCTTCACCTGGCCTTCCTTTTTGGATTCGCAGACTTTGGCTATGTGAGTGGCTGGAGCCGTGATGACGTCACTCCCAGCGTTTATGGCACAGGATTCTGAGGGAATGGCCTCGGTGGCCGTTCCTTCAGAGCGCATGCGCCAGTGACGTCACTAGCTGTTGTTACAGTAAATATGTCCTAAACGGTTCACATTTAGGAGATATTTACAGTACCTATAGGTGCGCCTTAGTATAGATTTACCTATAGGAACAAATTATGCATAGGAGTTTACTCCCACTTTAATAATATCTTCATTGCTCTGTTGCTTTCTGAGATTTATGCCTTTGATAAGATTACCACATTTCTGGGGCTGTTTATATGGTTATAACAAACGCGTAGTCCCCTGATAGATAGAACTGATTTTACTGTCTCCTTGGATTTGCCAACAGCTGTCTGAACACATACATTGAACCAGTTGTATAAGGAGGACCTTGCACTGCATAGTTATTGTTAATCCAAAAAAGACTGTACAATCAGATTGTAACGTGTGATGATCTTAGGTTAACTTTCTAGCATGAAGAGGATTTTTTTCTAACAGCACAATGCAGGTTGCACATTGTAACGCTGTCACAGTCATATCCCGGTTGCAAGTACTGTATTCCCCTTTTCACTCTATGGTGTTTGGCTGTGTCGAGTTTCTGATAATCCGAGAGGGAGAAGTAGAATTTATGGCAAAGGATTACATAATTTTTTTTCCCTTGAAATGTGTTGGATTGGCCTGAAGTTGGCATCAACAAGATCCCCACAGCAGTATATGTGCTGTATTTGGTGTGAGGATTTTAGGGTAAAGCTGTGCATGGAAACTGCTTCTCCCTGTCTCTTCCAAAGTAAATATCAGCCTTACTGTATCATCCCCTTCTGGCACTGATGAAAAGCAGTTCTGTTTTCCAAATTAAATAAGTACAGTATTTCCAGCTCCAGAAGGTAGAGACGCATATACTGTATGCGCTGGCATTCCTCCCTTTTCATGGATTGTATGGAACATTTACAGCAGAGTAGATTAAATCAGATAAGGCTCTTTAATCTTCTTTTTGCAATAAAATGTAGATTCCTGCAGACATTTGGTTTTGGTTATGTTATTGACTGTTTCAAGGAAGGCAGAGAAGCCAACATTTGTTTCGCTGGTTGTGATTAATTATGGCTGAGGGAATGATAGGTTTTTCAGAAAGCTACTTTATGTATATAGATTTTTTTCCAGGTTGCATATTAAATGTGGTGTCAGTACTTGTGCTATATAAAAACTGATTTTATTTAAAGTGGATTACCAGCTAAAAAATCCTATTTTGAGTGGGGAAGGATTAGAACGTCTGTCAGATATTAAATGCCATATGTGTCCCCACCGGAGAGATTCGCACTTAGGAGGTTGATTTACTAAAGTTAAATAGACTGTGTAAGTGCAGTTGCACTCATTTTCCTCAGAGCCCTGTAAATGTAGTAAAGCTCTGTTGAATTCCCTCATCCAATCAAGTGCAAGCAAAAATGCTTTTTTTTTTTTCTTTTTTTTTTACTTGCACCTGATCAGGTATTCTTTACCAAGTGAGGATTTATCACATTTTTCTAAGGAAAACGAGTGACTTGCTCAGTGCACAGTTTATTTTACTTTAGTAAATATACCCCTTAGATCCATTCACACCTATGCATGTTGCTTTTGAGCGTTTCTGCAGTGCTTTTTGCGTTTTTATTTAATATCGATTTTGACGTGATTTGCATTTTTATGCTTTTTTATGCAAATTTGTTCTTCGGCAGAATTAAAAATGCTAAATCTTGGTTAAAAATGCACTTTATGCATTTCTGCAGCTTCTCCATTGAACCAAAAAAGCCACATTTTGCATTTAAAAAAGTCCCTGATCCTTTCCAAAAATGCAGAGGCACAAAAATGCATTCATGTGAATGTGTTCTATAGGAACCCATGTTAAAAATGCTTTTTGCAGAAATGCAGAGCATTATGAAAAAATGCAGTGTCTGCCCTGTTGATCACTGTCAGAGGCCAGTAAATGATTTAAAATAAAAATGTGACGGGTGTCACTATGACATGAGGTGAGAAGAAATATTCCAATGGCAAAAAGCCTTACTTTGGGGAGGTTTTTTTTCACATATTTCCGTTGTGTCACCATGAAATCTCCCCAATAAGGACCACAAAAGCAAGGTTCTAACCCTTCTACTTCCCTTCTAAAATTCGGGATAAAAAACAGTTATGTAAATAATGACTCTTTTTCTTTATTAAGCAATTAAGTAATTGCATTTTTTAAAGCTACCAGGTCTAAAACAGCTGTATGCCAGTTGGATAAATGGCTGTCTGTTTTATGATGTGTCTGAGCATTAAGCCAAGAGTTCTGGATTTGCAGTTGGCCACATAACTGTAAAGGAATGCCATACTGTCTCCAGTCACTGTCCTTGTAGAGTAGGTAAACCCTAACAATGAACTGCTCTTAGTTGCTCATTTTTGGTCTGTTACATATACACTAAAGAGTGCTTCGCTATATCTGTTTATTAATTGCAAAAAAAAAAAAAAAAACGGTTTATCCTTCCAGAAATCCAGCGGGCTTTTAACTTCCAGTAGTGAGCTGACAGAGCTGCACTGAAATCTCCGTCAATATCAGGCATGCCTGAGTTCTTTTCTTCTGGCCAAAAAACACCTTCCCCCTTTATTTCATAGAAGAATAGAGAGAGAATGTTTTGTAGTCCCATCTTAGTATGACAATGCTGCTCCACCATAGATACAATACAGTGAGTGAGTGTAGCATAGGAAGTGTGTTACTGTCAGGATCACCAAGTAAAAATAAAGAGGAAAAAAAAGCTGGAACAATTGAAAAGAGTAAAAAAGCTGGAAAAAATGGAATAAATCTAAGGAGCCATAGGCTACACTTTATGAAATGGTTGTTTATGGGTTTAAATACACTTGAAGAAAGAACTCCTGCAAGTAGGAATCTTTACTGTACCTCCATTGTTTTCAGAGAAACAACTATCCCATGAATGGAAAGAAAACACTGTTTATGCTGCTAGCACACCCCAACAGTCACTCATACATGGCAGAATTTAGTTTTCAATAGTTTATTAAGTTTTACAAAACAGTGAAACAGAAGAAAGGGGTAACATACAAAAAAGCACCACATAACACAACAGTGTGTGCAAGCATATAAAACATTGTCCCATCGGTATCAGATCAGATCAGTGCAACAGTGTAATACATGGCATTGTAATACATAAGGTTCTGTAACTGTACTGCAGCAAAGGAGGCATGTTCTGGGTTACATGGCAGAATTTAGAAACCCAGAGTCTGTAGCTTCCCAGTATTGTCGTTGGCTAGGTAAGTCTGAGGCAGGCCATTGAAACTCTGTTCATATCTATCAGTAGGAACTTTTACATCTGTACAAGCAGAATCTGTCTGATGTTCCCTGGCAATGTGTGTGCGGGGGATCATTATGACGCCCATTTTTTTTATTGTGCTATATACTCAATTTTAGAACTAATACGTTGTGTATATTCATGCTGTGATCAATAAAAAACATAAAATGTAGTATACAGCATAAAGTTATGTTATAATACCACTAGTTGTAAGTTACTTTGCCAATCTAGCAGTGAACCCGTTGTGTCACCTGCCTATTGTCTGGTTCCTTCCTGTCCTACTCTACTGCCTTATACACAGCCTGCCAGTGTACCAAGTGTGCGCCTGCACCCAACACAAGTCTAGGACCAACACATTATTTGTCAGGCAGAGCTGACAGGTGCTTTGTAGTCCTGGCCCGGCATGGGGGTTAGGGGAGGTTAATTAACAATGCTATTTGTAATATGCAGCAATAAGCATTATGCAGCATTATGCATTAGTGTCAAGTGGCAGTTAATTAACCCCTTTGTGCTGCATTAGTGGCACCAGCATCAGTGTTAAATACCCCTTCATGCTGTAGCATCAAGGGGTTTATAGACACTGCTGCCACTAATACAGCACAAAGGGGCAATTAACTGCCACCGGACACTAATGCATTAGTGATCAGTGGCAGTACATTACCCCCTTTATGCTGTATACTATAAATAGCATTGTTAATTAACCTCATCTAACCCCAAGCACACCCTCCCCAAATAGTTAACCACATGAGGATTATTATTACAAAAACTGCCATCAGTGCTAGGGGTTATTATGTAAGCTGGAACCATTGTTGGAATTTATTTTCGCAGAAACTTGAACTGATGCTGGGGGCTTAATATTGCTGCTGCTGACACCAATGCTGTGGGTTGTTAATAAACTGGCACTGATGTTGGCTACTAACATTATCCAGTTCACAACCACCCTATTGCTGATTTACAGCCACATAGCTACCAGGGACCCCGCATAGCCTCCAGAGACCCCACGTAGACTCCAGAGACCCCGCGCATAGCCTCCAGAGACCCCATGCATATCTTCCAGAGACCCCACACGCAGCCACCAGAGACCCCGCGCAAAGCCGCCAGCGAACATGCATAGCCACTTGAGAGTCTGCAATGTTGACTAGAGACACCTCATAGCCATCTGAGAGTCTACAGATGGGGGGATGCCAGATTTTATTCTTGCCTAGGGCAGCACAAAACCAAAATTCACCACTGTCCATGGGGGAATAGTTATTAAGTTACTAAAATGTCATGTTTGCATTAACATGTGCATGTCATTTCAATAATTTTTTTTTTTTTTATCTGTAGCTTAATAAATAATTGCTAAAAATAATAGCTGATGATTGCCATAAGAGACCTTGTTCTGGCACTTACTATTATTGTGGGAGATAATGCTGTCTCTCATTTGAGCTCTGCAGTTTTTTCTGTGCAGTCACCCTGTCACACAAGCTTCAGATGGCCATTTCAATACACATTACGTAGACATGGTCCACATTTATCACCTGATAATACCATGCAGCCATCCTGCAATAATGGCAGAAAGAAAGGTGAACTTAAGTATCTTGTTTAGCCCCTTCCTGCTGCTACCCCCCAGCTCTTTAAGAAAACCTAAATGGCGAAGGCAAGCATTCCAATCATGTGACCATTTTGATTGGCTGTTAGAGCAGCTGTCACAGCAGTCATATGATCGGAAGCTCCTAATCACAAATATGCATCAAGAGCTTCCAGTGACATTTTAGTTACTGTGCTGGGAGTGCGCTGTAAACAAAAAAGTTCCCTATGGACTCGTAAATGCAGCCACTAGCCGTTAAAGCCCACCCACTCAGTGGGAACAGGTTAAACTAATGCCAAATGTTGATAATGTTCAATGCTTTAGCAAACTAAATGTCACTTAGTTATGATTTACATCTCCTTCAAATGTTCTCCAAAAGCAGAGTAGATAAATTGTGCTATTACATTTATCAAAACCCTTGCAGTAGTAAAAACAAATGGATTTCATTTTAGTATTCTGGAAATACCAAAAGTAAAGTAAACGTTCATTGCTAGTGTTGTAGTGGAATATGTCATAGCATTATGAAAGTGTTCACACTGGGCTCTTTGGTGTTATGTGCCACATTCCATTGGAGCCATGATATCAGCTGTTGGACAGTGTGATACTTTTGTACGCATATTCCTTGCCACTGTTCGGTTCTGCTCGCGTTTCAATGGAATTTGAAGGAAAGAATCCTGATTACCATGTCATTTTGCTGCAAGAATATTCCCAGCTCAGTTGTTGACAGATCGGAACTGGATACTAGGGGATACGAGTTATTTGCATTACAAGTGAACTGTGTTTACACTTTCACAGCTAGAATACTAGAATATATGCACTAGATCTTGCTACATTTTTTGGATTCTGCAGTTGTTACTGTGCATCCACAAGAAAAACTGCACCTTCTACTGTGTTTTCCAAAATCCTTCAGCTGTAAGTTGCAAAACACTCCTCTAACGTCATATACGGTATATACAGTCTGGGCCATAAATATTGGGACATCGACACAATTCTAATCTTTTTGGCTCTATACACCACCACAATGGATTTGAAATGAAACAAACAAGATGTGCTTTAACGGCAGACTTTCAGCTTTAATTTGAGGGTATTTACATCCAAATCAGGTGAACGGTGTAGGAATTACAACAGTTTGTATATGTGCCTCCCACTTTTTAAGGGACCAAAAGCAATGGGACAGATTAACAATCATAAATCAAATTTTTACTTTTTAATACTTGGTTGCAAATCCTTTGCAGTCAATTACAGCTGAAATCTGGAACACATAGACATCACCAGACGCTGGGTTTCATCCCTGGTGATGCTCTGCCAGGCCTCTACTGCAACTGTCTTCAGTTCCTGCTTGTTCTTGGTTTCAGCAAGTGAAATGCATTCTCAATCGGATTCAGGTCAGGTGATTGACTTGGCCATTGCATAACATTCCACTTCTTTCCCTTAAAAAACTCTTTGTATGCTTTCGCAGTATGCTTCGGGTCATTGTCCTTCTGCACTGTGAAGCACCATCCAATGAGTTCTGAAGCATTTGGCTGAATTTGAGCAGATAATATTACTTGAAACACTTCAGAATTCATCCTGCTGCTTTTTTCAGCAGTCACATCATCAATAAATACAAGAGAACCAGTTCCATTGGCAGCCATACATGCCCACACCATGACACTACCACCACCATGCTTCACTGATGAGGTAGTTTGCTTTGGATCATGAGCAGTTCCTTTCCTTCTCCATACTCTTCTCTTCCCATCACTTTGGTACATGTAATCTTGGTCTCATCTGTCCATTGGATGTTTTTCCAGAACTGTGAAGGCTTTTTTAGGTGTTGTTTGGCAAACTCTAATCTGCCTTCCTATTTTTGAGGCTCACCAATGGTTTACATCTTGTGGTGAACACTCTGTATTCACTCTGGCAAAGTCTTCTCTTGATTGTTGACTTTGACACACATACACCTACCTCCTGGAGAGTGTTCTTGATCTAGCCAACTGTTGTGAAGGGTGTTTTCTTCACCAGGGAAAGAATTCTTTGGTCATCCACCACAGTTGTTTTCCGTGGTCTTCCGGGTCTTTTGGTGTTGCTGAGCTCAGCGGTACGTTCTTTTATTTTAAGGATGTTCCAAAGAGTTGATTTGGCCACACCTAATGTTTTTGCTATCTCTCTGATGGGTTTGTTTTGTTTTTTCACCCTAATGATGGCTTGCTTCACTAATAGTGACAGCTCTTTGGATCTCATATTGAGAGTTGACAGCAACAGATTCCAAATGCAAATAGCACACTTGAAATGAACACCTCTGCACCTTTTATCTGCTCCTTGTAAATGAGATAATGAGGGAATAACACACACCTGGCCATGGAACAGCCAATTGTCCCATTACTTTTGGTCCCTTAAAAAGTGGGAGGCACATATACAAACTGTAATTCATTTCAAATGCATTGTGGTGGTGTATAGAGCCAGAAAGATTAGAATTGTGTCGATGTCCCAATATTTATGGACCTGACTGTGTGTATACACATATATATATATATATATATATATATATATATATAACTCCAAAAAATGAAAGGAACGCTTTTTAATTAGTATAGCATCAATTTGTCAATTAAACTCCTGGGATATTGATCTGGTCAGTTAAACACTTCTGGAGGTTTTACCCCCAAATGACCAGGACATTTTTTGCGATACGGCACTGCGTTACTGTAACTGACAATTGCACGGTCGTATGACACTGTACCCATCAATTTTTTTCATTACTTTAGGCCAATATGTATTCTGCTACATATTTTTGGTAAAAATAATATAATCCCAAAAGGTGTATAATGATTGCTTTGCGGAACATTTATCGCCTCTACAAACTAGGGAAAGATTTATGTCATTTTTATTCATTTATTTATTTTTTTACTAGTAATGGCAGCTTTTTAGTGGGACTGCAACATTGCGGCGGACAAACTGGACATCTAACTGACATGTTTTACACTTATGGGGGGACCAGTGACATTACTAAAGTAATCAGTGCTAAAAATATGCACTTGTTACTGTACTGACACTGGCAGGGAAGGGGTTAACACCAGGGGCAATCAAAGGGTTAAATGTGTCCATAGGGGGTGATTTCTAACTGTGTGGCGGATGGGCTTGCTGGATGAACACGGAGACCTGTGTTCCTAAATAAGAGGAACACAGGATTCCTGTTTTTATTACTAATAGAACAGCAGTCTGCCATGTTAACATTGGCAGATCGCCATTCTGTCTCCACGGGGAGCGATTGCGGGTGTCCGGCAGACATCTTGGCCACTGGACCCGCTGATTGGCTCCCCCTGTAGCCAATCGGAGCGTGCCCCCACTAGCTGTCCCGCGAAACGACGTACAGGTATGTCGTTTCATGGGACAGAGCCGACCTGCCGCTGTATAAGTATGGTGGCATGTCTGCAAGTGGTTAAGTAGCAGAGGGGGGTTGTTAATCAGTTTTAGCTGCTTTACTGTTAATGAAATGAACAACAGGTGCACTAGATGGGCCCCCCCATTCCTGGTTTAACTTTTTCACTAAAGCCTTGATTTCTTTGACTTTGGAGCCAAGTGCCTATCTCTAGTTATCGCCTGTCCAATTAAAGCACCCCATGTAGTGTGCTCTCATTGATACAGGGGTTATAGATGTTTATAACTTTACACCAGTAGTGGGGTTTAGCCCCAGGGCCATCTTACCGAATGGGCACGCTGGGCAGTTGCCCGGGGGCCCCACTTGCTGGGGGGCCCCACCTACCCAGTGACCCAGCCCCAGCCAAGCATTAGTCCCTATTCCCGTGTGCATCCCGCCACCAAACTTAGCAGGTGGCAAAGGAATGGGTGGACTTTTTATAATAACTGCTTGAGCCCCAGACTAATTCTGTAATGTAAAATTCTGAATATTTTTGCTAGAAAATTACATATAACTTTCAAACATATATGTTTGGAAACATGTGGGGGTTTTTAAGCTGAGGCTCTAAAGAATTTGAAAATTTAATGTCACGCGATATTTGCACAGCAGTTTTTCAAACACAGATTTTTCGGAAAAAGTACACCTGAATGAATTTTAGTGAGCACAATATAATGCCCAATTTTGTGGTAAAATATAGAAGATGATATTTTGCTGTGTAAAAAAGGTACCAAGCGTGTCACGCTTTAACCTCCCTAGCGGTATGATTATGTCAGGAATTACATACCAAAAGCGGTACAATTGTTTTCATGGAAATTTGGCGTTATGCATTTAAGGCCTACAATTCTTAGTAATTACTGACTTAAACCTGACCAAAACAAGACTCTAGTAGACATCCCAGATGTGATAAATTTGAAACACAAACACGTGAATTATAATTGAATCAATAATATTATTTTATTATTTAATATATAATATATATAATAAAATTATATTATTGATTAGATTATAATTCATGCATTATATATTATATATAGATATATGTGTGTGTATATATATATATATATATATATATATAATATATAACGCATGAATTATAATTGAATCAATAATATAATTTTATATATATATATATGTGTGTGTGTGTGCATATATATATATATATATATATATATATATATATATATACACATATGTGTGTATATATATGCATATATATATAATATAAAATGTGTTTTGTGCAACGTTTTTTTTTTTTTTCTTTTTTGAATTTCCCTCCCTAGTTCCGCTCCCATGCAGCATTGCTGCTGCAGGGAACGGAACTAGGAAGTCATCACACCGACGGAGGGACGGAGGAGCGGCGGGGATCTCGGCTGGCGGTCACAGCAATGAGAGATCATCGCTGGATCGCCAGGAGAAGGTAAGAGAACACCGCTGCGCTCTCTGCAATCTACCGCTCCTGATATTAAAAATTAACCCCGAGTCACGCTCGGGATTACCGCCAGGGAGGTTAAGACTGCGCACACACGTGGAGCAGCGACAAATTACGGCACAAATTATCCATAGACAACACTTTTAAAAACCTTTACAAGTGTCTTGTGTGAAATTGGTTTGATTGGATGCTTTGACAAGCCAGTAACGGCTTCTAAACAACACACCAAAACTGGAAGTGACAAAATCCTCATATTTTCTGCCTTGCACAGCATCGGATGCGGTCGGTCACATCTTGAGACAGGAGAGCCTAGTAAAGGGAAGAGGGGCCTTTTCACTGCCTGTAAAAGTGATCCAGTGGCTGTATAGTCACTCAGGCCACTTTTACTAGAAAGAGAATTGCCGGCTAAAAAAGTAAATACTGAGACCATGACTGTCACTGCAGTCACGATCTTGGTATACCCACTTCAAACTGATGCCGTATATATAGCCTACGGGCGGGAAATGGTTAAATGTGAAAATTTCTATACAGCCTGCACATCTGACCTCCTGCAGCTCTTGGGTGTTACTGAGACCCACAAACACCTGGTTTGCTGCCTGTAGTAGATTTTGGTAAAGCATATATATATGGAGTGTTGTAAGTTATATAAACAGCATAGTTAATGAAATTGCATCGGTTCTTTTTGTTTGCTTATTTTTAACACATTGAATGCTAAGGTAATAATAGATGGACTCTTTAGGAGCTGTGCACTTACATTACTTTGAAAAACAAATTAATTCACAATTGATTTCTGGTAAATTAGAAGCATCGATTGACAGAATACAGTAAAGAATTGCTGATCCTTAGGGATCCATTTAACCAGAGCAGCAACTGCATTGCCATCCACCCCCAGGCTGCAGGATATTCTGCGACCTACAGCATTAATATAACAGAACTTCTGCTTCAGCAAGGAGTGATTTAGGAATAGATCGGAGGCAGGCTGTGCTTTACACCAAAACGAACATATTTATTTTAGTAATTGCTGTCTTTTGTTTTCAGGTATTGAAGCATATTATTTGATATGTTTAAATGTTCTGCAGTGTATTCTTGTTTGTCAGACCCGCTATGTGCTTGTATTGGTCTGCAGATTTCAGCACTAATACACCAACATCTTTAAATGCTCTTAATTTATTATTTAATACATGCTTTTTACCTTTTAGGCCTCATACACACTGCTGCTCCTAAATTCACGTTTAGGAGCTTTTAGCGTTTTTTTGGCCAAAGCTCCTGAACTCAACTCCGTAAAAGCCTATAGGATCAATTTACTAAAACTGGAAAGTGCAAAATCGGATGCACCTGTGCATAGAAACCATTCAGCATCGAGGTTTGAGCCCTCGTTCACTTTGAAATTGCGTGACTTCACCTTCACCTAAACTTACGCAATTTCAAAGCCACATTTCAGTCCGACTTCGGGAGCAACTTGAAAGACATCTGGGCGAGTTCATGTACAGATGTTTAATAAAGTTGCCAAAAGTAGTGTAGGAACTACTTTTGCAAATCAGTGCAGCGTTGCACCGATTGGGACAGTGCCATTGCCGGCAATAGGCTGCGATTTGACCTGTCGAATCGCATGTCAAATTGCTCCGATGCGAACGGGGGCTTATTGTGAAAGCTTATTGAACAAGCTTAAATTAGCTGATTGGCTACCATGCACAGCTGCACCAGATTTTGCATTCTCCAGTTTTAGTAAATGTCCTCTATGTGTCCATGCACACATAGGCTTTTACCAGAGTTTAGAAGAAATGGAGTTTAGAGGCAGTAAAACGCTCCTCTCCTGAATGCAAAAGAATCGCGTTGAGGAGAGGAGTGTTTTGACAGAAAAACTTGGCAAAAATGCGCCTAAACACTAGGTGCATTTAGCACTTCAGTGTTTATTTATTTTGATGGCCACAAAAAATTCAAATCCTGGCCAATTAAAGCGGTTGTAGCCTCACAACAAAAAAAAAGACAAAAAAGAAAAAAACCTGCAGAACAAAGGCATAATGAGCTAGTATGCATCGCATACTAGCTCATTATGAAATACTTACCTTAAAACGAAGCCCCAACATGGTCACACGGACAGCGCTGAGCGAGCTGTCATGTTCCCTTGGCATCTCTTCCGGGTTTGGCGACTCCGGCGGTCGGATCTGCAATGACGTCACTCCTGCACATGCGCGCAGGAGTTTACTTTCTGGCAAGGAGCCGGCAAAGAGCTCTGAAGGTCCACCAAACCTTCAGAGTGCATGCGCCGCTGGTGTCAGCGGCTGCATGCAGGGCGAATATCTTTTAAACTTTGCAGGTTTAGGAGATATTCATTTTACCTACAGGTAAGCCTTATTATTGGCTCACCTGTAGATAAAAGTTTAATGGCGAGAGTATGCTACCACTTTAAATAAATAAATGCACAAACTCCAAACACTGCTAAACTCACCTAAGCTGGTTTAAAAATGCAGCTTAGGTGATTTCCTTCTGTCAGGAGAAACAGCATTTCAAATAAACCAGTATGCATAAGGTTTATATTTAAAAAATGTATTTTGTAGGATAAATGGGTTTAATAGTTAGTTCCCAATGTTCTAGTGTACCTCTGAAATTCTGTTATTTGTTTGCATAGCATTGGGAATGGTTGGAACCTCTGATGGGTTTTATTACTTGTATGTGTCCCCCTTGGGAAATGTTATAAATAAATCTTGCCAGTGAGGATGCAACCTCAAAAAATAAACAGCTCTTCTCCATTCTAATTATAAAAAAAAAGTATTTTATTGCTGTTGGTGTCCTGTTTAGGGAGATTTTCCTTGCTTTTCGTCCTGGTCACACAATGGGAAATGAGGGGAAATCTCCCCAATGGGAAGACTGATGCCGATAAAACCTGGCAGTGGTTTCAACTCGTTCTCATTCTGTTGCAGACTATAAAAATGTTTTGTCTGGAGTTCTGCTTTACACTTTCAGTTAAAATGTTTAGAAAATACTAATTGCAGATTATGTGTCATGTTGCATCATAGGATAAGTAACTCTTTAGAGAGACATTGAACCTCTATTTAGCGCATGTCCAGTGAGTGATCGCAACTTCGGTTTAAGTTAGCATAAGTGCGTATGTTGCATGAAAGTTTTCCCTCTGGGGAGCAGGATACTTTCCTACACTTTGCCGATTTCCTGTTACTAACTGATGGATGTGGCAGCAAGCCATGGTGCTAAAAATACTTAATAGTCAATAATAGGTTGCATTCAAATGCACTGAAAAAGCAAAAAAGAATTTCAAACATCCAGAGCACATCAGTGTATATGAAGAAGTTGAATTGTGTAGTTTAATAATCACATTAAATGCCTCAATCATGTTTAAATCTGTGTGAATGTTTTCACAAAGAGAACCTTTAACAGAAAACACCAAATTATTCCGTATGTTTTTTATTTTTATTTATATATTTATATATATATATATATATATATATACATACAGGTCCCTCTCAAAAAATGTGCATATTGTGATAAAGTTCATTATTTTCTGTAATGTACTGATAAACATTAGACTTTCATTTATTTTAGATTCATTACACACAACTGAAGTGCAAGCCTTTTATTGTTTTAATATTGATGATTTTGGCATAAAGCTCATGAAAACCCCAAATTCCTGTCTCCAAAAATTAGCATATCATGAAAAGGTTCTCTAAACAAGCTATTAACCTAATCATCTGAATCAACTAATTAACTCTAAACACCTGCAAAATATTCCTGAGGCTTTTAAAAACTCCCAGCCTGGTTCATTACTCAA
Organism: Pelophylax lessonae; assembly: GCF_965119305.1. Classification (NCBI taxonomy): domain Eukaryota; kingdom Metazoa; phylum Chordata; class Amphibia; order Anura; family Ranidae; genus Pelophylax; species Pelophylax lessonae. The sequence continues at coordinate 351,668,840 of NC_138771.1, forward strand.
AACCGCAATCATGGGTAAGACTGCCGACCAGAAGGCCATCATTGACACCCTCAAGCAAGAGGGTAAGACACAGAAAGAAATTTCTGAACGAATAGGCTGTTCCCAGAGTGCTGTATCAAGGCACCTCAATGGGAAGTCTGTGGGAAGGAAAAAGTGTGGCAATTTTTTGAGAGGGACCTGTGTGTATATATATATATATATATGCATTCAGCTAAAATGATGTGGCCTACTTCTACAATTTGTCAGCCTCTACAGACACATTTAGGCCGGGTTCACATATATTTAACCGCATCCAATTTTCATAGAGTGAATGGGACTGGCTTTTAATGGAGCTGGTTCACACATGTCCAGGAAGACCGTGGTGTGGGTTTGAAAAGGGTCCTGTGAATTTTTGGGTTAGGTTCAGGTGTGATTCAGGCAAAAATTTGCACCTGAACCGGTGAACAAAAACACACCACTCTCTGGACTGCAAACCGCTGCCAGACGTGTGAACCCAGCCTGAAAGTGGATTATAGGGAATGCAATTGTTAGTCTCCTACTGGAAATGTTTGTTGTCTGCTTGTATCTGGCTTCAATATTTAAGACCACACAAAGGTCCCTGAAATACCTTGAAGCTAGCCAGCAAAAAACGTAAATGAACTGCTTCAACTACTAAAAAACAGAGATCTCAATGCATTCTTGGTGAATGAGTCCTAAATGTGTACACTACCTGGTCTGTGCATTATTTTATAGGTCCCATAGCTGGGAACTCAGCTAGCATGTCAATAAATGCAACACACAAGTGATGTGATTCCTGCCTAGAAAAAAGGGGATCATGAGGCATTATTTCTTTTTCTATAAGCCCTCTTGTACGTGTTTATTGAAATATCTGCTTAATGAGCTCTGCTTACAAACAAGAATCATTTTGCCCAGTTGGAGGTCTTGTCAGCTCAATTATTAACAAGAGTTTCTACAGTTAATGATCGTAAAATCATCTCTGGAGTTAATGTCCTCATAAAGTTTGCTCACTGGAGCTTTTTTTTTTTTTTTTTTTTTTACGTTTAAATACAGAGCAGAAGACGTCAGGGTTTTCTCTTCAGTACATTGAAGGACACAATGGATATCATAATCTCTGACCACTGGGTTATACTGCCACCTTCAGAAGTATCACTATACTGACACTGGGGTTTTTGGAGCTCATTACTGGGGAAGTCTCTCTTTCATGCTACTAGGATGTTTTTAGCCCTGACGATCCCTGTTTGCCTCCCTCCCCTTTGAGGCTGCATTACTGTGGCTAATGTGCCTTATTATGGGAAACTTTCCAGATCTTTTCCTGGGTGGCTGGAGTTTACATAACACCAGGGACCCACCCAGCGGTGGGCGCACCATGTGGCTATGGTGAACAGTATTGAGGTTGCTACTTTGTGACCACCATTTGTTTTTACATGGGGATCTGTTCGTTTTGTTGCTCCTTCTCATCCTGTCCTCCCACCAGTGCTGGTTACCTAGGTGATGGAGCAGTGTTCCCATTTGCCAGCAAGAAATGGTGAGTATGAGGAATGGAATGCAGTGAATTACTTCCAGTTTTGGGGTAGTATGCATGGTGCATTTGGTCTCTGTAATGTAATGCATTTTGGTTCCTCATCTACATCACTCTGCACTCTCCAGGTTGGGTTAATGACATGCGCATTCTTGCTTGCAAATCAGATCGCAGGGACCCTTAGTGTACTCTTAGCTACCATTTCTGGCTTTAGGTGACCAGCCCGAAACCCTAGCAGTGTCTGAGTCTTCAGCTGCTGAGATTGTCTGTGGAAGGACCTTTTGACTCCTTGTTGGCTGATGATGGTCCTGAGAAGTTGCAGGTAGTTTCCATAGCTCCCAGTTTGGAAGCACCGATTTCTGCTTTTATTGCTATGTTATGTCTATCTTCACAATTGGTAGAGCATCCTGTAGTTCTGCTAGTGCTGCTGTCTGCATAGGATCACTTAGAGGCCTCCTCAAGACACATGCTGCCCCTGAGGGTCCTGTGTGGAGACTGGAAGACCCCCGGTAACTTTTTTCTTCAACATTTTGCTGCCAAGTCCTGTCTTGGAACTTGCTAAAACTTTGATATTAATGTCTCAATTGTTAAAGGATTGACTAGACTCCTAAGTGACAATTCAGCCTTTCTTTATTTAGGCCCCTTATATAGGATGCATTATTACATAGAGGGGTTGATAGATATCTTCCATCCTACTCCCAATCAGCAAACAGGCAGAGTACATTTTGTTACAGTGATGGCTCATGGACCAAGCATGGATGAGCTTTTTTTTCACATGCCCTTGGAGGGACGACATCTCCTCACTTGCCCTTAACGAAGATTCTGGGGTTAGGAGTACTCTTCTACCCCTGCTAAAGAAGCCTGGACCTCTAGCTGGAATGACAGCCTCTTTTTTAAAGCAAAGGAAAGTTCTTGTTTCTAAAATTTTTCATCCTCTGTGATCACATTAAGCCTGGGGTACACTTCCAGTGCAATTCCTGGGGTTCTATGTCTTCTTGGCCTGTGGACAGTCTGCCTTAGTGTGAAGGAACACCCCACTCCTTTTGTAGGTTAGCCTTGTGGGGAATGGGGATTAACCTTGCCAGCATCTGGTACAGAAGCCTAACTCGATCTCCTATTTGAGAGGTACTAGCGAAGATTCTGCTACCTGCCCCCTCCCCATTTCTCTCCATTCTCCCTGTTCATATGGAGTACATTTTTTGCACCTTGTTACAGCTTTCTCCTGTTCCTATACCAAAGGGGATATCTGCCTCATCTTTGCCCTGCTGGCTCTAACTCTGTCTTCACCAAGCTCAAAAATTCTACATGTGATCCATTTCTTTCCCTTCTGGGTTATGTGGTCAGCATGTTGGTGTATTTACATGTTCTTTTGTTACCACCATTTCAACACCACCTCTGTTTTGTGTGGCCCTTCTGGTCTCCTTCTTCAATGTCGCACTGGACAGTTATGTCTCCGGGCAAGATGTCCTCTGTTGGAGCAATAGTTGCCTTAGTAGCTGCTTGGAGTCAGTGCCTTGAGCAATGACTTTCCTCTTTTCAAACCTTTTCTTTTTTGTTCCACGGGCCCGAGAGTGCATTCCGATGAGCCTCTTAGGTCCAGCGCAGGCAACTGTGGCACTCTGATTTCCAAACTATGAGCAAATGTTCTATTGGATCTCTCAGATGTTCTGGTGTTCAAATCTGTCCTTTAGTGAACTTAAGAGGAAGGGATTTTATAGTGAGTTAAAAAAGATCTCATTTGCATGCCAGCTCTTCTTACTTCCTTCCTCAGTGACATCAGAACAAAAGGATAGGGAACTGGAGTTACCAGCACCAGGAGACGCACCAAAATAAAGACCTGACAGAGATTCTAGCACTACTAAAATAGTGTTTTTGTTGAACTTCCTGTTCCATTGACTCCCTGTTACCAGGACAGGAAATGTTGGAAATCTGCCCAATTGAGACACAAACATCAGTAAAAACAAAATGCTGACTTAGGTTCTAGCCATTTTGTATTTTGTCAAAAATTGAGGGAAAAAAGTTTCAATGGTAGTATTCTATTACTAAGGAAAATGTTTACTAAGATTTTTTTTTGTTTTTCTTTTCCTACTACAGCTCGCAAAACAAAGAAGAAGATAAAAGGTATACAGCAGTCCAACACAACAGCAGTTCGTGAACTACCTGAAAGTTCAGTAAAGTCCATTGTCCCTGCCTCTGTAGCACAGCTTACACCTACTCTGATCTCCTTATTGGAGGCCATTGAGCCAGAAGTATTGCACTCGGGGTATGACGGCACCTTGCCAGAGACTGCGTGGCGTGTTATGTCTTCTCTGAACATGCTCGGGGGCCGCCAGGTGGTATCTGCGGTAAAATGGGCAAAGGCAATCCCAGGTAATGTGTGTTCCAGAAACCCTTTTTTTATTTTTAAATAACCTAGCATATTGTCTTACAAAATCTTTGTTACATGTTGATATATTATTTAACTAAACTGTATAGTAGCTTTGGTTAACACACAAAAGCTTACAAATGTATGTTTTGGGGGAATTATTTGAGAAAAACAGCCAATTCAGGGATTTTCAATAACTTGCATTGCCTCTTACATAGGCTTTGGTAGAACTATGGAAATCTTCAAAAGCTGCAAATAAATATGTCAAAAACAACAAACAAACATTCCCAGCTCACTTACCAGCCAGCCAGCAACAAACTAAATTGTCCTGTCTAACAGTTCAAGTTAAAACCAGGGGTTTAGTTTGCACACATTTGCAAATACATGTGTAAGCTGCAGCGGCCATGTCACGGCACCCCAGTGTACTGCAGTTCTAAAGCTGGCCATACATTATACAATTTTCTTGTTCAATTTCCTTTAGATTTACCTTCAACTATGTAGTGTAAGGGCCTGCTTGATTGCATACAAAATTGAAAGTGTTTAGGTATGACCCCATATTTTATGGTTTTGATAAATCTAAAAGAAAGTTGTAGAAGAAAATTGTATAATGAATGGCCAGCCTAACTCTATGATTTTTAGTCTCCTGAGCAGGAGCACATATATAATAATGGATCGATTAAAGACAGATATGGCTGGAGGGAGCCCACCCTTCCTTAAAGGTATAGGGACGCACTAGATACCAAGCAATAGCACAACGGCAGTGAAGGTATGCAGTGCGTCAAAAAAAACTGCAGCCACCGTAAATTTTTTTTTTTCTTTTTTAATCCTAGTGTATTAATATATAGAAAAGAAAAGATCAGAAAAGGTCAAACAAATATAAAAAAGGAAATTTCATAATAACATTTAGGAATTGGGGAATATTCCCATTCTCTAACGCAGTGGTTCTCAATTCCGGTCCTCGGGACCCACTAACAGGCCAGATTTTAAGTATTACCTTGGGGGATGCAGACTTGAATACCACAATCACTGAGCAGCAAATGAGATCACCTGTGATGTAATTTAGTTATCTTGCAAACCTGGCCTGTTGGTGGGTCCCAAGGACCGGAGTTGAGAACCACTGCTCTAACGTACACAAGACAACCACTTGATCTCTAAATTTATGCTTATGAATAAAAGAGTACCTAAGCACCCCATGATGGCCATGCTGATCCCACAATCTCATAATAAGATAAACTAACAAACTAGGCTCCATGTCAAAATAGGCATTTTAGAGCATAAAAAAAAGTACTCTCCCCCCTGCCATGATTACCACTTTAAGAGACGAAGATGGATGCAAACTCCTGCACGTTACGATATGTAGTCCAAGTAGCCCCGGTAGCAACGTATTTATTCCAGCTATCATTTTCCACACCTAGTAATTATTCTAGATCCATGAGCAAATCCATTTCCAATACCCATTCAGCCAAAGACACTGAAGATTTCTAGTGTCTAGGGATTATTACTCTAGCTGCTGTCAGAAAGTGGCAAAGTACAGTATATCACGTTTTGCATTTCTAACTGAACTTGGCAATATGGACAATAAAGTAATCTGTGGGATGTTGGGAATAAAGGTTTCTATCACTTTAAAATTGAGTTGTAAAACAGAGGCCCAAAACCTCTTAATCTGGGGGGGCACTCAGCCCATATATGAAGTATAGTACCCTCTTGACTCCCAAACAATGTACCTCTATGGGAAAAGATGGGTTGTCAAATAGAGGTGTCCTAGGGCCAAAATAGACAGAGATATGGAGACACTCTATCGAGGTGTCTCATAGACTAAATGTCTGCTTAGTAGGTATTGGAAGGGCACCAATGCCCTTTCTCTGAAGGGGTGGGATCCAGGGGAGAACTTGTAGATCCCATGAAGTTAAGAATTGTTTACCAATTGTGTGATCAAGGTAACCCATGCCAAACAGCACAGCTGAGCCCTGATATGCAGTTTTGATTGAGTCTTTCATTGGACATGTCTTAGCACTACAAGTCAGTGAGACACATGCTCCAAACTGAGGACTATATAGCCAAGTGACAGTAAGCTTAGATGAGGCACTGAGAATGCTTGTCCTTATTTTTATTTTTACATTTTTTTGTGATTAGCACATTCACATTGTGAGAATATAGGACATGTTTGCTTTATGGTAGTACAGATTGGTCGAGGACCCACCAGCAGCCCTCTGATTGGACAGAGAAGGAGTAGCAACAACACACTGGTGAGATTATCCCTGTGCTCTCACGCAATGTTATGTTCAATGCAGGAAAATGCTAAGGGCTCATTCATATTTGTGGTGCCCTCTAAACAGTGATCCACATTCGTATCACTTTTCAGAGGGCAATTGACAGGGGGTGAGGAGGTGTAATGTTGCATCCTCACCACCTGATTTAACTGTGTAAATGCCACACTACTTCCCCACAATTGCATGCAGTCTGCATGCTGCTTTACAAAAGTATTTAAGGAACATAGTATAAAGACAGAATTTGTGTACACTTTAAATACAACACGTTTATGTGCCTGAATTCCAAGGGCTAGTTTACTCTAGAGTTGCTCTTTGATCAGCAATCCGCTTTTGAAATTCTCTTCAAAGAGCATTTGATTGTTGTAGCGCCTTCTTATCACCTGTTTTAAAAAATTAAATTCTGTACTAGAGTGAAGTGATTTTGTGTATTGCACATGGCTATAGGACACCCCCTTTCAGTTGAATGAGTCATGACAGCAGGGATAATTTATCCTGCGGTATCTGCCTTTGCAGCATAAGGAGGAGAAGAGGCGTGGCTGTAAAGACGCAGCTCAGCCATGTGCCCCCCCCCCCCCCCCCAAACTAGTGTAGATAAGGGCCTTACCATGAACTTTTTTCTTTCTTTTGATCTGCTAAAGTAATACTAACGCGTTTTGTTGTGTCTATTTGATAAGCCCCCAAAAAATACCTGTTGATTTTGCAAGGAATCTAGTGAGCTGATCACATCCTGTGCTCTTTACCTGTGCACGAGGAGGGGTTATGGAGATGAGGCTGTGTGTGGAATAGGCTAGATTGACACCACATGCATAAGATTTTCCATGTTGTCATGTCAGAAAGGAAGGAAGGTGCATACTATTTTTCTGGCACATTATTATGTATTGTTATTTTTCTGCACAGAGTAAAACATGGGGAAATGTGCATGTACATACACATACTAAACAGACACATACTAAAGTTTTTTGTCTTTGTTTATTTTTTTTTTAATTGACTTACAATTTAAAAATAGTTTATTGATTTTTTTTTATTCCGTAATGATTGATGATGGATGAGGTTGTCGGTTTTCTGTGCCGTTGTGCACAGCCTCAGAAATTTCTGACCTATTTATTCAAGAACAGATGGTGTTCAAGAGCACCAGACTACTGACACCTTATACACTGATATATAACATTATGACCACTGACAGGTAAAGTGAATAACAGTGATTGTTGATGTGTTGAAAGCAGAAAAAATGGACAAGCTTAAGGATTTGAGCAACTTAGACAAGGGCCAAATTTAAATGGCTAGAGGACTGGGTCAGAGCATCTCTAAAACTTCAGCGCTTGTTGGATGTTCCTGGTCTGCAGTGGTCAGCACCTACTAAAAGTGGTCCAAGGAAGGAAAACTGGTGAACCAGTGACAGGCCATGGCTCATTGTTGCATGTGGGGAGCAAAGGCTGACTCCTGTAGTCCACTCAAATAAAAGAGCTACTGTAGCTCTCATTGCTGAAAAAGTTATTGCTGGTTCAGAATAAAAGATATCAGAACACATGGTGCATTTGTTGCGTATGGGGATGCATAACCGCTGACCTGTGTCCACAGCCAAAAGCATGTACAATGGACAGGGGAGTATCAGACCTGTACTACAGGAGCATTAGAAGAAGGTAGCATGGTCTAAATGAATTCAAGACCAACCCAATTCAACCCAAAAGGAGTTTTAGATTTTGTCTTGCTCTCCACATTCTCCAGATCTCAATCCAGTCAAGCGTCTGTGGGATGTGCTGGAAAAACAGGTCTGATCCATGGAGGCCCTACCTCGCAACTGGTGTCAAATACCACATCATACTTTCAGAGGTGTAGTCTAGCCTCGACAAGTTATGGTGGGTGGTCAAAATGTTATTAGTGAGTTTAGTTAAAAATAAGACTTTTGGCAATCCCAAAATAATAATACATTACAACACACAGGCTTCTATAAATCATTACTACTGGGTTATATTCAGCTACCTTCAGGTATCTGGACACTGGCAAAAAGGCTGCAGGATCATTGCCTAAATAACCCCCTTTACTTCTAGCCAGCCTAATTTTTTGCTTGTTGCCTTAGGTCTTCTACTTCCGGATTTAGAAAGGGTTCCTTCTGTCCCTCTGTTTTCCCATTTGTTTCTTTCTGCGTGTTCCTATTTTTCTGGCTCATCATTGCTGTCTACATTTTGCAGTGGGCATAAACATTACCGATTTGCCCCCCTTTCCTTTGACCTGTCAATGACCCCCTGGGTTTTCACCAGGATGCTTGCCCAGATTCTGACTCATTTTCTGCTGCGTTCTCAAGGAATTCATACTCTGGGGTACCTGGTAACCCTCCCTGTCCCTGCTGGCCATCAGATGGTCCAGCAGTCACCACAGGACCCATCTTACAGATTGGAATACTTGGATTAAATCTTGAACCCATCCATTTCCAGGATTTTTCTGCCTCATGACAAACTTATGTCCCTTCTTTCCCATTCCATGGCCCTCTGAGGTCTTGAGTCTTTTGGAGGTCTCCTTTAAAGGATAAGTTCATCTTTTTAACAAAAACAAATAAATGCACATTTTTTTGCAAGTAAAAAAATGTGCATTTACAATTTTTTTTGTTTTAGAAGCCTGGAAAGAATTGTAGACTGTCAATGTGATCTGGCTGTCTGTAAATCATACAGGCAGGCAGTTTTACAGGAAAAATCAATGAACTACCACAGCGCTCAACAGCACCGTGGGAGTTCATTGAGAACTACAAGCTGAAAGCTACAATGGCTGTCCGTAGTTGTAGTCTGTTCATTTACAGAACACTGTAAATGAATGACGCGGGCGGGCAGAGCCCCGCGCCGCTTTGTTTTCTTTATATTGTGGCAACGAGCGTGAGGGAGAAGATCCTCTGCTGGCTGCCAAAATTAGTGATTGGAGGGGTGCGGGGACCGGTACATTTGTAACATGTTAAACCCTGAATGTGGGTGTAATATGTGACATGTCAGAAAAGGTGAACTTATCCTGTAAGGCAGTGCCATACCTCCAGTTTTACTCCAAATTGTTGAAACTCAACATTCTGGCCTTATGGTACAAACAGACTTGGCCCTTGGACCTCCCTATGCATTTGACCCCCCAGGGCTAGACTTTCCCTAGAATGGTGGAATTAGGGCAGCTCTTTCCTCCACAGTCATAGAATGTTCTCAATGCAGAGGTCAATATGTTGGGCCTGGAAGCGGTCCTGAAAATCTTGTTGATACAGGGGATTTGGTCATTAGAAGAAAATCGATTTTCAAATAATAATCTGGAAGTCAGGGCATTTGGTTTGTCCCTGCAACTCTGGACTCCTGCATTATGAGGACATCTGACTAGAATCCAGACGGACATTGCCTTGACCTAGATCAATCACAGTGGAGACACCAAAGGCCATGCCCCTCTAAGGGAACCAGACTCGATCTTCTCATGGTCAGAACTGAATTTTCCAGCCTTGTCCCCTGTCCACATCGAAGGTGTGGAAATTTGGCATTTCAGCTTTGTCAGTCATCAGTGTCTTGATCCGGAGGAATCCGGAGATCTTTCAAGCCCATTGCCATGGGCGAGGAATGCCAGATATGGACATTCTGGAACAACAATATTATATATTCGTCTCAAGGTCCAGGGACCCTTAGGCCTTTACAGCTCTGGTGACACCATGGGATCAGTTCAAACTGGTCTACGCCTTTCTGACCCTTTAGATTCTCCCTAGCCTACTTTGCAGGTTTGAGAAAGAGGGCATTCTAGGGATCTTCATCACAATAAATGGGCACAGTAGAATATGGTACTCTGACAAACTCAGTCTCCTGGCAGATTCTTTTTGGGCCTCCTGTCCCTAAGGGCCAGTGTTCCATCCTGCTTCTCAATTGCTAGCATGAACAGCAAGGTTGTGGAAGCCATGATCCTGAGGAACAAGGGCCTTTCAGACTGTTATCCTTACCCTCTTGAAGGCTAGGAAGGTAATTTCCTGTAAAGTCAGCCATTGAGCCTGGAAGGCCTATGTTGCTTGGTGCGAGTTGAAAAACTTTCATCCTAAAAAGTACTCAGTGGAACATATTTTGTCCTTCATTCTGGTATGAACCAACAATATGGCCTTGAGTACCATTAAGGGACAAATCTCAGTCTTAGATGTTAAGTTTTTAGAGACCTTTGACCGCTCACGTTTTAGTTAAGACTTTTTTTCAGAGTAGCCCACATGTTTGTTCCTGTTTCACCCTGGGATCTCAGTCTTGACTCTTCAGAAGCCACTATTTAAACCTTTTGGAGATTTGTCTTGTCTGACCTTACCTGGAAGGTGACTATTTTTTAGCTCTCACCTTTGCAAGGAGAGTATTTGAGTTGGTGGCCTTATTGTTTAAAGAGCCTTTCTTAATGTTGCACAAGGAAAAAGTTATCCTGAAGCCTAAAGCCTTCTTCCTCCTGAAGGAGGTCTTTGCATTCAACCTTAGTTAGAGCATTAATCCTCATTCCTTATGTTTTGCATTCTAAGGGAATTTCCTTGCACTATTTGGATATGCGTTGTTTTGCAAAATAATCTCACAGTTACAATTCCTTTCGTAAATCGGATTCCCTCTTTGCTTTCCTGGGGTCTCACACAATCATCTCTCTTGGTAGGGATGATAAAACGGCATTCTTTGGGGAAGAAAGATGGTAACAAAGGCCCCCATCCCTGTTTGGGGATATTTTTTTCATTTTGACGTCCAAGCCTCTTGCGAACCATCTTTCTCTTCAAAATGTGCACTTCATTGTCCTTGACAGAATGTCCCTTTTCCTTAAAGTGTGGGAAGACTGCTGAGTCTAGACCTTTAGAATCTACCTTCCTATGTTGGGCCAATTGTATGTTGGCAGCTTGTTTTGTCTCCCCAATATACATGTCTTTGCATTCCTCACTAAACTGCATTACATTTAACAAACTACTATGCTTGTGTTTGGGTGTTGGGAATTTAGGATGTACAGGTTTCTGTGTGTATTGCTGGTCTTGAATGATGCAGGGATGCAATGTTTGTTAAAGATTCTCCTGAGTTTTTCTGGCACTCCGACTACATACATAATGGCTATATTGCTCAGTGCGATCTTTAACAATCCTCGCATTCCTGTGTCCTTCAAGCTCTGCAATACACTGAGACAGATGCTTGCACATCCTAAAGATCCAACACCCGAATACAAGCAAAGTAGCTTGGTATATGCAGCGTAGTGAGGAATGCTAAGACCTGTGCATTGAGGCGATAAAACAACTTCTAAACAAAAGAATTGGGACAAACAAAAGAAAAGGGACATTCTTTGGAAGACAGTAAAGTGCACATTTTGGACAAACAGGACCAACTGGTCCTGTAAATTGTAAAACGAGGAACAACATGAAAGAAGACATCTACTATCCTGTTCATGGACAACTAACATTTACACATTCCATGGAGATTTGATTAAGGTGTGAATAAAAAATGCTGTGGTATCTTCTTTACACTCTAGGCACCTAAGAAATGGCTTGGTAAACTATATAATGTCTTGAACGTTACAGAACAAGTTCAAATGAATGTGACTACTTCTAGATATACAAAATATTTCATCCCTGGAGTTCAGCTTTAAGTTCTACTAGGTGAATGTTCAAGCCATCTCTGATGCCAGTTTCAGGCGTAAGGTGCCACGAGCTGCTCTCTGAGTCTACCAAGCCCTTCCTGACCTATTTTATTTATATGGGCCTATTGGAATGATTTTATGTTGGACTGCTTTTGAATGTCCCAGTCATAATAATTTAGGAAGCCTGGGTCCTGTACTGTACAATGAAAATACTACCAGTTTTCTGGAGTCAGGGTTCATACGGTCCTGGAAATCCTGGAAAAGTTTTGGAATTTTTAGATGACACTTTCCAGGCCTGGAAAGGTCATGGAAAATTAGGAAATACACTAGGTTTTGGAAAAGTCATGGAATTAAATTACTGTGGAGGAGCGGGGAGCGGATGCTTAATTATTTTAATTATTTTATGAGAACTATATTGCCACATACTGTATTTACATTTTGCTGTATTAGCGTCCTTCCGGGTCCGCGGTATGCGTGTGCTGTCATTGGCCAGCAGCAGCCGAAGAGATGACCCAATCAGGCAGCGGGGAGGGCCGGCCACGGCTTGCCTGGAGACACTGTGACTGGCTAGCAGCAGCAGTAACAGCCGGGAGATTATCAACCAATGAGGCAGCGGAAGCGTCACTGGAGGGCGGGCTGGCCGCATGAACGTGATGATGACGCGGAAGGGGGCAGTAACCGTTTCGGTTACCGCACCCCCGCGTCATCACGTTCATGCGGCCGGCCTGCCCTCCAGTGACGCTTCCGCTGCCTCATTGGTTGATAATCTCCCGGCTGTTACTGCGGCTGCTAGCCAGTCACAGTGTCTCCAGGCAAGCCGTAGCGGGCCCTCCCCGCTGCCTGATTGGGTCATCTCCTCGGCTGCTGCTGCTGCTGGCCAGTGACTGACAGTAAGGGCAAACTGCGGACCCGGAAGGACACCTACCTGTACCAGTGCTATACGCTGAATGTAAAAATGCCCCCCCTCAGTGCTCTTTAGCCCCCTCAGTGCTCTTTAGCCCCCCCCCCCCAGTGTTCTTTAGCCCCCCAGTGCTCTTAAGCCCCCCCCCCATGCTCTTAGCCCCCTCCCGTGCTCTTCAGCTCCCCACAGTGCTTTTCATCTCCCCCCCCCCCCATGCTTTCTGGCTCCCCAGTGCTCTTCAGCTCCCTGGCTCCCCCCTCAGTGATTTGCAGTTCCCCCCAGACAGTGCTCTCCAGTTCCCCCCTCTCCCCCTGTGCTCTCCATCCCCCTGGTTTTCCATGCCCCCCCGCGCCTTCCAACCCCCCTGCAATGCTTTCCAAACCCCCCCTTAATTCTCTCCAGTCCCCCCCACCCCGTGCCCTTAAGCTCCTCCAGTGCTCTCTGCTTCCCCTGTGCTCTTCTATCTTCTATCATGTCTGCAGTCTTTGAACCTTCTCTTGTATCATGTCCGCAGGCTCTGACCATCTCCTGTATCATGTCCGCAGCCTCTGACCACCTCCAGTATCATGTCCGCAGCCTCTGACCACCTCCCGTATCATGTCCGCAGCCTCTGACCACCTCCTGTATCATGTCCGCAGCCTCTGACTACCTCCTGTATCATGTCCGCAGCCTCTGACTACCTCCTGTATCATGTCCGCAGCCTCTGACCACCTCCTGTATCATGTCTGCAGCCTCTGACCACCTCCTGTATCATGTCTGCAGCCTCTGACCACCTCCTGTATCATGTCTGCAGTCTCTGACCACCTCCTGTATCATGTCTGCAGTCTCTGACCACCTCCTGTATCATGTCTGCAGTCTCTGACCACCTCCTGTATCATGTCTGCAGTCTCTGACCACCTCCTGTATCATTTCTGCAGTCTCTGACCACCTCCTGTATCATGTCTGCAGTCTCTGACCATCTCCTGTATCATGTCTGCAGTCTCTGACCACCTCCTGTATCATGTCTGCAGTCTCTGACCACCTCCTGTATCATGTCTGCAGCCTCTGACCTTCTCCTGTATCATGTCCGCTAAATGTACAGTGTGTGTCGTAAAACGTTTGACATTTCGAACATGGGAGAGGCAGTGCTTTTTCACCCGTGCGTTTGAAGTGACACCGGCTCCCAGCTGCGGCAGCGGTGCTTCCATCTCATCCACTGTAAAACAAGGAACATTTTGAGTCACGCTGTATCCAGAAACTAAACCCTAACTGCAGAGATACTGTACACTACAAAGATTGTCATTTATTTTAGTAAAAATATGCTGGGTGTGACATGAATTTTCTTCTTATTTAACATGTATACATAGACATTTCATGAAACATTAGGTCATGAATATTTACGTGAAGTCATGGAAAAGTCATGGAAAAGTCATGGAATTTTATTGGTGAAAATGTGTATGAACCCTGTGGAGTACAGTACAGGACAGGACACAGAACCACCCCTCAGTTCTTATGATCTCCCAATTGCTTGTTAAAAAACTGAGGCTTTCTGGGAGTGGAAGGGGTTATATAGGGGATTTATTTTCGCCAGTGTCCACTCACCTGAAGGTAGCTGCGTATAACCCAGTTATAATGATTTAAGAAGGCTGCACTGTACTCCAGGCAATAGATTTTACTAGTAAGTCAAAAATCCAATTTTTTTTAATTAATATTATTAGTGGAATTGTTCATGCCACTACTGCAGCAGCAATGGCAGGGGTTATTTATACATATGCAGCATTTGGTGATTCTGAAAACCTAGTTTAGATTAGATACATTTTGTTACATGAATGGGTATTCAGAAAACAGTCATTGTAAGCCATACAATACAAGAGAGCACTTTGTGTGAAAGAGTGCATGCCTCTTAAAAAATGTCTAATTCTCCTAATTCTCCTGTGTACACATTTGTTATTATTTTGCTAAACTTGTTTTTAAGCTTTATCCTTGGAAGCATATTTTTACTACTCTTTAATTATTTTCAGGCTTTAGAAATCTGCACCTGGATGACCAAATGACCCTCCTGCAGTACTCATGGATGTTTCTGATGGTGTTTGGCCTTGGATGGAGGTCTTATAAACAATCCAATGGGACTGTGTTGTATTTCGCTCCAGATCTTATCATTGATGAGTAAGTAATAAAGCATTTGGCCTTCTTTAAATGTGCATGGTTAGCATTATTTACATGAAAGGGCTATCTAAGAACAAACCCAAGATGTGCAGCAGGAAAGGAGCTCTTTTTTTAAACTCATTCTTACATTCCTATTTTAAGTTTTGCATCAATAAAACATTGATTCTTTTTCTTTTATGCAGTTGCAAAATTGTTGAAAATACAGTTTTGCAGACCAGAGTTACAACTGATATTTGTAGATTGTGCTGTTGGACAATATGCAGCTTTTTTGCATTCAGTTTACCTAGCTTAAAATGTTCTGGTATGTTTCTGTAGAAGGAGAATACCCAGTTCTTATTTTTTTAAGCACAAATGCATGTATACTTTCTCATTTAAGTCTTAAGAACAAAGTGTGTTAAAGTAACATGTTATCACACATAGCCTATGCTGATAAAAAAAAAGTATAGTTTTATGTGAGCAACCAAAGGATAGATTACAAAGAATGTAACAAACACTCCCAGTGCCCAGAGCTGAACAATACTACTGAAAACCACGCTTATAAAATGTCTACATTATAGGGCTACCATAAAAGTTTATATTTATAAAAAGGAAACAAAACAAATAAATATATATATATATATATATATATATATATATATATATATATATATATATATATATATATATTTCTTATGCAACCCACTTTTTAACAAACATTTTTTTTATTAAAAAATGATAGACAAAAAAAAATCAAGGTAAGAATGAGTGAGGACAAAGATCACAAGAGGGCTCTCAGGTAGCAGAATCTTCCAAGCATTCGCATCCATGGACTGAAATCAGTATTGCAGATCTGTAGGCACTGTATAGATGTTATCCAGGAAACTGAATCATTACAAATATAAGGGAAGTCTCAAGGTGAATTTAATGTAAAAAGAATCCGTGCTTATGGAGAAATGAGTATTAGGCTGCAGCCTACCTTTAAAAAGTATATACCTTAAAAAAGGCAGTATACAAATTAGAGAAATGGGGGGAGGGGAAGGTAATTGGTGCTGCCGATAAGTTCAATATATAATGGGTAACAATTAATAAGAAATGCAAATTAATAAATATGAATAAAAATCCTATACATATATCCATCAAAATCGTGACATATTAAAGTGATATAGTGCTAAAGTGCAACTGGAAATTAAATAACAGTGCTCCTCAAAAAGGAGGGGAAGGGGTGGAGGTGACCCCAAAGTAACAAATAATCAAGAAAAAAGTGCTGAGCAAAATGAACCACGAATCATATAGGTGTGGTGATGAGGTAGACAATAAAAAAGTGACGTGGTATTGAATTAGTGAGGTGGACCCCAATAAGGGGCAAAAAATGGTGTCCTTATGTGCTAATTACTGAATAGTAAATCACATATGTATAGATTAAGTATAAATCACAAAAATCAATAAATAAATAAATAGCACATGTAAAAGTAAATTATGAAAAGGAAAATATGTCTAGGTGAAACTCAATAAGAGCTGGTTCACACTGCCACGACTTGTCAGGCGACTTGGTCGCCTGACAAGTAGCGCTCCATTCTGTGCAATGGAACCATTCTAATCACAGCGACTCAAGTCACTCTGACTTAGAAAAAGGTTCCTGCACTACTTTGGGGCGAAGTCGGATCGACTTGCATTGACTTCTATTAGAGAATTCGTTTGCAAGCTGCGATTAAAGTCGTGCTGCACGGGCGGCTTCTAAGTCGGGGCGACTTTGAGTCGCTCCAGTGTGAACAGGGTCTTAAAGTCATTGGCGTGGTAAGTGTCACATAAAAGAGAAAGTGACAAAAAAGTGAGTCCGTGCAGTATAAAATTAAAAGTCCATATTAAGTAAAGGATTGTTTCAAACAGATCCCAAAATCCGAAGGATAAAGTGAAACTCTTGAAGGTGACGCGTGCAGGTGAGTCCTGTTGTGCTCCCCTAGTAAATGCCGCACTCACCAGATCAAGGCACCCCACCCCTACAGGGGTAACCGGCGTGGTATATCTCAGAAATTAATTCTCATCAGGGGCATCCTTAATCAGTTGAGGTATACATCAGCATCTCATTCCTTCCATTAATACTCATAAATGGTGTATCAATCAAAGACATAGATTGGAGATCCCGACCATGTATAGGGAGGAAAGGCTCATATAGTGAAGTACTGTAATAAATACTTTTATTTAAATATCAAAACAATACTCACAAAGAGAGGTAAACACTGGCAGAGTAATACAAGGAGCGTGGGTCTGCTCGTTCCCGGTTCCCAGACTACTTCCGGGAACGCTATGCGCTCCAAATACTGGAAATGCGGTTCAGCGGTTCAGATAGCGGAAGTGACGGAAGAACGCTCTACGCGTTTCATCATTTAACGTCATCAGGAGCAGCATCTGGCATCCTTACCATTCTCTCTGGAAGTTTCTCCTGCAACTCCTACGCTGTCCCCAACTTTAGCTTCCCCTCCTCCATTTCTCAAGGTGAATTTAGCCTGTAACCTGTGAAAGAAGGGAGAGTCCGCACATAGACTTCTACAGGAACCACTAGTACCACATGTACTGTATATCCTCATCCTCATGTCTCCAGGGAGATTTAACCTGTGATAGATAGTACAGAAATAATCACACAATTTCTACTGAGACCATGAGACAACATATATGTAATTTCACAATATCTTCAGGTAGAGTAGTGTTTAAACACTCCTTTCTACAGGAACCCCCTAGAGCACATATGCATGGCTTAGATTTCTACAGGAACCACGAGACCCTATATGCATGGATTGAGGTCACCCATCTTGATAGGAGCCCATTAGACAGATGACCATAGAGGGAAAAACATATGACAGTCCACTAACGCGCTATTAAGGTTTAAAATGGTAAAGGTTTCATTCCATTCGTGTAGAGAGTCCAACCATCATGGAAGAGTATAGAGAGCACCACCACAGGATCTACTGGGGTAAGACTGATATCTAACTGCTTTCATTGGTATCCCAACTTCTGCAGACACTGTCACAACCTGACCTTTGATTAGTTGTTCTACAGTTGTATGCAGTAAAGGATTCATCATACTACTTTTGGAAGCATTAAAGGGGCTTTTTTTGTTTTGAGAGAGTACCACTATTCTTTTTATGTGGTTACTACACCCTTGTTGTTTGTTTAATATGTTCTTTGAGTAATTTTTTTTATACATATCTACATTTTAGGATGTATCTATATATTCCTTCAGCTAAAGGATAATTTTGGATAACTTTTGTTTTAATAGGCATACCCTGAGGTCAACGTTTTTTTTTGCATCTTTATAATGTTACTATTTTTAAAAAGAGTGGTTTTCATATATTGTATGCCCTTCAGAACTCAACTGCAGCCAAAATGTGTTTGTTAATTTTGGATAGAACGAGGAAGGATCTGAACCTCTGTCATTTTTTACTGATTCCCCTCACCACTTGTGTGTTCACCAGAGCATGAAAACTAGCGGAGTTTTTTTTTTTTTCTAGTGGAGTTTTTTAACCCTCAAAAAATTTGAAATGGAGTTATATTTGAAAGTTTGTACCCAAAAAAATATTCTATACTTTTTTGGACAGCTAGGTCTTTCTTTTGGTGGCATTTATTTTTTTTAACTATATAATGGAAAAACATTTTTTTTTTAAATATTCCTTTGCTTTCTTTTTAAAGCATATCATTTTAAAGCAGTATGAATACCCCCGAAATTAACCCTTTGAAAAAGTGCACAACCCAAGATGATCAATTTTTATGCCACGTTTCTTTTGGAAATGAAGAAATATGCTAGTATTTGACTGTGTTAAGACATAGAGATCGGCTCGTGTTTAAAAAAAACAAAAAAAAACACATACACTGGGAACATTATTTACTATAACAGTGGGGATTGTAGAAAGAACACCAAGTGGCTTAACAACCACTTTAATGTACAGATGTGCAGAATAGCACACAGGTCACTGCAAAGACAGGATGGAGTTGAGATATATACAGCTGTGGAATATAGAGGAAGGTTAAAGTTTTAAAAATGATTCTGCAACCTTGGGAGCCACTGCTTTGAAACTTGGATAAATGTTTCATTCGTACTCATTCATGCTCAGCATTCTGAGGTTGGGTTAGTCAACACGTGTGGGGAACAGTTGCACATTACTATTTCCTGTGTTTACCTGCCCCTCAAATTCATTGCTTGGGGATGTCCCATGGTCTATGAATACATAAAGACTATGCCTGTATCTTGTAAAATAAGATTAAGATAAGAGGAAATTGCATATATTGGCATATACAGTACAGGACACCCTCCCTTCTATTCTGCATAGCTTGCTAAAACTGAAGGTTTACAAAGTAAGGGACGGTTATAGGGAAAGCGTCCCAGAGGGGGCATGTCCTCAAGAGCTTTGCCTGTGTCCAATCACCTGAAAGAACAAGGCGAAAACCCAGACCTGGATAAATTTCAACCCTTGGGAGACAGCCAGCCCTTTGGCTTACAGACATTCCCAGTCCAGTGTTGTTCAGCTAAGGCTGCTGATATAGTCAAAATATTTTTTACTATACCCTAACGTTTTTCATGGCCCTCCAAAACAGTCCCAGTTGCTCACATGGCCTCTTGGGAAAACAAATTGCCCACCCCTGTCATAACCTCTGGTCTATGAAAACCATGCCTGTGTCCTTTACTGTTCTCCCAAGATATGGAATTTAATTGGGCTTTAAAGGGGTTCTAAAGCTAAAACATTTTTTCACCTTAATGCACTCCCTAGCATAGTTGCAGTGTTCCCCTACCTAGCTATACAGGTCCCTCTCAAAAAATTAGCATATTGTGATAAAGTTCATTATTTTCTGTAATGTACTGATAAACATTAGACTTTCATATATTTTAGATTCATTACACACAACTGAAGTAGTGCAAGCCTTTTATTGTTTTAATATTGATGATTTTGGCATACAGCTCATGAAAACCCAAAATTCCTATCTCAAAAAATTAGCATATTTCATCCGACCAATAAAAGAAAAGTGTTTTTAATACAAAAAAAGTCAACCTTCAAATAATTATGTTCAGTTATGCACTCAATACTTGGTCGGGAATCCTTTTGCAGAAATGACTGCTTCAATGCGGCGTGGCATGGAGGCAATCAGCCTGTGGCACTGCTGAGGTGTTATGGAGGCCCAGGATTCTTCGATAGCGGCCTTGAGCTCATCCAGAGTGTTGGGTCTTGCGTCTCTCAACTTTCTCTCCACAACATCCCACAGATTCTCTACGGGGTTCAGGTCAGGAGAGTTGGCAGGCCAATTGAGCACAGTAATACCATGGTCAGTAAACCATTTACCAGTGGTTTTGGCACTTTGAGCAGGTGCCAGGTCGTGCTGAAAAATGAAATCTTCATCTCCATAAAGCTTTTCAGCAGATGGAAGCATGAAGTGCTCCAAAATCTCCTGATAGCTAGCTGCATTGACCCTGCCCTTGATAAAACACAGTGGACCAACACCAGCAGCTGACATGGCACCCCAGACCATCACTGACTGTGGGTACTTGACATTGGACTTCAGGCATTTTGGCATTTCCCTCTCCACAGTCTTCCTCCAGACTCAGTCCACTGCTTCTGCAGGTCCCCCAAGGTCTGGAATCGGTCTTTCTCCACAATCTTCCTCAGGGTCCGGTCACCTCTTCTCGTTGTGCAGCGTTTTCTGCCACACTTTTTCCTTCCCACAGACTTCCCACTGAGGTGCCTTGATACAGCACTCTGGGAACAGCATATTCGTTCAGAAATTTCTTTCTGTGTCTTACCCTCTTGCTTGAGGGTGTCAATGATGGCCTTCTGGACAGCAGTCAGGTCGGCAGTCTTACCCATGATTGCGGTTTTGAGTAATGAACCAGGCTGGGAGTTTTTAAAAGCCTCAGGAATTTTTTGCAGGTGTTTAGAGTTAATTAGTTGATTCAGATGATTAGGTAAATAGCTTGTTTAGAGAACCTTTTCATGATATGCTAATTTTTTGAGATAGGAATCTTGGGTTTTCATGCGCTGTATGCCAAAATCATCAATATTAAAACAATAAAAGGCTTGCACTACTTCAGTTGTATGTAATGAATCTAAAATATATGAAAGTCTAATGTTTATCAGTACATTACAGAAAATAATGAACTTTATCACAATATGCTAATTTTTTGAGAGGGACCTGTATACTTACCTGAGTCCTCAATCGATCCAGCGCTGTGCATGGCTGCATCTCATCTCATATCCTATCTTCTCTCTACTCATAGGAAATGAGGCAGCAGTGGGAGTCATTGACTCCTGCTGCTGTCAATCAAATGCTGTGAGGAGGGATCAGGGTGCAGGGGCACACGTCAGTGGACGCACACAGCCTAGCTCAGGATCAAGCTTGCACATCTGTCCCCATAGAAAGTAGTTTTGCTATGGAGACAGACATAGAAAAGGAGGTGTGGACAGCGCAGATGGGGGACCCCAGAAGGGGAGATTCGGGCCCCTCTGTGCAATACCATTGTTTAGAGCAGGTAAGTTTAGGATGCTTATTATTTTAATTAAAAAAAAATGACTTAAGAAAAGCTTTAACTGATAATTTTAGTTCCACTCTTGTAGCCCAGGTAAAGCACATTTTGGAACTAGTGCTGTAGGGACAGGTATGTGCATAGCATTAATCTAATGGTATGATTGACATCTTCCAGCATTTTAAGTGTAATATGCAGTATGTAGTCAACAGAATAATGAAGGCCTGTGACACATGCCAAAAGTCTCTTTGCACTGACTGAATATTTACTGTTCTGAATGATGAGTGTGTGACTTTAGCATGATGGTTTGCTTGTTTCCCTACAATCCTTATATTACATTTTAGAAGCTCTCTAAATTATGGAAAACCATGCCTGCACTTCTTGCTTGGCACATATCTGTACAGTAACGTGAATCTGATACTCTACGCTTTAAGGTCAGTGTTTCAAGGTCAGGGCTGTAATTATTTTTGGCACAAGTGCTGTATGACTCAGTAGACTTTTTTCCTGCTGATAATCATTTAATGGTTCTATCTTGCTATTGTGCTAATGAGCATTTCATGCTGTTTCCACGAAATGTAGTTAAAAAGTTTTCACAATGCTTCCAGTAAATGTAAGCTAAATACAACTCCTGCACCTTAGATACCACATGCAATGGGGTTGATTTACTAAAGGTAAATAGTCTGCACTACAAGTGCAGTTTCTCTAGATCTAAGGGAAACATGCAATGGAAATTAAAAAAAAAACTGAATTTTTGCTTGCAGGATTGGATGATGGAATTCACAGAACTTTCCCTCATTTAAGAGCTTCCCCTCAGATCTAGTGCAACTGCACTTGCAGATGCACTTCCAGCGCACAGTATATTTGCCTTTAGTAAATCAACCTCAATGTGTGTTCTAAAGTGTGTCATATAAACATCCACCTCAGTATTATAAAATAAATTGTTCAGTTATGTGCGTCCCAGGTATTCCTAGTGCATACACCATATGTCAAAGTAAGCCTATAGTGTAATGTATATAAATGTGGGCATAGAAATATCTGGAGCGAAAGGTTATTTTTTTTTCTGATGATTGTACATTTGGCTCAATTCACAAAGCTTTAAAGTCTAAGTGCAGCCAAAATGAGAAAATCAAAAAAAGAAACTCAGCACAAGGGACATAACTACAGTTAGTAGGATATGTCCCTTGTGCTATTGCGTCTTTTTACTTGAGATCTACCTTCACACCTGTATACATTTTTTTCTCATATATTCCATAGCGCTGGTCGCCCCCCCCCTTTTTTTTTCACTACCTCCATCCATGCCCTATCTCTATAAATGAAACCTGATCAATCAATCATCTGCCCGTCCTCCATTCTTAGATCATGTTTCATTCATAGAAGCTCTAGTATGGATTCTTTGAATGGCAGAGCTGAGTGGAAAGGACAGGCATAGTCGGGCAGTATTAGTGTGAGAACCTGTGACAGCCCCGTAGAATTAACCCCCACCACACCAGAAGATTATGGTGGCCAGGGTGGGGAAAAGATGGAGGAGGATTTTAATTAAAAGAAGAGGCATCAGCACAAGGGACGCATGCTGACTGTAAGTTGTGTTCCTTGTGCTACATTTTTGTTTTATATTTTGGCTGCACTTAAGCTTTAACACTAGCCTAAGGCAAGCTACGTTCAGCTATGTGACTGTAATTTCAAATTTAATTGGACCTAATGCGGAAATTAACCCTTCTATTCCTTTATAAGCCAAGAAATCTACCATCCTAGCATCTGTTTAATCTGCTGTTGCCATGGTACTGCACACGTGACCAGCTTTGACAACAGCCATTTGAGGGTTTGAAAGTTTGGGTTGAAAGGTAACCTAAGCAAACTAGTAATGGTGACAGTTATCACCAGATGCATGCCTTGAATTTAATAGTTTTGGAAAACAGTTGAAGTGGTTGTAAACCCTTACATATACCCAGTGAAGTGGCTAGTCTCAGGTAATACACAGAGATAAAACAAACCCTCCTACATAGGATGTAATTATTTATCTGCAGCCATTTGTCCTATAGATCATTCTAAAATACACAAATCAAAGGCTTGGGAAGCAGAGGGTAGGGATGTGACGGTGGGTTTACTCTCGCTTTTATTAAAAATAAAAAACTTTTTGAAAATCAGATTACTTATCCATGGTGTTCACTTTATGACTTAAGCATAATGTATGGACTGCTGCAGAGCTGCTGGCATAGGATACTAGGATATGGAGAAGCTTGAATGAAAGTTGTTGCTCTATGAAAACACATTGACAACTGTATACAGTTATCTTACAAGTATGTCTGTTGTCCCGCCTATGTTAACAGATTTCAGCTCCAAAGGTTGATGGCCAAATATATTACAAACTGGCAAGAAGGTGAAATGTCAAGAAGCCTGATCTGCTCAGATACAGGAAGCATCCCTATCACATCAGGCTTTAAATAAGTTCTAGCCACAAAATTGTCTCCCATCATCCCATATTTACAATTACCAGGACATGAATTAGAACATTTTCCATGAAAGAGCTGGTCAGCAGGGGACAATGTATGTTTGAATTGGTAAACACCTATTAGTTCTTGGAAGAACAGTTAATGATAAAGGAGTTAATTACATTCTTATGAATATCTATATCTGCCTAGAAGGTACCAGCATCATGAATAAATGTAAACTGATCCTAAAGTAAGTTAGGTACCAGGTTACTCAATTTCCAGGAATCTTCCAGGACAGCACTCAAGTGAGAGGTATCCACCCCCACAAGACAGGAAATACCACCTTAGCATACACCTACACTGATTGACCGCAAAATAATTCCTTTGGCATGTCTATTAAGTGTTTATGACTAAATCACACATTACTAGCTTAGGCCCCTGTAGGAATCCCTCCTTCTAGGTTACATATTTCGAAATGGAACATAGGACAGCAGGATCATGTGACCTGACACAGGACAGCAGGATCATGTGACCTGACACTGAGATTATATTGTGGTGCTTTCACTATTTATTTTTTAGGTGCAGGTTTTATTGCATATATTGGGGGATTTTCTACTAAAGCATATCTTTATGTCTGAAGCCTGATTCCTGGTTTTTAAAACAAAGCTGGAAGGAATAGCCTCTCTCCCAGCACTGTTTTAAAACACCTGAAAGCATGTAGGTAGTACAAGCACATTAACCCAAGTTGAATTTCGGAAGCTTAGTGATTTGATTGAGCTGCCAAAACACATCACAATGGATCTAAATTAGAAGCTCTGAAATAGTACCTTTGCATTTTTGGCCACACAATGCACTGTACATATGTGTGCTGGGTAGCCATTCAAACCCAATGGCACTGCAGTCCACCAACACACATAGCATAGGTTATCACAATGCAGCAAAAGACTTAATAGATCCCACAAACCAACAGAATAAGTAATCGAAGGGTAATCAAATAGTAAATTGTGCATAGAATTACCATAGATACCTCTTATTAGTAGAACGGGTGGAGAAGAGGCAGATGCCTTGGCAGTAAGAGGTAATTGGAGAGGATTAGAGGAAGTGAGCATCCAATACCTGACACCGTGGGGGAGGTTTACTAAAATTGGTGCACACAGAATCTGCTGCAACTGTGCATAGTAACCAGTGTGGCGCAGTGATTTTACTGTAAAATCCATCTTCAAACAGGTTTGCAGAAGGCCTCATATCGCCTGCTAACCACAGGCCTGTGGCTACTGACAACATGATCCTCCATAGATTGTGGGTCAAAAGCTAGGCCCATGTGAACTAGGCCTAAGAGGTGAATTTGACTAACTTTTCTACTGGTTATGTCTCTGGGATGGGAAGTGCAGGAAAATTTCCCCAATGCTACAAAGATAAAAGAAAAAAGGTTTTGTCGATTAAATAAACTTTAAATTTAGTAGGTGGCAAGTGTTAAAGAATAAGTGTACTTTGAGTGCACTTCTTCTTCATGCCCCCCTGTGCAATGAGCACAGCAGAAGCTTTTTCTCATTGAATGTGAGTTTACAGATATTTGGAAAAATATACGTTTCAAAGGAACATATAGAGTGTGTTTTGCTTAAGATGTCGATATTATACAGTTCAAAATTGTGGAGTACTATATTCAGAAATATGTAAACAGAGAACGCTAAAAGGTTCAAGCTATACCTCGATATAAACCTAGGGATGGAATATATTCCAATAAGTCCCTAGTACAAGTTAACCATCACTCAATAATAAGTTAAGGGAGTGTTAACCTCTAGACTAATCGCGGCATACAGTTAAAGAGGAAAGAGTCCTCAAGAGTTTCATCACAGAGCAAAAAAACGGTTTGAAAATATGAAATATTTTTTATTGAATTTATACAAATATTAAGAAAAACCACCTCCACCATAACCATAGTTTAAAAATGACAACGTTGTCACCACAAACAGGCAGCTGCACTGGACACGCTTCCATCCATACACCTACATCTGAGTTAACATAATGAGTAATGATCGGGGCAGTTCGGTATTTGGAAACAGACAGTAATCTCACAGTCCACAGCAGCAAATCTGCTTGAAAAGGCAGGGGAAAGTCAATCTAATACAACCAAAGCCATACACATTTAATAGTATAGTCAGATGGGTATTCGGAGTGAATAGCTGCTCCAATACCTTACAAGCTGCACAAAGATAAATCAAATCCTCAGACAAATAGCATAGAGTTCTGTGCTATGTTGGCGATGGGAGTCTTCTACTCAGTGTAAAGCAGCACATGAGATAACCTAGAGCAGGCGAGTAGTGGATGATTGTGGGTATGGGGGGTGTGCAAGTATGGAGATGTAATACGGGGCTGAGAAGCAAGTAACTGTGCAGCTGAAAGCTGTTTGCCACAATCTCACTACTTCATGGTAGATTTGTTAAAAGCACCAAGTTGGTCCAGGGGCCGCCACTAATGCACATCTGTTGCCCCGTCCACACTCCTTCACAGATAGCCGATTGTCAACGGATGGAAGGCCAATCTGGTCATACCTGTCTGTGTCAAAGCATCACAAATGTGATGACGTGACGCGTTTCACGCGTCACACAAGCTTCTTGTGAGGTGGTTTTTCTTAATATTTGTATATTTCAATAAAAATAATTTTGTATTTGCAAACCGTTTTTTTTTTTTTTTTCCTCTGTGATTACTCTTGAGGGCCCTTTCCTCTTTAACTGTACATTCAGAAATAGTCAACAACATTTTGGAAAGACATTGCTACAAAAAAGAAAATGTTTCCATAATTTGTGAGACACATGTGTGCATCATCGTTGGAGTGAAGGATATCTGGGGAGGTGGTATTAGGACAAGAGAGAGAAGGTAAATGGAAACAAGGCCGAAGTACAGGTTGTTTTAAAGACGGAACTCAAAGTTGAAATCTGGTGGGAGAAAATGAGTAGTCCAACCTCAATTTTCTCATGTACCATTACCCAGAGCAAAACCTTCTCATGCAGTGGGATTCTTTTTTTCAGTGGAAGGCCCATTCACTAATGTGGATAGCCCTTCCACCTGAATAAAAGTAATCTGTTGTGCACATGCACGAGAGGCACATTGACTGGATGGTAGGATTTTGAAGAAGCTCTATTATGTCAGGAAAGTTACACTGTGAATTTCACCGGAGCCCTGCAGTTTTGTTAAGTATATCCAGCTGGGTAAAGGGGGCTTTAATGTATTACCCAGTTATGGCTGTGCTTAGTATACTTGGATTTTGCCAGACCATTTGACACAGTTCCCCACATGTGGCTAATGTGTAAATAAAAGTCTACAGGGTTGGAAAATTTAGTTTGTAAATAGATAGAAAACTGGCTGAAAGACTGTATTCAGGGAGTAGTCATTAAAGGAGATGTACAGCCAAAGCTCGATCACAGGAGTGCAGTTTGTTCATTCCTTTTTCAGCAGAGAGCAGGGTTGAAATCTGCTCTCTGCTGACGTCGCAGAAGTTGGTCTAGGCACTACGTCATCACGACAAAGGAAGTCGGAATCTGCCAGGTGCCTGGACCGACACCTGGCTCAGCATCTCGGCAATCCGCTGAGAGTCTGAGCCGGCAGCTCTTCGCCCCTCCACAGCCCAGCGCTACAGTGAGCGAGGAGGGCAGAGCAGGGAGCTGCTGACTGACAGTCAGCAGCTCTCTGCTCGGGGAGCTATCAGAATCAAGTGATTGGCGGTGTTTGATCGCTCGGTCCTCAGTGTAGAGGTGCCGGGGGACAGATGCTGTATCCACCTAGGTAAGTATAATAAAAAAAAAAAAGAAACCCTAACTTCTCTTTTAATGATTCATCTAAGGTTATTAGTTGTGTAACCCAAGGTTCAGTGTTGGGTCCCTTACTTTTTAACATATTTATAAATGATATAGGGTCTGGGATTAAAAGTACCATTTCATTATTTACACCATGACACCAAGCTATGCAGTGGGATTACGTCCTTACAAGATGGGAATTTTTTCTCTCTCTGGAGAAGAGGAGATTAAGGGGGATATGATCAACATGCTTACTGTAAATACATAAGTGGTCCATATAGTGTACAGTTATTAACTTTCAGGTCAGTACAGAGGACAAGGGGGCACTCTTTACTACTGGAGAAAAAGAGATTTAACCTTCAAATACAGAAAGGCTTCTTCACAGTAAGAGCTATGAAAATATTGAATTGACTCCCTCGGGAACTGGTCTGGCCAGTTCCGTAGATTGCTTTATAAAAAGAGCCGATTCTGATTACCTCATGGGAGATCAGAAATTATATTTTTTCCCCGTTGGAGTGACCATGCTATGGTTTTTGTTTGGGGGGGGGGGGGGCAGTTTGCCTTCCTATGAATCAACTGTCGATATAGGATAGTGTATATTGAGGTTTTCTTTGTGTGTGTGTGTGTGTGTGTGTGTGTGTGTGTGTGTGTGTGTGTGTGTGTGATCTTTTTATGTAGTCCTTTTGTTTTGTTTTTTTATTATTTTTTGAACTAGATGGACTAGTGTCTTTTTTTTTCAAAAATATGTGAAACTAAACTGTCCATCTGATTTCACCTTAAAAAAACCTCAGAACAAATACACGTTCAGGCATCAGTGTGTTCCTGCACATACTGTTACATGCAGTGTGCAACATTTCAGGCACCCCTAATCCCAGTGTGCTATAATGCACCCTTCACATTCCCATTAGCCTACTACTGTGGTGAACACTCACTTTTACTGACCATCAAAACCTGCAGAAAGGGAAGAAAGGGGGGGGCAATGCTAAACACTGTCTGTGTAAAAACTTGCTAACCATCAAAGCTTGGCATACAGGGCACATGGGTACTGAAAGTTACATCTAAAGGTACGTGTGGGTATTGCTCGTAGCCTGTGCAGTGCTAGTAGGTGTTTTTTTTTAACATCTTGAGACCTGTGATAAAATAATCCACTTAAGTTTGTACTGTTTTTTTCTGCAAGCCAGAACTCTTTGCCAAAGGGTGCATACACTAATATCCTGTATATCCGAAAACTCCACAGTTCTGCAAATTATAAGAGCATCCTTATTTTCCAAAAGGAAAACTTCAAAACTCACTCAGATTAGGCTTTCAAACGTGTATTA
Organism: Pelophylax lessonae; assembly: GCF_965119305.1. NCBI lineage: Eukaryota > Metazoa > Chordata > Amphibia > Anura > Ranidae > Pelophylax > Pelophylax lessonae. The sequence continues at coordinate 351,697,643 of NC_138771.1, forward strand.
ATTGAAAAAAAGTCATTCATTTATTACCATTATTATGAAATTATCCATACTTTACAGTCCCTAACAATTCAAGCCAGAAACAGATACGTTGCTGTATTAAATACATCATACATTTACATTGAGTACATCATTACATTTAGTTATAAGTTTGCCTGTGCTCATCATGTGAAAGCGCTGTACACTGCTGTATGGGCCACTGAAACTGCCTTTTTGACAGAGTTTAATCGTTTTTTTTTTTTTGTCACATTTTGAAAATAGTGTAACATTTTGAGATGTTAATCTCTTTAGTAAGCGTGCAGCTGAAGAGAATTACGTCTGTTAACACGTATTCAGAGCTGTGACTTGGAATCAAACATTCCTTCCTCCAACTGTATCCCTTTTATGGCTTCTCTCTGGGCTCATATTGCATAACCAAAGCAGAGCGCTGTAAACAGCACAACTGTAGCTTTTCATATAAAAATACCATTAAGCGATTAAAAAAGGCCCTTTAAAATTGAGCATATTTTTGTAATCTGTAATAAGTGCCTGTAATAATTCTTACTTAGAACACCTTTCTTTGTGCTTGAAATAATGAAAATAGTGTTAAAATCATATCAGAGCTGGATTTCCGTCATTTGAACCTGTAGAGTCACACGCTTGCACCCTTCTGCCAGGATCACCTCTTTCATACAGATTTTTTTTTTTTTTTACTGCACCTAACCTGGCTATGGATATGGTGACAATGTGTTAAAAACCATACAGTGGCAAAAAAGAGTATGTGAAGCCCTTGGAATTAACTGCCGTAGTTTTCTGCAGTAATTTGCCATGAAATGTGATCTGATCCTCCTCTAAGCCATAACAATAGGCAAACACAAAATGCTTAAGCTGATAACACACAAACAATTCTAATTTCTCGAGACACATTTGTAGAATGTCTGGTGTGAACGGCTCTCTTGAGGTCATTCAACAGCATCTCTATGGGGTAAAGGACTGGGTTCTGACTGGGCCACTCCAAAAGGTGCACTTTCTTTTTCTGAAGCCAGTCTGTGGTGGATTTACTTCAGTGCCTAGGGCAGTGATGGCGAACCTTGGCACCCCAGATGTTTTGGAACTACATTTCCCATGATGCTCATCTACACTGCAGAGTGCATGAGCATCATGGGAAATGTATTTCCAAAACATCTGGGGTGCCAAGGTTCGCCATCACTGGCCTAGGGTAATTTTTCTGCTGTATCACTCGACTTCTATTAAGCTTCAGCTGTAGGACATCCACCTTGACGTTATTCTGTAGGATATTTTGGTAAACTTAGGAATTCATTTTCCTCTCGATTAAGTGGTCCAGGCCTTGAGGCAGCAAAGTAGGCCTACATCATGATCTTCCCTCCCTCATACTTCACAGGTGTGATGATGTTTGTTGATAAGCTGTGCCCTTTTGGCGCTTTACATAGTGCTGAGTATTCTTCCTAAACAATTCAGCTTTTGTTGCATCAGTCCACAAAACATTTTTCCAGGAGCATTGTGGTTTGCCAAGATGCTCTTTGTCAAACTTCAGGCGCACAGCAATGTTTTTTTTGGAGAACAGCGGCTTCATTAATGGTGTTCTGCAATGTACACCCTGCCTGTTCAAAGATCTGCCTACGATTCCCCTTGGCAAATGACGTGCATTGTGCTGCCTTTGCCTCCTGGGATATGCACATCGCTAGCGGTGTGCCATGGGTAGATCTGCTCGATAAACCCGGAAAAGCCGGCGCCTATTGATGACATCACAAAAAAAATGACGGCGGCAAAACAGAAGAGGATCTCAGCAGAGCAATGCTGAATCTGCTGGGTGAGTACTTGACTCGTGCAGAAGATAACCCCCGGTAGGCAGGGGTTAGTTAAAAAAAAAAAAAAAACGAAGGGTAGGTTAAGATTTTAACCTTTAAGACTATAATCTTGAATGATTTGTCTGATCAAACGAGAAATGGTTTCACTTTACAGGGACAATCAGGGATGAAAAACTCTTTTTAATGGAGGCAGTTGCTGGGATAAAAAAAAAGTCAATTGTTTTAATGGAGGCAGTGGGAGTAAGCACACAACTCAAACTATGTTCAGGGAATAAAGAAAAATATCCTTCTGAATAGAGCTGCAACTAACGATTGTTTTCATAATAGATTGGTTGGCCGATTATTGGATAATAACCTTAAAAAAAAGTAAGGTGTATAATTTAGTTAAAGCGTAATTCCACCCAAAAGAGGAAGTTCTGCTTTACAGAATCGTCCCCAGCTCCTCTTGCACAATTGGCACTTTTGAGGAGCTCGGCATTCGGCCACAGAAGTTCTTCCCCCCCCCCCCCCCCTGCAGTCTTCTGGGACACTGACAGGTCCCAGAAGACTGCATCCACCAATCCAGGATGGGCCACGTGACTCGCAAGCTGTCATAGCCAGGTGCCCATAGTAAAGATGCCGGCGCCGCCGAGGGAGGTCGGAGGATAAAGACGGTTGGGTTGAGCTCACCGCTATACCGTGGGACAGGTGAGTGGCTGTTTTTTAAAAGTCAGCAGCTACACTTTTTGTAGCTGATGACTTTTATTTTTTTATTCATTTATTTTTTAATATCTATTAATTAACTTTACTTTAAACACAAAAGAAAAAATAAACCTAACTTTACAAAACAGATTGACATTGACATTCACATAACCAAATATAGGGTGTTCACAGCATATACATTACTACACAGCTTTTTGAATACCCCTTATCTTAATACTCCTCAGGTAAGAGAGAAATCATTTTATTATTTTTCCAAACACCAACTCCCCGTTGTAAAAACAAAAAAAAAACCCCACCCTAAAACCTTAAGATTGTGCACTATATGTCTATTAGTGATTAAATTAAGGGGTGTATCTAAAGATAACTGCTTAAGTTGTCTACCCGGTTCCACCCTATTTAATAGTAAACAATATATTATTATTTTCCGAACACCAACCCCCTTGTTCTCCATCAGAATAAAAAAACACACCCTTAAAAACCTTAAAATTGTGATATATGTGTTTATTAGTGATTAATTACGGGGTGTATTTCAAGATAACTACACAAGTCATCTACCCGAGTCCACTCTATTTGAAATTTTTTTTAAAGTGAAAAAAAAAAAAAAACACGGGACAGGTGAGTGGCCGTTTTTTAAATGTCAGCAGCTACAAAAAGCTACTCTTTTTGTAGCTGCTGACTTTTATTTTTTTCATAGCTGGCTGGGGCTCCTCTTTAATATGTAAAACTTAAAAAAAAAGGCAATTTTTTCCTAAATATCTAAGGCAGTGGTAAATATAAATAGCCAATTATATGGTTAGGGAGCAAAATCTCTAATCCACTCTGAGGATAACAGACAGAAGAGATATAGTATATATACTATTAGCGTTTGAATCTGGTAAATATCATCAGATTCAAAGATCAAATTTTTTATTTAAAGAAAAAAAATGAATGACTGTTTTGCCGGTTTTCAGACAGAACTGTAAAATATTATATATGACAGACTCCCTTGTCATAGGCAGGTGGCGTGATCAAAGCTTACCTGCGCCTGCTGTCACTTATGCTGGCAATACAAAAACAATGTCTTACTTTGAAAAAAATTTAATTTTAAGAACGCTCGTAATCGTTAGTGGGGTCAAATTGACGTTTGTTTTTGAATATATTGATGGGAAAATTCGAAGGAGCAGAATAGAAAACTTCTTGCTCAAAAGAATTTTCAGACAGTGTATGTGCTTTTCGTTCAGAAATTACATTCATTTTAAAACTGAAAGTTAAAAGCAAGTGAAATTTTGAAACAACATTCTTTCATTCAGCGAATGTACAAAGATTTTTCGTATGAATATAAACAAATCGTGTATGGCCAGAGTCGGTTCACACCTATGCAGTTTGCTTTTTATCCTTTCTGCAGTGCTTTTTGATGTGCGTTTTGTCGGCCAGATTAAAAACCGCAAATCATGGCAAAAACACACTACATGCATTTTTGCAGCTGCTCCATTGAAGTCTGTTGAACAAAAAAAGCACAGTTTTGCATTGAAAAAAAGTCCTTGACCCTTTCCAAATACACAGCAGCTGAAAAAAGTAAAGATGTAAACGTGTCCAATAGGAAAGACATGTTAAATGAACTGTAGTTCGTTTCTGCAAAATGCACCAAAAAACGCATAGGTGTGAACCAGGCCTAAGACGTTAAGTAACAACAAGAGAAGGGCGCACCGACCTCGTGCATTACCACTAAAAAAGTTTTTTAAAATCCAAAAAAGGTAGCATACATTATACTCACAAACGTATGACGTATGCACGCATGTAAGAAATTGGTACCAATCACCTCCAGGATATTCCTATGGGGCTGGATGACGTTATGGGACAACCCTCTTCTTCAGAGCATAAAGAACTACTCAGTAAAAGTCTATGATGTTTAGTAGCAGCAGCATGCTTTTTTTTTTTGTATCACCTGTCACATTGGGGTTAAAAAAACTAAAATTAGCCCTTTATAGTACAAAAAGAGCAGATAATCGCTACTGTATAAGGTTAATTTTTACTATGAAAGTAATATATATTACTTATATCATATATATATATATAATAAATACACCCAGAAGTAGGATATATGGGCATTTTAACTAGGAGTCAGACATAAAGACATGTGAATGAAATGATTTTATAATAAAGTAGTACTAAAAGCTGAGACTTTTTTTTTTTAAATATAATGCACAATACTGGTAAAAGTTTTCCTTAAATGTAATTGTAACGCCTTATATAACCTCCAGTCTTTCGACCTCCACCTTATCTGGGTTCAGATGCTGATCTTCCCTGCACAGAGTCTTTAAATAGATTTTTTTTTTTTTTTTTTTTAACAACAAACCTGTTACCTGCTCTGTGCAAAGATTTTGCATAGAGCAGACCTGATTCTCCTCTTCTGGGGTCCCCCACCGACGCTTCTGGCTCCTCCTGGCTTCAGAGTGCCCCAATAGCAACCTTCAGAATATAGTATAGAGTGCCCCTATAGCAAGGTAAAAAAAAAACTTCTGCCTTTAGAACCACTAACTTTCTGCTAATGTCCCATTCACAAGTTCTCAGGCACTTACTGACATGTATTGATGGTGTACTGAGCTGTATGTGTGCTGCACTGTATTTCCTGATATGTAAACAAATAATGCATTCTGTATGCAGGCCAACTAATTGGCTGACCAGCTAATCGATAATGAAAATAGTTGACAAATATTTTCATTATCGATTAGTTGTCGATTCGTTGATTAGTTGTTTCAGCCCTACTTCTGGTGTACAGGGAATAGACCGAGATAACGGAGCACAATGTTGTGGTTAAGGTAAATGGCTGGAAACAATGGCACAAAATTCCACAAGTAACATGTACACCATCCATGCACTTGCATGTATGAAATCCAATTGCATGGATTGTCAAAAATAGTCATTTCTGACAATCCAATAAAAAGCTTACTCGAAAATTCTTCTTTTTATGTTGTTAGTGCAGCCTACCTTTTGGCTATCTCTTTCAACAACTTCCTAGATTCCCTACAGGTTTTGCAGCTTCTCCTCTGCTTATTCTTTTGGTTTTTGTCTGCCAGAACCCATCAAAAACTGTGAATGCTTTGGTGATTTTAGAATCCAAGAGGTCCACATCTAGCATGCCTCACCTGTGACACAGGTTCTGGAACACATCGGGTGTAGGGACCAATGCCCCTGGTTCAGGCACTGGCAGCTAAGGAATGTGAATGTGAGGCAAGGATGTAATATGAAATTCTGATCAGGACATAATCTTTCTACTTCACTTGCAGTGGCAAGAATTTATGTTCCTCTTTGATGGTTGATGTACACCACTACATGGCATTGCCTATCTGACTCATGATCAGGAGACCTTCATGTCGAGATTTACAGTGTTGTAGAGCTATCAATCACCCATCTATCCCCCATTCAGAGATCTTGTGTCACTCATAGAAGCTAAAGTATGACTTCTGAGAATGGCACAGCGGAGCAGAAAAGGGCAAGTATAGTAGAGCTCTCTTAATAAGAGCTCCTGACAGTCCCTCAGTTGTTATAACCCCTACCGCATTGGTAAATTACGTCGACAGCAACGGAGAAGGGAAAGGAAAGCTGTAAATTTCTCCTAAACCAAGAAGAATCCGCACAAGGGAAGCATCATACTAACTGTAGGTTCTGTCCCTAATACTGATTTATATGTTTGTAATTTAGGCTAAGCTTAGGCTTTAAGTTTCCCTGAAGCATGTAACGTTCGACTCATCTTGCGCCATGTTTTATTTCCCTGTCTTCACACAATTATATTAAAAATAAATGTTATCGGTATTTCTTTACAGTAATTTGAGGTCACTGTAAAAACTAAGAACAATTCAAGCCTACTTTCAAACGAAAAACTATTTGCTATAATTCTCTTAACCTCTTGTCTGTTTTCCATCATGGAGGAGAAATTTGAAAGCAATTGTTGGCATAGAAAGAAGCCCATAATGTTCTAAGACAGACCATATCTACTGTATGTTTTCAGAAAGTTAGGCTCAGTATAACAGAGTGAGTATAAGTACCCTACTGAAATCTATTGGTGTAGTTAAATACCAGTAACTAAGGAAAACCTAAATGATGCCATGAGTGGGGCATTTCTTAAGGACAATTCCACAGCTTCTCCAAGTATGTACAGTATATGTCCATTTTACTTTTGACTTGCGACTATTGCAAAACAGCACATCTTCAAAGATGGCAGCAGTTATATTTTTTTATTCTTTTTTTTTTCAAAGGGAGAGGATGAATTTACCATACATGCATGAGCGATTTCAGGACATGTTCCGGATTGTCAAGGAGATGACCCGTCTCCAGATTTCATATGATGAATTCCTCTGCATGAAGACTTTGCTACTCCTTTGTACAGGTATTTTTGATTCTTGAAGAAAAACATTAGTGTATGTGTATATATATATATATATATATATATATATATATATATATATATATATATATATATATAGTATCGTATACCCCTCATATTTTTGTAAATATTTAATATCTTTTCATGTGACAACACTGAAGAAATGCCACTTTGCTACAAAGTAAAGTAGTGAGTGTACAGCTTGTATAACAGTGTACATTGTCTGTCCCCTCAAAATAACTCAACACAGCCATTTATTGTAAACTGCTGGCAACAAAAGTGAGTACACCCCCTAATTGGGCCCAATTAGCCATTTTGACTTGTGATGTGTTAGTGTTACAAGGTCTCAGGTGTAAATGGTGAGCAGGTGTGTTAAATTTGGTGTTATTGCTCCCACCCTCTCACACTGGTCACTGGAAGTTCAACATGGCACCTCATGGCAAAGAACTCTCTGAGGATCTGAAAAAAATAATTGTTGCTCTATATGAAGCTGGCCTACGCTAAAAGAAGATTGCCAAGACCCTGAAACTGAGCTGCAGCACGGTGGCCAAGACCATACAGGGGTTTAACAGGACAGGTTCCACTCAGAGCAGGCCTCGCCATGGTCGACCAAAGAAGTTGAGTGCACGTGCTTAGCGTCATATCCAGAGGTTGTCTTTGGGAAATAGATGTATGAGTGCTGCCAGCATTGCTGCAGAGGTTGAAGGGGTGGGGGGTCAGCCTGTCAGTGCTCAGACCAAACGTCGTACACTGCAAATTGGTCTGCGTGGCTGTAATCCCAGAAGTAAGCCTCTACTAAAGATGATGCACAAGAAAGCCCGCAAACAGTTTGCTGAAAACCAGCAGACTAAGGACATGGATTACTGGAACCATGTCCTGTGGTCTGATGAGAAGAAGATAAACGTATTTGGTTCAGATGGTGTCAAGCGCGTGTGGCAGCAACCAGGTGAGTAGTACAAAGACAAGTGTGTCTTGCCTACAGTCAAGCATGGTGGTGGGAGTGTCATGGTCTGGAGCTGCATTAATGCTGCTGGCACTGGGGAGCTACAGTTCATTGAGGGAACCATGAATGCCAACATGTACTGTGACTTACTGAAGCAGAGCATTCATCATGGAGGAGTGGAAGAGGACTCCAGTGGCAACTTGTGAAGCTCTGGTGAACTTCATGCCCAAGAGAGTTAAGGCAGTGCTGGAAAATAATGGTGGCCACACAAAATATGGACACTTTGGGCCCAATTTGGACATTTTCACTTAGGGGTGTACTCACTTTTGTTGCCAGCGGTTTAGACATTAATGACTGTGTGTTAAGTTATTTTGAGGGGACAGCAAATTGATACTGTTATACAAGCTGTACACTCACTACTTTACATTGTAGCAAAGTGTAATTTCTTCAGTGTTGTCACATGAAAAGATATAATAAAATATTTACAAAAATGATTTACAACTGTGTGCGTGTGTGTATATATATATATATATGTATATATGTGTGTGTGTCTATATATATATATATATATATATATATATACATATACAGAAATGGAACATAGAGACTAATTAAAAAAAAACTGAATAACAAACTGCAGAGTATTGCAGCTGCTTATACTTACCTCCTCTTTGCTGCTCCAGAATGTGAAGACAAGAATCCTTTTGTCAGCTTCAAATTATATGCTTTACCTTGCATGGGTAAAGCACAGGTTCACTTTAAAGAAGTTGACTAAGAAGTGCTTTTAGCATTTATATTGTCCCCGTACCAGACAGAGCCTTTCAGAAATTAAAAAAAAAAACAATAATTCTCCACGTGGAAAACATTAATTTAAAATTATCTGAGCCAACACCTCTTGCAAGGAATGTCATGGCTGGAAGGACGCTGTCATGCAAAACAACTTGGCAATCATCTAGTAGTAGGAACTTTCTTTCATGTACTAATGTACTAAAGCAATCCTATCACCATGGAGGAAAACTGCACAGTATAAGCATTACTTATATTACCCGAGGTCTACATTGGGCGTAGATACTGTGTGTGTGTGTGTGTGTTAGTGTGTGCGTGTATGTATATGTATGTATATATATATATATATATATATATATATATATATACATATAAAAGATAATGGTTCAACCTTTTTTTCTTTTCTTCCCGATGGTTGACCTTCATGGACGTCCTTGACTTTCATTTGTCATAATATGATGATGCCTGCAGCTACAGGCATCTTTTGTTTTTATGGCCAGCGACTCCCTGTGTTGTGAGAGCCATCCTAGTGGCTAATTAGCCACTGGATTGTTTTTACAGGCAGCGGGGGGGGGGGGTGTCCCCCCCTCCCTCTGCCTACCTGCACCTCTCCGGGCTCTCCCGTGTGACCAGGGAGCCCGGGTTTCTGATCCAGCAGTGCTGCCGGGGTTACCATAGAGGCTTCCATGGACCAGATGGTATTAGGCCATCCCTATGGCCCTGGGAGGCTGAAAGGGACGTCATGACATTGCTTCGAGTTCTGGCAGATGTAAACACTGCCATTTTTTTTTTTTTGTTTTGTTTTTTGTAATCTTTTGCTTTCCACGGTAGAGAAGAGCTCTGAAGGATAAAACCAAAGAAAATGGGCCTAGAAGCCCATCCCTCCTTAAAGGCACAGACCCCAGATGTCTTCATAAATAGGGCCTGTCATGCCTTATTTCTATCACAAGGTATGTTTACATTTCTTGTGATAGGCATAAAAGCGGTCAAATAAAAATTAAAGGGACAGTGTAAAACGGGAAAAATAAATATAAATAAAAAACATTTTTTTAAAGCCCATCTTTTCTGTGTTGAAAAATAATTTATCCTACATTGACACAGCCATTATGATAAAATTCACTTTTATGTCATATAGAGAGTTCTGTATATAGTGGAGCAGGCACATACCTTTATAGCTCCCTGTGCTACACTCTGCTGGCTGTGGAAAATGGTCCCCCCCCCCTTCATTTTAGAGCACTGGGTCAAACACAAGGCCCGCAGGCTGAATCCAGCCCACCAGGCCAATTCATGTGTCCCTTACAGCTCTCCTGCAGCACCCCCTTCATCTCCACCCCCACCTTGTTTCAGCAGTCGGCAGCAGAGAGGAGGGCAGAACTCTTCCACCAGATTATGCACTTTCCCATGCAGCCGCTGAGCCGCTCGTCTCTACCCCCACCAGTCTTAGCAGTCAGCAGCAGAGAGGAGGACAGAACATCCCCTACAGATTCTTCACCTCTCTGTGCAGCCGCAGCACTCCCTCGTCTCCACCTCCCATGGTCTCAGCATTTAGCTGACCCCAGCCCTCCGTTCTCATCCAATTCCCCCACAGAGGAAAGCGGGTAATCTGAGAGTTCTGTCTCCACTCTGTGTGCGAGCTGTCATCCGCCTGCTCAGCGGGGATTGGCGGATCGATCCCCCGCTGGGCAGAACGGACCTCATCGGAAGGCGCACAGTGTGAAAGGACCGTTATTTTACAAAAATATATATACAAACATTATATATAACCTTTAAGATATGTCTTTGCTGCTTCAAGGAAGCTAAATGTCTGGTATGTTAATTTATAGTTCCCAAGGATGGCCTGAAAAGCCACTCACTATTTGAGGAAATTCGAATGACCTATATTAAGGAACTTGGAAAAGCCATAGTAAAGAGGGAAGGAAATTCCAGTCAAAACTGGCAGCGATTTTACCAACTGACAAAGTTAATGGACACAATGCATGAGGTAAGCCATTCTGGTGGTATTTACATTACATCATAGAGAAATAAGCTTGGCTGCTGACATATTACCGAGATCTTTTTATCTATAAATTTATTGGGATCTTTGTTAAAGTGTAAACCTAAAACAATATATCACTCACCTCAAGTCTCTCAAACCCCATTTTTAGCCCTCGTTCACCCTTAACACGCCTTTGAAATTATGCAATTTTATCTGAAAGTTGCACAAATATAACTTGAAAGACATCTTTGGAGCTTCATGCACAGATGTCTATTGAAGTCACACCCAAAATCTGCAAAAGTAGCGCAGGAACTACTTTTGCATATTGGTGCGACGTTGCACCGATTGGAACAGTGCCATTGCCGATGATATGCTGCAACTTGACATGCGATTTAACCTGTCAAATCGTATCACAAATCACCTCAGTGTGAACAAGGGCTCAGTTTTAGAGTAAGCCCCCATTCACACTGGTGCAACTTATCATGCGATTTGACAGGTCCAAATCGCACTCTGCAATGGGACTGTTTAAATCGGTGCAAAGCTGACTTTGTGGTGCCGTTCCAATATGAAAAAAAAAATTGTTGCACTATTTCTATTTGATTTTGCAAAGAAGAAAAAGGGAACAGACAATATGTCGGCCTACATGGCCAAATATAAAACCAGGTTTAGCAACATAAGAATAATAGATTTTGCATCACAGAAAGACATATAGAATGGATATACAACCCAATTCCAAAAAAGTTAGGACACTGAACAAATTGTGAGTAAAAAAGGAATGGACTAATTTCCAAATCTCATAACCTTATATTTTATTCACAATATATAATTGATAACATATCAAATGTTGAAAGTGAGACATTTTGAAACGTCATGCCAAATATTGGCTCATTTTGGATTTCATGAGAGCTACACTTTCCAAAAAAGTTGGGACAGGTAGCAATAAGAGGCCAGAAAAGTTAAATGTACATATAAGGAACAGCTGGAGGACCAATTTGCAACTTATTAGGTCAATTGGCAACATGATTGGGTATAAAAAGAGCCTCTCAGAGTGGCAGTGTCTCTCAGAAGTCAAGATGGGCAGAGGATCACCAATTCCCCCAATGCTGCGGTGAAAAATAGTGGAGCAATATCAGAAAGGAGTTTCTCAGAGAAAAATTGCAAAGCGTTTGAATTTATCATCTTCTACAGTGCATAATATCCAAAGATTCAGAGAATCTGGAACAATCTCTGTGCATAAGGGTCAAAGCCGGAAAACCATACTGAATGCCCGTGATCTTCGGGCACTTAGACGGCACTGCATCACATACAGGAATGCTATTGTAGTGGAAATCACAACATGGGCTCAGGAATACTTCCAGAAAACATTGTCGGTGAACACAATCCACCGTGCCATTCGCCGTTGCCGGCTAAAACTATAGGCCAAAAAAGAAGCCAAATCTAAACATAATCCAAAAGTGCAGGCATTTTCTCTGGGCCAAGACTCATTTAAAATGGACTGTGGCAAAGTGGAAAACTGTTCTGTGGTCAGACGAATCAAAATTTGAAGTTCTTTTTGGAAAATAGGGACACCATGTCATCTGGATTAAAGAGGACAAGGACAACCCAAATTGTTATCAGCGCTCAGTTCATCAACTTGGGACAACCCAAGTTGTTATCAGCGCTCATAGCATCTCTGATGGTATGGGGTTGCATGAATGCATGTGGCATGGGCAGCTTACACATCTGGAAAGGCACCATCAAGGCTGAAAGGTATATCCAAGTTCTAGAACAACAGATGCTCCCATTTAGACGTTGTCTCTTTCAGAGAAGACCGAAGAAGAAGAAGGATCTGGAACTGAAATGGCCAGCCGGCAGTCCAGATCTTTCACCCATAGAAAACATTTTTGCGCATCATAAAGAGGAAGATGTGACAAAGGAGACCTAAGACAATTGAGCAACTAGAAGCCTGTATTAGACAGGAATGGGACAACATTCCTATTCCTAAACTTGAGCAACTTGTCTCCTCAGTCCCCAGACATTTGCAGACTGTTATACAAAGAAGAGGGAATGCCACACAGTGGTAAACATGGCCTTGTCCCAACTTTTTGGAGATGTGTTTATGCCATGAAATTTAAAATCCAACTTATTTTTCCCTTAAAATTATACATTTTCTCAGTTTAAACATTTGATATGTCATCTATGTTGTATTCTGAATAAAATATTTAAATTGAAACTTCCACATCATTGCATTCTGTTTTTATTCACAATTTGTACAGTGTCCCAACTTTTTTGGAATTGGGCTTGTAGAAAAACACTCTTAACCTAACTTTCGCAATGGTCAAGAAAGGTGAAATTATTAAATGCCAATCAGTGCGTCATCATAGACACGGGATAATTAATAAAAGCATCAGTTGTGTAGCCGTACGATTGCGTAATAACAAAACAAAAGATGGAATATTGTCGGGGACCAGTCCCGATTCCTGCACTATTTTTGGCAATTTGAGTGGCGACTTGCATAGACATCTGTGCATGAAGTCGCACAGATGTCAACTAAGTCGCACTGACATGGGGCTTTGAAATTGTGTGATTTCAAGTGAAATCGGATTTGGTGTCAACAGGGGCTAACCAAGAAATTTCACAAAAGAAATGCCTTTACCTACTCCTGATAATTAGGATGTTTCACAAATCTAGCTTCTCTCCATGCCTCCGTATCCATTCATTCTGACTCAGTCATTTATTACGAGCCATCATAATGTCAAGGGCAGCATTTTTTCCCACACTGCTGTATAGGTTGGTATCCGGCCAGAACTGTGACAGCACTCAGTAGCTATACATCTTTTTAGCATCACGATTTCCTGTCCTATGATCCAATTTACTTTGTTTTTATTGGATATACTTATCTTTTGAACTCTGGTAATAAATGATTGAGGCAAAATGGGGTGACATGGAAAAAAGCTTACCAAGCTGGATTGGTAAAATATCTTAAAGAGCAGTAGTAAGTAAAAGCATTTTATTTCAAATCTCTCTGTTACACCTCCTTTTCATACCTGTTCAGTCGCATACATTGGGTTCCAGAGCCAAGAATGAGCAGATTAGCTGCACACCAGACAGTTGCCTGCAGTTACGGACAGATGTGCGAGCCTGGATGCAGCCTACTGCTTTTAGACTTGGACATCTGTCCCTAACAACAGTTAACTCCATGGTGTGCAGTTACATGCCAACAGTGGTGGCCGCTGTCAGCCTGTCATTACTTTATATAGGCTGAGCGGCCGCCGCTATTCACATGCACCTGTCATTCCAGCTGCAAAAATCTGCCGATTCTTGCTGTTGGAATCCAGTGTATGTGGATAAATGTCTGTATGAAGGAGGCCTTAAAATTGCATTTGGGAGACTTGAGGCAAGCCCTAACTTGATAAAACTATTTTGAATCACTCCAGGATAGAGAGGGGATTGAATAAAAACCTGCGACATTGCGGCGGACAGATCAGACCCTTGACTGACATTTTTGACACTTTTGGGGTTACCAGTGACATTTCTACAGTAATCCGTGCTATATATATGCACTGTTACTGTAAAAATACACTGGCAGTGAAGGGGTTAACTTTATTTGAGAGGGAGGGGCTGTGTGTGTCCCTAGGGGCGTGATTCTAACTGTGATTGGCTGTGGCTTGAGATGTAGTTACACTGATCAACGGATCTAAATAGTAGATCCGTATGATCAGTGTCTCTACACAGGGAGAACTGACAGGCAGCTTGTTTACACAAGCTGCCTGCCTTTCTCCCTCTCCCCCGCCGATCGCAGAGTGTCCGGCGGACATCGGGTCCGCCGGTCACACGCGCGGGGGGTCCGTGACCACGCGGGAGCGCGCCGCCGGCTGCGCGCGCTCGCTCCCCAGACCCTCCCAGGCTAGTGACGTACCGGTACGTCACTCTGCCTGTGAGGGGCTGACCGCCGCAGTATATAGTCGTGCGGCGGTCGGCAAGTGGTTAATGAAGGCACAAGTGAATATTTAAACCCACATAGAGGTAGTGAATATGAAGTGAAAGGAAAAAATATTATTAATATTCTCAAAAAGTATAATAAAAGTCCATAAAGATCGTGCAAAAAATGTATCAAAAAATATGAGTCCACAAATAATAAGTAGAGGTATTTTGTGATAAAGGTGTCATCCATGCAGAATCCCAGAGAAAGTAGGCACTTATCGAGCAATGAGTGCAATGGCCGCCCACCTTAATAAAGGATTATATGCGCATTTATAAAAAGCAATCCAGTTGTAAGAATTCCTCCATAGTAATACAAGATCAGCTCATGAAAAACAAATAGGCATCTCCATGGTGTAGTATGCAAAAGAAAGATTTAATAGTAAAATGTAGTAACTTACAAATAAATACACGAATGCATGTAACAGATAGGACCGTGGGGACCCAGGATAGTTCAAATCTCTGCATTTTATAGAAAGGGCCAGGGACTTTTTTCTGGTGTCTCACCAATACATGAGGTGTGCTACTGGCCAGATCATTGGGCTTAAAGAAAACAAATGCAGCCACCGCATCTGATGATTGGTAAGCTGCAATATAATACATTTTGGGTTTTGGGTTTAATACCACTTTAAAACAAAACAAAAACTCTGGTATAAAAAAAAAAAAAATCAAGTATACAGTGGATATAAAAAGTCTACATACCCCTGTTAAAATGTCAGGTTTCTGTAATGTAAAAAAATTAGACTGTACCACTCTAAAAAACAAACTGAAATCTTTAAGGGGGAGGGAGAGTAAACATGAAAAACTAAAATAATGTGGTTACATAAGTGGGAACACCCTCTTATACCTGGGGATGTAGCTGTCTGCAGTATTAAGCAATCACATTCAAACTCATGTTAAAAAGGAGCCAGTACACACCTGCCATCATTTAAAGTGCCTCTGATTAACCCCAAATAAAGTTCAGCTGTTCTAGTAGGTCTTTCCTGACATTTTCTTAGTTGTATCCTATAGCAAAATCCATAGTCTGCAGAGAGCTTACAAAGCAACAGAGGCATCTCATTCTTAAAAGGTATGGGATATACTATGGAACACAGTGAAGACAGTCATCATCAAGTGGAGAAAATATGGCCCAACAGTGACATTACCAAGAACTGGACGTTTCTCCAAAATTGATGAAAAGACTAGAAGAAAACTGTTCAGGGAGGCTGCCAAGAGGCCTACAGCAACATTAACCACTTCCTGCAAACCGACATAACTGTATGTTGGCTTGAAGAAGTAGTTGTACTGGGGTGATGCCTGCAGCTAGAGTAATCACCCTGGTACCAGTTTTTAGAGCCGGCGGCCGGCTTTCTAATGCTAATAACCGACGCAGCTCAGCAGCCGCTCGGCCATTATCACGGGGAGCGGGAGGGGACATCCCCCCCCTTCCCGCCGCTCTGCCCGGGTATCTTCCGTCCCACCGGGAGACCCAATTGACCAGCTGGCACGTCAGAGTCCTGAACGAAGCTGGATTCGGCTTTTATCGGGTCTCCGATGAAGTAACCCAGAAGCAATGTCACAATGTTACTTCCGGTTTACTCGGCTGCCAATGGCGCCGATTTAAAAAAAGTGACAGTACTGTATTCAAAAATGTTGATTTTAGCGTTTTGAATATTTTAAAGTGAAAAGGAGGGTTTTGGGGTCTTTTAGACCCCAGATCACTCCATAAGGCCCCTTTCACACTTGTGCGACTTATTCTGCAATTTGGGACCGCAAAGTCGTATGACAAGTCGTACTCCATGATTTCCAATAAGTACCGTTCATATCTATAAGACTTCAAGTTGCAATGACTTCAAAGTAGTCCCTGCACTACTTTGGTCTGACTTTGATGTGTTTTGAGGTCCTTAGGCATTGCTTCAAGTCCAGTCAAAATCGCAGCAAATCGTGAAAGGGGCCTTGAGAGTACCTGTCACTGCCTATTACTGTCACAAGGGATGTTAACATTCCTTGTGAAAACAATAAAAGTGATCAGAGTTTTGTTTTTTTCTTAAAGGAACAGTGAAAAAATAAATAAAAAAACAAATAGGAAAAAAAATTGAAAGCGCCCTTGTTCCCATGTGCTCGTGCACCAAAGAAAATGCATATGTAAGTCACACCCGCAATTGTAAATGATGTTTAAATCGAACATGTGAGGTATCGCCATGATCGTCAGAGCTAGAGCAATAATTCTAGCAAAAGGCCTCCTCTGTAACTCAAAACTGATAACTGTTAAAATTTCTTAGAGCATTGCCTATGGAGATTTTTAAATACTGTCATTTGTCACCATTCCCCGAGTGTGCGCAAATTGTGGAGAAAAAAGACATTGTTTAGTGCCACTTTAAACAATAATGGGCCTTGTCTGAAAATAGGTAGCATCAAAGTCCAATACAAATTACCAACCTTTTCATAATGTTGGGAAGACAAGTCTTACAGCCCTATTTGAAGGCTCTCTTCACCCTTCTGAACATGGTACATGTTTCACCTGTATTTAGGGTGTAACATGTTCAGCATCTTCTCCCCACATCAGTTGTCACAAGTTAAAAGCAGCTTGGTCGTGTCATTTATTCAGTTTCCTGTAGATGACGGTTTGTAGTTCTTAATGAACTGCTAAATGCTGGTGAGCATCCTCGTAGTTCATTGCTCTTCCTGCTCTCAAGTAATTGCCTGCCTGTTATGTGCAGACAGCTATCCTGAGAGTCTGCAGGAGCCTAACATTGCACGCTCGATCTTTTGATTGTGGGTGCAGTGCTATGCAGGCTCAATAAAAAAAAAAACAATATTAAACATTTTTTTTTTTTTTTAATTCTTATAAAAGTTCACCCTTTGAAATAATGAAATGCACATTTTTTTTTTTTTTTGCAGGTAAAAAAAGTGCATTTCTTTATTTCAAAGGGTGAACTTTTATAAGAATTAGAAAAAAAAAAAAAGTGCTGGTGATTTAGACTTAAGTTTACAGCAAAGCACTAAAATGACTTGTATACAATTCCAATTAATCTGGGACATTGTAAATTGCACATTACTACTCTAATAAAATAAATAATAAAATAAATGTATCTAGTAATATGGCTTGTCCAAAACAACATGTGTTCACTAAACAGTATACTAATAAATAAAATAGGGACTAAAATTTGATTTAAGATTCTGTGGTCTAACTTACAACTGCATTAACCATAGAATGTACAAGAGGAAGAAAGTTCGACTTTGTGAAAATATTTCTGCTTTTTCTTTTTTTCAGGTGGTTGAAAATCTCCTAGCCTTTTGCTTCTATTCCTTCACGGACAAATCATTGAGTGTTGAATTTCCAGAGATGTTATCGGAAATTATCAGCAATCAAATACCAAAATACTCATCTGGAAATATCAGAAAACTTTTATTTCATCAGAAGTGACTGCCTTACTAAAATTATATATAAATATATAAGCATAAAAAGTTGCCTTAAGGAAAGAATAAGTCAAATTATAGCTTTTACTGTATTGAAACAGAAAAAATCAGACGTGGTAATTGTCCTTGCAACGGTGTACCTAATGTAATTATGCACTACAGTTTATGTGGTTTACAGAGGGCCAAGATTTGGACTATTGAAAATTCATCATTTCACTCCTATGACTGAAATGGGAAGAATAAGAGATAATTAAACCAGTCTGCATCGTGAATAACCTGGTAGCAATTTTTGATTTGAATAGATTTGTTTTGCTTTTTTTTTTTTTTTTTTTCATTTTCCTGTCAGGTGTTTTGGGTTTCTTTCCTATCTTGTTCGGAAAAGCAAGAATTTGTTTGATGCATGGAATCTGTTGAACGTTTACAAGTGTATACAGAAAAGGGAAGTTGTGCCTTTTTTTAAGCTACTGTTTGAATCTAGCAGTTTCTCTCGGTTTTTACAAATGGACTTTCTATTTTCTTTTGCTCACATCATATTTTTTTTTCCTATTGTACAGATCTGGTCTTTTTTTAAGACTGGGGCAGCTCACAGCTTTCCTAACGCAAATGAAAGAAACCGTAATTCTTACAATGTCTGTTTTCATAAGTGCTCTAACCATATTGCTAAACTAGCTACTCAACATTTTTTATGTATTTATCCACATGTATGATAAAGCTATATGGCCAAACTCCCTGTCTGATTTTGAATTGCGTACCAGCTGCTGTCATGCTACAGGGGGAATCTCTCCTGCCTTCTGGTTTAAAAATCTTTACAACATGTAAATGATTAAAAAAAAAAAAAAAAAAAATGGCCCGTTGCAGGTTTGAGCCCTGCTACTGTAAAATTAGAATGTAGGGGATTTTAAAATAGAAGAGATTTTGTTTGCCAGAAAAGGTTTCCCTGTAGTTCACATGTGCCATAATTTGCTCAGAAATGCATAGTTTAAAGCTGCTGTAGCCGTTTCATAGCTTGCCTATGTGTATGCATTTATTAGTAAAATGTAAAATATTGAATAGCCATTTATTTTAAGATTTTTTTCAAATAAAAATAAATATTTTTTACTTTATCAGGGTCACTACAAAACCACTTTACCGCAGGATCATAAAAAAACAAATTACAAAAAAATTTTAAAAAAAGCTTTGACTTGGTAAAAGGAAAAAAAAAGTGTCAAGCTTCATTACTGTGTATAAATAGTTTAAGCTACTTTATATTTATACTTTTGAAAATTGTATGCCATATTGGTATATTCAGACATTTGGACAGAAACATGAAAGGGCTACTGCAGCTTGAAATAACAATCTGTAATATCATTAAATGCTTTATATAATATATGAGAAAAGTTATTGTGGTAAGGCTTCACATGACAACAGTTCAGAGCAAGTGTTTAACTGAAAATGTGTCACAGATTGTCAAAATTAACAGAATTTTTAAAGTTGGTGTTCAGTAAATTCTCTTTGTAGACTATGTTTAATGCATTAATCTGATGTTTTATGGTGATGTTTCTCAAAGAATAACTGGACTATAAGCACTTCGGTATTTTTAGTATATGTGTTGGTATCTCCTTTTTCTAGTTCTTAAAATAGAATGTTGTCCTAGTTAGATTTCAGGGCTCATTCCACTTAGGCCTGGGCTGTCACAGGATCTCCATCATAGACTCTATACTCTCTCCCTGTAGAAGTATTGAGTGGAGAAAATTGTTTCTTTTTGTCTACGCAAGTTTCAATGAAATTCCAGGGACACAAATACTTGCATGGTTGAAACCTTCACGTTTTTCAACTTTTTACAGTTTTATTACATGGAAAGTTTTCATATTTGTTTTTAGAAGCAAACTTTTTACAGGTTTCACAGAATAATTACTGTCTGTGGGAAAAAAAAAATATTCCTAATATTTTTGTCAAGAAACAAGAACACATTTTTAAGTACAAGTGCAATGTATATGCTCAGTAACTCAATGGAATTTCTCAGGATTTACATGGCGTAGTGTCAATTCCTCCCCACTGCTCTACCTCCTGGGTCTCTAGTTGAAATGTGTCTTGCAACTTTGGAAACAATGTTCCCTATAACAAAAATTGTGAACCCTAAATTGTCTATTGCCAGTCCCGTGAACAGTATTCAAAGCACTTAAAAGATTTTTTTTTTCTTTTACATTTTTACTGACCTGCACTTATTTTTAAAGGCAGTATTAGGTTCAAGGACTGGGCAAAAATATGTCAAGTATAAAAACCCTTTATATTTTCCACATCACCTGCTTTATATATTTTTTTCTGTTATGTGCCCTGGCCAACTTTGTTGCCAAGTACATTTTGCTGTTGTAGTTTTAAGTATTTTAATACCCTTATTTGCTTTATGTGACGCAAAGGCCTGCTGTTTCGTAATGTCCATATCTCTGTAGTGCATAATTTAGATTTATTAGTGTTAAAGTTGCAAGTTTTTTTTTTTTTCGTTTTTTTCTTAAGGTTATGTGTTTTCTTTGAGAATCTTTAATGCCTTAAAGGTAGGGTATCATGGTAATAACAACTCTAGTTCCAGAGTGTTGTATATTGTGAAATGTCAGCTTATTTGAATAGGGACTCCACACAAATCCAGTATAGCAATTCTAAGTAGAGAGTTATTATTGAACTTTGTAGCTAGAGTTATACCTTTTTTTTCCCTGAGCCTCGCTGTGAAGTTCTTTCTCCATCTTTTCCTTTTCCTTGTTCTTCTTTTGTGCTTAGTGTGTCAGAAGGTGTCAGATCTCTTTGAATAGCAGAGACAGCATGGAAGTTGAAATTAACTCTGATAATCTTCACAGAGGGGCTTGGGATTAATATAAACTTCCCATATTTTTCTCTAAATTAACTTACAACCAAAACAAAAACCACCAGCTTTTAGAAAATTGTAGGACTCTGGAATCTTTGTTACCTTAACGCCTTCAGCCTGTATAAGATCAGTGTGTATTTCAAGCTTATTTTGAGCTTTCTTGAAGCCTTGAGTCTAGGTTCACATATGTGCATTCACATCTGCCCATTCATTTGCATTGGCTACTGTATCCACAAAGAAATGCAGGGGAAAAAGTCCCCAACCCTTTTTTTAAAAAGTGCCACAGTTTCTGATGCATGGGGGTGCCATTAAGAATTAATGATATCCTACGCTTCTGCTAAAAAGCAGTGCATTTTGCTTGCGGGTCAGGAACGTGCATGATTATGCAAGTGTTCCCAATCTGCATATATGTGAGCCTAGCCTTAAAGCAACCTTGAGCTACAGTTTGGGTATGCTAAACCGAGATGGACTGGCTGTTCGTTTTAAACAAGCCCTTAACGAGCTTTAACCGGCTTTCAACAAGTTTCCAGTAGTGCTGAAACTTGCAGAAAGTGTTCTGAAGACTGGCAATAGTGTGTCCAAAGGGACAGCCTACACCCCAACTAATATCTCACCAGAACTGAAGAATGGTTTAAAGGCTTCAAAAAAGCTATTAGAAACATAATAAAAGCTTTGTAAATGCTTTCTAAAAAGCCTGCTGCACATGTGACTCTTATATAGACAATAGCCCAATTGTACAATGTCTAAACATGGTCAATTTGATTAAACATATGTCTACCTAGGAAGACCTTCCTTATTTTATAAAGGGCACTTTAAAATACCAAATGCACTACGCACAAACAGTGTGCATAGTTCAGGGTTTATTTTTATTCCTTAGAGCACATTCAGTGATTACAATGTAAGCCAGCCATTCAGCTATAGAATTGAATATACTGTCACTGTAAAATTCAGACGTCACCCCATGTTTAATGGGAGGAAAACACAATGCTGAACATGCTGATAAGATATACTTTTTTCTACTATGACAGAGAACCCATCCCTATAGAATATATTTTCAGTCTGTTCGTTTACTCCATTTATCTGACTAGGACATCAACATGTCTTTTATAGTATTGCCCAAAAGTTGAAAAAAACCCTTGAATATATAATAGTATAAAAGGATCCCACAACCTTTACTATAAAACCATTTTAAAAGGAAAGAATTTCAGTCACAGGAGAAGTCTATAGGATCAGGAAAGCTGCTGGTCATATACATCAAAATCTTTAAAAGGTTTATTCACACAATACTAGCTAAGCTGTGAATGAATGAATATTGTGCATAAATCCAATGATATATTTATAATATGGTTTGAAAGCTAAATGTATAATGGCCATTGCTTTCTTGCTTTGTGCATGTTATGGAAACATGGTGATGGACTGGCAGCAAGATAGAGTTTTCTCCTGCAAAACAACTGCAACTCTACCTACACCCATACAATCAATTCACTTTAAATTATTATTGCATTCTTTAAAAGCTCTTAATATTTTTTTTTCAGTTCAGCTAGTGGTAATACCATCTGCCTATCTATATTCAAATAGCATTTTGCTGATCTGTGGGTTAATGGTGTTACACACTTTGTTTGGTCACTAGACATGCTTGCCAACTATAGTGAAGGTATGATTATTTCAAAAACAAAAGTTACTTATGAAAAAATTAAAGCGGAGTTCCACCCAAAAGTGGAACTTCCGCCTTAGGTAGTCCCAGCCTCCTGACAAGCCACATTTGGCATGTCATTTTTTTTGGGGGGGAGTGGGTACCTAGTTTTGACAGGTACCCGCTCCCACTTCCGCTCCCTGAGCGGAAGTTCTCCTCTCCCCCTCCCTCCCTGCAATCCTCTGGGACATGTCAGAGGTCCCAGAAGTTTGCCGGCCAATCAAGACGAGCAGCGCATACCCGGCTGTGAAGCCACAAGCTGTCACAGCCGGGGTGCCCACATCAGTGATGCCGGCACCGCAGAGACCAGAGGGAGAGGATCGAGGCTTCGGGTGGCCACATCGCTGGACCATGGGACAGGTGACTGTGTGTTTATTAAAAGTCAGCAGCTACACTTTTTGTAGCTGCTGACTTTTAATAAACACAGAAAAGGCTGGAACTCCGCTTTAACTATAGTCATTTCTGCAGTCAGTTGAATATAACAGAAAATAAGAATAGGTAAATAGTGCCTTTAAGATTACTCTTACCTAAAATGCCATTTAACTTTTGTCTTGTCTTTTAGTTTTGAATATGGCAGTGAACAATTTGTTTCTCTGTCATATTTGTATAGATGTTTGTGTTCTTTTTGGAGATATTTCCCTTCACTTTCTGTCCTGCTGACACCCCCATGGTAGAGCCAACAGTTTAAAGTGTTTGTAAAGTCAGAAGGTTTTTTTTTTTATTTTTATCCTAATGTATTCTATGCATTAGGATAAAAAAAAACCTGTGTGCAGCAGCTCCTCTAATACTTTCCTGAGCCCATCTTTATCCAGCGATGTTGCAAGAGGGTCGTGGCTGCCCGTGACTCTCTCCTGATTGGTTAGGACTGCAGCATATTTTGCTCCATTTGCAGTCAATCAAATTCAGTGAGCCAATCAGGAGGGAGAGGGGGTGGGGCAGGGACACAGCTCCATGTCTGAGAAAACACAGGGAGCTGCAGCTTTGCTCGGGTGCCCCCATAGCAAGCTGCTTGCTGTGGGGGCACTCAAAATGAGGTGGGGCCAGGAGAGCCGAATTGGGACCTGAAAAGAGGAGAATCCAGGCTGTTTTGTGCAAAACAATTACACAGGGCAGGTAAGTATGTGTTTTTTATGTTTTTAACCAAAGAAAAACAAGACTTTACAATCACTTCAACTTCCTCTCTCTCTTCTCTAGAGTGCACTCCTTACGTATACCTAGGGGTAATCCACAAGATAGGGGGTCAGTAGCAGTGCCAGTATCCCAATTGAATATATGGAGAGTGCATTCTAGAAATGAGATCAGGATGTTCGACCCACAGCAATGCCTTCGTTTCACAAGGGCAAGGAAGTGAGGGGAAATTACCCCCATAGGGCACACAAAATGTAATCCTTCCCCATTCAATGTAAAACTAAGAAAAAAAAAATGATAGCATACAATTTTAATTCAACAAAAAATATTATTTTCTCTGATAGAATTGTAAGCAAAAAACCTTATACAACCAGATGTCTCTCCTTTTTTGTGATGTTCTACTAGAGTGTGAGTGTGGCTACATGTTTTGAGTTTGCTTAAGGGAATCATATTAACATTGACTGCACATAACATCATATGCTTATAGAACATAAATTAATGTAGCAGTTTTGTGTTATCCCCATAGCAAGCTGTGGCAGGCATCCTAAAATGTTTGTTTTGTGAAAGTTTGTTTCATTGTGCTAAGAAAACTGCAGGTCAGTTTAGCCTTATCATTTTTAGCACAGTGTAAACAGGGCCTTACGCATGGTTAGAATAATGCTGCATTGCTTGGGCTAATCATGTGTCATTTTTTTTCTCACTAAATTTTCCAGCCCAGGGTGGTTCTGTATATAGATAAGCAGAGTTTTATTGTAATGGTGTCTTGTATTGGCTTACCCACTTATCAGTAATGTCAATGCTGTCTTGTATTTCTGTGGGCATGACCGTTTTATTGAATTTCTTCTAAAGAAGAGAATTTGACAATCTTGCAATCGCATTCTTTGCAGTGTCTGTAAAAGTCAGACCATATATTGGTTGTGCAGATTTCTAGGCAGTGACATCACACTGAGTAAAGCAAGCCATAGACTTATTCCCCCATAGACTTGATTCTCCCATCAACACAGTCAGTGTTGATGGGGGAATCCCTCCCACAGAGCCATTATGTTCTCCCAGCGGGAACAGCGATAAAAGCCGCTAGCAATAATCATGTGTAACTTCTGACAGGCTGGTTGTACCCTAGTTGATTAATCGATCAACTTTGGTACGTGCAGGCTGTCCATACATGAACAGAGTGTTTCTACTAAGGGGCAATGTCTTGTATAAGGCACCCCATCCCATATCACAATGTAATTTAGAAGAAGACAGAAAGGCAGGATTTTTAAGGTGCCAGAAAATATAATGCAATCAATAATTATAAAAAAAATATTTTCATTTGATCAAGATCAAGAATGGTCCTCAGTACAATTCGATGCTCAACATGTTTCACCAACATTTTTGGCTTCCTCAAGAGACCTATAACCATGTACAGGATCAATTTCTAAATAAAGCAAACAATGAATGTGAAAATAATATAACAGACATGAGTGTAAATAACACAATCTACATATAATCACAAAAAATAAACCTATAATTTACATAATGGGATCAACATAATAATCCATGAAAAAGCTATCAACATAATATAATTAACACATAAATCAATTCCATGTGGGCCTCACTTTGAACAATTATGGAGCAGCAAGTAACCGGTCAAAACGGGCAGCAAATGGGTTAATGAAATAGTGTGTCACAGAGGGGATAAGTCATCACATACAGAGACCTGTATGTATTCAACAAATATTTTATTTATTTATAAATCCAAATCCTTTATAGATGAAAATATATAATGTTATATATGTCCTATATAAGGGCATATTACCTATTTTCTCGCACCTTAAAAATCCCGCCTTTCTGTATTCTTCTAAATTACGCTGTCCATACATGTTTCGAATCTTGGCCGGACCCTACTGAACTGGCTGTGATTTGAACTGTCTATAGCTGGCAAGCTGCTTGCTTTTTCTTTCCAGGTCTAGCAAAAAACAATGGTTCCAGGTCATGGTCTAAACCAGTGTTTCTCAACTCCGGTCCTCAAGGCACACTAACAGGCCAGGTTTGCAAGAAAACTGAAATACATCACAGGTGATATAATTTGCTGTTCAGTGATTGCAGTATTCTAGTCTGCATCTCCCCAAGGTAATACTTAAAATCTGGCCTGTTAGTGTGCCCTGAGGACCGGAGTTGAGAAACACTGGTCTAAACAATGGCGACTAGGGTTTTCACTGATAGTTGCTTACATATGCAAACAAGGTTTTGAAAAAGCTGAACTGTGCAAAACAGGTGTAGTTACCAAAGTGATTTATTCACTTTATTATGAGAAAAGAATACATTCGTTAAAGTGATTGAAAAGTCTTGTTTTTTTTTTTTTAATAACCAACATGATATACTTCCTCTGTGCAGTTGGTTTTGCACAGAGCAGCCTGGATTCTCCTCTTCTCAGGTCCATGCTCCTAGCCCCTCCCTCCTGTCGAGTGCCACCACAGCAAGCAGCTTGCTTTGGGGGCACCTGAGCCAAGCTGCTGCTCCGTGTGTCAATTCAGACACGGAGCTGCCATTCGGCCCCACCCCCTCTCTCTCTAATTGGCTAACTGACTTTGATTGACAGACCAGGGAACCAATGGCGCCATGGCTGTGTCTTAGCCAATCAGGAGAGAGAGTCCTGGACGGCTGAGGGACTCGTGGAAATCGCTGAACAGAGATGGTGCTCAGGTATTAGGGGGTGCCGGGGAGGCTGCTACACCCAGAAGGTTTTTTATCTTAATGAATGCACTAAGATGAAAAAAAAAACCTTCTGACTTTACAAACACTTTAAGGTAATGTAAGTAGCCATTGATCACTGCCTCCTGTGAGATGCAATGACAAGTTCCATAGATTGCTAAATCTTTCCCATTGCACCCGTTGCAAAGCTGCAGTAATCACTGGCAAGTGTAACTACGAGACTTAATTCCTTTATCTGCCATATTACAGATAATACATACGTAATATGTAATAATACATATTACAGCATTTGATAAATATAAATATTTTCAAATATTTATACGATATCCTCTAAGTATATTTAAACATAACATTATTTTACAGAAATTACTCTATAAAGAAACCTATTTTTGGAAGATTTCAAATAGAAAATAAACCAGTTGACTCAAAGTCCTGAAATTCAAGATGTGAATGTTTTTCATATATTTTTCCTCAGATAAAATGACCATAACCACAAATATAGACAGATGAAAGGGCTACTGCAGCTGCATAAATCATGCAATGTAATCAATTATTGTAAAATAGCTTCTTGTACAGTGTAAAATAAGAGCTTTTATAATATAGTTTTGCATTTTTTTTTTTCTTTTATGGGGATTATTTTAGACGTTGATGGAGAGGTTACTTTCTTGAATGAATGCCATCTTTCTTGCTTATATAGCTGTATACATATTCACTTTAGCATTGTGGTCAAGGAAGTTTTACTCTTCAAATCTAAGCAGCATTAAGAACTAAAAGACATGTACCTAGCATTTTAGGCTATTCAGTTTCGAAGAAAAGGCCAGCATTTACCCAGATTGCAATTCTGCTATGTTTAAAAGTGAAATCTCCCATAAATCAGATCCCCAACCTTTCTCACTGTTTGGAGAAAAGGGTAGTTAGTTTTAATCCCTTTTTTGTGTAGACATCTCAAATGGAAAAATTCAGATTCTGAGAAATCTACCATTTCTTTCATTGGGATGTATAATTATCATCATCTACTAGGCAAGGGGAAGATTGGAATAAATACAAAAATACTTGGCGCAATGCAATCATGAGTTTGCATTCATAAATTAATTCAATTTCAAAGCCCAGCTGCCCTCAAATCAGGTTCTGAAATAGAAATGGCAGCATGTGCAGCAGACAGATATCAAGAAGTAAACTATTGCCAAGGGATTTGAATGAAATCCAGGTACAC
Organism: Pelophylax lessonae; assembly: GCF_965119305.1. NCBI lineage: Eukaryota > Metazoa > Chordata > Amphibia > Anura > Ranidae > Pelophylax > Pelophylax lessonae. The sequence goes on from NC_138771.1 coordinate 351,725,140, forward strand.
CACAAGCAGAAATTGACAGACCTGCCTATTCTAAATTCTTACATTTTTTTTTTTTATATAGGGCTTGTACATATAGAGTCGACTTGTAAATCCTACTACAACTAGAAGGATGCCTCCATTTTGTAGTCCTCTTTTTCAGGGTTGATGAGTCAAGAGATTTTCAGAATTTAGAAATATACTGTGTGGCCCAGATTCACTAAGTGCATTCAAGTTCTGCCTGTGACTATGGGCTCAGAATGTATGGTGCATGTTACAGGTTATATTGAGAAAAGTCTGGGCAGCAAGAAGCAGGGCTGTTGTGTCCCAAAGTCAAGAGGGTGCTCACAAAAAATGTTCACACAAAATTCTGCTAGTGTATGGCCAGCTTTAGTTGATAGAATAAAACCTAAAAATGGCTATTTCTGTGGTCACGTTGAACTTCTGGATTGTTCTGTTAACAATAGAGGTTTATGATAGTCCTGTATAAATGTGGGCCTTGATTACAAGTTAACACATACAGAATGAGGTGGAGAAAAGAAAGATCTTCGGACTATTTAAACACCCCATTACATGCAACCTCACTCCCCACCTTCCAGAATGGTTATGACTAATGTAAGACCTTTAGACCAGTTAGTGTACTACTTTAGGTACAAGGACCTACATTATGCCAGTGAAACCTAAATTGCCTAATAAGGCAGCCTGCAGAATTATTGTTTCTATTTTTTGACAAAAAAATGATATCTTAGCATGTATTGTCTAATAACTCCCTGGTGCCAGTTAAAGCATTAATTATTTATAGGGAATGTGCATATAAAACTGTTTTAACAGTCTCTTTAGGATAGAGGGCTGAAATGCTTAGCCTTTTTTGGGGACAGTGCTGCCCCATTCTCCCTCCCCTACTGACAATGTTAAAGACTTGGCCACATGAACTCTCTTGTGGAGAATCGCAGTTCTGACTGGTTGATCCTCCCTTGTAGGGACCTCTCCGCCAAATGACTTGGCTTTTCAGCCATGTTGCCAGCAGTGCAGAAAGCCCAGAGCAGTATTTATATATTAAAAAAAAAAATAAAAAAAAAAAAAGCTACACTGCAGTCTAGTCATAACTTTTGTTTTTTCATCCCAAGAAGACTTTTGACATAGCTTTAATTTAAATATGACCATAGGTGGGCTGTAATTGTATTACTAATTGTGCATATACGGTAGCTATAAAGTGCATAACTGTGCATGTTGGTATAATGTAGATAATTTGAGAATATGATTCTGGCATTGTGCCTTACATTTTTAACATTACATTGCAGTATATTATTGCAAGATTATTTTTGTCATTTACCCTACATTCATTTTTTCTTTGTTGAGTATAACCTTTGTCTTTCAGCTTTTCAATAATATATAACTTGTCACATATCGCTTTTACACATAGTGAGTTTAGAAGTATCATGTACATTTGTCATTTTGGCATCAATAACACGTATTTGCTTGGCACTTATCATTTCATTGTACTAAATATTATGCTGCAGCTCAGTGATACAAATGTATGTTTCTGGTGGAAAATAAATGTGTTCTGAAATACATACAGGCACATAGAATCCTTTTTTTTTTTTTTTTTGCACAACAGTCCATTTATTCAGCATTTGGCCGGCTCACCAGGTCAATATTTTTAAGGGCAGTCTGGTGTCTCTAGGGTCAATTCACTAAAATGCACAAGTAAATGTAGTTGTTGTCATCTTAACTCACTATTATTATTTAGTGATTAAAATGATAAATTTACAAAGGTTAAGGGCCTATGTCAACAGGCTTTAAACTTGCATCAATAACAATGGTTTAAGATGCTTCTGAGATCATTTAGAATTTGACAGGTTCATTTGATCTACAGTTGGCTGTCTTTTGACCCATGTTTCACTATTTTTACATTTTTCAAAAGAGCTCCCAATTGTTGTCCGGCAGTATCAACTTTGAAACTTTTTTTTTTTATGGTGACTGGTGTTTAAGCGACATAAAACCTTGTTTGTTTTTTTTCCAAAATGAAAATAATAAACATGTTATACTTACCTGCTCTGTGCAATAGTTTTGCACAGAGCAGCCTCAATCCTCCTTTTCTGGGATCCCCCACCAGCACTCCAGTCACTTTACATGGGAACACCCGTGGGGGCTCGCTCCTGAGCCTCCCAGTCGGTGTCTATTGACAGAGAACGGGTGACTCGGCCCTGCCCCCAGCTCCCTCATCACAGCATATGATTGACAGCAGCAGGAGCCAATGGTTGCTGCTGCTATCAATCTGCCCAATGAGAAGGGAGACAGCGGCGAGAGCTGCTGCTTTTGTGCATGTCACTGGATCGGATTGGGGTCAGGTAAAAATGAGGGGGGAGCTGGGGGGCTTCTGTAGAACAGAAGGTTTTTTTACCCTAACGCTGAGAGGCTTTAGAACCACTTTAAAATACCGCTAAGAATACTACATGCCATTGTTACATTTATAATGTGAAATAATCCCTTTTGTGAAGCACAGTCCCAATCTGTTGTTTTCATGTGTCTATAAAAATCACGAAGCTGAATGTTTACCAGGCTGTGTAAAATAGCCATTACTAAAATACAAGTTATTCAAGGTAAATTCCTGTAAGTCTTTACCATTACTGACCTATGCAGTTAAGTCCCAAAGCAAAGCACAGTGTGGCTTTTACATAGAAAGCACGTGTTGTAATATAATAGTGTCCTGTTTTTAAGTGTGAAATACTGGGAATGTCATTGCACCCCCTTATGGATTATACAAATATATCCAAGAAGCCATATAACAGTACCAAGTGCTTTAATCCATGGTACACTAGTCCAAAGTGATATTTAGCATCCTGTTATGAAGTATGAGTGTACTACTATTCAAAGATATTCTATTTTTAAGTTGTTGATCTAGCTGCCACCGTAACTCTTTTTACACATCAATATTCTTATCAAAGATTGGCATATTATAAAAATGAGTTAATTTTTTCAACACAATGCTAAAAAGTATGAGCCTTGCTGCATGATGGGAATGTTCTGTTGTCCTAGAAGTATGAAAAAGGTACTGGGGTTAATATAAGGGTAGAAAGGCTAGTTTACCTAGTGAAGTGAATGTTTGTAAAAAGGTGAACCGGGGTTAATTTTAAATACCCAATCACATGTAAGGCAAAAAAAATACAATCAGGATTTTTACTAGAACCTGGTTGGGTATGCAAAATAATTATAGCCATACCTTCTTCTCTAACCTTGAGTTTGTTAGGTGAACAGCCTCTTTAAACCCCATTAAACCAACCCCACTGGTTGCTTGTAAGGAGCAAAGTAGTTCTACTTTTGGATTTTTTATGTTACGACCCTGTGTATTTCCGACCCTCGAGGAACACAAATCCATCATGTTTTCCATGCTTCTTGATAGGAGTCAAGCTCTACTAATTAGTGGCATTGTTTAAAATTCTAAAATAGGCATACTAAATATTTCATCTGTAGTTCTGGTAGGAGGGCTGAAAACATGACCTCTTAGCCATCCTAGGGATCTGCCTTGGAGAATGCTGCCATAAAATACATGATACCTGTTCATAAGGAGAGGCTTGTGTGTCTTAATATATCTAATGACTGCTGGTGGGAAAAGTTTCATATGTCTGTCTGTTAATTGTAGTAATTCAAACCTGTTTATTTTTCTAAAGTGTGTTGGTCTATGTTTCATGTGTAGAATTCTAACAAGGCTCTTTGAAAAAATGCTGTTTTTTTTTTTTTTTTTTTTTTTTTGTGGAATGGCAGTTTTTATGGAAGTTTTATTAAGATATAGATGGTGGAAAGTTTAAGGTCATTGACAGGCTTTAAAACAGGTTAACTGTATTCTTTACCTACTCCCCCTGGTTTTGGTCACCTAATTACAAAAGCAAAAAGGTATTCCTTTCCTGCCTTTGTTTTATTTAGGGTTTTTTTTTTTTTTTTTTCTTTGCGTTGCTTATTAATGTGACTTTTTGAATTGTTATAGCTTAATAAAAGTAAATGGGGATTATTTCCTCTTGATTTTAAGGAAATATGTATTTTAAAATACCCCTTCTACAAAGTAACCCTGCATATATGAACAGATTGAAAGTATGTCAATATTCTATTTTGTATAGGAATACAAGAATACATTATAATGGGGACAGATCTGATTATATAATGGTGTAAGGCCTTATTAGAAAATAATGGAAAAAAGCATATTATATAAATATATATATATATAAATATATTATTTTTTTTATCATCACATTAATTGTAAACCCTGTATATGAATTAAAACAGTAACTCTCTGTTTAAAAAGGTAGGGTTTTTTATACATGCTGAATTAAAATTCACTTGTAATGTCTTTTATCTTTATTTTGTGAAATGTTGGACTGTAGGGTCTTTTGTGTGGAACTGTTTTGCATTTATGTTCTCTTAATTTGCTGTTCGGGTAAAACCAAGTCACATTTGTACAGATGTTGCGGTAGATGTCAGACATCTGCTGCTGCTCTAAATGAAAAGAGACATTGAAATCACATAATAAAAACCCGCTTTTTCATTAAACTGTGTCTGAGCTTTATATTTTTTGCCTTTCTGGTTATCGGTCATTGCATACTTAAGATAGATGTGCTTTATTTTCTCTCTGGTGTCCATGTATCATTCAGTAATTTGGTTGGATTCACACTCTTGCAGTGCATTATTGCACATGGGCTGTCAAAACAGGTTTTAACGGGCATATACACATATATATATATATATATATATATATATATAATTTTTTTTTTTTTTTTACAAGGCCCACCACAGATGCTTTACATCTGTGTACTGTGATGTGCTAAACCACAGGTTCAATGTGGTGCATTTTGAAATGAATGACACCACAACATGGTCTTTGTGCTTCTGTAACACGTATGTTACAACAATATTAAGGTGAGAAACTGGCTCTAAAACTCTCTATATAATGGCAGAATAGCATTCAACAGAGTTTCATTATTGTTGAAAAGCAAATTATACCCAAATTAATTCAAAGCACGGCTTCAGGAAAATTTGATGTTGAAAGTAAGGGTTGGATTGGAGACTAAACTCTGTTCTTATGTAATATGGTCTTAAGCAGAAGCAATGTACGCTTCTTTTTGTATTTAGTCCACTTGTAACAACAAAACTAAAACCATATTCGGACAAAAGAAATATACTCCATAGATCATACCTTTTGTCAACCCACATATAAATTAAGCTTAAGAACGCCACTAAAACTAATACACAAACAATCATTACTAGAAATGTATTTTCTGGTACAAAAGTTTTTTTTGAGAAAAACAATACCAATGTACAAGCTTGAGCAAAAAAAAAAAAAAATGTCCCACGCAGGGGAGTAAAACAGTAAAGCACATGTAGATACAGAAGAAGCACATTTTCAGAAATTTCCAAAGAAAAAGTAGAAGCATCCGCATCTAGTGTCATTGGCATTGGAAGTGGCATTGAGTAACTAGGCATGGGGGTCCAGAACATAGTGAGGCAAAGGGGATCGGATTGTCATCCCATAGTGGAAAGGGATAAAAAAAAAAAGTAAAGAAAAAGGGGAACACAAAATCCAAGGGGAAGGGGGGGGTAGGGAGAGGTGGGTAGGCAGGAGAGGGGAGGAAGTGGGAAGAGAATATGCGAGAAACAGACAGTATAAGGAAAGGAGGTGCAGAACTAAAGACAAAAACCTGTAGGCTAGATGGTTTTCCAGAACAGCCTGGAATACCCAAACTGGCCAGGGGCAGAGTGGGGAGGGGATAGCATAAGACCACCATGGGTTCCATACATTAAGGAACTTAGCGTGGGAGTCATGAAGTATAATGGTAATTTTCTCTTGAAGCATGAGGGTAGTCAAAATGCTCTTCACCTCTGCAAACCCCAACCAAGGGGTTCCTCCAATCCCTAGCAATGGCATGCTTTGTGGCAATTAAAAGGTAGGTGGCCAGCTTTTGCTGGTAAGAAAAGAAGCCTGGGAGAGGGCAGTGGACAAGTGCATGCTGGACATCCTTGTGGAATAATTGTTGAGAGGAGGCCATAGACTCTTGACCAGATTGGGGCAAGACCACCAGATAAAGGTCTCAACTCCGCATTGGCCACAGCCCATGAAGCATTTGTCAGTATATGACAGGCTTGAGTCTGTTATACAGGCCGGGACCCAGTACCAATGGAGGGAAACCTTTTAGGCCGCCTCCATGGTGACTGTGTTAAAAGAACCTTTGGCTACGGAGGACCAGGCCCTGCTCCAATTCTCTAAATCAAGGATCTCCAAACTACGGCCCTCCAGCTGTTGCGGAACTACTTGTCCCATGAGGCATTGTAAAACTCTGACGTTCACAGACATGACTAGACATGATGGGAATTGTAGTTCATGAACAACTGGAGGGCCATAGCTAAATCTATAGAGACTGCCATGCTCTGCTCCCCTTTGGAGATGAACGGGTGAGAGCAAAATGAACCCTCTGCATTCGGAGTAGTAAATAGAGATAATACCCATGGCTTCGGGTAAGTGAAGACCGATATGTTCGAAGATCGTTGTCTGGAAAATATGTGTGTGTCTATATATATATTTATATAATATATGTGTGTGTGTGTGTTTATGCAATGATCATGGTATCACTGTGCTTTATTGGCCAGCAAACTTGCCTGACCTAAACCCCATAGAGAATATGTGGGGTATTGTCATGAGGAAGATGAGGGATACCAGACCCAACAATGCAGAGGAGTGGAAAGCCACTATCAAAGCAACCTGGGCTTCCAAAGCACCTCAGCATGCCACAGGCTGATTGCCTCCATGCCACTCCACATTGATGCAGTAATTCATGCAAAAGGAGCCCTGGCCAAGTATTGAGTGCATACTATGCTGTACATGGACATACTTTTTGGTTAGCCAAGATTTCTGTATTAAAAAACTTTTTTTATTGATATTATGTATTATTTAGAATTTGGGGTTTTTAATCACAGTCTAAATGTATTTTCTCTGTCGCTCATTGACAGACGTAGTCCTCGTTGATTCAACACACTCGGGTTATGCTGCCCTCTACAGGAGTAGGACTAGACAGGAAAGAAAACGTTCTGGCCACACCCTAGGGGCAGTCCCAGAGGGTATATCCTCTCACTTCCTGCTCTAGCAAATCAGTTTTTTTTCTGTCTAGTTAGGAGTAAGGCCCTAGATACCTTGCTGGGATCTTCGGTCCTGGCAGGATTTTTTTCTTAGAAAAATTTTTTAGACAGCTTTTTTCTCCAGTGTTCCTGTGAGATCTTCAAGCAAGAAAGCTGAACTGGGCGACGGGCTGGATGTTGAGATCCAGTGGTCACCCCAGTTCAGCCTGCGAGCGCGTGCAGGCCATAGCTCCGCGCTGGGTCGGCCGCGACATAGTCCCACTGGACGGGGACTGACCCTGCGAGTTAAACGTTTCGCTGAAACGCCAAAGACCATGAGTCACGGCGTCCGGATTGGTCGACAGCCCTCCCACCTCGGTGGAGAGGGGTACTGTCAGGAGTTGGCGCCCGCCTGGTTCCGGTATGGTGAGTAGTATGTTCCCCCTTTCCCCCTGACGGGTCTTGTGGTGAACGCGGGCTTCTCTCTGTAATGGTAAGGATGGGCCTTCCCTCTATCCTGTAACATGTCACAGATCCCCTGTTTGAGTGTGATTTTTGTGAACAAGAAGCCAGGAGGCTTGGTTTGGGAGCTGACAATCTAATTGCAAAGATGTTAAAATGATTGAAGTCAGGGGCAGTACTAGAACTTTACTGTGATAGTGTAAGGTATCCTACCTGTCAGAAGCCACAGGGCAATGTCTATACATGTATACTGCATTCTAGATCATTCCTCCAGCTAAGCAGATGCCTCACGATGGCCATGGACCGCATACGGCTCGCCAGGGTCCGGTACCGCCAACCATGCTGACCACCATGAGGGTGAAGGGTTGTGAGGCCAAAATCCTTCTGCGGACATGCCGCTATTCTGTGCAGGCCGCCGCCATTGTCTGGTAGTTCGCACGAGGCCGCCATTTTGGCGTAGCCTCGTGTCTCCAGCATGGGGGCGGCCATGTTTGAGGTGACTCAAACACCTCGTGGAGCTAGGGGAGGCGCCGGAAGGCATGCAGAGGGGCGGAGCCGCCTCCTTTCTTCCCGGGAAGCCAGCCAAAAGACTTCCTGTCTGTTCTAGACGATGCTGAAACAAGTTGCATTTTGAAACTCTGAGCAGTAAGTGGTGAGCTTTGGGGTCTATCTCTCTCTCTCGCTCTATAGGGGTCCCTAAGCAGGCAACACTGAGGGGCTTTGTGGCGCTGGGGGTCTGAAAAAAAAAAAAAAAAGTTTTATTTCTTTTTGGCAAATTGATTTTTCCGGGCAGTATCTGGAATTATCATGGACCCTGCCACACAGGTACCCCCACCGGTTTCCCTCGGGGGGGCCGCGGGACCCGCCAATGCACAGAGTATGGATGCATTCACAGCAGTTTTGAAGTCTTTGGTGGCTCGGGTGGAGACGGCCTGTCAGGAACGGGGGTCAAGAAAGCGACCCCCCGCCTACCCCTATATCGTCTGAGACTTCAGATTCAGATGCTGAGATGGTTATTGCAGCTGCAGGCCCCTCTGCAGGGGCTGTTATCTCAGGTAAGGTTTCCTCAGACAGTGAGGAGAACGTTCATGCTTCCACCATAAATCAGGAAGAAGCATTGGTGGACGCACTAGTTGTGCGGTTCGGGAAACCTTAAGACTTGAGGTTTTTCCGGCAGAGGCAAATAAAAAGGAATTTCCCTTTGGTACTAGCAGACCCACCAGGACGGTGAAGGTTTTTTCTTTACCCAAGTGTTTGGGTAAAAAGATTAAAGAGGTATGGGATCATTCTAAGTGTACCTTTACTAGTTCCAAGAGCATTACTAGACGCTATCCGTTTGAGGAATCCCTCATTAAGAAATGGACGGTATCACCAGTGGTGGATCCACCTATTTCCAGACTGAATAAAGCCACGGTTTTTTTCAGTGGAGGACGCTTCGTCCTTTAAGAATTCGGTGGATCGGAAGGTAGAAGCGGAGTCCCGCACTATCTTTCCCTGATAGGATCAGCCTTTAGACCAGTTATTGTCATTTGATCTAGTTCTCAGACATTTACGGAATGGGCGAGATTGGTGCGCCAGGACCTGAAGGGGAAAGGTATCCCCCAGGCAACATCTGTTTTGATGGAACAGATTATATAAGGACTACAGGTTGTCTGTGACGCAGCCTTGGATGCTACCCCCCTATTAGGGCATGCATCTATGTCAGCGGTAATCCTCAGACGTGTGCTGTGGTTAAAATGCTGGGTCAGCGTAAGTACTACAGGGAGCGGTAGTTACCGTTCCCTGAACAGATCATTTTCTTTACCTTTTCCAAAGATTAGCATCAGTTCCCCACAAGAATCGGATCCGGTTGAACGGACAGACCAAGGAGCCTCTAGCCGGGTGACTTCGGTCTCTAATGTTTAACCAGGAGAAATCACCACTCGTGATAGGAATCAGGTGTCTAAAGAATGTGTGGGAACAGAGAACGATCAGACTTTGTCGGATTGCCAGGGCCAGATAGCTCTAGGGCAGCCTGGTTCGGATCCAGTCAGGCAATATCAGGGTGATGACGTAAGTCATTCGCCAAGGATTTCACCATCTGTGCCTTCTTCACAGCATCCCGAAGGCGCGGAGATTGGTAACGCGTGCCCACGATGCTCCAGTGGACGCAGCAGACGCGCTGAACGGCCTGTAAAGGCAGTGTCAGCTATTAAAGGGATTCCCTCATCTCAGATTGCTGCTGAGATTTCTCCGCAGGATGGAGATGGAGGGAACTCCAGTTGTCCTGGAAATTCTAGGCTAGCCTCGTCAAGCCGGTCCGGCCGACTTGGACATGCTAGTCGCGAACGTTCCTTGGGAACTTCTTCTCAGGGAGTGTCTGGGGTCTCAAGGACCGATCTTCCATTGTGCTTTACAATCGCTGGGTTTAATGGCCTGGCCATTGAGACCCAGGTACTGAAGGACAGAGGGTTGTCAGCTTCAGTTATTCCTACGCTAATTAAAGCAGGGAAAGCGACTTCCAGCAAGGTCTATTATCGCACATGGAAGACGTATATCGCGTGGTGCGAATCTTTAGAAATTCCTCCACGTACCTATTCGGTGACCCGAATATTGGCCTTTCTGCGAAAGGGGGTTGAGCAGAAACTAGCCTTGAGCACCATCAAGGGTCAGGTTTCAGCATTAGCAATCTTCTTTCAGAAGCCTTTGGCTATTAAGTCCTTGGTGCGGAATTTCATCCAGGGGGTGCGGCACCTGACTCCACCAGTCCGCGCGCCCTTATCACCCTGGGATTTTAATTTGGTTGTCGGTTCTGAAGAAACCTCCTTTTGAAAGCATCAGGGAGATTCCCTTGTTTACTTTATTCCAGAAGGTGGCCTTCTTGGTGGCTATTACTTCTGCACGCAGGGTGTCAGAACTGGCTGCATTGTCAGACCAGTCCCCATATTTAGTGATTCAGAGGGATAAGGTAGTTCTTCATCCTAAGCCATCCTTTCTTCCAAAGGTGGTTTCAGGCTTCATCTGAATGAAGATATTGTACTACCTTCCTTGTGTCCTCAGCCCAATCATCATCAGGAACATGCGTCGCATTCCTTGGATGTGGTTCGGGCAATCAGGGTATACCTGAAGGCTACGGAATCATTCCGTAAGACAGATTCGCTTTTTGTGATCACGGATGGCCCCAGAAAGGGGTTGCCTGCATCTGCCGCGACTATCTCCAAATGGATTAGACAGACGGTGGTACAGGCTTATTCTAGTAAGGGTCGGAATTCTCCGTTCCCTGTTAGGGCGCACTTCACTCGAGCGCTCAGTACTCCTGGGCTTTCCGCCATCAGGCATCAGTGGTCCAGGTATGTAAGGCGGCCACCTGGTCGTCGGTACATACCTTTACAAAATTTTATAAGATTTAGGTGATGGCATCGGTGGATGCCTCATTTGGCCGCAAGGTTTGCAGGCCGCAATTTGAGGAGACCGGTGGTCTACCTCGAGGGTTGTTTTCTGTTGGAATTTTCTGTTGAATCTCATCTTTAATTGATGAGCATTGGAAACTTCTAGTTGGCACCGGTTGGGCCTTCTAGATTGGATTTATTTTCCATTTTCCCACCCCTCATTTGTGGTACTGCTTTGGGACGTCCCGAGTGTGTTGAATCAACGAGGACTACGTCTGTCAATGAGCGACAGAGAAAAATGGATTTTTGTAAAATCTTACCGTAAAATCCTTTTCTCGTAAGCTCATTGACAGACGTAGTACCCGCCCCTCTGTTTTTGAGTTGGGTTGGGTTAAATTCTCTAAACACTGCTTTGTGACATAACTGATTTGCTAGAGCAGGAAGTGAGAGGATATACCCTCTGGGACTGCCCCTGGGGTGTGGCCAGAACGTTTTCTTTCCTGTCTAGTCCTACTCCTGTAGAGGGCAGCATAACCCGAGTGTGTTGAATCAACGAGGACTACGTCTGTCAATGAGCTTAAGAGAAAAGGATTTTACGGTAAGATTTTACAAAAATCCATTTATACCTGCAAGATGTTAGTATCCGCTCTCAGTACACAGTATACACTGTGATTCTGGATAGGCATATGCTGTGTAAACAGAGTGAAGCAGAATGCCACTGACATCTAACTTCACCCACACGATTATATTCCTGAAAAATAATACATTTTGGGTTGTAAATACTGTATTTTTCTGTAATATTGCATACTTTTGTGACGTTCAGACTTTATTTTTTTAAAGTTTATAATTTGTTTTTGTTTTTTTTGTTAGTGTACATGTCATCAGCACAGCACCAATCCGCGCTGGCCAGACAGGGGGGTCTGTCAGCATCACAAGACATGTACAGTCTCCTCCTACAAGAACATTCAGTGCTCTGCCAGACCCTGTTGTATGTCACATGACTGCTGTATACTGTTACAAGGAAAACGTATATGGTGGTTTTAATTTAATGAAAAAAAAATGCATTTATAGGTTGTGCGTACTGCGGGGGTATGGATGTATTATTTTGACAGTAATGGTTTTAGTATCAGTTTAAAAGGTTCTCTATCTGTTCTCTCTTTTTGGAGTTTTGATTTCTGTTTAATTAGGATCTCTCTAATAAAGGTTTTGTGGGCTTCCCACAGAATCATGGGATCATGGTCCAGTGTTTCGCTAACCACTTTCTTACCACTGGACGTCATATGATTTACTTCACCGTAAGAACAATCATAGCGGCTGTTCAGCTGCTTGATTGTTCTTACAGGTGGCAGGAGGGGATGTCCCGACCCCCCCGCCGCCCCCTGGTGCTTCTACCGGCTGGCCCGTGCGATCGGCGACCCGAAGTAGGAATCCGCTGGCAGCGGAAGTACACCATAGAGAATACCGAGGACCAGATGGTCCCTTGAAGTCTCTGACTCTGAGGCCTGGCAGTTGTAAATACTACCGTGATCTCGGCTAGCTAGCCGAGATCTTTTTTTTATTTCAGACTTTGCAGTCTGTAGGAGAGATCTGAGGTCTTATTGACCCCAATTCTCTCCATAAATAGGACCTGTCATGCACTATACCTATTATAAGGGATGTTTATATTCCTTGTAATAGGAATAAAAGTGATAAAAAAAAACAAAAAACAAAAGGAAAAGTGTAAAAAGAAAAGAAAAAAAATGTAAAGTGCCCCGTCCCTGCGTGCACGCAGAGATGAACGCATATGTACGTCGCAGCCACATATGTAAACAGTGTTCAATCCACACATGTGAGGTATCGCCACGAACGTTAGAGCGAGAGAAACCATTCTAGCCCAGGACCTCCTCTGTAACTTCAAACTGTTAACCTGTAAAAATATTTTAGGTGTTGCCTATGGAGATTTTTAGGTACCAAAGTTTGGCACCATTCCACGAATGAGCGCATTTTTAAAGCCTGACATGTTAGATATCTATTTACTCAGCGTAACATCATCTTTCAAATTATACAAAAAAAATTGGGCTAATTTTTAGGGTTTTGGTTTTTTTAAATTCATGAAACTGTTTTTTGTTGATGTTAAGACTACCTTTAAAATGTTTGAGGGACTCCATGCAGATATTTTGGTTGGGGGTATACATTTCGGAAAGTTTTTAGGGAGAAAAAAATGAATAAGTGGGCAAATGTTGTGGAGCATTAAATATAGAAAAGTGCAGCGCTAAATTAGAGAGAACTATGACACCTCCCAATAGAAGAGATAAAGTGCATAAATATCCAAATCAATGGTAAAGGCAATTAAATAATTTATATAAAAGTCCCAAAGGTAAGTGCAGGATAAATTATCCGAAATGATGAGGTCGATTGTGATGTGAGTATGTCCCGTCACCAACGCTAAAATAAATACTGCGCTCACCAGATGATGTTGACCCAAAGTTACTATACAGCATAAGGGTCAAATAGAGCTCATTAGATGATATAGGATTCCTTGAAATGGACTGCAACCACGGATGTTCCCCAGGTAGATGTCCAATAGGGTGAATAGAGGATAAAGCTCACAGACATCCAGGACCATGTAAATGTAGACCAAAGGAAACAAACATAGTGTAAAACCCCAAAAATATATTTATTTACATAAGGGAAAAACACTCACAAACAATCCAGTAGTACAGGCAAATAAGCAGGCAAATCTGGCTATGAAGGCATGATCCTGATGCATTTCGTCCTATAGGACATTCTCAAAGGATTTGACCAGCATGTTAGTGAGGAATCCAAACAAATATATAGGCTCAATAATTACTAATTGATAAAAATTGGATCCCACCTGTGTGTATACTGCCAAACATCACCATTTCCATCAAGATGGCGGCGGCGTGCATGTCAAGCCTCTCCCTGGCGCCGGTGGAGCGCATAATGATCAGAACAACACCAGAAGGAGGCCCAATACACAGACACACCGCCCATTAGGAGGACAGGCAACAACAAAGGGGGAGAGCCAAAGGAGATAACAGCGAATAGACATAAAATCTTCCACATGAGTTTATAACTAATACATGAGGAAGATGATCGTATAAACTCTAATGATATAAACAAAATATACACATGGCAAAAATGGATCTAAAATATTCACGTTTAAGTGAACATAAAAAACTAAAAATTGTAATTATATTTATATCTATTGCACATAATATATAACAATATGAACAAGAGAAAGAAGATGGGAGCAAAAATATTATATTCTAACAAACAATATGCAAAGTGAGGTAAAAAAGTGAGTGTGAACTGATGGTACACTAAATGGGGTATAGAGTACCTCTATGAATGGGATTCTCAACAATTCAAGATGTATTGATGAATGAGTTAATATCCCATTCGATATTTAAGCCAAAAGGTGAATAAGACTGGAGGGTGTAGATATAATAAGTTTCGCGACGCGAAACTCCCCGCTTATTAGATCCACCCCTCCAAGGGGCTGTGAAATGATTAATAATCTGGAATAAGGTCCCTTTGGGATCGTTATGGTGGTACCGTAGATAGTGTTTGGGGACATTGTGGTTACTTTTATCTGTGATGATGTTAGTAATGTGCTCACCCTTACATAGAACGGTCTGTTGGTGCGACCAACATATTGTTTCTGGCACGGGCAAGTCAATAAATAAACAACATAAGTAGTGGCACATGTAGAAAAAAACGTAATGTGATAGATGGAATGTGTGACAGTAGATTGAAAAGTTGTGAATTTTCTTCTACTGTCACAGTTCCACTTGCACACCCTACACTTCCGACATGGAAAGAAGCCGATCAAGTCTGTAAAAAATTGGGGTTTGGTGGGTGGATCTAGTACATTAGGGACTAGCTTGCCCTTAAGAGATGGAGCGCCTCTAAAAGTAACCAAAGGTCTATCTAGAAGGACCGGACCTATGACACGGTCATTTTTCAAAATCTCCCAGTGCCTAGAAAAAATTAGTTTGATTTGTTTATGTTGAACAGAATATTCAGTGAACAGTGACCACTTCGTGAAGTTCGAGTTATCTTTATTGTTATGAGTGGAGTTTTTTTATTAATAATTGGGCTCTGTCTCTACGGGCAACCTCCATGATGACATTTCCAAAGGGCCTCCAACTCTAACCCTTAGCAATAAATCTATCCTTAAGGACTTGTGATTGTTTGAAGTAATCACTGTCAAGGGTACAATTCCTCCTAAGTTGGAGGAATTGACTTTTTGGCACACCACTGAGCCAGTTATAATGACAACTGTCACTTGGTAGATACGAATTGCGATCAGTTGTTTTGAAAAAGGTGTTAGTTATAAGCCTATTGTCGACTCGAGTGATCTCAAGGTCCAAAAAATGGACATTGTTGACACTATGTTCATAGGAAAGATGTATGCCTCTGTCATTGGAATTCAAAAATGTCATAAAGGTGTCCAAAGATGAAAGATCACCTTTCCATAGGAGGAGGATGTCATCTATGTAACGCACCCACAACGCCAACTCTGGCTGTTGTGAGGAATAGACAACATCCTCCTCCCATTTGGCCATGAAAAGGTTTGCCAAACTGGGGGCAAATTTAGCCCCCATGGCTACACCTTTTTGCTGTACATAAAACTGGCCGTTGAACCAAAAATAATTCCGTCCAGTGGCAAATAACAGAAGCTCCAATATGAACTCCCAAAGGGGCATGGAGATTGAGGCTTCTGTTAAAAAGTAGTGTTCCACTGCATCAAAACCCAAATTGTGAGGGATGCATGTGTATAAAGAGGTGACGTCCGCTGTCACTAGCAGATGTTCCCCCTCTAATTTGATTCTATTTAGGATGTTACTAGTATCCTTGGTATCCTTAATGTAGGAAGGCATCCTACAAACAAGGGGTTTCAGATCGAGATCTATATACTTCCCTATACGGTAAGTAATAGAATCAATCCCGCTAACAATTGGGCGACATGGCGGTGTATAGGGTCCTTATATACCTTCTGTAGATAATACCAACAGTACCCAGAATACCGGTGCTATATTAAGAACGCCTTTTCTTTTTTATCTAGAATAGAGTCCTTAAAACCCTTGTCCACCAATCTCACAAATTCCTTTTTGGGAAGTAGGGTTATTGAAGAGTTGGATATAAGTATCCTGATCACTCAGGATTCTATCCATTTCACGATAGTAGTCACTCTTGTCTAGAATGACTATACTGCCCCCCTTATCACAAGTTGTTTTTGTTCACACAAAGTTTTTAAAACAACCCTAAGTTGGGGGTGTATATATGTTTTTTTAATGGATAAATTGGCTAGATCTTTAAGAACTAAATCTGTAAACTCCCCAGACCAGTCGCTCCTGCAGTGACTGTCTTTAAACAAAGAAGGGTTTGACAACCCCGAATGTTTAATCTCAGAGGTGTAATTATGGGCAGGGGTGGAACGCGGATTTAACAAGATATACCTTTGAACATTGACCTTTCGAATACATTTCTGTACATCAATGAAGGTGTTGAATTTATTCATAGGTCTAGGTGGAGCATACTTTAGACCTTTGTCCAAAGTATGTAGCTCGGCCTGAGTAAACTCCACCTTGCTCAAATTAAATATACCAGATCCTGTTAGTTCTTTTCCTTTTTCCATTTGAGCCGCCGCCCCCCTCTGATGCCTCTCTTTGTTTGGGACCTCTATTGCCACCGCAAGAATCCCGGGGGAAAATCCCCAAAGTGGCTGGGACCCGGTTGAGGCTGATTATAATTAAAGGGAGACAAATTCCGTTGATCGTAAACATCATCCCCATATGGAAGACGTTCATCCCTATACGAGTGATGACACAGAGTTGAAAATCTTTTCGAGGTATATACCCCATAGTGGTTAGAAGAATGTTGGGGAGTCTGGAAATAATTATTCTGAAATCTCTGAGGGGGTGGGGAGTTACCTCTCCTTGTGTTGCCCTTTTGTTGCCAATTCCCTCTCGGAGGGCCAGAATATTGAGGATTCCATCCACCCCTGGGTGGACCATATCCATTGGGACCATAGGGTTGATGATGTTTATTAGCCGCTTGGCCCTTGTGGGGATTGCCTTTAGGGCGAGGAGGTGCTTTTGGTTGGAACTTATTAGGTTTATTTTGTGTTTGAGGAATAGGGACGGAAGATGGTAAAGATGCCCCTCCTTCTCCACATGATTGTTCCATCTCTGAAGTGTCACCACTATTAGATAGTAGGTTCTTTTGCCACTGAAAAACCGACTTGTTTTTGTAATTTGTGACATCCTTAATAAATTTATTTTGTTTTTTTTTGTTTTTTGCTCACGTTCCTCTTTCTCTAAAAACGTCTGTAGATTAATGGAGAGCGTTTTGTATTCAGCTGTGGAGCTGAAAGGTGAAACTTTTTCTTTCATCTCCTTAATCTCCATATACAAAGAGATAAGATTAGACCGCTTGATCTCAATAAGATGTTGTAAAAGCCTGAGGCCTGCATCATTAAAATAGGAAGACCAGGCATCAAGTGCCTGATCCCCATTTTGTGGGGAAACCTCCCTCTGAAGACTCAGAGGGACCATAGATTCCGCAATATAATGTTCCAGGAATGCTAAGTCCCATTCGGAGTGTAACTCAGAGACCAATAGATTTTTTAATCGGAGAACAAACCCCCAATCTCGGTGTCTGAGTTGGTGGAAATGAACACTCCATCTGAGGTGAAGGTTCTAGCTGCCCTATATTCAAAAATATCCATAGCTGGTGAGGACACCAAAAATTTAAAAAAGAAAACTAAACAACCAATGATGTGACTAATACAAGGAAAGCAGCTGTATAAAAATTTCAAAAGGAGCATATAAAGAAATAAATAAACTGCGGTAACCCACCTAAATAGTGTAAAGGCTGCTAGCACAAACAACTGACAAACAGATTGATGCAAACATTAAATATAGAAAAGTTCAGCGCTAAATTAGAGAGAACTATGACAGCTCCAAATACAAGAGATAAAGTGCATAAATATCCAAATCAATAGTAAAGGCAATTAAAAAATTAATATAAAAGTCCCAATGGTAAGTGCAGGATAATTTATCCGAAATGATGAGGTAGATCGTGATGTGAGTATGTCCCGTCACCAACACCAAAATAAATACTGCGCTCACCAGATGATGTTGACCCAAAATTACTATACAGCATAAGGGTCAAATAGAGCTCATAAGATGATATAGGATTCCTTGAAATGGACTGCAACCACGAATGTTCCCCAGGTAGATGTCCAATAGGGTGAATTGAGGATAAAGCTCACAGACATTCAGGACCATGTAAATGTAGACCAAAGGAAACAAACATAGTTTAAAATCCCAAAAATAAATTTATTTACATAAGGGAAAAACACTCACAAACAATCCAGTAGTACAGGCAAATAAGCAGGCAAATCTGGCTATGAAGGCACAATCCTGATGCATTTAGTTATTTCTTTATAATGTTGTGGAGCCTTTCATATGTGGGGGGAGGTCACTGGGATTTGCTATTGAAGTGCAAAAATGTCATTATTTTACATCGTATCCTGGAAATAACAAGACTATAATGGCATATGGTAAATTTGGTGTGTGGACTAATAGGACTGCAGTATATATATATATATATATGGAATTCCCATGTTTAAGGTAAGAAAGTGGCAGTTTGGCAACAGGAACAGCATGGGTAACTCCCTGAATATAATTAATGATCACATAATTATTTGCCAAAGGGAGTTGAAACAAAGGAGCTAAGACCTGATTTTTCATGGGGCTGTAAGCTAGTGATCGACCAATATTGGTTTTTTCGTTACCAATATTTTGGCCAATGCATATAGGTATCGGCCAATATGCGCCGATATTTTGAACATTTAAAGTTTTGCAAAATAAACACGAATTTCGACACAAGTCTGTTACTGAACATGTTAATGTTTATTTATTAACATTTTTAACCTTAAGGGCTCGTTCTTCACACCTTAACTGCATGAAAACTGATAGGAAAACTGCACTTGCAGGGACATCAGAAATTCACATCATCTGATTGTGAATGATGCATAAACTGCTGCAGTAGTGCACTCACTCACTGCAATAATTTAAATCACTACTGCAGTGCAGTCAGTGCAAAACTGCTAGAAAAAAAGCTATACAAACAGCTAGACAGTGGATTGGAGTCAGTGGACTACCCCTGCAGTAGTGAACTCACTGCAATGATTTTAAATCACTACTGCAGTCAGTGCCAAACTGCTAGACAACAGCTGGACAGTGGATTAGACTGGAGTCAGTGGACTACTGCTGCAGTAGTGCACTCCCTGCAATGATTTACTGCAGTCAGTGCAAAACTGCTAGAAAAAAGCTAGACAGTGGAATGGACTGGAGTCAGTGGACTACTGCTGCAGTAGTGCACTCCCTGCAATGATTTACTGCAGTCAGTGCAAAACTTCTAGAAAAAAGACTGCTAGACAAAAGCTAGCTAGAAGATTTTCTTCTGTTAGTTGTCGTCTTTTCGGACATTTTTCTGTTTTTGCAGCATGCTGCTCTTTCAGATTATAAAATTGCTGTTCTGAACTTGTCTTTTCGCCAGGAACCTCCTGCACCTCCTGTTGAATATCTTCTGTCAGCCAATGTTTTGCCTTTGCCAATACATCATCAGAAGAGAAAGCATTGTTCTTGTATCGAGGATTCCATAGACTTGCGAGCACAACATTTTTAATCTCTTCATGTTTCTCAAAACATATATCAATCAAAGCTCTCTGGCTTGACAGGCCATCATTTGAAAGTTGGAGGGTGTTGTGTGCCATGATGACACAGAGGTCTGATATATCAGCAAGCCTAATTCCTTTCTGCATGTTTGCTCCGCTGTCTCGAAGGAGCACAAGCATCACTCGGCCTTTGTTGATTCCCCAGTCTTCAAGCATACCTAGAAACATTTCTCTACTGTACTCAGTGTGGGATTTTTGTATTCAACACCAATTGCCTTTTTGTCCATCCACTGTCAATGAAGAGGCATGTAAGAATCATTAGTGACTCTGTTTGTCCTGACCAGCAGTCAGTCGTGAATGAGAGTGAGTTGCGAGCATTCTCTGGTTGCAGCATAGCCTTTACTTTCTGAACGACCTTTTGGTGAATCTTTCCCAGCATTTCTGTTCGATAATACTTTTCACTCTTCAGTGTGTACCTTGGCTCAAGTATGGACATCAACCGCTTACATCCTGAGTCAGACACCATTGTAAATGGCTGGTTATCAGTGCTCATCATCTCTGTGATTACTCTGTCCAGCAGTTGGGATCTTCCATCTGAATCTAGACAGTGACACCTCTTATTTTTCTGAAACATATCTGTTATTGTCGCCTTGGATAGTGGAGGAGGTATTTCAAAATCACATTGATATTAATTTAGTTTTTTCTGTGCTGCATGATATAATTCAATATGATGAACTCTTAGATGGGCCCAAAGATTTGACGTATTTTTGTTTTTTGCAGTTACTGATCCCATGTTTATATTGTTTGTGCTTGTGTTGCACACTGCTGCTGGAGATGGTTGAGATGGGAAATAGTCCCAGACCACACTTTTACTTTTTCTGTCTTCATCCATCTCCATTGCAATTTGAAAGAGACAATAAGGTTAACAAATGGCTGGCTTGCTGGCACCCTGTTGTGGGGTGACTAGCTGCTGTCACCCTGTTGTGGGTCTGTGGCTGACGCCTGGCAGTGTGGGTCGGTGGCTGATGCCTGGCAGTGTGGGTGGCTGGCTGGCACCTTGTTTTAGGTCAGTGGCTGATGCCTGGCAGTGTGGGTGGCTGGCTGGCACCCTGTTTTAGGTCAGTGGCTGATGCCTGGCATGTGGGTGGCTGGCTGGCACCCTGTTGTGAGTCGGTGGCCGATGCCTGGCAGTGTGGATAGCTGGCTGGCACACCGTTGTGGGTCGGTGGCTGAACCTAGCAGTGTGGGTGGCTGGCTGGCAACCTGTTGTGGATCGGTGGCTGACGCCTTGCAGTGTGGGTGGCTTGCTGGCACCCTGTTGTGGGTGGCTGGCTGGCTTGGTGTCACCCTGTTGTGGGTGGCTGGCTTGCTGGAACACTGTGGTGGGTGGCTGGCTTGGTGTCACCCTATTGTGGGTGGCTGGCTTGCTGGAACACTGTGGTGGGTGGCTGGCTGGCTAGGTGTCACCCTGTTGTGGGTGGCTGGCTTGCTGGAACACTGTGGTGGGTGACTGGCTGGCTAGGTGTCACCCTGTTGTGGGTGGCTGGCTTGCTGGAACACTGTGGTGGGTGGCTGGCTTGCTGTCACCCTATTGTGGATGGCTGGCTTGCTGGAACACTGTGGTGGGTGGCTGGCTGGCTTGTTGTCACCCTGTTGTGGGTGGCTGGCTTGTTGTCACCCTGTTGTGGGTGGCTGTCTTGGTGTCACCCTGTTGTGGATGGCTGGCTTGGTGTCACTCACCCTGGCCTGTTGTGGGTGGCTGGCTTGCTGGAACACTGTGGGGGGTGGCTGGCTTGGTGTCACCCTGTGGCTTGCTGGAACCCTGTTGTGGGTCGATGGCTGGCTGTGGCAGGTTAAGCCACAGAATTCTTAAGCCTCTGTCAGATTACCAGCAGGAGTGGTTGATCTATGCGGTGTGTGCCCCCTAATTTTGCTGTTGACACTAGAGTCCAATGTAGAGGGATCCCAATCTGCTGCAAGGTCCTAATTTTGTTATTGACACTGGAGTCTAATGTAGAAGGGTCCCAACTTGATGCAAAAGTCTATCCTGCTACATGACAGTGAGAGTATGAGAGATTATAGCCAACACTAGAACAGGTCTCATCAGAGTTGTACATGAAATGAACAACCAACTCCATCATCTCCAATAGAAATTCTTCAACAAGGATCAATGTCATCTTATTCAAACCTGAAACTGCTGGGTTAACACACAGAGATGTAGACCTTTTGTTAGTAAAATCCTCAGCAAAGGGATAGCGGACAGATGCGCTTTGGCAATACAGATGGCTTTTTGGGATGCAGCCTTTCCTTCTAAATTAATTTGCCAAAGAATGCATGATGTGGAATTCCTTAGAATTCCCTTAGAATCTCGATTCTGTTTATGAAAAACAAAAACAGCCCAGGGTTCAGTAGGCAGGAGAGAGTCATACAAGCCTTTAAAATCAGATATGAAATTGACCCCTCCTCGAAAAAAAAAAGAGCAGAAATCAGAATAACAGAGAAAGGACTTCTGTAAAACAAGGCAAATACATTCCAAATACATTTGAGTTCATCAGAGACCCCCTTACATGAAGGTCCCCATCAAAATCGACCTTTACATCAGAGCCCCCCCCCCATCACACACATCCCTGGAAATACCCCATACTCATTTACATGGGGGGAGGGTGGTATCTGCTGGCCCTTGTTAAAGGCTACTGCCCAGATATCCCCACAACCACCAGCCAGGGTTGTGGGGGAGAGGCGGTGCTTTGGACTGCCCCAAAGCACCCCCCATTGTTGAGGGCATGTGGCCTGGTATGGTTTAGGAGGGGGAGAGCTCGCTCACCCCCCCCCCCACTTCCTGGCTACCAAGCTGAGAAAAGGATCTGGTATGGATTTCGGGGAGACCCTGCGCTGTTTTTTTCTGAATTTTTCATTTCCAGCTTTCTGGCCCACCCCTTTACAACCAGCTATTCTTCACGCAATCGGACGATCATTTTTTGACTGATCGGAATTTGAATTGTTCTGAAAATTTGGAATTTGTTAAATTAATAAACGAAACGATACTAAGCAAATTCTGAAACGCATAAACAAAATATAATTAGTAATATAACAAATCTATCCAAAACTAAATACATTTTTCCATTCTCCACATGTCTACCTGTCACTTTAGGGTTCTCATCAGAGTCCCTCTTACATTAGAGTTCCCACCATAGTCCACACTTACATCAGAATCTCCCTTATATCAAGGTCCCAGTCAAAGTGTGGCTGGGAGCCTGAAGAGCATGGGAGAATGCCTGGCAGAGGCATAGCAATTATGAATGTAAAAAAAGTCAAATTTTCCTGTGGATACTGAGCTAAGCACGTGATTGGCTTTTAGGAACCAGGGTTCAAAAGAGAAGGCTGGAGGATCCTCCAGAATTTTATGAACCACTTGAATCAGTGATGAAATTAACTCCTTTTTGAGAGTCATCAGTTTCATTTGAAAGAAAGGGTTCACCTTTTGTAAGATGTTACATGTTACACCCATATTCAGGGTGTAACGTGTTACAAATGCACCGGCCCCAGCACCCCCCACCGAGTTACCATTTTGACAGCGAACAGGCATCTTCTCCCCCTGCTTGCTGTCACAATCTATAAAAAGCAGTGATTTGTAAATGGGGAAACTACAAGTTCTGACAACCTTTGCAGCTGTCAGCCTGCAGTTCTCAATGAACTACCAGGGTTCAGAACCGATCAGTCATCAGGTCTAGGCCAATGATTTTTGGCCTGGACCTGCTGATCGGCCCTGACCAATCACAGACCTAGCTGTGCCTGTGTAATGTAAACACAGGCACAGAAATGACCCTCTCTCCCCTCCTCAAATCCTTTTTGGATTCCAGCGTGAGAGGAGAGAGGATCAAACGTGAGTACTGCTCCAAGCACACTTCCACACACCTAGATAGGCATATTTAGCCCCCGATCACCCCCAGTTAACCCCTACACCCCCTGTCACATTGCACACTAAAGACAGTATATAGCAGTTTTCTATATTTCTGTAATAGTGTGACTTGTGACTTGGTTTAGCGCTAGCAACCATTACTTTTAGGCTTAGGATACCCGCCACCCCCCCCCCCCAATAAAGATTAAACCCCCTGATCCCCCCTTATCACCCCCAGTTAACCCCTTCACTCTTGCCACATTGCACACTATATACGGGTATATAGCAGTTTTCTGTATTTCTATAATAGTGTGATTGTGACTTGGTTTAGCGTTAGCGAGTTAGTTTCTGTCCCAGATAGGTTTAGGATACCCGCCACCCCCCCCCCCCCAATAAACCCCCCAATAAAGATTTAACCCTCTGATCACCCCTAGGTAACCACTTCATTGCTACAATAACTACAGGAAACGTTTGGTTGAACCTCCTTTGGCAGCAATAACTTCAACTAGTTATTAAATCCAAGGGTTCACATACTTTCTCCACCTGCACTGTGAATGTTTACATGGTGTGTTCAATAAAATTATGGCAACATTTCATTCTTTGTGTGTTATTAGTTTAAGCAGACTGTGATTGTCTATTGTTGTGACTTAGATGATGGTCAGATTACATTTTATGACCAATTTGTGCAGAAATCCATATCATTCCAAAGGGTTCACATACTTTTTATTGCAGCTGTATGCTTGCATGGCCAGGGCGAGATGCGAGCAAATTCTGCGGTTCATGCACTTCAGTGACAATGGACTCTGTCATCTTCGGGAGACCCTGGATATGACCGGCTCCACAAAATTCGGCCCCTCGTGAACCACTTCAATCAGCGGTTTGCAGCCTTGTTTACCCCCCAACAAGTTGTCTGCGTTGATGAGTCACTGATTATGTTTTTTGGCCGCCTTGCTATCAAGCAGTATCTCCCCAGCAAGCGTGCTAGATACGGGGTCAAGCTGTATAAGCTGTGTGACAGGGCCACATGCTATACAGTTAGTTTCCGTGTTTACGAGGGTAAAGATAGCACTGTGGAGCCCCCCAACTGCCAAGACTACATAGGGAGCAGCGGTAAGGTAGTTTGGGACTTGGTGTCACCCTTATTCTGAAAGGGGTACCATTTGTACATGGACAATTTTTATTCAAGCGTGCCACTTTTTAGTCACCTGCTCGAATTTCAGATTGGCGCATATGGCACTGTGCGACCTAATCGCCGGGGCTTTCCCCAATGGCTTGTAGATTCCCAACTTAGTCGGGGGGCGAGAGCCTGCTTGAAAACTGACAAATTGCTTGCAGTGAAGTGGAGGGATACACGGAATGTTTTCGTTCTGTCCTCCATTCACGCAGACACAATGGTCCAAATTCATACGGCAACTGGTGTTTTGAAGAAGCCCCTCTGTGTCCACGAATATAACCTTAATATGGGAGGGGTGGACCTCAATGACCAGCTTTTGTCACTGTACTTAATTGCCCATAAAGAAAGACGCTAGTACAAAAAAAGTGTCTGTTTATTTATTCCAATTGGCTTTGCTGAACGCTTTTGTGCTATACAAAGTGTCAGGACGAACTGGATCCTTCCTAGAATTCCAAGAAGGCAGTGCCTACCTGTATCAAGGAGGTGCTCCTGCCCAACTTCCCCTACCAGATGCAGTGAGCCGGCTGCATGAGAGGCATTTTCCACATGTCCTTCTGAGTACCCCTGCCAAAGGAAACCCCCAAAAAAGATGTGTCTGTAGTAAGCGTGGATTTAGGCGTGACACACCCGCACTTATTGTCCCTTCTGTCCTGACCGACCTGGTCTCTGCATCGGGGAATGTTTCCAACGCTACCACACACTACTGGATTATTCACATAGGGTACAGCACGGCACAGTCTAGGGCACCCTTACACAGGGTCTCGAAAGATGTTAGATGGCTATCATCATTTTGAGAGACCCTAAGCTGGAACACTGCAGTTGAAGAAAAAAAAAGTGTAAAAAAAAAAAGTTACAAAAAAAAATTACAAAAAAAAACATAAGATAGAAAAGCCAAATATAGTTGTCGTTTGAGTTATTTTTCTGTTTTTACTCTGCTCTTCTACTTCTACTCTTCCTACTTTAACTGTTTTTCATTGGTAACCAATTTTTACTTTTCAGGTACCAATGTAATGTTTTATGTTTACTGTTCAGTTTGCCTTGCAGGTACACTCATCAGCTGCCACACTGATTTATATATATTCTGGCTCAGCATATATGGAAATCTCTGATGGCAGCGCTGTAGGAGGTGATTTCACCACCACAGTTAAAAAAAGAAAATAGGTATACATGGCGTTGGTCACGTATACCCATCATTAGAAAGTGGGTTGGATGTTTTGGGCGGCTAATGATGGGTATACTACCATGGGCATCCGCAGAACTTTTTTCAGGGGGGGGCATCATTTTAAGGTCACCCATGTTCCGCCATGTTTTCAGTCATTATACTTATTTTGAGTATTTATTCTTAAAGAGCAAACATCAGCATTTATTTTTAAAGCATTTGTTAACCTAAAAAAAAAAAAAAAAATGATCCTGTTCCCTTAAAGCATGTTATACAGCACAGTGCTTTGCTATGTAATTTGGCCCCTTCTATCACCTAAAATACCTGGCTGATCCTGCCTGGCTATGTCCTCCCCTCTGTAAACTGACCACGGTATACCATGGCTGCTGAGCCCTGACACTGTGGTCAGGTTACGTACTTCCGTCATCCACAGCCCCCCTGTCCTCTCTCCCCCCTCTCTCCCTGCCTGTCTGCTCCTGTGTCAGTGCCCACCCCCTCCCCACCTGCTGCTGCTAATTTAACGTTTCATATTCTGTCTACAGTCTGTTTAATAATCCTGTGTGCCCCTGTGTATGTGTTTTAGAAAAATAAGCCATTCTTTACAAGTTTTCAGAGCGCTACTCGCCGGTCAGGTCACTCGCTGCCTCTCTCCTCCTCTCTCCTCTTCCCCTCCTTCTCCCCTCCCGACTGACATCAGTGAGAAATCCTCGGCCTCGACCACTGCAGGCAGCTGTCAGACGGTGAGAGGAGAGAGCCGACAGGTCACGTGAGCTGCGATCGGCCCTCTG
Organism: Pelophylax lessonae; assembly: GCF_965119305.1. Taxonomy (NCBI): domain Eukaryota; kingdom Metazoa; phylum Chordata; class Amphibia; order Anura; family Ranidae; genus Pelophylax; species Pelophylax lessonae. The sequence continues at coordinate 351,751,758 of NC_138771.1, forward strand.
AAAACCGGTAAAGTACGACTTATTTTTTAAAACACATACACAGACACACAGGGTTGTTAAAAGGATGAGACAGTATGCACTTTAAAGGGGAGGTTGAGATTCCAGGGGGGGCATTTGCCCCCCCTTGCCCCTACCTGCGGACGCCCATGTATACTACTCATTTTCTGGCGGAGATTTCTTCATCCCCATCGATCGATGTGGATAAAGGAATCTGTTAGGTTCTCTTTTTTTCTTTCAGCCCACAGGCTGCATGAATAAAAAAAAAACCTACAATATATGCCAAACAAGGACCAGCAATGTATTGGTATGTTGCTGGACTTTGAGTGGTTATACCAGGATGATGCCTGCAGATTTAGGTATCATCTTGGTAAAATTTTTTACAGCCAGCGGTCGGCTTACATGTAAGTGCCGGTTCACATTAGTGCGATCACAGAGATCGCATGTAATTCAGAGCGCACTGCTCCTAAATTATATGCGATCCCTGTGGGTGGTGTAAATTTCAGCCATACAGTTTGTATGGCTGAATTCGCACCGCAATCGCACTAAACACGCACATGACCTTTTTTTAATCCGCAGCAGAATCGGATCGCATGGTGGTTCACACTAGTGCAATCCGATTCTGTGCGAACTTGCAGATCTCAACTGGGGGTGTTGTTAACTTTTAATTGACCCCCCCCCGCCTATCGTTTTACCAAACAATTGGGAAACATATAGTGTATTTGTGCATTAAATGTAAAAAAAATATGTTTTTCGCAAAAATTGCGTTTGGAAAATCTGTGCGCAAATACCGTGTGACAAAAAAAATTGCAACATCCACCATTTTGTTCCGTAGGGCCTCTGCTTTAAAAAAATATATAATGTTTGGGGGTTCAAAGTAATTTTCTCGTAACAAAATACATTTTTTTCATGTAAACAAAAAGTCACAGAAAAGGCTTGGTTTTCAAGTGGTTAGAAGAGTGGGTGATGTGTGGATAAGATTGAGCATAAAATGCCAGGACAGTTCAAACACCCCCCAAATGACCCCTTTTTGGAAAGTAGACACCCAAAGCTATTTTTTCAAATTTCAAAAACTTTGTGACAAAACGTGAGATCTGCAAAACACTCAACATGCCTCTCAGCAAATAGCTTAGGGTGTCTACTTTCCGAAAAAGGAATAATTTAGGGGGGGGGGGTAGGGTTTGTGCTGTCTTGGCATTTCATGGCCTCCGAAACTGTGATAGGTAGGGAGGAGGGAAATCAACAATTTACGTTCTTGGAAAGCCTGAAGGCGGTGCTTGGATTTCGGGGTTCTGTACGAGGCTAGACTTGTGTGAGCAATATATCATTTAGTGACAACTTTGTGTAAAAAAAAATAGTTTTCCCAAAACTTGTGGCAAAATATAAAATATTCCATGGACTTACCATGCCTCTCAGAAAATAGCTTGGAGTGTGTCTAGATTGCAAAATGGGGTCATTTGGGGGGGAGGGGGTTGTGCTATCTTGAAATTTCAGGGCCTCCGAAACTGTGATAGGCGGTGAGGAAGTAAAATGTGCAATTTACACCCTTAGAAAGCTTGAAGGCGGTGATTGGTTTTTGGGGTCCCGTACACAGCTAGGCTCCGTAAAAGTCTCACACATGTGGTATCCCTGTACTCAGCAGAATGAATTTTGGGGTGTCATTCCACATATACCCATGGCATGTGTGAGCAATTTTTCTTTTAGTGACAAAAAAAAAAGTGCAATTTTCCCAAAACTTGTGGCAAAATATAAAATATTCCACGGACTCACCATGCCTCTCAGCAAATAGCTTGGGTGTCTACTTTGCAAAATAGGGTCATTTGGGGGGGGGGGGGGTTTGTGCTATCTTGACATTTCAGGGCCTCCGAAACCGTGATAGGTAGTGAGAAAGTACAATAAGAAATTGACGTCCTTTCAAATTCTGAAGATGGTGATTGGTTTTCAGGGTCCCGTACCCAGCTAGGCTCCCAAGAAGTCTCACACATGTGGTATCCCTGTACTCAGGAGAAGCATCAGAATATATTTTGGGGTGTTATTACACATATACCCATGGAATGTGTGAGCAATATATAATTTCAATGACAACTTTTTGTAACTTTTTTTTTAGTCATTTTTCAAACACCTGTGACAAAAAAAAAATATTCAATGAGCTCAACATGCCTCTCAGGACATTCTTTAGGATGTCTATTTTCCAAAAAGTGGAAATTTGGGGGGGGGGGGGGGGTTGTCAAAGGCATGTAGCTAAATGCATTTTGGCCTAAATATATGACAAAAATTGAATATATTGGATATTTTTTAAAAGACAAAGTAGAAAATGTCAATTTTTCGCAAAATTTTCGCTTTTTTTTATTGATATCGCAAAAAATAATAAAGTGCAGAGGTGATCAAATACCACCAAAAGAAAGCTCTGTTTGTGGGAAAAAAGGACGTAAATTTTGTTTGGGTACAGTATTGCATGACCGCGCAATTGCATATTTACAAAAAAGCGCACACATGCAAAAGAAATGACTGTCAAATATGAAGGCAATCAATGAATGAAAAATTGGAGATTTGGTCCTACCATATGGCCATATCGTGCTCAAGCCCACCACTACGTCAAAATACCCCATTATCAGTGGGTCCTACACTATCCATATAAAAAAGGATGAATCCAACTTCTCAAACCCTTGGAGATACTTACTCCTTACTGGGAGAGATGTGCGACTGCACTATGAGGGACTCATCCTATATCTGCTAGTCAACGGACACTGATAGAGTACAGGTGTGGGAGGGTGGGGTGCTCAACCTCAGAGTCTGGTCAGACCGAATACATTACAAACAAAAAGGAGCTGGGGGAGCACACCCTGAACATGCATTTCTAAAGCTGGTGCAGCTATAGACCAAGAGACATGCATATTTACAAAAAAGCGCACACAAGCAAAACAAATGACTATCAAATATGAAGGCAATCAATGAATGAAAAAATGGGGATTTGATCCCACCATATGGCCATATCGTGCTCAAGCCCACCACTACGTCAAAGTACCCCATTATCAGTGGGTCCTACACTATCCATATAAAAAAAGGATGAATCCAACTTCTCAAACCCTTGGAGATACTTACTCCTTACAGGGAGAGATGTGTGACTGCACTATGAGGGACTCATCCTATATCTGCTAGTCAACGGACACTGATTCGGTATGACCGCGCAATTGTCAGTTAAAGTCACGCAGTGCCAAGTTGAAAAAAGTACTCTGGTCAATAAGGGGGTAAAACCTTCCTGGGGCTGAAGTGGTTAGGCAACAGAAAAACAGAATTATCATCTAGGTCCCCATGAATGCCAAGGCCTGTTACATCCAGGACCTCATCTTCAGACAAATCTGATGAGGCAGGATGGTCTGGAGCAGGGAGCGGGTCACCAAGCTTTTCAGTATGAGGGTCACATCGTATTGTTTACAAATACTTACGGCCGAAATAAAAAAAAATGTATTAATGATAATGTTTGTTATTTAGAACTTTTTGTAATCAGCATTATATGATTCAGAACAACATAAAAAGAACCTGAAAAACAAAGCAAGTCAATTCCAAATAAACTTGAGCCCATCAGAGAGCCTCTTACATCACAGTCCCCATCAGAGTCCTCCCTTCCATCAGGATCCCTATTGGAATCACCCCTTTCATCAGAGTCCCCACCAGAGCCTCCCTTACGTCAGAGTCCCCCATATACCAGGGTCCCCCTCAGAGTCCACCCTTACCTCAGAGGTATAGCATGGCTTGGAGCCTGGAGACCCTGGACATGTGGATGTAGCAGCAGGCAGAGGCAGAGCAGGTCCGGGCGGAGAAAATTCCATCTACCTGTGAATGCTGGGGCTAGCACATGAATGGCTGACAGCCCTAGCAATCAGTGGCAGTACAATGACCATGGGAACCTGCACTGGAGACTGGAGGGTTGGTTGTAGTTCTTGGGGAGCAACAAAGACTGTAAGCTGACCTGATGACCTGTGTGAGAGGCCACTGACTCTATCTGTTGGTGTAATAGGATATTGCAGCAGGACACATTTGGCATGTAGGCTGTAGTTTGGAGACACCTGCTTTGAAGGATGTTTCCACGACACTCTATTTATGGATGGGTTTGTGTCTAAAATTGTTCAGGCTATTTCTGTTCCTGAAACCAAAGTCAAGGATTCTAGTGTAAGGAGGAGAGGCAGAAACCCCAGGTAGAGTAGTAGGTGGGGTAGCTGAAGCAGATGCACCTGAGGCCTCCAGACAGGTGGCACAAAGTGAACTGATTAGTTATCATCTACCCTGAGAAGAGAATTAGACCTCTTGGCATCAAGCATGTTACCCAGTAAATGCACAAATTTATGCACAAAATAAAGAAATTACCACAAACAGGCCACTTGACCAGATATACACTGGGTATAGAAAAGAATCATCCCACTTTAAAATAATCACATTTTGTTGCTTTGCAGCCTGAAATTAAGACTGACACAGTTTTTGTTTTATCCAGCTGTATTTACTAGTGCAACTTATATCTTTTGCTTAGATCTTATAACACCAACATGGCAGAAAAAATGTAATAAAAATTCAAAAACAGAGTTGAAAACGAAAAATTGTATACTCACCTTTCTGTAATTTACCTTTACTGGTGCATCTTCATGGCAGCATACAATGGGTTTTGGCTCTGCCCCCACAACCTGATAGAACTGGTTAACTATAAATCAAAGACAGACCCAGCTCGCAGATGTCTCTGTATGCTGCCATGATGATGCAGCAGGAAAGGAAAATTCCGAAAAGACGAGTATACAGCTTTCCATTTTCCTGGCGAATTACGGCAGCATACAATGGGAACTAACTCGCAATACGGGAGGGTGCAGGAAAAACGTTGTAATGGTCAGTAGCGTAAGTATGCATTTTCCAAGTTTTACCGTCATGAGCCAGGTTCACCTAAGTGTAATGAAGGTGTCGTAGGAGGACCATATTGCTGACTCAGGAGACATTTGGCACTGCTCTGTCCACAGGGCTGGCACTTCCCTAGTTGAATGTGCTCTTGAGTCCTCTGGAACAGGATGGTCTTGTGAAGAGTAGGCTCTTTTAATTGTCTTAACAATGTAGAAGGTGACTGTACATGTTGATGCTGACTGACCCTGCCTTAAGGCATGCCGAAACCAAGCACAGATTTAATCTTTCCTGAATGTAAAGGTAGCTGCCAAGCAGGTCATCAGAGTCAGATCAACATCCAGGGGATGTGGTTCTCTCACTTAACCAAGAAAGACAGTAAATTGACTTCCTATTATAAGTGGAAGGAGAAAGATACCCCATGGATAAAAAGCAGTCTGGTGTTTTAGGACTATTCGGTCCAGGTAGAATGTTAGGTGAGGCTCCTTGAGTACAAAGCCTACAGCTCTGACACCCTTTTCACAGAGGTCGTAGCAACAAGAAATATGGTCTTCAGGGTTAGATTGCAGAATGTAGCCAATTATGTAGGATAGAAATGAGGCCTTGATAGAGCTGAGGACCATAAGCAAGTCCCAGTTAGGGAACAATGGTTTCCTGGCAGGTCTATAACTTCATGCAAGCCTTTTAAGAATTGCATAACTAAAATGTTAAGGACTCATTAAACCCCTGTAAGTACAGACAAGGCTAAACGTTGAACATACAGTATATTGCTTGTAAAGTTAAAACAGTTGTAGAGTTGGAAATAAAATGATGTGGAGGACACTACAAGGTCAGACTATTAGGGGGACATAATGCAGGAGGATAGAAGGAACAAGTGTACTGGTCATGACAAAAATAAAAAAGCATCAAGCGTATTATGTAGCTATATGCTAGATATCCAGTAGCACACTGACCAGAGTGAAATATGTGATCTATGACAAATAGATAGAAATAGGGAGACAAAATCACCGCCATAGAAGAGCCATCTGATAACAGCAAAAAATAGTAGATATCAGGATATGTGGGCCCCTAAGAAAAATGGGAGGAGGATTTGAGATATATAGCCCCTCAAATGGTCTAAGTGAACAAAGTAACAAAGCTTGTTGCCCACCAATCGTTACAAGTCGGATGAACTTTGCTGCAGGTAAGAAGCGAAGCATCATGGCTGCGGCATGTAAACACCCTCATCCACTGCCTATTGCAGCATAAGGGGGGCAGTTGATAGGTAGAAAAAACATTTCTCAACTCGCATTTTTTACCACACCCAACTGCAAGTCTAAACGAAGCCTGAAGCATTTTATGAGATATCAAAATAAATAGTGTCGCGCAAAATTTAAAAATCACTATAGATATATAAAAATCGGTGGCAATCCCAATTGGTGCCGTGTATGGTGATAGCAGCCTCCACCATACACGGCACCAATTGGGATTGCCACCGATTTTTATATATCTACAGTGATTTTTAAATTTTGCGTGACACTATTTATTTTGATTTTTAGCACAGTGCACTTGTTGAGGAGTGAGGTGTTTGCAGCAATCTTTGAAAATCTAGGATAGCGGGGTAGCTCGCAGGATTACATATAAAATTTTATGAGATATATTTGTGATGGCTGCATTAGCTTGCTTTTCTACGCTTTCTTTTCTTTTTCCTTTGGTGATTCAGATAGTAAGCCTGCTGTATTCCGATGCATCAAGCTCCCCTGCAAATGTAGCAGTTAGAGTGTCAGTAGTAAATTGTTTCCTTTACATACCCCTGTCGAAATAAACCAAGTTGACGTGTGCAGGGTCTATAAACGTTGTACCAAGTTATTAACAAACAATAGTATCACTTACATGGAGGATAACTGTGTGAGGTTCACCTTGCAGAGGGACAGGGTATCAAAGTGGTTAGATGGGGACAATCAGATCGATAAGCAAGGACGAAGCCTAGAACCTGCCAAGAAATAATGCTGGCGGCGCCGGCGTCTACAGCCACTCTCACTGCACACTCACACAGGCAAAACACGGAATAGGGTAAGAGAAAAGGATGGGTGGCAACATGCTTCAGGGGCTCTGCTCCCTTTGTCAAGCCTGCCCATGGGGGAGACAGCCGACTTTAAAACCTAACACAAGGTGTGGATAGTGCTGCAGTTCACAGCTTAGTGATGACGGGGGCGGACTACAATTAACAGAATTTAAGCATGTGTAAAAAATACCAGTAAAGAAATACATGTCCTTGGCTGGATCACCCACTAAACTGTACTGAGTAGCTGTGGGAATGTGTTTTCTCTGAAGTTCACATCTGTCATAGAACCGTCCTATGGACAACAAATTAAAGGACTATACATTTATTTTGGGCTGCTAAATTGAGCACTGAAATAATTACTTATGTGCCTGATTTTTACATAGAATATATTTTATCTGGTTACCACTGACAGGGGTGCTAACAATGATCAGCTTTTATTTATTCAAGTAAAATCTTTATCCCAAAAGAAAAAAAAAAGTTGTAACAGCTTGTGTATCTGCAGTGTGAACTGGAAGTTTGGCTTCAATTTGAACTAAATCTGCTACTACATCTAACATTCCCCTCCCCTAGACTGACAATGCTGCTGTCCAAGGTACCCTCTGTGCTACTTTTTCCTGAGTATAGGCACTCTAATACAAGAGGTGTGTTACTGGCCAGATCACCAAGTGAAAATTGAGGGAAAAAGCCTAAAAATTCAAACTAATGCATCCCCACATCTAAGGATTGGTAAGATGCGATATATTGCATTCTTGGTTTTGGGTTCTGTATCTGTTTGACACTTTCAGTTCCATACAATTAACTTTTTATTAATTTTTTTTGCAACAGCTGGTCTATCGCATTACCCCGTTGCATCATATTTGTCAAGTGTATTGTTACTAGAAACAGTAGAGAGAGGTTACAACCTTGCTATGTGTTGCTGCTGTCCTGGACACTATTACAGAGATTTCTCTTCACAGTTACAGCGAGGACCTTTTCCCAAGTGAGGAAGCTTTGTAACAGAAAAACTGAAAGAAGTTAAAAAAGCGGATTTCAGTTCAACTGGCAAAATGCTAAAACAATGATGAGGTTTGTCCTGTTCTACATCCCCATGTAGCATATTTTTCAACACTTCCTGTCTGGGGAAATGTTCTCCATAGGACAGGATTAGAGGCACAATATTGGCCCCAGTCCCCTGGACAGCAGGACAAAACTTAATAGGGGTTGTCATCTTTCATCACTCTTTAGTTAAGAAAATAGGTACATAAGCAAATGGATGATTTAGACAAGTATGGTTGGGTTTTCTTTACTGTTTTTTGTTTTTTATTGGTTGAGCCAGATGGACTTGTGTCAAATTATCTGTGACTCCTATGATCCACAAACATTCCCTGTAAGGGAATCTTCCAGGTCTATGTATTTAAAATACAGGGAGAGATTCCCAAGCTAATGTTTGCTGCAAATCACAATCACTGATTTACACCATAGGCCCTTTGGCTCTTCATCATTACATTACAAACAAAAAAATAATGTGCACTTGATATATTCAAATAGTTTTTACCTTGCTGTAGAGCCTGTTTAGCCAAAAAGATGGCATTGTTCAATTTAGTAAATTTTGGCAAGTACTGTCATTTTAGTGTGGCTTATCATAAGTGGTTGGGGATGCTGCACTTCCCTACCCTGACTTCCCTACCCTGAGGAAGTCACATGAATAGTGACGCAACGCGTTGGAAGGAGCCTGTGACGTAATTTCCGGTGTTTCCTAGACCCCGATTTGGGTGTGCGTTTGATTGAGGATTCACTGCTGGTCTGGGTAAATGATTATGCTATATACAAGTACGATATCATGTGAGTGTGTAAGATATATATCTTAATAAATATGTTTTTCTTCACATACTACATGATGAACGGACCATCTGTTTTATTTTGAGCTGAAAAACCATGGAAAGGAGGCATCCCCTATTTTGGGGCAATCCTATGTGAAGGAGGACTACAAGGACAAAAAAGTGATTCAGTTCCAACTGATTAAGCAAACTGCGTTTTTTGACCTTAGGGTCAAAACAATAAGGTGAGTGTGCACTGCACCCAGAGGTGATCAGGTGGCTTGGGATAACCACTCTTTTTCTGCACAAATCTGGAAGTGTGGGCTGCCTTCTGGATTTTTTCTTACATAAAAGAATGTGATATAAAGTTCCAAAGTTCAAATGTATTTGCACTATTAGGTAATTCACATATATTCTTGTTTATATATCCATTGGTTAATGTTTAAGAATAAGTTATTGATCACTTAGCACTTTACTCTTTATGTATAGTAATTTTACTTATTTGAGTTATAAACAGAGCACCATTATTGTATCATATTTTTTCCCCATCATTCATATTAAGCCATTTAGGGGGATTAGCATTTGCCCCGTCCCTGAACCATACCAAACAACATGTACCCAACATGGGTGGGTACCTTGCCAGGGGGAACTCATGTTCTTATGTTAATAAGGACAAGGGTTTCCTTCTCACAACCCTGGCCCAGTGGTTGTGGCTGTCTGTGAGTGCTTATTTGAATCTGGAACACCTTTAACAATAAGCAGGCCCAAAATACCACACCCCCCATATGAATGACTAATAGTCAGTCACAATCTTTTTTAAAAGCTCCACATAATGCAATGTAGCACTCTTCACACACTGACATTTAAGCAAATAGAAGTGTAAGAGCACAATTGTTTACCTAAGACTTAGAATGCTTTACAGTTGGAAATTTTTTATTTTTTTGATCCCCTGCAGATTTGGTAAGTTTGTCCACTTAAAAAGAAATGAAGGGTCTAGAATTTTTATTGTAGCATCCTCCTAGGTAGGTGCTAGGTAGGTAAAGCCTAGTAGCTCCTTCTGCTTATCAGGGGAGCCTGATCATTAGTTAGGCCTGCTCATGTGTTCCATGTGTGATTCATTTGGGCTGAGTGAGTGGCCCCACTGCATCCAATGGTGAGATACATTGGACAGTGGAGGAAACCCAGCCAATGACACACAGGCTTACATACCGTCCTGTGGGTTTGGCACAGAGTGTGGTGCATAATGCGATAGGGTATAAAAGCCAGGAGCACATGAGCAGGGGGTCTTTTGGTGGGAAGCCAAGTCCCAGAAGGAGGGTGAGTGACAGCTGTCTCCTCTTCTGCACCTGTGAGGATGGTCGTAGGCAGTCGGCCTAGTGAACCAGCGGTGTGGCTGAACCCAGAGGTCCAGTGAAGCTGACTGTGTAGGTGAAAGCAGAGCAACTCTGGAAAAACAGTGTCCATGAGTACAGAGGAGCTTGCAAACGGGTCTGCCCAGGAAGGGGACCACTCCAGTGGCTAGAGTCAGCGGGCATCAGCACACAGGTAGTAGGATTAAAGGGGGTGCCAAGTTGTTAACCCTGAAGAGAGTATTCAATACGGGAACAGGAATCTTATCTTCACTTAAGTGGCAAGGGGAAGTGGCGGCCTTGCCGCATTCTACCGCCAGTTGTCCTCAGATTTGTGCATAGTTACTAGTCGGAGTATCCCACTCATCCCTTCTTCCATCCCAGTTCTAAATAAAACACAAAACCCAAATCCCCTGGACTGATTATTGTCTGAGCCAAGAACTTTTAATGCCGTGTGGCTGCAGTCAGTTGCTAGTGGTAACCAAGGGGAACCCAAGAAGTGTAATCCTCCGCAGCTCTCTGGGAGGCAGTGCTACAATATCATAGGTGTATTTTAAATGATAAAGACAGAATATCAACCACAAATTCAGAAAAAAAAACACATAAAACAAATGCTATAAATTAAGTTGCAGTTCAGTAAGTAAATAATGTACTTTATCCACAAGCAAAACATGACTTTGTGTTTGCAAAGAAGGGTTTCTCCACCAAGTACTGAGGTAAGACGTTTCTTGTAGTTAGTGACCAAGTTTACACAGGAGGGATTTTGGTCCACTCTTCTTTACAGATCTTCTCTAAATCTTCTCTAAATCCTTAAGGTTTCCTGACTGTCACTTGGCAACTTGAAGTTTCAGCTCCCTCCATAAATTTTCTATAGGACTAAGGTCTGGAGACTGGCTAGGACAGTCCATGGCTTTAATATGCTTCTTCTTGAGCTACTTATTTGTTGCCTTGACTGTATGTTTTGGGTCATTGTCATGCTGGAAGACCCATCCATGAACTATCTTCAGTGTTTTGGGAAGAAGGTTCTCATCCAAGATTTTACAATCCTGCCCCATCAATGCAGCAAAGTCGGCCTGTACCTTAAGCAGAGAAACAGCCCCAAAGCATAATGTTCCCACCTCTGTGCATGACTAAAGGGATAGTGTTCTTAGGGTCATAGTCACCATTTTTCGTCCTCCAAACACAGCGAGTTGAGTTAATGCCAATTTTGGTCTGACCACAGCACTTACATAGTTACATAGTTACATAGTTAGTGAGGTTGAAAAAAGACATCGGTCCATCCAGTTCAACCTATGATGTGTGTGTGTTTGCTTTTAACCATACATTGTATACCCCTGTATGTTGTGGTCTCTAAGGTGCCCATCTAATAGTTTTTTGAAACTATCAATGCTCCCTGCTGATACGACTGCTTGTGGAAGAGAATTCCCCATCCTTACCACTCTTACAGTGAAGAACCCCTTACTCACTTTAAGGTTAAACCGCATTTTCTCTAGTTTTAGTGAGTGGCCACGTGTCTTATTGTATCTCCTTTCTCTGAATAGTTTGTTCCTTATGCTAGGGTCGCCAGTACAGTATTTGTACATTGATATCATATCCCCCCTCAATCGTCTCTTCTCCAGAGAGAACAGGTTCAGTGCTTGTAGTCTTTCCTCATAGCTGATGTCCTCCATTCCCCTAATTATTTTTGTTGCCCTTCTCTGGACTCTTTCCAGTTCCAGCACATCCTTCCTGAGGACCGGTGCCTAGAACTGGACAGCATACTCCAGATGTGGCCGGACCAGAGTCTTGTAGAGCGGGAGAATAATCTCTTTATTTCTGGAGTGAATCCCCTTTTTTATACATCCCAGTATTCTGTTGGCTTTGCTTGCAGCGGCTTGGCATTGCATGGCACTGCCAAGCCTGTTGTCTACCAGTACCCCCAAGTCCTTTTCCATCCTAGACTCACCCAGAGGTTCCCCCCCCCCCCCTAGTGAGTAGCTTGCTTTCTGGTTTCTGGCCCCCAAGTGCATTACTTTACATTTTTCAACATTAAACCTCATCTGCCATGTAGTTGCCCACCCCGTTATTTTGTTCAGGTCTGCTTGTAAGGTTTCCACATCCTGCATAGAAGATATTGGCAAGCCTAGTTTAGTATCATCTGCAAATACTGAGATTGTACTTGATATCCCCTCCTCTAGATCATTTATGAATAAACTTTCTCCCAATCCTCCTCTGAATTATTTAGATGTTCTTTGCATTACTGTACATGTGCCTTCTTGAGGAAGGGGACTCCTACAGTCAAGCATGGAGGTGGCAACATTATGCTTTTGGGCGGTTTCTCTGCTAAAGGTACAGGCCGACTTTGCCGCATTGTGGGATCAATTGGGGGGGCCATGTATTGTAAAATCTTGGATGAGAATCTTCTTCCCTCAGCCAGCCTCAGGTCATGGATGGGTCTTCCAGCATGACAATGACCCAAACTTTACCGCCAAAGCAATAATGATGTGGCTCAGGAAGAAGCTGATTAAGGCCATGGAGTGGCCTAGCCAGTCTCCACACCTTAATCCTATAGAAAATTTATGGAGGGGGATAAAACTTTGAGTTGCCAAGCGACAGCCAAGAAACCTTAAGGATTTAGAGAAGATCTGTTTAGAAGAGTGGACCAAAATCCCTCCTGAGATGTGTGCAAACCTGGTCACTAACTACAAGAAATGTCTTACCTCTGTGCTTGCCAGCAAGGGTCTCTCCACCAAGTCCTAAGTCATGTTTTGCTTGGGGATCACATACCTTTTTTATTCACTGAACTGCAACTCAATTTATAACATGTATCTTTTTTTTTTCCTGATTTTTGGTTGATATTCTATCTCTATCATTTAAAATACACATGTGATACAAAAAAGTAAGGGTCTATAGTTTTTTTTCTAAGTGGCCACATTTACAAAATATACAGTGGGGAAAATAATTATTTGTTCTCCTGCAGATTAGTTGTAATTTAGAATTTTTGCTTGGCTTGCTTTAATGTGCATTTCAAACAAAGGTGTCTAGCAACTTTCAAGTTAACTTGAGAAGAAAGCAGGCGTTTAACTGCTTCTCCATTGTGTTTTTTTTATTTCCTCCTAGCATACACTGAGGGCAATGGCAGAAGGGGCATCCTAAAGTATGTGGTTGGAGATCTTGCTGGTAAATGTCTCCAATCTAATACTCATCACTTAACAAAATGTTTTTGGTTTCAGTTACCCATACATGGCTAGATTGTAGGTCATCACCCTGTGGGCTAAATGAGAGAAAATACAAATATTCAACCATCCATGCCAAACATTGTGGAGGGATGAAAGCTAATAGCTTTCTGACAGCCTTGTCAACTCTGAATGCAATAACTGCATCTGAGAGGCTAAAGTAAATGTTTGTCAAAAATTCTTAAACGCTGATCATTATCTTTTGCTTTAGACTTTTTTGGAGCCTGGTGGTGCTGACAGGGACAGCAACCTCTTTTTTTTTTTTTTTTTCCCCAAAAAGTTAAAAGTTTGGGAAACTTGAGATGGTATAGTTGGAGACAAAATAAAAATATAACGTTTTCAAATGTGTCTGAAAATTGCATGTGGAGTAGGTTTCACTTACATTCTCCTTATAATTATCTATAAGGAATAGTGGAAGCAAATGAATTACAAATTAGATAAATGGATGGGGTCAAGCTATGTGTAAATTTAAGTGGCTATGCTTGTAACACAGACCCCTTTCTTTAACCCCTTCCTGTCTAAGGGTAAAACAAATGTTAATGCTTAAGCACAATTTTGCAACCTATACATGTGTTATTAAAACTATAAATATCATCACAACTACTTTGTGCATCTAGGTGGATTATACCTTGTTTTTGCAGAACAAATCTGGCTTTTTTTTGGGGGGTAAATGGTAATGTATATCTCGTGATTTTTTAAAAAATTTTATTTGTACCTGTAGTACAGCCCAGAAAAAATAGTTAGTGCGCATTTTTGCTATCCCATCTAGAACACAATAACACTGATACTAATTTAAAAATGCTTTTTTTTTTTAAATCCTGCCCAAAATATACAGAACATGACCTTTGACCCTTACCTGACCCAAACACTAACCCTAGCACTGACACAGATCAAACATTGATCTAGGTATTTTTTCGTTATTTTTTTCTTTTACTTATTTATTTATTTTCCACATTGTTATGTTTATTTTTCTCTCTGCAAGGAGAGAGAGAGGGGGACAATGTATCTTTGCCCTCCATTTAGAAACAGAGAAAAAACGGGATCGGGCTTCACAGTGACTGATCAGTGTGATAGTCAATCAGAAGCTATCATAGCAATCAGGTGACCCAGAACCGGGAATTCAGGGTCCTGGTCATTAGTACAGGACCCAGGGCTCCCCCGTAAGACCCTGGTCTCTGTGCTGCTAGCGGGCTATGTGGCACACTCCCAGCACAAAGACAGATACACATATATGCTACCTCACTGAAAAAAAAAAAGCCCAATCTACTGGACCTCATATATGTGTACTTTCGGCGGGAAGGGGTTAACCAACAACATATTTAGGCAGTATTACAGTCAGGCTAGCATTGTAAAATGATTTGTTTGATGGTGGTAAATCGACCCCAATTAAAGACACTCATAAACAGACTGTTCACTTTGCCAGACAAATTTCACTCCTATCAGGTGCAAGCATAAATGCTTTCCCATATATATACCTAACTGTGGACAATTTGGACATATACCGCACCTGACCGCCAGGATCTTTTTCATGCATTTTTTTAACTCTGCAAGGGTAGGAAATATTTATCAGGAGGGGGATACATAACCGGTAGGACATATCTAATGATCATTTTTTACATCTGATTATAGGGGCTGTAGTCATGTAAATTTTGGAGGCAAATTCCTGCTGCCCTTATTTAAATATTAAAATCACAACATGGCTATACCTAGTAACCTGTTCTAGAGCTCTTCTCCATCCTGGGTTCGTTTTTTGATACTAATATTACAGGTTAGGATATATTGTTATGTTTTCTCACTCTATGCCTGCTTTAGATAATCCTCCCTGTGCTTATGCGATTTGTGATTTGGGTGATTGTCTTTTCTGGCGCCACCACATCCGCCTGGGGAGATTTGGTGCGGTCTGGATTGTTCCATCCTCACATTCCATCTGGTGGTGGTAGCACTGCATGGGGAGACCCCAACTGGCAATTCTTGTAATCATTGGCACAGTTTTGTTAAAATGGTGGATAAAATGTCAGATATCTGAATATACAACAGTGTAAAAATGTAAACTTCTCAAGAAGTGGAATAAATCCGAAAAACATGTCAAGTAAAAAATGGATGGGCATGGACCATGTTTTTATATAGCTGCAAGTGAGTTCAGTCTGGCAATTTTTTTTGACTATGATACTTACCAGTCCGTAGCCCGTACGATATAACCCAAGCTGTGTTTGGTGGATTTTGCATATGTATATATGTTATGGATATACAATGTATGAAAACTACAGTTTTAAACTTTGTGTTTTTGTAATAAAATCATGTTTTAAATATTATTTTGTGTCTATATCCTCCTTTTTGATTCATTCAATTTTATGGCACCATTTAAGTCCTAATTGCCCCATGCTCTGAATCTCAGCAGTCCACCTATGTGAACCCAATCTGCCGAGGAGATTTGTATGCGCCATTCTCCATTACGGTACATGTTGATGGTTCCTTAGAGTTGCCTTGTAGACCACTCTTTTTTTCTTTCTACATTGTATTGGATGTAGGTGCCTTGTTCTATTAACTTCAATATAGCCTTATGCAAAAATCTTCATAAATGCTGTTTGTTTAATTTTCCTTGTGTGCAATTTGGTTTGGGGAAAGTACTTCTTCCCTTGCAATATGAACCGACTATTTGCATTTAGTAAACTGCATAGCCTCTAAGCCTTTAGCTTCTTTTTATTTCCGATTCGTAAACAGTGCAGGACAATTTGTCCATTAAACAGCAGAAGGAACTGATCTTCTGAATGTGTGGTAGAACTTCTAAGCTGCAAGAAGAGCATGGGCTTGGGCCTTCTCCAAGCAAACCAGATATTTCAAAATTTCTAATTTTTTTATTGTAGATTGTTGTATTGTATTGTATTTTCAAAATTACATTTTTTCACAATTTTATTTTTGACAAAAAACGTTTGCTCAAAATTTCAAAATAACTTTGATAAAACATTTAATATTCAATCCCTTGTTTTGGCTTTCCTTGTTTTTAACAAAGTACAGCTTGGCCATTCTGCCAAGTGCCTAGAATTTACTTTGTCCAATATGTACCGTGACAGCTCGGTTGACAAAGTTAGAGGAAAATGGATCATTCTTAAAAATTATTTCAGGGACTTAGGTGATCTATAAATGAAAAGGACCTTCAAGGTAGTATTCTCTGAAATACTGACTGTTCCTCGAGCCACACCAGGGAGGCAGCAGGAACTTAAAGAGCTAAAGGAGTGGTTGAGGAATTACGTCAGGAAAGTGGGTTTTTGGTTTGGGGAGAGCTGGGCTTAATTTGCAGTCGGTTACTGGCTCTATAGCAGGGATTGACTTCACCTAAATGGGGAGGGTGCAGCTCTCTTGGGGGGAGAAGATGGCCAGAAGGTTGGAGTCATTTTTAAACTAGAATGTGGGGAGGGGGGAATCAGTAAGAGTATATTGTTCAGTGAATAAGGTTCAAAGTGTCCAATTCAATATAAGTGCCGCCTACATTCCCTTTACTGTCTATAATGTTCCATCCAATAATGTGCCAATATATACAACAAGTGATATAACATCAACATAAAAGTCCAAAAAATATATTATCAACATGCAGTACAAAATGTGATATGTTCCACAGATTGAATGGAGAGGGGGGAGCACGAGTGAATGGACAGGGGGGAGCACGAGTGAGGTGGCACATCACTTTAATATAGTGTTCCAAACAATGATGTGCTCCAAAATAGATTGAAGTTATGGATTATGTCCACAACACATGGGAATAT
The DNA here is from genome assembly GCF_965119305.1 of Pelophylax lessonae. Classification (NCBI taxonomy): domain Eukaryota; kingdom Metazoa; phylum Chordata; class Amphibia; order Anura; family Ranidae; genus Pelophylax; species Pelophylax lessonae. Next base: position 351,768,798 of record NC_138771.1, read on the forward strand.
ACACTAAACAAAATTATAAACTCAACAATTTAGTTTTTGCCCCGATTTTTCATAAGCTGAACTCAAAGATCTAAGACTTTTTTATGTGCACAAAAGGCTTATTTCTCTCAAATATTGTTCACAAATCTGGCTAAATCTATGTTAGTGAGCACTTCTCCTTTGCTGAGATAATCCATCCACCTCACAGGTGTGGCATGTCAAGATGATGATTAGACAGCATGCTTATTGCACAAGCTTCCAAAGAGAAAAAGTGACCGCACTCAGAGGTGAATGAACTTGAAGTGTTTATTCCCATTCATAAAAGACAACGGTGCATCGAACAGACATGGACACGGTTGACGCGTTTCACGACTCTGTAGGTCGCTTACTCATAACCACACAGGACAGGTGTGCCTTAGGCTGGCCACAATAAAAGGCCACTCTAAAATGTGCAGTTTTATCACACAGCACAATGCCACAGATGCCACAAGTTTTGAGGGAGCGTGCAATTGGCATGTTGACTGCAGGAATGCCCACCACAGCTGTTGCCCGTGATTTGAATGTTCATTTCTCTACCATAAGCCGCCTCCAAAGGAGTTTCAGAGAATTTGGCAGTATCCAACCGGCCTCACAATCGCAGACTACATGTAACCACACCAGCCCAGAACCTCCACATCCAGCATCTTCATTTCCAAGATCGTCTGAGATCAGCCACCCCGCTGCTGCAGCAATCGGTTTGCATAACCAAAGAATTTCTGCACAAATCATCTCAGGGAAGCTCATCTGCATGCTTGTCGTCCTCATCAGGGTCTCCACCTGAGTGCAGTTTGTCATAATACCCGACTTGAGTGGGCAAATGCTCACATTCGATGGCATCTGGCACTTTGGAGAGGTGTTCTCTTCGCAGATGAATCCCGGTTGTACAGGGCAGATGGCAGACAGCGTGTATGGTGTCGTGTGGGTGAGCGGTTTGCTCATGTCAACGTTGTGGATCAAGTGGCCCATGGTGGCGGTGGAGTTATTGTATGGACAGGCGTATGTTATGGGCAACGAACACAGGTGTATATTATTGATGGCATTTTTAAATGCACAGAGATACCGTCCCAAGATCCCAAGACCCATTGTTGTGTCATTCATCCCCGACTATCACCTCATGTTGCAGCATGATAACGCACTGCCCCATGTTGCAAGGATCTATACACAATTCCTGGAAGCTGAAAACATCCCAGTTCTTGCATAGCCAGCATACTCACCGGACATGTCACCCATTGAGCATGTTTGGGATGCTCTGGATTGGCGTATACTACAGTGTGTTCCAGGTCCTGCCAACATCCAGAAACTTCGCACAGCCATTGAAGAGGAGTAGGTCAACATTCTACAGGCCACAATCAACAACCTGATCAACTGTATGCAAATGAGATGTTTTGCACTGCGTGAGGCGAAAGGTGGTCACACCAGATACTGACTGGTTTTCGGACCCCCCCCCCCCCCCCAGACCTCCCCAATGCAGTAAATCTGCACATTTTAGAGTGGCCTTTTTATTGTGGCCGGCAGCCTAAGGCACACCTGTGCAATAATCATGCTGTCTAGTCAGCATCTTGATATGCCACACCTTTGAGGTGGATGGATTATCTCGGCAAAGGAGAGATGTTTATTTATTTATTTTTTATAAATTCTTTGTTTATCAAGAAAGGCATACAACATGAGCATGAAAATCAACAGTTGACAGATCTACAGCTTGAGGAGGATATAACAATGCACTTATATAACACTAGACTGCAAGAAAAGTAATATATAGAAATTTTGGTAACCCAAAAGAAACTGCGCAAACGGTAATATCTGACAATAACACAACCAAATCTGTGCAAAATATGTATAAGTGTATAAAGTATAATAAATAAATTAATTGGTGCAAAATAGATTTTAGGGAATTACTTCCACAGTGCAAGCTGCAATAAAAACGTGTAAAAACGCATGAATGTGAATAGGAAATGATATATTGCGCTCAACACTCAAAACACAAAAAGGTTCTTATGTGCATATAAATAATTGAATAAATACATGGATAAATAGCACTAATCCAAATAAAATTGTCCTTAGGTGAATGATATTCAGTGAGAATGGTCCTTAAAGTGCTCAGTGCAAACGGATCTCTCAGCAGGAACTGAATGTACTTTAACTTGATGTGAGGGACCTCCACCATAAAAACTCCACCCAGTGCTCAGATAAGGTACTCCTTACCAGAAGTAGTTGACCCCTTAATTATAGGGGGTCTCAATCAACATGAATCTCCACATATGCTTCCAAGCTATCCTTAGAGTATCCTCATTGAGAGTGAATCAGGCTCAGCTGGCATAGGGAACTCCGGGATGTATATTCCAAATATAGAGAGAAATAGAAAGAAGACTCCGATAGTGTAGTATGTCTAAATACTCGAGGTTTAATAATAAAATTGCACTTACTCAAATTCAGTGAAAAATTGCCTTCATTCCAAATAAAACAGCTTGAGGTCTGGTGGACGGGACGCTCAGCCCGCTCCTGTGTACCACCAAACCGGAACTCAACGGTCTCACGTTCCCGACGCACGTTTCGTCAGCCGTGCTGAAGTCATCAGGGGATCCCTACACTACTCATACTACACTATCGGAGTCTTCTTTCTATTTCTCTCTATATTTGGAATATACATCCCGTAGTTCCCTATGCCAGCTGAGCCTGATCCACTCTCAATGAGGATACTCTAAGGATAGCTTGGAAGCATATGTGGAGATTCATGTTGATTGAGACCCCCTATAATTAAGGGGTCAACTACTTCTGGTAAGGAGTACCTTATCTGAGCACTGGGTGGAGTTTTTATGGTGGAGGTCCCTCACATCAAGTTAAAGTACATTCAGTTCCTGCTGAGAGATCCGTTTGCACTGAGCACTTTAAGGACCATTCTCACTGAATATCATTCACCTAAGGACAATTTTATTTGGATTAGTGCTATTTATCTATGTATTTATTCAATTATTTATATGCACATAAGCACCTTTTTGTGTTTTGAGTGTTGAGCGCAATATATCATTTCCAATTCACATGCAAGAAAAGTAAGACTGCATAGTGTGGTAGGTGATGCATCCCGAAGTAAAATGGTAAGATCATATCCATGACATACATGAATAGTTATTAATATTCAAAGTCTAGAAAAAAAAAACATCAATCACTAGGCGGGAGCGCAGTGGCGAGTCCCGAGGGCATCCTCTGTCCCCACTGGCATCTGTCTCCTGACCGGCTCACTGGAATGAAGGAACGCGCCTTAGGGGACAACCGGCCACGGCACTCCCAGCATACCCTACTCCACTGCAAGCATGCCCGGGGGAATGGGAAAGGGGGGAAATTTTTCACGATTCAAAGAGAATCGCGCAATTGGGAAGGAGGCAGAGAAAAAAGAGTAGCAGAGGAGAACTGACAGAAGTAGAGAAAGGGGGGAGGGAGAGAGAAAAAAAAAGGGGGGGGGGGATAGATAAACAAAGACGGCCAACCTCAGGACCCAGCATCACTTACGCGATAAAATCTCTGTATTCTGCAGAGAAGGTGAATTCATGCCAGTAGAACCAACGCTCCAAAAACCTCTCCCTCGTGCCATGCTCCGTCGCCACAAGATCCTCCAAGAGATGTTTATTAAGGCTGGCCATAGACTATACAATTTTCTTATTCAATTTCCTTTAGATTTACCTTCACTAATTTACCTCATATTATATGCTTTCGGTAAATCTATAGGAAAATTGGATAAGAAAATTGTATCATGTATGGCCAATATTTGACAGAAATAGGCCTTTTGTATAGAAAAAGTCTTAGATCTTTGAGTTCAGCTCATGAAAAATGGGGGCAAAAATTAAAGTGTTGCGTTTATAATTTTGTTCAGTGTATGAACTGTGCAACATACCACATTTTATACTGCATGTTGATAATATATATTTTGGGCTTTTACGTTGATGTGATATCACTTGTTGTATATATCGGCACATTATTGGATGGAACACTATGGACAGTAAAGGGAGTGTAGCACAGCACTTATATTGAATTGGATATATTGTGCACATACTATGGGAGTGTGATCAGTGTCAGCAGCTGGTTCCCGCAGTTATACAGTTTACTAATTTTTTATCACTGGTGGACCCACATGGTAGCTCACGAGATTCTCTCTGTGTAAGGTTCAAAGTGTGTCGATGTGATCAAAGATGGGGGTAAGAAGGTCTCAAACAAGAGAACAGAATAACAAAAGTATCAAGGAACCAATACTCATAGGCTGGATGAATCTTACTGTAGCCTAAAAGTGAGCAAGGATAAAATAATATGTACTGTACATGTACCAAATTAAAAGGCTTGTGCACAAATACTAGAAATCTAAAACTTCTGCTGCATGAGGATTTTGAAACCTGGTTTAACAGCTCACATGACTGGCTTGCGACTGTCCAGGGGTACTCCCTGTATAAGAGGGACAAGGTAGGTAGAAGTGGGGAAAGGGTGTGTCTGTATGCCAAGAGTGATTTGCTAGTGAATTCACCTAATGACATTGCTATTGGGGCTAGTGAGGAGGTGGAGTCTTTGAGGTTGAAGCTTCAAAGGGATGACTCAAATGAAAAAGGAATTGTGTGTATATGCTGCAGGCCCCCTAACGTTAAGAAAGAGGAAGAGAGAAATATACTTACATAGGTAGGAATGGCGAGCAGGCAGTGCTGATTGGGGACTTCAACTATACTGGTATTGACAGGGGAGACGGAACTATACACTCAACTATACACTCAGCTCTTCATTTCTTGAATGCGATCCATATCAATTTTTAATGAGTCAAATGGTGGAAGACCCAACTGGAAATAATTCTTTACTGGACCTACTAATTACAAACAACACAGAGCTGAATGCAGATGTGGAAATAAGGGATACATTGAGAAACTGTGATTTCAAAATTATTACATTTGCCATAAATTACAGGGAAGGAAGACACAAAGGGTAGGACAAGAACACTAAATTTCAGAATAGCCAACTTTAATAGGATGTGCTCCATACTACATGACACTTAATGGGATCAAATTCTTAGAACAAAGAACACTGAAGAAAACTGGGAGTACTTTAAAGACATATTAAATAACAGCATTTATCAGTGTATTCCAATGGGCAATACATGTAAAAGAACAAAAGTTGAACCTGGATGGCTAAATACTATTGTAAAAAGGTATATTAATGAGGAAAAAATGGCCCGATTTCAACCTAGAACATGCCTATGTCTTATGCATATTCATTACTATAAATTAGTTAGCCTAATGTTGTTAGCTAGACAATATATTTCTCCCTTTGCCCAATTAGCTTCAAACTGAGCTTTTATAAAACTGTATCCTCCCACTGCAGTGAATAAATACACCTTTTCTTTCATCAATTTAGACTCTTTACCTCATCTTGAAGGTCTTGTTTGAAGACTCTCTAACCGAAAGTAACAGTTTGTATGGCATCAGTATCAGAAAGGCGTCAATGAGCTCTAGTATGGGGTGGTTCACAAGCGTTAAAATTTGCTCCATAAACGCCCTATGCGTGGTTTTGGCGCGTTTGATGAGCGTTAAAACTGCTCCACAATGGAAAGTGACAGAAATAAACTAATTTTAACATGCCACAACCGAAACCACGCTGCAAATGCCTGCCAGAGCTTTTGCGAAGCATTACCATGGACTTGCATGGGAGGGCTTGAAAGGCTTCAAACGCCTCCTGACTCGACATGACGTCTTAATTTTGAAGCGAAGCAACGTTAACGATTTATCTTTTGATAGTGTGAACAGCACAATGAGCTGTCTATTGTATCTTGTGCATAGGCATTTGAGGGGAGTTTTTAAGGCCTCTCAAAGGCCTGCTTTTAATGCCAGTGTGAACTTAGCCTGAAGAAGACATACAGTATGGGTAAACAATGAATGTGGATGAGAAGCAGTTCAATTTTTAACTGCAAAGGGGTTCTTTACTGTTAGAGTGGTAAGAATGTTGTGTGGCATTCACTTCCCCAGATGGTGGTGTCATCGAGGAGTATAGATAAATTTAAAACATTTTTAGATGTTTTTCTTAGTGAACACAACTGGGGAGGAGGACCCTCACCTTGCCAACATCCATAATTACAATAGAAAAGTTCAGGAAAAGTCAGGGTTCAGGAACCAGCACGGTTGCTCTTCTTACAATGCCCCTGAGTATAAGTGGCATCGATCCTGTCTATCTGATTCTATTGCAGTACCTTCGAGGCTGATGCTGTGATCCCACGTATTCAGGATATAATATTTCACTCCCTCATGTTCTATCTTGAGGTTCATTATGGTTCATTTCCATTTATATCTCAGAGCTTACCCATGATAAATTGGCATGATTGGTCTTTTATGGGTCTAATCTGGTGGTCATCATCAGATTTATCCCTTTACGCCTAGCTGTTTGCTGTTTTGGGCAGCAAGGGGGACCTTTTCACAGGGGGTTCCCTGAGTTTGCCTCTTTCCCCCCTCTCCTTAATTTGAGACAGACCCTATGTCCGCCCCCATAATCTATTGCCGCTCTTCACTCTGAGTGGGTGCTGATCGACTTCAGATGCACTCAGTCCTGAAGAAGCAAGTCTTTCTTGCAAAACGTGTTGATGTATAAATATGCAATAACGCTGCGCCACACTATGGTGATCCCTACCAACATCACACCTTCTAAAGTTACGGTTGAACTTCTCTACAGTCTACAATACAGCCTGGCTTATTATCTCCAGATTTAAGGATTGGGTATCTGTTGACCTATCAAATGTAGAGGGTGCTATTATGTTTTATTATTATTTATGTCTGTGTTTTTTAATCCATTTTGTTGATATTTTATACAAACTGCCTCATGATGTGCCTCCAAAGGCTGCCCATTTTTTGAGAAGCTAGTTTAGCTGCTCTCCCTTTTGTTAGTGAACACAATGTACAGGGATATTGAAAATTGTAGTGACATACAGTATCTCACAAATGTGAGTACACCCCTCACATTTTTGTAAATATTTATTTTGTAAAACACTGAAGAAATTACACTTTGCTACAATGTAAAGTAGTGAGTGTAAAGCTTGTATAACAGTGTATATTTGCTGTCCCCTCAAAACAACTCAACACACAGTCATTAATGTCTAAACCGCTGGCAACAAAAGTGAGTACACAAGTCGAAATGTCCAAACTGGGCCCAACGTGTTAATTTTTTAAGTGGCCACCATTATTTTTTAGCACTGGGTTAACCCTCTTGGCCATGGAGTTCACCAGAGCTTCACAGGTTGCCACTGGAGTCCTCTTCCACTCCTCCATGATGACATAATGGAGCTGGTGGATGTTTGAGACCTTGCGCTCCACTGCCTTCCTTTTGAGGATGCCCCACAGATGCTATAGGGTTTAGGTCTGGAGACATTTTTGGCCAGTCAATCACCTTGACCCTTGTCTTGGATGTGTGTTTGGGATTGTTATCATGTGGAATACTGCCCTGGGGCCCAGTCACCAAATAGAGGGGATCATGCTCTGCTTCAGTATGTCACAGTACATGTTGGCATTCATGGTTCCCTCAATGAACTGTAGCTCCCCAGTGCAGGCAGCACTCATGCAGCCCCAGACCATGACAATCCCACCACCATGCTTGACTGTAGGCAAGACACACTTGTCTTGGTACTCCTCACCTGGTTGCGGCCACACACCCTTAACACCATCTGAACCAAATAAGTTTATCTTGGTCTCATCAGACCACAGGACATTGTTCCAGTAATCCATGTCCTTAGTCTGCTTGTCTTCAGTAAACTGTTTGCAGGCTTTCTTGTGCATCATCTTTAGAAAAGGCTTCCTTCTGGGAAGACAGCCACGCAGACCAATTTTATGCAGTGTAGGGCATATGGTCTGAGTACTGACAGGCTGACCCCCACATCCCTTCAACCTCTGCAGCAATGCTGGCAGCACTCATAAGTCTATTTCCCAAAGACAACCTCTGGATAGGACGCTGAGCATGTGCACTCAACTTCTTTGGTCGACCATGGCGAGGCCTGTTCTGACTGCAACTCAGTTTCAGGGTCTTGGCAATCTTCTTATAGTCTATGCCATCTTCATGTAGAGCAGCAATTCTTTTTTCAGATTCTCAGAGAGTTCTTTGAGGTGCCATGTTGAACTTCCAGTAACCAGTATAAGAGAGTGGGAGCAATAACAACAAATTTAACTCACCTGCTCCCCATTCATACCTGAGACCTTGTAACACTAAAGAGTCACATGACACCGGGGAGGGAAAATGGTTAATTGGGCCCAGTTTGGACATTTTCACTTAGGGGTGTACTCACTTTTGTTGCCAGCGGTTTAGACATTAATGGCTGTGTGTTGAGTTATTTTGAGGGGAAAGTAAATTTACTCTGTTATACAAGCTGTACACTCACTACTTTACATTGTAGCAAAGTGTAATTTCTTCAGTGTTGTCACATGAAAAGATATAATAAAATATTTACAAAAATGTGAGGGGTGTACTCACTTTTGTGAGATACTGTATATATACACAGACACACACTCTCTCACTCAGGTTGAACTGGGTGGACTAGTGTCTTTCTTCAACCTCACCAAGTATGTAACTAAATGAAGTTTTGAAGAATCAAGGCATATATAATCATGCTGAAGTCAAACTCACGGAAAATAATTGGTAATGCACATACTTCAGCATTAAAAACTGACAGTTTTACAAGCTAATTTGTGCAATATTTGAATGATGGCCATGCTCTGCTCTGTTAGTATGTCCCCTGCAAAGAATCCACTCTTTCTTTAAAAAAATATGTGGGGCCCCTTTGCATCCCAGTATTATAACTACAACCATAGCAACCAACTCAGGCCTTTTAGTTATAGCTAATTTTTTTGTCCTATAGTTCATAAAATAATTCCCCATACTGCTGCTTGTCCATAGAATTCTATCCTCAGAAATAATCACTAGTGTTCTAAGTAAACTAACAACTCTCCAATCTATTCTTGATTTAAAATTACTTTTGATGAACATATACATCAAGACAACGTTTGAACTCTCTTGTTTGTACTGCTCTCTTGGCCTCTGTTATTAACATCTTCCCTCATTTCCCTTTTTGCTGACAATTTTTGAACAAACAGTACATAAAAAAGTGACACACCAAGCCACCACAGTACAAACACACATTGCATTTCTCCTTCCACTATTATGCTAAAGAAAATCATTGCTTTTTTCATTCTGTGTAATTGGAGAGTTATCATCACATTCAATCTGTGAAAATGATGTGACATCTCTTGAATGGAGCCCAGCTGAGCATTGCCAGCCAGTGGGGCCAGATGTCAAAATACAATAGCCCCAGTGGGAGAGTCATCCATTCACGTAATTTAGTATTTTTTTTAGTTTTTAATTTTGATCAGGTCACAAACCGAACATAAAAAAATAAAATAAAATTGTGTTAGCACCGAAAACCAGCTATAACACAGGGTTAAAGGATGCACTTCATGTAAACATTAAGATTTTGTACAAATTTTATCAAGCGATACTGCCAGGTGCCACGCAGAGAGGAAACAGAGGTACCTCAACAAACTTTGTTTTGGTGTGTCCAGGAATTGTAGTTGAACCCCTGCCAATAAAGAATTAGTCACTGAATCACAGTTGCGGTTTGGTGAATGAGGTGTTTTAATAAGCTCCCAAGAAATTTTGGTAAAGCAAACACAAATGTATACAATGATCTTTGAAGCCCACAAACATTTTACTCACTGACTAAGCAAACCAGATTCTTTTTAGTGTAGTGAACAGAGAGAATGTGTGCATATTTCAAACATACAGTAATGTAATATTCCTGTTTAAGCTTGCTAAGATTACAGTTCAAATGATTGGGTATCATATTTTTGCCAAAAACTCATCTAAATGACAATTTGCTATGAACAATCACTGTGAACAAAATGTCATTAATGGCAGCAAATGGCAAATTATTTGTTGAGCCAGGAATTCATGGAAAGTGAGAAAAAGTGTACAGTTTAGAGGAAATGGTAGAGGGTGGGCACATGGTAGGCCGAGGTAGAGGTGGGGGTAGCGAATCATACAAGGTAGGATGAGTTGAAAAAGGAGGAGGTAGGGCGTAAAACAAGGTAGAATGGGGTGGGGGAGGTAAAAGGTAGAACAAGGTAGGAGAGAGTAAAGGAGAATTGTGTGTGTGTGTGTGTGTGGGGGGGGGGGGGGTTTAAAACAATCTTAGTGGATTGCAGGGGGGGTAGAGGAGGGTTGTTTGGCATAGTAGTAGGGGGGTGCAGAGGAGGAGTGGGTTGCAAAGGGTAAAGAGGAATATTGATGATGGAAATGTGGTGGGTGAGGCTGGAAGGTTAACAATGGGTTTGGGGGGGGGGGTTGTGAAGCATGTGTTGGGTAAAAATGAGGCTGGTTAAGTGGTAGGGTAGGGTGGTGTGAATTTGGGGAGAAAGGACATTTAGGATGGTGGGCTAACTGGATCACCACACCTAGAGCTTGAGGGACACTCATGCAAAATTGTTGGTTTTGTTGCAACTTTTCATTTGACATGTTCCATATATGGGAGATTTGTTGCAGGCATTGGTGTTTCTAGTACAGTTTGCATTGGTGTTTCTGGTACAGTTTGTTCATGCAAGGTGACTACTTTAGGCTCCGTTCACATCTTAGCGTATGGATCACGGGCAGAACCGCCACGGTTCCGCCCGCGATCCGGAGATTATTGCAAATCGCGGGAAGCCCGTGCGTTGCCCGTTGATTTGCAATAGACCCCCAAACGCTGAGCGATGTTGCCGCGATTTCCGCCTGCCGAATCGCGGTAACATCGCGCAAAAAAAATCGCGGGACGCATTGCGACCAAAAAAGTACAAGAGCTTCTTTGGATCGTATTGCGTCCCGCGATTTTTTTTGCGCGATGTTACGATGCTAAAGAATGTACATTTTTCATTTTGCTTATTACATTTTTGGAACGCATACTTAGGAAAAAATGCACTACAGTGCTACCCCCAGGGGCCGCTGGTAATAGCTGGATCTTCCCTAACAGTACAGCTGCCAGTCCCCCAAGCACCGTTCCGCGATTTTTTTTGCGCGATGTTACCGCGATTCGGCAGGCGGAAATCGCGGCAACATCGCTCAGCGTTTGGGGGTCTATTGCAAATCAACGGGCAATGCACGGGCGTCCCGCGATTTGCAATAATCTCCGGATCGCGGGCGGAACCGCGGCGGTTCTGCCCGTGATCCATACGCTAAAATGTGAACGGAGCCTTAAGTTTAAAATCTCTAGTTTGCTACTGGACCATTGAAATTAAGTTACTGCATATAATCATGATGTTCTCCGCGTTCCTCATGCAAGACTCTAACATGTCCAACAACTGATGTTTATACAGTGCCTTGTGAAAGTATTCGGCCCCCTTGAACTTTTCGATCTTTTGCCACATTTCAGGCTTCAAACATAAAGATATAAAACTGTAATTTTTAGTGAAGAATCAACAACAAGTGGGACACAATCATGAAGTGGAACGAAATTTATTGGATATTTCAAACTTTTTTAACAAATAAAAAACTGAAAAAATGGGCGTGCAAAATTATTCAGCCCCCTTAGGTTAATACTTTGTAGCGCCACCTTTTGCTGGGATTACAGCTGTAAGTCGCTTGGGGTATGTCTCTATCAGTTTTGCACATCGAGAGACTGAAATTTTTGTCCATTCCTCCTTGCAAAACACCTGGAGATCAGTGAGTTTGGATGGAGAGCTTTTGTGAACAGCAGTTTTCAGTTCTTTCCACAGATTCTCGATTGGATTCAGGTCTGGACTTTGACTTCGCCATTCTAACACCTGGATATGTTTATTTGTGAACCATTCCATTGTAGATTTTGCTTTATGTTTTGGATCATTGTCTTGTTGGAAGACAAATCTCCGTCCCAGTCTCAGGTCTTTTGCAGACTCCATCAGGTTTTCTTCCAGAATTGTCCTGTATTTGGCTCCATCCATGTTCCCATCAATTTTAACCATCCCCCCTGTCCCTGCTGAAGAAAAGCAAGCCCGAACCATGATGCTGCCACCACCATGTTTGACAGTGGGGATGGTGTGTTCAGGGTGATGAGCTGTGTTGCTTTTACGCCAAACATAATGTTTTGCATTGTTGCCAAAAAGTTAGATTTTGGTTTCATCTGACCAGAGCACCTTCTTCCACATGTTTGGTGTGTCTCCCAGATGGCTTGTGCGAAACTTTAAACAACACTTTTTATGGATATCTTTAAGAAATGGCTTTCTTCTTGCCACACTTCCATAAAGGCCAGACTTGTGCAGTATACGACTGATTGTTGTCCTATGGACAGAGTCTCCCACCTCAGCTGTAGATCTCTGCAGTTCATCCAGAGTGATCATGGGCCTCTTGGCTGCATCTCTGATCAGTCTTCTCCTTGTATGAGCTCAAAGTTTAGAGGGACGGCCAGGTCTTTGTAGATTTGCAGTGGTCTGATACCCCTTCCATTTCAATATTATCGCTTGCACAGTGCTCCTTGGGATGTTTAAAGCTTGGGAAATCTTTTTGTATCCAAATCCGGCTTTAAACTTCTCCACAACGGTATCTCGGACCTGCCTGGTGTGTTCCTTGTTCTTCATGATGCTCTCTGCGCTTTAAACGGACCTCTGAGACTATCACAGTGCAGGTGCATTTATACGGAGACTTGATTACACACAGGTGGATTCTATTTATCATCATTAGTCATTTAGGTCAACATTGGATCATTCAGAGATCATCACTGAACTTCTGGAGAGAGTTTGCTGCACTGAAAGTAAAGGGGCTGAATAATTTTGCACGCCCAACTTTTCAGTTTTTTTATTTGTTAAAAGTTTGAAATATCCAATAAATTTCGTTCCACTTCATGAATGTGTCCCACTTGTTGTTGATTCTTCACAAAAAATTACAGTTTTATATCTTTATGTTTGAAGCCTGAAATGTGGCAAAAGGTCGCAAAGTTCAAGGGGACCGAATACTTTCGCAAGGCACTGTACATGTAAAGGATACATTAAAAACACAATGTTGCCGCGCTACAGGAAGCATATAAGCATGTGTAAGAGCAATATGATTAGTCACAATTCACAAGGGTAAAGCAGCCACACAAAACCTGGAAGATTGCAGATTTAAAACACATAAAACACTAAATGTGGCGCTAAACCCTGAAAAATATTTCATAAATGGGGAAGCAGTCCATAGTGATGTATCTCCACTTTTGAAGAGGCATGGTTTGGGCGTTTGGCCCGTTTGGACGCCCAAACCATTCCGCAGCGAAGGAAGTAGTACGGGGGATACAGGTCTGCTGTGTGCTCGTGTTTCTAGTCTCCAGTGAGCGGCACGGAGCCTTATACCTCCAGGCAATCCCCTCTAACCTACCTCACAGAATTGAGCGGCCAATGGGACGCACAGCTCCTCCCCGGAACTGAAAGTGCCTGTGAGGGGGTGTAGCAGGGCCGATTTGACAGTTACACCAACAGAGCTGTAGCGAAGCTCGCTCTGTGTTACGGGGGGGTGCTCTCCTCTATAGCGGGGAGGCTGGAAAACCCCTCATACACCCGGCCTGGAGAGGGGAGCCCTCTGAGAGGGGACGTCATAGAACAACACGGGAGGAAGAGGAAGAAGAGAGGGCTAGGAAAGACCCCCACACCTGGGCACACCGTACATAGCGGCCCGGCGGCTTACTACGACACTCTGTCAGCGCCTTGGACTTCCCCATGGCGACGCGTGCCGCAGCTAGGAGGAGACAGAGCGGCCATTGACCGAGTGCCTGACAATAGGAATGCCCAAGAACCAGCGGGGAGACTCTTGTTATGAATGCGAGGAAAACTTCTGGACTCTGTAAGTGGCTCATTTTAGTGGGAATAAACTTTCTTGAAGCAGTCTGCGCTATGTGATGTTCTTTCTTTTGTTTCATCAACACACACTATCTCTGAGCCTGTGAACTGGACATTGGAGTGTGAAGCCTCTGATCCTTCATATATGTGCATTTGATCTCTGTTGTGGGGATCAACAACATCTGGTAAGGAGTGGTGGTGTTTTGAGTGCTTTTCTGGTGGTGGTTCTACTCTGGATTTGCCTCTTCAAAAGTGGAGATACATCACTATGGACTGCTTCCCCATTTATGAAATATTTTTCAGGGTTTAAGGCCACATTTAGTGTTTTAAAGGATACATTAAACTATTGGAACACGGCATTTAGGGTGTAACATGTAATATGCTGCTATCCCACCACCTCCTGGTTGCAAGAGCTCCTCGCTCTGCAACAGCAGGCAGGGGATCTTCTCCCTGCACCCGCTGTCACAATTTGAAAAAAGCACAGCCATATGGAGCATTTCCTGTGAATGAGTAGACTACAAGTGCCATCATCTATTGAGGATGACGGCTTGTGCTTTTCAATGAACTGTGAGGGCACTGGTGATCGCTCTCCTATTACTTCTGCCATTCAGTAACTGCCTGCCTGTACCAGAGGTACAAGCAGACAGTGTACTGAGAGTCTGCAGGATTCTGGTATTGCACCCGTGATCTGCTGATGCATCTGCAATGCTTTACAGGATGCAATGTAAAAAAATAATAAATGTAAATTTTTTTTACTTGCAAAAAACATGCATTTATCTAATTATTTTTTTATTTTTTTTATTTTTTTATTTTTTTTTTATTTTTTTACAAAAGGTGAACTTATCCTTTAATGGTCCAGATTCCATTTTCCTGTAAGAGCATAATGATCTGGAGAAATTAACGAGATTCATTGGCCAGCCTCCTCAGCTCTATTAATTTCTCAGCACTTACATCTTAAAGGAGGCTGTACGCACTTTGGTGTTAAGAATCAGCTGCATCTAATGTGGGCTTAGAAGGCAAAGCGAAAAGATTGTTAATAGCATACATTTATGACAACACCACAAATAGACCATGGGGAGAGGCATAAAAGACTAAAGAATGTACATTTTTCATTTTGCTTATTACATTTTTGGAACGCATACTTAGGAAAAAATGCACTACAGTGCTACCCCCAGGGGCCGCTGGTAATAGCTGGATCTTCCCTAACAGTACAGCTGCCAGTCCCCCAAGCACCGTTCCATACACTCCAGATACAGTTAATCTGTCTAGGCGTTGTCTTTTTAAGATTTATGGTTTGAAGAGACTTTAACAGAGAAGGGCTTTGGGCATGGGATACTCCAAAACACATAGCACTTACAGATTAGAGGACAATCTTCTCCTGGAGCAATACTGAACAGTATAAAGCCTCATAGCTCAATGGAGTGGAGCAAGTCTTTTTGGCATCTGGTTACCTTGTACTGATGCACAACTGCTTGTATGCAGTGCAACTTCTAGATCACTACACAGTCACAGAGATCAGTTCAGGATCTTTACTCACAAGTTCCCAGGACAACTGCCACCTTCTAGCTTTTTGTTGAGACAGTCCAGTGAGTGAGAAGGTACCTCTCCAGACCAAGCCCCTTGTGGTGAGGTTCTGCCGTTAGCTCCAAGCAAAGTCCATCCAGGCCCTTAGCCCTGATACCACTGAAGCTTTTAAAGCTGCTGTACAGTCCATGGACTGGCTGAGGGCAGCGGCCTCTCTGGCTCTGGAACTCTCCTGGGTCTCAGGCTCTCCAGTGTCTCAGACTATTTATCACCATTCCAGCCCCCTTCTGGACATTCCTCTCCAGGGATAGGTTAGAACCTAATAAATATTCAGGCTGATTATTTTAATTCTCATTCCCTAAGCTCTGTAAGCTTTTTCCAGAGGCAGGGGGAGGCAATCAAACGCCCAGCCTGTGAAACCTGAAACCTGAGCAGATCGGGCCAAACAATTATTACTCTCTTGATTATAGAAGGAGCCAAACAAAATGTACTAAGCTAGAAGGTTGCTACATCCACCCTCCCCCTTCTTAAAAATAGTCCCTGTCCTCATATACCTCATGTAGCATGACAAAAATCCTCTTGAATCCAAGAGCGAAATATCTTATGATAAAATAAGGATGGGGAAAGGGAAAGTCAACAGTATAACACTAAACATGCGCTATTTCACCTAATAAATGTTTTTAGTCGAGGTATAATATACTTTGTACACAAAAAATCAATGCAGCGCCAAAATATGCTAATACAAACCTAATAATTAATAATCATTAATTTAATACAATATAATAATAATAAATAAACAACATACATATCCATCAATTCAGAAAAATGTGAAAAATTGTGTCAATTAATAAAAAAAATATATATGAAAAATGGGACTTCACTCCACAATGATATAAGGGAGCATAAAAGGACCCACTAAAGTGCCAATTAATAAATATTGAATTTCTATAAATATGTGCAACAAAAACATTTGATAGATAAATGAGTGATTCAAAAGTCAAGATATGATAATGTCCTTTAGTGCAATTCCACCATGCCGTGCCTTTAACAATAATAAAGTGCTGGTGCAATCAATCCACACACTAATATGGATTGATTGTGTGCTTTGTGTGCTTTTCTACTAGGAGCCCCTAGTAGTAAGACCCCTACTGAAGAAGTCTGCGATTGGATGTAATGTGTATGGGGGTGGAGCCTGTGCACGGACACACATGTCGGCCAGCCCTAAGGAAATGTGTATCGTTATATTGCTTGACAAGCCCGCACTGCCGTGTTTGGGATGCGTCGCAAGTCCCGGCAATCATAAGGGCGTCCCGCGATTTGCAATGATTCGGGATCGCGGGCAGAATCGCAGCGATTCTGTCCACGCTCCGAGATGCCTATATGTGTAAATAAGCCTTATACTGAGTTCAATTTGTAGACTTACATTGTCCCAGATCACAAACCACTTCAAATGTTAATAGCTGCTGTAAGGGCCAGTGCACATTTATTCTGCTGAGTTTGTTTGATTTTTTTGTAGCAGTGTAGGTCACAGCACAGCTAATGCTCAGGAAAACACGTCCTTGTACACTTTGCCAATTAATTAATATATGGTGATATAAATAAATTACACCATTAGTAGGTCCCAACCAGCTGTCAATTTTATGGCTTCCTATAGAACAGTGATTGGCAGAAGTAGGTGATTCCATGCGGAAAATATGAGGGTGGAAGTGAGGACAGTAAAGTGTATTTTAAGCCAATTACTAAAATCTCATACTGTAAGCATTAAGTGGACCTTGCAGTAAAATTTAACGGCTGCTCAAATTGCCTGGGCCCCACCCCTTTAACAAATCAACTACTGTTAGTAGGTGTAAAATGTACCTGTAAAAAAAGTTAAAATTATTTTTACATTTCCCCTTGTCTTTCACCTCGTTGGGCATTACATCACTATCCTTCTGGGGAATTCAGAGCAGTCAAATTCTTGCGAGAAGACACTTCAGTTCATTACCAAATTGTTTTCACACAGGGTTCACTTTAAACATGTTAAAGTATAACTATATATATATATATATATATACACAGTAGATATATATACAAATACTATATTACCGAAAGTATTGGGATTCCTGCCTTAACACGCACATGGACTTATGAACATTAATAGCATCCATAAAACATGGATGAGTGAGTTTGAGGTGGAGGAACTTGACTGGCCAGCAGAGAGTCCTCAACCCAATTAGAACACCTTTGTGGTGAATTAAAACACAGACTGTGAGCCAAGTCCACATCAGTGCCTAAACTCACAAATGTGCTTCTGGAAGAATGGTCAAACATTTTCATAGACACACTCCGAAACCTTGTGGACAGCCTTCCCCAGAAAAGTTGAAGCTGTTATAGCTGCAAAGGGTGGGCTAACTCAATATTAACCACTTGCCGACCGCTCACATTGAGAGTACTGCGGCAAAGTGGCTCGATTCCGTCCAGCAACGTAGACCTACGTCGTTGGACTCCTCCCCTTCTGGGCGGCGCGTGCGCACGGCCGGAGGCTCGCTCCCGCTGTATTCAGACACAGTCGGGCCAGGGGAAGAGAGGTGGTGATCACCGCCGCTCTTCCCTGATCGTCGGGGATCGAGTGAGGAAATCCGCCCGCTTGTGTAAACAAAGCGGGCGGATCTCCTATGTGACAGGCAGGGACAGATTACAGGATTCAGCATAGCTGAACCTGCGATCTGTGCCTGTGTCACACAATCCCCTCCCCCCACACACGTCAGTAAGCACCAGCTATACATTTAACCCCTTGATCACCAATAAAGTTAACCCCTGCCCTGCCAATGTCATTATTACAGTAACAGTGCATATTTATAGCACTGATTACTGTAGTAATGTCACTGGTCCCCCCAAAAGTGTCAAAAATGTCAGTCAAGGGTCCGATCTGTCCGCCGCAATGTCGCAGTCCCGCAAAAAAAATCGCAGATCGCCGCCATTACTCGTTAAAAAAAAAACAATAAAAATTACAAAAATCTTTCCCTTAGTTAGTAAACGCAATAACTTTTGCGCAAACCAATCAAAATACGCTTTTTGCAATTTTTTTTACCAAACATATGTAGCAGAAAACAAATTGGCCTAAAATGTTAAAAAATTTAGATTTTTAAATTATTTTTCGGGAATTTCATATAAAAAAAATGTGAAAAATATTGTTATTTTTGCAAAATTGTCGCTCTTTTTTTGTTTATAGCGCATGACCAAAAAAATCGCACAGGTGATCAAATACCACCAAAAGAAAGCTCTGTTTGTGGGGAAAAAAGGACGTCAAATTCGTTAAGGTATAGCGTCGCACGACCGCGCAATTTTCCGTTAAAGTCACGCAGTGCCGAATCGCAAAATAGGCCCTGGTCAGGAAGGGGGTAAAATCTTCCGGGGCTTAAGTGGTTAAAGCAATCAAGTGAGCTAGCCAGAACCACCTCTGGAGGGAGTCTATTCCCCATTTTCACAGCTCTTACTGTGAAGAGCTTCACAGTTTGCTTTATTTATTTTTTTTGGAACTTCTTTTCCTTAGTCTGGAAAAAAAAAACAATAGGAAAGCACCTCTCCTATAAGCCCCAGTGCCTCGTGGTATGTGCACTTTTCTCCTTGCAGTCCACTAAGCTAACTCAGTCTGTAAAGAACTACACCACCCACAATCTTTTTATCCTGCGCATTCTTATTGGGTAGGGGGCGGGCTCAATGCTGGCTTCTCACAGCTCCACAATAAGATTCTCCTCTGCTGCTGTGCTTGTGAAAAAATATCTTCTGCTGCTCAGGCACAGACTGGACTATATATCTTTTAAATACACTGCATCTTTTGGGAATGTCCTGCGAGTTTCGGTAAAAGGAATAATATCAGTGAATTGTCTCTCATATAGGCTGCTCACTGCATCAGATTGGAACCTTTTAGACACAGGTTCTTCTTGGTATATTAGGGCTGCTAGGTTTTTTTTTTTTATTTTATTTTATTTTAGGAAGGAGCGAAGTCTTCCTGCGCATTTGTAAATTACATATGAATATGTAAATGGTCAACTGAAAAGTAGATGGACACTTTTTGTACCAGTACCTTGATCTGTGGGTTCATCATCTGGTCATTGAGGTCTACATCTCCCACATGTAGATGACACTTATTAATGCAGAGAGGTTTTTTTGTTATACCAGACCCTGAATATTAACTACGGGTGGGTGGAAAGATGAAAGGACACAAAGGACATAAACTTCCTATTTATCTTTCCATTTAAGTGTCAAAAGTTCCTCACTATTCAAACTTTCTGACTCACCCTTTTCAGCTTTGTGCTCACAGGTCTTTAAGGAAAGCCTTTGGCCATGACTGTACAATGCAAACATTTTGCAAACATTTTGAGAATGACACAAAAATAATTTTCACAAAGTCTGCTGTCTCAGTTTTTATGATGGCAATTTACATATACTCCAGAATGTTATAAAGAGTGATCCGATGAATTGCAATTAATTGCAAAGTCCATCTTTGCCATGAAAATGAACTTAATTCCATAAAAAAACATTTCTACTGCCTTTGTGAAGAAGGCTTAAGGGCACCCACAAAAGTCCAGCAAGCGCCAGGACCATCTCCTACAGTTTATTCAGCTGCGGGATTGGGGCACTACTAGTGCAGAGCTTGCTCAGGCATGGAAGCAGGCAGGTGTGAGTGCATCTGCATGTACAGTGAGGCAAAGACATTTGAAGGATGGCCTGGTGTCAAGGAGGGCAGCAAAGTAACCACTTCTCTCCAGGAAAAACATCAGGGACAGACTGATATTCTGCAAAATGTACAGGGATTGGACTGCTGAGGACTGGAGTAAAGTAATTTCCTCTGATCAATCCCCTTACCGATTGTTTGGGTCATCCAGAAAAAGCCTTTTTCAGAGAAGAAAAGGTGAGCACTACCATCAGTCCTTTGTAGTGCCAACAGTAAAGCATCCTGAGACAATTCATGTGTAGGGTTGCTTCTCACACAATTTTGCCTAAGAACCCACCCATGAATAAAGAATGGTACACAAACATCCTCCGAAAACAACTTCTCCCAACCATCCAAGAACAGTTTGGTGATGAACAATGCCTTTTCCTGCATGATGGAGCACCTTGCCATAAGGCAAAAGTGATAACTGAGTGGCTTAGGGACAAAACATCAAACTTGTGGGTCCATGGCCAGGAAACTCCCCAGATCTTAATCCCATTGAGAACTTATGGTCAATCCTCAAGAGGCGGCTGAACAAAAAAAAAACCCCACAAACTCTGACAAACTTTAAGCATTGATTATGCAAGAATAAGCTGCCATCAGTCAGGATTGCAGAGGTCTTGAAAAAGAAGGATCAACACTGAAAATATTGATTCTTTGCATAAACTTAATGTAATTGTCAATAAAAGCCTTTGACACTAATGGAATGCTTGTAATTACAGTGGGTACGGAAAGTATTCAGACCCCCCTTAAATTTTTCACTCTTTGTTATATTGCAGCCATTTGCTAAAATCATTTAAGTTCATTCTTCTTCCTCATGAATGTACACATAGCACCCCATACTGACAGAAAAACACAGAATTGTTGACATTGTTGCAGATTTATTAAAAAAGAAAAACTGAAATATCACATGGTCCTAAGTATTCAGACCCTTTGCTCAGTATTTAGTAGAAGCCCCCTTTTGATCTAATACAGCCAGGAGTCTTTTTGGGAAAGATGCAACAAGTCTTTCACACCTGGATTTGGGGATCCTCTGCCATTTCTCCTTGCAGATCCTCTCTAGTTCTGTCAGGTTGGATGGTAAAAGTTGGTGGACAGCCATTTTTAGGTCTCTCCAGAGATGCTCAATTGGGTTTAAGTCAGGGCTCTGGCTGGGCCATTCAAGAATAGTCACGGAGTTGTTGTGAAGCCACTCCTTCATTATTTTAGCTGTGTGCTTAGGGTCATTGTCTTGTTGGAAGGTAAACCTTCGGCCCAGTCTGAGGTCCAGAGCACTCTGGAGAAGGTTTTTGTCCAGGATATCCCTGTACTTGGCCGCATTCATCTTTCCCTCGATTGCAACCAGTTGTCCTGTCCCTGCTGCTGAAAAGCACCCCCACAGCATGATGCTGCCACCACCATGCTTCACTGTTGGGACTGTATTGGACAGGTGATGAGCAGTGCCTGGTTTTCTCCACACATACCGCTTAGAATTAATGCCAAAAAGTTATATTTTGGTCTCATCAGACCAGAGAATCTTATTTCTCACCATCTTGGAGTTCTTCAGGTGTTTTTTTTAGCAAACTCCATGCAGGCTTTCATGTGTCTTACACTGAGGAGAGGCTTCCGTCGGGCCACTCTGCCATAAAGCTCCGACTGGTGGAGGGCTGCAGTGATGGTTGACTTTCTACAACTTTCTCCCATCTCCTGACTGCATCTCTGGAGCTCAGCCACAGTGATCTTTGGGTTCTTCTTTACCTCTCTCACCAAGGCTCTTCTCCCCCAATAGCTCAGTTTGGCCGGACGGCCAGCTCTAGGAAGGGTTCTGGTCGTCCCAAACGTCTTCCATTTGAGGATTATGGAGGCCACTGTGCTCTTAGGAACCTTAAGTGCAGCAGAAATCTTTTTGTAACCTTGGCCAGATCTGTGCCTTGCCACAATTCTGTCTCTGAGCTCTTCAGGCAATTCCTTTGACCTCATGATTCTCATTTGCTCTGACATGCATTGTGATCTGGAAGGTCTTATATAGACAGGTGTGTGGCTTTCCTAATCAAGTCCAATCAGTATAATCAAACACAGCTGGACTCAAATGAAGGTGTAGAACCATCTCAAGGATGATCAGAAGAAATGGAAAGCACCTGAGTTAAATATATGAGTGTCACAGCAAAGGGTCTGAATACTTAGGACCATGTGATATTTCAGTTTTTCTTTTTTAATAAATCTGCAACAATGTCAACAATTCTGTGTTTTTCTGTCAGTATGGGGTGCTATGTGTACATTCATGAGGAAGAAGAATGAACCTAAATGATTTTAGCAAATGGCTGCAATATAACAAAGAGTGAAAAATTTAAGGGGGTCTGAATACTTTCCGTACCCATTGTATACTTCAAAATACCATAGTAACACCTGGCAAAAAGATCTAAAAACACTGAAGCAGAAGACTGTGTAAAAATGATTATTTGTGTCATTCTCAAATTTTGTTGGCTATGACTGTATTATAAACTACAGTTTGCTTAAAAAAAGATATTTGAAAAGTGGTATATTGGAACAATAATTTTCTGCATAGAGGTGGTATCCCTGATGGAGTAAGGGTGCCGTAGGGTCACACACTATCCTTCCCTTACCAGCAGCCTCTCTCTTTGTAATTGTGGAAATCAAATGTGATATTTTTCCTTATTATTTACATTTCTAAAAAAATTGGAAAAAAAAAAAAAAGATGAGCAGCCTATTTTTTTGGAGCCTATCAAATGTGGGGCCACTTCTGGGAGGGCACAAAACGTTGCCACTAAAACCCTAAAATATCATCATTTGATATTGTATCCTCGACATGACTAAAGAAAAATCTGGGCAAGCGGCTGACTGGGTGGCTGGGTGTGTGGGTATGTTGCAGCTCACTTTTTTGATGATTCCCCTGTTTAGAGTCAAGCTGGGAAATGTTTCAAATTCATAGGTTTCCACTTTTATGGTCTGGCAACTGGTATAAAAGGAAACTGGATTACTGGCAACAAACTTTTGGACATAAATTTTACATTGTTACATGTGTAGAACTATCCCCTCAGGAGCCGCTGAAGTAAAACGGGTCCCTTGCTCCGCCTTTCAACCCCCAAGATCAAGCTCCACCCCTCTGGCACACCTGGTGATTTTCTGGGTGTATGCGACTTTAAGAATACACTTAGACACAATGAAGCACCAGTTTAACTGTTTACTGCACAATTAAAGTGTAGCAGTTACAAATCAATGCGACAGGAATTAAAGATAAAGAGAACAAAATGGAAATCCTGAGTCCTAAAACCAAAGAGTCAAAAAGGAATTCAAGACTCATGATTCCAGAATTTCTAGAAATTAACAAATGTAGATATATTAACCACTTCAAGATCGGAGGATTTTCCTGCTTAATGACCAGGCCACTTTTTTTAACTTGGCACTGCGTGACTTTAACTGACAATTGCGCGGTCATGCAATGCTGTACCCAAACGAAATGTATGTCCATTTTTTCCCACAAACAGAGCTTTCTTTTGGTGGTATTTGATCACCTCTGCGCTTTTCATTTTTTGCGATATTAATAAAAAAAGAGCAAGAATTTTGCGAAAAATTTACATTTTCTACTTTGACAGTTAATAAATATCCAATATATTCAATTTTTGTCATATATTTAGGCCAGAATGTATTTAGCTACATGTCTTTGACAAAAAAATTCTCAAGGAGCGTATTTTTAACCACTTTAAGACCGGAAGATTTTACCCCATTCCTGACCAGGCCATATTTTGCGATTCGGTACTGCGTTCCTTTAATGGACAATTGCGCAGTTGTGCGACGCTGTAACCAAATTAAATTTATGTCCTTTTTTTCACCCCACAAATAGAGCTTTCTTTTGGTGGTATTTGATCACCTGTGCAATTTTTAATTTTTTAAAAAAAGAGTGACAATTTTGAAAAAAAAAAAAACAATATTTTTCACATTCTGATATATAACATTCCCCCAAAAAAATTTACAAATCAAAATTGTTTAACATTTTAGGCCAATTTGTTTTCTGCTACATATTTTTGGTAAAAAAAAAAATCACAATAAGCGTATTTTGATTGGTTTGCGCAAAAGTTACTAACTTCGGGAAAGATTTGTCATTTTTATTTCTTTTTTTTTTTTACTAGTAATGGGGACGATCTGCGATTTCTGTGACATTGTGGAGGACAGATCGGACCCCTAACTGACATTTTTGACACTTTTGGGGGGACCAGTGACATTACTACAGTAATCAGTGCTAAAACTATGCACTGTTACTGTAAAAATGACACTGGCAGGGAAGGGGTTAACACTGTCGGTGATCAAGGGGTTAAATGTGTGCCTCATGCTTACTGACGTGTGTGGGGGGAGGGGGTTCTGTGACAGAGACAGAGATCGCAGGTTCAGCTATGCTGAATCCTGTGATCTGTCCCTGTCTGTCACAGAGAAGATCGGCCCACTTTGTTTACACAAGCGGGCGGATTTCCTCACTCTTTCCCCGACGATTGGGGAAGAGAGACGGTGATCGCCGCCTCTCCTCCTCCGGCCCGACTCCCGCTGTGTCTACATCGCTGGACCCAGGGCTGCCACTCTGCTGCAGTAGCAGCAACGTGAGCAGTCCGGAAGTGGTTAAATTAGCTCAGCTGCTCTATTACCACATTTGCAATACAATCTGAAAGAATGCACTCTGTCACCTATAGGAGCCCCCTTTTCCTGTGGATTGCGTGAGTCTCCTTGTTGAGCAAGGCCTTGCAAGTCTTCGCCGGCAAAGAGATCCTTGATCATTCAAGGAATGATATTTGTAATCCACGGTTAAGGCAAACAAATTATTGTAATCCAAACTAGAAAGGAATGTGGGTATTTATAGACTCAATCAAATAGATGTACAATCTGGGAAAGTTGAGTGTATGAAGTGAGGCCTTCTGGTTTGCCACGCACCAACTCAGCACAACAGTGTCCTATGGCAACCAGTATATGTCAATGCAGCTCTCTGTCCAAGGTAAACTGTGTCACAGGCCTTTCCTTGCTTGGTTTCTGTCAATTACAGTGTGTGCTGTAATCAGATATCTCTCACCCAATCCGTCAGTGTCCTTGTTCAGCAATTCTCCACACCCAGCTGGTTACTCGGGTGTAATGTCCACTGCTGTGGGATCACCAGCATCCATGCTGCTGAAGCCTCATGCACTAGGCCTCAAACACAGACTGTGTCTCAGCACACCTCCCAGGCTGATCTGTCCTCGCTGAGTGCAGGAAGCAAAAAGAAAGACACGCTGTGAAGCAGGCAAGTGTCTAGCTCTGCTCTGATCCTCTCTTTGCATCATGGGATTGTAGTTTCTTCTGCAATCCAAACAACAGTCTGCTCACAGTTCAGAACTACATTTCACACAATCCTGTTCTTCTATTTCCTGTGGGAGGAAAGCAGTCTTAACGGTCCACACACACAGCCTGAAGAAACCAAGGGGGTAAATCGGCATTATTAAAGAATGACAGTCTGCTACACACAAATAAATCAAATAGTTATTTTGGAAAAAACAAATTAAACATTGAATGGGTGTTACATTTTCGGATTCCTCATTATTACCTGGTTGGGCTGTAAATGGGGGAAGGATAGGTGCTACCGAATTAGAAGATAGTCACAAAGGACTTAAAAGTGTTTCTTGGATACTAGTACGGGCTTCTCTGAAGACTAGGGGTGCGCATCTTCACTGGTCTCACAATTCAATTAGATTACGATTATCATGTCAACGATTTAATTCGATTCCACAATGCATCACGATTACTATAGAAGAAAAGAGAAGGGTGCACTGACCTAGTGCAATACCATAAAACATTTATTGGAAAATTGTTAAAATCACGTCATACATTATACTCACAAGAGTATGCTATAAAAAAGCATAAAACCAAAGGATTCCTTTGACTATCCAGAGACCGCAGCACCATATTCCTTAATTAGGACAAGCAAACTTGAAGGTGTCAATATAGATAGGGCTAACGCGTTTTGAGGGAGAACCCTCTTCATCAGAGCCATCTGCTGTAAAAAATAAAAAAAAAAAGGACACTCCCTGCATTTAGCAAAGTCTGAACACAACAAACAACAACAGTATTTTTTTTAGAACAGTAAATACAAAATGGCACAGCCCCCCATTTACATAACACAGCCATGCATTTACATTATACACCCCTCCATTTACATAACACAGCCCCCCATTTACATTATAAAGCTCCCTATTTACATTACACAGCCAATTTACATTATATAGCCCCCCCCCCCTGCACTCCCAGGACAGCCCTGCCAGTGCACTCTAAAGTTAAAACAAATCAGTGTCCGTGAATTTATTTCAGGGACCCCTTCCTACAGTGTGTAAGGGTTAATGTCAACTTATGCCTCTCTCTTACCTTATTATTGTCTCCGATCTTTCATCAACGTCAATCACGTGCACTCTGGCACTCCAGCCAGCCAGGAGGAGGGGGTGGAGGAGAATGGCTGGCCAGAGGGCATGTGACTGTGACAACGATGAAAGATCAGAGATAATAATAAGGTAAGAGAGATGCATCAGTTTACATTAACCCCTACACACTGTAGGAAGGAGTCCCTGAAACTGATTCACTGACACAGATTTGTTTTAACTTTAGAGTGCACTGGCAGGGCTGTGCTGGGAGAGGCGGAGGGAGGCGGGATGACGTCATCCATGCATCAAATTTGAATCATTCAAGGCTGCACTGCGATGCATCAATGCTACGATTACCGGTAATTTCAACACCCCTACTGAAGACTGTGTTACCATAATCCTTCTAATGTCGCAACACCCCACTTCTAGTGCTTGTCATGACACAAGGACTTCTGGTGCTTGCCGAATGTATTTCACTTCAATCTTCAATGCTTGGTGACTTTTTATCCTCTGAAGCAGCAGTGGTTGTTAATGATCCACTGCTTTCTACAGGTTAACACTCTGAATCTGACTGCAGGAAGGAAGTAAAAGTATGTCTATCCAGAACAATAGGCCTGCAGACTGGCTGTATAAATACAGTGGTTGGTCGGTAGGTGGTTAAAATACATGTGACTTTGGTATCACTTCCAGAATACTGCATGCAGTGCAGGCGGGTGACATTTCCTCCATGTTCCCCTCCTTGTTGAGCGGTAAGTAAGGGTCACATAAGAAAAACACCAGGGTGGGTTTTTCTGGGTTATGCTTGGCACCTAGAACAGGGTCACTCTCCTGCACATGGAGTGCCTTTACTTGAGCAGATGACTGAACTATAATTGACTCTCTTGATGTCAATGTACTATGCTACTGTCACTGTTGCATTTAGGAGGGACACGCAGAGCGATGCACTCTCCGCCTGTCCAATGTATCTCTGCAACCTCACTCCCAGTAACTGAATGGGGTCCCTCTGTGCACCTAGCACAGACTCCATGCATGCACTCACTTAACTCTTTCTCTTGAGGACCTCTGTGGTGCAGATCTGTTCCTATTGTTATAGGAGACAGATCACTCACAGATAAAGTGCTGACAACAACTCTCTCGTTGCAAGGGGCAATCCCACCTAGCACAAACACACGCCTCACGACAGGCTGTTAAACCTTTGTTACCCTTTGTAACCACTTGTGCCTTGATACCCCATTATGATAACTGACTCGAGCTGTAGACATTGGGTTTGATTTACTAAAATTGGAGAGTGCACAATCTAGTGCAGCTCTGCACAGAAACTAGTCAGCTTCAAAGCTTAACTGAACAAGCTAAAGTTAGAAGCTGAGCACAGCTGCACCAGATTTTGAACTCTCCAGTTTTAGTAAATCAATCCCTATGTGTACTTGCATTACACCTCTTTAGTAACCTCAGACCAGGCAAAAATGAAATTTTAAATGCTTTACTCAAACAGGCATGGCAGTCAAACAAAGGCACCAGTCTTTCACTAAACTAATCCCTAATTCAGGCTTGTGGTTTCCCTAGCATACCTGCACAGAGAAGAGTCTATTTTTAGCAAAGTCCAAGGTGGCAGGGTCCAGAGTTGGTATTTTCAGTGAGGACTGCAAGTCCAAGCAATCCCCCTATGCTGTGGAAGGCTCCTGAAACCATTATTAGCAGGAACTCTGGACTTGGCATGGCACAGCTGACTGGTAGGACAGACTACAGCGATGCCATCAGCGGTAAAGATGACAACAGCAATGAGTGACTCCGGGACTCCGGCCCCTGTACCCTTTTATAATGACACAGGACCAGTGGGTCAGACCCTAGAAACTGTAATGGAAATATTGAAGTCTACAATACTTTTTTTACCTGAAATGAACATTATAGTGAACTTTTGATGACTCTAAAGTTTCAGATCACTGCCTGGACATTCTGAGAACAGCTGACATCATAAAACAGCTCTGTTGTATTGTATCTAGAGGCAATATCTGGGCTGTTATCTGGGCTGGGAGAGTCTGTTGTGTTGTATCTAGAGTTGGTATCATTGAAGGTCTGTTTTTCTTTTGTCCACGATACTGTCTTGAGGATGACCAGAACCTGATCAACATTCTTAAAGTGGAGTTCCACTCATTTTAATAGGTTTAGATGTTTGTAATCCCCTTTAAAAATACTTTTACCAATGGAAACTATGTATCCCAGCAGCCCTTGCGAATCGCCTAGTGACGAAATCTTGCATTATTACACCAGCACCAGCTGTACTCGGATGTATTGCATTGAATCCGCGCTCTGCCCCGCCTCCTATAAGTGAGCTCTACGGGATGTATTGCTTTGAGTCCGTGAGCGCGGACTGAAAGCATTACATCCCATGAGCGCGAACTGAAAGCATTACATCCCGTAGAGCTCACTGAGAGGAGGCGGGGTCGAGCGGAGCACGAAATCAAAGCAATACATCCAAGTACAGCTGGTGCTGGTGTAATAATGCGAGATTTCGTCACTAGGCGATTTGCAAGGGCTGCTGGGATACATCCCAGCAGCCCTTGCGAATCTCCGAGTGACGTAATGGCCTATAGGTGGCCGGACCCGGAAGTGCGGATGAATAAAGAAGAAAAATAGGTATTTGCTTAGAAAAAAAAATGTTTCCATTGGTAAAAGTATTTTTAAAGGGGATTACATACATCTAAACTTATTAAAATGGGTGGAACTCCACTTTAAGTTAAGGGTGTGTTTTTTTTCTAGTTCTTCTTTATTGTAACTAAAGGGGGTTGAGTAGAGAAGGTATATAAAAACAGTCAAAGCTCTGAACAAAATCTCTTTGAGCCCAGACCTCAGACGACCAGGATGTTTGCGTAACATATCACCTTTATTTCTCGTTTTTCTTTTCTTTAACTTTTCTGTCCTGCCATTTGTCCTAATATACTGATAGCATTTGTATTTCCATAGTACCATCATTCTTTTATATTGTATTACTCACTTACTTTGTGGTTCATTTTATTTGATGTTATTAGTGTCGAGGGGGGGGGGGGGAAGGGGGAGGGTAAATATAGTTAGTATCAGGTAAAAAAGGCAATCGGCATATTGGATAAAACAAAGTAATGGATAATGTATAATGAACATAAAATCCGTGGACTGTATTTAAATATGAAGCCGATTCGCCTGTAGTTACTAACCAATAGAATGGGTAGGAGGGGAAAAAGAACGGGACTTTATATGAGGTGTGTGAGAACGGTTGGCAGGTAAAAATTACAATGACATGTATAAAACATATGAAAAGATTTAATTGAACAAATCTCATCACGATACATAGCATATTGATGAATGCATGATACAAACATGTGATAGTTCATATTTGAAGAAAAAAAACAATGTTGAACACTCCATGCATGGGTAATAGGATGCACATTGGAAGGGGATGAACAATGATGGTAATTGCCATGTAAGGAATCCAGTATTGAAAGATAGGATGGATGCACATAAAACAGCTTGATGCGTTTCGCAGATTATTCCCACTCATCAGGAGCAAATGCATCGCCAAACCCACTTAACAGTGGAAACATGTAGATAGGGTAAGGGAATGGATATTTAGATAGAATAGTTGGGTAAAAATATTTTGGTCAAAGTAATGTGGATGATTTTCCAGGTGGGCAGGGGGTCCTTTTCGGGAGCTGTGACGGCCTCGTCTGCGGCCAAAGGGCACCCCAAGTGGACATCCATGAAGGAGAGAAGCAACAATAACCCAGATTGATGCGTGATGATGGTGTCACATAAAATCCCAGGGTTGACTGTGTGAATAAAGTGAGGGGTAAAATAGTTACTATACAGTTGGTATAATTTGGTGACAGGTTTCTGATGTTATTAGTGACTAGCTTTTCTTCTGTAATAAATTTGGATTTTATTTCTCTTTTTTTTTTGCACAGTGGTTATTCATTATTAATATTCTTTTAATGAAAGAGATACAACAAGGCCTAATTTTGACATAAATAAAAGGTGTTGATCACTTATTATATCTATAATCACAGATAGGATCAAAAGAATTAGTGTGGTAGTAAAATTAGTCAAAACAAAGCCCGCCAAGAAAAACCCGAAACACATACTTAACTCTAACCCTCCCAGATGGGGCAGCATTAAACTAAACTGCAATAGGCAACCTGCCTACATGCATACATACACTTGCCCCAACAAGAGATTCTAGCTGCAATTCTACACTTATTCACTTGCTATATGGTCCCGCCCTGACATGTTTCGTCATTAAGACTTTGTCCGAGGTTGTGGCCATACGGCGCAGCGCTCCAGTATTTGTAAGACACCCACTACTTACCCTATGTTGCCCATTAATCCTAGTTGATTGGACTACCACAACAACAGACAGGCATTAGGACAATCAAAAACATATATCTCAGATGTTATTCTGATATTAACCTTATACTACCCACATCGGAAACTATTCCCCCAGGTATACATTTATTTAAACCAAAATAATTATTCTAAAACAATACAATAGCACTCAAAATTCATATTTATACAGTACTGACCTAATATGATATACAATAAATTTTTAATAAAAAATACAAACATTTAAATCTCATTTATTATTGTGTATATAATAACCTAAAATTATTCTATGCGATGGACACTAATAAATCAAACAACTTGATTGCATATCGTCATTAGTGGTCACTAATAAAACAGTTCATATCCAGCTCCACATTTATTCCTTTAGGCATTAATGTGTCTGTTAAATATATCAACTTTGTTTCTCTCCTTGTTTCTCTCCTTGTTTCTCTCCTAGACACTTCTCTAACTCTTTTTTCACTATTTTCTCCCCTCCAGGCTATCAACCCCCCCAACATTTTAAGCCTTATGGGTCTTTATTGTGATGTTGTTTAAAATGTAAGGACACTCTATAGTATTTGAATCCTATTTGGATGTTATGTATATGTTCAGGAATACGTTTTTTTAATGGTGGTGTTTTTGAGCGCCCACTATACATGAGCCCACAAGGACATTCCAGAGCATAAACTACAAATGTGGTAGCTGTAGATCTAAATGTATTTAGGCCTCTAATGGTGTTATAAACCTGTCAACATGCTTTACACTTCTGCAAGCAAAAAAAACAGCTCCATCCCAAAACATTTGGGGTCTAGCTGGCGGGGCCAGAACCTTCTCTACCACTTTATCTGCAAGACTTTCCTATATATAAATGTGAAGTTATCAGGAAGAGCATGGTTTAAATTTCAAATTGGGCCCAAAGTGTCAAAATGTTGTGTGGCCACCATTATTTTCCAACACTGCCTTAACCCTCTTGGACATGGAGCTCACCAGAGCTTCATAGGCTGCCACTGGAGTCCTCTTCCACTCATTCATGATGACATCACAGAGCTGGTGGATGTTAGAGACCTTGCACTCCTCCAACTTCTGTTTGAGGATGCGTTTTATTCTTTTATTTAATTTCTGTTATATATATATATATATATATATATATATATATATATATATATATACTATAATATTAAGGTTGGTGGTTGTGTTTGTTGCCTTGTGAGTAGTTTTTTCTTTGAGTGATATGAAATTTTCTGGTACTTACTATGCTACTGAGCCAGTGCACCACCGAGGGGAAGTGGATGAGAGGAAAGGAGTTGTAGAATGCCATACTGACCTGTTCATGCCTGATAGAGAGGGGACATTTGGGAGGTCCTACCATTTAATACCTATTTTAAAAAACATTTTATGAGTCACTTTTGATAAGGGGTCATAATGATCGGATAAGCCATTTACCTATCCAGGAAATATAGAGGGCAAAGGTGGCAACATTGTCGTGATATTGAGTCAAGAGATATAGACTTTACCTTTTCACAAGCACTTTTTCACAAGCACTATTTATTATTGATTTTGATATCACATTTTTGCACTTATATAAATTCATTACTTTTGGTTTACAGTAGATATATACATTTTTGCACTATTTAGTTGTGGAATTAGCTGTAGTTAAGTCTTCATCTGCAAAGTTTATCTAACACTAGGGATGTCATTTTATTTTACCAGCAGCTAAGGGTAATTGCTTATAATTTTGCTGAGCCCAGGGGATAAGATATACTTTTTGGTATTCATCACATGTACAGTATGTAGAGGGAATAGATCATACATACACCATATCAGTCTAGCTCAGCATACTGAAAGATAACACCCTCCCTTGCTACTTCCTGTTTCATCATAATCAGTCCTTATCTCTACAGCTCTACAGCTCTCAGGCTTGTGAACCAACTAGAAGATATTTACAGACTAATCAAAAACTGATGGACCAAGGCACATCTCCTGCTATGCACAGAAATCATAATACATAGTTGCGGACATTGGAAAGTGGTTTTGGAAGGACACCTATGTAAAAAAAGGGAAATTGAGCTAGTGAACTGGGCGCATAGGGGGTGTGGGAAGTGGGTGTGGCCAGTTGAGTACATTTGAGATGTTCATACTGTATGCAGACATTTGCGCAAAAATGTAAATGCATACAGCATAAATTGTATATATACACGTAAAAGTGCCAAACAATTCTTAAAGCAGCATTTTTTTGCACCAGTGTCCATGAGACCCAAAACACACGCAAATGTGTGAATTTTAGTACATGTGTTGTGCTGTAAATGAGACCCTATGTACAGTAGGCTTAGAAATATGTTTAGAAAAAATGTTTAGAAATAGGGTGTACATTTGATTCTGCGCTTTTTCTCACTTCAGAAGAAGACATTCTATGTTGCCAGTGTAGCGCTGTCTCCGTAGGGCTTGCTGTATGATGACATGTTGGGCCTCCTCTGATTACCAGCACACAGTCACTTAGGGAACAGTTCACACATCCCTCATTACTCCAGATGGCTTGTCACACAATACACAGTCCAGGGGTATTGGTTTTTAGTGTTTATTTTGGAACTTGGATGGGAGAAGAGCATAGTGGAATATTCCAACTGTAACTATTCACAAACTCTCACTTGGCCTCACCAGGTTGCTTGTGGAAGCAGCTGCACTGCTTAATCCATACTGCCACATGTATGGAAAGGGTTAAGTTCCTTGCTCTTTTCTCTCCAGCAATAGACTTGGTGAATCTACATTATCTTCAGAACACTCACTAACATCCCTTTTACTGAAACCCGTCTACTGACTCTTCTAGCTGCAGGGGTGGCCCCCCTCAGGTCAGGCCCAATGACACAGATCTGTACTCACTGTTCTGCAGAATCAGATCCTCCAGTGTGTCCCCTTTCAGTCAGCTTCACCGGACCTCTGGGTTCAGTTGATCACTAGCACTCTCTAAGCCCTCAGGTCGACTACCTGAGGCCGCATGGCACCTCTACAGAAGAGGAGGCAGCTGCACCTGCCCTCCCGGACTCCAATAGCCAGCCGAAAGACCCTCTTTTATACAGTATCCCAGCATGCACTGAGGCACTTTGATACAGCTCTTGTAATATGGCAGAGGAAAATGCCTGTGCACTCATTTGTCAGGCTTCCTCCCACTGTCCTATATGCCTCCCTATTATACCAGTGTGAAACACTCTGCAGACAGAATGAGTTGCACCTGAGGACAATGAGCAGACCTCACTAACAGATTCTGCTCTCTGGTAGGCAGACAACAATATAAATTTACCTGCAGTCCTTCTGGTAAGCAGACAGGTCTCAAAACTATGCTTTTTCTCCAGCACCTAGCAAGGAGGGTGCCACACCAGTGCAGCCACAGTTCCCTGCCCATAGGTAATGAATAAGTGAATGGGGGTAAGGAAGGGTTCAGAACCTGAAGGTCCAAAATCAGAAGGACAGTAAGGACTGCCTACTATAGTGTCATTCTGGATTATATATGGCATTTGCATGGCAGCAGCATCTGTGCCCTAACTTGCAGTTGCAATGGGAGCAGCAGCTAAAGAGCTATATTAAAAAGGGATCAGTGTGTTCCTGTAGTTATTGTCAGTGGTCTGGATTATCTGGGGCAATTACTTAGCAACTATGAACAATGCTGTTCAGTACAGTTGTCACCATAGGATAGGACGAATCACAGGAAGCCAGAGGTGACCAGGACACTGAGAGCAGACAATGGAGCATTCTGGGACACCAGATGATCCACAAGGCCCTTGAAACAGCATTAGCAGTAGGAAGATGTTTCATTCTTTGCTGAAAGGCTGAGTAAGGCTGGCCATACACTATACAATTTTCTTATTCAATTCCCTTTAGATTTACCTTAAACTATGTAGTGCAAGGGCCTGCCTGACTGCATACAAATTGAAAGTGTTTAGGTTTGACCCTATATTACATGGTTTTGGTAAATCTAAAGGAAAGTTGAACAAGAAAATTGTATAGTGTATGGCCAGCCTAAAGGTCCGTAGTGTGTGTGCGCACAAACCTTCCCTAATGTATGACATCAGCACTAGGTCTCCTCAGTCTGAACCGTTACCTGAGAAAAAAAAAGGATGGGAATTTTAATTAACAAATGGTCTTCAAGGGTTAAATTGTGAGGAAGCCCCTGTTGATGGAACTGATTGTACTCTAGCAGAGTCTAGTGTTTGAAGATTACATATCGAAAGAAGTTAACTGCAACAGTGACTTCTATACAGAGTGAGATTACAGAGACCAAATCATACCAGAAACTGTGCCCTCTTTCTGAAACTAGAATATGGTCTGTGGGTAACAGGCTCATGGCACATTTGACTGATAAGCATTACTTTGCAAAGTTCATTGTCCAAAAGGAAAAGGATGGAGACTATGTTTTTTTTTACTAAAAGCAAATCCACTGTGCACTTGGAAGTGCAGTTGCTGTAGATCTGAGGGGGACACTAAAAAACAGCATTTTTGCTTGCACGTGGTTGGATGATAGAAATCAGCAGAGCTTCCCCTCATTTCAGATCTTCCCCTCAGATCTACAGCAACTGCACTTCCGAGTGCACTTGTAGTACACAGTGAATTTCCATTTAGTAAACCAAACTTCATGTCACACCAGAGGTTGTGCCAAAACTCTGAAACTGGAAACTGGCTGTGACAAACTGACACAGTACACATGGAACTGGAAAGTGCCACCATGCAGAATCAAATGCCCCCAGGACCCATATTGTAATAGGTAAAAAAACCAAACAAGAATAGAAGAACGGATTTTATAGGTTGCCACATATGACCCCAAAATGAAAGAGGTGATTAGTAGAATTTTATATACAAATATACAGTTTATTCACAATCCAAAAATCATAAAAATCAATATAAAAGCTTCATGCACTCATAGTAAATAAGCCATAGGGATGTCAAACCACAGGGATTGTATATATTATGTTTTGCAATTGCGGGGCATTCTATATAGGGAAGACAAAACGCCAAGTCTGGTACAGAATCAGGTACCACATATATTATGGAAGGAACAACAAACTATTTACTCCCATTGGGCAACATATCACTCTTACCCACAAATGGGATACCAGTGTTAATAAATTTGAGGCGTTGGAACGCATATTTCCGGATCCAAGAGGAGGGGGTTTTGACAAAATAATTCTCCAACGTGAAGCCAGATGGATTTATTCACTACACGCTACTATGGCAACAGGCCTCAGGCCATGAGTTTTAAACCATATTTGTAGCTTAGATGGTTAAATGCACTGGGCTGGATATGTGGTCCTTTGTTTCTTTCCTTTGTCTTTTCCCTGTTCCGCTGCCCCCCCTCCCTCTTTTTTGCTTTGTCTCCCTTATATTGTTTGGGCGAGTTATGTACTTTCTCTCCCATCCACACATAAGTTGGTCAGTACAATATGTTTCCCAAATCATGAGCATATATCTTGTTAATTGTTATAAATATGATCGTGTCTATGTATCTCGTACCTGGGACTCATATAGTTATCTTGTCATTTCAGGTGATTTAACGTTCTGTCATTTACTTGACATATGGGATTATCCCAGAGTGATTGATTTGCAGGGGATCGATATATCTGTGGTTGTTGGTGTCTTTTCGGGTGGGCATATGCGTTTTACATGGCCGTTCATGAATTACATCTGGTTTGCAGTCGTTACTCTGCCTTAGATGGCTTTGTCCTCCCATTGGCTCTTTCCCCACCCTCCTCTGCACTGTCATCTTTTTAGGGCTGGGTATAGTCCCCTCCCTCAGAGAAAGGAGCGTGGCTTGAGCTCTGCCGCCCTGAGCGCCATCTTGCACATGGGCGGCGGGTGGAACGCACGTGGTTTTGTGACGTCATAACCCGGAAGTTCAGGGATTGACATAAAGGGATTCCCCCAACAGCCCACTGTTCATTCCTCTTGGGTGCATTGAGGTCGAGTGTGAGGCAGCTGCATTCAGGTAGAAGTTTTGAGCCAGTGTGGCTGTAACTGATGGAAATGCTATGATAGATGTACCATCCATACAGCTTATGTTTGTATGTGTCTGCTTTCTTTTTTAGTTAGTGGAATCCTGCAGGAATTTGGTATAAAACTCCACTTGGATAGAGGGACCGTTATCCCATTTGCCTGAATGGGAGTGACTAGGGGTGGATGTACCCTTCCTAGATCTTGGGCTACTGAAATATTACTATTTTCAAAACTACACATCCAAACTACTCTGATGGGCAAATATGTACTTGCCTGACAGGTATTAACAGATATTATTAATAGAGATTAAAATAAATCTACAGTACTGCTATACAGCACTTTTGTGGCATCGCTGTAAAAAATAAACTGTGTCTTTTTTTCTTTATATATTGGTGATATAGATGTTGGAATATTAGGGCAATGAGGCCTTTTTAGGTGGGATATCCGGCAGTCCCTATGCTCGCCCAAAATACATTTAATGATGACCCAGCAGATTCAATCGATTTTGCTGTAAGTGCTCTCTGGGGATTG
Source organism: Pelophylax lessonae (assembly GCF_965119305.1). Taxonomy (NCBI): domain Eukaryota; kingdom Metazoa; phylum Chordata; class Amphibia; order Anura; family Ranidae; genus Pelophylax; species Pelophylax lessonae. The sequence goes on from NC_138771.1 coordinate 351,806,072, forward strand.
TCAACTTACCGTTATATCAGGGATTCAATATATGTTTATATCTGAGTTAACTATGAAACTACATTTATGTATATACTTAATCTGTGTTTATTATATTTAGCAGAATGTAATTTCCTCCTATGTTGGTCCTGAGGAAACTACGCAATATAGCGAAACGCGTTTACCTACGGAGGCGACCCAACATATAGACACCCTCTCTGGGGACCTATACCCAGGATGATGCAATAGCTAGGGAAGTGCTGTACTAGGGTCACTTTCTCTATTAATATGTCTCTCTTATGATTTTAAATGTTTATTTTATTGTATTTTGAATGTTATGTTGTGAATCCTGTTTTAATGATATGTGCATTAATAAAATATTTTAAAAATACTTTTTTATACATTGGGTCGGTCTCATGCTCATGCCATTAAAGTCCTCCTGCTGCAGGATGGGGTCCTGCTTTCCTTTTTCCCACTTATAGTAAATGTCAACTATATGCCCAATGGGATAGCAATGCACTTGACCCATACAAATCTAGCCCAAAAAGGTATATATAACATATATACATGCAGCATATGTTACAGGTTTCCAAAAAACTTTACTGAGCCAGATGGCATAGAGAGTCCAAAAGCCAATAATAATTTCTATGTGTTAAACATGGCTTCTTCAGGAGAACCTACTTAAAACAGATTAAAATTACTTACATAACTTGATTATAATTCCTACCTATAAATGCCATATCAAGTACTCATATATTTATAGTTTAAAAGCTCAGAGATGCTCAGTCCAAGAGGATTCCAGACTACCCCAGAAACATGGGAAATAGGGCCAGGGAGTTCCTGGCCCTATTTAGTCTTTTTTAATTTTTTCAATCTCTTCATTCAATTTTATCGGGACATAAGAATGATATTTTTTCATTATTATAATTCATTAGGTTATGTACTGCCCTTGGGAGTCCTCCTAACAGCTGTGTTAGCCCTAAAACAGTATTCCCATGTTTCTGGGGTAGCCTGGATTCCTCTGTTTGGTCTGAGCATCTTTGAGCTTTTTATCTGTGATGCCTGTCTTTACACATGAACTTTACTGGCATCCCAGTCTTAGTCCGTGGGGTTCAATATTGAGTTGGCTCACCCTTTGCAGCTAAAACAGCTTCAACTCTTCTGGAAAGGGTGTCCACAAGTATGTGTGTGTCCAATGGAATTTTTGACCATTCTTCCAGAAGCGCATTTGTGAGGTCAGGCATTGATGTTGGATGAGAAGGCTTGACTCACAGTCTAAGCTCTAATTCATCCCGAAGGTGTTTTTATCAGGCTGAGATCAGGGCTCTGTGTAAGCCAATCAAGTTCCTCTACCCCAAACTTTCTCATCCATGACTTTATGAACCTTGCTTTGTGCACCTGTTCAAATCATTTGGTGGAGGGGGGATTATGGTGTGGGGTTGTTTTTCAGGGGTTGGGCTAGGCCCCTTAGTTCCAGTGAAGGGAACTCTTAAGGCGTCAGCATACCAAGACATTTTGGACAATTTCATGCTCCCAACTTTGTGGGAACAGTTTGGAGATGGCCCCTTCCTGTTCCAACATGACTGCACACCATTGCAAAAAGCAACATCCATAAAGACATGGATGAGCGAGTTTTGGGGTAAAGGAACTTGACTGGCCAGCCTTCTGAGAAGAGTTGAAGCTGTTATAGCTGCAAAGTGTGGGCCCACTCAATATTGAACCCTACCGATTAAGACTGGGTTGTCATTAAAGTTCATGTGCGTGCAAAACCTGGCATCCCAATACTTTTGACAATATAGTGTATATGTGAGTACTCGTATATGGCATTTATAGGTAGGAATTTTAATCAAGTTATGTAAGTAATTGTAATCTGTTTTCCAATATATGTAGGATTTCCTGAAAAAGCCATTTTTGGCAAAATGCGTAGGGATCAAGATTGGCATTTGGATTCTCTATACCATCCAGCCCAGTACACTTTTTTGGAAATGTGTCACTTATGCTGCGTGCACATACATTGCATATATGCTTTTGAGCTAGATTTGTATGGGTCAAGTGCATTGCTATAAAATTGGGATTATAGTTCACATTTACTGTAAGAGCTTAGAGCTTTTATACTGATTTTAATGATTTTTGGATTGTGAATAAACTTTGTATATTTTTATATAAAATGCAAGTACTCTCTTCCTTAATTTTGGGGTTATATGTGGCAACCTGTAAAGTCAATTCTTCTATTCTTGTTTGGTTTTGATTAGTTATTGGATGTGGTGCCACGTCAACAGTTTGTGCTTCATTTTGTGTTACATATTGTAATAGGTTAGGTTTGCTCTGGTCAGAGGCTTAGTCATATATAGAGGGTTTAGATTTAGAAACTGAGTCACACCAGAAGTTGTGGCGCTGCTCAAAATTGGAGAAGTGTTCTGTGAATAATCAATACATATCACAATGTCTTCACCACAACCAAAGGCTTAGTCACAGAGTGAGTCTTCAGAGACTGGCTCATACCAGAGACTGTGCCTTGACTCTGGACCTGAAAACCACTGTGATAACTAACACAGTGCATAAGAGCCCATTCAGACTAGCGCGACTTGTCAGGTGACCAAGTCGCCTGACAAGTCACGGTCGGTCGCTCGCCATTGAGTAGTACAGGACCCGTTCTAATAGGAGCGACACAAGTCGCTCCGACTTAGAAAAAGGGTCCTGTACTACTTTGGGGCGACCTGGGAGCGACTTGCATAGACTTCCATTATGTGAAGTCCCTGCAAGTCGCGCCAAAGTCGTGGTGCACGCTGTGCACCACGACTTCACAGGTTGCCCCTCGAAGTCAGATCGCGCCAGTCTGAATGGGCTGTAAAGGTCTAGAAAGTGCCACAAGCAGAGCGTAATGCCCAAAGGTCCCATTCCAGTCTAGCCCCACAATCTTCAGTCCAGCAGAGTTCAGGTATGGTCTGCAAAGCTATTGCTGAGGAAACACCTATTTGTATAACTTATGTATAGAGACCAGCAGAAGCTGTATAGTAACCCTCATAATTAAAGAGAAAAAGAAATCGAGCATGTAGCAGTAACAAGCATGTTGATGAATACAAATTTTTAAAAATATAGTAAAACAATTGATATCATTTTACTCAGTTAAAGTGGGTGTAAACCTGATTCATGAAATTTGACCTAAGCACATCTATCTGTAGTGTTTTCTTATCTCTCTCTCCAAAGCCCTGAGTCCTGTGTCTTTCTGCTGTTTCGTTGCTCTGTTATCAGCATGGTAAATTCTGACAAGTTCTCAGACAGCTGAGATAAGACCAAGCTAAAATTTGTGTAGTGGGAGGTTGCTATAAATAGATTAGCAGAGAGCTTGTCTTGTCACAGCACAGCTCTACAGGTCTCTGCCTATGTTGAGTGGGGGTGTGTGCCTTTCCTCCAATCACGGTATTGGCTGTATGCTAAGAATCCACTCCCAGTGCTGAACAGGAAGAGAGAATCTCTAACATGATGTGCACTTTCTAAAGAATATATATAGCTGAAGACAGCAGATATGCATGTAAAACATATGTAGGGAGATTAGTTTTAATCTCTATGTATCATCTGAGGCTGTTCACTTCACTTGGTATATGTGAGAGTTTGCAACCACTTTAAGATGCAGGGAAAGCAACCAATCTCTTAGGACACTAGAAAAAACACTAAGGCATAATGGTTGAAGGTGGGGTTATCCGAGGCCCGGCTAAAGCATTTTCTTGTTCACCAGGTACCACATCTCCTTAGGGCAGCATATACAGTAGTCCAGTGTCCAAGAATGTCTACATTCTGGTGTTCCTTAATGAAAAATAAAGACATTTACAGTAGATTCACCTATTCCTCCATTTATTAATGTGTCGACCATGTGTTTGTGTGCACCATGAATTGTAAACCAGAATAAATAAATGGCATTATTATTGATAATGATCCCTATAGATCTTTCAAACGGTAAGTTATAATGGTGTCCAATCGGCTATCTTTTAGCAAAGCAGCAGCTAACTTTGACTATTGAGCTCTGTAAATGGGCAGCATATGCAACAAGAAAAAGTGACAACTTGGAAAATATGCAAAAAGGGGCCTAAAGCTCCAGCCACTGGCTAGTGAGAAGACAAAATAATAACTATATGCAAGTAGTCATATTTGCCATACTAAACATATACAGTAGATGTTTAAAAAATGTTTTTTTTTTGTTCTGACTATATATGACAGAAAATATGTACAAAACTGCCGTTCCTTCAGAGCCCTGTGGCGTGGACAGCGGCTCCCGCGCACATGCGCAGGGGGTGATGTAATCGCGCCTCCGGCAATCAGATGGCCGGAGGACACGAACCAGGAAGCAGGACGGCTAAACATGTCGGCTGTCCTGTCGCTGAGCGGGCAGCACTGCGGGGGCTTCGTTTTAAGGTAAGTATATCATAATGAGCTAGTATGCGATGCATACTAGCTCATTATGCCTTTGTCTTTACAGGCTTTTATTTTTCTCATTTTTTTAGGAGGGTTTACTTCCTCTTTAAGTAACACTTACAAGTCTTGTCCATCCCCAGCCTGTGATTGGACAGAGAAGGCGAAAAAACAGGCTAATAAGCTCATCTCTCTGTCACTTGCCTCTGTCCTCCTATTGTCATGTTCTCTCTTAGCAAATGAGCACACCAAATTGGCTGCATGTGCTACTCTTCTCCTTCTGCAAGTCTGAGCTCTGCTATACATCAGACTGCAAATTGCTGATCCCAAGGTAAATGTAGGTTCTTTCACTGCTTGTATTAAAAAATACATTAATGTAGTTCTGTTTTTCATTATTACATCATTATTGTGTGCCTTATAGGTGCCATGAGTTCAGACTTAAAAAAATGATTCTCTTGCTGGATTTCTGTCACATCTTAGACAAAACAGAATTAATTTCTAACAATTTAAAAAAAATGCTCCAAGGCAGCTTTCAGTCTCTGAATATTCCAAATATGTATTTTACACATTGCCGATTGGATGTTCTAAACTGTTGGGAAGATGAGTATCTAACAATGAGATATGATGGATATCTTTGGGAGTTTTGATGATAACCTTCAAAAGTACTTACTGAAAAATGTTGATTCAAGTATAACTAATGGTAAAATATTTTTTTCTAGTTGGAAGAGGGTGGAGAGGGTTCCGAACAGCTGCTGAGCTTTTATTGCTGTCTGTGCCCCCCATTAGGAAGATTCACCCTCTCTATTTTTCCTGTTTACCATTATCACTTAAATAAAATAACATTTCGGATTGTTACAAGAACAGGAAAAGAGGAATAATCTTCCAATAGGGCCACAAGTTATGGTGACAACCAGGGAGCCCCTCACTTTGGAGGAGTTTTTCCCTACTTCCTATTTTGGCTATAGGAGAGGAAGTGAAGGGAAATCTCCTCAGTGGGTACCAGATGGCCAAAAAAAAACTGATGGGGGGTATAACCTTTCCTTACTCTATTCAAAATGACAAAAAAAAAAAAAGTTTTGAGGGCACAAGGTTAAAGAATAAAGAGGAATGGATATTTTATGTAATTACAGAAGCTAGGGGAGATCACTGGAGTATTGGCGCCTACTACACAGATTCCCAGCTTCTAGAGGCATTCCACGGGTATAATACACTATATTACCAAAAGTATTGGAACGCCTGCCTTTACACACACACATAAACTTTAATGGCATCCCAGTCTTAGTCCGTAGGGTTCAATATTGAGTTGGCCCACCCTTTGCAGCTATAACAGCTTCAATTCTTCTGGGAAGGCTGTCCACAAGGACCATTATTAAAAAACACTGGAATATTCTTAGGAAGGATAAAGTAGAAGGGTTGACTTTATCAGTAAACCTGGTGTTTATATACAAAAAAAGCCCCCACATTAAAACAGTAGTGGAACAGGTAATCAGATCCTTGATCTGATACCTCTTCTAGTACTGGGGGATACAAATTCTCTCTTTTTTTTTAGTTTTGCTTCTAGCTTGACGGCATGCTGAGCATCTGCCACATGCACGGAAACCAGTAACAAAGCTAAATAATGTGCTCTTCTTTCATATAGGGGGATTAATGATTCCTGACCTGGAGCTAACTTATCTTTTAATGTGGGGGCTTTTTTTATATAAACACCAGGTTTACTGGTAAAGCCGACCTTAATACTTTATCCTTCCTAAGAATATTCCAATGTTTTTTAATAATCTTTTTTACCTGCATAAACTGCACATTGTAATCTAGTACCACTTTATATTCAAAATTCCGAACCTCCCGTTGTTTACCATGCTGAAAAAATAATTTCCTATCCATTTCTGTTTCAATATTTTTCATTAAAGGTTTTCACAAATAAAGTAAATTCCAGTATTTATTTTTATCAATACGCAATATCCAACATTTAAATTGCATACAAAATAAAACCAATTTAACTGCACTAATACTGAGCGAAAGACATTTCTACATTTCTCCCACTGGCAAGGGACAATTTCCCCTAAGATAACTGTCCTCAGCACATAGCTGAGATATAGAACACCTAGCTACATCATTGATTCTCAATGAACCACAATCTAATTTGGTAGTATGTAGAGAGGCAATAAAACATAAATGTCCCAGCATGTCTTTCCATTGTAATATGATAGCAATGTGATTTGAAGGGGTTCAGACTACGTCCTACACCTCAGAAGGTGCAAATCCTCTCAACCAGTGGGAGAGGGACACTCCAACACCCCATAACCATGGAAAGAGCCCAAGCTCACTAAAAATTTGAGGGATAGAAAAAGTGGAGAGACATTGGAGGAGGAGGGGGGGGGGGGTAATTACATAAGGCAAATGAGTAGAAGGGAATCCTTCTGGATTTTTGAGGCCAATGTTTTTGAGGGGGCCTCAATGGGGATCTTGATCTCAATTGTTTTATTAGTGACAGATAATTTTATTATATTTTTGTCCTTGTAACATTCTATGATCATTAATTTGCATCTCATTATCTTTTATTTTAAACATTCTTTTTTGTTTCCACTCAGGGTTTTTTTTTTTTTAACAGAAAAGTTTTATTAATAGAAAACAGCAATAAACAGAAACAACCATCAAGGTACATTATCCAAAAAACAGAGCAGTATAAACAAAACTCATGTACACAAACTCAAGTATGGTATGCAAACATCAGGAACTAGCACAGTATGTCATCAAAGGGTGGCAAACACGAGCAAACACGAGCAAAACGAACCGAATCTCAGACCCACGGATACTCGGGGTCCCCTAGGGAGGAGCAGGTGCGGGGCCAGAGGGCCGGGACAGGGGGTACCCACAATTGTGTCTCCCCCCCTATACCCCCAGGGTAATTCAATCTAGTACATTGCCCATATAACATAAAGTAATGGAAACAGCCCCCCCCCCCTCCGCCGCCACCAAGGTATTTTTTTTTTTTTTTTAGTATATTTCTTTTTAGTAAGTATTACGTTATTAGGAGATCCGTGTCAAAAATTCAAAAAAATTCGATTACTGATGTGTGTCTATACAGTACGTTCAGTTTACGTAATAAATATTACCCTTGTATGGTGTTGTAAAGGTGGCCACGGAGTGGCTATTTATTGGCAGGTATGCTCCAGAATTCTATGATAGTGATGCAGGTAACCATTTATTTCCGAAGAGTTGTGTCCCCCAAGATATTTTTGTGGTTACTCCTTCTGTAGATCACGCAACTTCCGGGATTAGCCTGGGTTGATGAGCAGCTGCTGTGCTGCCTGTGTGTGTGTTGGGTGAAAGGGGGTTTGGTAGGAAATGTAAACAGTGGAGTGATATCTTAGCGCCCCCCCCCCCCACACACACACACACACACTCACACACACACACACACACACACACACACACACACACACTGAAGAAGTCTACGCTTTGACGTAACGCGTATAGGGGGCAGAGCCTACCTGCTGACGTCACACCGCGGTCATCTCGTCTATGCAATACTGATGGTTTTTATGTCCCTTTAGCTAGCACTGCTGGCACACTTGTGAGTTCTTTAGCATTTCTTTTATGTGGATATTAAAATTTTAATATACAGAGACCACTATATTCAGCTATCTCTTTCCTTCATATATTCCTTTTTTGGGGCAAAGTATCAGGGCTCACTGAGCCAGCTGGAGGAAAGGTGAGTGACAGAGGATCAAAGCAACAGCAGTATGCCAAATAATCTCATATCCCCAGATAGGAACTGCTGATTTTGACCCGCTGGTGAAACAGGGGTCAAAATATGAGGTGAGCGGCTAGAATACACTGGTGAAGGCGAACACAAGCACTTTGGAATTCCTTGCACTTTTTGGTGGATTGTTTTTGTGGATTTTTTCATATATCAAGTCACACTTTTAAATATTTATGGACTTTTTGTTTCTTAATTAGATAATGGCCAATTAGAATTTTATTGCACAATTTGTTTGCTATTGGATCACACTAATGCTGATGTTTATTTTTTATTGCACACCTAGTTGCGCACCTCTATGTTTGGGTTTATATATTCTGTTAAATGTTGTGAAAGCATTTTAGTGAAAGCAGCCACTTGGTGTTTTTTATATAATTTTATGCATCATTGTGTTCACACATGGATTGAAGTTTTGGTTATCTGAGGAACTTAACTGGCCTGCACAGAGTCCTGACCCCAACCTGATAGAACATCTTTGGGACGAATTAGAGCGCAGACTGCGAGCCAGGCCTTCTCATCCACATCAGTGCCTGACCTTACAAATGCGCTTCTGGAAGAATGGTCAAACATTCCCATAGACACGCTCCTAAACCTTGGGGACAGCCTTTCCAGAAGAGTTGAAGCTGTTATAGCTGCAAAGGGCGGCCAACTCAGTATTGAACCCTATGGGCTAAGACTGGGAAGCCATTAACCACTTCAGCTTCAGAAGGTTTTACCCCCTTAATGACGAGGCCATTTTTTGCGATTCGACACTGCGTTACTTTAACTGACAATTGCGCAGTCGTGCGATGCTGTACCCAAATACAATGTCCTTTTTTTTCCCCACAAATAAAGCTTTCTTTTGGTGGTATTTGATCACCTCTGCGGTTTTTAGATTTTGCACTATAAACAAAAAAAAGTTGCATTCTTGAAAAAAAAAATATATATATATATATATTTCTGCTATAAAACATTCCCAATAAAAAAACATTTTAAAATCAAATTTTTTATATCAGTACAATAGGCCAATTTGATTTGTATTCTGCTACATATGTTTGGTAAAAAAAATTCCAAAAAGCGTATTTTCATTGGTTTGCGCAAAAGTTATATTGTTTACAAAACTATGGGATAGATTTTTGGACTTTTTTTTTTTTTTGTTTTAGTAATGGTGGCGATCAGCGATTTTTAATGGTACTGCGACATTGCGGTGGACAGATTGGACCCCTAATTGACATTTATGACATTTTTTTGGGGACCAGTGACATGAATACAGTAATCAGTGCTAAATAATATGCACTGTTACTGTATAAATGACACTGGCAGGGAAGGGGTTAACACCAGGGGCGCGCAAAGGGTTAAATGTAAGCCTAAATGTGCTTAATAACTGTGGGGTGGGGGGGGGCTCTGTTACAGGTACACAGAGATCGGTGTTTAAGCTGAAACACCGGATCTCTCTGTGCCTGTGTGACAGAAGGGTCGCCTGCTTTGTTTACATAGGCAGGCGGCTCTCCCTTCAGTTTCTGTAACGATCACTGGAGGCCAGCGGCGATCGAGCTCCTCCCGCGGTCTGGCTCCCGCTGTGTCTAATCACGTCTAATGCACATAATCACGTACATGTATGTGATTATGCGCAGGGGAGCCGCCCTGCTGCAGTAAATCTGCGTGGGGCGGTCGTCAAGTGGTTAAAGTTCGTGTGCGTTTAAAGGCAGGTGTCCCAATACTTTTGGTAATATAGTGTATATCCATATTTACATTGATCCAAGCTGAATCAATGTAACCATGTCCAAATATTCATAACCCCCCTTTCAATCCTTTCCCTTTTGTCTATTTACTCACTTGTTTGTCCCGTCCTGTCCAGTGACATGGGTCTTGTTTATTATGAAATTACATGTTGTGTCTGTACTTGACTCTATATTGGAGCATGGTTTGGTTTCAAACATTTCTAACATTTGTGTATTCTGAAATTGGGAGCAAATAAAATAAAATAAATAAATAAAGGGATGTGAAATGCACTTGTAAGATCCGCCTGGAAGTGTGTTCCTCAATAAAAGCAGATATATTTGGCATGATTGGTACCTCATAAAAATGCTGTCTTTGTTATTGGTCTGTTCTCTATAAAATAAAACATTAACATCCTTTCAAATAATATACCCACTACTGTTATCAGGCTTATTAAATGGGATCGTTTTATGAACTGCTATCAGACAGTTTATATGATGGAGCCAGTAAAAACAAAATATAATTTCTATTACTGTACTTAAATCCATCACAAAATGATTGTAAATGCCTGTTTGTCTGCTGAGTATGTCAGTCTGCAGTGGTAGATAAATAGGTTGGATATGTAAAAATCCACAGCTACCAGATTTCACCTTATATCTCTCAGAGCAAAATGAAAAATGATGGTAATTAATGCTTAGTTCTGGACACAAAAACTTTATTTAAATATTTTCCTTAATAGTCACATAGGTAATAAATTCACTTTGCATGGGCAGCACTGTGGCTAAGGTGTCAGTTTATGAAACTGAGATGAGCAGTGATCCTGCTGATCATAGCTCATCTCGGATCATTATTGGTTTATGAAACAGAGATGATCGGGGGAGAACATGTTCTCTGCTGATCATCTCCGCACAGGGAGAATCTGTCATTGACTGACACAGAAACAGCCAGGTTATGAAGCTGCAATCTCCGCACTTCACTGGTGATCTGTGCCAGAATTCACACTCCCAGGTTCACCAACCTGGAGGTGGTGAATCGGGGAGAGAAGACCAAATCGGGGGAGAACTGAGGGGGAAGAAGGGAGATTATCGACATCCTTTTTCCTCGATCAGACCCCCCTGTAATGGTATCGTGCGCTGGGACACCATTTTGTCATCACGGGCATCCATGTTGTCCAGTAACACAGGCTAGCAAACAGATGTGTACCCCGAGATATTTTCCTTCCCCCTTCTCTCTCTCCCTCGAGCTAATTAGCCTCCACGTTATCCTAATTAGTATGCAAGCTTCAAAAGGAAGCCTTATCTCAAGCACATACTCGGCGGGTCATAACAAGCAGATCTTATCTTAAACGCAGACAAAGGTCTGAGCAGATGGCCAGTGAGGCTGCCTTGTAAATTCCTCAAGCCAAACTGTTAATTAGAAATGGATAGCAAAAGTGAAAACTGTGCTCAGCATTAAAGTGCTATAGGTGCATTAATAAAAAGTGCTATATGTGCATCAGTGCATTAGTGATTGTTCACAATCAATAAATATGCAAATACAATGGTATAAAATAAATAAATAAGTATTGGCATTGGTTGGGCTAGAAAAGTCCTTAAAGTGCTCTGTGCAACTGTGCAAATCTAAATCTTCAGCAATCTTGGATTAGATGGGAACCTCCACCACAAACACCTCCACCCAGTGGTCAGATGATATACTCCTTACCAGAATGCGATGACCCCTTAATTACAGGGGGTCAAACCCGGCATATCACTCCACATTGGCTCAAGGTTATCCTCATCACTGTTATCACCTCAAAGAATTTTGCCCAAATGCTTTGACAAGGTTCCGGATCTCCGGACATTAAGGTGCAAAGAAAGATAAAGGAAACTCCAATAGTGTTATACCGTTTGATACTGGATTTAATAAAAGATATATTGCACTTACATCATAGCGGTGTTTAAGCGCCTGTAGTACAAAGTATACAGCTGGTCTGGTGGATGGGACGCCGCTCTCGCTCCACGCCTCACCTCACCGGAACTCTACGGTCTCACGCTCCCGACGCACGTTGCGTCAGCCGCGCTGACGTCATCAGGGGGATCATGTGACCGTAATTTTCCTCACAATATAAATAGAAGCTGATACGCTCACAGCATCCAATCATCGTCCACCGGTTCCTACAAACCGCCCACTCTGCAGATAGACTGTTAAGTTCTGCGCCTACATACGGGTGCCTTCCGGGGACAAAATAATTGATTATTCCTTTAGACAAGTTTAACACTATTTTGGCTGTTGCGGTGTGAAACCACTATCCTTTACAGCAAACAATTGCAAACTATGTCTATGATCCAATTCTCCAAATTGCGATATATTTATTTATACTATGGATGGGATGCTGTTAAAAAATTTGACAAATTGTTTAAAAAATTCCTTAAATATCCAGTATATGTAAACACATAAAATTAAAATTATACACATTTATTTAACAACATCCTAAAATTATTCAAATTTATTGATAAATAAATAAAATGTATATAAAGGATTTTTAAAATTATTTTGGTTTTAATGGGATTGTAAAATTGTATTATGGTTGGGGCTGATGATTTCCTTTAAAAATTTGAAATATAACAATTTAAATCCACATCAATGTTCATACCTAATGGCTGCAGTGTGTTCATTTTGTAGATCCACTGGGTCTCATTCATGGAAATTTTCTTTGTCATGTTGCCCCCTCTCCAATGGTTATCTACTGCATCTATCCCACAGAAGGACATGAGGGAAGGGTCCTTATTGTGATAAAGGCGGAAATGATTGGAGAGGCTATGCTTGGGAAAGCCTCTCCTAACGTTCCCAACATGCTCATTAATCCTGACAGATAATTGACGGGTTGTCCTGCCTATATATTGCAACCCACAGGGACAACTGATTAGGTATGTCACGTGGGTGGATCTGCAGGATATGAGTCTATTGATGTTAAATTTCTGTCCTGTCACTTTGGATTGAAAGGAGGTGATTTTCCTAGGATTTTTCTTAGTCATTTGACAGGCATTACATTTCTTGCATGGATAGAAGCCTTTTACGTCCAGGAAAGTGGATTTCCTCCTTGGAGGGTCGGGTATATTGGGTGCCAACATGTGTCTGAGATTGGGGGCTTTCCTATATATAAAATGCGGTCTATCAGGTAAAATTTGATTCAGTGTTTTATCTTTCAATAAAATAGGCCAATATTTCCGGACAATCCCTTCAACTTGTTTATAATTCCTGTTAAAATCAGTTAAAAAGGCCACTTCACCTTTGTTTTCCACTTCCTTATTCTTTGTTTTTAATAATTCATTTCTTGGCATCTGCAGTACAAAATCTCTAGTCTTTTGGACTTCCTCTAGCCTATATCCCTTTTCAACAAACCTAGCTGTTAAAAGGTTTGATTGGGTGAGGTAGTCTTCATCATTTCTACAATTGCGTCTTATGCGCATATACTGCCCTTTTGGTATTCCACCTAGCCATTTGGGGTGGTGACAGCTTCTTGTGGGGATATAGCTGTTTCTATCAGTTTCTTTGAAATAACTCATGGTAGAAACAGCTCCATCCTGCTTCACCAAGGTTAGGTCAAGAAAATTTACTGACATTTTGTCCCATGTGGCCGTGAAAACCAGACCATACTGATTCCTGTTGATATGTTCAATGAATAGTTTCAGGGATTCCTCAGGACCATTCCATATCAGGAGTAGGTCGTCGATAAATCTTTTATACAGGACCAAAGAAGGGTTAGGATTTGCAAAAATTTCCCTTTCTTCCCATTGGCCGAGTAGAATATTTGCCACGCTTGGGGCATACTTGGCGCCCATAGCAACGCCTTTAATTTGGTTATAATAACCCCCATCATGCCAGAAGTAATTATTTTCCATGGCTAAACTTAAGGCATCACAAATAAATTTCTTTTGACGAGGTTTTATGTTGGTTTTAGTATTTAGGGCAGAGATGGTAGTATTAAGTACATCATCTTGTTTTAGACTTGTGTACAATAACTCAATGTCAATTGTTACCAAGAAAGTGTTGGATTGTACTTCCACATTTTCTAGCAGATTAATTAAGTGCTTGCTATCTTTAAGGTGAGATGGATACAAAGGGACTATCGGCTGCAAAAAGTGGTCAACATATTCTCCTATACGGGAAAATATGGAATCTATTCCACTTATTATTGGCCTCCCTGGGGGCTTGGTTTTGTTCTTGTGGACTTTTGGCAACTGATAGATAGTAGGTAGACGTGGTGCTTTGGGCACTAGATACTTAGCCTCCTTTTTAGTCAAAATGCCCATGTCTTTGGCCCTCTTAACCAGTTTTTCCAGTTTGGACTTCAGATTACGGGTGGGGTTGGCTCTCAATTTTCTATAGGTGACCTGATCACCAACCAGTCTATCCAATTCCTCTTTATAATCGCTTTTGTTGAGGACTACTATTCCCCCCCCCCTTTGTCTGCCCCTCTTATCACAATATTTTTCCTATTTTCCAATTCCTTAAAGCCTTTTTCCAATTCTCTCCTATTGCCTTGTCTCCTAAATTTCATTTTTCTTACATCATCCTCAACCATATTTTTAAAAACTTCCAAGCAATGGTTGGAAGCTTTAGGGGGATTAAAAACAGACCGTTTTTTTAATCCACTATTCTGGTACTCAGTGATGTTAGTAGTAGACACAGAGGGTTTTTCTAAAAAATGTTTCTTTATTTTAAGCTTCCTGACGTATTTTTCAATATCGATAAAAGTGTTGAACTTATCCACACCTTTATCAGGAGCAAATTTTAACCCTAACTCCAGTATTCTTAATTCATCCGGTGTAAATTGGACGTCACTAAGATTGAAAATCCCGGCTCCTAGGATTCTCTTTTTCTTTTGTTTCTTTCGTCCACCCCTACATCCTCTCCTCTGTATTCTCCCCTTCCTATTGGTGGGCCATTCTGTTGGGGGGTTGTCCCTTGTTGATGTTGGGGATAAGTATCCCCTCCCCATTGTTGCCACTGGTTCCCTCTCTGCCATTGGTTCTCCTGGTTCCATTGCTGTTGAGGTCTCCAGTTCTGGGGTCCATGGCCTTGTTGCCAAGGGCGACCTCTCCGACCCCCTCTTTGGCCTCGTCCCGTTCCATTCGGGTGGTTTTGGGAGCCTCTTCCTCTCCCTCTCGGGCCTGGGGCGCCACCTTGCCCCCTCCCCCGAAAAACCCCTTTGGGTTTGACCTTCTGGGGTATAGGCTAAAGGGGAGTAGCTATTATAGGTGGGTATATTATACTGGGAGGGATTAAAATACTGGGGTCTATTACTTCTATGTTCTGAGTAATCAAAAGTGCTTTCATTATCAAAGTTTGGAGTTCCTCCAATGGGAGTAAAATTGGGGTCAATAAACCTTTCTATTCCCGTTTCTCTCACCATTGGGGACTGCGCGGGGATGTTGTTATTGGTGGCATTCGGTCCCACAGGGATATCCTGCCATTTATAAACTTTGGATTCTTTGTAATCCAATAAGTCTCTCTGATATTTGGTAATTTTCTTGTTTCCAGTATCCTTATCTATCTTGTCTAAGAATTTTAAAGTGGTGGAGATTTTCTCTTTAAAATCAACATTTTCTTTATAAGGTTCAAGAGTGGTTTTCAATTCACTGATTTTCTCCTCCAGTTTAGTCATCTTCGCTTTCCTGCGTGATATTATGAGACTAAGTAATCTGGCTTCACTGTGATTGAAGAAATTAAACCACTCTTTGTCTAGGTCAGGGTCTACCAAACCATCGTTGGGCCCCAAGTCCCAACGTAACCTTCTTGGTGTAATTTTCATTTTTATGTACTGCTCCAAGGTGGCCAAATCCCACCATACACGGATTTTCTTCTCGAGAACATTTTTGAGAGTTTTGACACTCTGCTCCATGTCTTTGGATGCAGTACTTTGTGCTGAAAAAATATCCGTTGTGGTACGGTCCTTCATAAAATCAAAAATATCCATTGCTGCACGGACAACACAATAGTGATAATAACGAAAAAAATGGTGCTAACCAAAAAGACCCGCGCAAAGGATATTATTTGACACCAGGGACTTCTCATTCAATTAGTGAAATAAATTGTAAATTAATTATAAATTATATTAAATTAACTTCCGGGAATTGCTTCCACACTGCGAGCTGCAATCTGAACGTAAAAACGTAAATAATGGATAGCAAAAGTGAAAACTGCGCTCAGCATTAAAGTGCTATAGGTGCATTAATAAAAAGTGCTATATGTGCATCAGTGCATTAGTGATTGTTCACAATCAATAAATATGCAAATACAATGGTATAAAATAAATAAATAAGTATTGGCATTGGTTGGGCTAGAAAAGTCCTTAAAGTGAACCAATGGCAGAGAGGGAACCAGTGGCAACAATGGGGAGGGGATACTTATCCCCAACATCAACAAGGGACAACCCCCCAACAGAATGGCCCACCAATAGGAAGGGGAGAATACAGAGGAGAGGATGTAGGGGTGGACGAAAGAAACAAAAGAAAAAGAGAATCCTAGGAGCCGGGATTTTCAATCTTAGTGACGTCCAATTTACACCGGATGAATTAAGAATACTGGAGTTAGGGTTAAAATTTGCTCCTGATAAAGGTGTGGATAAGTTCAACACTTTTATCGATATTGAAAAATACGTCAGGAAGCTTAAAATAAAGAAACATTTTTTAGAAAAACCCTCTGTGTCTACTACTAACATCACTGAGTACCAGAATAGTGGATTAAAAAACCGGTCTGTTTTTAATCCCCCTAAAGCTTCCAACCATTGCTTGGAAGTTTTTAAAAATATGGTTGAGGATGATGTAAGAAAAATGAAATTTAGGAGACAAGGCAATAGGAGAGAATTGGAAAAAGGCTTTAAGGAATTGGAAAATAGGAAAAATATTGTGATAAGAGGGGCAGAAAAAGGGGGGGGGGGAATAGTAGTCCTCAACAAAAGCGATTATAAAGAGGAATTGGATAGACTGGTTGGTGATCAGGTCACCTATAGAAAATTGAGAGCCAACCCCACCCGTAATCTGAAGTCCAAACTGGAAAAACTGGTTAAGAGGGCCAAAGACATGGGCATTTTGACTAAAAAGGAGGCTAAGTATCTAGTGCCCAAAGCACCACGTCTACCTACTATCTATCAGTTGCCAAAAGTCCACAAGAACAAAACCAAGCCCCCAGGGAGGCCAATAATAAGTGGAATAGATTCCATATTTTCCCGTATAGGAGAATATGTTGACCACTTTTTGCAGCCGATAGTCCCTTTGTATCCATCTCACCTTAAAGATAGCAAGCACTTAATTAATCTGCTAGAAAATGTGGAAGTACAATCCAACACTTTCTTGGTAACAATTGACATTGAGTCATTGTACACAAGTCTAAAACAAGATGATGTACTTAATACTACCATCTCTGCCCTAAATACTAAAACCAACATAAAACCTCGTCAAAAGAAATTTATTTGTGATGCCTTAAGTTTAGCCATGGAAAATAATTACTTCTGGCATGATGGGGGTTATTATAACCAAATTAAAGGCGTTGCTATGGGCGCCAAGTATGCCCCAAGCGTGGCAAATATTCTACTCGGCCAATGGGAAGAAAGGGAAATTTTTGCAAATCCTAACCCTTCTTTGGTCCTGTATAAAAGATTTATCGACGACCTACTCCTGATATGGAATGGTCCTGAGGAATCCCTGAAACTATTCATTGAACATATCAACAGGAATCAGTATGGTCTGGTTTTCACGGCCACATGGGACAAAATGTCAGTAAATTTTCTTGACCTAACCTTGGTGAAGCAGGATGGAGCTGTTTCTACCATGAGTTATTTCAAAGAAACTGATAGAAACAGCTATATCCCCACAAGAAGCTGTCACCACCCCAAATGGCTAGGTGGAATACCAAAAGGGCAGTATATGCGCATAAGACGCAATTGTAGAAATGATGAAGACTACCTCACCCAATCAAACCTTTTAACAGCTAGGTTTGTTGAAAAGGGATATAGGCTAGAGGAAGTCCAAAAGACTAGAGATTTTGTACTGCAGATGCCAAGAAATGAATTATTAAAAACAAAGAATAAGGAAGTGGAAAACAAAGGTGAAGTGGCCTTTTTAACTGATTTTAACAGGAATTATAAACAAGTTGAAGGGATTGTCCGGAAATATTGGCCTATTTTATTGAAAGTTAAAACACTGAATCAAATTTTACCTGATAGACCGCATTTTATATATAGGAAAGCCCCCAATCTCAGACACATGTTGGCACCCAATATACCCGACCCTCCAAGGAGGAAATCCACTTTCCTGGACGTAAAAGGCTTCTATCCATGCAAGAAATGTAATGCCTGTCAAATGACTAAGAAAAATCCTAGGAAAATCACCTCCTTTCAATCCAAAGTGACAGGACAGAAATTTAACATCAATAGACTCATATCCTGCAGATCCACCCACGTGACATACCTAATCAGTTGTCCCTGTGGGTTGCAATATATAGGCAGGACAACCCGTCAATTATCTGTCAGGATTAATGAGCATGTTGGGAATGTTAGGAGAGGCTTTCCCAAGCATAGCCTCTCCAATCATTTCCGCCTTTATCACAATAAGGACCCTTCCCTCATGTCCTTCTGTGGGATAGATGCAGTAGATAACCATTGGAGAGGGGGCAACATGACAAAGAAAATTTCCATGAATGAGACCCAGTGGATCTACAAAATGAACACACTGCAGCCATTGGGTATGAACATTGATGTGGATTTAAATTGTTATATTTCAAATTTTTAAAGGAAATCATCAGCCCCAACCATAATACAATTTTACAATCCCATTAAAACCAAAATAATTTTAAAAATCCTTTATATACATTTTATTTATTTATCAATAAATTTGAATAATTTTAGGATGTTGTTAAATAAATGTGTATAATTTTAATTTTATGTGTTTACATATACTGGATATTTAAGGAATTTTTTAAACAATTTGTCAAATTTTTTTAGTGCAAACAGCATCCCATCCATAGTATAAATTAATATATCGCAATTTGGAGAATTGGATCATAGACATAGTTTGCAATTGTTTGCTGTAAAGGATAGTGGTTTCACACCGCAACAGCCAAAATAGTGTTAAACTTGTCTAAAGGAATAATCAATTATTTTGTCCCCGGAAGGCACCCGTATGTAGGCGCAGAACTTAACAGTCTATCTGCAGAGTGGGCGGTTTGTAGGAACCGGTGGACGATGATTGGATGCTGTGAGCGTATCAGCTTCTATTTATATTGTGAGGAAAATTACGGTCACATGATCCCCCTGATGACATCAGCGCGGCTGACGAAACGTGCGTCGGGAGCGTGAGACCGTAGAGTTCCGGTGAGGTGAGGCGTGGAGCGAGAGCGGCGTCCCATCCACCAGACCAGCTGTATACTTTGTACTACAGGCGCTTAAACACCGCTATGATGTAAGTGCAATATATCCTTTATTAAATCCAGTATCAAACGGTATAACACTATTGGAGTTTCCTTTATCTTTCTTTGCACCTTAATGTCCGGAGATCCGGAACCTTGTCAAAGCATTTGGGCAAAATTCTTTGAGGTGATAACAGTGATGAGGATAACCTTGAGCCAATGTGGAGTGATATGCCGGGTTTGACCCCCTGTAATTAAGGGGTCATCGCATTCTGGTAAGGAGTATATCATCTGACCACTGGGTGGAGGTGTTTGTGGTGGAGGTTCCCATCTAATCCAAGATTGCTGAAGATTTAGATTTGCACAGTTGCACAGAGCACTTTAAGGACTTTTCTAGCCCAACCAATGCCAATACTTATTTATTTATTTTATACCATTGTATTTGCATATTTATTGATTGTGAACAATCACTAATGCACTGATGCACATATAGCACTTTTTATTAATGCACCTATAGCACTTTAATGCTGAGCGCAGTTTTCACTTTTGCTATCCATTATTTACGTTTTTACGTTCAGATTGCAGCTCGCAGTGTGGAAGCAATTCCCGGAAGTTAATTTAATATAATTTATAATTAATTTACAATTTATTTCACTAATTGAATGAGAAGTCCCTGGTGTCAAATAATATCCTTTGCGCAGGTCTTTTTGGTTAGCACCATTTTTTTCGTTGTTAATTAGAAATGTAAACAATATATCTAACAAATCCATACCCAATTTATAAATGCAGATAGGAACATAACATAGTAACAAAAAGTATATATTTGAATGCCAAATAACATGCTGAACGAAACAAGACCACACATGGTCATCCTGTCACACATGGGACAGAAAGAGCGATAAGATATTCCTTGTGTGATAACAATATTCATGTTTGATATTGTTTGAAAGCAAATCACATGCGGAGGGAGGAGCTTGCAGTTTAAAAAAATGTAACCCTTACATATTTCAAGATATGAATTCTGTTATAAATCTGTCTAAAAGGAAGGTCCCTTAGCAGTTTATGAGTCTCAGGGCCATCCATGGCCCCTGTGTTTATTGGTCAAAGACCTCTGGTGACGCCCCCTGCGGGTCAGAGAAAAAGAGAGAAGCTGATGGAGCTCTCAGTTCTCATTTTTAATATCAAGCAGTAACATCGCAAGTAACAAGGGAAGAACCGATCACACAGGCTCAGCTCTGAACCTCTGATAATACAAGGACTTTTCAATTCAAGTATTTACATTTCTAATTCTTTATCTATTCTTCTATATTGCTGAATTGTGTCTCTATTTCTTTGTAATCCATTTTTCTGTAAATATTTTTATTTGCACCAATTTTAACCTTTTTTATAATTAAACCTTATTTTGAAAAGTGTTAGTTTTGTCTCTAAGCTCTTAACGCAAGCTAACCAAAGAACCTGCCTCTTGAAAGAGCACTACTGTGTAGAATAAATCCTCTGGACACTCTTGTCTGCTGTGACAGCGCGTGTTACAGGTGATTATTCTAAAGTCATAATTGGTATTTCTAAAATTACGAGCGTCCTCTGGGCTCATCCTAACTTAGAGGTGGTGGCAGAGAAAGGGTTAATGGTTTAATTAGCCCGGTGATAATCGCTCTCAGCCTGCTGGCATCTAGATTGTGGTCCCGCAAGCTGGATGATCTGTGTGCCGAGTGCAGCTGAGAGGGGCATTGTTACGCAAGTGACGGCAGGGTGTGAGATTGCCTGGTCTTTGGTCATGAGTTGGATGAGAAGGCCAGGGGTCTGATACCCACCACCGTCACACCCCCAACACAGTAAACATGTCTCCCTGCCATATTTATATATATATATATATATATATATATATATACACATGTGTGTATATATTTATATATATATATTTAGTGTGTGTGTGTGTGTATACAGTAAATATGTATATTTATGTAGGGTGACTTATTATTTTATTAACATTAGTGGGGATCGAATGCACGTGTACTCAGCAGGCACCAGTGATTTTCTTGTACTGTAATCTTGCTTTGTCTCACGAGATTACAGGTGGTCCATTCACTTTTACACAGATCTCGGCTGTTCTCCGAGGAAACACTTCTCCTCTGTTCACCCTGTGAGAAGTTCTCCACTTTCTAAACAGGGTGCAAGAGGTGATAATTAAAATAATAAATAATTATAATTAAATAAAAGTGAAATGAGAAAAAAATCACAGTTTCATAAATGGACACCTAAGTGGTTACCACGTCCACCTACTAGCGCTAAGGTCATTGGTTCGAAACCCAACCATGACACCACCTGCCTGGAGTTTGCGTGTTCTAACTCCATGGGTTTTCTCTGGGTACTTTGGATTCCTCCCACACTCTAAAGACATGCTGGTAGGTTAACTGGCTTCTGTTAAAATTGGCTGTAGTATGTATGAATGTGATTTAGGGACCATAGATTGTAGGCTCCTTGAGGGCAGGGACTGATGCGAATGTATAATTTATATGTAAACGAATGTGTAAATAAAATGCATGAATGTCTTTGCACACCAATGCATGTCTTCCAAATGTAGCAGTGACACCATTGCAGAATTGTCTTAATGTGATTTTGGATCTTTGTTATTTTCTAAATATTTTCAAAAGCTCCCGCATTGTTGCATTCATTGCCCCCCAGTGGGAAGGGCTTTATAGAGTAGGTACTTACACTATATTGCTTTGTGACATCACAACCCCAATTGTCTAGCTGGTATTTTTTGGCGCCATTCTCATAGGTAGGAAACTTATTTACCAAGTTTTCAACATTACATTAACCCCTTGGTGCCAACCGCCTCCCAGCCCTTTAAGAGTTCTAAAAGCCAAGAGGCAGAGGCTGGCATCCGGGTCATGAGCGCAAGGTCTCTAATATCCACCAGCCCTGTGATGTCATCATTGAGGAGTTGAAGATGACTCCAGTGGCAACCTGTGGTGCTCTGGTGAACTCCATGCCCAAAGTGTTAAGAAAGTGCTGGAAAATAATGGTGGCCACACAAAATATTGACACTTTGGGCCCAATTTGGACATTGTCACTTAGGGGTGTACTCACTTTTGTTGCCAGCGGTTTAGATATTAATGGCTGTGGGTTGAGTTATTTTGAGGGGACAGCAAATTTACAATGTTATACAAGCTGTACACTCACTACTTTACATTGTAGCAAAGTGTCATTTCTTCAGTGTTGTCACATGAAAAGATATTGATATTTACAAAAATGTGAGAGGTGTACTCACTTTTGTGAGATACTGTACATACCAGCTTTTAAAAGGCTATAGGAAGTTGCATCAGGGCTACAGAGTAGAGAAGGAGGAGGGATCCCCAGCACCTTCTGTATTGTCCCTATGCCACAGTAGAAGATGAGATTTTAAAGCAAAGCTAAATTTACCATTCCTTTAACAGTACCTGTGCCTCGCCAACACCTCTATCTGGGTGTCGGCCTTTGGCGGTCTTAATTGCCCAGCACTGGATGACACACAAGGAACATGCCAGAGATGTAAGCTGAGTTTACATTCCAGAGAATGCTGCATTCTTGCAAGACAATATCAAGAAAAGAAAGCCATGCTTGTCCTTAAAGCGGTAGTAAATCGCTGGCTTTTTTTTAAAACCTGCAAAGCAAAGTTTTAATGTGCTAGTATGCATTGTATAATGGCACAACATGTGAAACGTACCTTAAAGTAAAGCCTTCCAGCAGCCTGCTGTCTCCGCTGACAGGGCTTCCATCTTTCCCCTGGGCTTCCTTCTAAGTTGATGGGCTGCGATCCTTTGATTGGATGAGCCACAATGACATCACTCCCGGGCATGCACACAGGAGCAGCTGTTTACGGCACAGGACTCTTAAAGAACCGCATGGGTATGCCGTCCTTCAGAGCACATATGTGGGTAACATCACCAGCGGCTTTGCAAGTACATATCCCTATATGGTGCACGTTTAGGAGATATTTACTGTACCTATAGGTAAGCCTTATTATAGGCTTACCTTTAGTTAAAAATCAAGCAAGGGAGTGTACTCCCACTTTAAGATATCAAGATAATACTGGTATTGTTTTTTGCTTTAAGTAAGGACAAAGTTATTGCAGAATCAACAGTTCTATAACAGATTTGTAAAAATTGTGTTGGTCCATAGGGGGTAAGTAGGCATGAGAGGAAAAGTTGTTACGTCATTTTCATTGGGAGATCCTGTACCTTGATGACATGGCTATGGGGGCAAAACCACACACACACACAGCTACGCTAAATTAAAATAATAACAGAAAGCTGGTAAAAAATGCAAACCATGATTTAGGTAATGTGGGGAGGGGGTAGATTTTGGATATGCTGTAGACTACTAGGCTTTTTTGAACCCTAAATATGGGTGTAACATGAAACATGGTCAAAAATGTATACTTAACATTTTAAACAGATCTCCAACAAAAAAGAAAATGTGATGTCCACTTTCTGTTCCATAGCTCCCTCCCATCGCAAAAAGCTATAGCAAAATAAAATAGTTTGTGTGGGGAAAGAAAATGAGTTAATACACTTACTTCCTAGACACAGATGATGTCACCATCCTTTCTGGAAAGATACCAAGGAATGCAGAGTATCCCAAATCACACAAGAACATGCTTCTGCACTTTTCTAGACTTTAAGATTTCAGGTACTCAGCAATGCAAATGACTGCAATGTATGTTGATGTCAACTCGTGCTGGTAAAAACGAAGGTATGGTAAGTACACTGCTGAAAAAAAAATTAAATAACATTGAAAACACATCAGATCTCAATGGGGAAAAATACCATGCTGGATATCTATACCGATATGGACTGAGTAATGTGTTAGAAATTGTTTGATGAAAATTAAAATGATCAACCTACAGAGGGCTGAATTCAAAGACACACCGAAAATCAAAGTGAGAAAATAATGCAGCAGGCTAGTCCATTTCTCTGAAATGTTATTGCAGCAACTCAAAATGGTACTCAGTAGTCTGTATGCCCCCCCCCCCCCACACACACACACACACACACAAACACACTTGTCTATATGCATGCCTGACAATGTTGGGGCATGCTTCTAATGAGACGACGGATGGTGTCCTGGGGTATTTCCACCCAGATCTGGACCAGGGTATCACTGAGCTCCTGAATAGACAGGTGCAACCTGGCGGTGTCGGATGGACTGAAACATAACGTCCCAGATGTGTTCTATTGGATTTATGTCAGATGAGCGTGGGGGCCATTTAATTGTATCAATTCCTTCATCCTCCAGGAATTGGCTGCATACTCTCTCCACATGAGGCCTGCATTGTCATGCACCAGGAGGAACCCAGTACCCACTGCACCAGTGTAGTGTCTGACAATAGGTCCAAGGATTTTTTCCTGATAACTAATGGCAGTTAGGTTGCCATTGTCTAGCCTGTAGAGGTCTGTGCGTCCCTCCATGGATATGCCTCTCCAGATAATCACTGACCCACCACGGTCATGCTGAATGATGTTACAGGCAGCATAACATTCTCCACGGCTTCTCCAGACCCTTTCAC
Organism: Pelophylax lessonae; assembly: GCF_965119305.1. NCBI lineage: Eukaryota > Metazoa > Chordata > Amphibia > Anura > Ranidae > Pelophylax > Pelophylax lessonae. Next base: position 351,830,851 of record NC_138771.1, read on the forward strand.
GTCTGTCACATGTGCTCAGGGTAAACCTGCTCTCATCTGTGAAATGCACAGGGCGCCAGTGGCAGACCTGCCAATTCTGGTGCTCAATAGCAAATGCCAATCAAGCTCCACGGTGCCTGGGCAGTAATCACAGGGACCACTAGAGGAGATCAGACCCTCAGGCCAACCTCATGAAGTCTTTTTCTGATTGTTTGGTCTGAGACATTCACACCAGTGGCCTGCTGGAGGTCATTTTGTAGGGCTCTGGCAGTGCTCATCCTGTACCTCCATGCACAAAGGAACAGATGCCAGTCCTGCTGATGGGCTAAGGACCTTCTACGGCCCTGTCCAACTCTTCTAGAGTATCTGCCTGTCTCCTGGAATCTTCTCAATGCTGTTGAGACTGGAAGACACAGCAAACCTTCTGGCAATGGCACCTATTGATGTGCCATCCTGGAGGAGTTGGACTGCCTGTGCAACATCTATAGGGTTCGGGTATCACATCATGCTACCAGTAGTGACATTGACCCTGGCCAAATGCAAAACTAGTGATAAACCATCAAAAAAAGATGAGTAGGAGAAAAAAATATCAGTGGCCTCCACCTGTAAAACCATTCCTGTTTTGGAGGTTGTCTCATTGTTGCCCATCTAGTGCACCTGTTGTTAATTTCATTAACTCCAAAGCAGTTGAAACTGATTAACAACTCCCTCTTCTACTTAAATGACCAGATTAATATCCCAGGAGTTTAACTATACTCTGATTAAAAAGTGTTCTTTAAATTTTTTAAAAATTTTTTATATTTGCTAACCTTTTTTTTCCTCCACAGGTGTTTTCTTCTTCTCTTACAACATCTTTTTATGTGAGGGAGCATAACATATTAAGGCCTGCATTTAGCTCTTTGCAAATGAGGCTAGACCATGTCAATTGTTATTATCTCATTGCAAATTCTAAAACTCTCTATGTGTGTAAGGTTCATTAGGTCCAAGTCATGGATGAACTGAGCTCAGCAGTCTGCAGTATGGACCTAAAGTGATTTTAGTTTGAAATTAGAGGTGCTATGTACTTATAAGGCAAAGTTGACATGCTGATTGCATTGGCCAGATAGAATGGAATGACATTGCTGTGGGTAACATTAGTCATATTAAATGTATGGAACATTACAAATCAACTCATCCAGTGTAAGCACACATGAACACAATACAACTACAAGAGCCTCCATCACTCATTTCATCACTCATACCCCAAAAGCATAGGCTTCATTTATTAACCTGGGCTTCATTTATAAAGCTGGCCAAACATTATACAATCCTATTGTACAGTTTTCCATTAGATTTACCAAAAACCATTAAATATGAGGACATATCTAAACAACACTTTCAAATTGTATTCAATCAGGCAGGCACTTGCAGTCCGTATGTGAAAGTAAATCTAAAGGAGATTGAAGAAATAGTACAGAAATACAGAAATTGTACAAAAAAAAGTATAATGTATGGCCAGCTTAAAGAGGAAGTAAACCCTCCTCAGGAAGTTGTACCTATAGGTAAGCCTATATTAAGGCTTACCTATAGGTACTGTAAATATCTCCTAAACATGCACCGTTTAGGAGATATTTACCTTTAATGCAGCCAGTGACGTCACTGGCGCATGCGCTCTGAAGGAACGGCAGATCGTGCCGTTCCTTCAGAGCCCTGTGCCGTGACCGTCGGCTCCCGCGCGCGTGCGCAGGAGTGACGTCACCGCGGCTCCGGCCAATCAGATGGCCGGATGCCGCGATCCCGGAAGACGGGCGACTATACATGTCGCCCGTCATACAGGTAAGCGGACGGCACGGCGGGGGCTCGTTCTAAGGTAAGTATTTCATAATGAGCTAGTATGCGATGCATACTAGCTCATTATGGGTTTCTCTTTCAGGATGTAAAGAAGAGAAAAAATTTTTTTCTCAGTGTACAACCTCTTTAAGGCAAAGGAACCAACCAGAAATCACCTTTCACTGAAACTAGTGAAAGCTGAAATCTGACTGGTTTCTGTAGCTTACCATACATTGTGATTAACTATTACTTACTTAAGTTACTGAAACTGTGAAGCTAAGCCACCAGGTAAAACTGTACAACTGTACACCAATACTTTTATACAGTTCTGTTATGGACCTGTTTATTCAGCAAAAACTTTGTCATTACTTAAGATAAAGTAATACATATTTATTTTTCTAGGACAAACAAGGGTTTCTTTTTTGGATACTATCTTGCAAAAATAATTTTTTATGCAATCCAAAAAACATAACAAAACCAAAAAAGGCCCTTTTCTCTACATTAATCAGTGTTGGGTAAAGAAAGAATTAGTGTTACTTTGTATACATTGTAAAAAGTATATATATATATATATATATAGTTGTATAATTTGTCCTGTCTTAAACAATACCAACGATAATAATAATAATTATGATTCTGGTACAAAGCATTGCTAAGTTGGTTACAAAGGAAATTCAGTAATTTTTCAATTTTCTTGTTTTTTAATGCAACATGAACAACACAATTAAAAATTAAAAAAGATTTAGATATTGAAGAAAATAGAAAATAGAGGAGAAGGGAAAGAAGGAGTTTGGGCTACTTAGGGCTGAACACGGTAAAGTAAGGGTTATTAAGGTATTCAAAAGGGAAGTAAATGTTTCTTTTTTTTTTCTTTACTTGTCATGCCGGTACAACTTAAATAATCTAAAAATCAAAGCTCATGAATGAAACAGAGGAAATACAAAAGTAACAATTTGTATCTCTCTACCCTACATTTGAATAGTATTTATAAACACTGTGTCAGAAAGTTAGATGTTTTTAAAATAACACTTGTAATAGCTGCTGAATTTAAACAGCAACTCCTGGACGTCATTTTAACAGCCAGGGCTTGCCGGCAAACGCAGGAAGAGGCAAAAGGACAGAGTGTACTGCATATGCCCTATGTACTTTGATGATTTTTTTATTTATTTTTTTTGGCCATGGGTAGTAGGCCCAATGTCCACAACCGCCTAAAGTATTTGTTACAGCATATTGCAGTAAAAAAATTACTAAAAATGACTAGACCTCAAATTAAAATTTTTAAGAGCGCAAATGAACTCCTGTAATATTTAGGAAAAAAAAAACCGTAAGAACCTGATATAAAGGAAGGCAATATACCCACCTGTGGTCGTAAAAAATTGCAGGTGGGTTTAAACCAACATGGCAAATCATATCTATGTGACATGAAAGGAAGAGCCAGGTGAGCCTTGACTCTTCTACAGGAAAACAGGATAAACACGCATTTTTTATTAGAAAACATCATATAAACTTTACGTATCATTTACTAGGGTAAGGGACACTGATGCCAGAAAAAAAAAATTTTGGCTAGGTGTCCCTTGTGTCACTACTCTGGTGAATACAAGCAGTTAACAGCTTCTGAAGGAGAGAATCATACAATAAACACAACTACACCACTGTAAGAAAGAACTCTAATGCTCCGTGGGCCCGGCTAATGTCAATGAATCTGAAGAGAAAACCTTTACAGTTTCAACTAAAGTGTATACATGTATGGTATAATCGAAATTAAAATAATATTCTGTCTTATAGTTTTTATTGTTATCAAACGATCACTACGAACATGGAAACGATCATATAAACAAGTTTATTCTATCGGTTCGCTTTGAAACGGTGAATAATCATTCAATCTGCAAACGGCCGAAATTCTGTACGTGTATGGCCAGCATAGGGCAGTTCTTACCATTTAGTTAATACCATCATTACTGTGTCATATGAGTACACTTTTTATGCTTGGAGTTACTTTTTTGATTTTTTAAAACTTCTTTAACTTTTATCAGTCTTGAGACAACACTGTCTCTATTTTATAAATACATAAGAGGTAAATAATTATGTATATTAATATATTTAAATATACGTTTCAAAAACACGAAATACATGCAATATATAGCATACAATAGCAGACTATGCTCCTCTGTTCTTATAGAAGCTAACCTCAAAACATAGCTATGTTGCCTTGGCTAACCTTACACTTGGATGGCCCTATAATCTTTACCAACATTGATGGATTCTTCCCAGACTTTGACAGCTGCTGACTGTTTATCCTATGTTAATGTTTTTCCATGGGAATGCATGACATACCAGTGGAGAGTGGCAGCACGCCGTTATATGTCTATGCACTGTACTTCCATTAACATCTTGCAAGCAGCTGTGAAAATAGAGCTTTTCTTTTTAATTGGCCAGTATATTATTTCCAGCCGGCCCAGACAAGGCTGTCTGTAGTCACTAATGGATTCTGTGGGTCTTTTCCTATGGTGGCTTGGTTATATACAGTTACGTGATAGAGCTTGCCAACCCTGTAATTTCCTGAATTTCTGCATTAGAGGTTTCTAATACAGTATGTAATTTGATCTTCATTTTTTATTATTGTTTTTTTACATAAATGTGTACCAGTTGCTTGTTTTGCAATATGTAAATGGCCTATTCAGCTGTATGTCACCACAACTTGGCATCCAATAAGTAGAAGAAGCCCAGGCAGACAATGAACTGAATTTTACAATGAATAAGACGTGTTAAACGTTGGTATAGTCACAGATAATAATAATAAATTCACATCTGTTCATCACAAGGAAAAATCACTTAAAGTGATTGTAAACCTCTGAAATGAAAAATGAACAAAGCATTTGTTCATATATTCTGTACTTGTCTTGATCCAAAATATCTAGTGTCATTTCTGCCTGCTCTCTTTAATTCCTCTACTATCTGCATGAGTCACTTCTTACAGTTTATGCTGACATTACAGAATCCAGGGAGACAATTGACAAAGTGATTGACAACCTCAGCTGTGCATGTTTCCCTATGAGAATGTGTAGAGGGAAATGTGGGCATTCCCTCCATTCAGGTCTCACTATACACCCCAGCTCCCTGTTATATTCTATGCTGTGTGTTACATCAGATCCCCACCTGAAAGCTGTGAAAAATGTGTGTTTTGGAAGGCTGTAGAGGAGAGAGACCTGCAGATAAACAAGTACAACTTATGTAGGAGGATTCATTTCATCTCTGTGTATAACCTGACGCTAAATCACTTCAGTTGGTATAGGTAAGGGATTGCAACCACGTTAAAGCCCAACCTCAGGCTATGTTTTTTTTTTAGTAAGATAAAATACCCTCACAGGTGTACTTAACAAAAACACAGCTCATTTTTATTCAGGCAGGAGCTTCCCCCGCGGAAAACAAGTTTCTGCAAGAGCTTTGGGGCTGAATGATGCAAAGTATCACTTAACTTGGAAGACTAAGAACATTCCTGTAAATGCAGAGCATTCAGGGCACCACATTGTGGCCCACCCATCCACTGATGTCACTTGTTCTGTTGTTAGTCCACTCCTCTGTTTGTCGTTGTACTGTAGATGCCCTGGCGGTATTTGATACTCTCACATGCTGCTGTTTGTTCAGCCCCTCATATGCATGTTGGCTTGATTTTTCACCTTGGCTGCTGTAACCGAACCTCAGACCCACACTGTACTTGTGGTCTTCCGTCAGTATACAGCTTCCTACAGTCATGAACATAGATATCAAATCCCAGCCGCCATCATACAACACTAGCCTGAACTTAGTTGTTTTTCAGACACATACAAGCTAACTTTATTGAACAAGAAACATACTTTTATACACTTGAGAAGTAGGTCAGTCACTACATGAATATTTACCCAAAACATCACACAATGAATAGATAACAAAGTACAGCTGACTCATGGCTAATCCCAATTAACATGCTAATTAACTCAGTACACTTAAGCCAGCCTGGAAGACCAGACTGCTGACACCAAAGCTAAAACAAGATACAATATACATATCATAGTGTAAATACTGAGAACCCACCGTAAACAATAGGTGAGCAAATCAGCATAATTTACAATGTGTGGGAGACAGGTGTTTGAGCTGATGACATGCATCTGTTACAAGTCTGACCAACTGAAGCAGTCCTTCTGAAGCAGCTGAAGCAGTCCAATTTATCTGTCACATAGTTTTTTCAGTCTCAGTGACGGTGCGTACCGTCACAGCTGCCATACGTGCTGGATTGAAATAATTTTACAAAGGATGCATGTCCTAGACCTTCTTGCCACAACCCCTGGTGACAGTACACATTACCCCTTAAAGTCTAAAGCTCAGAGTACTCTTTAAAAGGCCTATGTTTTCAGTGGTTCAGATAGAAACTCCAAAAGTCCAACTGACCTCTTCGGGCCAATAAGACACAGGGGCAGGGACCACTCGGCCTGTGGTACATTAGGGTTTTTTTCTCACCCCCAGCAGGGGACTCCCATTCCTTCATCAAAGGGATAATATCACATAACTTTTACCCCCAGGCATTGACTGTGTTTAATAGGTTGCTCTTAGCATAACATCACACAGAGGCTTCTTGGTTGCAGAGATAACTTTTTTACTTAGCAGAAATGTAGTAAACATTTCATATCAATGGTATCAACAGGTTTCAGTGAATGGTAAAAGGAATTAATTCAAACAATCACATTGCTGCAAAATGGGGGGGAGGCAGCATTGCATTACTCACAGAAGAATTTACAGCCTTTTATGTTGAACCCCATTCTCAGACCTAGGCTCTGTAGCTCTTTCAAAGTCCTTCTCCAAATGAGAGAGCACACATACTATCTCAGGTATACTACTTTCTCTGGCTGCAGGTAGTCTCTTTATTGTTTGTGGCAACCAACTTTTAAAAAGGACAGCCATGACTCCATCTATCAGAAAGAGTTACATTTAAAGGGGACCTAACCCCTTCCTACAATTGTCTGTCTAATTCTGGCAAGCAGTGGGATTAGTGGGTGCCAAAACCATGGCTGCCAAAACCATGGCTGCTAATTCAAGTTAAAAAGCAAGGCAGGGGGTTCTGTAAGCACACATAGCGGTGGGCACCTAATAAGCATTTATTTTTTTTTTTTAAAAAAACAGTGAGGTTTATTGAAACATTTGGTACAATACAAAAATAAACCGTGCATTGAAACTTTGACCATGTTCATAATATACAGAAATCCAAAAATAAAAATACTCACAGTGATTAACGCTTAGGAACAGTACAGACACAGTAAGAAGGGGTAACAGTCAGTTACTCTCATTCGGCCCAACACTCAAACAGGCAATTTTGATTATTAAGGACGGTCAGCAAGGGGCAGTTACGCATAACACTACTGAACCGTATCAGGACAGTGCACCCATTTGTCCCAAATCTTATTAAACTTTTGAGGGCACCCCCTGTGTTTATATAGAAGTTTATGAAAGGGGATGACATTATTAATTTCCTTAATCCAAAGCCCTAAAGTAGGGGGAGTGGGTCTCATCCACCGTCTGGCTATCAATTTACGTGCTATAAACAAGGTTTCCTGAAGAAATATGACAGTGGATTTGGGCATCTCTCCGTCCGGATAGACCCCCAGGAGACACTCCTTAGGGGAGAGTTGTAGAGCAGACCCCATTTTGTCATGGAGAAAAGTGACTATCTGTTGCCATAGGGCCTGCAATTGGGGACAGCTCCACAGTAGATGAAAGAAGGAAGCATCAGGGTCTCCGCACATAGGGCAAGAGGGGGCCAGGTCTGGGTTATATTTGGACAGTCTAAGGGGGGTGAGATAAGCCTGGTGTATTATAAAGGTCTGGGTCAGGCGATCCGACAGTTTCGGCGACACTCTGCGACACGTCTCCAGGGCATCCTCCCACTCCTCGTCCTCCATGGCCCCTACACTACGCTCCCAACGGGTCTTAAGTGCATACGCCAAAGTGGTTGAAGAGGGTGTGTGGAGTTCAGAGTAGAATATGGAAATGAGGTGACTGGGTTCTGTACTTTTAACAATCTCAAGGGTGGTAATCGACTCCAACTCAGGTGGACCGTCAGGGAATTGAGATCTATAAGCATGGGAAAGCTGCAAGTATCTGTAGTGCATGGGGCCCCGAAGAGCAAACTGGTCTCGCAGGGTCTCATAAGAACGCAGACCAGCTGTCGTGGAGATATGGCTAAGGAGAAAAATACCTCTCCCACTCCATACGGACAGATCGGGGATGGAAAGAAACTCCTGTAATGCACCATTATGCCACAGGGGGGTGAGGGTGTGGAATGGGGGACACCGGAGCCTGGACGCTACCACCTCCCAGATCCGACAATAGTGGTATAAAAGAGATCTGGGGCACAGGGGCTCCGGCGAGCCCCTAACGCCCCTAAGGATAACTAGGAGGGGATCCCCAAGAGGTTGAGCCCACCCAGGGCAGAGTAGGGTCAAGAAGCGCTCCCTATCTGTTTTATCTATATGAAAGAACTGAGACAACTGAGCTGCCAGATAGTACAGATTAAAATCCGGCAGGGCCAGCCCCCCTAGATTTGTAGGATTCTTGAGCTTGCGCCAGGAGATTTTGTGCCGGTTAGCACCCCAAACAAAGGCCTTAAGGAGCGATTCCATCTGCTTAAACAGCTTGAGTGGTAGATAAATAGGAGAGTGCCACACAACATAAAGAATTTTAGGAAGGAGAACCATTTTAATTAAGTTGACTCTACCCATCACTCCCAGTGGTAGTTTGGACCATACTTGAATTTTAGCCTTAAGAAGAGGGAACAAGGGTTGAACATTATCCGGGACATAATCTGCTGAGCTAGCCGTCACTTGAATCCCCAAGTATTTAATGCGGGATACACATTGTAAGACCGGGTTTGCGGGGGCGGTCGCCAGCGGGCTCTCGTCGAGTGGGAGAATTTGCGATTTATCCCAGTTTATCTGGAAACCGGAGAACCGTCCGTACCGTTCAATTAAAGAAAGGGCTGTGAGCAGGGATTCCCGAGAGTCCTCCAAATACAGCAAAGTGTCATCAGCATACATGCTGATTTTCTCTACTAGTGACCCCCTGCGTAGGCCACGAATCCCAGGGTGCGCTCTAATGGCCATCGCCAGGGGCTCCGCGGCCAGGGCATACAGTAAGGGGGAGAGGGGGCACCCTTGTCGAGTGCCGCGGGATAAAGGGAAAGCGGTCGACTGCCAGCCGTTGGCCAGGACCCTAGCTACCGGGGCGCTATATAGGATTTTGACCCACTTAATAAAGTTGGGTCCAAAGCCATACCGGTCCAGGCAGGCCCATAGAAAAGGCCATTCCACCGAATCGAATGCTTTAGCCGTGTCCAAGGAGACCACCACCCTGCTTCCCATTCCGTCGTGCTGCGCTTGGAGATTCATGAATAACCGGCGAAGGTTAAACGAGGTGTTCCTCCCAGGCATGAACCCGGCCTGGTCCGAGTGTATGAGCGAAAGGATCACCTGGTTAAGATGGAGGGATAAAATTTTTGCGAGGATTTTAGTATCAACTGAGAGCAGAGAGATGGGGCGGTAAGATTCCGGGGCATGCAAGTCCTTGCCCGGCTTGGGGATGAGCACGATCAACACCTCCCGCATAGAAGGGGGCATGACAGTATCCTCAAACAGGGATTGAAACAAGGCCAGCAATTTAGGATAAAGGAGTTCCGAATACTGGGAAAAGAACTCAATCGGGAGGCCATCCAGGCCTGGGGCCTTAGATCTAGGGAACTTGGACACGGCTGCTGCAATCTCCCCTTCAGAAATGGGTGCCTCGAGGATCGCCAACTGGTCGGGTGTCAGAGTGGGGAAGTCAATAGTCTCCAAAAAGTCATGCATGTCAGTACAGTCAGCAGGGGTCCTAGAGGTATAAAGTGCACTAAAAAATGATCGGAAACATTGTGTCACCGCAGCAGGATCGGTGATCTCATTACCTAGGTCATCTTTTAAAGTTATAACCACTGGGGGCCTATCCTCACAATGGACTAAGTATGCGAGCAGTTTCCCCGCCCGCTCCCCAAAACAGATTTTGTTTCTGGAAAAACAACTTGGATTTCGCTTTTTCATATTCAAGTTGGGAAAGGACTTTAGAGGTCAATTTATACTGGGATTCATTTGCCGGAGTCGGGTCCGCCATAAAGGCCCGTTCAGCCCCAGTCAAATTTGTCGTTGCCCTGGAAATCTCCTCGGCAGCCCGCGCCTTAACAGCCTTGATTTTGGAGATCAGAGTGGATCTAGCAGACAATTTGAATGCCTCCCACACCGCAGCCGGGGAGGCAGTGCCCTCATTATCAGAAAAGAATCGTGTCCAGGCCCCCTCGATGTCATCCCCATCAGACATCAAGGGAAGCCAAGCAGGATTCAGATGCCAGGCCGGAGGAGGTCTATTACAGGGCAAGGACAACAGAATCCAAAAGGGGCAGTGATCAGACAGAGTCCGTGGGGCGAAGCCCGCCGCCAGCAACCTGGGAAGCAGGGTCCGAGACAACAATATCATATCAATGCGTGACATAGAGTGGTGTGCAGCCGAGAAGCAGGAGTATGCTCGCTGGGTGGGGTATTTACTGCGCCAGGAGTCGGCCAAACCAAAGCCCTCCAACAACCGGGAGAACCTTGTCGGGGACGACCCCGGTGGCGCCTGAGAGGCGTTACCGGACCTGTCCAGGCCCGTGTCCAACACATTGTTAAAGTCGCCCAACCAGATCACCGGGGCCCCCGGGCATTGTGTCATAAACGCCAACCCCTCCATTATGATCATAGTAGAGTAAGGGGGGGGCACATAGAAAGTCATCAGCAGCATCAACTCCCCATAGACTGACGTTTTAAGAAAAACATATCTACCCATTGGGTCGACCTGAGATCCCAGGAGTTGGAAATGTACCGATTTGGCCACCAGAAGCGCCACACCTCTGGAGTGTGAACTATACGCTGAGTGCTGTACCCAGCCAACCCAAGGCCGTTTAAGAGACTGTTGCACGCGGCCCTCCAAGTGCGTCTCCTAATAAGCATTTCTAGAGACTTTCAGTGAAGCTTGCAAGATTCTGTCCCAACCTGGCATGGTACTCTAGATCACAGTCTACGTGACCAGTGAAAAATACAGATCCAATCAGTATCACAAAGTCCACTAGCCAGGCATGAAAACAGTAACCAGAGTTCAGGTTTGTAACAAAGGTCAGAGTAGGAGTAGGCAGAGTTCACTCATAATCAGAAAACAAAGAATAAGCAAAGTTGAAACACCGAGCTAGATTTAGAGGAAAAGCACCAGACTGTCAAACTCCACACTAGGACTGAAAACTAAACTTTAGAGTTTACTGCCTTTTTGAAGACGCACTGAGCAATCACTGAGTGCACTGATGCACGTCAATGTGCAAGTAACTGCTGACTAGAGATGACAGGAAAGTTCATAACATAATGAAAGAAAACAAATCATATTACATATGCAATACATTAAATGACGTGTTCTTTACCAATCATACAGTCAGACTATACAAGGAAAATAAATGGCTTCAGACTATTCATAAAAAAAAAAAAAAAAACAGGACATATTAAATCAAATGCTGATGTGATTTACATTTGTCTGTATCTTAATTCTCAGAGTTAAATATTTCTCTGCCTTGAAACAAGACTCCAAAAAGTCAACAAGTAAAAAATGTAACCTTGAAATACCTCTTTGGGAACGCTTCTTTTTTAAGATGGAAAAAAACCAGCATGCATCATTACGAAAATAAACAGGTGGCTGTACATTTAATCAAACGGCTGGATAGAAGATAGATGTGTATATACTTTTTATTTCACCATTGTACACTGGTACAAGAAGAGTGACTGTACCATATACAGCAGTGTTCACCAACCCCCGGGCCACGGACCGGTACCGGTCCGTGGATGAAACGGTACCGGGCCGCCCGAGGAACTTTTACATTATTTTACTGTGGCGGCCGGGGAGCAGAGCAGTGCGCCCCGAGCCGCCCATTGAGTGACAATAGCGAATGAAAATTCGCTATTGTCACATGGATCCTTCTCCTGGCCAATCAGGGAGCGGATCCTTCCGCTTCCTGATTGGCCGAAAGGCAAACCCCATGCCACTGGCCGAGGAGGAGGCGAGAGGACTCGAGGAGACGCGGGGACTGAAGAGAAGCTACCGTGAGGTAAGTGCACGGGTCTCGCGGGGGGAACGCTGGCATTTGCATTGAAAGGGGGAACGCTATCATCTCTGCATTGATTGGGGGCATTGCTGTGGCACTCTGCATTGATTGGGGGTATTGCTGTGGCACTCTGCATTGATTGAGGGCAATGCTGGGGCACTCTGCATTGATTGGGGGCAATGCTGTGGTACTCTGCATTGATTGGGGGCAATGCTGTGGCACTTTGCATTGATTGGGGGCATGCTGTGGCACTGTGCATTGATTGGGGCACGCTGTAGTCACTGTGCATTGATTGGGGGCACGCTGTGGTCACTGTGCATTGACGTTCCCCCCCCCCCCTCAGCGGGCCACAGAAAAATTATCAAATGTTGACCGGGCCGCGGCGATAAAAAGGTGGGGGAGCACTGATATACAGTACATGTGCCCTAAACCAATGGCCCAACGTTTTTTTTTTTTGTTTTTTTTTTTATAAGACAAACTGGGATAAGGTTAAAGTATCTGAAAGCGGTTCTAAAGGCTCAAGATTTTTTACCTTTATGCATTCTATGCATGAAGGTAAAAAAACTTGTGTGCAGCAGCCTCCCAGCCCTCCCTAATCACTACCTGAGCCTCATCTCAATCCAGCGTTGTAAAACAAACGAAACAAGGGCGCCAGGTTAGAGTAGTGTTTGAATTAAAAACTAATTTATTGCAATGCACATACATTTAAGAGAATCAACATCAGCATTCAGGTGAAAAGCATGGATCCCCAACGATAGGTGCCGAGGGGTGGTTGGGACGCAAGCACCCAGCACAGGTGTGTTCACAGATCCAGGGATGGAGGATGGGGAGTGGATGGTCCAGAGATCCCGAGGGAAGGGGAACTCGCTGTGCCTCCTCCTCCTGGGGACATCTGTGGCGCACAGCCGCAAGCCGGATGCCGCGTCACAAGACACTGCCAGTTCCTCCACGGAAGCCGGCAGGAGACAGCTGAGACTGTGGAGAGGGCAGGCCGCAACGTCGTTTTAGAGGATCAACCTCCTTCGTCAGGCTGCGTTGTGCACGAGAGCAGTGTCTCTCTGGTGTCTCTGCCTCCTCATTGGCTGAGACCTTAATGGGAGTCACTTGCTCCTGCTACTGTAAATCACAGCCAGTGAGCCAATGAACAGAGAGAGGAGGTGGGGCTGAGCCAAGCTTTGTTTCTGAATGGACAGACAGAGCAGTGGCTTGGGAGTGAGTCTGCTAGGGTGCCCCTATAGCAAGCTCTTTGCAATGGGGATATTGGCAGGAGGAAGTGGCCAGGAGAGCTGGCGGGGGACCCAAGGAGAGGAGGATTGGGGCTGCTCTGTGCAAAACCACTGCACCACGGTAACCACCACTGCAAGTACTGTATGATATGCTTGTTATTTTAAAAATACAAAAAAAAAAATCAGCCTTTAATATCACTTGATTTTGTAGTAGAATTATTTCTCGATTCACACTGTTGACTGTTGTCAGTGACAGGAAATCCAAAAATTTTTTAAACTGTCACTGTTTTGTTAACTGTCTATGAGGGGACTATCTCTAACTTCCTGATATGTCTCTGGAAGAGGAAATAAAGGGAAATCTCCACAATGCTACACATATATCAAAATATAAACTTAGAGGGGTTTTACCCTTCCCTGCTCTTTCCAAAGCAAAAACAAAAATATAATACATTTAATTTAAAGTAGACTTCCAAATACAGCAATACCCCCAATATAACAGCCTTCTCAAAAAGCAATGTAAATAATGATTTTTGTATAAAGAACATCCAGGAGATTGATTAGGGGCATTAATACATTTAAATAAGATATATTTATCTGAGATCCTCTTCTCGAATAAAATATGCATTTGCAACTCATTCCAATGGTGCTGGAATAAGATATACTTTTTTATGTTGTTAGCGGAAATACCTACTTACAGAAGAATTTTTACTTATATTTACAGGAGTATGATGAGTTGACTTAACTTACCAGTGTGTTTATTTCAGATATTTTATGATTAGAGTATATTTTGACTGAGGCAAAATATCAGCTTTACGTTTTTTAAGATTCAAAGAAGGATCTGTTGTGAGTGAGTGTCAGAAATGTTTTAACATCTTCTGCAAGCTAGAATTAAGGACCTTTGAAAACAGCAAGATCAAATTTTAATACCAGTGATTCCATTTACCTTGAATTGCAAATTTTGCTGAAAGAAAGAGGGAGGAAGACATGGAGAGAGAAAAAGAGAGAGAGAGAGAGAGAAATGGCAGAATTACCCAGTAATTCCTAGCTCCGCAACATTTTTATGTAACTGTGAAGGACCATGCTGTCTGAGAGGAAGGGAACACAGATGTTCTTCTTGACCAATGACCTAAAAGTTTCTTTCAAACTGACATTGTGGTCTTACATGTTTATTTCTGTCTAAGATGTATGCTGCAAAGGCATTCACAGATTGTTAGGCTAGGTGCTCTGCTTTTACCCTTGCCTGTTAACCACTTAAGCCCCGGAGGATTTTCCTGCTAAAAGACCAGGGGGTATTTTGCGATTCAGCACTGCGTGAATTTAACGGACAATTGCGCGGTCGTGCAACGCTGTACCTAAACGAATTTGACGTCCTTTTTTTCCCACAAACAGAGCTTTCTTTTGGTGGTATTTGATCACCTGTGCGATTTTTACTTTTTGCGCTATAAACAAAAAAAGAGCGTAAATTTTGCAAAAATAGCAATATTTTTCACATTTTTTATATGAAATTCCCCAAAAAAAAAATGTAAAAATCAAAATTTTTTAACATTTTCGGCCAATTTGTTTTGTCCTACCTATGTTTGGTAAAAAAAATTGCAAAAAGCGTATTTTTATTGGTTTGCGCAAAAGTTATCGCGTTTACTAACAAAGGGAAAGATTTTTGTCATTTTTGTTGTTTTTTTTTAACGCGTAATGGCGGCGATCTGCGATTTTTTTTGCGGTACTGCGACATTGCGGCGGACAGATCGGACCCTTGACTGACATTTTTGACACTTTTGGGGTTACCAGTGACATTTCTACAGTAATCAGTGCTATACATATGCACTGTTACTGTAAAATTACACTGGTAGTGAAGGGGTTAACTTTATTTGGGAGGGAGGGGCTGTGTGTGTCCCTAGGGGCGTGCTTTCTACTGTGATTGGCTGTGGCTTGAGCTGTAAGGACACTGATAAACGGATCTACATAGTAGATCCGTGTGATCAGTGTCTTTACACCGAGGAGAATGACAGGTGGCTTGTTTACACAAGCCGCCTGACTTTCTCCCTCTCCCCCGCCGATCGCCGAGTGACCGGCGGACATTGGGTCCGCCAGTCACACGCGCGGGGGGGTCCATGACCGCGCGGGAGCGCGCCTCCGCGGGCGCGCGCTCGCTCCCCAGACCCTCCCAGGCTAGTGACGTTAATTAACGTCACTCTGCCTGGCAGGGGCTGACCGCCGCAGTAAATCTACTTGCGGCGGTCGGCAAGCGGTTAAGATAAACTCAGTACACACTCATTCCCTGCCCCATAGAACCAGGAAATTAGTGTGTAATAAGGACATTAAAACCAATGCCCTGCCACAGTCACACAGACCTACACATACTCAATGGTCAGTGTTGTTAAAAGCAATTTGCATTACAAGTAAGTTGAAACCTACTCAGGGCTTGGCAGTGTTTGTATTTTTCAGCATTCTGTTGGTACTGTTGTGTATGTGTTTGGTCCATCCTTAAGAGATGAAGGGTTCAGCTCATGTGTCTGAGCCGCTCTTCATTCTTTATGCCCATCCCTGGTGCACAGACAGCTTTTCTTTGGAGGTCAGAGCATCACATGTTGTAACCACTTCCTAGCTCTTGGTAGGCCACAATGAAATGGGGGGTTCGTTTGTGCACATCTCTGAGACTTGCAGGCCTATTTTAAAATTTGATGAGTAGGACGGTGAGGACAATACACACACATTTTAGTGTTATAAGAAATATGTGGCTAGGTAATGATACAGTGGGACAGGGTCAGAGTGTGCCTGCGGGGGGGGTAAGGAAGAATCTTGGTCAGTTTTCTCAAACAAGGTATCTTCAAAGGATGCAACTCTTCCCAAAGACCACAAATGTAAGGAGAATTCTTCCCACTGACCATCACACTAGTTAGCTGTAGATATAATAATTATTAGAAGGGCTTTCCTGACACCAGAGAATGAATTCAAGGATTCCTCCATGTTAAAAAAAGGTTGAGAAAGGTTGGTCTAGGTCAGTGATGGCGAACCTTGGCACCCCAGATGTTTTGGAACTACATTTCCCATGATGCTCATACACTCTGCAGTGTGAGCATCATGGGAAATGTAGTTACAAAACATCTGGGGTGCCCAGGGTCGCCATCACTGGTCTAGGTGGTGGGGGCCTCTTTTGGAAGGGTCAGGATCGGAGGTCTTTAGGTTAAGGTAGGCAGAGAAGGATCTTAAGATAGGGAAATGTTTTCTACACTGAAAAGTACCAGCACAGGCTCCTGTTGAACCAAAATCATTTTCTGCATCAAGACAAGTAATCTTGTACTGTCTCCATTTGTCTAAAAGTTTTGGAGTGTCAATTCTTGTGGTGAGGTACAGTACCTCTGACCTCAATATCGAGTGTGTCTGGGATTACATGAAGAGACAGAAGGATTTGAGGCAGCCGACATCCATAGAAGATCTGTGGTTAGTTCTCCAACATGTTTGGAACAATCTGCTTGCTAAGTTCCTATAAAAACTGTGTGCAAGTGTATGTAGAAGAATAGAAGAATTGTTGTTTTGAAGGCAAAGGGTGGTGATTGATTTGATTTGGATTACCCTTTTGTTCATTTATTTTCCATTTTGTTAATTGATAAAAATAAACTAATAACACTTCTATTTATGAAAGCATTCCTAATTTACAGCAACTTTTTACACCTCTCTAACTTTTGCACAGTACTGTATATTAGGGATCGACCTATTATTGGAAATGCCGATATACCGGGGGCCGATATGCACTTTCGCTGATATATCGGAATTGGCCCCTGAGGTTACCGATATTGCCGATATTTCGGAAAGTGCTTGTACCAGGGTGATGCCTGCAAGTAGAGGCATCATCCCAGTAACGGCATCCATAGCCGACAGTCGGCTGTCTTGTAATGACAACCGATGCGGCTGAGAAGCTGCTCAGCTGTCATTACAAGGAGGGGGAGGGGACGCCCCCCCTCCCGCCGCCTTCCGCAGCTCGCCCGGGTCTCCCGTCCCACTGGGAGACCCGGGCAACCATCCTGCACGGCCACCGAAGACCTGATCGAAGCCGCATTTGGCTCTGATTGGGTCTCCATGTAAAAACCCAGAAGTGATGTCATGATATCACTTCCGGGTACTCGGCGCCAAATTAAAAAAAATGACAGCATTCAAATCAGCCAAACTTGGCGTTTTGAATGCTTTTAAGTGCAAAGGAGGGGTTTGGGATCTTTTAGACCCCCAGATCCCTCCACAACAGTACCTGTTAAGCAAAAAAAATAAAAATATATATTTTTTTCAAATGTACAAAAATATCGGCCAATATTGGCCGATACTGATATTCAATGGCCAAAATATCGGTTTTAAAAAAAAAACGGTATCGGGCGATCATTACTGCATATGTTATGAAAGCGATCAAGAAATTCTCAGCACTTTTTAAAAAAAGGAAAACAAACAGTGGCCTTCATACATTTGGTACATGTACCCATGTGTTGGAATTAGGTAATAGTGGTGCCAAAGCTATTTCTTTTTTTTGTTTACAAAAGATTTTATTAGAAAGTCAGTAAAAAAAAAACATTTTCTTTTACACAGGTCAACAGTGTAACATCATACTTAGAAGTATTTATACATTGCATAGAAAAATACTCTGAGGAAATTGCAAGCATACATAGAGCATTGGTCATAGAATAGCTGAAAATCAAAGAGTCTGATACACAGATATGGACAGTGCAGTCAAGTTAGATATTTTATAAAAATCAAGAGGCACCATCAGGCCCAACACAACTTTCCCAAGGATCCCATTTAGCATGGAAAGTCATTATGGAACCATGAAGAGAATGAAAGATCCTTTCTGTTAATTTAATGCGTTCCATCCTGGAGAGTACCTGAGGCCACAGTAGGGAGTCTGATTTCCAGTTAAATGCGATCATCCAGTGAATGGAACACAACAAAGTATGGATCAGATTTGAGGTAGACTTCGGAACACCTGGGACTTTTACAGAAAGTAAGCATATCTTGGGAGAGAGAGAAATCGATGTCCCTGCCAGTCTAGTGACTAGCTTTCGTGCATGATCCCAAATGGGCCGCAAAAGGTTGCAGCTCCAAAAGAGATGGAGTAAATTACCTTCCTCCGAACAGCCCCTATAACAGAGAGGAGAGACTGATCCGTAGAAGGAGTGAACCAGGGAGGGGGTCAAATACCATCTTGTAACTAACTTAAGAGGTGCACTTGAACGTGAGCATTTACGCATGTTTGAAATCATGTGATGCCATTCAGGGATAGAGAAACTACAATTAAGGTCTTGTTCCCATTTAATCATGTACTTATGCTTGTCTGGGAGGGTAAGGGTAACAATATGTGAATATAGAATGGATATAAGCCCTCGATCTCTGGATGAGGACGAGCAAATATTCTCAAATATGGTAAACGGAGGGTTTAATGAAAGGGGGCCTTGTGATTGAAAAAATGCCCTCACCGCGGTATAGTGGTCCCCTTCAGATCAATGAGAACATTTTTCCTAATGGCTGTAGCTAAGGGTTCAATAGCTAGAGCAAATAGAAGGGGGGAAAGTGGGCAGCCCTGTCTCGTGCCTCTTTGCAGATGAAAAAATTCCGAGTTACACCCCGGGAGGCGAACTCTTGTTTGTGGGGACTCATATAAAGCTTTGAAACCATGAATGAACCCATCCCCTAGTCCGTATTTAGGAAGGAGGTGTTCAAG
Organism: Pelophylax lessonae; assembly: GCF_965119305.1. Lineage (NCBI taxonomy): Eukaryota > Metazoa > Chordata > Amphibia > Anura > Ranidae > Pelophylax > Pelophylax lessonae. The sequence continues at coordinate 351,849,737 of NC_138771.1, forward strand.
ATATGGCCAGCTGACGCTATCAAATGCCTTGTGAATATCTAAACTCACAAGGCAGGTAGGGGATTTACTGAGGTTAGCATCATTAATAATATTAGCGACTAGTCTAATGTTATCTGAGAGCTGTCTCCCTGGAATAAAACCAGTTTGATCAGGGTGGATCAATTTGTGAATAATATTGGACAGCCTATTGGCTAGCAGTCTGCCAAATAATTTAAGGTCATTATTCATGATCGAGATGGGTCTATAATTCTGAGGGAGGGAATGATCCTTGTCAGGTTTTGGTATGAGGGACATGTTAGCCAGAAGCATTTCTTCTGGAAAGCTTCCTCCCTGAAGAACGTGGTTAAATAATTTAGTAAGTCTAGGGGCAAGGATTGTGGCAAAGGATTTATAATAAGAGGCGGAAAAGCCATCAGGGCCGGGGGCGGTGGAGGTTTTAAGTGCTTTAATCATATCTAAGACCTCGTCAACTGTACAAGGTGCTTCCAATACATCCCTTTGTGTAACTGACAAAGATGGGATAGATAAGTTATCAATCCAGGGGTGAAATTTGTTTAATGACAGCGTAGAGGGCACTGAGAGGAGATTCTTGTAAAAATTTCCAAGACTTCCTTGGGGTGCGAGACCATCCTCCCGTCAGACCTTCTAAGCTTGTATACATGAGTGGGTCTTGTTGTCTGAGTTAATTTTTTTGCAAACATAGTAGATGTAGAGTTGCTGTGGAGTGTAAATTTGGCTTTGGACCACCTAAGGGCCTTTTCCGTGTCACTGGAGAGGATGTCATCCAATGCCTTCCTTTTAGTATGGATCTGATCCATAAGTGTAGGGGAGGGGGAGATACTATGTTTGTTATATAATTGATCTAGTTCCTTTGTGAGGGATTTTATTTCGTAAAATCTAGACTTGTTCTTAGCTGAGGCCAGAGCAATCAGATTTCCCCGGATGACCGCTTTATGTGCTGTCCACACTACAGGAATGGGTGAAATCCCATCATCATTGATTTGGAAATATTCCACCGGTGAAGAGGAGATCTGGGCAACCAACGCAGGATCGTTCAAGAGAGAATCATTCAATCTCCAGTTATACGTCGTGCTACCAAGACCTACTCCCCCCGACTCAAACACCACAATTTGATGGTCAGACCAGGGGCAGACATGGATACGTGCATCCGAAGAATTTGCCAACCAAACCGGGGTACAAAAATATAGTCAAGCCTAGCTGAGCTATCGTGGGAATGAGAATAAAAGGTGTAACCCTTTATTCCAATATTGTGAGCCCGCCAGGTGTCTATTAGTTGCATATTACTTAAGGCACGTGTCAGGCTTTTTGGAAAAGCCTTAGATGAGGCTGTAATGTTACTCCTATCCAATGAGGGATGAGCAACAAGATTGAAGTCCCCTCCTACCACCATATGGGGGGGATTCAAACCTGTCAAGAACTTAAAAAAAATGTCTAAAAAATTAGGCATGAGTGTCGTTAGGTGCATATAGAGAGGCTAAGGCAATAGCCTTGCCAGCAATGCTCCCCTTGATAATCAAAAATCTGCTCTCTGGGTCACAGTATGTGGAAGAGATGTCAAATATAATACTATTGCGTATAAAGATGGCCACCCCTCTAGTCTTATTATGGAAAGATGAGCATTTAAATTGTCTAAAGGATTTGTTGAAGTGCGTCTCCTGCGTCCGCACCCAATCTTTTATATTGTTTGAAGGCCTTATGCCTTTTATTGGGGGAATTGAACCCTTGAACATTATGTGACAAAATCTTAATCCCCATGATCTAGATAAAAAGGACTACGTTCAATCTGAAACCTCTGCAAAATAGACCTTTGATAAACGGGAAAAATGACCAGAGCCGAGATTAAATGACCTAATACATGAAACACACGGAAAACCCAGGGAAGGGGCCCCAGATGAATCCCTGACTCGGTGCTGTATGAACCTTGCTCCATGTTAGAGGTTAGAAAAGCATAGGACAACCAAAATACTTGCATGATATATATAAGTACCTGCGAAAATGACTTTCTGTTAACATAGGAATATTTTCTGAAACAACAACTGACAATATAAGAGGTGATCAGCCAAAATTTTTGAACCTGAAAAAACTTCTTGGGGATGGGCAGAAAAAGAGAACCCATCCAAAAAATCATTACCCATTGGACATAAACGTCCAAAAGCCGTGTGCGGGGACCCGGACACCGAAGACGCGGAAGGTCAAGGGGAACCACCCACATCGCGGGTGCACGGGCCGTCGCAAAACAGCACATAGGGGACAAACCAACAGGAGAGGAGAGAGAAAGGCAAACAAGTAGTTTTGAATAAATGCGTCAAAAAAGTTTAAACCGGCAGAGTGTCTCTGTAGACATACCAGCGGGCACAGTAACCCCAGCACAGCCGCCCCACGGTGAAGGAGCGTCCATACTAGGGCAAGGGCACACTAGCGTCCAAAAAAAACAAATGAGATACTTATGGGAACTTTAGTGCAGCAACAGGAAAAGTATTTCTCCATAATGGAAGTCCTCAGAAACCGCCATCTCTGAAGGGATTACGGCATCTACGTTGATCCCTTCTGGTTGCTGGAGTGGACCAGGATGGTGAAGGCCTGGGTGTGCTCTGTGGACGAACTTCAGGAGCAGCTTCAAGGAGGCCCAGTTTGCATAGAATTTCTTTTCCTTCAGCCAGGTTATATACCACATAAACTGTGCCATTATGAGGGACTGATAGCTTAAAAGGAAAGCCCCATCTGTATCGGATTCGGGCCGCCTGCAGCACAGAGGTGACCTCTTTCATCTTGCGCGGCCTTTCAAGTGTGGCCTGCGAAATATCAGGATAGATCTGTATGCGTGTGCCCTCCATTAAAATATTGGGAGTGTTTCTGGAGGCACGCAGAATATCCTCCTTGATCAGGAAGTCTTTGAGACATAAAATAATGTCTCTTGGAGGCTTGTCAGGAGGAGGTTTGGGGCGCAAAGCTCTGTAAATCCTGTCACAGGTGAAATCAGATTCCTGTTTGTCAGGCAGCAGGTCAGTAAAAAGCTTGGTAAATGCAGGAATCAAATCTGTGACTGATTCAGGAATGCCTCTAAGGCGCAGGTTGTTCCTGAGATTCCTGTTGTCCAAATCCTCCACCTGTGACTGTAACAGGCCATAGTTATCAGAAAGCAGCTCAAAGTCCTTTCTAAGGTCATCATGGGCGATAGAAAGTTCATCATGCTTGGTCTCTAATAAGTCTGTGCGGCCTCCCAATGCAGCAATTTCCTGTGTTAATGTATTAGTGGATTTGTGAATTTCAGTTTGAAATTTATCTGCAAGCTTTTCATAGATGGCCGCAAACCCTGCATCCAAATCTGCCTTTGTAACCACACAAGAGTACTCACGAGTCCCGGATTGAGAGCTGGGAGAAGAAGGGGGCTGTGCTGTCTCTGCCTGAGGTGAAGGGAGGGCCTGGGCGCCATCTTGAGGCATCCTGGTGATTTCCTTGGTGCGGAGTAAATAGGTCGTCAGGGAATGCTTTGGCGGACCCCCCGGTTCTTTTTCTTGGCTGACGGCATGCACCAGGTATTCCCACGGGGGTGTTGGAAGTTACAGGTGAATGTGAGCGAAATTGGCCCCGGGGATCGCGCCGTTCTCTCTCCTCACCGACGGAGCTGCGCACCTAGCACCCGTACCAGCTTTGCGCCGCGCATGCGCCCCCGCCAAAGCTATTTCTGAACAAAATAACTTTAAGGACCCCATATTTGAACTTCTATAGCCTTCATACTTATATACCCCTCTATGGACCAAAGCAATTTTTTTTACATTTCTGCTATTGGCCTGTTTATTCAGCAATTCCTTTGTCATTAATTACGATAACAGTAATACATACCGTATGTTGTTGTTTTTTTTTTTTTAAAGACAACGAGACTTTAGATTGGTGATATTGCCTTGCAAACATGATTTTATTTTTTGTGTAACCCATAAACCCATAGACAAAAAAGTAACAAAGCTAAAAAAAAAAATGCACTTCTTTTCTACTTTGATGAGTGATAGTTTATAAAAATTGGATTTTTTGTACTTACTGTAAAATCCATTTCTCTGAGTTCATCGACAGACACAGCGCTCCATAAAACATACAGTATCTCACAAAAGCGAGTACACCCCTCACATTTTTGTAAATATTTTATTGTATCTTTTCATGTGACAACACTGAAGAAATGACGCATACAGAAAAGTAGTGAGTGTACAGCTTGTATAACAGTGTAAATATGTTGTCCCCTCAAAATAACTCAATACACAGCCATTAATGCAAAAATAAGTGAGTACATCCCTAAGTGAAAATGTCCAAATTTGGCCCAATTAGCCATTTCCCCTCTCCGGTGTCATGTGACTTGTTAATGTTACAAGGTCTCATAGGGAGCAGGTGTATTAAATTTGGTGTTATCGCTCTCCCTCTCACATACTGGTCGCTGAAAGTTTAACATGGCACCTCATGGTAAAAAAACTCTCTTAGGACCTTAAAAAAGAATTGTTGCTCTATTTAAAGACGGCTTAGGCTATAAGAAGATTTCCAAAACCCTAAAAATTGAGCTGCAGGATGGTGGCCAAGAACATACGGCAGTTTACAAGGACAGGTTCCACTTAGAACAGGCCTCTCCATGGTCGACCAAAGAAGTTCAGTGCACGTGCTCAGCGTCATATCCAGAGGTTGTCTTTGGGAAATAGACGTATGAGTGCTGCCAGCATTGCTGCAGAGGTTGAAGGGGTGGGGGTTAGCCTGTCAGTACTCAGACCATACGCTGCACACTGCATCAAATTGGTCTGCATGGTTGTCATCCCAGAAGGAAACCTCTTCTAAAGATGATGCACAAATAAGACCGCAAACAGTTTGCTGAAGACAAGCAGACTAAGGACATGGATTACTGGAACCATGTCCTGTGGACTGATGAGACCAAGATAAACTTATTTGGTCCAGATGGTGTCAAGCGTGTGTGGCCGCAACCAGTTGAGGAGTACAAAGACAAGTGTGTCTTGCCTACAGTCAAGCGTGGTGGTGGGAGTGTCATGGTCTGGGGCCGTCACTGGGGAGCTACAGTTCATTGAGGAAACCATGAATGCCAACATGTTCTGTGACATACTGAAGCAGAGCATGATCCCCTCCCTTCGGAGACTGGGTATTCCAACATGATAACAACCCCAAACACACCTCCAAGACGACCACTGCCTTGCTAAAAAAGCTGAGGGTAAAGGTGATGGACTGGCCAAGCATGTCTCCAGATTAAATAATCCCTATTTAGCATCTGTGAGGCATCCTCAAATGGAAGGTGGAGAAGCGCAAGGTCTCCAACATCCACCAGCTCTGTGATGTCGTCATGGAGGAGTGGAAGAGGACTCCAGCGGCAGCCTGTGAAGCTCTGGTGAACTCCATGCCCAAGAGGGTTAAGGCAGTGGCCACATAAAGTATTGACACTTTGGGCCCAATTTGGACATTTTAACTTAGGGGTGTACTCACTTTTATTGCCAGCGGTTTAGACATTAATGGCTGTGTGTTAAGTTATTTTGAGGGGACAGCAAATTGACACTGTTATACAAGCTGTACACTCATTACTTTACATTGTAGCAAAGTGGCATGTCTTCAGTGTTGTCACATGAAAAGATATAATAAAATATTTACAAAAAATGTTAGGGGTGTACTTACTTTTGTGAGATGCTGTAACTAGTGGGTTATATTGCCTCCTTCAGGAGTAGGACTAGGCCGAACAAAAAAAATACCTGGCTACGCCCATGGGCTGTCCGCAGCTGGTATAAAACCCCCCTCTCGGCTCTAGGTCAGCCTTTTCAAACAGGGTGCTCAGGCTCTCTGGGGTGCCTTGAGGTTCCTTCCTGGGTGCCTTGGCAAAATGCCTAAAAATTGATCGCCCCTATCCCCTCAATAAACCATTGGGCCCAGGGCAATCTACCCTCCTGCCCAGCCCCTTGTCCCAGCCCTGTTATCAGTTAATTAGGAGGATTTTCGTTGCCTCCACAGCATCCTTGTTTGACCCTCCCAAGCCTCTCTCCCTCAACACTGAGGTGACATTAGCTGACTGATGGAGAGAAATTGAGGGAGAAGAGAAACAATGGAATACTAGTCAGTACAAGTGTGCAAAAGTGTATTTACTTTTGGAGAATAAATCACCTCTAACGTTGGGTGTCCTAGGTGTGGATGTTGCTGCATTGTGTAAAGCTATTAGAATCGTTTTTTACATTTTAGAATGGGGGTGCCTCAAGACTGTCCATCATTTTAAAGTGTGCCTGTAGACTGTCTATAATGTTAAAGGAATCCTCGACTGAAAAATGTTTGGGAAACACTGCTCTAGGTAATTTGTTTAGTAGCAAGGAGTATTAGAAGTATCAGAACTCCATAGAGGGGTGGGTGCTGTGTCCGTCGATGAACTCAGAGAAATGGATTTTACGGTAAGTACAAAAATCCTATTTTCTCTTTCGTTCATGGATTAACGCAGCGCTCCATAAATCACAACTAGTGGGTTGTCCAAAAGCAGTGCCAAAAGGAAAATGAGGGGTGGGAAAAATAACCCAAAGCTCAACATAAGAGCCCTGAACCAGGACACATGAGCCTTAACCGGGTCACAGGAGCCCCGTCTGAAAAATAAAGGTTTAAAGAAAAACAGGATAATGCTGCCAATTCCGAAACCCTGTGGGACAAGGTAATAGCCTCCAAGAATGTCATCTTCTTTGATAACTAAGGCAAGGGAATCTTCACAAATGGAGGTTTCTGCAGAACTGAAAGTACTAAATTTAAATCCCATGTCGACAAAAGAGACCATACAGGTGGAGCCACACTTCAACCCCCCTAAATGAAGGTATGAACTAAAGAGTGCATGGCTAGGGGTCGCTGAAAGAAGATTGCCAGGGCAGACACCTGGCCATTGATAGTACTCAGGACCAACTTTTGATCAATGCCCCATTGAAGAAAAGTTAAGATCCAAGCCACAGAAAAGGATAGAGGACGAACGCCAAATCGACCCATACATGATTTCCTCACCTTCACCATAGTAGAGATCACTGTTCCAGACAAACCGCTATCCCTCAGTATCTGGCTTTCAATAGCTACCCATTAAAACCAGCGACTGTAAAGCAGGATGGTAGATCAGCCCTTGGGACAACTGGTCTTCTCTGAGAGGAAGCCCCCAAGGAATGTTTCTAGCCACCAGGGTGATTGAAAGATTTTCGCTCTTGATTCCTCACAGGAACTGCGGAAGAAGCCTTAGCCGAGGATGATACTGACACCTGTAGGGTCTGTCAGAGGAGCTACATGCAATTCTGTCCAAACAGAACTGTCTTAAAGGTGATGCGAGGTGCTGAGAGTGACGCGGGGTGCTGAGAGTGACGCGGGGTGCTGAGAGTGGCGCGGGGTGCTGAGAGTGACACGGGGTGCTGAGAGTGACACGGGGTGCTGAGAGTGACACGGGGTGCTGAGAGTGACATGGGGTGCTCTTTTTTTATTATCTCTACAAAAGTAGCAGGCATATTGTTTATCAGGATTGATGATGCCACCCAGTGGACATCCTGCTCCATGTATGCATTCCTTGAAGAGCCATTTGAGGGCGAATACTGCTGTGTGAGATGTGAGAGAGTTGCATGATGTTGGAGATATCAGCTCAGGGGTGGCAGTGCTAGAGCAGGTGCCCTCCCCTAGCTGCCAATGGAATGACTGCTCCGGTAAGAAGGGGGGTAGGGATACAGGCAAGGTTAGACTGGTACTGGTGGTAGGGGATTTAATTAATGAAAGAACAGAGAGGGCAATCGGAAACAAAGACCGTGGTCACCAAACGGTAGGTGTTGGGCGGGGTTCAGAAAAAGTGATAGCTGCCATGGAGAAAAGGACAGAGGGTAATAGTGGAGTCAGTAGTGATAATATAGCCATAACATCTAATTCCAGGTAGAATGAGTTGACAAATAAAAAACGAATCCTGAGAAAACATAAGGAGAGAATAATATGCACCCATACAATACTGAGAGGCATGCCAGGAGCCTATCTAACAAAGTGAGGGAACCGGAGCTGCTATTACACAAGGAGGACTTAGACTTAGTGGGAATAACATAAACTTGGTTCGACAGCTCACATGACTGGCTGGCAAATATCCAGAGGTATTCCTTATATTGGAAAGACAGAGAAGGTAGAGTGGGGAGGGATATGTGTATATATCAAAAATGATTTAAGGGTGGTAGAGAGAGAGGAGGGACATTGTAAATGGGAGAAGGGGGAGGTGGAATCCGTGTGAGTGGAATTTCAAAGAGAAGAAGTAAGTGGGGAAATAATAGTGGGGGTATGTTACAGGCCCCTCAACCTGAAGGAGGAAAAGGACCTCCTATCACAGTTAAAAAAGTCAGCGAAGCAGGGAAATATCATTATAATGGGGCACTTCAACTATCCCGATATTGACTTGGCAGAGGGGACAGCTCACTCGTTAAAGGCCCATTATTTCTTAAATGTCTTACATGACAACTTCATGTCCCAATTGGTGGATTCCCCCACTAGAAAGAATCTATTGCTAGATCTAATAATTAAGAACGATTCAAGTCTAATCTCAGATGTGGAAATATGAGACAACTTGGGATCTAGCGATCACAGGATGATCACATTTAGTGTAAATCGTAGGAAAAGGAGGCACGAGGGGAGCACAAAAATAAAAAGGGGATGGGTTATTGTCAGCATTTCAATACTATAAGGAATGCAATAAGAAGTGCAAGAACACAATCAGAGCGGCTAAAAAAAAAAAGACTATGAGAGACACATAGCAGAGGAGAGTAAAAAAAATCCCAAGAATTGTTTTAGATATATTAACAGTAAAAAAGCGAGATCAGAGCATATTGCCCACATAAAAGACGATGAAGGGAGAATGGTTACAGATGACACAGAGAAGGCAAATTTACTGAATGCTTTGTTCTCCTCAGTTTTTACACAGGAAAAGGAGGGGTATACCGACCACGACTTTATTGTTAGTAACACGGTGAAGGATATACCCTTGTGGCTAACAGAGGCTGGAGTAAAGAAAAGACTAGAAAAGCTTAACACAAATAAATCACCAGGACCAGATGACTTACACCCAAGAGTTCTCAAAGAACTCAGTCAGGTTATAGCTAGACCATTATACCTAATCTTTGCGGACAACATGCAGACAGGAATGGTACCAGCTGATTGGAGAAAAGCCAATGTGGCACTAATATTCAAAAAAGGCCAGAGACATATTCCTGGAAACTACAGGCCAGTCAGCCTAACATTAATAGTAAGTACATTTTTGAGGGGATGATAAGGGACTATATCCAAGAATTTGCAGATAAAAACAGTATCATTAGTAGAAATTAGCAAGGGTTTACAAAGGGTCATTCCTGTCAGGCCAATCTTTTAACATTCTATGAGGAAGGGGAAGGCCTGTGGATATGGTGTATCTGGATTTTGCAAAAGTATTCAATACAGTTCCCCATAAACGCTTAATCTACAAACTGAGTTCTGTAGAGTTGGACCAAAGGGATCGTTCTTGGATAAAAAAAAAAAAATGGTTACAGGGGTGTGTCCAAAGGGTGGTGATAAATAACGTGTACTCAGACATGTCTGGAATGGAAAGTGGGGTACCCCAAGACTCTGTCTTCGGACCAATTCTATTATATTTACTCATAAATGATATAGAGGATGGGATAAATAGCTTAATCTCAGTTTTTGCGGACGGCACAAAAAATAAGCAGGGTACTAACTTCACATCAGTATATAGAAATTTTACAGAAAGACCTGAATAAAATAATTTGGTGGGCAACTACATGGCAAATGAGATTTAATGTGGAGAAATGTAAAGTAATGCACTTGGGGGCTAAAAACATAAATGCAAACTAATCACTAAGGGGAGAACCTCGGGGGGAAATCAAGGATGGAGAAAGATCTGGGGGTTCTAGTAGAAGACAGACTGAGCAATAGCATGCAATATTATGCTGCAGCTAGCAAAGCTAGTAGAATATTAGCATGCATAAAAAAAGGGTATATACTCCAGAGTTAAAACTATAATCCTGCCACTTTATAAATCTGGAGTATTCTGTTCAGTTCTGGTCACTAGGGATGATCGAACGGTTCGGGTCCACCATCGGTTCGGCCCGAACATTGGGTGTTCGAGGTTCGGCCGAATTTAGAACTTTTTGCCCAAAAGGTTCGGAATTCGGCAACCAGAACCGCCCAAAATGCAATGCTTCAGGAAATGGGCTTTAAAAGCCCGTGATTGGACCAGAACCTTTAGCAAAAGCCAATTGAGGGGGCAGGAGAATGCTAGGAATGTGATTGGAGTGACTAGGGGGTCCCTAGACCAATCATTAGTGAATACGCCCCCCAGTATATAAGATCGCCCCCGCCATATTCCCAGCATTGTTATACTGGACATGGAAGAGAGTGGAAGCAGTTCTGTTAATTTTACTTTAAAAGTGTAATTTAGCTATTTTTAGTGTGAGGAAAGGGATATCTAGTGTAGTTAGAGTGCTCCTTTACACTTAAGTTAGCTTCAAAAATTTAGTTTCTGTAGGGAAAGTGTTAAGTGTCAGGGGACCGTAGTGTAGTGTAGGGTTAACTGACAGTGACTGCTATGGCAGGGTGACAAAACCCTTCCATAGCAGGGTGACCGCTATAGAGAAATGATCATTTCTCTGAGTTGCTTCGGGACAGGTATGTGGCTTCTCACCAGCAAGCATTTTTTATGCTGCAGGGGCTGCCACTGCCAGTGTTTTTTTGAGGACATGTTTGATGTCAGACATGACATCTGAACATGTGTATAGGGGGTATATATAGACATATATGTCTGAATATATACCCCTAGACATATATAGGTGTGATAGTAGCAGAAATAAATGCTTGCGCTAATGAAATCATTTACAGTAATATATTTCTGCTACTATCACACCTATATATGTCTAGGGGTATATATTCAGACATATATGCCTATATATACCCCCTATACACATGTTCAGATGTTTTGCCTGCCTCAAAAGAACCCCAAAAAATGCCAAAAAAACGCTAGCGTCAAACAAAAAAAAAATGCCCAGGTGTGTTTTTGCTGGCATTTTTTGGGGGGTTTTGGAGGCAGGCAAAACATCAGAACTTGTGCACAGTACCACTATACACAAGTTCAGATGTTTTTCCTGACTGCAAAGAACCCAAAAAAATGCCTGCTATTAAACCGGCAAGGTGTTACAGCAGAGAAGCCATATTCCTGTGCTTAAAGTTTTCTAATACAAACGATCTTTTTTTTTTTTATGGTTCTGGACATGCTACAGAGCTGAAACTTCACAGGTACACCTTTTAGACCCCCCAGACACAAAATCACACAAAAAAAGTTCTTAAAAATTGTCATTTTTGATAAAAAAGCCAATGATTGAAATATTATAAAAAAAAAATAAAAAAAATAAAAAGAGATTTTTTGATTTTTACTTTGGATTTAGTATCTGGGGGGTCTAAAAAGTGTACATGTGAAGTTTCAGCTCTGTAGCATGTCCAGAACCCCCCAAAAATTAGCATTTTCTTATAATTTTTATTAGAACAGGTATACGGCTTCTCTACGGCGCTTTTTCTTGCATTTATCGGGCATTTTTGGAGGCAGGCATGACTTTTTTGGATTTAGTGTCTGGGGGGTCTAAAAAGTGTACCTGTGAAGTTTCAGCTCTGTAGCATGTCCAGAACCAGAAAAAAGATCATTTTTCAGTAGAGCAGGGATGGTGGGACCCCTCTTTTACACTTATATGATCTTTTTTTGGGGTTCTGGACATGCTACAGAGCTGAAACTTCACAGGTACACCTTTTAGACCCCCCAGACACAAAATCACACAAAAAAAAGTTCTTACAAATTGTCATTTTTGATAAAAAAGCCAATGATTGAAAAATTATAAAAAAAAAAAAAAAAAAGAGATTTTTTGGATTTCAGATCTGGGGGGTCTAAAAAGTGTACATGTGAAGTTTCAGGTCTGTAGCATGTCCAGAACCATAAAAAAAAAGATCGTTTGTAAAACTTTAAGCACAGGAATATGGCTTCTCTGCTGTAACACCTTGCCGGTTTAATAGAAGGCATTTTTTTGGGTTCTTTGCAGTCAGGAAAAACATCTGAACTTGTGTATAGTGGTACTGTGCACAAGTTCTGATGTTTTGCCTGCCTCCAAATCCCCCCAAAAAATGCCAGCAAAAACACACCTGGGCATTTTTTTTTTGACGCTAGCGTTTTTTTTGGCATTTTTTGGGGTTCTTTTGAGGCAGGCAAAACATCTGAACATGTGTATAGGGGGTATATATAGGCATATATGTCTGAATATATACCCCTAGACATATATAGGTGTGATAGTAGCAGAAATATATTACTGTAAATGATTTCATTAGCGCAAGCATTTATTTCTGCTACTATCACACCTATATATGTCTAGGGGTATATATTCAGACATATATGTCTATATATACCCCCTATACACATGTTCAGATGTTTTGCCTGCCTCAAAAGAACCCCAAAAAATGCCAAAAAAAACGCTAGCGTCAAAAAAAAATGCCCAGGTGTGTTTTTGCTGGCATTTTTTGGGGGGTTTTGGAGGCAGGCAAAACATCAGAACTTGTGCACAGTACCACTATACACAAGTTCAGATGTTTTGCCTGCCTCAAAAGAACCCCAAAAAATGCCAAAAAAAACGCTAGCGTCAAAAAAAAAATGCCCAGGTGTGTTTTTGCTGGCATTTTTTGGGGGTTTTTGGAGGCAGGCAAAACATCAGAACTTGTGCACAGTACCACTATACACAAGTTCAGATGTTTTTCCTGACTGCAAAGAACCCAAAAAATGCCTTCTATTAAACCGGCAAGGTGTTACAGCAGAGAAGCCATATTCCTGTGCTTAAAGTTTTCTAATACAAACGATCTTTTTTTTTATGGTTCTGGACATGCTACAGAGCTGAAACTTCACATGTACACTTTTTAGACCCCCCAGATCTGAAATCCAAAGTAAAAATCAAAAAATCTCTTTTTTTTTTTTTTTTTAATTTTTCAATAATTGGCTTTTTTATCAAAAATGACAATTTTTAAGAACTTTTTTTTGTGTGATTAATAGTTAATGGGGCATGACCCAGAACCCTAGGCACTTTTTAGGGGCATTTATTGGGTTTTGGGGCTTCAAAATGGTGTTTTTTGATTACCGAAGTTCGGGTCCCATTGATTTCAATGGGGTTCTGAAATCCGAAAACCGAACTTTCGTGAAGTTCGGGTGTTCTGGTCGAACCGAACTTTTCAAAAGTTCGATCATCCCTACTGGTCACCAGTCCTCAGAAAGGATGTGCAGGAGCTGGAGAGAGTCCAGAGAAGGGCAACAAAATTAACCACTTTAGCTCCGGAAGGTTTTACCACCTTCCTGACCAGAGCGGTTTTTGCAATTTGGGACTGCGCTACTTTAGCTGGTAGTTGCGCGGTCATGCAAAGCTGTAAACAAACATAATTTGAGTCCTTTTTTCCCCACAAATAGAGATTTCTTTTGGTGGTATTTGATCACCACTGGGTTTTTTTTTTTTTTGCAATATAAATTAAAAAATACCGAAATTTTTTAAAAATATATATATTTTCTACTTTTTGTTATAAAAAAATCCAATGAACTCAATTTTTGTCATACATTTAGGCCACAATTTATTCAGCCACATGTCTTGGGTAAATAAAATTCAAAAAGCGTATATTTATTGGTTTGCGCAAAAGTTATAGCGTCTACAAACTATGGTATATTTACTGGAATTTACGCAGGCTTTTAGTTTGTGACTGCCTATCTAATCTCTTGAGGTGCAGGAATGTCAGGGCAGTACAACCCCCCCCCCCCAAAAAAAATTACCCCTTTTCTAGAAAGTAGACACCCCAAGGAATTAGCTAAGAGGCATGTTGAGCCCTGTGAATATTTCATTTTTTTGTCACAAGTGACTGATAAAAATGACAAAAAAATAAAATAATTTTACACAAAGTTATCACTGAAATAATATATTTATCACACATGCCAATTGTATATGTGGAATTACACCCCAAAATACATTCTGCTACTTCTCCTGATTATGGGGATACCACGTGTGAGACTTTTTGGGAGCCTAGCCATATCCATTTCCCCGCCGCCCTATAGGCGATGGACGGCGGGAATGTGGTTGCATTAGCCTGACCGGACGTCATATGACGGCGGCAGGACAATGCACTCTGCGCACCCCCCGGGGGCACGCAGAGCAGCGATCGGTGCTGGGGTGTGTCACTCTGACACACCGCATCTCCGATCTCGGTAAAGAGCCTACTGACGTAGGCTCTTTACCATGTGACCAGCTGTGTCCACATAGCTGTGTCCACCAGCTGGTCACATAGTAAATAGGAAGTGCTGTTGATCGGCTTTCCTTAGTTCGTGCCTGACAGGCACGAGTATAGGAGAGCCGATCGGTGGCTCTCCTGACAGGGGGGGGGGTCTGCATTGGTAATCAGAGCTTTGATTACCAGTGCAGATCATTAGGGGGGATGCCACTAGAACCACAAGGGATGCCCACCCATGACCCCAGGGATGCTCACCCATGACCCCAGGGATGCCCACTATGGCCACCAGGGATGGAAATCAGTGCTCAGGGAGCCCCCCAGTGCCCTCCCCATCAGTTCTGCCCACCAGTGCCCTCCCCATCAGTGCTGCCCACCAGTGCCTATCATTGCCATCTATCAGTGCGCCCCACCAGTGCCCATTTTTGCCCACCAGTGCCACCTATCAGTGCCCATCAGTGCCGATCAGTGCCACCTATCAGTGCCCATCAGTTGCACCAATCAGTGCCCATCAGTGCCGCATATCAGTGCCCATCAGTGCCACCTCTCAGTGCCCATCAGTGCCACCTATCAGTGCCCATCAATGCCGCCTATCAGTGCCCAGCAGTGCTGCCTATCAGTGCCACCTATCAGCGCTACCTATCAGTGCCGCATACCAGTGCACATCAGTGCTGCCTATCAGTGCAGCATATTCGTACCACCCCATCAGTGCCACCCCATCAGTGCCTCCTCATCAGTGCCTGTGAGTGTGGCCTCATCAGTGCAGTAAAAAACGTATCTATGACCCCATTTTGGAAAGTAGACACCCCATAATATTTTCTGAGAGGCATGTTGAGTTCATGGAATTTTTTATAGTTTGCCACAATTTTGTAAATTTCGTGAAAATTACAAAAAAAATATTTTAATTCTTTTACATAAAGTTGTCACTTAAATGGTATATTACTCACACATGCCATGGGTATATGTGAAATGACACACCAAAATACATTTTGCTGCTTCTCTCGAGTACGGAGATACCATATGTGTGAGACTTTTTGGCAGTCTAGCTGCGTACAGGACCCCAAAAACCAATCACCTCCTTCTAAGGGCGTAAATTGTTGATTTCACTTTTCACTCCATCACTACCTATCACAGTTTAGGAGGCCATGAAATGCCAAGATAGCACAAAACCCCCCTAAATGACCACTTTTGTAAAGTAGACACTCCAAGCTATTTGCCGAGAGGCATGTTGAGTCCATGGAATATTTCATATTTTGCCACAAGTTTCAGGAAAAGTACAAATTCTTTTTTTTTTTACACGTTCTACACGTTGTCACTTAAATACTATATTGCTATATTGCTCACACATGCTATGGGTACTGTATATGTGAAATTACACCCCAAAATACATTATGCTGCTTCTCCCGAGTAAGGGGATACCACATGTGTGAGACTTTTTGGCAGTCTAGCTGCGTATAGAACTGCGAAAACCCCAAAAACCAATCACCACCTTCAGGCTTTCTAAGTGCGTAAATTGTTGATTTCACTCCTCACTACCTATCACAGTTTAGGAGGCCATGAAATGCCAGGACAGCACAATCCCCCCCAAATGACCCCTTTATGGAAAGTAGACACTCCAAGCTATTTGCTGAGAGGCATGTTGAGTATTTCTCAGATTTCGCTTTTTGTCACAAAGTTTTGAAAATTGAAAAAAAAAATGTTTCTTTCCTTTCTTCTTTTTCCAAAACAAATGAGAGCTGCAAAATACTCACCATGACTCTTAGCAAATACCTTGGGGTGTCTTCTTTCCAAAAAGGGGTCATGGGGAGGGGCGGTTTGTGCTATCTTGGCATTTTATGAGGGAAGGTTGAGCGGCACTAGTACCGACACTCTGCTGCATACGAGAATCAAGCGGTTGTTGCACCTCGGCTGCCCCCGACCTTAGCAGGGACCTCTACTCTGTCATCAAAGCTATCTGTCAGGGTGCCACTGCTCTCAACAGGTTTGTATACTGAGCCTGATTCTGACAGCGAGAACTCCCCATTGCTCTCATCTGTCATGCTCAGTATCCTGTAGGCCTATTCACTAGTGTACCTTTCGTTTGACATTTTGGCCAATAAATTTACAGGTACCTAGTGTGACTCATAGGTAAAAAAAACACCTGGTTGTTGAGGACTGTTTTAACTGCTACAAAAAAAATAACTGCTAGTGCTAGAAGAGATCAGGCCTGACTCTGCTAATGCTACGGTTTTGTGTGTTGTGTATTGGAAGTGACAGTGATCTATTGATACTGCACTTCTTGGAGGCTGGGCGCAGGGGCTAAACACAAATGCTTGCAGGTGTCAGGGCTGATCCTGCTAACACCGCATTTTTGAGAACACTAAATTATTGGGGACTCTAGTATAGTTCTGATAAGATCAAAGCTATTGATCCGTTAAGACTCTATACTAGTAATGGAGGTATATAGTGTATGTTAGTGTTACTGGCAATCAAAGGGTTAAAATCTGACGCTATCTGGGACTGACCCTAGCTGACGCTGACGCTAACTAATTGGTGTCACCTGCGACACTAATACAATGATCAGAAAAAAAAAAATCTGTACACTTTACTAGTGACACTGTGACAGGGAGTGAAAGGGTTAACTGGAGGGCGATCAGGAGGTTAAAACTTTATTAGAAAAATTGTGGCGGGACCCTGACACTATACTAAGACTGACACTGACGCTAACTAGCGTCACCCGTGACACTAATAAAGTGATCAGTAATTTATCTGTTCACTGTATATAGTGACACTGTGACAGGGCAGTAAAGGGTTAACTGGGGATGATCAAGGTGTTAAACCTTTATTAGGGGATATATGGTGGGTGCCCTAAACCCGACTAAAGCCTAAAAGCACTAAATTTATTCTCTCTGGAGAAGAGACGCTTGGAAAGAGACATGACAGTGATTTACAAATACCTCATTGGTGATCCCAGCTTAGGAAAAAACTATTCAGTCTCAGGGAGTGTAAGAGGACACGGGGCCACACAATGAGACAGGACGAGGACATGCATCTTAATAAACTCAACATACAGGGATATGGGGAAATGATTATCGACACTGAAACACATACACCTAGACAGGTTGGACTGGATGGACTATTGTCTTTATTCAGCCTTACCCACTATGCAACTATGTAAGTGCACTGCCAGTGCAGTTGCTCTAGTTCTGAGGGGAACATGCAAGGAAAAAAAAAAAGCATTTTTGCTTGCAGATGATTGGATGATATAAATCAGCAGAGCTTCCCCTCATTTCGGAGCTTCCTCTCAGATTTAGAGCAACTGCACTTGCAGTGCACTTGTAGTGCATAGTACATTTGCCTTTGGTAAATCAACCACATTGCTCTTTAACCACTTAAGCCCAGGAGGATTTGGCTGCTCAAAGACCAGGCCCCTTTTTTCAACTTGGCACTGCGTAATTTTAACTGACAATTGCGCGGTCATGCAATGCTGTACCCAAACGAAATTTACGTCCTTTTTTTCCCACAAACAGAGCTTTCTTTTGGTGGTATTTGATCACCTCTGCGCTTTTCATTTTTTGCGATATTAATAAAAAAAATAGCAAACATTTTGAGAAAAAATGACATTTTTAACTTTGTCTTTTAAAAAATATCCAATATACTCAATTTATGTCATATATTTTCAGACTTGTATAAAGTACTCGAAAGTTCTACTTGAGTAAAAGTACAAGTGCTCGATCAAAAAGTGACTTGAGTAGAAGTGGAAGTGCTCGCAGAAAAAGTTACTTAAGTAGAAGTACTAAAGTATTCAACATTTTTTTTACTTAAGTATTGCAAGTAGTTTTTTCAAAAAATTTGCTACTTAAGTACTAAAAGTAGAAAGTACCAGTAGTTTTGAAAAAAAAATTCTACTCAAGTACTGAAAGTAGAAGTAGAAGTACTGTGTTATGTAGTTATTAAAGAAAGAAGTCAAACGTTTGAACATCATATTGTTTTTTATTATTTCAAATGATTAACCTGTGTTTGTTAGTAGTTTCTTGATGCACTTTAAGCGCTGTAGCACCATTTATTTGTTTGTTTCATATTTTCTTTTTATAGGAAAGATTTGGTATAGCAGCTTTTATTATACACAGCCTTTATTTTCGTATGCGCTGATTTACAAATGACATTATACACATTTTTTTGAGCTTTATGCAACCTGCCATCTACTGTTCTGGCAGTGGTAATTTTTTTAAAAGTAACGAGTAACTATGCAGCACAAAAAAAAAAAATACTTGAGTAGAAGTATCGAAATCATCGAAAAAATGTAGTGAAGTAAAAGTAGAAGTAGGAGAAAAAAATTCTACTCTAGGAAAGTACAGATACCGCATTTCGGTACTTAAGTACAGTACTTAAGTAGTTCTACTTCGTTACTATACATCTCTGTATCTTTTGGCCAAAATGTATTTAGCTACATGTCTTTGACAAAAAAAATCTCAATGAGCGTATTTTTATTGGTTTGCCCAAAAGTTATAGCGTCTACAAACTATGGTGTAAATACTGGAATTTATGCAGCTCTTATTTTCTGACTGCCCATCTCATTTCATGAAGTGCTAAAATGGCAGGACAGTACAACCCCCCCCCCCCCCAAATTACCACTTTTTGGAAAGTAGACATCCTAAGGAATTTCCTGAGAGGCATGTTGAGCTCATTGAATATTTAATTTTTTTGTCACAGGTGTTTTAAAAATGACTAAAAAAAAAATGTTTTTGTTTTACACAAAGTTGTCATTGAAATGATATATTGCTCACGCATGCCATGGGTATATGTGTAATCACACCCCAAAATATATTTTGCTGCTTCTCCTGAGTACAGGGATACCACATATGTGAGACTTTTTGGGAGCCTAGCTGTGTATGGGACCCCGAAAACCAATCACCACCTTCAGAATTTCAAACGGCGTACATTTTTCATTGCATTTTCTCCCTACCTATCAGGGTTTAGGGGGCCCTGAAATGTCAAGATACCACAAACCCCCCCAAATGACCCCATTTTGGAAAGTAGACACCCCAAGCTGTTTGCTGAGAGGCATGGTGAGTCCATGGAATATTTTATATTTTGCCACAAGTTTTGGGAAAATTACATTTGTTTTTGTATTATTTCTTTTAACACAAATTTGTCACTAAAAGATACATTTCTTACACATGACATGGGTATATGTTGAATGACACTTTTTGGGAGCCTAGCTGTGTATGGGACCCCGAAAACCAATCACCACTTTCAGGTTTTCTAATGGCGTAAATTGTGCATTTCACCTCCGCACTACCTGTCACAGTTTCAGAGGCCCTAAAATTTCAAGATAGCACAACCCCCCCCCCCCAAATTGGTAAATCCATGGAATATTTTATATTTTGCCACAATTTCGGGGAAAATTATTAATATTTTTTTTGTTTTTTTACACAAAGTTGTCACTAAATGATATATTGCTCACACATGCCATGGGTATATGTGAAATGACACCCCAAAATACATTCTACTGCTTCCCCTGAGTATGGGGATACCCCATGTGTGAGACTTTTTTGCAGTCTAGCCGAGTACAGGACCCCGAAAACCAATCACCACTTTCAGGCTTTCCAATGGCGGTCATTTGGGGGGGGGGTTGTGCTATCTTGGCATTTCATGGCCTTCAAAACTGTGATAGGTAGTAAGGAGTGAAATCAACAATTTACGCCCTTAGAAAGCCTGAAGACGGGGATTGGTTTTCGGGGTCCTGTACGCGGCTAGACTACCAAAAAGTCTCACACATTGGGTATCCCTGTACTCTGGAGAAGCAGCAGAATGTATTTGGGGTGTCATTCCACATATACCCATGGCATGTGTGAGCAATGTATCATTTAGTGACAACTTTGTGTAAAAAAACAAACAGAAAAAAAAAATAATTTTCCCGAAACTTGTGACAAAATATAAACTATTCCATGGACTCACCATGTCTCTCAGCTAATAGCTTGGAGTGTCTACTTTGCAAAATGGGGTAATTTGGGGGGTTTTGTGCTATCTTGAAATTTCAGGGCCTCTGAAACTGTGACAGGTAGTGCGGAAGTAAAATACACAATTTAGGCCATTAGAAAACCTGAAGGCGGTGATTGGATTTCGGGGTCCCATACCCGGCTAGGCTCCCAAAAAGTTTCACACATGTGGTATCCCTGTACTCAGGAGAAGCAGCAGAAAGTATTTTGGGGTGTCATTTCACATATACCCATGGCATGTGTGAGCAATATATCATTTAGTGACAACTTTGTGTAAAAAAAAAAAAAATTGTCATCTTCCTGAAACGTAGGGAAAAATATAAAATACTCCATGGACTCAATATGCCTCTCAGTAGCTTTGGGTGTCTACTTTTCTAAAAGGGGTCATTTTGGGGGTGTTTGAACTGTCCTGGCATGTTATGCTCAATCTTAGCCACACATTACCCACTCTTCTAACCACTTGAAAACCAAGCCTTTTCTGTGACTTTTTGTTTACATGAAAAAATATTTTTTTTTTTTACTAGAAAATTACTTTGAACCCCAAAACATTATATATTTCTTTAAAGCAGAGGCCCTACAGAACAAAATGGTGGATGTTGCAAATTTTTTTGTCACACGGTATTTGCGCACAGATTTTACAAACGCAATTTCTGCGAAAAAATAATTTTTTTTTAATTTAATGCACAAATACACTATATAATTCCAAATTGTTTGGTAAAATTTAAAAGATGATCTTATGCCAAGTACAGAGATACCAAACATGACATGCTTTAAAAATTGTGCACACCTGTGCAGCGGCAATAAACTACGTACATTTTACTGCCCTCGACCCGGCGTTCGCGGCGATACCTCACATGCATGCTGCAATTGCGGTTTACATATGACACTAGACCATCGCTTGCGTGTGGCTTTGCACGCAAGCACGGGGGGACAGGGGGCTTGATTTTTTTTTTTTTCCTTTTTTATGTTATTTTGACACCTTTCCTTTCATTTTTTTTTTAATCATTTTTATTGTTATCACAGTGAATTTAAATATCCCCTATGATAGCTATCTGTAGTGACAGGTACACTTTTTTAAAAAAATTGGCGTCTTTTAGACTCTAGATCTCTCCTCTGACCTTAACGCATCTGACCACACCAAAATTGGTGTGATAAAATGCTTTCCCAATTTCGCAATTGCGCTGTTTATTTCTGGCGAAACAGAAGTCATGAAATGCTCGTAGCTTCCGGTATCTTAGACCATAGAGATGATTGGAGCTATTCTCATCTCCAATTAGCTCTATGGTTAGATAATTGAACCACCGGCTGCACTCTCGGGTTAACCGGTGGGACAGGAGAACCCGAGAAAAACCGCGGAAGGTGGCGGAAGGAAGCTGGAGGGGGGAGTCGGGGGGAGTCCCCTCCCACTGGTTGTAAAAGCAGTCTAGCGGCCAATTATCCGCTAGGATTGCTTTTACATGTAAGCCGACTGCTGGCTGTAAAAAACTATACCAAGAAGCTGCCTAAATCTGCAGGCATCATCCTGGTATAACCACTCAGAGTCCGGCAACGTACCAGTACATTGCTGGTCCTTGTTTGGCATATAGTGTAGGTTTTTTTTTTTCATGCAGCCTGTGGGCTGAACGAAAAAATAGAGAACCTAACAGAAATCTCCGCAGGAAAATTGTGTAGTATACACACCTTTAACCTCCCAAACATACAAACCCACTTCTTAATGGCGGGTATACAATATTCCACGTATACCTAAAGGTATTTTAACTGCAGTGGTGAAATCAACCTACCACAGTGCTTCCATCAGAGGTATCCATATATGCTGAGCGCAAACACTGTTTGTGTCAGAATATATAAAATCAGTGTGGCAGCCGACGGGTACCTGCAAGGGAAACAGGTTAACAAAAGAATGATTAACAAAGTACAGAAAAAGTACAGTAGGAAGAGTAGAAGAACATAAAAATAACTGAGACGACAACTGTTTTTGGCTTTTTTATTTTATATTTCTTCTGTATTTTTTTTTGTAACTTTTTTTTGTGAACTGCAACTTTCCAGATTAGGGTCTCTCAAAATGACGTTAGCCATCGAATATCTTTCGAGACCCTGTGTTAGTGTGCCCTACACTGTGTCCTGCTGTACCCTATACTAAAACTCCACTAATGTGTGGTAGCACTCAAAACATTCCCCGATGCAGAGACCAGGTTGGCCAGGAAAGGTGGGACAATAATAGCGGGTGTCACGCCCAAATCCGTGCCTGCTACAGACACAATATCTTCTTTGGGGGTGTCTTTGGGTAGGGGTACTCGGAAGGACATGTGAAAAATGCCTCTCATGCAGCCGGCTCACTGCATCTGGAAGGGGAAGTTGGGCAGGAACACCTCCTGGGTACAGGTAGGCATTGATGATCTCTTCCTGGAATTCTCGGAAGGATCCGGTTCGTCCTGACGCCCTGTATAGTATAAAGGCATTCAGCATAGCCAATTGGAATAAATAAACAGACACTTTTTTGTACCAGCGTCTGGCTTTACGGGCAACTAAATACGGGCTTAAGAGCTAGTCATTAAGGTCCACCCCTCCCATATTAATGTTATATTCGTGGACACAGAGGGATTTCTCCATAACACCAGTTGCCGTAGGAATTTGGATCGTCGTGTCTGCGTGAAGGGAGGACACAAAGAAAACATTCAGTGTATCCCTCCACTTCACTGCAAGCAATTTGTCCGTTTTCAATCAGACTCTCTCCCCTCGACTAAGACGGCAATTTACAAGTTGTTAGGGGATGCCCCGGCGATTAGGTCGCACGGTGCCACATGCGCCAATTTGTAATTCGAGCAGGTGACTAAATAGTGACACGCTTGTGTAAAAATTGTCCAGGTACAAATGGTACCCCTTTCCGGATAAGGGTGACACCAAGTCCCAAACTATCTTGCCGCTGCTCCCTATGTAGTCTGGGCAGTTGGGGGGCTCCACAGAGCTATCTTTTCCCTCGTAGACCCGGAAACTAACTGTATAGCCTGTGGCCCTGCCATAGAGCTTATACAGCTTGACCCCGTATCTGGCACGCTTGCTGGGGAGATACTGTTTCATAGCAAGGTGGCCAGTAAACGTAATCAGAGATTCGTCAACGCAGACAACTTGCTGGGGGGTAAACAAGACTGCAAACCACTGATTGAAGTGGTCTACGAGGGGCCGAATTTTGTGGAGCCGATCATATTCAGGGTCACCCCGAGGACGACAGATTTAATTGTCGTTGAAATGCATAAATCGCAGAATTTGCTCGTATCTCGCCCTGGACATGGAGGCAGAGTACACGCGCATATGGTGAATTGGGCTAGTGGACCAATATAGCCGCAATTCACACTTTTTGGTTATGCCCATTTTGAGTGAAAGGCCCAGAAAGGTTTTAAAATCGGAAATCGTTATAGGTTTCCAGCCGAATGGTCTGGCAAGGGTCGAATTTGAGTTGGCGGCGATGAATTGACCAGCGTATAAATTTAATTGGTCCACAATAGATCTGAAAAGATCTTCCATGAAGAACAGCTCATAAAAATTCAGGGGCGTAAAATTGGCTGTTTCCACGTGGATTCCAGGTTGGCCAGTGAATGGGGGAAGTACAGGCACTGTAGTATCAGTGGGTTGCCAATTAGGATATGCCAGCGCATCAGGGAGGGCACTATGGGCCTGTCTTCGAAAAACGCAGTGGCTACGGGCCACTACTTGTGCTAGCCACCGCACCAGCCTTAACTGCACTTATGGGACTCGCCACGTCGCCAAGTGTTACTGCAGTGCTGGTTGTACTAGGTCCAGGGTGTACTAGGCCACTGGTGCTTGCCAGGTCACAAGAAGGCTGAGCGGCACTAGTACTGACACTCTGCTCCATACGAGCACGCTGTGATCTCTGCACCTCTTCAACTCCAGAATGGGGTCGGGTACGCCTGGTTCTAACAGGGACCCATCCGTCATCAGAGCTGTCTGTCAGGGAGCCGCTGCTCTCTTCAGGTTCGTATGCTGACCCTGATTCTGCCAGTGAGGCTTCCCCATCTCTCTCATCTGACATGGTCAGTATACTGTAAGCCTCTACACGTTTGGTCATTTTAGTAACTAAATTTACCGGTACAGTAGTGTGACTCACAGGTAAAAAAAAGCACCTGGTTGTCAAGGACTATTTTAACCGCTACCAAAAAAAACCTGCTAATGCTAGCAAGGATAAGGCCTGACTCTGTTAACACAGCGGTTTTGTGTGTTTTGTGTTTTTTTGTAAGTGACAGTAATCTATTGATTACTACACTTGCCTGGGTGGGGTGGGGTGGGGTGGGCTGGGCGGTGAGGTTAAATGCAGGTGCTGGCAGGAATCAGTGCTGATCCTGCAAACACCGCGTTTTGGGAACCCTAAACTATGGGGACACTAGTATAGTTCTGATCAGACATTGATCTGTTCAAACACTATACTAGTAATGGAAGTGTATGTGTGTGTATGTGTATGTGGTAATCAAGGGGTTATTTCTAACTATGCGCCAGGGATCTTAGACTGATGCTAACACTAACTAATGTCACCTGTGACACTAATAATAGTGATCAGAAAAAAACTGTACACTATGAAAGTGTCAGGGGGTTAAATTATTAGTTATCGTTATTGGGAGGGGGGGGGGGGGTGGCGCGGACCCTAAACCTACTTGGGACAGAAATTTACTCGCTAGCGCTAACTGAAGTCACAATCACACTATCACAGATATACAAAAAAAACCACTATATTACCTGTGTATAGTGTGCAATGTGACAGGGGGAAGGGATTAACTGGGGGTGATCAGGGGGTTAAATCTTTATTGGGGGGGGCGGGTATCCTAACCCTAAAAGGAATGGCCGCAAGTGCTAAACCTGGTCACAAGTCACACTGATACAGGTATATAGGAAACTGCTATATACTGTATGCATTGTGTGTTGTGACAGGGGATGTAGGGGATAACTGAGGGTGATCAGGGGGTTAAATCTTTATTGGGGGGGGGTGGCGGGGACCCTAAACCTCCTTGGGACAGAAACTAACTCACTAGCGCTAACTCAAGTCACAATCACGCTAATACAAAATACAGTAAAACACTATATTACCTATATATTAGTGTGCAATGTGACAGGGGGGAAGGGGTTAACTGGGGGTGATCAGGGGGAATCAGGGGGTTAAATCTTTATTGGGGGGCGAGTATCCTAAGTATAAAAGGTGCCACGCATGAATGGCAAATGCAAGAGGCCGTATAAAGTACTGAAAACAGAGACAGCCAGGCAGCTAGTATTTTCAAATGAGGTCAGCAAAAGCAGCCTATGTGTTTGCTTCCCAAATCTTCTTCATGCAAGTATTTGTGAGGAAAAAAAAATCTGACTTCCTCACCTAGGAAACTCAGCCATAGAAAAAAAGACACCCATTTCCCTATCTTTTCTTAAACAAATAATTTAAACAACCAACTTCTGGAATAATATCTAAAATAGAGGTTAATTAGAGGCAAGTATTCTAGTCACTTTACGTGTTAGCTCTGAAGCGCTGACATTGTCATATACAATTTGCACTATGTAAAGGAGAGAAACAATGTGATTTTTTGTTCTTTATAGAATGTAATTGGAGCAGACAGCTGGTAAATAATGCAAACTAGAAGCCATAGTTGAGTCCCTGGACCTCAATAGCCTTGGAGCAACTGCAGCACCTGCACCCCTGTAGCTATGTCCTAACTTCCAGCCATAAAAAATAAGCAGGATCACAGCGATTCAAGGCGAAACTCTGAAATCATCAATTTCTGTTGCTAGTGTGTTCTGTCAGTACACCTCTAGCCTAAAATCCTAAAGTTAACATGCACAGTCCTGTTGGTCGCACCACAATATAGCCCAAAAAATGCAATAGCTTTTATATACTAATCTAATATTGTTTAAAAAAAATCAATAAATAGTGTACCTCACTCTTCCTGGACATGTTGGGCCAGCTTGGAACCTTTCAGGTCAATCGTGGGAGACCGATGTCATCAAGCACTAAAGTTGTAATAATAGTGCACCTTTATACAGTTGCCTCTTCTGGACTCTGTATTAAAATTGCTACACAAATCAGTTGTTTTTATATGTAACTTTAGTGTAGCTTTATCCTCGAAGGAGCTTCTAGATTGTTGGGTCCTTCTGCCACTCCCTGAGATGGCCTGCTTCTAATCGGACCCAACAACTCACCAACACAACAGGAAAATTGCAAAATGGCTTTATGTTGACCAGGAAAAGCCCTGCAAAAGAGAGCTTGATTTAAACAGATACAGAAAAAACAGGGTTAACTCAATATGCAGCATAGGAAGAAACAAAGTTAAAAGACAGGGCCTCTGACTCATGTTCCCTCTTAATGGTTATGAAAGATAGGCAGATTCTCCTGCCAGTAACAAAGTTGCATAGCAGGAAACAAGTTCAATTCAAATTAGGTTGGCCATAGGGCCTCTCATGACTAATTCTATGTAGGTGTCCTCAGCTTAGCAGTCTGATCCTTGGAGGTGAGGCAAGAAATTACTTAGCACTTTGGAGTTTCACTCTCAAGCCTGTGCATGTTAGGGATGCACCGAATAATCGGCGGCCGAACATTATTCGGCCGAAAATAGAAAAAATAGCACTTTCGGTGTTCGGCCGAATAAGTCAAAAGGCCGAATAATTTTGTGCCGAATAATAGGGCTGAACGATAGTCGATATGATATTGACTATCGTTCTGTGGCCGTAGGCGATATTTACAGGGGGAAGGGACTCGGAGGAGGACAGGAGGACTCACAGACTTCCGTGTTAGGCAGGGGAAGCCGGGACACTTCAGCGGTGAGCATACATACATTACTCACTCGTGCACTGCAGCCCGCCCCACACATTCAGTGAGTCTTACTCTCCTCCCTAGTTTTTTCAATGGCACATTCAGGAAGCCAATCACGCCGTGATTAGCTGCACAGCGAACCAATCACGCGTGCCTGCACACCTGATTGGTTCCGCTGTGCCGCTACTCACGGCGTGATTGGCTTCCTGAATGTGCCATTGAAAAAACTAGGGAGGAGAGTAAGACTCACTGAATGTGTGGGGCGGGCTGCAGTGCACGAGTGAGTAATGTATGTATGCGGCTGTGCTCCTTTCCAGGCTACTACTAGTCCACCTCCAGCCTCCTACTACCACCACTATGAGAGACTGTCTGTCACTGTATAATCCGATCGAGTCCACACTGACACTGACTGACTGTCACTGAGTAATTGATGTTACCACATTAACCCTGACCTGCCCAGTGCCCTGTATCTGCAATTAAAATTTACAAGGCTGCCTGCATGCTTCCTGATTTCCATTCCCAGCATCCTTCCCAATCCCTACAGTGTCACTAACATTAACCCTATGGTACAAGGCTGCAGTGTGCACTGAATCCCATTCCCTACAGTAACATTTAGGGAGAGAGAGAGACATGAGAGGACAAGAGAGAGAGAGACATGAGAGGACAAGAGAGAGAGAGAGTGAGAGGACAAGAGAGAGAGAGAGAGAGAGACACGAGAGGACAAGAGAGAGGACAAAAAATTGGCAAAAAAAATGGAAAAAATGCAAAACACCGCGTTCGGTATTCGGCCTTCGGCCAAACATTTTATTATTATTCGGCTTCGGCTTCGGCCAAGAATTTCATTTCGGTGCATCCCTAGTGCATGTATCACATATTTACTGGGTCCTCAGCACAGCAGTACTTTTTGCAGCATGGTTCCCTTTCCAGGCTCTCTGCAGCCTGGTATCTGCCTTGCACAGTCCTTGACTTACAGTCCAAGCAGTATAACCCACAGCACAGATTCTCCATGCTCTTCCTGCTCTGTCTTCTGCACCCGTGTCACTAGGTGGCTGGGCTTTCAGACAGCATAGTCTCTCCTCCCTAAAGCAGCAATAAACACAAAAAAAAAAAAAAATACTTAAGATATCATAGCTTACCAATGCATAAATGTGGTGGCTGCACAAGTTAACTTTCTTTAGGCATTTTCTCTTTATTTTCACCTGGTGATCGGCTAGTAACACACTTCCAGTCTTAGGGCTCTTTCACACACTCCGTCCGCTGGACGGAGTCCATTTTTCTCAGCGGGGGATCGAGCCGCCGATCCCCCGCTGAGCAGCAGGAGGACAGCTGTGTCTCCGCGCTGTGTGCGGAGACACAGCTGACAGTTCCCCATGCACCTCTATGGGGGAAATCGGATGTCAACGGACCGTCAGTCCGTTCTCACCCGATCCCATCCGATCCGCTGGACGGATGGAAAATAGGGTTTCCATCTGTCCAGATTTGACGGATCGGATCGGGTCGGATGTCAGCGGACATGTCTCCGCTGACATCCGATGCCCCATAGGAATGCATGGGGGGGACCGTTCAGATCCGCCAAAAAAACGGACAGGAGGATCTGAACGGTCCGCCTGTGTGAAAGGGGCCTTAGGGTGTCTTCACTCTGGATGTGACTAACAAATAAAGATGAATTTCAGACATTACAGCTAACAGTTACAGAAACTTTTTTTGGGAAAAAGGTTTTACATAAATTAATAAAAGTTAGAGCTGCTATAGTAACAAAGTTAGGTATGAACTTTCAGTAGCATCCTACAATCGCTAGAAAGTCTTTAACTTTTTTTTTACACTGGATAGGGCCGATTATATTCGCTTCAGTTTTATCCAATAAAGACTTTAAGATCCCCTGCTCAATGCTGTAGCCCAGATAATGGGCTTTTTCCAGGCCTCTCGTGCATTTTCTTTCAAATGGATGTTAACTTTCTCTTACAAGAGGAATCTAGAACTTGCTGTACCTTCTGTAAGTGGGAATCCCAGTCAAGAATAAAAATGAAAAGATCATCCAGATATCCTGAAACGTATGCTTCACAGGGCTTTTTTTTGAGCTTTATACACCAAATTAGGCTTTTTATTGATGTGAGGCTCAGTCATAAAGTGTAATGGTAAATTACTTTAGTTTGTGCAGGTAATTCTGAAAATACCTCTCGATTTTTCTGCAGGAGCTCCTGAGTATGTGTAGATTGGGTATGTAATATTCTTAACCCCTTTTATACATTTTGCTAGTGATACTTTAGCATCACCTTCTGCTGAGATTACCTTCTAAGCCTCCAAGGGTTTTTAGATTAAAATTATACTGCATATCCAGAGGGGCCTTCTCTTTCTAGGCTGGTATAGTTGGTTGTTGATATAACTGGTTTTCTCTCTTATCCCATAGGGGCTTGCCACTTTGTCAGAAATGTACTCTCTAAAGTGGGCATCAACCTGGGCATAAACCTGGTCTGTACACCTTTGGGTATGCTGCATATGTTCCCAAACTATGGGCATGATTGCTGCTATCCTGTATCTGAGCGATGTGCTAGATTACAGTTCAGTGACGTGTAGCCTCCTGTTGCCATGTTTCTCAGGCTACATCTAAATATAGGTTGACCGTACACATTATAGTCCTTCCTTTGTCTTTAGCTTGTAATGGTACCCACCTACATCAATATGAAGTTATGACCTATATATGATTCATAATATTGTACATTGGAGTTTTTGTATATGTGACATTATCATAATGTGAAAAAACAATATCGCTCCCCATAAGTGTTGTAGTGGTCTGGACACCATGCATTTCAAACAGCAGAAGTGAGTGAGGGGATGACCCACTTTCCAGACAAGCCATGCATTTGTGCCAGTTCTGTATGGAAAACAGTTGGGTCCTGCCCCCTCCACAGACATTACACAGTGTAATTGGAGAGTTTTTTCAGGGCGTCATGGAGGATGTGACCTTTGCCACTTATCTCTAAGAAAATTCAAGGTACAGACAGAATGCATAAGGTCTATCCAGGGTTCTTTGCCTACAGACACATTTTACAGAACTGCTGTGCCCTAAGGAAATGCTGTCATTGACTAAAATGCAAGTTTAGCTGGGTGAGAGCCACACCTTTTGCTATTACTTCTGAAGAACTCTCCACAATGCATAAACGTTTGCACAAAACTAGCTGACTTATTCTTCTATTGCTGGGATCACTTTCCAGCCTTATGCCTTATATAAACACTGGGACAGCAATTATTTTTTGATCAGTGTTTCTGATTTATTCACATCATAAACATCTTTGGCCACATATACCAGCATATGATGGGCTGCCTTCACTGCCAGGAGCCCTCATTTTGCTGCTATCAAATTGTTACCTCTGGCAATGTGTCTTTGAGCCATTTGTGATACTTTCACCATGATATTTCATCACTGATAGTTTAATTGACTTCACAATTCTACTGTACAGATCTATATTATAGCTTTGAGAGTTTGATCCATTTAAATGTACAGATGAGTTTGTTGGATTAATCGGATTAGTATTTGTATATATTCAACAGGCATCTGTCAGCATAGTTCTGGTCAGATGCAGGATTACATATGAGCTTGTGCCATTGTTGGCTGGGATTTACTATACCATCTATATCAGTTCCGCATACTTACCAGAAGTCCTTTTTGGATACATTTATCCTGTATTATTTACACTTTACTCAAATACTGACTATTCTTGGGAGATATTGTGCATGAGATTTTGCAGTTATCTTGAATACATATAGGGACCTGAATTCTGAAACTGGATCTCATAAACAACAGCAGGCACCAGGCCAGGGTCAGAGACACAGCTGAGGTCAGAAATTAGATAAGCAGAGGTACAGAACCGGACCCAAAGTTAGGTAAGGTAAAATAGGTAAGCAGTAAGTCAGGTCTATAGCTACTGCAAATAGCATTCAAAAGAGCCAGGTAAGGTCATAGGGAACCTGCTGAGACTTGTCAGCATCTACTGAGTGAGGCCATCCCTGAAAGTGAATATAAAAGAAACTTCTATATATATATTTTTTTTTCAAAAATAACAAACATATTATACTTACCTGCTGCAATGAAATGACATAAAGCGGCCCCACACCTCCACTTCCCGACCCCCCCCCCCCAGATCTCTCCTCCTCTTCTCTGTTTGCCACTATAGAAAGCCACTTCCTATTGCGGCACATCTACGGGCTCTATCCTAACCCGCGCTGTTGCCCCGTTCCCTCGACACAGGATTTGACAAATAGCAGTGGGTTTTAATGGCTCCCTCTGCTTCAGCAAAGCCTTTAAGAGTGGGGAGATGGGAGAGAGCTGTTACAGGTGGGCACAGTACTGGATAAAATGAGGTAAATATAAGGGAGGGGCTACAGATGTTTAGGCTTTAGAACCACTTTGAATAGTGCATTTGGCACCAATGCTTACACTGGGCATGCACACATGCAAGCTGGCTAGCAGGTATTCACTATTTATTAGTCAGCCTTAAAAATATAAAATATAAAGATCTGTGGAAATCTGAGATTAATAATGAAGTCTGGCTGCCAGATAATATGTAGACCTAGGAATGGAGACTTAATCCCACCCAAAGCTCTACTAAGTTTTCAGGTTCCAGGACCCAGAACAGGTTTACGAAGATCTAAGAAAACAAGTTTTCTCCACATCAACCATAAACCCTGGAGTCTCTTACAATGTGATGTAAGAAACTTAGGTGAGACATACACACTATCTACAATCCTACCAGCATGTGCCTCAGAGTATTTATAGCCAAATGTTTATTTTTTTAGCTTTGGATGGAGTAGGAAATTATTAAACCCCCTATTACATTATTGTTGCTGTACATGTTCTTCTGAGGAGATTTCCTTTAATTCTTGTCTTGGAGACACAAGTATGGGGAATTCCTGTCTTAAACAGTTATCAGTGAAATAGACGTCCACATTGGAAGTATGGATAAGGTTCTGCCTGAATACAAATTTGTACTGATCCTTGGCTGTTTGGGTGTTTATACAAATATTGACTATTTTGTTAGAAACCAAATGTCTTGTATAATAGTGGTATTACTTCCGCTATTATACGTGACACCTTCCCACTATCAATGGATGTTTAGGAAGCTGGTGGGTGCAGGCACCACCAAGTCCTTAAAACACAGTGGCATCATCCGGTCCCATTCACTCACATGGCCAGAGATCCCTGGTCATGTAAATAAAGGAGCCAGGGATAGTAAAGGACAAAACAAATGGTGTAGGGGTTCCCCCATAATTTAAACCAGGCCCTTCAGTGCTGTATGGATTTAAGTAGAAACTCACTGCAAAATCAAGAAAAAGAAAAGGATAGGGTCCCCCCCCCCCCCCACAGCAGACCCTTATCCATGCAATCTAAAAGGCCAGAAAACATCTGCTAGTTTCTCCTGCCCTGGTCCCCCAGCACTGCTAACTCTCCACTGCTTAGTCCTTTCTCTATTCAGTCCCTGCTCACCTCCCGCTATATTGCTCCAATGCTGCTCACCATGTGTGGCATCTTCTAGTTTCTCCTGCTCTTGTCCCCCTGATCTGCTGAATCTTCACCATTCAGTCCTATCTCTCTGGACCCCTCTCACCTTCCGCTGTAACGTTGCCAAGTTGTGCACCACGTGTGCCGCCTGCTAGTTGCTCCACTCTGGTCTGGTCTGGTCTGGTCTGGTCTGGACTGCACTTACCTTCCTGCTGCTCCATGCTCCACACTAGATGTGACATCTGCACCAGACACCCCCAGAATATACTGTATGCAAATGAACCGAAAGTGACTGATGATGTCTTTCTAGTTCACTTGTTGGTCTCGCAGTGTATTCCGGGATATCTCATATCTCCAATACCTTCAAATCAAAGCAAAGCCAACTCTGGATAAATTCCCATCAAATGCTGAAGGTGCTGTTAGCCAGTGTTTGGGGTAACGAGTTACAATGTAACGCGTTACGTTAACTACGTTACTTTTTTTGGTAACGTAGTAACGTAACGCGTTACATTCAGAACATTGGTAACTAAATTACTTTACTCGGCTTGAGGAACGCGCTTTCCTGCGTTACCCAAGCCGTTGACATCTCGTGCGGGCCGAGGAGGAGGCGGGAGGACGAGGAGACGCGGGGAGGAGGAGGAGGGAGGAAGAGGAGACGTGGGGAGGAGGAGGCGGGAGGACGAGGAGATGCGGGGAGGAGGAGGCAGAAGGATGAGGAGACGCGGGGAGAAGGAGGCGGAAGGACGAGGAGACGTGGGGAGGAGGAGGCAGGAGGACGAGGAGACACGGGGGATCGTGTGGCTGAGGAGGAGAGCGGGAGGACTAAGGAGAAGACGCCCGCCAACGCAGGTAAGTGCACTGGTCTCTCTGGCGTGGTCACTCTGGCATTGAAAGGGGGCACACTGTGGTCAATCTGGGGGCACACTGTGGTCAAGCTGGGGGCACGATGTGGTCACTCTGGGGGCACACTGTGGTCAATCTGGGGGCACGCTGTGGTCACTCTGGGAGCACGCTGTGGTCACTATGGGGGCACGCTGTGGTCAATCTGGGGGCACACTGTGGTCAATCTGGGGGCACGCTGTGGTCAATCTGGGGGCACGCTGTGGTCAATCTGGGGACACGCCGTGGTCATTCTGGGGACACGCTGTGGTCAATCTGGGGGCACACTGTGGTCACTCTGGCATTGAAAGGGGGCACGCTGTGGTCACTCTGGCATTGAAAGGGGGCACGCTGTGGTCACTCTGGCATTGAAAGGGTGCACGCTGCGGTCACTCTGGCATTGAAAGGGGGCACACTGTGGTTAATCTGGGAGCACACTGTGGTCACTCTGGCATTGAAAGGGGGCACGCTGTGGTCAATCTGGGGGCACGCTGTGGTCACTCTGGCATTGAAAGGGGGCATGCTGTGGTCACTCTGGCATTGAAAGGGGGCACACTGTGGTCACTCTGACATTGAAAGGGGGCATGCTGTGGTCAGTCTGGCATTGAAAGGGGGCATGCTGTGGTCAGTCTGGCATTGAAAGGGGGCACTCTATGGTCAGTCTGGCATTGAAAGGGGGCACTCTAGGGTCAGTCTGGCATTGAAAGGGGGCACACTGTGGTCACTCTGGCATTGAAAGGGGGCACGCTGTGGTCACTCTGGCATTGAAAGGAGGCATGCTGTGGTCACTCTGGCATTGAAAGGAGGCACACTGTGGTCACTCTGGCATTGAAAGGGGGCATGCTGTGGTCAGTCTGGCATTGAAAGGGGGCACTCTAGGGTCAGTCTGGCATTGAAAGGGGGCACACTGTGGTCACTCTGGCATTGAAAGGGGGCACGCTGTGGTCACTCTGGCATTGAAAGGAGGCATGCTGTGGTCACTCTGGCATTGAAAGGGGGCACAATGTGGTCACTCTGGCATTGAAAGGGGGCACGCTGTGGTCAGTCTGGCATTGAAAGGGGGCACACTGTGGTCACTCTGGCATTGAAATGGGGCACACTGTGGTCACTCTGGCATTGAAAGGGGGCATGCTGTGGTCATATATATATATATATATATATATATATATATATATATATATATAAATATAAATAAAACAATAAATATTGTATTGTTTTTTTGTGCACTACAAATAAATATGCGCATTGGAATTTGTTCATATCTTTTTTCAAAAGTAAAGTAAAGTAATAAGTAGTGAACATACTTTTTAAATGCAGTAACTAGTAAAGTAATCTCATTACAATTTACAGAAGTAACTAGTAACTAGTTACATTTTTTGAGTAACTACCCCAACACTGCTGTTAGCAAGCGTTGTGATAGACTTCTATGGAGGCTTTGGAAATGCTTTAAAGCACCAAGTAAATTACACGGGGTATAATTTTTGAAGCAAAGAAAATACAACAGTGTGAATGTTACTGTAAGCTAACCATTTTATTTAATGAGAGGTGCTTTGACTGGCATTCAGAGTGCTTTAAAAAAGTGTTAGGACTTGTTTACACTTGCCTCAAAATGTGGCAATTCTAAGGGGTACATCTCTGAGCCAATGAGGAGGCAGAGAGCCAAAGAGCCGCTGGTCTCGTGCACGTGTGCAGGTAAGTATAAGGGTGGCTGGGGGGAGCTGCATGCAGAAGGTCTTTTACTGTAATGCAGAGAATACATTAAGGTAAAAGACCTTATGCCTTTAAAACCACTTTAATGGTCACTCTGGACCTAATGAACATTTGAACAATGGTAGTTCATTATTTTCAGTGCCAAGCTTTACTGTTTGAGCTTGCCTTAGCCCTCCCAAAATTTTACAAATATAGTCAGGGAGGTTTTGAGATTTCCAAGAATTCAAGGACTGTCCATGGACCTGTGTTTGGCCAAGTTTTTTGATTTTCAACAAAACAGACCCATTGATTCTGTAAAAGCTTAAAAAAAAGTGTAACCTTCCTTGTGCACTTGGACTAGAAAATAAAGCTTGTCTTTAGCCAAGAGGGTGTGTTTGAGACACGTATCTTTCTTAGGATTAATGACCCCAGTCATGCTTGCAGTCCAATGGGCTCAGTTTCAGACAAGGACTCTGCAGTGTTTTCTTCTCCACCACTGGAACAGGTCAGTGATAAACCACTGCAGTGGTGGAAATGAGAAGTGTTGCTAAAAGAATTAAGACCGACTCAATCCAGTGATGGTTCATATCACTAAAGATACAAGTGTATGGGGTTGGGGGGGGGGGGGGTCAAGTCATACAGGTGCATTGGATTAGACAGCTCCACTCCAGTCATCAAATGGTAGGTGATTGACAGCAGTGCAAGAAGCGGTTATGCGTTTTCAGGACCAGATAGTATGTGCACATGGGACCCCCCTATCTGGTCCTGAAAATGCATAACCGCTTCTTGTACTGCTGGCAATCAGCAATCAATTCTTTGTGGCACAACAGATAAGGCTGCAAGCTACGAAACAGGGAACCTCTCGGTTCAAGGACACCCAGGTTCATGACAGGACACCCTCTCCAATGGACCCCTCCGGGGGCCTAGCAAGGCTTAGCAGGAAAAGATGCATGAAAGTCTCGGATGAGAGCAGGGGCATGCAAATCTTTAGCTGGAACCCAGGAACGGTCTGTGATGGGGTATCCTTTCCAATGAACCAGATATTGTAGGCCACGACCCCATCTTCCAGAATCCAGAATCTTAGAGACTTCAAACTAATGTTGTCCATCAACAAGAACAGGAGGAGGTAGTTGTTGAGTTCTGGAGTAACGATTGAAGATTGCCCTTTTAAGGAGAGAAACGTGGAACACAGGGTGTATCCGGAGAGAGGAGGGCAATTTCAACCTATAGGAGACTGGTCCGACTCTAGCAATTACTCTAAAAGGACCAATGAATCGAGGACCCAATTTGGTAGAGGGTTGCTTCAGTCTTACATATTTGGTAGACAGCCAAATCGAGGACCCAATTTGGTAGAGGGTTGCTTCAGTCTTACATATTTGGTAGACAGCCGACTCTAGCAATTACTCTAAAAGGACCAATGAATCGAGGACCCAATTTGGTAGAGGGTTGCTTCAGTCTTACATATTTGGTAGACAGCCAAACTCTGTCCCCCACCGCATATGGAGGTATATGGCATCTTCGTCTGTTGGAGAAACGTTCATATCTGCCTGCTGACTTACGTAGCAATAAGCAAATCTTTTTCCAGTGTAGCAAGATATTCTTCACCCATTGATCTGCTGCTGGTAAACTGGATGAAGGCTGAAGTAATGGAAAGGTCTGAGGGTGATATCCCAGGGCTGCGTAGAATGGTGTGGTATGTAAAGCACTGTGCCAACGAGAGTTAATGGCAAATTCAGCCAAGGGCAAATACTTAGACCAATTGGAGTGTAGCGAGTTCATGTAATGCCGAAGATAGGTTTCAAGGGTCTGGTTCATGCGTTCGGTTTGACCATCTGTTTGCGGGTGATGTGAGGTCGAGTGTGAGAGTGTTACTCCCAGTTTCTTACAAAACGCTCTCCAGAATCGGGAAATGAACTGAGATCCGCGGTCTGAGATGATATTGGTAGGTATACCATGATGTTTTCACAACATGAGAAAGGAAGAGGGTAGACAGAGCCTCCACTGTAGGTAATCCAGAGAGTGGTACAAAATTAGACATTTTTGAAAAGCGATCCACTATGACCCATATAGCAGTCATGCTATCAGATTTGGGTAACTCTGTAATGAAGTCCATAGTTAAATGGGTCCAAGGCTGGTGAGGTGCAGGAAGCGGTTGTAATAGCCCAGCAGGCAATGTGCGAGGTACTTTATTAGCAGCACAGGTTGGACAGGCAGCCACATAGTCTGTAACATCCCTTTTCATATGAGGCCACCAAACATGACGCTGCAAGGTCTTAAGAGTGATTGTGACACCAGGATGACCAGATAATACTTGATCATGTGCCCAGAGGAGTGCAGGTTTCCTGAGGCTGGGGGCTAAAAACAGGTGACCTGGTAGTATTTTCAGCCATTGAGGAACACGATTCTGGGTTTCCTCTAACTGTTGGGAAAGAGCTGCAGAGATCTGTGCGACAATCTTGTGAGGTGGAATTATATATTGTTCAGTAGGTTGATCTTCTTCAGAAGTAACAAACTGTCTGGAAAGAGCATCTGCCTTCCTGTTCCTATGCCCAGGGACATAGAAAAGGACAAAATTAAAACGGGAGAAGAACAGAGCCCATCGAGCTTGACGTGAATTCAAACGTTTAGCAGTCTGAAGATACAACAGGTTTTTATGGTCGGTCAGGACAGAAAAAGGCTTCCAGAAGATGTCGCCATTCAGTTAATGCAAGTTTTATAGCCAGTAGTTCTCGATTCCCAACATCGTAATTCATCTCCGCTGGAGAAAACTTTTTAGAAAAAAACACCACTGGATGAATCTTACCGGTCTTAGGTTGTCTCTGGGACAGCACGGCACCTGCTCCTACCTCAGAGGCATCCACCTCAACAATGTATTGGAGATCAGGGTTTGGATGCTGAAGAATTGGAGCCTTGCTGAACATACTTTTTAAAAGTTGGAAAGCGGATTCTGCTTCTGAGAGCCACAGTTTGCAATTGGTGCCTTTCCTAGTCATAGCAGTAAAGGGGGCAGCTATGGAGGCAAAACCCTTGATGAAACCCCTGTAGTAATTTGCAAACCCGAGAAAGTTTTGGAGTCCCATCAAAGTGGTTGGTTGGGGCCATTGCAAGACAGCAGAGAGTTTCTGTGGGTCCATTTGGAAACCGACACTATTGATGAATAGAAAAGAAAAGATATCTGGATCAAGAAAAGATATCTGGTTTTGATGAAAATTGCACTTCTCAATCTTTGCATAAAGGTGGTTTTCTCTCAGCCGCTGTAATACTTGCCTTACATGTGAGCTGTGCTCAAAGTGAGTCTTGGACAAAATTAAGATATCATCCAGGTAGATTATCACAAAACTGTTGCTGAAGTCATGAATAATGTCATTCATGAAACGTTGGAAGACAGCAGGAGCGTTACAGAGTCCAAATGGCATAACCAGATACTCATAGTGTCCATTGCGGGTGTTGAAAGCTGTCTTCCACTCATCTCCCTCTCTAATTCGAACCACATTATAAGCCCCTCGGAGGTCAAGTTTAGTTAAGATAATGGCTCCCTTAAGCACATCAAATAACTCCAGAATAAGAGGCAAGGGGTAGGAGTCTTTTACAGTGATCTGATTCAACCCTCGATAGTCTATGTATGGTCGAAGACCCCCATCCTCCTTTTCGACAAAGAAGAAACCTGCCCCTACTGGAGAAGAAGATGGTCGAATAAAACCCCTTTCCAAGTTGTCCTTGACATATTCCTCCATGGACTTTTGTTCAGGCAAAGACAGGGGATAAGTCCTTCCTTTGGGAAGAGGTGCTCCAGGGATCAGATTAATCGCACAGTCAAAAGAACGATGTGGAGGTAAAACCTCCGCCTTTCTCTTGGAAAACACATCTGCAAATTCATAGTATTCAGGAGGCAAGGTAGGAGGGATGGTCGCGGAAGCCAGCAGACAACCAGAAAGTCTTGTGGGTCAAAATAAACAGTTCAAATAACAGGAAGACCCCCAAGAGGTTAATTCTCCCTTTACCCAATCAAAGGAAGGGTTGTGTTGTTGTAACCAAGGGTAGCCAAGGATAACAGGCAGAAGTGAGGAATCAATAAGAGACAGAATGATTTCCTCTTTATGGAGTGCGCCTACCTGAAGGGTGATAGTGGTGGTCTCAAACTTGACAAGGCCATCTCCCAACGGCTGTCCATTCAGGGTGGTAATACTCAGGGGTCTAGACTTTGGAACAAATGGGATGTTATTTTCTTTAGCAAAATTGTAATCCAAAAATATACCAGCGGCTTCCGAATCTACAAAAGCCTCACAGGAGACAAGTTTAGAGGCTAAGTGGAAAGTTGCGGATACAGTAATCTTGGTTTTGGAGGAAGTACTTGTAAGGTCTAACCCGCTCCTCCGACACTGGTTAGACCCTGCCTTTTACTGGACGGGCTGGACAACCAGATAGCAAATGTCCTTTAAGTCCACAGTATAAGCATAAGCCCAATGCACACCTCCTCTGTCTCTCCGATTCTGAGAGGTGGAGATGGTTGACTTCCATGGGTTCCACAGGAGACTTGGATTCAACAGAAATTTCAGGTTCAGGCTGAGGTGGTGCTTGGAAGTTAGGGGCCAAGCGATATACCGCCCTTGGAAGCTTACGAGTTCTGAGTCTCTCCTGGCACCTTTCATGATACCGGAGATCCAGACGGACACACAACTCTATGAATTTTTCAAGATCTTCTGGGGAGTTCTTATAGACCAATTTATCCTTAATGCGATCTGTAAGACCTTTACGGAAAGCTGCACGTAATGCCCCTGAGTCGCATTTGGTCTCAGCCGCCAGGGTACGGAACTCAATAGCATATTGTGCCACAGTCCTGTTACCTTGTTGTATGTCCAAAAGTGAGCACTCGGCTGCAGAAAAAGCAGTCTGAAGAGAAGCCAGAAATCTATCAGCATCTTGCAGCACAGGATCATTGCGTTCCAGGTAAGGAGAGACCCATGCCAGGGCTTTCCCTTTTAACAATGAAATTACAAATGTCACTTTGGCAGAAGAAGTACTGAAAGCCCCAGGGTTGTTGCGGAAGTGCAAACGACAAACGTTTAAAAAACCTCTGCAGTCCTCGGTGTCGCCACCAAATTTTTCAGGTAAGGGAAGTTTGAGGGGCACAGAAGAGGTGGGTTGGATTGGAGCAGGAGTCTGGACAGATACAGAGGAGCCAGGCAAACAGGATTTTAGCATAGCACAAAGTTCATCTAGCTTAGCGTCCAGAGAAGAAATATGCTGTTCATGAGCTCCAATCAATTGTCCCTGATGCGTAAGCGCCTTAACAATCTCAGCAGGGTCCACTGACATTATGGCCCGTTTGTTATGTTAGGTACCTGTTAGGTAAAGTCCGAAGTGGAGTGCTGAGGATTCAGGCGAAAACGTAGTCAGAGATCAGGCCGGCAACAGATCGGGCAAAGCGGTATCTGAACATAATCCAAAGAATGGTCAGGCAGGCAGAAGTCATACACAAGCTGGCGGTGAAGTACAGATTCGGCAGACTGAAGAGGGGTCAAGATTACAGGCAAAAGTTCATACACGATAGTCAGTAAAAGAGCAAACAACACACCCAGGAAGATATTCCAAACAAACGGGCATTGAGGAACAGGAAGTGCTGCTATTTAAATGTTGGATAAATTGTACATTGTTCGCAGCTGGCAGCAGGTGGAGCTAGTGAGTCCAAAAGTAGAGCATCAGGCTGGAAAATCACTGCCATATCACTGCAAAAACTCCAGAGCTTCTTTGTGGCACAACAGATAAGGCTGCAAGCTACAAAACAGGGAACTTCTTGGTTCAAGGACACCAAGGTACATGATGACAATAGCCCCCCTAATGCTTACCTAAGCCCCATCTTGATCCAGCGATGTGGCATGAAAGTCTCGGCTGTCCGGGAATTTTCCTTCTCATTGACTAAGACAGCAGCAGGCGCCATTGACTCTTGTTGCTGTCAATCAAAGTCAGTGAGCCAATGAGGCGATAGAGGGGGCCAGAGCCGAGCAGCAGCCCCGTGTCTGAGTGAGCTGTGGGGGCACTTTGCAGGAGGGAGGAACAGGAGCGCCAGGGAGAGACCTGAGAAGAGGAGTATCTGGGCTCTAGGCAAAACCACTGCACAGAGCAGGTAAGTATGACATGTTTGTTATTTTTAATCAAAAAAACAATGAAGACTTTAATATCACTTTAAGGCACTTTTACAAGCCTCAGGAATTTTT
Organism: Pelophylax lessonae; assembly: GCF_965119305.1. Lineage (NCBI taxonomy): Eukaryota > Metazoa > Chordata > Amphibia > Anura > Ranidae > Pelophylax > Pelophylax lessonae. The sequence continues at coordinate 351,891,098 of NC_138771.1, forward strand.
TTCTGCAAAAAATCTGCTGGCTTCTAGAAGAATTAAAAATGTCCTGTGTGCATGAGGCTGTAACTTTTTTGTACTTACATTTTCTGTAGGCGGGGAGGTCCTATCTGTCATGCGACTGTCCTTGAGGATTCCTGGAATGGGGATTTTCAGGTAATAACCCGTGTACAAGCACATACTACCAGTAGGTATATTCTGAATAGAGAGATACAGTTAAGTACTTTCTTACCTTGGCATAAATTAATCTTGTGGCTAGGCTATGGACAAAACAGATACGGTATATATATTTCTAACAAGCAGTAACTGAGCTTTAAAACAAGCCCTCACTGACTTCTGTAACTACAGGTACTACACAGCAATTCATCCCTTCACACAGATTTCACATCTTTCACCAATTTTAAAAAGGTATAAAGAGCCTGGCCACAGCTGAAAAAAATTAAAGAGTCAGTCAAGTTACCCTGAACTTGTTTTTTTTTTTTCCTTTTAGAAAATCTACAGTGAATGAATGCTATGAATGTTCAGAGGTGCTCATTTATGCTCCTAATGCCACAAAGACATTGCACTGTGATGTCCGATTGGGCCATTAATGGAAAACTAATGTATAAAAACGCAGCCAAGGGAATGTGACATCACATGTGCCTAGCAAATAAAATGAAAAAAACAAAAAAAAACAATACTTTTTTTTTTTTTTTAATAAAGAAAGCTATGACTGATACAACTAATTCATTCTATGATGCTCCCAACAGAACTGAAGATGAATATTCTTTGCCTGTCAGCTATAATAGCAAAATATTTTAACATACATCTCATAATTTCTGTTGTACCTCAAGGAATTCAGTATAATTTGCATACAAAGAAAAAAAAAACATTCAGCATTCAGGGTTTCATAATACTAATAATATAAAAAAAGGGATTGCTGTGAAGCAAAACTTTCACTTTGCTTAATACAAGGCATTATTTCAAATTATATTTTAATATCATCTTATGAGTCTGCTGAGAACATGCAAAGCCAACCAAGAGGAAAAAAAGATATCTGAATTCTAAATTCATAGGGAAAGATTTATGGTTTGCCTTTTGCCTAGGCAGCAAAGAAATACAATTTTTTTTTTTATTAAAAAAGACTTTGCTTAAGTCCCGTTCACACCTTTGGGCCTAAAAAAATGCTAGCTTTTTTTTTTTCCTTTAGCAAAGCATTGTGTTGTTTGTCTCCTGTATGAACATGTTTTATATTACGAGGAAAGGAAATGCATGTGCAACACATGTTAAAAAAAAAAAAAGGAAATGTAAAATTTCCATTGTTCAGATGCATTACAAAATAGCGTAAAAATCCATTATACACTAACTTGAAAACATGTGCTAGAACACTTTTTTCATTTTTTTTTTCTTTCAACAATGAGTTTTCCTGTGTGCAGTGGCTGCCATGCTGTAAGCAGGTGCTCTGTTCTGCTGGAAAGTGTGAATAGGGGCCTAAATTGCCATTGCTACCTCCATAGTCTGTATGCTGTGCCATATACTGCAGACATGACCACTACACCTTACATGCTGGGCTATACGTTACATATTCCTCACCACTGAACTACTTACAGCAATAGATACTCCTGACCCCTAAACTCAATTCTTATGTCTGACCAATGCAATCTGTGTATTATACACTCCTTATTCCTACACCCTGTGCAATACACACTCCTGACCCCTGAATTCTGTGCGTTATGTACTTCTGATCCCGGCACTGTGTGTTTAACTCACTCCTGACTCCTGCACACTATGTGTTACAGACTCCTAAATCCGTCATTGTGTTATGTATCATTGACCCCTGCACTCTCTGTGTTACACATCCTTGACCCTTGCATTACACACTCCTGACCCCTACACTCTTTGTGTTATGTATCATTGACCCCTGCACTCTCTGTGTTACACATCCTTGACCCTTGCATTACACACTCCTGACCCCTGCACTCTTTGTGTTATGTACAATTGACCCACACACTGTGTGTTACACATCCTTGACCCTTGCACTACACACTCCTGACCCCTGCACCCTTTGTGTTATGGATCATTGACCCCTGCACTCTCTGTGTTACACATCCTTGACCCTTGCATTACTCACTCCTGACCCCTGAATTGTGTGCGTTATGTACTTCTAATCACGGCACTCTGTGTACAGGGCCGGCCCTACCATCATTCCCATTGGGTCCATTGGACCCAGGCAGCACTTGGAGAGGGGCAGCAAATTGACTCTCAAAATTTTTTTTCCAGCAGTTTTGTGAGTCATCATTTTGCAGCATGATACGGTCGCCATTTCCCCGTCCCATACTCCCACATGTAGTGCAAACAGATGAGTATGAGGAGGCAGAGCGTCTCCTCCGGGGAACGTCCCTCGCATGATTGTGGTGTGCTGTCACGGAACCATGAACCAGACGTACAACAACAGATAAGTGAAAATAAGAAGGCTTTATTGAAAATCAAGCTGTAAAGCAAAAGTCCAAACGGATGGCGAAACCGAAGCAGGGTCCTTGCGAAGCCAGAGGTCAGAAACCAGCAGGGTAGTCAGACGAAGCCAGGATCAGGAACCAGCAGGGTAGTCAGACGAAGCCAGGATCAGGAACCAGCAGGGTAGTCAGACGAATCCAGGATCAGGAACCAGAAGCAGCAGCAGTCTTAGAAGCATGTGAACACAGGAGGACCAAGCAAGGAACTGAAGCCACAGACCTCCTATATATATGAGCTAGGCATCCAGCTCCTCCCAGTGGGAAGGAGAAGCCGCAGGGTGGGAGGCTACAAGAAACCCAGAAACCAAGATGGCCGCCAGCACATGTCAAACGAAGGAGAACAGCAAGAAGGTAAGACCATGACAGTACCTCCCCCTCAAGGGCCCCTCCTCCGCGGAGTAAAGAACGGTTTCTGAGGGAAGCGTGCGTGGAAGGCTCGGAGCAAGGCAGGAGCATGGACATCTGCGGAGGGAACCCAGGAACGCTCCTCTGGACCATAACCACGCCAATGAACCAAAAACTGCACCCGACCGCGGACCAGGCGTGAGTCCAGGATATTGCTCACCTCATACTGCTCACGATTGCCCACTTGGACCGGACGAGGCCGAGGAACCGAGGAAGTGAAACGATTACACACCAGTGGCTTCAACAGGGAGACATGAAACACGTTGGAGATCCGCATGCCAGGAGGAAGCGCAAGGGCATAGGCTACCGGGTTTACCCTGCGAAGCACTCGGAAGGGACCAACAAAGCGAGGCGCCAGCTTGGGAGTGGGCACTCGAAGGTTGAGGTTGCGGGTGGACAACCATACACGGTCTCCGGCCTGGTAGGAAGGAGCAGGCGCTCGTCTGCGATCAGCCTGGAGTCTCTGGCGCTGCGCAGAGACCTCAAGGGACTTCTGGATCTGTACCCAAGAAGCACGTAGGACGGAAAGGTGATCCTCCACAGCTGGAATATCCTGGGGAGAGAATACCTCCGGTAACACGGCAGGTTGGAACCCATAATTGGCCATGAAGGGAGACGTCCCAGAGGAAGAGTTCACCGCCGTGTTCCTGGCAAACTCAGCCCAAGGCAGGAGGTCAACCCAATTGTCTTGGTGATCGGAGACATAGCAACGAAGGAATTGCTCCAAGGCCTGATTGGATCGTTCTGCGGCCCCATTGGACTGAGGGTGGTAGGCCGAGGAGAAGGAGAGATGAATCCCCAACTGGGAGCAAAAGGCGCGCCAGAACCTGGACACAAACTGACTCCCCCGATCCGACACAATCTCCTTGGGCAAACCGTGCAACCAGAAGACCTCCCTGGCAAAAATCGTGGCCAACTCCTGTGCAGAGGGTAACTTCTTGAGAGGAACACAGTGGCACATTTTGGAAAACCGATCCACAATCATGAGAATGACCGTATGGCCTCGGGATGCAGGGAGGTCCACAATGAAATCCATCCCCAGGTGTGACCATGGGCGCTCCCCGGTGGCTATGGGTTGCAGAAGGCCCAACGGAAGGTGCCGAGGGGACTTACTCTGGGCACAAACAGGGCATGCCGCTACATATGCGGCGATGTCGGAACGTAGGGAAGGCCACCAGAACAGACGTGAAACAGCCCAGGACAGCTGATTCTTTCCAGGATGCCCCGCGGTCTTGGAGTTATGGTAGGTTCGCAACAACCGAGTGCGCAACTCCTCAGGCACAAAACATCTGCCGTTGGGTCTCCCAGAGGGAGCACCAGATTGAGCCGCCAAAATCTGCTCACCCAGGGGAGAGGTCAGGCTGGTGCGAATGGCGGCCAGGATCTGATTCGGAGGTATGACCGAAGTCGGAATCGACTCCTCCCTGGACAGGTCGGAGTACTGCCGTGATAAGGCATCCGCCCTGATGTTCTTGGAACCGGGTAGGTAGGAGACCACGTAATTAAAACGTGACAAGAACAGAGCCCATCTGGCCTGACGTGGTGTCAATCTCTTGGCCTCAGAAAGGTAGGTCAGATTCTTGTGGTCCGTCAGGATGAGGACCGGAACCACCGAACCCTCGAGCAAGTGCCTCCATTCTTTAAGGGCCTGCACGATGGCCAATAACTCCCTGTCACCAATCTGATAGTTGCACTCCGCGGAGGACAGTTTCCGGGAGTAAAACCCACAAGGAAGCAGAGGACCCTCTGGTGTTCTACGCTGAGACAGAAGGGCGCCTACTCCCGTCTCAGACGCGTCCACCTCGAGGACAAAGGGCAACCCAGGGTTGGGATGCGACATAATCGGAGCCGACACAAAGGCGGACTTTAGAGCCTCAAAAGCTCGGATGGCCTCGAGCGGCCAGACCTGGGAATTACTGCCCTTCCTGGTCAGATCCGTGAGAGGCTTGGCTAGCATGGAAAAGTCCCTGATGAACTTCCGATAATAATTGGCGAAGCCCAAAAAGCACTGCAGGGAGCGAAGACCACTGGGCTGGGGCCACTGTAAGACAGCCGAAACCTTCTCAGGATCCATGGAGAACCCCTCAGCGGAAATGATGTAACCTAAGAAGGTTACCTGGGATCGGTGAAATTCGCATTTCTCAAGCTTACCGAACAGCTTGTTCTCTCGTAACCGTTGCAACACTCGTCTGACATCCAGAATGTGGGTCTCCATGGATTCAGAATAAACCAAGATGTCATCCAAATAGACCACCACACACTGCTGCAACAGGTCACGGAAAACATCGTTGATGAATTCCTGAAAGACTGCGGGCGCATTGCACAACCCAAAGGGCATAACCAAGGATTCATAATGACCGGTCCTGGTGTTAAACGTGGTCTTCCACTCATCGCCCGCCTTGATCCTTACGAGGTTATATGCCGCCCTCAGGTCGAGTTTGGTAAAGACCGTGGCCCCTTTAAGGCGATCGAACAGCTCGGAAATCAAGGGTATCGGGTAAGCGTTCTTGATCGTGATGCGTTTGAGACCCCTGTAATCGATGCAAGGCCTCAACTCACCGCCCTTCTTTTTCACAAAGAAAAATCCAGCCCCTGCCGGGGACGAGGATTTGCGAATGTGTCCGCGTGAAAGCGCCTCCTTCACGTACTCCTCCATGACCTCATTCTCCGCTACCGACAGTGGATAGACTTTGCCACGAGGAGGAACGGCACCAGGTTGTAACTCGATGGCACAATCGTATGGGCGGTGCGGAGGTAGGGCAACCGCGCGCACCTTATCGAATACATCCCGGTACTCCTCGTATTCAGGAGGCAACAGAGAGTCCGAGGAAGTACACAGCAACTTGACAGGCCCATGGATGCAACTAGCCCCACACTGCGGTGACCACGAGAGGATCTCGGCCGATCTCCAATCGAAAGTCGGATTATGCTTCTGGAGCCAGGGGTACCCCAAGACCACCGAGTAGTGTGGAGACGAAATAACCTGGAAGCAGACCGACTCTCTGTGAACGGCACCAATGGCTATCCCCACTGGAAGGGTCTCATGAGTCACGTGTGGCGGCAGAAGGGGTCTGCCGTCTATTGCCTCAAGAGCCAGTGGAGAATCTCGAGCCTGCAGAGGAATGGAATTGGCGGCAGCGAACACACTATCAATGAACAAACCACCAGCACCAGAGTCCACCAACGCCTGGGTCGTCACCGAGCCCCCGACCCAGGAGAGGACAACAGTGATCAGTGGTTTGTCAACACGGGAAACCGGGGACGAGGAGACTCCACCCAAGATCTGCCCCCGACAGGATCTCAGGTGCGAGCGTTTCCCGGACGGTTCGGACATGCCAACCGAAAATGCCCACCGAGACCACAGTACATGCATCGGCCCTCGCGTCTCCGGAGTACCCTCTCCCCCTCGGACAGGCGAGCAAACCCCAGCTGCATGGGTTCACCCCCAGCCAAGTCATCCCCAGGAGGCGTGGGAGGAGAGGGAGGCACGGGTGGGACAGCAAAGGTAGGCGCCAATCTGTTAGGAGGCCTCCGCAGACTCTCCTTAAAGGAAGGTCTCTCCCTGAGTCTGGTGTCAATCAAAATCAGGAGAGAAATAAGAGACTCGAGCTCCACTGGTAGGTCCTTAGCTGCAACCTCATCCTTCAAGGCATCCGAGAGACCATGAGAGAAAGCAGCGACCAGAGCCTCATTATTCCAGCCCACCTCTGCTGCCAGGGTACGAAACTCAATGGCGTATTCAGCTACGGATCGTGAACCCTGTCTGATGGACATAAGGAGCTTCGCAGCAGAGGCAGCACGAGCCGGCACATCGAATACCCTCCGAAGAGAAGCAACAAAACCGGAAAAATCGGCAACCACCGGATTGTTGTTCTCCCATAAAGGGCTGGCCCAGGCCAAGGCCTTGTCCGAGAGCAACGAAATTAAGAAGCCCACCTTTGATCTCTCAGTAGGAAAGGCATGTGGCAGCAACTCTAAATAAATGCCCACCTGGTTAAGGAAACCTCGGCACTGAGTTGACTCTCCCCCAAAGCGCTGTGGAAGGGGGGCAGAACCGGTCATACCCCGAAACACTGCAGGCGCAACAACAGGTGTCGGGGTAGACTCTGGCGCAACAACCGGAGCGGCAGTAGGAGCGGACCCAGGAGCGACAACCGACCCATCGGCAACGGGAGCGAAATGAGCCGTGCGTTCAAGCAGGATTTGCAACGCCACGGCGAACTGACCCAACAGGTGATCCTGCTGATCAAGTCTGGCAACCAGCGTGGGTAGCGAGGATGGCCCTGTACCGTCAAAATTCATGGCTTGGTCCTAATGTCACGGAACCATGAACCAGACGTACAACAACAGATAAGTGAAAATAAGAAGGCTTTATTGAAAATCAAGCTGTAAAGCAAAAGTCCAAACGGATGGCGAAACCGAAGCAGAGTCCTTGCGAAGCCAGAGGTCAGGAACCAGCAGGGTAGTCAGACGAAGCCAGGATCAGGAACCAGCAGGGTAGTCAGACGAAGCAAGGATCAGGAACCAGCAGGGTAGTCAGACGAATCCAGGATCAGGAACCAGAAGCAGCAGCAGTCTTAGAAGCATGTGAACACAGGAGGACCAAGCAAGGAACTGAAGCCACAGACCTCCTATATATATGAGCTAGGCATCCAGCTCCTCCCAGTGGGAAGGAGAAGCCGCAGGGTGGGAGGCTACAAGAAACCCAGAAACCAAGATGGCCGCCAGCACATGTCAAACGAAGGAGAACAGCAAGAAGGTAAGACCATGACATGTGCTCAATGACGTCAGACATCAGGGCACTCCATCTAACGCAGTGCAGGCTGGATCTTCTAGGGCAGTGGGCACGGCAGACACAGGAGTGACAGGAGGACTGAGGACAAACAGTGGGTGTTTGGTGGACCGGTCCAGTGGTGAGTTATGGAAGAAGATAACAGTATATATTATATTTTCTAAATTTAATATTTTTAAAAAATTAATGGATGTGGGGGCCTTTTGGTGGGCATGATTTTTTTTTTGGGGGGGGGCAGAATTTTATTCTTGGACCCAGGCAGCACAATGTCTTGGGCCAACCCTGTCTGCACATAATGCACCCTGACCCCTGCACACTATGTGTTACACACTACTAAACCTGGCACTCTTTGCGTATGTGCAATTGACCCCCGCGCTATGTGTGTTACACATCCTTGACCCTTGCATTACACACTCCTGACCCCCTGCACTCTTTGCATTATGTACAATTGATCCCTGCACTCTCTGTATTACACATCCTTGACCCTTGCATTACTCCTGAGTTGTGTGTGTTATGTACTTCTGATACCGGCACTCTGTGTATAACTCACTCTTGACCCTTGCACACTATGTGTTACACATTTCAAAACCTGCCACTCTTTGCGGTATGTACAATTGACCCCCGCACTGTGTGTTTTACACATCCTTGACCCTTGCATTACACTCTCCTGACCCCTACACTCTTTGCATTATGTACCATTGATCCCTGCACTCTCTGTATTACACGTCTTTGACCCTTGCATTACTCCTGAGTTGTGTGTGTTATGTACTTCTGATCCCGGCACTCTGTGTATAACTCACTCCTGATTCCTGCACACTATGTGTTACACACTCCAAAACCTGGAACTCTTTGCGGTATGTACAATTCACCCCCGCACTGTGTGTGTTACACATCCTTGCCCCCTGCATTACACACTTCTGACCCCTGCACTGTTTGCATTAGGTATCATTGATCGCTGCGGTCTCTGTGTTACACAACCTTGCACTTTTTTTTACACACCTCTGATCCTCACGCTGTGTGTGTTACACATGCCTATCAGCTGTATTCTGTGCGTTACATACTCCTTTCCCCTGTGCTCTCTGCATTATGTACTCCTGACTCCTACACTCAGTGTATTACAGACTATACAGTATAGACAGACACTATATACTATTTTAATTAGATTCTTCATTAACATAGTCTCAGACAAAGTGTTAGCTCTCTATTTTCAGTGTGCATAAAAGCATATGTAATAAAAGCATTTTATTTTTTTAAAAATGATATATTTCTGTGAGATTCTTGCATGTGACACAGCAATTAAAGCATATTGGTGGGGACAAGCACTGTGGCTGGTGTGTTGCCATGCATTAAGCAATTAGGCTCAGGTTTTATTCAATGTTTGCTGCAGCATGCTACACGCATTACATTATTACCAGTGGCGGCTGGTGCTCAAAATTTTTGGGGGGGGCGCAAAAAGAAAAATGTAATAGGTATTGCTTCGCGTCAAAAAACGCAGTAAAAAATTGCGTGACTTTGAAGTCATGGTACAGGCATGGCACAGGTGATGGTATAGGCATGGCATAGGTGATGGTACAGGCATGGCACAGGTGATGGTATAGGCATGGCACAGCTATGGTATAGGCATGTCACAGGTCATGCTACAGGAGATGGTATATGCCCCCTTTCAATGCAGTGACCAGCGTACATGCCCCCTTTCAATGCAGAGACCAGTGTACATGCCCCCTTCAATGCAGAGTTCAGCGTGCGTGCCCCCTTCAATGCAATGAACATTGTGCTGTGCCCCCTTCAATGCAATGAACACTGTGCTATGCCCCCTTCAATGCAATGAACACTGTGCTATGCCCCCTTCAATGCAATAAACACTGTGCTATGCCCCCTTCAATGCAATAAACACTGTGCTGTGCCCCCACAATGCAGAGTTCAGCGTGCATGCCCCCTTCAATGCAACTGTGCTGTGCCCCCTTCAATGCAATGAACAATGTGCTGTGCCCCCTTCAATGCAATAAACACTGTGCTGTGCCCCCTTCAATGCAATAAACACTGTTCTGTGCCCCCTTCAATGCAATGAACACTGTGCTATGCCCCCTTCAATGCAATGAACACTGTGCTGTGCCCCAACAATGCAGAGTTCAGCGTGCATGCCCCTTCAATGCAATAAACACTGTGCTGTGCCCCCTTCAATGCAATAAACACTGTGCTGTGCCCCAACAATGCAGAGTTCAGCGTGCATGCCCCCTTCAATGCAATAAACACTGTGCTGTGCCCCCTTCAATGCAATAAACACTGTGCTGTGCCCCCTTCAATGCAATAAATACTGTGCTGTGCCCCCTTCAATGCAATGAACACTGTGCTGTGCCCCCACAATGCAATGAACACTGTGCTGTGCCCCCTTCAATGCAATAAACACTGTGCTGTGCCCCCTTCAATGCAATAAACACTGTGCTGTGCCCCCTTCAATGCAATAAACACTGTGCCCCCTTCAATGCAATGAACTCTGTACTGTGCCCCAACAATGCAGAGTTCAGCGTGCATGCCCCCTTCAATGCAACTGTGCTGTGCCCCCTTCAATGCAATGAACACTGTGCTGTGCCCCCACAATGCAGAGTTCAGCGTGCATGCCCCCTTCAATGCAACTGTGCTGTGCCCCCTTCAATGCAATGAACACTGTGCTGTGCCCCCACAATGCAGAGTTCAGCGTGCATGCCCCCTTCAATGCAACTGTGCTGTGCCCCCTTCAATGCAATAAACACTGTGCAGAGTTCAGCGTGCGTGCCCCCTTCAATGCAACTGTTCCGTGCCCCCATCAATGCAGAGTTCAGCGTGCAAGCCCCTTTCAATGCAGAGCGCCACAGCATTGTCCCCAATCACTGCAGAGCGCCACAGCATTGTCCCCAATCACTGCAGAGCGCCACAGCATTGTACCCCAATGATTGCAGAGCGCCACAGCATTGTCCCCCAATGATTGCAGAGCGCCACAGCATTGTACCCCAATGATTGCAGAGCGCCACAGCATTGTCCCCCAATGATTGCAGAGCGCCACAGCATTGTACCCCAATGATTGCAGAGCGCCACAGCATTGTACCCCAATGATTGCAGAGCGCCACAGCATTGTCCCCCAATGATTGCAGAGTGCCAGCATTGTCCCCCAATGATTGCAGAGCGCCACAGCATTGTCCCCCAATGATTGCAGAGTGCCCACAGCATTGTCCCCCAATGATTGCAGAGTGCCCACAGCATTGTCCCCAATGATTGCAGAGCGCCACAGCATTGTCCCCCAATGACTGCAGAGCGCCACAGCATTGTCCCCCAATGACTGCAGAGCGCCACAGCATTGTCCCCCAATGATTGCAGAGCGCCACAGCATTGTCCCCCAATGATTGCAGAGCGCCACAGCATTGTCCCCCAATGATTGCAGAGCGCCACAGCATTGTCCCCCAATGATTGCAGAGCGCCACAGCATTGTCCCCCAATGATTGCAGAGCGCCACAGCATTGTCCCCAATGATTGCAGAGCGCCACAGCATTGTACCCCAATGATTGCAGAGCGCCACAGCATTGTCCCCCAATGATTGCAGAGCGCCACAGCATTGTCCCCCAATGATTGCAGAGTGCCAGCATTGTCCCCCAATGATTGCAGAGCGCCAGCTTTGTCCCCCAATTATTGCAGAGTGCCAGCATTGTCCCCCAATGATTGCAGTGTGCCAGCATTGTCCCCCAATGATTGCAGAGTGCCAGCATTGTCCCCCAATGATTGCAGAGCGCCACAGCATTGTCCCCCAATGATTGCAGAGCGCCACAGCATTGTCCCCCAATGATTGCAGAGCGCCACAGCATTGTCCCCAATGATTGCAGAGCGCCACAGCATTGTACCCCAATGATTGCAGAGCGCCACAGCATTGTCCCCCAATGATTGCAGAGCGCCACAGCATTGTCCCCCAATGATTGCAGAGTGCCAGCATTGTCCCCCAATGATTGCAGAGCGCCAGCTTTGTCCCCCAATTATTGCAGAGTGCCAGCATTGTCCCCCAATGATTGCAGTGTGCCAGCATTGTCCCCCAATGATTGCAGAGTGCCAGCATTGTCCCCCAATGATTGCAGAGCGCCACAGCATTGTCCCCCAATGATTGCAGAGCGCCACAGCATTGTCCCCCAATGATTGCAGAGCGCCACAGCATTGTCCCCAATGATTGCAGAGCGCCACAGCATTGTACCCCAATGATTGCAGAGCGCCACAGCATTGTCCCCCAATGATTGCAGAGCGCCACAGCATTGTCCCCCAATGATTGCAGAGTGCCAGCATTGTCCCCCAATGATTGCAGAGCGCCAGCTTTGTCCCCCAATTATTGCAGAGTGCCAGCATTGTCCCCCAATGATTGCAGTGTGCCAGCATTGTCCCCCAATGATTGCAGAGTGCCAGCATTGTCCCCCAATGATTGCAGAGCGCCACAGCATTGTCCCCCAATCGATGCAGAGTGCCAGCATTGTCCCCCAATGATTGCAGAGTCCCCCAATGATTGCAGAGCGCCAGCATTGTCCCCCAATGATTGCAGAGCGCCAGCTTTGTCCCCCAATTATTGCAGAGTGCCAGCATTGTCCCCCAATGATTGCAGAGCGCCAGCATTGTCCCCCAATGATTGCAGAGCGCCAGCTTTGTCCCCCAATTATTGCAGAGTGCCAGCATTGTCCCCCAATGATTGCAGAGTGCCAGCATTGTCCCCCAATGATTGCAGAGCGCCACAGCATTGTCCCCCAATCGATGCAGAGTGCCAGCATGCGTGCTCCGTTCAAACTTATCTGGCGCCGGGGCAGCTCAGCTTCTTCCTCTTCTGCGGCGGGTCCTTCTCCCTCGTCTCGGCGGCGGGAACCGGCGGGCGGCCTGCTCCGTTCAAACTTACCTGGCGGCGGCGCGGCTCAGCTTCTTCCTCTTCTTCTGCGGCGGGTCCTTCTCCCTCGTCTCGGCGGCGGGAACCGGCGGGCGGCCTCTCCTTTTCTCTGAGCGGCGGTGACGGTGAGTGACTGACGCACGCACCGGCACCGCCCCCATTGCAACATCAGCGATATCCTGGATGATGATTGGTCCAGGCTGTAGACTGGACCAATCACAGCCAGGATATCAGAAAGTGGGGGTGTCCAACCGCAAAGACTTGCGCCCAGGATACCCCCCTACCCCCCCAGAAGGCAGCCAATCGGCGCCTCTTCTGGGACGTAACCCCACCCCCCCTAGCCACCAGTTCCTTGGGTTCAGGCCGGCGAACCCAATTTTTTTTTTTTATACAACTTTATTTGTTCGTTTTGTTTTTTTGTTTTTTTTTCTTTTTTTTTTTTCTTTTTTTTAGGGGTAGGGGGGCGGCAACCTGGCGCCCCCTATGCACGGGCCGCCACTGATTATTACTCTCCTTGGACTGGCCAAAAATGCCCAGGTCTTTTGCAATCCTAGCAACATTCCCCCAGTTCCCCCAGAGACCGTACAGTAAGCAAGAAGTTGCTACGAATTTAAGAAAATTCCCCTCTAGGACAGTTTAAAAAAAAAAAAACAGGTGTCCCCAAGGGAAGATTTCCTCTCATTCCTTAGATTTTCCATCACTTTCTGTCCCAGCAAAAACAGTCACTAGAACAAGGAAACAGAATTTACATGACAGGGACACAGACAGCAATTAGTCACCAAAAGAAGTGCAGGAGCTACTATTGAAATCTGTGTGGCACCGCAAAGTCGGTTGGGACACTCCCGTTGCCGGCAATGGGCTGTGATTTGACCTGTCAAATCGCATGTCAAATTGGGCCAATGTGAAAGGGGGCAAAATGAAAAGAATTGTTTTGACTATGCATACACATGATGATCATGTACTATTAAACATTTTGTTAGGTCAACTAGCACTTTTGTTAGCACTACATAAAAGGAAAATGGAAGGAATCCAATTGGTGATTTCATATGAACATATACTGTATAAGGGTGATCAAACCAGCCCTTAAAGCGGTATTAAACCCAAAAGCAAACATTCATTATAATGCAGCTTACGAATTCTTAGATGCGGCGGTTGCATTCGTTTTCTTGTTTAGGCTTTCTTTCTATTTACATCTGGTGATCCAGTCAGTAAGTCTGTTGTTTTTTCAAAAGAACAAGCTCTCTTCCAGATATAGCGGTTTACAGGGATGAGATAAACCATTTAACACTGGAAGGGTGCCCTCAATGATCAGCTTGTATTCATGTAAAGCATCTTAAAAGGAAAAACTGTTTGCTGTAACTGATTATAAAGTGCGGTCGGGAGTCTGGCTTCCATTTGTTGGTGTTTTTACATCTGCCAGTCCATCTAACATTCCCCTCCTTGTGGTTGCCTGCTGCCTCCCTGTTCTCCTTCATCCAGTGTAGAGGCACTCTAATAAAAGGAGGTTTGTTACTGGCCAGATCACCAGGTAAAAACAGGAAAAAAAGCCTAAAAAATATCTAAGAAATGGAAAGCTGCAATATATTATATTTTTGGTTTTGGGTTTAATATCGCTTTAAACACAACCTTACCTATTATGCTGAATGTCCACACAGATATGGTCCCCCAGGAGTGACATAATGATTAGCAATATTGTCACTCTGTCTATTGTAATTTCAATATGTCATACAGTGCCTTGAAAAAATATTCATACCCCTTGAAATTTTCCACATTTTGTCATGTTAAATAAAATCCCAATAAAATACATTTATGTTTTTTGTTTTAATAGATTTTATGTGATAGACTAACACAAAGTGGCACATAATTGTGAAGTGGAAGGAAAAGGGTTTTAACATTTTCTACAAATAAATATGTGAAAAGTGTGGTGTGTATTTGTAGTCAATACTTTGTAGAACCACCTTTTGCTACAATTACAGATGCAAGTCTATTTGGGTATGTCTCTACCAGCTTTGCACATCTAGAGAGTGACATTTATGCCCATTCTTTTTTGCAAAATAGCTCAAGCTCTGTCAGATTGGATGGAGTGTGTCTGGAAACAGCAATTTTTAAGTCTTGCCACAGATTCTTAATTAAATTTAGGTCTGGACTTTGACTGGACCATTCTAACACATGAACATGCTTTGATCTAAACTATTCCATTGTAGCTCTGGTTGTATTTTTAGAGTCGTTGTCCTGCTGGAAGTGAAACCTCCATCCCAGTCTTAAGTCTTTTGCAGACTCTAACATGTTTTCTTCTAAGATTGCCCTGTATTTGGCTCCATCCATCTTCCCATCAACTCTGACCAGCTTCCCTGTCCCTGCTAAAGAAAAGCATCCACACACCATGATGCTGCCCCCACCATGTTTCACAGTGGGGATGGCGTGTTCAGGGAATTGTGCAGTGTTAGTTTTCTGCTACACATAGCTTTTTGCTTTTAGTCCAAAAAAGTAAAATTTTGGCCTCATCTGACCATAACACCTACTTCCACATGTTTGCTGTGTCCCCCACATGGCTTCTCGCAAACTGCAAACGGGACTTCATATGGCTTTCTTTCAACAATGGTTTTCTTCTTTCCATAAAGGGCAGATTTGTGGAGTGCACGACTAATAGTTGTCCCGTGGACAGTTTCCCCCACCTGAGCTGTGGATCTCTGCAGCTCCACCAGAGTTACCATGGGCCTCTTGGCTGCTTCTCTGATTAATGCTACTCTTGCTCAGCCTGTCAGTTTAGGTGGATGGCCATGTCTTGATATTTATACTGAGATTAAATTACACACAGGTGGACTCTATTTACTTATTTGGTGACTTCTGAAGCAATTGGTTCCACTAGATTTAAGTTATGGGTATCAGAGTAAAGGGGACTGAATACAAATGCACACCACACCTTCCAGATATTTATTTGTAAAATTTTGAAAACCATTTATTATTCTTTGGTTTTTGGATTCGTATGACTGGTCTTCCTGAGATTTACTATCGAGGACAATGTCATCATTCTTGACAA
Source organism: Pelophylax lessonae (assembly GCF_965119305.1). Lineage (NCBI taxonomy): Eukaryota > Metazoa > Chordata > Amphibia > Anura > Ranidae > Pelophylax > Pelophylax lessonae. The sequence goes on from NC_138771.1 coordinate 351,906,703, forward strand.
ATATCTTTTAAGGTTCAACTTAGGAAGTAAAAACAAACTAACTTCTGATTCTGAACCCTTGTTAGTCTGCCTTTGGTCAACAGTTTGAGCCAGGATTTTGGAAGGGAAATGTGTTATAATTTCCATTTTGCCACTACTGAAAAAATTGCTAAGACTAAATTTGGTTAGGTAGTATTTTGAAGGGAAGGGAATGCTAGGGACCACATGAGGCTGTTTAGCCTCCATTGTTTGTGCTTCAACAAGTGGCTCCTGTGCAATAACAGGTGGCAATCTGTGCCCCCATTTATATTGGGCAGTCTGTAGGCTCACTAGAGACCCTTCCATGATTGTGGGAGCAACATCCAGTGGCTCTGGGATATACATTTGAAAGCACCCACAGTAAATGCTTTTCCCCTTTTTTTGCTGTGTTTTGTTGAACTCTTGCCTTTTTCTTGCTGTTTTGTTGAACTCTTGCCTTTTTCTTGCTGTGTTTTGTTGATTTTTGACACATAGTATCCATCTGTTAGTATCAAATATAATTTCTATCAGATTATATAAAAATCTAAGTGATATATATATATATATATATATATATATATATATATATATATATATATATGTATATATTTTTTTTTGTGTGTGTGCTTTAGGAACATGCTTTACCTATTTTACAATACCATATTTGCTTTCAGCTCCAGCTTCTGGAGGGATTTTTTTGCCTGTTGGACAACTCAGCCCCTGTATACGTACTAGGAAGACATGTGATCTTGTTGATTCTCTAAATGCCCCCATGGGTGGAGGGCTTATGAGCTCTACAGTACATGGAGACTGGCAGATGTTAAATATATGCAAGTATAGATTTGGAATTATGCATTATGATGTATGAATGTAGAATGCAAATTATTGGCAGCTTTTTCTACATTACAGGGTGGCGATAGATATCCCTGATGAAGATAATACATATTACAGATATTCAAAACGCATTGGATTTCCCTTTCTATAAAAAACTGTTACTAAACTATTCACCACCAGGTATATAACACTGTCAGCGATGTTTTTATGGAATAATATGAGCCTCATGGAGGTCTATTTTTAAATTCTGAACAATGGAATTTATATTTTTATACAATATGATTTTTTGCAATATTGGTTGCCGTGTTAAAGTCCCATAAAGAGGTGTATTGAACTATTCTTGTGCTAATTAAAAGGGATGATGGCAACTCCTATCCATCATATATTGAAATATAGCAGATGATAGGAAGTGTTGGTAGAAAGTTATACAATTTGAAACAGAACTTGCAATTGCTCATAAAACAGAGCTGCAGAAGTGAGTTTGTAGTTTAGTTTATTAAAGTAAACCTGAACCCATTCAATTACCATTTGCCAACTGCCCCACTGCTACAGGGTGGCTGTTCTTTTCAGAATCACGTTTATATACTGTACATGATTCTGCACATCCGGGTAGGGGGGCGTGTACACAAGCCGCCGCCGTGCCGCTTCTGCAGTGATTTGTCACAGCAGAAGCCAATGGCTGTCCGCACCCGCTGATCGAGGAGAGAGGCTGGGCAGAGCTCTATCATATCCCTAAGTAAAAACAGTACACATAGTATACACAAACACTGGCAAGTCACACATTTAACCTTTTGATTGCCCCAGATGTTCAACCCCTTCCCAGCCAGTGTCATTAGTAGAGTAAAAGTACATATTTTAGCACTGATCACTGTATAAGTGTAGCACCCTCCTAGGTAGGTGCTAGAGAGAGAGTATAGTTTTTGAATCCTGTCTGCTTGCCAGATGGATTGCAGGTAAATCTATATTGTTCTTAGCCTTTCAGAGAGCAGGGTCTGCTAGTGAGATCTGCTAAATGTGCTCAGGTGCAACTCAGTTTGTCTGCAGAGTGTTTCACACTGGTCCAATAGGGAGGCATAATGGACAGTGGGAGGAAACCTGACAAATGAGTGCACAGGCGTTTAATACAGCTCTGGTGATTTGGCAGAGTAAAGTGCCTCTGTGCATGCTGGGATACTGTATAAAAGCCAGGAGCACATGTGCGCAGGGTCTTTTTCGTCTGGATAGCAGAGTCCTGGAGGGAGGGGGCAGCTGCCTCCTCCTCTACCTGAAGCTGCATGGCACCTCTACAGTTGACCTGAGGGCCTAAAGAGTTAGAGAGGAAATTAACCCAGAGGTGCGGTGAAGCTGACTGAGAGGGGAGACACTGGAGGATCCGATTCTGCATACAGTGAGTACAGATGTATCAAGGGGCCTGACCTAAGGGGGGCCACCCCTGCAGCTAGAAGAGTCAGTGGATGGGTGTCAGTAAAGGGGATGCTAGTGTGTGCCCTGAAGAGAATTTAGATCACAAAGTCTATTGCTGGCAAGAAAGAGCAAGGAGACTTAACCCTTTCCATACATGTGGCAGTATGGTTTAAGCAGTGAGACTGCTTCCACAATTAACCTGGTGAGGCCAAGTGAGAATTGTCCCTATCCAATGTACATACAGTAGTTCCAGTTGGAGTATCCCGCTATTCCCTTCTCCCATCCAAGTTCACGATAAATACTAAAAACCAACACCCCTGGACTGTTTATTGAGCAACGAGCCATTGGGAGTAAGGATGAATGTGTGAACTGTACCCTAAGTGACTGTTTGCTGGTAATCAGTGGAGGCCCAACAAGTCATCATACAGAAAGCCCTACGGGGGATAGTGCTACACAAGTGTCACTGCTTCCCACAAAGTGTTAAAAGTTTCAGTGTCCGATTGTTGATTGTATGTCCGATTGTATAGTCCTGCTATAAGTCGCTGATCGCCGCCATTACTTGTGTAAAAAATAAATAAATAAAAATTCCATTATATATCCCAAACGTTTGCAGACGTTATAACTTTTGTGCAAACCAATCAATGTACACTTATTGGGATTTTTTTTTTATCAATCAATAATATGAGCAGAATACATTTGGGCCTAAATTTGAAGAAATTTGATTTCTTAAACATTTTCTATTGGATATGTTTTATAGCAGAAAGTAAAAAATATTGTTTTGTTTTTTTTTTGCAACTGTCAAGTGGGGGCGTTATCAGAATTATAAAAGAACTGAGGATCAGGAACCTCGAGGAGAGTAGTGGATGAACAGTAGGTGTTGCCTAATTGTGCTAACTGTGGGTGGGTCGTAAATGTGCAGGCTTAAATAAACTGGACTGCTAAATTGAAGCCTACCTGTACTCATAAAATATGCTTTGATTGCTGTGGCACGAGCAAGAGCCGTGTATATATCTCAACAAAATCATTTTTACAATTGAAAAACTTCTATAGCATACAGTATGGTTTGTGCATATTGAAAATAGGCTGAAAGGTAATACTTTGTTGGAGGTACCTTAACCACTTACACCACCACCCCCCTCTCGCTGCTGTGCATACATTTCTGTATGGCTGTCTTCTAAGGGCAGGAGGCTGTGTGTTAGAAATATCTTACTAATTGACAATTTTGTGTAAAAGAGAAAAAAAAAACATTTTTATGTGCTTTCTTCATTTTCCAAAAACTTGTAACAAAAAAATGTGATCTTCAAAGGACTCATCATGCCTCTTAGTTAAAATATGTCGGAGGGTCTGCTTTTCAAATGTGGCTGCGTGTGGGAAATTACAACAAAAATATACTTTTTTTTTATACTTTAACCACTTCTGGACCGGAAGGTTTTACCCCCCTTAATGATCAGGCCATTTTTTGCGATATGGCACTTGGTTATTTTAACTGACAATTGCGTGGCCATGCGACGCTGTACCCAAATAAAATGTATGTCCTTTTTTCCCCAGAAAATGGAGCTTTCTTTTGATGGGATTTGATCACCTCTGCGATTTTTACAATATTTTTTACTTTCTGCTATAAAACATTCCCAATAAAAAAAATGTAAAAATCAAAATTTTTCATCATTTTAGGCCAATATGTACTGTATTCTGCTACAGAATAATTATCACGTGTACAAACTAGAAAAAAGATTTATGTTATTTTTATTTTTCATTTTTTTTACTAGTAATGGCGGCGATCATCAATTTTTAGCGGGACTGCGACATTGCGGCAGACAGTTCGGACACCTGACACTTTGGGGGGCCCAGTGACATTACTACAGTAATCAGTGCTAAGGCCATAAGCACTGAAATGGGACCCAAGAAGAGGAGGATCTGAGGCTGCTCTGTGCCACATCACTGCACAGAGTAGGTAAGTATAAGATGTTTGTTATTTTAAAAAAAAAACGGAGACTTTAGTATCACTTTAAGTTTGTTGCAATAGACAAACTGAGCCCCTACTGGAGAGGATGTCATAAGAAGAAAATTTTGAAGAGAGATGTAATGGATTTTTTAATTCGAAAATGTTGCCCATTATCGATTAATGGATAAGCTCACTTTATTAAAAAAAAATAATAATTTCCCTTTTTTGCAGGTGAAAAAATGTGCATTCTTTTTTTTTTTTTTTGCTGCAGGAACCTGTAAAGCATTGCACCAGCCATCAGCAGATTATTGATGCCATGCAATTCTCCTGCACACTGTCAGTGTATCTGCTTGCTCGTACCTCGTACAAGGAGGCCAATACATTCTGACAGAAAAAATCAATGATCTACCACAGCCTTCACAGAGCCGTGGTAGTTCATTGAAAACTACAAGCCAACAGCCGCAAAAGGTTTCGGGACTTGTTCATTCATACACATAGCTCTGTGTACGATTAACCATTTCCTGCCCGCCCTATAGGTGATTGACGGCGGGAAAGTGGTTGCATTATCCTGACCGTACGTCCTATGACGGCGGCAGGATAATGCGATCTGCGCGCCCCCCCGGCGATCGGTGATGCGGCGTGTCACTCTGACATACTCGGACGTAGGCTCTGTACCATGTGACCAGTTGTGTTCAATCACAGCTGGTCACATAATAAATAGGAAGTGCCTTTGATCGGCTTTCCTCAGTTTGTGCCTGACAGGCATGAGTAGAGGAGAGCCGATCTGCGACTCTCCTGACAGGGGTGGGTCTGCACTGGTAATCAGAGCATTGATTACCAGTGCAGACCTTTGGGGGGGGGGTGCCACTAGAACCACCAGGGATGCCCACCCATGACCCCAGGGATGCCCACCATGGCCACCAGGGATGGCAATCAGGGTTCAGGGAGCCCACCAGTGCCCTCCCCATCAGTGCTGCCTGCCAGTGCCCCCCACCAGTACCCATCATTGACATCTATCAGTGCCGCCCACCAGTGCCCATTATTGCCCACCAGTGCTGCCTATCAGTGCCCATCATTGCCACCTATCAGTGCCGCGTATCAGTGCCCATCAGTGCTGCCTATCAGTGCCCATCAATGCCACCTATCAGTGCCGCCTATCAGTGCCCACCAATGCTGCATGTCAGTGCTACCTATCAGTGCCACATATCAGTGCCCATCAATGCTGCATATCAGTGCTGCCTATCAGTGCCGCATATTAGTGCCACCCCATCAGTGCAGGAAAAAACGTATCTATTTACAAAATTGTATAACATAAACAAAAAACTTTTTTTTTCTTCAAACTTTTTGGTCTTTTTTTATTTGTGCAGCAAAAAGAAAAAACCCAGAGGTAATCAAATACCACCAAAAGAAAGCTCTATTTATGGGGAAAAAATGACATAAATTTGGTTTAGGTACAGTATTGTATGACCGCGCAATTGTTATTCAAAATGCAACAGCGCTAAAAGCTATAAATTGGCCTGGACGGGAAGGGGGAAAAGTGCCCGGTATTGAAGTGGTTAAAATGCCACTGTGTGGGCAGAGCCCCACACATCATTGCTAGTTTTAAAAAGTGACAGCTAGTATGGTAAAATTCTCCCAGTACTGCTGCCACAGGGAGAAGTAGTAGCCGGTGGCGTCTGCAGCAGTGGGAACATGTTACATGCTCCACTCTCAAAATGGGTGGAACATGTAACATGTTCCCAAAGGTAAACTTATCCTTTAAATATTTATGGATTAAATATACAAACAATAGGGTATGTAAATATATATTTTTTTTCACTGCAGGTTAAGTAGGGTTGAAAGTAGGCAGAATAATAGGGTTGGTATTATGATAAGGGATGTACTATAATTGAATAAGGTATATAGTTATGAGAATATGATACATTCTTGATTTATTTACTGGCTATGGTTTTGACTATTAGTTATTCAACAGGTGGTTTTGGTCACTAAACATTCACACATGCAGTTTGTAATTAATCAATATTGGTATTGTACTGCATACTACTGAGCCAGTGTTGCTCATTCCATTGGATGAAACGCACTGGAAGGAGTTTAGTGCACCAAAGTCATATGCTGTTGGTTGGTGGTAAACTGGCTTTTACATTTTAAATTCTATGTTTTAATAAAACATTACTGCAATATTGGAGGTATCTTCTGTGATTTATCCTGTTTGAGTGTCTACACATTCTATCACTTGGGAACAATGGAGCATTCAGGGCTTTTTACGTTTTGTTTTGTGAAGTAGTTAAAGCGTATTACCAGTTTGGCAGCCATTTTAAGGAATACCCCACTTTATGTTATGTGTTCCCATTATAGAGCATACTTTTTTTTAAATATTTTTTACCTTTGGATGATTCTTAGGAGTTTGGATTGGAAAAGCATTCTTGCAAGATCTCACAAAGTCAGCCTGTGATGCCTGTTACTTTAAGTGAATAAAGGCAAGATATCACTATACCAAAGGTGTGCTAATAAAGACTGTTCTCTTAGGTGAAGGTGTCTTGGTTGACCGCACTTCTGAACAATTTTGGTGCGAGCTTGTCCTCTTAGGTAAAGGTGTCATGGTTGACCGCAAGCACTTCTGAACACTTTTGGTGTGAGCTTGTCCCAATAGAAAGGCTGAGGACAAGATGACCTCCCCCTCATTAACATAGAGAAGCCCAGTTTCTAAATGTGTACCCTAATAAAATTGATGTCCTTTTTTTTCCCACAAATAGAGCTTTCTGTTGGTGGTATGTGATCACCTGTGCAATTTTTATTTATTGCGCTATAAACAAAAAAAGAGCGACAATTCTGAAAAAGAAAAAACAATATTTTTCACATTCTGCTATATTATATTCCCAAAATAACATTTTATAAAATTAAATTTTTTCATCCTTTTAGGCCAATTTGTAAAAGAAATCCCAATAAGCGTATTTTGATTGGTTTGCGCAAACGTTATCACATCTACAAACTAGGGGAAAGAATTGTCATTTTTATTTATTTTTACTAGTAATGGAGGCAATCTGCGATTTTTATCAGGACTGCGACATTGCGGCGGACAGATCGAACCCCCTAACAGACATTTTTGACACTTTTGGGGGGGACCAATGACATTACTACAGTAATCAGTACTAAAAACATGCACTGTCACTGTAATAATGACACTGGCAGGGAAGGGGTTAACCCAGGGGCGATCAAAGGGTTAAGTGTGAGCTTAGGGGAGTGTTTTCGAACTATATGGGGAAGGGACTTGTGGAATCAACACAGAGACCTGTGATCCTAAATAGGAGGTTCACGGGCGAGTGATTGCAGGTGCCCAGGGGTGCTCCCAAGAACCGTCATACAGGTACGCCAGTTAGCGCAGCCGAGCCAGCCAGCTGCAGTATATCTGCAACGTCGGTCGGCAAGTGGTTAGCCAATTCTCTACCCAAGCTATTTTTAAGTTTAACACATGTTAAAAAGCACATTTTAGGCTTGAAGATTAGTAAATTCCTCCTCTTTCAAACAGTATTTTTTTAAGAGCAAGGAACTGGAAGAATAAAATAAATAAAATAATAAAATGGTCTTAGTTACAATTTTTTGTGTCACATGATATTAACGCACAGGTTTAGCAAATTTAACTTTTCAGTAAAAAATATACTAAAGTTAATTTTGGTGCACACAAACACAATAGATTACCTTCTTTTTGTAAAATATAAAAGATGGGGTTGCAACAAGTAAATAGATACCAAACATGTCAGGTCCTAAAATTGGGCAAGTCTATGAAAAGAGAACAAACTTTGGTAGCCAAAATTGTTCATAGGCGTAGCTTTATAAGCCTTTTCAAGATATCAGTTAAGAGTTAATCATGAATAATGCCCTCAGATAATTGCTCTCACGCCAGTGTTTCCAGTGATATGTACTGTGTAGCAAAATTGCCCTTCCGATGTATGCTGTGATTTATAACGTGTGCAGCAGAATCCTTGTTTTTGTACATAGGCGCACCTATCACATGCTTTCATCTTCCAATGTGTATGTACATAGTGGTGGAGAACTTGATTTGTTGTAAATGATTTTTTATATTTTTCTTAGCCCCTATGTGATAGTGTATTGTAATAAAAAGTTCTGCAGGGAGGGGGTTTACCTTGAGTAGACTGTGAAAATTATTGGATGACCAGGTGCTGTGGATTAGGAGTACATTACACATACTGCAGGGGTCAAGAGTGTGTAATGCGCAGAGTGTAGAGGTCAGGAGTGTGTAATTGTCAGGTACCATGAATCAGACTGTGACAGAAAATACAGTAAAAATCACACCTTTAATGTAACAGTAAAAATACTGTAGTACAGATCAAAAACATAGTCAAAACATAAGCCAGGGTTCAGAAGCCAAAACTGGTAATCAGACGAGCCAGTAATCAGGGAGCCAGAAATAGACGTAGTCTGAAGCAGAAAGTTGAGATCAGGAACCAGAAGGGACGTCAGCCGAACAGTCCTTAACAGGAAAACAGCTGAGACACTCAGGATTTGTTGACCAGGCAAAGGCACGAAAGGAATTAGAAAGGCAGTTTAAAAATCCAGAAGGGGCTGGCTGTAGGCTGGATTGATGAGGCAAGAAATGGTAACCAGGTGAGTCACTGTGGAAACAATGAGTGGCTGGTAATTAACAGCTGAGCAGCCTTGAGCACTGATAAGAGAGCTCCAAAAAGCCCAGCCCTGACACTGACAGTAATGCACAGTGTGTAATGGTCAGGAGACCAAAAAATTCTCCCACAAGCAATATTCGAATTCCCGACCCCTCCACATAAAAAAAAATAAAACCAGCACTAATCTGCATGCTCCACCCTCAAGCAAAAATTTCTTCTGGAGGGCAAACTCTCCCTAAAAGAAATTTTAAAAATCACACCTCCTCCCAGTACAAATCTCCCCCCTTTGCTGCTGTGCCCCCTCACAGCACAAACCTTTTCCTTCCCCAATACCCCCAGCCATCACTACCCCCCCTTCAAATTCCCCCTCCCAAATGTCACCCCCCCCAGCACAAATCTTATTCCCTCCAAACTCCCTCTCCATTTCCCCTCCTAGCGCAAATCCTTTTTTGCCTCCCAACTCCAAATCCCCTCTCCCAGCATATTTATTCCTCCCAAAAATACCCCCTTCAAGGAAAAATCCTTTTCTCCTTTCAAATCAACCCCCCCCCCCCCAGAACAAATCTTTCTTCCCCAGCACAAACCTTAAACTCCCAAACCTCAGATAAAGCATGTAAGAATGCTGGGAGATATTCTTCTTCCAGGGATCCTCCTTGTGTTGTGCCATATGACTAGTCAGAGCCAATGAGGAGCCTGGGGCAGCTTCCTATGGCTCTGAAGTTTATTGCTATGACAGGCAGCCAGGGGGGAGAGATATGAGCTGCTGCAGTAAAGCGCGATCGTGGTGTCAGGGACCTGGCTGCCCTATAGGAGATATAGGGAACGTGCCCTAAGTGCTAGTGTTGCCAATGCTGCCAAGTGCTGCAGCAAGGGTTAAAATACCTTGAGCTGGCAGCACATAAAGTCTTACTAGAGATGTTACAGGCAATGGATCTGACATCCTCCCTGAACGCTGCTCCAATCAACAGCAATTTTTGACAGTTGTCAGAGAGACCGGAAATAAGGGAAAATATCCCCAGTGGGGTTTCTGACGCAAATAAACCTGGCTGGATTTGGACAGCTACATAATCTAAGGCAGTATATACATTTTTATAATCAGGAATCTGGCTAATCATGATAATGCTTGGTTTTGCCAAGCTTTTAAACGTTACTCAAATAGGCACTTTCAATGCTTTTAGCATTGACATTAATTCACCTAGGTTGTTGTCATGGGTTGCATATTTTGAAAAAAGACAGTCAATATAAAAAAAGAAACAAATACATTTTGATGAAATTCAGCAATATCCATGGCTGTTAGATTCTATACTAAAGTACCATCATAATGTTATACATTGATTGACAGCCCAGGGGCTTACAGTAGACAAGTACAGGTAACGCAGGTCATTTTGATGTGAATTGGAGTAACAAGTTTACCAGTGTGAGCATTTACCCTGCAGTTAGACTTGCTATAAGGATGACACAATCGGCAGTATTATCTATCTCACTGTTCAGACTGTCATAAGTATTCTGTGCTGCTGTGATGTTACCACAAATGTTTAACAGTTTTATAACCTACCAGTCATGCTGCCCCATAAATTAGTAAGCTGCTCTATCCTTAGTGGAAGCAGTTTTCCCCATCTGTGTGTCACATTAGTTGAGGAATTGTAAGGCCTGGAACTGGGGCCTCACACCATCCCATGGTCTTTTGGAATGGAAAGTTAACCACTTAAGCCCCGAAAAATTTTACCCCCTTCCTGACCAGGCCCTATTTTGCGATTCGGCACTGCGTGATTTTAATGGACAATTGTGCGGTCGTGCGACGCTGTACCCAAATGAAATTGACGTCCTTTTTTTCCCCACAAACAGCGCTTTCTTTTGGTGGTATTTGATCATCATCTGTGCTATTTTTCCTTTTTGCGCTATAGACAAAAAAAGAGCGACAATTTTGAGAAAATAACAATATTTTTCACATTTTTTTATATGAAATTCCCCCCAAAAAATGTAAAAATCAAGATTTTTAAAAATTTTTGGCCAATTTGTTTTCTGCTACATATGTTTGGTAAAAAAATCGCAATAAGCGTATTTTGATTGGTTTGCGCTAAAGTTATTGTGTTTACTAACTAAAGGAAAGATTTCTGTCATTTTTGGTGTTTTTTTTTTTTTTTAACGAGTAATGGCGGCGATCTGCGATTTTTTTTGTGGGACTGCGATGTTGTGGCGGACAGATCGGACCCTTGACTGACATTTTTGACACTTTTGGGGATACCAGTGACATTACTACAGTAATCAGTGCTATACATATGCACTGTTACTGTAAAAATGACACTGGCAGGGAAGGGGTTAACTTTATTGGAGAGGCAGGGGTTAAATGTGTCCCTAGGGGTGTGTTTCTAACTGTAAAGGGGCGTGGCTTTTTGTGTAACCACAGAGATATACAATCCTACATAGCAGGACCGTATGATTTCTGCAGTTACACCAGGGAGAATGACAGGCGGCTTTGTTTACATTAGCCGCCTGCCTTTCTAACTCTGCACCGGGTGATCGCGAGTGACCGGCGGACATCAGGTCCGCCGGGCACACGCGTGGACTTGTTAGGGCACGAGCGGGGTTGGGAGCTCGCCCCCTAGAGGCTCACAGGCTAGTGACATAGTACTACGTCACTTTGCCTGTACGGGGCTGACCGCGGCAGTAAATAGTCGTGCGGAGGTCGGCAAGCGGTTAAAATAAAATGTGGATAAGGCCTAAAGTTGCTGGTGACCATGTTTTTTTAAAATAATATGACCTAAGGTACAGATCAGATCACTGTTTTAGTGGGTATTTATGCATGAACCAAGGAAAGGATTTACAAACTTTTTCTCAAAACTGCATATATAAAGGAGCATTGGGACCCATCTAAGAATGGGCAGTGTTAAAAGAAAACTGGTACTGCTAACTTCCTGCCTGTTCTCTGTCTGTCTCTAGCTTCTGTACATTTTGACATACTGACTAGAAACAACTATGCAGCTCAAAAAGCCTGGTAAAAGCATAACTCTGCAGGTCAGTGGATTATAAAGTACTCAAACTAGTATTTTCATCATGGAAGCCATCAGTGGTAGCCTTCATTCTTTTTCTGTATGGTATAAAGTAATGAGCTTAAATTTTTAAAATAAAAAAAAATATATACAGCCAGGTAAAAATAAGTATTGAACATGTCACCATTTTTCTAGGTAACTATATTTCTAAAGGTGCTATTGACATGAAAATTTCACATGTTGGTGACAACCCATGCAATCCATACATGCAAAGAAACCAAAACAAATAAGTTCAGAAACAGAGTTATGTGTAATAAAATGGAATGACACAGGGAAAAAGTATTGAACTTGCTAACTGAAATGTATTTAATACTTTGTACAAATTCCCTTGTTGGTAATGACAGCTTCAAGACGTCTCCTGTATGAAGAAACTAGTCACATGCATTGCTTAGGTGTGATTTTGGCCCATTCTTCCACACATTCTTCAAATCTTGAAGGATCTGTGGGGCCTCTTCTATGAACTCTGATTTTTAGATCTGTGGGCCTCTTCTATGAACTCTGATCTTTAGTTCTTTCCATAGATTTTGCATTGGATTCAAGGCAGGTGATTGGCTGGGCCATTCTAGCAACTTTATTTTCTTTCTTTGAAACCAATTGAGAGTTTCCTTGGCCTTGTGTTTGGGATCATTGTCTTTCTGAAATGTACATCCTCGTTTCATCTTCATCATCCTAGTAGTTGGCAGCAGATTTTTATTAATGATGTCTTGGTACATTTTTCCATTCATCCTTCCTTCAAGGACATAAAGTTTGTCAGTACCGTATACTGAAAAACATCCCCACACGATGATGTTCTCACCTCCAAACTTCACTACTGGTACAGTATTTTTTGCGTGATGTGCAGTGCCATTTGACCTCCATGGTGTGTATGATGGCATCCAAAGAGTTTAATTTTGGTCTGATCTGACCAGACTATATTTTCTCAGTATGTCACAGGCTTGTCTAAATGTTGTGCTGCAAACTTTAAATGAGCTGCAACATGCGTTTTCTTCAGCAATGGAGTCTTGCATGGTGAGCGCGCATACAGGCCATGGTTGTTAAGTGCATTACCTCTTGTTTACTTTGAAACAATTGTACCTGCTAAATCCAGGTCTTTCTGAAGTGCTCAAAAAGTGGTCTTTGGCTCTTGGGACAACTCTTCTGATAATTCCTTTCACTCTGTCAAAAATCTTGCAGGGAGCACCTGGTCATTATGGTTTATGGTGAAATGAAGTTCTTTCCACTTCCGGATTATGGCCCCAACAGTGCTCACTCGAACATTCAGACGTTTAGAAATCCATCTGTAACAAATGCACTGAAATACATCCCCACACCATGATTTTTCCACCTCCAAACTTCACTACTGGTACAGTATTTTTTGGGTGATGTGCAGTGCCATTTGACCTCCATGGTGTGTATGATGGCATCTAAAGAGTTTAATTTTGGTCTCATCTGACCAGACTATATTCTCATCAGTATGTTTTTCAACAATAAGGCTGCAAAGGTATAGAGTGAGCCCTTGCTTTTACCCATCGTGAGATGTTTCTTATGTGACACCTTGGTAATGAGATGTTTTTTATAAGCCATCAGTTGAAACTGAACCAGCTGATATTCATTTGCACTGACAAGGGGCAGGATTATTTTCTAATTACTAATAGATTTCAGCTGGTGTCTTGGCTTTCCATGCCTTTTTATACATCCCTTTCCTCATGCAAAGAACCTAATTTGTGAACTTATTTGTTTTGGTTTCTCTGTATGTATGGATTGTATGGGTTGTTACTGACATGTGAAAATTTCATTTCAATAGCACCTTTAGAAATATATTTACCTAGAAAAATTGTGATGTGTTTAATACTTATTTTACCTGCTTTGTGTGTATATATATATGTGACTTGAGTCACTTTGGTTGGGGGGCTTGTGGAACCCCAATAACTTTAGGGAGGTTGGGAGACTCCTTGTCCAGCATCCCCAGTCCCTCTTATGTGTAAATCACCCTGTGTCTATAAGGGGCACAGGGTGACCAAAAACCCCAGTCAGGCCGGCTCTGCACTAATCAGACTCTTGCTAGTGGGGGTGGGGGTTTGCTGTTGTTGAATACCTGCATTCCATTGTTATATTGTTATTATGGGATGGGTATGTTGAGTGGATTGACTAAGGGGGAGGGGTTGTCCCTGAAGTGTTCATCTCAATCTGCTGTGTGTTTGATTAAACAGTTTGATTCTGGATGACTCCAAAGCTTGTACTGTCGAGTTCTTGGGGTAACTATAACCAGAATCACGGATCTCGTGTTCCAGAGCTTAGGAAGCAGGTTACTGTCGGAGATACCCAGTCGGTGGTGTCCGGATACCGTCACAATATATATATATATATATATATATATATATATATACATACAATATCTCACAAAAGTGAGTACACCCCTCACATTTTTGTAAATATTTTATTATATCTTTTCATGTGACAACACTGAAGAAATTACACTTTTCTACAATGTAAAGTAGTAGTGAATAACCGTGTAAATTTGCTGTCCCCTCAAAATAGCTTGAGAGCCAGGTGGGCTAGCATTTTTGGTTTACTGTATATTGACTGGAGAAGAACCCCTGCGTGGGAAACTATATGTTGTGGACTTTCCTTATTCCTTTAATAAAAATGGGCTGCCATGCCCTTAAACAAAAGTTCAGACTGACAGTGAGCTGGGAAAACACATCTGCCACTGAGCTATTGGCCCCCGTATTACAATATATATATACACACATATATATATATATATATACACACACACACACAGTATCTCACAAAAGTGAGTACACCCCTCACATTTTTGTAAATATTTTATTATATCTTTTCATGTGGCAACACTGAAGAAATGACACTTTGCTACAATGAAAAGTAGTGAGGGTACAGCTTGTATATCTATGTAAATTTGCTGTTCCCTAAAAATAACTCAACACACAGCAATTCATGTCTAAACTGCTGGCAACAAAAGTGAGTACACCCCTTTAACTTAAAATGTCCAAATTGGGCACAGTGTGTCAATATTTTGTGTGAACACCATTATTTTCTAACACTGCCTTAACCCTCTTGGACTTCAACTGAGCTTCACAGGTTGCCACTGGAGTCCTCTTCCACTCCTCCATGATGACATCACGGAGCTGGTGAATGGTAGAGACCTTGCGCTCCTCCACCTTCCATTTGAGGATGCCCCACAGATGCTCAATAGGGTTTAGGTCCGGAGACATGCTTGGCCAGTCCATCACCTTTACCCTCAGCTTCTTTAGCAAGGCGGTGGTCATCTTAGAGGTGTGCTTGGGGTCGTTATGTTGGAATACTGCCTTGCGGTCCAATCTCCGAAGGGAGGGGATCATGCTCTGCTTCAGTATGTCACAATACATGTTGGCATTCATGGTTCCCTCAATGAACTGTAGCTTCCCATTGCTGGCAGCGCTCATGCAGCCTCAGACCATGACACTCCCACCACCATGCTTGACTTTAGGCAAGACACACACTTGTCTTTGTACTCCTCCACCTGGTTGCCGCCACACACGCTTAACACCATCTGAACCAAATACGTTTATCTTGGTCTAATCAGACCACAGGACATGGTTCCAGTAATCCATGTCCTTAGTCTGCTTGTCTTCAGCAAACTGTTTGCAGGCTTTCTTGTGCATCATCTTTAGAAGAGGCTTCTGGGATGACAGCCATGCAGACCAATTTGATGCAGTGTGCAGCGTATGGTCTGAGCACTGACAGGCTGACCACTCCACCCCTTCAACCTCTGCAGCAATGCTGGCAGTGCTTACATGTGTATTTCCCAAAGACAACCTCTGGATATGATGCTGAGCACATGCACTCAACTCATTTGGTCAATCATGGAGAGGCCCGTTCTGAGTGGAACCTGTCCTGTTTAACCGGTCTACAGTCTTGACCACCATGCTGCAGCTCAGTTTCAGGGTCCTGGCAATCTTCTTAAAGCCTAGGCCATCTTTATGTAGAGCAACAATTTTTCAGATCCTCAGAGAGTTCTTTTGAGAGAGTAAGAGCAATAACACCAAATTTAACACACCTGCTCCCCATTGACACCTGAGACCTTGTAACACTATGAGTCACATGACAATGGGGAGGGAAAATGGCTAATTGGGTCCAATTTGGACATTTTCACTTAGGGGTGTACTCACTTTAGTTGCCAGCGATTTTAGACATGAATAGTTGCGTGTTGAGATATTTTGAGGGGACAGCAAATTTACAAGGTTATACAAGCTATACACTCACTACTTTACATTGTAGAAAGTGTTATTTCTTCAGTGTTGTCACATGAAAAGATATAATAAAATATTTACAAAAATGTGAGGGGTGTACTCACTTTTGTGAGATACTGTACATACACACTGTATATAAACACTATCTTTTATTGTATTTTGAATATGAGTATCATTATACAGCTTCTACCCCTTTAGATATCCAAACACTAAAAATGCTTTGAAAGCATAGCAAGAAAAAGCCAATCAACAAACCTGGTCACATGACTTTTGTGCGTTCCCTGAAATGCCCTCAACTCAGTAAAAAATGTTGCTGTGTTCTAAAACTGCTTTTACTACTTCATTATTCACTGAACCAACTGACTGCAACAAAATCCATTCTACTGGCAGCATCTCCTCAGCTAACCTGGGACAAGGATTATCCTACTGACAAAGGCAGCTCAGTGTTTGTGTAGACAGTGATGACAGGGACCCGCCAGACACGCGATGGTGTCCTGCCCTGCGGGTCGCTCACACCCACAAGGACACGTCTGTGCACTGTGTCACCGAGTAGGCTTACTGTACTGATACACAGACAAACTGAAAACTGCCAGCATTGACATCTTACATCCGCATCTGCTGGCCAGGCTCTTCCCTTGGATGGCAGGTGTTCTCCCACAGCATGCAACAGTCAGCAAACATTGCTGATTTTTCCCTGCCTCAGATCTCACCAGAAATGGCTTTATTTTTAACCGAGAGGAATGACAAAATACCAACTGCACGGTGCAAGCTACTAACAACTTTTGTTTTTTCTCACGTAGTCTAATTATAACTGCATATAGTGGTTTTCTACAAGCGGAAGGCTAGATGCCAGTGCAGCAACCTAAAGCTTCTCTTCTAATATTACAAAGACACCTAAATATTGTAATTAGTACTTTAATATGGGTTCTAAGTGATCACCAAATTCTAGATACCTACTAGAAGTTTAATAAATATATTTACATTGAACATTCAATATACAAGAGTATATACTGTATATATATATATATACTGTATATATATATATATATATATAGTGGTGTAAAGAGCTGCACCAGACACACATATGAATAGTGTTATATTCAAAAAGATCAGCACATCTAGGACATTCAAAAAATAATCCCAGTAATGTGATAGTCCCAAATACAGAATAATCAGTCCGTGTAGATAAACAAAACTAATTAATGAAGCACCCATGAACCAAATGTTGTAGAAAAAGAGTTCCTCCAGTGTTAGGATATCAAATCACCACAAACGAGTACAACCTCCACCTGATCGCATGGACCCCCTATCACAGAGGGTCAAACACACGTGCGGGTAATCCCCAGCCAGGGCCTTTGATCGTGCCATTAGAGTGATTGGCCTCATAACCTCCACAAGATTCCAAATGGATCACACAGCAAGAATTGATGTCAGGATTATCCATAAAGCACAGAGGGCGAGAATCCTCCGACGCACAGTAGATCTCCTCTGCTGCCACTTCCAGCAATGTTTCCTCTCAGAGAGTCAAGTCAATTAAATGACTGGGATATTGATCTGGTCAGTTAAGTAGCAGAGGGGTTGGTAATCAGTTTCAGCTGCTTTGGCGTTTATGAAATTAGCAACAGGTGCACTAGAAGGGCAAAAATGAGACGACCTCCAAAACAGGAATGGTTTTACAGGTGGAAGCCATTGACATTTTATTTTTCCCTACTCATCTTTTCTGACTGTTTTTCACTAGTTTTGCATTTGGCTAAGGTCGGTGTCACTACTGGTAGCATGAGGCGATATCTGAACCCTGTAGATGCTGCACAGGCAGTCCAACTCCTCCAGGATGGCATATCAATACGTGCCATGACAGAAGGTTTGCTGTGTCGCCCAGCACAGTCTTAACAGCATGGAGAATATTCCAGGAGACAGACAGATACTCTAGGAGAGATGGACAGGGCCGTAGAAGGTCCTTAACCCATCAGCAGGACCAGTATCTGCTCCTTTGTGCAAGGAGGAACAGGATGAGCACTGCCAGAGCCCTACAAAATGACCTCCAGCAGGCCACTGGTGTGAATGTCTCTGACCATGCAGAAATAGACTTCATGAGGGCCGGATGTCCTCTAGTGGGCCCTGTTGCTCATTGCCCAGCACCGTAGAGCTCGATTTGCATTTGCCATTGAAAACCAGAATTGGCAGGTCCACCACTTGTGCTTTTCACAGATGAGAGCAGGTTTACCCTGAGCACATGTCATGTGACAGATGTGAAAGGGTCTGAAGAAACAGTGAAGAATGTTATACTGCCTGTAACATTGTTTAGCATGTCCGCTTTGATGGTGGGTCAGGAATGGTCTGGGGAGGCATATCTATGGAGGGACACACAGACCTCTACAGGCTAGACAATGGCACCATGACTGCCATTAGGTATCAGGATGAAATCCTTTGACCCATTGTCAGACCCTACGCTGGTGCAGTGGATCCTGGGTTCCTCCTGGTGCACGACAATGCCAGCCTCATGTGGCGTGAGTATGCAGCCAGTTCCTGGAGGATGAGGTAATTGATACCATTGCATGACCCCCACGTTTGCTTGACCTAAATCCAGTAGAACACCTCTGGGACATTATGTTTTGGTCCATCCAACACCACCAGGTTGCACCTCAGTCTGTTCAGGAGTGATGCCCTGGTCCAGATCTGGGAGGAAATACCCCAGGACACCCTCCATCGTCTCATTAGGAGCATGCCCAGACGTTGCCAGGCATGCATACAAGCACATGGGGGCCATACAAACTACTACATACCATTTAGAGTTGCCGCAATGAAATTTGAGCAAAATAGATTAGCCTTATGCATAATTTTTTCAGTTTGATTTTTGGGGTGTCTTTGAATTCAGCCTTCTGTAGGTTGATAATTTTTATTTCCATCAAACGATGTGGCATCCTTTTATTCCTAACACATTACCCAGTCCATATCAGTAAAGATATCCAGCATGATATTTTTACCCATTCAGATCTGATGTGTTTTTAAAGTGTTCCTTTATTTTTTTTGGAGCAGTGTATATTACAACATTACAGAAATAGAGATGAATGAAAATGAGACTTCCCATTTGCCTGAAACTGCAGTTAAATTTAACTTTTTATAAAAAAATAATAAATGCACATTTTTTGCAGGTAAAAAAATGTGCGTTTATTCATTTTTTTGGAGCCTGTAAAGCACTGCAACAGCGATCAGCAGATTGTTGGTGCCATGCAAGTCTCCAGCAGAAATGCCAGTGTATCTATGTGCTCATCAATCCGACAGGAAGAGAGTATGAACTACAAGCTGACAGCCACAAAGGCTGCCGGGCCTCATAGTTTTCCATTCACAGTGTGACACTGTGAATGAGTGACCCTGCTGGGTGGGTGGAGCCCTGCTCCGACAGGGTTTTTTAAATTGTGGCAGCTGGAGGGGGGGGGGGGGGGGTGAAGAACCCTGCTAGCTGTCAGATCAGGGAGGTGCGGGGGCTGGTCCATACCTAACATGTTACACCCTTACTATGAACTTATCATTTAAAGTGGGAGTAAACTCCCATGGAATATTTTTACCTATAGGTAAGCCTATAGTAAGACTTACCTATAGGTACAGTAAATATCTCCTAAACGTGCGCAGTTTATGAGATATTTACTTGTAAAACTGCCAGTGACGTCACCAGCGCATGTGCTCTCAGAATGAACGGCTTACCGTGCCGCTCCTTCAGAGCCCTGTGCCCTGAACATCGGCTCCCGCACATGCGCAGGAGTGACGTCATCGCGGCTCTCTCAATCAAAGGACCGGAGCCCGTCAACGTGGAAGGAAGACCAGGTGGAAGTGGAAACCCTGTCAGCGTTGACAGCGCACTGCTGGAGGGCTTTATTTTAAGGCAAGTTTCACATAATGTGCGATGCATACTAGCACATAACTTTGCCATGCAGGTTTAATAAAATAAAAAATGGCGGTTTACTACTGCTTTGGCTAAATTTCACACTTCCCTCTGGGTAATCAATGTAAATTGCAAACATTTTAATAAACTTTGTAGCTGAGTCCTACCTGTTTCTACTCTCAGGAAAAAGCAGCTTGTTCCACTGTGTCCTCTCAACACAGATTCTGTATTGTATAGCAAGGTCTGGTTCATTCATCAGTTGGTGAACTCTTCATGTTCCAATGAGAAAAGCTGCAGTGTTTGCATCGCTTTTGATGTACTTAACCCTTGTAGAGTATTACATCAAAGCTGAAATTTCTATCACAGAGGATGTCTAAAATGTATCTTGTATCTTTGTATTTTTTTTCTATAATGGATCCTCGTTTTAAAAGAACACTGCCAATGAAAAATAAACGATCCCAAATACCCCATTTCCAAATAAACACAATCTTCATATAAAGGAAAAAAAAAGGAGTAAAACTTTTTTCAAGAAAATTGTGCCCAAGCAGTTCAGTGAGCAGAATCACTCTGCTCATTTCCACACAGGAGTATACAGTATATCAGAAGAGATATGAATACTGATTTTGGGGTGTTTTTTCTGAAACAAAACAATGGACATTTATAGAGAAAATCTTTGAAAATCAGGGTTGCACGGTGCATATGGGGTGAGAGCAGTTTCTGAGAATATTTTACAAAGTCCTTTTGTATGTTTGAGCAGTAGCTTACTAATATGTTTACGGAAATCAAGAGCCGTTTATAGAACCATATCTATCACATGGGCAGGAGCAGTTATGCCTCAATGTTGACCCACAATGGGGTATTAAACGCCTTGTGATAAAAAGTGAAGGGGGGTAATTTGGGATGCTTGATATAAATTAATAATGTAGGTATGTATTGCCACTTCCTCCCTTGAATTTGGGGCAGAATAAAACAATTTTAAAAGACTTGTGGTCTAGAGTCCGGCTAGATAACCTGCATACATATCCACTGAATGGACCATAGAATATGTAAGGGAATGTTATTAGGGAGAACCCTGAATGATTTTAGCTGTTTAGGAAGTGTCATCTTCAGAGCTGTGATCCTTTCCAGTCAGGATATATTATATTTAGAGATGCATAGTTCGCTGCATACAAAGTCTCATACAAGGGATGAGCTAAAGGTTCCCAAATAGTGGAGAAGATGCCCAACAATAAGGAACATTATCTTTAAGAGATTAGATTTGATTTACTGTAAGTGTACAGAATGGGGACAGGAATTTTTGGTCTTTACCATAGGATGTCCAGTTGAGGGCTTGGGCAACACAGCAAACAATGCCCACAAAACAATGCGACAAGAAGGGTTTGACAGAACCTGTAGCACCTTACACTCATGAGACGAGGCCTTAACATTCAACTGGAACTTGATAAAAGTGTGAACAGAAGACCAGATGGCAGCCTTGCAAATCTGAGAAACAGATGCTTGATACTGAAAAGCCTGTGAAGCACTGACAGATCTGGTAGAGGGTGCTTAACAAGGAAGGAAGAAAACCTATGCTTTGCACTCTAGGCTTCATTAATAACCTGCCTAATCCATCTAGCAATGGTGAAGTGAGAAGCAGGGAATCCCCTGCGAGAGTCCTCTGGAAGAAACTTAAGCCCCGTACACACGCGTCGATAATTGGCCGTGAATTTTCGCCCAACTTACGATCGGCCGATAATCGGCTTGTTAGTATGATGCTTCCGACAACCGACTCCGACTTTTCGGCCGAAAAAAATCTGGTGTGCAGGCTATAAAATTTTTGTTGGCCGTCAACACAACGGCCGATTTTCCGTCAGTCAGTACAGATTTCGGCAGACAAAAATCTGATGAGCAAGACTGGGCATGCTCAGAGAAGAAAAAACACACGGAAAGCAAACCAACACATGACATCACTTCTGAAATAGATTTTTGTTGGCCGAGAAAATTCGTGTGCAGTCTAGGCACATTCCAACCAACAAAACACCACTCTGGACAAAAGTCGGACGATCGGTCGGCCGATAATCGTTGCGTGTACGAGGCTTTACCAACATGTATTCAACACCTCAACACAGTGAAGTTTCCTTTGGGTATTTTGGAGCAGGACATGGGGAAAGAAGATACTGTCCTAGGTAAAGCAAAAGAAAATCAATCTCAATGAGCAGAGAGGCTCTAGGCCTCAGGAAGATCTTGTCTTTGTGTAATGCTAGAAAAAGGCTTTTTACAAGATAAGGTCTCTTACTCAGAGATGCCCTGCACAGAAGTAATAGCACAGAGAAAGGCCACCTTGTGAGTAAGGTTGGATAAGGGAATACCACTAATGGGGACAAAAGGTGACTTTTGAAGAGCTGAAAGAACCAAATTAGAATTTCATGGAGACACAGGGGAGTGTACAGGGGGAGAGATGTGTGAGATACACTGCATTAAGGCCACAAAAGGAATTAGAGGCCAACAGTCTCTGAAACAGAATGTCAATTTTCTCTTTGAGAATACTCAAACCCTGATGCTAATCGAGACCAGATTGGACGAATGACAGAATGTGTCCACGGAGAACTTCCTTGGGTAAAATTTCCTTGTCTCACATCATGCAAAATAGGCTTTCCTGCTGTAATGATAGACTCTCGGGAAGCTGACTACCTAGCTTTCAAAAGGATAGGAATGACTAAATCTGACAGGCCCCTATGGGGAGTGTAGCGGCCGCCCCCATGGAAAGAGGGGTTTCGCCGCCAGAGATGTTCTCTTCCCCCTAGTGTGAGGGATGCTGTAGAGTAGAGCAGGAATCACTCTCACCATAGCTAGTAATTGAGCGATCCAAGTGAGATAAAGCTGGTATAGCTTTCTCCCACAAACATGAGATGACACTCTATGCTGTGAGTCTAACCAAGAACTGTTTATTACATTCCCAGACATACAGTTTTACACACAGCTAAGGGGCACTCCCCTTAGCCTTGCAGGGGGGAGGGGGGAATGAGACAAGGACCAACCAATGAGAACTGAACATTTGTACATTTAAAACTGGCAGTCTTAATACACACCCCCTGCGAAGAGATGTCTCCAGCTCAGACCATTGTCTTCAGGAATCCACACACTTAGACACAGGAACGGGGGGGGGGGGGGGGGGGCTGTAACATTACATTACATTAACTCAATGCCATCTTCAGTTGTTCAGAGGATGAATAAAGGGAAAATAAAATGCAATAAAAGTGCAATGTCCCAACTCATAGGAAAATGACACGAAGGGGTTTACAATCCAGGGACAGGGTGATCCGTCACACATAGTGACGGTTAGTACCGTCACATCTCTTCCCCTCCAACTGGTCTGTGCCTGAGTTAGTCGGGTAACAAGTCCCAAAGAGTCAATCCAGGGAGTTCCAAGTAAATCTGCCATGGCCCTCCCCTCCCAAACCAAAAACATATCCCATATGATCGCACTCCATCCAAACATTCAAGCGTCTGGACCTCAGAATGTAAGTAGGTCTCCGTGATGTGGGCCTGGGATCTGGACCGGCAGGAATGCTGAAGTCAAGTGGCCTAGGTCATTCCCCAGTAAGACATCGGTGGGGAGCTCCTGTATCAACCCCACATCAATCAGACCTGACCCAGCACCCCAATTCAAGTGGACCCTCACAGTGGGTATCTGGTGCACCCCTCCCCCTGCTACCTGTACCACTACTGAACCTCCAGTTCGGGCGGCATCTGGGACCAAATGTCGCTTGACCAAAGTGAGAGTGGCTCCCGTGTCTCGGAGACCTCGCACAGGCTTTCCGTTTAACTGGACAGATTGGCAATGGTGCTGGTGGTTCTCTGTAGCGGCTTTCACTGGGTCAGCTTTGTGAAGGGTACCCAATTGCACCTCGTGGGTTTAAATATTGGTATGACTGGGGAAGCCTCTGCGTGATAGTAGGGGACCGTTGTCTTTACTGGAGGGGGTGACCCTGGTCGGATCCATGCAGCTTGGTCCCTGCTCTGGGTACAGTCTCGTTGGTAGTGCCCAACCTGCTTTCACCTGTAGCACTGTACCCCACTGCGGGATTGGTATCTGCGTGCCTGCGAGTTGGAGGAGTCCCCCCCTCTCTGTGGTAGGGGTGGTCCAAGATTGGTAATCCGGGGCTTGAGCATTGGTCTGAGGCTAGGTTGTTGCTGCCTGTGGCCATGGTAGTAGTGGACGGCTGTCCGTGCTGGGGAAGGTGGTCCTGCTTGAAGCCATGAATCGTGGTTCCTTCTCTGGTCACAGTTTCTCTGGTAGTGTCCGAACTGTTTGCACCGATGGCACTATACCTGGCGTTGCTGTTGGAAGCGTGGTGGTCGGCGATTGCAGGTACCTGGGCTTCGGGTTGGTGCCACGGGTCCTGGTACAGGTCTTATGGAGGGTTGTTCCGTTTTTCTGGAGTCAATATACTCATCAGCCAGACGAGCTGCTTCAGGTAAGGTGAGCGGTCGCCGATCCCGAATCCATACCTGTATCTCTGGCTGCAGGGTATTGAAAAAATGTTCCAATAGAAACAGCTGTAACACATCCTCTCCTGATATGGCTTGACAACCGGTAATCCAGAGGGAGGCTGTTCTGTAAAGACGGCAGGCCCACTCTGTGTAGGAATCCCCGCTGTGTTTTTTGGACTCCCGGAACCGTCTCCTATACGCCTCGGGGGTGACTGAGTACCGGGCAAGCAAAGCCTCCTTGACTGCTGGGTAGAGGTGAATCTCCTCATCAGGTATAGCTCTAAAGGGCAGCTGCCGAAGGGCAGCTCTACCTGTTAATTTCCCGGCCAGGATGGTGACCCATTCGTCTGTGGGTACTTTGTGTAAGGCACATTGTCTCTCAAAGTCGGCTAAGTAGACATCTATTTCCCCCTCCGATTCCTGGAAACTCTTAAAGGCTGCGAATGGTACCTTTTTCCACTCTGTTGGGGCTGGAGCATTCTCCACAGTTGGGCTCACTGGTCTCTGGATCTCCGCCATGCGCAACTGGTATTGTCGCTTCTCCCGGTTCTCAGCGATAGCGGCGTTCATCACCTGGGAAATGATGTCTGCAGGAGGATTGGGTCCATACAACGCCAACCGCATACGCACAGTCCGCATCAACTCATCCTCCAGATTTGGGGCTACTGCTTCAATCACACCGTCGTTTCGGTCCATTTCCATCAGCTCGGCCAGTAGTTCCTTTTTGGTACGGTTATTTGTTGGTCAGCCACGGTTCTCCAACAAATCTTTCAAGGTTGACCTCTTCAAGCTTCCGTAGCGATTCTCCATCTGCTCATTCCATTCTTGGAACCAGTTGTAGCATCTCCTCTAGGGGAAAAGAACCATCCCACCGCTTGCCACCAGTTGTAGCGGCCGCCCCCATGGAAAGATGGGTTTCGCCCAGTGGCGGCTGGTGCTCAAAATTTTTGGGGGGGGCGCAAAAAGAAAAATGTAATAGGTATTGCTTCGCGTCAAAAAACGCAGTAAAAAATTGCGTGACTTTGAAGTCATGGTACAGGCATGGCACAGGTGATGGTATAGGCATGGCATAGGTGATGGTACAGGCATGGCACAGATATGTTATAGGCATGTCACAGGTCATGGTACAGGAGATGGTATATGCCCCCTTTCAATGCAGTGACCAGCGTACATGCCCCTTTTCAATGCAGAGACCAGTGTACATGCCCCCTTCAATGCAGAGTTCAGCGTGCGTGCCCCTTTCAATGCAATGAACATTGTGCTGTGCCCCCTTCAATGCAATGAACACTGTGCTATGCCCCCTTCAATGCAATAAACACTGTGCTGTGCCCCCACAATGCAGAGTTCAGCGTGCATGCCCCCTTCAATGCAACTGTGCTGTGCCCCCTTCAATGCAATGAACAATGTGCTGTGCCCCCTTCAATACAATAAACACTGTGCTGTGCCCTCTTCAATGCAATAAACACTGTTCTGTGCCCCCTTCAATGCAATCAACACTGTGCTATGCCCCCTTCAATGCAATCAACACTGTGCTATGCCCCCTTCAATGCAATGAACACTGTGCTGTGCCCCAACAATGCAGAGTTCAGCGTGCATGCCCCCTTCAATGCAATAAACACTGTGCTGTGCCCCCTTCAATGCAATAAACACTGTGCTGTGTCCCCTTCAATGCAATAAACACTGTGCTGTGCCCCCTTCAATGCAATAAACACTGTGCTGTGCCCCCTTCAATGCAATGAACACTGTGCTATGCCCCCTTCAATGCAATAAACACTGTGCTGTGCCCCCTTCAATGCAATAAACACTGTGCTGTTCCCCCTTCAATGCAATAAACACTGTGCTGTGCCCCCTTCAATGCAATGAACACTGTGCTGTGCCCCCACAATGCAATGAACACTGTGCTGTGCCCCCTTCAATGCAATAAACACTGTGCTGTGCCCCCTTCAATGCAATAAACACTGTGCTGTGCCCCCTTCAATGCAATAAACACTGTGCCCCCTTCAATGCAATGAACTCTGTGCTGTGCCCCAACAATGCAGAGTTCAGCGTGCATGCCCCCTTCAATGCAACTGTGCTGTGCCCCCTTCAATGCAACTGTGCTGTGCCCCCTTCAATGCAATGAACACTGTGCTGTGCCCCCACAATGCAGAGTTCAGCGTGCATGCCCCCTTCAATGCAACTGTGCTGTGCCCCCTTCAATGCAATAAACACTGTGCAGAGTTCAGCGTGCGTGCCCCCTTCAATGCAACTGTTCCGTGCCCCCATCAATGCAGAGTTCAGCGTGCAAGCCCCTTTCAATGCAGAGTGCCACAGCATTGTCCCCAATCACTGCAGAGTGCTACAGCATTGTCCCCAATCACTGCAGAGCGCCACAGCATTGTCCCCAATCACTGCAGAGCGCCACAGCATTGTCCCCAATGATTGCAGAGCGCCACAGCATTGTACCCCAATGATTGCAGAGCGCCTCAGCATTGTCCCCCAATGATTGCAGAGCGCCACATCATTGTCCCCCAATGATTGCAGAGCGCTACAGCATTGTCCCCCAATAATTGCAGAGCGCCACAGCATTGTCCCCCAATGATTGCAGAGCGCCACAGCATTGTCCCCCAATGATTGCAGAGCGCCACAGCATTGTCCCCCAATGATTGCAGAGCACCACAGCATTGTCCCCCAATGATTGCAGAGTGCCCACAGCATTGTACCCCAATGATTGCAGAGTGCCACAATATTGTACCCCAATGATTGCAGAGTGCCCACAGCATTGTCCCCCAATGATTGCAGAGCGCCACAGCATTGTCCCCCAATGATTGCAGAGCGCCACAGCATTGTCCCCCAATAATTGCAGAGCGCCACAGCATTGTCCCCCAATGATTGCAGAGCGCCACAGCATTGTCCCCCAATTATTGCAGAGTGCCACAGCATTGTCCCCCAATGATTGCAGAGTGCCCACAGCATTGCACCCCAATGGTTGCAGAGCGCCACAGCATTGTCCCCCAATGATTGCAGAGCACCACAGCATTGTCCCCCAATGATTGCAGAGTGCCCACAGCATTGTCCCCCAATGATTGCAGAGTGCCACAGTATAGTACCCCAATGATTGCAGAGTGCCCACAGCATTGTCCCCCAATGATTGCAGAGCGCCACAGCATTGTCCCCCAATGATTGCAGAGTGCCCACAGCATTGTACCCCAATGATTGCAGAGCGCCACAGCATTGTCCCCCAATGATTGCAGAGCGCCACAGCATTGTACCCCAATGATTGCAGAGCGCCACAGCATTGTCCCCCAATAATTGCAGAGCGCCACAGCATTGTCCCCCAATTATTGCAGAGCGCCACAGCTTTGTCCCCCAATTATTGCAGAGTGCCAGCATTGTCCCCCAATGATTGCAGAGTGCCACAGCTTTGTCCCCCAATGATTGCAGAGTGCCAGCATTGTCCCCCAATGATTGCAGAGTGCCAGCATTGTCCCCCAATGATTGCAGAGTGCCAGCATTGTACCCCAATCGATGCAGAGACCAGCGTGCGTGCTCCCTTCAAACTTACCTGGCGGCGGGGCGGCTCAGCTTCTTCCTCTTCTGCGGCGGGTCCTTCTCCCTCGTCTCGCCGGCGGGAACCGGCGGGCGGCCTGCTCCCTTCAAACTTACCTGGCAGTGGCGGGGCTCAGCTTCTTCCTCCTCTTCTGCGGCGGGTCCTTCTCCCTCGTCTCGGCGGCGGGAACCGGCGGGCGGCCTCTCCTTTTCTCTGAGCGGCGGTGACGGTGAGTGACTGACGCACACACCGGCACCGCCCCCATTGCGACGTCAGCGATATCCTGGATGATGATTGGTCCAGGCTGTAGACTGGACCAATCACAGCCAGGATATCAGAAAGTGGGGGTGTCCAATCGCAAAGACTTGCGCCCAGGATACCCCCCTACCCCTAGGGGGGCGGCGCCCTGGCGCCCCCTATGCACGGGCCGCCACTGGTTTCACCGCCAGAGATGTTCTCTTCCCCCTAGTGTGAGGGATGCTGTAGAGTAGAGCAGGAATCACTCTCACCATAGCTAGTGATTGAGCGATCCAAGCGAGATAAAGCTGGTATAGCTTTCTCCCACAAACATGAGATGACACTCTATGCTGTGAGTCTAACCAAGAACTGTTTATTACATTCCCAGACATACAGTTTTACACACAGCTAAGGGGCACTCCCCTTAGCCTTGCAGGGGGGAGGGGGGAATGAGACACGGACCAACCAATGAGAACTGAACATTTGTACATTTGAAACTGGCAGTCTTAATACACACCCCCTGCGGAGAGATGTCTCCAGCTCAGACCATTGTCTTCAGGAATCCACACACTTAGACACAGGAACGGGGGGGGGGGGGGGGTTGGGCTGTAACATTTCATTACATTAACTCAATGCCATCTTCAGTTGTTCAGAGGATGAATAAAGGGAAAATAAAATGCAATAAAAGTGCAATGTCCCAACTCATAGGAAAATGACACGAAGGGGTTTACAATCCAGGGACAGGGTGATCCGTCACACATAGTGACGGTTAGTACCGTCACAGGGAGGATTTAGAGTGGCAGAAAGATCAGATTGAACAGATCCCACAGCATCACCAGGGCATACACAGTGAAGGTGCAAGAGTCCCTGAACCTGGGTGACAAACCTGTCCAGGTTATTGTTGAATTTGGAGGAGATCCTCCAGAGGATCCATGTCCAGCATATCCCCTGTGTGGCTAAATAATTGAAACACTTTGTGAATGGAGAAACCATTCCCCCAGATCCACAACTTAATAACTGAAAAAAGTCCACCAGCCGATTTTAAATACCTGGAATGTGGTCAGAAGACAGGCTTGGAATGTGCAGTTCTGCCTAGGAGAGGTTCATGATTGATTCCTTGTGAGCAGAGGGACTTTCAGTGCCCCTTGATGGCTGATGTAGGCAATAGCCATGGCTTTGTCTAACAGGATACTTAGATATGTCCAGAATGTCCAGAAACATAATGGTCACAAAATCATAGGAGTACCCAACTAGCATCCTATTTATGATCTTATTGATCTGTGATTGTGGTTGATTGTTGGGTACTCCTATGATTTTGTGACCATTATGTTTATGGACATAACTATGTATTGTTTTAACACCATTTGTCTGTTTTTAACATATTTGTATAAAAACATTTTTTGTATTTTATCCGACTTTTGTCGCATGGTGCCAAAATCCCATCCATAGCACTCTTTTTCCGCTTAACTTCCTTTTGGGATGTGGCAGGATTTGGGTGACTTATCTGACATAGTCTTTTTCTAACTAGATTCTTGTTGGAAATCCTCGTAATTGAGGGGTTCAATGTTGAAGGGACAACCAAATCTATAGGATGTTGATGGGAAAACAGACCTCTTCAAACAATCAAGTTCTCTATACCAAGTGGGCATCCAGGACTCCCCAGTCCAATAGGTCAATATCCTCGACAACAGAGTCTGACTTTGTGGGTTAGTGTAACGCTCTAGCGTTTGTTTAGAGAGTTGGATTTGCAGCTGCAGAATCTCCACTCAGTAGTCATGTAGAGATGTGTTGAATCACCATGTCCAACTCTCCAGACTCATCATTGTGGCCAGCCTGCTTCAGCATACAATATACAAACACTCAATAAGATGTTCCTGGAGTGATAGGTTGTATATGATAGTATAGAGGTGATGTGCTGAAAGGACAGGCGTGAGTTGTGATAGCAATGATGAGTACTCAATAGTAATGTTCAGGAGAGTAGTAGATGATGGTAGATAGGTTAGCAATCATGTGCAATAACAGGTGGTAGGGGACAGCAGATGGAGTGTACAAGAGAGGCTAACTTAGTGCAAGGATATAGATGGTAGTAGACTCAAGAGCTAGCAATCTATGTAACAGTGCAGATGATAGAAATAGTAATGCATAGATAGTAACAGTCCTTAGTATGCAGAAGTAGATAGTGTAAGTTTGATAGGAAGGAATCCCCTGTGGGGTACTTATCACTAGTTAGATTAGTAAGCTGAAGGGTCCGGTAATGAGTGAATGATCGGGTAGCGAGATACGGGATCAATAGCGAGGTTCCGGTCTATCCAGGTTTGGCAATAGCTGGAGGCTCCGGCAGCATAAGACAAGGCTGTATACCATGCGGTTTGAACAAACAATTTGTGAGAGAGAAGCCGGCGATTGAAAGAGCCGCTCAGAGCGGCGCTTAGTGATGACGTCATGCGGCTTAAAGGTATATGCGTTCCACCTAGCTGAAAAGGTGGGACGCAATATGAAGAAGGAAATGACCTATAAGGGTACCGAAGGTACCAGAATCTTACAGTACCCCCCCCCCTTAAGGCCGGCTCCGGAAGGCCTATAGCACTGGTCTCTCCGGGTATTTGGAGTGAAACCTTCGTATAAGCCTGGGTGCGTGAACGTCAGAAGTATCCAACCAGGTGTCGTCTTGGGGTCCATAGTTCTTCCATCTTATGAGATATTGGAGTTTTCCTCTGTGGATACGAGAATCCAAAATCTCCCTAATCTCAAATTCCTCTCCGCCTTCAACTTGTACTGGAGGTGGAGGCGAGATGGTAGGCCTTATTCCTTGGTTGGGAACATGTGGTTTCAGTAACGACACGTGAAAGATGGGATGTATTCTAAGATCTGCCGGTAAAGTGAGTTGCACTGCAGCTCTTCCAATGAGCTTTTTAATTGGAAAAGGTCCGAGAAATAGAGGTCCAAGCTTTTTACTGGGTATCTTTAACCTCAAATTTTTTGTAGATAGCCAAACGAGATCCCCAATAGCGTATTGAGGAGAAGGTTTTCTACGAAGGTCATAATACCTTTTTTGTTGGCTATGAGCATGTAAGATGGTGGTGTTAAGTAAACCCAGAGAGTCTTATTTGGGTAAGATAATCTGAGGCTACTGGGTTCCTTGATGGAAGGATGCGTGGTGGAAGAAGTGTTGGATGAAACCCATAGTTTAAGTAGAACGGACTCTGCTTAGTAGTACTGTGGGTTGCATTGTTATAAGCAAATTCTGCCAGAGGGAGGAGGTCCACCCAATCATCCTGTAGGTATGAGGTGTAGCAACGTAGGTATTGTTCAATGCACTGGTTGACTCTTTCAGTTTGTCCGTTGGTCTGAGGATGGTAAGGAGAAGTGAGTTTTCGCTCAATACATAGTATAGGACATAGAGCTTGCCAGAACTTGGAGATGAATTGTGAACCTCGGTCAGATAGAAGTCTTTGGAATTCCATGTAGCTTGAACACATGTTTCACTAGTAATTCCGCTGTTTGTTTAGATGAAGGTAGTCTGCGAATAGAAATGAAATGTGCCATCTTTGTCAGATGGTCCACTGACACTAGAATGGTATTAAATCCCCTGGAATGTGGTAATTCTACTATAAAGTCCAAGGATACAACTTCCCATGGAACCTGGGGTATTGTTAGACTGCAAAGTAGACCAGATGGTTTTGTAGTGTCAATTTTGGACCTTGCACAGATGTCACATGAGGAACAGACGTCACATGAGGAAAAACGTCTTTTGTACAGACGTTTTCATATCAGGCCACCAAAACTGCCTGGTGAGCAAATTAAATGTCTTAGTCATACCCATATGTCCTGCCATAGGTACATCATGTGATAATTCCAAGATCTTGGTACGCATACTAGGAGGTATGTAGAGTTTGTCGTTAAAGTAGAGGAAGCCTTCTGCATCAGCACTTAGTTGTGGTGGAGGTGAATCCAGTCCTATACTGTGCAGAATCTCTTCCTTCAGGGAGCGAACAACACCAACGATACGATCATAGGGTATTATAGGAAATGAAGGGATTTCGGCGCAGTTATCTTCGGTTAATCGTGATAGCGCATCCGCTTTTTTGTTTTTGTCTGCAGGCGTGTAGGTCACTAGGAAGTTGAATCTTAGGAAGAATAGTGACCAACGTACCTGCCGGTGGGAAAGGGTCTTGTTAGTCTGAAGGTATTGGAGATTTTTATGATCTGTATATATGAGTATTGGCAATCGAGTACCTTCAAGTAGATGTCGCCAATTCTCTAGAGCCAGTTTTATGGCAAGCAACTCTTTTTCACCCACTGGGTAATTCACCTCTGGGTTGCTTAATGATTTAGAGAAGAAAGCAACTGGGTGAAGTGGTGAAGTATTTGTTGGTCGTTGGGAGAGAACTGCTCCTACTGCCATATTTGACGCATCTACCTCCAGTATATATTGGAGGGATGGGTCTGGATGGCGTAGTATGGGAGCGGAAGTGAAGCTTGATTTTAACAAGCGGAAAGCTCCATTGGCTTCTTCAGACCATTTAAATGGTTTCTTTACACTTGTAAGTTGTGTGAGAGGTCTCACAATAGCAGAGAAGTTCTTGATGAACTTCCTATAGAAGTTTGAGAATCCAAGGAATCGTTGTAATGCTTTACGAGTTGTTGGTACAGGCCAATCCAGAATACACGATATCTTGCTCATATCCATTTTGATTCCGTTCTTAGATATGATGTATCCTAGGAATAGTACTTCTTCTTTATGAAATAGGCTTTTTTCTAATTTTACGTATAAATTGTGTGCGAGTAATCTGGACAACACAAGTCTTACATGTTTTATATGTTCAGACAAAGATTGAGAATAAATGAGTATATCATCCAGATATACCACAACACAAACATCAAGTAAGTCTCTGAAGATGTCATTTATGAATCGCTGAAAAGCTGCGGGAGCATTACACAACCCGAAAGGCATCACAAGATATTCGAATAATCCGTATCTGGTTCTGAATGCTGTTTTCCACTCATCCCCGTCACGGATTCGGATTAGGTTGTATGCCCCTTTTAGGTCCAATTTAGAGAAGTAGGTAGCTCCGCGCACTTGTTCAATGAGTTCAGGAATGAGAGGTAAAGGATAGCGATCCTTTATCGTAATGGTATTTAATTGCCTATAGTCAATAAAAGGCCTAAGACTTGAATCCTTATTGCGGACAAAGAAAAGTCCTGCAGCTGTGGAAGAAGTAGAGGGTCTGATGAACCCTTTCACTAAATTCTCATCCAAGTATTCCTTGAGATGAGAAAGTTCATCCTGAGAAAGAGGATAAACATGACCGAAAGGTAATTTGCTATTAGGGAGTAGATCAATAGAACAATCATAGTCCCTATGGGGAGGCAACACTTGAGCGTTTTTCTCAAGGAAGACTTCTGACAGATCCTGGTAGCATGGTGGTGGTGTAATTTCATCTGACACCATAGACAGGATTTTTTTTTTATATGATTGGAGGTTACACGTGATCTCGCAATAGTGAGAAGGGAAGGTTAGAGTCCGTGTCTTCCAATCAATGGTTGGTTGATGTATGTGTAACCAGGGAAGTCCCAAAATAATGGGAAAATGTGGTGAAGGTAATACATCAAAAGTGGTTGTCTCCGCATGAGACTCGTTAGCAGTAACAAGGAGTGCTTGTGTCTGATTGGTGATTGGACCAGAAGATAACGGGATACCGTTAATGAAACTAACAGAGACAGGTTTAGGTTTTGAAATAATAGGTATTTTATTTAAGGTAACAAAACGAGTATCGATGTAGTTCCCACAAGATCCTGTGTCGATCATAGCCTTGGTGGTGATCCTAATTTGGTCCCACTGTAGTGTCAAATGAATAAAGAGATAGGGATTAGAAAAGGAAGTCGTTAAACCCCCCAGCAAGACATGTGAACACTCAACGTCTTTTTTGCGGACAAGGGGACAGACGCTTATCAAGTGATCCGAGGAGGCGCAGTACATGCAGAGGTTTTCGGATCTTCTCCTGGCTCGTTCAGTAGTCGATAAAGGTGGGCGTATCGTTCCTACCTCCATAGGACTAGGGTCAACGGGCGAAACCCGAGAAGGACTGGACAATGGCATTCCCATCTTCTCAGCCTTTCTTTCTCGCAGTCGCCTGTCAATATTGATGCTGAGCTGTATTAAGGCATCCAAAGTGCCAGGTAAATCCGCTCGGGCGAGCTTGTCTTTAACGGCTTCTGATAACCCGAGTCTGAACTGAGTTCGCAGAGATGCATCATTCCACCCAGAATCAAGGGTCCATCTTTTGAACTCTGCTATGAAGTCTTCAACAGGTCTCCTTCCTTGTTTTAAAGCCCTCAATTGGCTATCAGCAGTACTCTGCCTATTGGGGTCTTCATATAAGCTAGCGAGTTCCGCTATGAACATAGGATAGGAGTTGAGAAGAGGGTCCTCTTTCTCAAAGAGAGAGTCTGCCCAAGCCCGTGGATCACCCAATAAATAGGAAATAGTAGTACAGACTTTAATTTGGTCTGTAGTATAAGTACGAGGTTTTAAATTAAAAAGCAATTGACATGCGTTTTTAAATTCACGAAATTTTTTCCGATCACCTGTAAACACTAGAGGAGGGTTTATTTTAGGCTCATGAGGTTGAGCAGCAGTGAGTTGTGAAACACGGGCTATCTGCTGTCTTAAAGTCTGATTTTCATTTTTTACTTCAGCAAGAGCAAGGATTAATGCATCTACCTTTTGTGTTAATTGTATCACTTGAGTGGCTAGTTCTGCTGAATCCATTTTTTAAAGGTTCGTTCAATATGTAACGCTCTAGCGTTTGTTTAGAGAGTTGGATTTGCAGCTGCAGAATCTCCACTCAGTAGTCATGTAGAGATGTGTTGAATCACCATGTCCAACTCTCCAGACTCATCATTGTGGCCAGCCTGCTTCAGCATACAATATACAAACACTCAATAAGATGTTCCTGGAGTGATAGGTTGTATATGATAGTATAGAGGTGATGTGCTGAAAGGACAGGCGTGAGTTGTGATAGCAATAATGAGTACTCAATAGTAATGTTCAGGAGAGTAGTAGATGATGGTAGATAGGTTAGCAATCATGTGCAATAACAGGTGGTAGGGGACAGCAGATGGAGTGTACAAGAGAGGCTAACTTAGTGCAAGGATATAGATGGTAGTAGACTCAAGAGCTAGCAATCTATGTAACAGTGCAGATGATAGAAATAGTAATGCATAGATAGTAACAGTCCTTAGTATGCAGAAGTAGATAGTGTAAGTTTGATAGGAAGGAATCCCCTGTGGGGTACTTATCACTAGTTAGATTAGTAAGCTGAAGGGTCCGGTAATGAGTGAATGATCGGGTAGCGAGATACGGGATCAATAGCGAGGTTCCGGTCTATCCAGGTATGGCAATAGCTGGAGGCTCCGGCAGCTTAAGACAAGGCTGTATACCATGCGGTTTGAACGAACAATTTGTGAGAGAGAAGCCGGCGATTGAAATAGCCGCTCAGAGCAGCGCTTAGTGATGACGTCATGCGGCTTAAAGGTATATGCGTTCCACCTAGCTGAAAAGGTGGGACGCAATATGAAGAAGGAAATGACCTATAAGGGTACCGAAGGTACCAGAATCTTACAGTTAGATGCATTGGAAATTTCCAGGACTGGGTCTGTTTGGCCCATACTGCCAGAATGTTTTGTTGCAATGATCTGGAGTGAAATTGGGTACACTCAAAAACTGCAGATAGAGAGTTATCATTT
Organism: Pelophylax lessonae; assembly: GCF_965119305.1. Classification (NCBI taxonomy): domain Eukaryota; kingdom Metazoa; phylum Chordata; class Amphibia; order Anura; family Ranidae; genus Pelophylax; species Pelophylax lessonae. The sequence continues at coordinate 351,942,670 of NC_138771.1, forward strand.
TACCCCTGTACAAAATTTTGTAAGACCTCATCTGATATATGCAGTTCAGTTTGGGGCACCAGAACTGAATTTACTCTCTCTTGAGAAGAGGAGATTAATGGAGGATATGATCTAGATGTACAAATGCATAAGGGGTCCATATAGTGAACTTGGTGTTGAGTTATTCACTTTAAGGTCATCACAGAGGACAAGGGGGAAATATGGAAAGGTTTCTTCACTGTAAGAGCTGGGAAAATGTGAAATAGACTCCCTCCAGAGGTGATTCTGGCCAGCTCAATAGATTGCTTTAAAAAAGGCCCGAATCCTTTCCTAGGTGTATATAATATAACTGGGGCCTAACATTTTTAGGTAAAGTTGATCCAGGGAATATCCAATTGCCTCTCAGGGGATCACAAAGGAAATTTTTTCCCCTGCTGTAGCGAATTGGATCATGCTTTGCTGGGAGTTTTCGCATACCTCTGAATCAACTGTGGGTATGGGATTGTGTATATGGAATTGTATGGTTGTGTTTTAATTTTTTATTGGTTGAGCTAGAGGTTTATTTTTTTTCAACCTAAATATGTAACTATATTTCACAACATTAATTAATGGGTAGACCAAAGAGAAGGTGGACAAACTGATAATTGAAACCTGTCTTGGTTTGGAAGGCTATGTCTTTATACCAAAAATATTTCTTGTTTTGATTTGGAACTGGAGGTCAGAGGGACAAAAGGCAGGTAGAAGGCAGATAGTTATACAAGGTTATTTTGTGGAGCTTGTGGCAAAGTATGCTATATTATGCCCCTGTATTTAAATAATACATGTCTGACCTAACCTTGGCATGCATATAAAAAGGTGTTCTGTACAGTGTACAGAACTGTAGATGGTTAGATGGTCAGTACAAATTTAGGGATTCAAAGTGTCTGAGTTTGAATAATAGCAAATTTATTGTTAGAAAATTACATATAATCATAACCGTACAGATATAAAACACTGTGGGTGTATCAGTTAAACAAGAAACAAGACAAAACAACATAAAACAATACATATAAACAAAGTACCGGCCGGTGCAAAAAATGTTACATTCACAGGGCTGATATGAAAAAATCTGATGTATGTGGTAAGTACCACTGAATAGTCTTTCCTGTGACACGTGTCTATGGATGGGCGGGATCCTGTGCAGAAATGTTGTGAACCAGAATAATTTTAAATATGTGGGGGTCCTGGATAGCAAGTTATTGTTGGGATGGCTGTATTACAGTTAACATCTTCTGAGAGAAATTCAAGGGTATTGAAGATGTTTTGTAATCCGGGATATGTATAATCATTCACTCCGGTGGTAATTACCTTTACTTCATCTATTCCCTTTCTCAGATATGTGATGCTAGTTGGGGATGACTTTCAGTGGTCTCGAGGGTTGGATGTTGTGGTATTGCGGCGGTATAGAGGAGTGTCAGGGGTGTACTTATGTGTGCATACAAATATGCGGGTCTTGGCGCTTCATGTGGGGACTATGCAGAGTGTTTCGTTTGGCTATCCTTGTGTCTTGCCTCAATAAGGCTGGTAGTGCCGTTTCCTCACTCTGTCGGCTTTGTAGCCGATGCTTCACCCCTGCTGCCTTGGATGCTGTGTAGTGTCTTCACTTACCTGACCTCCTTTCTATAGCCGCACGCTCCGATACCTATCCTCGGCTGTTAGTAACGATCGCCAGTCCCGATCTTCATGCTTCCATACGCTCTATCCGCCGTCTACGTCTGAGACACTGGTGTGTGTGCCGGCGGTGATGATGACGTCAACGCGTTTCGCTTCCTGGTGGCGTAGCTTCGTCTGGACGTAAGTAAACCCGATGCCTGTGCCCTATAAGTATGCGTCTTCACAGGTGATCGGGTTCAGGTTATAATTGGGTGTTCCGGGATTTCTAGTATGTTTTGAATCATACAGCGGGTGGTTTGCTTGTATAATGAATGTTAATTCAAGATTTTAAAGACATGGATGCTAAAGATCATGAATGCTAGTATAATCTTTGGTCAATAATATGTTTGGCTATTGATATTTTTAGGAGGTTTCAAATCTTCTATTTATAAGCTGATTTTTGGTATGTCTGACCGTGTATGCTTCCTTTTCATTATTTCTTTTTGATTTTGCTAAAAATGATGACAGATTAAAGGGCATATCTAGAAGACAGGACAATACAATGACACCAAAGACATTGATCTATATGTTGGTTATATTTGATTCAAATTGAACATATATGTATGTATTAGCTGTTATGTTAGATGATGTATTTCTTTTATTTTTCAAGTAGGGTCTATTTTCCCTTTCTTTTAAATCCCCTATTCACGGGAATATTATGGGCGTGTTTCTTTATTTCTGGTGGAAGAGTTGTATTAACACAAGTTCAGGAGTTTGTCCTTATTATTGTTCTAGGAATACCTGGAGGTTCATCTCAGTGTTTAACCCTTTTGGTGTCAAACTATTCAGGTTATATATCCACCACTTTTCCTTTTGTAACAGGATACGGTTAAAGTCCCCTCTTCTGGGGGAAATTTTCAGTTCATAAATTCCTTTGATTTTGGTGCCTCTTAGGTTTCCGTCATGATATTGGGTGTAATGCCTAGCTAATGATTTGTCCGGGTTTTTTTCCCGTATTTCTCTCATGTGTTCGCCTATGCGGATTTTTAGTTGTCGTTTTGTCTTTCCAATGTAATTTTTATTACATGGGCAAGTGATCATGTAAATAATTTTTGTTGTTGCACAGTTGATGAGGTTGTAGATTTTGTACTCCTTCTCTCCTGAAGCATCATGGAACGTGTCGGTCCTGTCGATATATGGGCATATCTGACATCTGCCGCAGGAAAACATGCCCTTACTTCTTGGGGTTTTCATTAACCATGTGTCTTCTGTTTCTTTAGAAAATTCTGATTTTGTTAAAATGTCTTTCAGGTTTCTTGCTCGTTTTGCCACCATATTTGGGTTATCCCCTGTTATTTCTTTTATTGTTGGTGTGTTACTTAGGATGCTCCAATGTTTTTTGAGTACTTGGCGTACAGACTCCCATTGCGTTCCATATTGAGTTATTATTCTTGTAGCTCCAATAGCGTCTTTTCTATGTGGGTTTTTTCTTGTTAGGAGTTCTTTTCTTTCACGTTTACTGGCTTTTTCTTTTGCCTTCCTCAGCTGTCTGTGTGAGTATCCTCTTTCCCGAAATCTTCTATAGAGTTCGTTGCTCTCCTGGTAATAATCTTCCTGTTTTGAACAGTTCCGTTTAATTCTAATGAATTTACCTGTCGGTATTCCATTCTTTAGCCATTGAGGATGGTGGCTGTCGGCCTTCAGTAGTGTGTTTGCTGCTGTTGTTTTGCGGAAAGTCATCCCCAACTAGCATCACATATCTGAGAAAGGGAATAGATGAAGTAAAGGTAATTACCACCGGAGTGAATGATTATACATATCCCGGATTACAAAACATCTTCAATACCCTTGAATTTCTCTCAGAAGATGTTAACTGTAATACAGCCATCCCGACAATAACTTGCTATCCAGGACCCCCACATATTTAAAATTATTCTGGTTCACAACATTTCTGCACAGGATCCCGCCCATCCATAGACACGTGTCACAGGAAAGACTATTCAGTGGTACTTACCACATACATCAGATTTTTTCATATCAGCCCTGTGAATGTAACATTTTTTGCACCGGCCGGTACTTTGTTTATATGTATTGTTTTATGTTGTTTTGTCTTGTTTCTTGTTTAACTGATACACCCACAGTGTTTTATATCTGTACGGTTACGATATGTAATTTTCTAACAATAAATTTGCTATTATTCAAACTCAGACACTTTGAATCCCTAAATATGTACTGACCATCTAACCATCTACAGTTCTGTACACTGTGCAGAACACCTTTTTATAGGTAGAAGGCAGAGTCTTATTTTTTTTTTGAGGTGGGACAGTACTCTTACCCTCTGTGTTCAACTCCATATTTATCCAAGAAAGTAGCCTTAGTTTACCTTAAAAAAGTAGCCATTCAAAGTATTACTTGCATGCTGACCAGCATTTAGGCCAAAGGATCCTGTGCATGTCAATGGGGAGAAACCTCCTCCTGAAAGTCTGGCGAAGTGTATCTGCCAAACCAGTCCCACAGTAGTGTAAGGTCACTGGTAAGAAGTCTGACTGCAGAGTAAAACATCTGTGAAGATGGAGCAAGGACCTAGGACCATGTGATTGGTCTAGACAGCAATGTTCTTGCAGAATACCAGAGAAGCAACTGCAGCAGTGGCAGAACTACTAGGGTTGCAAAGGTCGCACTTGTGAACGGCCCTGGCATGCCGTCACTGTGGGGGTCCCGCTGCAGAACGCGTTTATTAAAGGACAGTTAAGTCTGCCAGCATGCTTTGAGTGCAGACACAAAATGACAGGCATTTAAGATCGCTATGACTGTGTGCTTTATTGCCTGGCCCAGAACATGCCGGGGACAGAACTCTCCTCCTACCTCCTCCCCCAGCAGTGATCAAGCATCTCTCATTGGAGTACTGATTGTCCCCAAGGAGAAATCTACTGCAAGGTACGCAGTAAATGGGGAGGACCTGGGGGGTGGGGTTGTGTTGCCTCAGAGGGGATTATGCCTTGTAAGGCAAGTAGTTGTGCTGTTGAGAGGCTTAGTCAAGCTGCAGAGCAGACTGGACAGAGCTATGTGCTGTGGCAGCTACTGAGTGGAGATAGTAGATACAAGGTGAAGCGGAAAGGGGAAGTGCACGATAACCCATTCATTGCTAGAAGATCCCTAGTGACTGGACATGATTAACTCTTTCATTGCTGGCAGATGAGATCCCAGTTGGAAGTGCATGATCAACCCTTGCAGGTCTGAGTTGGAAGTGTATGAATAATAATTTAATTTCCCTGTTGGAAATATCATGCTAGCAATGAAATGGTTAATCTTTCCAAAATGGTGATTCTTTTCCAAGAACCCTGGAACCAATGGAAAGGGCCCAAGGATGGAGGTCAGGGGGGCCGTTCATGGTTTCTTGCACCGGAGAACTGAAGTTAGGACTCCGAAGTGTAGAATGCATGGCCTGCCAATGAGAAGAGGGCTTTAAAGAGAGCCAATAACCTCTGGTTTACTGGGTTCTTGAACACGTTTTTTTCTCTAGTTCAGACACAATTTTTCTCTTGTTTGGACAAGAGATGGCAAGGTCAGCATTTTTTGCAGGTAGCTTTAATAGGATATTGTTGTGTAAAGCATTTAGGAAGAGAAAAAATCTTCTTTGGATGTCCATGTACAGGACAGGTTCTACATGTGAAAAGCAGACTTTGGCAATTTAAGGTTCAGGCTGCTCTATTGCTAAGCGGGAGTGTACAGCATCAATAGGGGCCGCAACAGTATCATTAAAGAGGTTGTCCACTCTATAAAAAAAAAAAAAAATGAATAAATAAAAAGACACTTAACCGTCCAGGAATCCAGCACCGTCCTTACCCGGACCGGTTATTCACTAGCCTTTGGGGGTTCCCGATGCTGGCATCCTAATTGTGGGCAGCTGACTATGAGGCTTTCAGCTTCACAGCTGGCTGCGAACCGCGCATCACTTTGTGAATGGTCCTGCAGTCTTCTGGGACCTATGATGTTTCCAAAAAGACTGCAGGGAGAGAGGGGGAGATGAGAACCTCTTCCTGTTGTGGGTGGAGTTCTGCTTTCAGCATCTACTTGCCATTATGTATAAAAAAATAAAAATAATAAAAAGGTCACTGCAAAAAGCCCTCCAGTGTCAAATGTGCTTGGTAATGTCGGTGAACTAAGCCATGCTCAGACAGCTGCATTCACAGGAACAGTGTGCAGGGCAGTTCTAGAAACTCTGATCACTGTGATTGGTTATAGAAGATACCAATCACAGCATGCTCTGATGAGGAAGAGGAGAAGCAGAAACGAATGCCTAAATAAGTCATTATTTCTAGATTTAAACACCACAGATTATGGTAGATGCGGTAAGGTGTTCTTTCACTACCCCTTCTCTTCTACATATCTAAACTCCAACTTGCCTCTCTATGTGACCTGTAAATTACCCCTTCACTCACCTTATCCAGCACATCTGCACATTAACCCATTCACCACCTCCTCCCTCTGTGTATAACCTGCATGTGCTGTACCTAGTGCACCATTACCAAGCTCCATATTTTAGCCCCCTCAATAACAGCATGTTTTTTCATTTAAAAAAATGAAGGCAAAAAATAAGAATGTCTTTGGGTGTCTACTTTCCAAAAATTGGTCATTTTTGGGGGTCATGGAGGTATTTTATTTGAGGTGTCTATTTTAACAGAAGGGAGAAAGCTTTATTTTTAATGGTTTTTTTTTTTTTAACAGGCAATTTTTAGAATGCATGATGTGCTCTGGAAGATATTCCTGATGCTTCCTTGTTCTTAGTCCTCATCAGGAGACATGTTCTCTTCACATTTTACTGAACTCCTGCAGGGCTTTCTGCTTCCAGCAGTTTCAGATCCACAGTGACTGCAGGGTGCATTTTTCCAAAATAAATCACTATTTATGTTTCCTGGGAGTGAAGGCATTGAATCAAACAGGTATGTCAAGCAGATGCTATCTTTGTTTTCAAGTATTGTCTGCAGTTACATTGTAGGTAGCAAATGTGGTGAATTTAAAATGAACCATACACAGCTTGGGCTTGAGATGGCAGCTCTCAAAGTACAGTAAAGAAAAGGCAAAAGTCCAATGAATATTTGCAAAGGTGCTTGGTTGTCTTCAATATGTTACGATCACAAATGTTTTTTAAAACTAGTTATCCTATTGAAGGCCTGGGGGTGAATCTTTTCTACCTACCCATTTCATGTGGTCCTCGCCTCCAGCGGGAGGGAAGGAGGTGAGATGTGGACAGCCTGAGAAAGAGTTCCTGCACGATTCTCTAAGAAAAAATATGCAAGCCCTGCAAAAATTCATATAGTCTTACACATACAGCCGGCCCTTTAAAGGCAACCATAATGCTGATGCGGCCAACATGAAATTGAGTTTGACACCACTGCTTTGGAAGGGAACTATAACTACCCAAAAATGGTACAAAAGTGTGTCACTCAAAGCCAGCCCAACACAGGCCCAGTCCAATGTTTTCCTCTCAAGAAGTAATGGACAGCATCAACTTTGCCAGCAAAGCAATGTTAACCCTGCTGGTCCCATACAGGCTGGTTCACCCCACCTTTCCTTCTATGTTCTTCCCTTGTGAGGTAACACATTGGGGCTGATTTACTAAAACCTGAGTGTGCAAAATCTGACGCACCTCTGCAAAATAACCAATCAACTTCCAGTTTTGTTTTTGTCAAAGCCTAATTGAAGAAGCTATGACGAAAACGTCATTGGAACATTTTATCGGAAGTTAAATTAGATTCAATAATTTGATATGACTGCTTTTCCACTCTTCAGTCAATTTAAATGTTAATTTCCAATTCTTTTTTACAGGCATGACAAATATTAGCTTTTTTCAAGCAATTAAAATGGCTACTATGAACCAGAAAAATATTTTCTCTTCTTGATTCAATAAATAAAATATCGCTACTGTTAAAGCTGAACATGTCTAATTTGGGGTCAAAACCCCACCCCCTGACACATCTGTAATCTGTGAGTAGTATATGAATCAACAGTGTAGTCACAATAGCGCTGTTCCATTTTTTCATTTTCAGCACCCATACTAATTTAGTCCTTTAACATAAACCGTCTGCAGTGGGCTTCTGTAATATTTGAAATCTCTCTGAATTGTTATAGTAGGGCATTCTCTAACCTAAATTTAGTGCTGAGAACAATAACCCCCCCCCCCCAAAAAAAAAGAAAAACATTTAGCCTTTACATACACTTTAACCACTTTACGACCGGCGCACGACGATCTACGTTGGCACTCAGCCCCGGCCAGGCAAACTGACGTAGGCCTACGTCAGCACAATTTGCCGGCCCTGTGCGCGCTCCCGCGCGTCCCCGCCGCCGACGATGACTCGATTGGGTTCAGAACCGATCAGTCATCAGGTCCAGGCCAATCATTTTTGGTCTGGACCTGTTGATCGGTCCTGCCCAATCAGATCATCCTCTAAGCCTGTGAAATGTAAACACAGGCTTAGAGGAGATGTGCCCTCCCCCCACAACGGTCTTTTTGGATCCAGCGTGAGAGGAGAGCACATCTTACTGTGAGTATTGCACCAAGCACACCCACACACAGTTAGATAGGCACATTTCACCCCCGATCGCCCCCCAATTAACCCCTACAGCACCTGACACAACACACACTATATACAGCATATACCTATATACCTGTATAAGTGTGATTTGTGAACAGGTGTAGCACTTGCGACCCCCCCTTTTCCACTCAAATTACCCCCCACCCCCCCCTAATAAAGATTTAACCCACTGATCTCCCCTGACCCCCCCCTGATCACCGCCGTTAACCCCTACACCCTCTGTCACATCAGCACTAATACAAACGCAATATACGGTGTTATTGTATTTTTGTATTAGTGTCATTGTGATCAGAATTAGCGCAGGCGACTAAGTTTCTGTCCCAAGAAGGTTTAGGGTCCCCGCCACCCGCCCAATAAAGATTTAAGCCCCTGACCCCCCCCTGATCACCCCTACACCCCCTGCCATAACACACACCGTATACAGTATATAGCATTTTGCTATATACCCGTATAAGTGTGATTTGTGGTCAGGTCTAGCGCTTGCGACCCCCCTTTTTCCACTTGAATTACCCGCCACCCCCCCTAATAAAGATTTAAGCCCCTGATCCCACCTGATCCCCCCCTGATCACCGCTAGTTAACCCCTACACCCTCTGTCACATCAGCACTAATACAAACGTAATATACTGTGTTTTTGTATATTTGTATTAGTGTCATTGTGATCAGAATTAGCGCAGGCGACTAAGTTTGTGTCCCAAGGAGGTTTAGGGTCCCCGCCACCCGCCCAATAAAGATTTAATCCCCTGATCCCCTCCTGATCACCCCTACACCCCCTGCCACAACGCACACTGTATACAGTATATAGCATTTTCTATATACCCGTATAAGTGTGACTTGTGACCAGGTTTAGCGCTTGCCACCGTTCCTTTTATCCTTAGGATACCCGCCAGTCCCTTCCAATAAAGATTTAAACCCCTGATCCCCCCCTGATCACATCCCGTTAACCCCTACACCCTCTGTCACATTAGCACTAATACACACATAATATACTGTTTTTACTGTATTTTGTATTGGTGTCATTGTGACTTGAGGTTGCGCTAGCTAGCTAGTTTCTTTCCCAAAGGAGGTTTAGGGTCCCCGCCACCCCCCCCAGATCCCCGGCGCATAGTTTAGAAGTAACCCCTTGATTGCCACACACGCACACACGCACGCACGCACGCACCTACACTTCCATTTCTAGTATAGTGTTTGAACAGATCAATATCTGATCTGATCAGAACTATACTAGCGCCCCCATAGTTTAGGGTTCCCAAAACGCGGTGTTAGCACGATCAGTACTGATTCCGGCCAGCACCTGCGTTTAACCCTTTCACCCAGGCAAGTGTAGTAATCAATAGATTACTGTCACTTGCAAAAAAACACAAGACGCAAAACCGCTGTGTTAGCAGAGTCAGGCCTGATTCCTGCTAGCATTAGCAGTTTTTTTTTGTAGCGCTTGAAATAATCTTCGACAACCAGGTGCTTTTATTACCTGTGAGTCGCATCACTGTACGAGTAAATTTAGTTACCAAAATGACCAAACGTTCGTACAGGGATGAAGAGCTTATCAGTTATATGCTGACCGAGTCATCTGATAGCGAAGGGGAAGCTACAATGACCGAATTAGTGTCAGTATATGAACCTGATGACGGCAGCGGCTCCCTGACAGATAGCTCCGACGACAGATGGGTCCCTGTTAGACCCAGGCGTACCCGACCCCATTCTGAAGTTGTTGTGATGCAGGAATCGCAGGGTGCTCGTATGGAGCAGAGTGTGGGTACTAGTGCCGCTCATCCTTCTGGCGACCTGGCAAGCGCCAGCGGCCTAGTACAACCTGGACCTAGTACAACCAGCACTGCAGTAAGACCTGGTGACGTGGCGAGTCCCCTAAGTGCAGTTGAAGCTGGTGCGGTGGCTAGCACAAGTAGTGGCCCGCAGCCACCGCGTATTCGAAGACAGGCCCGTAGAGCCCATAGTGCCCTCCCTGATGCGCTGGCATTTCCTAATTGGCAACCCACTGATACTACAGCGCCAGTACTTCCCCCATTCACCGCCCAACCTGGAATCCACGTGGAGACAGCTGGTTTTACGCCCCTGAACTTTTTTGAGCTGTTCTTCACGGAAGATCTTTACAGATCTATTGTGGATCAATCGAATTTATATGCACAACAGTTCATCGCCGCCAACCCAAATTCACACCTTGCCAGACAATTCGGCTGGAAACCTATAACGGTTTCCGAATTTAAGATCTTTCTGGGCCTTTCCCTCCACATGGGCATAACTAAACAGAGTGAATTGCGGCTATATTGGTCCACTAGCCCAGTTCACCATATGCGCTTGTACTCTGCCTCTATGTCCAGGACGAGATACGAGCAAATTCTGCGATTTATGCATTTCAGCGACAATGAACTCTGTCGTCCTCGGGGAGACCCTGCATACGATCGGCTCCACAAAATTCGGCCCCTCATAGACCACTTCAATCAGCGGTTTGCAGCCTTGTTTACCCCCGAACAAGTTGTCTGCGTTGACGAGTCCCTGATTAAATTTACTGGCCGCCTTGCTATGAAACAGTACCTCCCCAGCAAGCGTGCCAAGTACGGGGTCAAACTGTATAAATTGTGTGACAGGGCCACAGGCTATACAGTTAGTTTCCGGGTCTATGAGGGAAAGATAGCTGTGTGGAGCCCCCCAACTGCCCAGACTACATAGGGAGCAGCGGTAAGATCGTTTGGGACTTGGTGTCACCCTTATCCGGAAAGGGGTACCATTTGTACGTGGACAACTTTTACACAAGCGTGCCACTATTTAGTCACCTTCTCGATTTACAAATTGGCGCATGTGGCACCGTGCGACCTAATCGCCGGGGCTTCCCCCAACGGCTTGTAGATTCCCGTCTTAGTCGGGGGGCGAGAGCCTGCTTGAAAACTGACAAATTACTTGCGGTGAAGTGGAAGGATACACGGGATGTTTATGTTCTGTCCTCCCTTCACCCAGACACGACGATCCAAATTCCTACGGCAACTGGCGTTATGGAGAAACCCCTCTGTGTCCACGAATATAACCTTAATATGGGAGGGGTGGACCTTAACGACCAGCTTTTGGCGCCGTATTTAGTTGCCCGTAAAGCCAGACGCTGGTACAAAAAAGTGTCTGTTTACCTATACCAATTGGCTATGCTGAACGCCTTTGTCCTATACAGGGCGTCAGGACGAACTGGATCTTTCCGGGAATTCCAGGAAGAGATCATCCTTGCCTACCTGTACCCAGGAGGCATGCCTGCCCAACTTCCCCTTCCAGATGCAGTGAGCCGGCTGCATGAGAGGCATTTTTCACATGTCCTCCCGAGTACCCCTACCCAAAGATGGCCCCAAAGAAGATGTCGTGTCTGTAGCAAGCGCGGATTTAGGGGTGACACCCGTTATTATTGTCCCAAATGTCCTGACCAACCTGGTCTCTGCATCGGGGAATGTTTCGAGCGCTACCATACACTAGTGGATTATTAGCGTAGGGTACAGCACGACACAGTGTAGGGCACATAAACACAGGGTCTCGAAGGATGTTGGATGTCCATCGACATTTTGAGAGACCCAAGCTGGAAGAGAAGATCGCAGAAGATCGCAGTCCCTCCCAAATCAAGAAGTAAAGGAACAGTTAGAAAGAAAAATAAAAGGATCCAAAAACTGTTGTGGTGTCAGTAATTTTATATGTCCTTCTTCTCCTTCCTACTATACTTTTTTCAATGTCCTTTGTTTGTTTTTTCATTCTTTTGTGACCTGTTTCTCTTGCAGGTACTTGTCGGCTACCACGCATTGATTTTATATATTCTGACACAAACAGTGTTTGCGCTCAGCATATATGGATACCTTTGCTGATAGCAGCTGTGGTGATTTTCTGATTTCAGCACTGCAGTTAAAATCCTATTTTGGTATACGTGGATAGCGCCGTGTATACCCATCATTAAATTCAGTGGGTGGTTGTTTGGGCGGTTAATGATGAAGATCCAAAAACTGTTGTTGTCAGTCATTTTATATGTCCTTCTACTCCTTCCTACTATACTTTTTTCAATGTCCTTTGTTTGTTTTTTCATTCTTTTGTGACCTGTTTCTCTTGCAGGTACTTGTCGGCTACCACGCATTGATTTTATATATTCTGACACAAACAGCGTTTGCGCTCAGCATATATGGATACCTTTGCTGATAGCAGCTGTGGTGATTTTCTGATTTCAGCACTGCAGTTAAAATCCTATTTTGGTATACGTGGATAGCGCCGTGTATACCCATCATTAAATTCAGTGGGTGGTTGTTTGGGCGGTTAATGATGAAGATCCAAAAACTGTTGTTGTCAGTCATTTTATATGTCCTTCTACTCCTTCCTACTATACTTTTTTTCAATGTCCTTTGTTTGTTTTTTCATTCTTTTGTGACCTGTTTCTCTTGCAGGTCCCTCGTCGGCTACCACGCATTGATTTTATATATTCTGACACAAACAGCGTTTGCGCTCAGCATATATGGATACCTTTGCTGATAGCAGCTGTGGTGATTTTCTGATTTCAGCACTGCAGTTAAAATCCTATTTTGGTATACGTGGATAGCGCCGTGTATACCCATCATTAAATTCAGTGGGTGGTTGTTTGGGCGGTTAATGATGAAGATCCAAAAACTGTTGTTGTCAGTCATTTTATATGTCCTTCTACTCCTTCCTACTATACTTTTTTTCAATGTCCTTTGTTTGTTTTTTCATTCTTTTGTGACCTGTTTCTCTTGCAGGTCCCTCGTCGGCTACCACGCATTGATTTTATATATTCTGACACAAACAGCGTTTGCGCTCAGCATATATGGATACCTTTGCTGAGAGCAGCTGTGGTGATTTTCTGATTTCAGCACTGCAGTTAAAATCCTATTTTGGTATACGTGGATAGCGCCGTGTATACCCATCATTAAATTCAGTGGGTGGTTGTTTGGGCGGTTAATGATGAAGATCCAAAAACTGTTGTTGTCAGTCATTTTTATATGTCCTTCTACTCCTTCCTACTATACTTTTTTTCAATGTCCTTTGTTTGTTTTTTCATTCTTTTGTGACCTGTTTCTCTTGCAGGTCCCTCGTCGGCTACCACGCATTGATTTTATATATTCTGACACAAACAGCGTTTGCGCTCAGCATATATGGATACCTTTGCTGATAGCAGCTGTGGTGATTTTCTGATTTCAGCACTGCAGTTAAAATCCTATTTTGGTATACGTGGATAGCGCCGTGTATACCCATCATTAAATTCAGTGGGTGGTTGTTTGGGCGGTTAATGATGAAGATCCAAAAACTGTTGTTGTCAGTCATTTTATATGTCCTTCTACTCCTTCCTACTATACTTTTTTTCAATGTCCTTTGTTTGTTTTTTCATTCTTTTGTGACCTGTTTCTCTTGCAGGTCCCTCGTCGGCTACCACGCATTGATTTTATATATTCTGACACAAACAGCGTTTGCGCTCAGCATATATGGATACCTTTGCTGATAGCAGCTGTGGTGATTTTCTGATTTCAGCACTGCAGTTAAAATCCTATTTTGGTATACGTGGATAGTGTCGTGTATACCCATCATTAAATTCAGTGGGTGGTTGTTTGGGCGGTTAATGATGAGTAATACTACGCATTATTCCTGTGCTGATTTCTGATAGGTTCTCTTTTTTTCCGTTCAGCCCACAGGCTGCATGAAAAAAAAAAAAACCTATATGCCAAACAAGGACCAGCAATGTACTGGTACGTTGCTGGACTTTGAGTGGTTATACCAGGATGATGCCTGCAGATTTAGGCATCATCTTGGTATCGTTTTTTACAGCCAGCGGTCGGCTTACATGTAAAAGCAATTCTAGCAGGTAATTGGCCGCTAGACTGCTTTTACATGCAGTGGGAGGGGCCTCCCCCCCCCCACCGCCGCCTTCCGCAGCCTTCCATGGTTTTTCTCTGGCTCTCCTGTCCCACCGGTTAACCCGAGAGTGCAGCCGGTGGTTCAATTATCTAACCATAGAGCTAATTGGAGATGAGAATGGCTCCAATCATCTCTATGGCCTAAGATGCCGGAGGCTACGAGCATTTTATGACTTCTGTTTCGCCAGAAATAAACAGGGCCATTGGGAAATTGGGAAAGTATTTTATCACACCAATTTTGGTGTGGTCAGATGCGTTAAGGTCAGAGGAGAGATCTAGAGTCTAAAAGACCCCAATTTTTTTAAAAAAGAGTACCTGTCACCACAGATTGCTATCATAGGGGATATTTAAATTCACTATGATAACAATAAAAATGATTTAAAAAAAAAAAAAATTAAAGGAAAGGTGTCAAAATAACATAAAAAAGCAAAAGAAAAAAAAAAAAAAATTGAGCCCCCCCCCCTTACCCCCGGTGCTTGCGCGCAATGGCGCACGCAAGCGGTGGTCTAGTGTCATATGTAAACCACAATTGCAGCATGCATGTGAGGTATCGCCGCGATCGCCAGATCGAGTGCAGTAATTCTTGCAGTAGACCTCCTCTGTAAGTCTAAAGTGGTAACCTGTAGAGACTTTTAAATGTTTTCAAAAATGTACATACGTTTTTGTCGCTGCGCAGGCATGCGCAATTTTTAAAGCATGTCATGTTAGGTGTCTATGAACTCGGCATAAGATCATCTTTTAAATTTTACCAAAAAAATTGGAATTATATAGTGTATTTGTGCAATAAATTAAAAAAAAATGTATTTTTTTCGCAAAGATTGCGTTTGGAAAATCTGTGCGCAAATACCGTGTGACAAAAAAATTTGCAACATCCACCATTTTATTCTATAGGGCCTCTGCTTTAAAAAAATATATAATGTTTGGGGGTTCAAAGTAATTTTCTAGTAAAAAAAAATATTTTTTCATGTAAACAAAAAGGCACAGAAAAGGCTTGGTTTTCAAGTGGTTAGAAGAGTGGGTGATGTGTGGATAAGATTGAGCATAAAATGTCGGGACTGTTCAAACACCCCCCTAATGACCCCTTTTTGAAAAGTAGACAACCAAAGCTTTTTTCTGAGAGGCATGGTGAGTCCATGGAGTATTTTATATTTTGCCACAAGTTTCGGTAAAATTATTATTTTTTTTTTTTTGTTGTTTTTTTACAGAAAGTTGTCACTAAATGATATATTGCTCATGCATGCCATGGGAATATGTGAAATGACACCCCAAAATACATTCTTTTGCTTCTCCTGAGTACAGGGATACCACATGTGTGAGACTTTTTGGGAGCCTAGCTGTGTACGCGCCCCCGAAAACCAATCCACATCTTCAGGTTTTCTAATGGCGTAAATTGCTGATTTTACCCCTGACTACCTGTCACAGTTTCAGAGGCCCTGAAATTTCAGGATGGCACAAAACCCCCCCAAATGACCCCATTTTGCAAAGTAGACACTCCAAGCTACTGGCTGAGAAGTATGGTGAGTCCATGGAATAGTTTATATTTTGCCACAAGTTTCGAGGAAAAACATTTTTTTTATTTTTTTTTATTTTTTTACACAAAGTTGTCAGTAAATGATATATTGCTCACACAGGCCATGGGTATATGTGAAATGACACCCCAAAATACATTCTGCTGCTTCTCCTGAGTACAATGATACCCCATGTGTGAGACTTTTTGCCAGTCTAGCCGCGTACAGGACCCGGAAAACCAATGCGCACCTTTAGGCTTTCTAAGGGCGTAAATTGTTGATCTCACTCCTTACTACCTATCACACTTTTGAAGTCCATAAAAAGCCAAGATTGCACAAACCCCCTCCAAATGACCCCATTTTGCAAAGTAGACACTCCAATCTATTTGCTGAGAGGCATGGTGAGTATTTTGCAGCTCTAATTTTTTTTGGAAAATGAAGAAAAAACAGGAAAATGCATTTTTTTTCCTCTTTTTTCAATTTCCAAAACTTTGTGACAAAAAGTGAGATCTGCAAAACACTCAACATGCCTCTCTGCAAATAGCTCAGGGTGTCTACTTTCCGAAAAGGGGTCATTTGGGGGGGGGGGGGGGGTTGTGCTGTCTTGGCATTTCATGGCCTCCAAAACTGTGATAGGTAGTTAGGAGTGAAATCAACAATTTACGCCCTTGGAAAGCCTGAAGGCGATGATTGGTTTTCGGGGTCCTGTACTCGGCTAGACTGCAAAAAAGTCTCACACATATGGTATCCCTATACTCAGGAGAAGCAGCAGAATGTATTTTGGGGTGTCATTTCACATATACCCATGGCATGTGTGAGCAATATTTCATTTACTGACAACTTTGTGAAAAAAAAAAAAAAAATATATATATATATATATATATATATTTCCCGGAACTTGTGGCAAAATATAAAATATTCCATGGACTCACCATGCCTCTCAGCAAATAGCTTGGGGTGTCTACTTTCCAAAATGGGGTCATTTGGGGGGGTTTTGTGCTATCTTGGAATTTTAGGGCCTCCGAAACTGTGATAGGTAGTCAGGAGTGAAATCAACAATTTACGCCCTTGGAAAGCCTGAAAGCGGGGACTGGTTTTCGGGGACCTGTACTCGGCTAGACTGCAAAAAAGTCTCACACATGGGGTATCCCTGTACTCAGGAGAAGCAGCAGAATGTATTTTGGGGTGTCATTTCACATATACCCATGGCATGTGTGAGCAATATTTCATTTACTGACAACTTTGTGAAAAAAAAAAAAAAAAAAATATATATATATATATGTATTTCCCGGAACTTGTGGCAGAATATAAAATATTCCATGGACTCACCATGCCTCTCAGCAAATAGCTTGGGGTGTCTACTTTCAAAAATGGGGTCATTTGGGGGGGGTTTGTGCTATCTTGGAATTTTAGGGCCTCCGAAACTGTGACAGGTAGTGCAGAGGTGACATGCACAATTTACGCCATTAGAAAACCTGGGAGTGTTGATTGGTTTTCGCGGTCCTGTACACAGCTAGGCTCCCAAAAAGTCTCACACATGGGGCATCCCCATACTCAGGAGAAGTGGCAGAATGTATTTTGGGGTGTAATTCCACATATACCCATGTCATGTGTGAGAATTTTATCTTTTAGTGACAACGTTGTGTAAAAAAAAAAAAATAGTAATATTCCCAAAACTTGTGGTAAAATATAAAATATTCCATGGACTCACCATGCCTCTTAGCAAACAGCTTGGGGTGTCTACTTTCCAAAATGGGGTCATTTGGGGGGGTTTTGTGGTATCTTGACATTTCAGGGCCTCCTAAACCGTTAGAGGTAGTGAGAAAATGCAATGAAAAATGTACGCCCTTTGAAATTCTGATGGTGGGGATTTGTTTTTGTGGTCCCGTACACAGCTAGGCTCCCAAAAAGTCCCACATATGTGGTATCCCTGTACTCAGGAGAAGCAGCAGAATATATTTTGGGGTGTAATTACACATATACCCATGGCATGTGTGAGCAATATATCATTTCAATGACAACTTTGTGTAAAAAAAAAAAAAAAAAAAAAATTTTAGTCATTTTTCAAACACCTGTGACAAAAAAATGAAATATTCAATGAGCTCAACATGCCTCTCAGAACATTCCTTAGGATGTCTACTTTCCAAAAAGTGGTAGTTTGGGGGGGGTTTTGTACTGCCCTGCCATTTTAGCACTTCATGAAATGAGATAGGCAGTCAAAAATTAAAGCTGCGTAAATTTCTGTATTTACACCATAGATTGTAGACGCTATAACTTTTGCGCAAACCAATAAAAATACGCTCATTGAATTTTTTTTTGTCAAAGACATGTAGCTAAATATATTTTGGCCAAAAAAAAATACATAAATTGAGTATATTGGATATTTTTTAAAAGACAAAGTTGAAAATGTCATTTTTTTTGCAAAATTTTCACTCTTTTTTTATTAATATCGCAAAAAATAAAAAGCGCAGAGGTGATAAAATACCACCAAAAGAAAGCTCTGTTTGTGGGAAAAAAAGGACGTAAATTTCGTTTGGGTACCACATTGCATGACCGCACAATTGTCAGTTAAATTCACGCAGTGCCGAGTCGTAAAATACCCCCTGGTCGGAATGGGGGTAAAATCTTCCGGGGCTTAAGTGGTTAAGGGCCCATTTTTTCACGTGCATTTGTATGCATCTAATGCGTGGATTCTTGCAATCGTCCTGTGAGGTTACTTCCTTATTCTTTCTTTCGACTTTTATATGCATTGTGATGTGTTGGGTTTGTGCACATTTATATGCGTTTGCAACGTGGCTGTACAAACAAATATAATTCAATAAATGAATAATAAATATGCATTTGTGAATCAATAAAGTGATATGTGCATAAATAAATAAATGAATACGAGTGCTCGGTGAGAAGTCCTTCAAATGGATATCAATTCATGTGAGTTAAAAAAAACTCAGATGACGCCCAGTGGGAGGGGCGAAACGCGTCACGCAGGGGAATTATGTCTGACGACACTTTCGATATTTGGAACGCACGCCGATACAGTGCGATAACATGACGTTTTTTACATGCTGACTTGCCGATACTGAACTGTGTTTGTTACTTATTCATTGAAATAAATTTACCAGTTTACACTATAAGCATCTCTTCTTCCATTTCATAACTTCTTACACAGGTAGTCTCACGATTAAGGAAGTACCCCAAAGTTTTATCCATTGGTACATGTCATGCATCTAGGAAAAAGGGAAAAAATACTCGTATTACCCACAGTGCTTGCATAGCACTTGATGCTGTAAAGATCTCATTGTTCTGGTGAGTGGGGGCACGAGAGGGGAGCACAGAGTGACCCACTTCTCTCGGATTTACAAGCACTACCACTTTGATGCACAAAACATTTTTATAAAAATACATTTTTTTTTTAACTCACATGAATTGATATCTATTTGAAGGACTTCTCACCAAGCACTCGTATTCCTTTATTTATTTATTTATGCACATGTCACTTTATTAATTCACAAGTGCATATTTATGAATAGTTTATTGAATTATATTTGTTTAGCATTTTGATTTAGCAGCGCTGATATTCATATACCATTTATTATGGGGTATTGTTTGTAGAATTTTATGAAAAATTTTGGAATAAGGCTTTAACATAACAAAATGTGGAAAAAGTGAATAGCTGTGAATACTTTCTAGATGCACTGTATCTCTCTACTACAACTGTTGCCAGCACCAGGATCGCTGTTGTACCAAGACTACAATTTTTTTACAACAATTTTCCAAGAGCATTATGGTTTCACAAGTGAATTTTATACTGAATTAAAACATGATGTAATAACACGTTATCTGTGATATAAATAATACAAAAAGCAAACAAGAAAGAAGGCCACAGAAAAAAAACATTTCAAAGAATAAGAAACACGTTGCAGCTTTTAAATATATTTATTTTGAGATGTATTGTAAAATCACAGAATGTTTGTGAACCCAGGACCTTTAAAGTGATTGCTTCTATAAGGAAATTTACTTAAAAACTATAAGCTTGAGAGTCACTTAGAATATATCTGAACACAGTTTTTTCCACTCAGGTATCTTTGACAACTGAGAGAACAGAGGCATCAGAAACAAAATACACGATAGACAGATATTAGTGTGCCACAACCAAACTTTGGCACTGGATTATAAAATGATATAGTGGACTGCAGAAAAAAAGAGCTACACCGTGATCCCACAGCACTTCACTAATTGCACCAGTATATGTGGTATGTGCCTACAGCACAACTACAAGCTGATGTTCCTGTGATCACCTGTTATAATAAGCACTTTAGTGAACAATAAAGAGGCTTGTGGCTGCCAGTCAGGCTCAGCTAACAAACAAGACACATTGGAGAAATGACTAGTGCCAGATAAAATATTCTACAGTGTGCCACAGTAGATAATACAAATTGTCTATTAACTGGAAATATATTCAGTAGATTAAAGTAAGGTCTTTCACATGACAAATGCTATGTGGTAAAAGGTATTTGAGTTGCATTTTCTTCTGAAATAACTAACACCTAGTTCCATCAGCACTAATACAAAAGATAAGGAAGGAATAACTGCATGTTTCATTGTGTTCCCCGTCTGAACTGGGAAAAAATTGAGCAAAATATTGGCAGTTATAAGGCCAAAGAGCTGCTTGTTGAACAGTGTTTGGAATGTCTCCAGTCCCTTCAGTCTACAATTAAATAACAAGTTTAAAATTAAGCTTCACATTGAGTACATTGATGGTGCTGTTACTTTGACACTTACAGAAAAAATTAAAACAAGTATATAATATATTTCAGCATTGTAGGCCTATCACAAGTGCACAGGTAAAAGCAAAACAGATGACAGACAGGTCTGTATTTCAATATTGTACAATAAAAAAAAAAACAGAATGTGATCAGTAGGGTACTCGGACAATACATTTACATAGGTACCTGCATCCCATTAAAAAAGAGAGCAGATTTACTACGCAACACTTAATCTTAAAAGGACCCTGTGGCTTCTCTAAGAAAAAAAAAAAAAAACAGATGCCGTCTGCAAAACAAGAAGCTTAATATGTGGTATAGCACGTTCCCCTGTTGGGTTGGTGTGGTTCCCTCCTGCTGGCTTCTATGTTACTACAGGACACACTGAATGGTGGGAGAATCCACTCCGCTCATTGGGGGAACCCACTATCCAACACACCCAGAAGTGGCAAATAGCAGCATCGCCCAGACTAATGAAGACCACATACATGGGAAAGGTAAGTATTCAACTTCTTGAAAGGAGCAGATAACTGTTTTTTCTGAGAGCAGCAACAGGGTTGCTTTTTCCTTGGAAGGCCTCTAATGGATCTCCACTAATTGGAGACAGAATATTCAGAAGCTACCAGCACTTATTTAAACATCTGACTGGTCAATTTTTTGAAGCCACCTGGCAGTATCTGCATCCGCAAAGCATTGGCAAAATCTGCAGACCTCTACAAGTCACAGCACATAGCTGAAGGTCAATCGTGGCATGTAAAAATTCTAGGCAGATGCCACTTCCTACACACCAGTTTTCATAATGCCCCATCAGAATGCTACAAAAGAAAACATGATTTGTTAAAATGTTGAAAAATTGCAGCTCGATCCCTTTTTAGTATATCACGGTCAATTAAAAAAATTGACTTACTGGACGCAACATCTTTTAAAAAGAGAAGTACAGCCAAAGCTTACTTCTGGAGTTTGTTCCACACACCTGTTACTCGTTTTCAGCAGATAGTGGGGTTTTAAACTCACCAGCTCTCTACTCATGGAGCTCTGAGAACCGAGCAATCAGTGATCTTTGATCGCTCGGTTCTCAGTCTTAAGGGCCATACACACTATAAGATTTTCTGAAGACTTTACTTTCAGATTTACCTTTTCTATGTAGTACAAGGGCCTGCCAGATTGCATACAAATTGAAAGTGTTTAGGTTTGACCTCATATTATATGGTTTTGGTAAGTCTAAAGGAAAAAGTTCAGAAAATCTTATAGTGTGTATGGCCCATTAGAGCCGGCAGGGGACAGATGCAGCATCGGACCGTTGCTGCATCCAACTAGGTATGATTTTTTTTTTTTTAAAAAAGTCCAACTTCTCTTTTAATACATTTTTTAACTCATGTAAGCTATATGTCAAACAAAAGAAAAAAAAGATAATTGAACCAAAACAATTTAGTCAAAGCATTATAAGAAAAGCTTCTTATTCTTAAGTGTGACTTGACTTATCTGCTGTATGCCAAACCTGAAATGAAGGCACTTACAACGTAGTCTTAGGCGATGAAAATACAACCTCTATAGTCTTAACTTGCCAAATGTTCGGATCTTACAAGGTCTAAACAGACAAAAGGTGAGCCTATTGGTATATGCACTTCTGGCTTGTTTGCATAAAATCGGGATACCAGCTATTACAGACAACACAGGTATATAATATTTTTCTTTATTAGTCCAATAGTCCAATTTCTATTCCTCAAATTTCTTGGACAGCAGTGCTTGCAGGTGCCCTCGCTGACATAAGATTGTTTTACGGTCTGGCCAAAATCAGCCAGATCAGATGGGTACTATCTCATTTATGTGGTCAAAAGTTGGGAAGGCTTTCAAAACCATTATTTCAATGAAGGCAGCCAGTTAAGCATGAGCCCAATAACAATTTGCCAAAAAACAACTAATCAATTCACTGTAGATCAGTGAGATCTTTAAGGTGTTATATGCAAAGGAACGAAGGCTAAGTTTTGTGAAATGGAGCCTAAGTTTTAATGGAACTTAATAAAGAAGCCTTTGAGTATAACGTATAGGCTGGTAAACAAGGGCACAGCTACTCTAGGACAAACAAAGCTTGACTAGGCATGGACACAATGTTTTTCATTACAGAATGAGGGCCTCAGTGCTTAGGAAGCCTTTATAGTGATATATAGTATTTATATACGAGGGGTCTTCAAAATGTTTCCGCACTCTTTTATATTTAATAGTTATATTCAGGGCCAGAGGAGAAGGCTGTGATATTTTTAATTTTTTTTTAAATTTCAGAATGCAAAGTCAACTTTAGGAAGAACCGATAATTCAGGAAAGACAGTAAAGTCTTTCATCACTGGCCGTTATCAAAAGAAGGAACACATTTACTACTGTCATTGCGAAGGTAGGAAAGCCACCTTGCACACATTTCAACTGGTATTATATAAATTCTAGGGTTAGTTCACATCAGACCTATAGTTGTGTTTTTGATTGATGGAGGAGAGATCTCTTTAGCTTCTTTTATTATCACTTGGCAATTCCTTTGGCCAGATTCAAATGCTTTAATTATCCTGCATTAATGTAGGGACAGTCATTCATTTTACACATCTATTGTATGTAGTCTACTAGTGCTCTTAAAAGATCCTATTGTTTTATGGTACCACCGCTTACAGTACCTTGAAAAAGTATTCATACCCCTTGACATTTTCCAAATTTTTTCATGTTAGAACCAAAAATGTAAAACGGTTTATCACATAAAATCCCAATAAAATACAACAGAAAGTGGCACATAATTGAGAAGTGAAAGGAAAATGATAAATGGTTTTCAACATTTTTTACATATAAATATCTGAAAAATGTGGCGTGCATTTGTATTCAGCCCCCTTTACTCTGATACCCTAACTAAAATCTAGTGGAACCAATTTTTCTTCAGAAGTCACCCAATTAGTAAATAGAGTACACCTGTGCGTAATTTAATCTCAGTATAAATGTTCTGTGAAGTCCTCAGAGGTTTGTTAGAGAACCTTAGTGAACAAACAGCATTATGAAGGCTAAGGAACACATCAGATAGGTCAGGGATAAAGTTGTGGAGAAGTTTAAAGCAGGATTAGTTTATAAAAAAAATATCCAAAATTTTGAACATCTCATGGAGCACTGATCAATCCATCATCCAAAAATGGAAAGAGTATGACACAACTGCAAGCCTACTTAGACATGGCTGTCCACCTAAACAGACAGGCCAGGCAAGGAGAGCATTAATCAGAGAAGCAGCCAAGAGGTCTATGGTAACTCTGGAGGAGCTGCAGAGATCCACAGCTCAGGTAGGAAAATCTATCCACAGGACAACTATTAGCCGTGCACTCCACAAATCTGGCTTTTATGGAAGAGTGGCAAGAAGAAAGCCATAAGAAGTCCTGTTTGCAGTTTGCGAGAAGCCATGTGGGGAAAGAAGGTCCTCTGGTCAGAGGAGACCAAAATTGAAATTTTTGGCCTAAAAGCAAAACGCTATGTGTGGCAGAAAACTAACACTGCACATCATCCTGAACACATCATCCCCACCGTAAAAAATGGTGGCGGCAGTATCATGTTGTGGGATGATTTTCTTCAGCAGGGACAGGAAAGCTGGACAGAGTTGATGGGAAGATGGATGGAGCCAAATCCTAAAAGAAAACACTGTTAGAGTTTGCAAAAGACTTGAGAATGAGGCAGAGGTTCACCTTCCAGCAGGACAACGACACTAAACAAAGTCAGAGCTACAATGGAATGGTTTAGATCAAAGCATATTAATGTGTTAGAATGGCCCATTCAAAATCCAATTGAGAATCTGTGGCAAGACATGAAAATTGCTGTTCACAGAGGTACAAAGCTGGCAGAGACCTACCCCAAAGGACTTGCAGCTGTAATTGCAGTGAAAGGTGGTTCTTCAAAGTATTAACTCAGGAGGACTGAATACAAATGCACGCCACACTTTTCACATATTTATTTGTAAAAACTTTTGAAAAAACCTTTATCATTGCTTTTACTTTACAATTATGTGCCACTTTGTGTTGGTCTAAAACATTAAAATCCCAATACATTAACGTTTTTTTGTTGTAACATCACAAAATGTGGAAAATTTAAAGTGGTACAAATACTTTTTCAAGGCACTGTACAACTTTGTACAACTACAACTTTAAACCCTGCACGTTCTTTGGATGTCATTCTTATCCTCCATATTCCATTCTTACCAAGTAACAGAGCCAGAATAAGCATGCAGCCAGTAAAACCAGAACTCCTGTCATGGGCAATTGGCAATAGTAGCTGCAATATTTGACACATATGTTCCCTTTAAAGTCTGTATTGACTGATTGAGATTGGATTGATTCAATGTGTGTTCTATGATATACCATTGAAATAAATGTTATATACAAAAAAAGATCAGATGACTGCAAGGTACAGTATATGCACAGTCCAGTCTTCTAATTTCAGCCTCACTGCTTGACATTTTTACCAGTCTGCCTTCTATATATTTCTTGGAGATCTACAATAACTCTACGGCTATAAAAACATTTAAAAAATTGAATGTTACCCCAGTGAGCAGGATTAGTGCACAAAATATCAAATATAGAACTTTACCTCACAGTACTTCACGTAAATCTCTATTTACAACATATTTGAAAAATAAAATATACAGCAATTTATAAACTCAAGTACTTAAAAATGTAAAAGACAAAGAAAAGATGGGGAAAAGCATAAACTGCAGAGCACATACAGAGCAACTTACAAAAAGTTTTATTTGAGTGCAGAAACAAATGCCTCACACTTAAAATATAATGCAACTGAAATGCATTTTTTACCTATTTTAATTATGGATAAATTTAATTGACATTGGTTAAGATCTTCTCAATCAAGAGATTTTTAGCAACGATAGTCAGTTCAGTGTTCGGTAGCCAGCGACAAGATCATAGGTAAAACCATTATTTTCTAAGAGGAGAAAAATGGACCTGTTGGGCATAATCATTTCCATTTACTAAGTGCAGTAACTCAGGACACCAATCAGAAATCATCTTTTACTGCTTTGTTTTTTACATATACTCACCTTCCTTCACTCTATCGCTGCTCCATATGTTAGAAGCAATGTGAAATACGCGGTATTTCCAAGTATGGGGATTGCATGTCTCTTATGGGGAGCATGTGTGCCTCTCCACTCCCTCTCATAACACAGCCAAGTTGTCTGAGTGACTAACTGCAATGCCCATGGGCTTCCATACAGCAGTAGGGAAAGAGCCCCTAACACTGTGTAAGTTCTGATTGGATCAAGGTCAAATACATTCCCTTAGTTTTAAGTCTGCAGAGTGCTATGTCACTAAACTCTGAAAAATTCATTAAAAATAAAATGTAAGCTGTGTACATATTAAGCAATTCATTCATACACATAGGTTTTTTTTTTTTTTTTCTGATCAGCAAAGCTCATTAGAAACAAATATTTTCAGTCACTGTAATCCTAAATTTGGGAATGATTTGGAAGATTTTGCAGTCTGTCTAAGCAGTTTGATCTGAAGGCTCTATACATAAGCATTGTGATGGAAAAAGGTTCCCTAATCACAAGTAAAACACAGAAAACATTAATAGCATGGGTAAGCCTCATGTTCAGATAGTGAAAATCTAATTGTAGGTGGAGAGCTGCATAAGTATAGTTATAAACGAATGCTATTCCTCTATGAAGAGCACTTGAAAATACATTTCTAGGATAGGAACACTGTGATATTTTCATATGCTCTTGTTTAATGCATTATTAAAACTCGGTCACCATAAGTTACAGGTAAACTAAAAATGACTATATCAACCACAGTGCCTATTTATGCTATTACTTTTCTGTGATTAGGGCTCCAAATCCCTAAAAGCCCAAATCTGGGCTTTTTTTTGCAAGGTATATGCCCCCCCAGGTGTTAAAGAAAATAAAAACAAGCAAAAAAACAAAACAAAAAAAAAAAAAAAAAAACCAGTAAGCTGCAATACTCACCTTTATTAAATATGAGCTGTCCCCTACCCCTATCTGGCCACAAGATGGCCTCAATCCAGTGTAACTCAATCTGGAGACTGAAAAATAACTGACAATGCAGAGCAACATGGCCTCGATCACTGAGCCCTGTGCCCCTTACCACCAGAATACTGATACAGAGATCAGTGCTGATGGCATCACATCAGCACCGCTCTCTACATCATCCAAGAGTGCTGGCAGAAGACCAATGAGGAAGAGGACCCAGTTCATCATGTGACAGGTCAGATGACATAACAAAAAAAAAAAAAAAGAATTGGAGCATTGAGCTTCATAAGTACTATGGAATCAAGTGGAGTCATCAAATGTTCCTATTCTTGGTATTTTCCCATGAACAGGGAAATACTGGTTTACTTGATTCTATATCTGCCGATCTACATTATAAACCTAAAATAATATAAAAAGAGGGTGGGGGTATATGGAACCATTAATAAGTGGTCTTCCCTTGGGTGACCAGCCACTGATACACTGTTGCCATATCTTGCTAAATGTGACAAAGCTATGTATAATTATTTATAAATAAAAAAAAAATGTTGCAATTTTTAAAATGTCATGATCAATTTGCTAGCAAAATAAAAGTAAATGCACATTTATTATAAGTGTGGAAGCATTAAGTCTGCTCTCAAGGTATGTCTCATTTTGCATACATAAAAAAAAAAATACAGAGAAGTCTAGTATAATTGCCTAAGCGGCCAATAAGATAATCTTTTTTAGTCCAGTCTGGTACAGTATAGGTATATTCAGATTTAGTGGTTACAAAATACAGTGAATCATAGCAGTAAAACAATGGCAAAATAAAATGGTCCCTTGCTAAAAAATAATAAAAAAAAATCTTTCATTTCTGTATACATCTCACCACCATAAAACATTTCAAACATGTACATTACTATAAACACACATATTCACTGCAACAGGTAATGAGAGGTCCTTCACCCTGTAATTCATAGAGGTAAAGACAGACAATCTTCAACACCGTCAGCAGTTGTCATGGATACCATGTAAAGCTTAGCGCTGTTTGCAGGTTGTAAAGCTATAGGAATTCCACATAGTTTTCAGGGATAAGTCCAGTCTTTCCGTTGAGCGTCCCTTCTAACCAGCCTGGCTCCTGAGATGGGTGAACTGTGTGAAACAAAAAAGCACAAAGAGGTTACATATGTATACCTTGGTGTAGCATACTTGATTACAGTCCTTACAGGTCATGATATTCTTTGCATTAAAGAGGAACTTCAGTTAAAAAAAAAAAAAAATTATAAGTCCGCAGGTACAAATACTAGCTGCTGACTTTTATTAAAGCGGAGTTCCGGGCACAAAATCGACCTAATCGATTTTGTGTCCATCCGCTTGCTCTTCTTCCCCTGAAAAGGAATTGGATAGTTAGGGTTATTTTTTTTTTTTTTTACTTACCTTGTAATTGTAGATAGAAATACTCACCTATTTTCCACTTCCTCCCTCTGTGGCCGCGGCCCGCGCCGTCACTTCCGGTTTGCAATGATTCCTGGGAGCTGAACGTCATCGCTCCCAGGAATCAATGCGACGGCACCGGCCCCGCTCGTCACTTCTGGTGCGACGCCGCATTCCCTGCTAAACAGCTTCTGGGCATGCCCAGAATCTGTGGAGGAATGCGGTGCCGCACCGGAAGTGACGAGAGGGGCCGGTGAAGGCGCATTCTGGGAGAAGAAGACGCGGAAGAGGACGCAGAAGAGGATCGCGCTGGCTTCAGCTGCCCACAACAGAGATGGCAACGCTGGAGAAGAAATTTTAAAAGTGAGTATTTCTTCTTGCAGGTAAGTGCGAACCGGGACAGATCAGAGGCTAGCCATTGTGGAATGTACTAGCCCTGACTGTACCGGGGGTATGTTCATTGAAAAAACGATTCTGTGCCCGGAACTCCGCTTTAACAAGACACCTACTTTTTGGCTATCGGTCAGGTCTGCATGCTCCTCCCAGATTTATTTTTTCAATGCCTATAGGAGAGTGCTTTTCTGAATAATGCACCCCCCTATCCCTTTCCCACTCTGTACCCGCCTCTTCGTTTCCATTAGTAATCATTTTTGTTGTCTACCTAACCGTTCTGGTGCGACGCCGCATTCCCTGCTAAACAGCTTCTGGGCATGCCCAGAATCTGTGGAGGAATGCGGTGCCGCACCGGAAGTGACGAGAGGGGCCGGTGAAGGCGCATTCTGGGAGAAGAAGACGCGGAAGAGGACGCAGAAGAGGATCGCGCTGGCTTCAGCTGCCCACAACAGAGATGGCAACGCTGGAGAAGAAATTTTAAAAGTGAGTATTTCTTCTTGCAGGTAAGTGCGAACCGGGACAGATCAGAGGCTAGCCATTGTGGAATGTACTAGCCCTGACTGTCCCGGGGGTATGCTCATTGAAAAAACGATCCTGTGCCTGGAACTCCGCTTTAACAAGACACCTACTTTTTGGCTATCGGTCAGGTCTGCATGCTCCTCCCAGATTTATTTTTTCAATGCCTATAGGAGAGTGCTTTCCTGAATAATGCACCCCCCTATCCCTTTCCCACTCTGTACCCGCCTCTTCGTTTCCATTAGTAATCATTTTTGTTGTCTACCTAACCGTTCAAGCGCAACCCCCCTGCTTACCCTGTTTCCTTCGAAAGGCACTTTCTATTGACAATGTGTGATACTCCCTTGGTACAAACTGTCCTAGTTATTTGACATGAAAGTCAAGTTCAACCTTATGACGTGGGGGTCCCTGCACTCCCACTGCACTTGCTCAACTCTTCTTTAACTGAATATTATGAGTTCAAACTCTTCTCCATTTACTTCTCCCATTTGAATGCAAGTCTATGGACTGCCCTATTATATGCTATGAGACAAAGTCTGATGTTAAATCTGTACTCCACAGATCAGATAAACCCCAGCTTCAGGAAAATAATAAAATGATCCCTTGCAGTGGAGGCTGTGGCAGCATCGCAAGATTTATTTGCTTATTTATGCCAAGGGGAACAACAAAAGGAGATGTCTGATCCTCCATTCCCCCCCCCCCCCCCCACAGTGTCTGCACCCCAGCGCTCCACCAGTCTGGGGTTCTGATGTCATCAAGACCAGAGTAGGATGCTGAAGGACAACCCACCACCAGAACATGGGGGAGTGCCGCCTGCCGTCAGACTGGAGTATTAGGTAAAAGTAAACGTGTTTCTCCTCTCCCCTAGACAAAATGAGCATTTAGCCCTTATAGCATGGGCACAGCCCCACTGCAAGGGATTGTTTTTAATAATACTATTATTAATACTGTTAGTTTGGACAGACTTAAAATGTAACTTTGTATGCTGTAATAAAAAATGTAATACATTTCATATGTAAAATAGGATAACTGTACCAAGAGAGCTCTACTCTATTTTTTATTATGCTTGATTCTCCCCGCTCCTATATTCTGTGGATCGGTGCTTTCTCCACCTTTCCTGAAATACTTTTGAATATTACCCTACCAGTCATCAGATCTCCAGTCTTAGGGAGTAGCTCTAAAATAAGGAAGCAAAGTTCCACTCCTCCATCAAGATTGCCACCTCCACACAATGTGGAACAAGGCATAGTACATCAGTAATGGGGAAAGGATCAGCTGCAGAGGGACCACAGGCAACGCTGCTGACTAGTTCTTTTGCCATCTCCTCATTCCACAATACAGGTCCCCTTTAAGAATCCAGCCCTTGATATGCTGTAAGATTTACATCATACATCAGCGTTATTAAAGCTATTTTGGGTGAATGTTATGGCAGATGTGACTTTGGGTGTTAGCAAAAAAAGAAACTATTTAGTATAAAGCATAACCATAAATCTACACAAAAGAATGGTATAGAGCCTAAAACCAAGCGACCATTTGTCTAAAGGACAGAATACAATTTTGATACAGCAGATGCAACGGCATATTTAGGGGTTAATAACAATGGTGTTGCCATAATGTGTGTAGTACACATGGGCTCCAAGGAAATGGGGCTCACTGCACACACTGGGGAAAGTAACTCGATTTGAGGAAGCAGCCATACCTGTCACTTGCAGGTGCAAGGAGATCCATGGCACATATGCTGGCACTGCACCTGCCCTTTGAAGGGGCTATTCAGTGCCGATATTGTGCTGATCTCACGTGACAGACTGAAGTGTCTGCACTCGTAAGTGTGAGAACATCAGCCAGAGACAGCGGGTGTAGCTGGGGTGTTCTGTGGGGGACAGCCAATCTACTCCTTTGAACCTGCCTTCCCTAGACCATCTGTATATGTCCCCATTCCCTTCCCTTAAAGTGTGTTTATAATACACACAGGAGGTGGAGTCCATACAGTAGGGATCCATACAGTCTCTCTTCCAGGTTAGTTTTTTTTTTTTCCAGGTAATTTTTTTAAAGAGTATTTCATAAAATGTTTTTTTAACAAGGGAATAATGAAACTCAAGGGGCACTATATCAAAAGACCTCCCTGTTTAATTTGAAACAAAAGGTACTGCTTTACTGGCCAGGCTGCCACGGTCCTCCCACTACTGCTGGTCTCTTCCTAGCAGATGGTTAAAAGTTTACAGAGGATATTGTGACCTGTGTGCCTCCGTGTATGGAGCTTCTACAACAACATCCCTATGAATAAAGTTAATAACTCCACGGATCACAGTAGGCTTGATAACAGCATTGATCTTAGCGATTTCTATACATTGTAAATTTTAGGATAACAAGAGCCCTCCACTTTGTACATTACGCATTTCTGACCCCTGCAATCTATGGGTTACATATTCCTGATCCTGTATGTTAGATACTCCTGACACCTGCACATAAATACTTCAGCCCCCTGCACAAAGGCTCATGTTTTAGGCCCCTCCCACTGTTAGCATTTTGTTACAGCCCACTGCACACACAACCCCATTCTTCTCCTCTGGGTTTCTTTTCTTAGGGAAGCGAGCCAAACTTATGATCTTGTACACAGGGCCATTGCATTCAGAAAACACCCCCGATCTAGAAGTATGTGTGTTAGAGATTATTCCCCCCTTCCTCATCTTTTCTCCTTATTATTGAGAAACCTCATGGTGGTTTAAGCAATACCTGCAGACATCTATGGTTACTTAAAAGGACTGCTTTCTGCTTTTTTTTCCTGAGAGCAATCCGCTATAGTAGTCCATAGTACAGCAGCACTTTTCGTTTCCAACAACAGAGTACCCTTATTCGAAGAAAGGTGATTAGGATAGACAGTTGTTAGCCTCCCACACAAAAGTCATAGCTAAAAAAAACAGAATGATATCTAGCAGAGAATATTCTCTACAATGAACAAGAGCCACTCTGAAGAAGATTTAGGAAACATGGCAAATCCTTTGCTAAATAAGACATTGATTTGCACTATATCTGCCCCCAACTCTTTTCAGTAACTTGCTTGATAAATCTACACCCCTGTGTAAGACACTCAGTTGTAGGAACTGTCCTCTGCTCCTTGTCATTTTTTCCCTAAATATTTAACGTAGCAATGCATCAAGGAGGTTCCACTTAAAGCAGTATTAAACCCAGAACTAAAATGTAATATATTGCAGCTTACCAATCATTAGATGTGGTGGCTGCATTAGGTTTCTTTTTGGGGGCTTTTTCCCTCTGTTTTCACCTGGTGATCCGGCCAGAACACGCCTCCTGTAATGGGGTGCCTACACTCTGGATGAAGGAGCAACAGAGATACCTTTGGATCACAATCAAAACATTGACAGCCTGGGAGGAGGGTAGTGTTAGATGTACTAGCAGATTTAAATACACTAACCAATTGAAGCCAAACTCCAAGACTTTATAATTAGTTACAGAAAACAGTTTCTTCCTTTTAGGATAATTGTTTTACATACATAAATAAGAGCGGATTGTTGTAAGCACCCCTGTATATTAAATGTTTTGTCTCAACCCTGTAACTGCTACATCTGCAGGATAGCTTGTTCTGTTGAAAAACATGAAACTTGCACTGGCAGGATCACTATGTGAAACAAAAAAGTCTAAAAAAAGAAATTGAATGCAGCCAGTACATCGAAGTAGTAGTAAGCTGCAATATAATAAAGGTTTGCGTTGGGGTTTAATATTGCTGTAAGGCTAAAATCTGAGTAATACAAGCATGGTCTAAGAACCATGTGCATGCTTACTTTGTTCCTGGAGTATTTTATGTATTTCTACTAGATCTGATTTGTGCAGTAATCAAACATGAAGCAACTTGTGGACTTTGATGGAGTTTCCAGTGACAAAGACCAGTTGCTGCTGTTCTCTCTTTCTATACAGGTTGACTGGTCTTACATCCCTCCCCTGTAGCTTTCTGCAGGCAGCCTGCGGTGGGTGGATCTACTGGATCCCACTCACATCTCTGCTCTTTGTACAGGCTATGTGCAGCAGAGTAATAATGCCACCTCTACTTTTACAAGGCAATATGGCTTTGCAAAAGCATTTGGCGCTTGCAATGTGGATTTATATCCTTTGTGTCTTTTGAGGTGTATACAGTATCTCAATGAAAAGTTTTTATGCCTGAAGTTCAGCTTTTACCTCTTCATCCTGTCACTTTGTAATCATGTAGATGAGCATAAATACGAAAAATAGAGAAAATTCTGAAATCGCTTTCAAAATATGGCATTATTTGTATACCACAAAGATAATATGTCAAAACTAAACTCTGGCAAATAAAAGAAAAAGAAAAAAAAAAAACTCTGGTAATCCTTTGTAGGAGAGTGAAGATGAATTACAAAATGCTACACTTATATGAACTCTTACAGAAATACATTAAGGGCTCTGCTTAGTCTGGTTTTGGCTCAATTTGTATGTCTGGGGAATCACAGACACTCGGTACATAATTCTATTCAGCCATTATAGAATATTGATTTGGTTCACTAAAAAAAATTTTTTTTTTCATTCAAATAAAAAACTGAGGTTAAAACTCAATTTGGATTGATCCACTCTCTGCTTTGCTACTGTTGATCATCTATCTGTTGCAACACAGCATCTGGGTAACTGCCTGGGCTTATTTTATTAACCTAGAAAGACCTTTAGCTATATTTTACCCTGATGTTTTCTTCTCCACAGGTCTGAGGACTAAGCACTAACAGTAATGGAACTGCATTAGTCTTTATCCATAGGAAAATATTATAAATCAAACACTATATACTATTCTGTAGCATTCTGGACACGCATTTATAACCGCAGTCAAGAGAGGAAGAAGGATGTGGCTAAATCATTCATTGCTAATTACAACCACAGCAGTCTGTGCATAACTGCTAACAGGAGACAGCCATAAAGGACCTAAGAGCTGGAGGAAAGTGTGATCCTATAAGAGACCCCTCTGGCTGCCTACACATCTATTTGGCTAGTAATTTTGTCAGTTTCTGAGGTTAAATTAATCTTTATATAGTAGTCTTGCCAGCAATTACCTCACCACTTACTACATGTCTAATTTATTATAGACAGGCTGTCCCTCCAAAGCACAATATGGTGCCATTTTTACATTTATAGATATTGGTTTATAAGGGTGGAGCAAAATGTTTCTAAAACTGTATCCATGCTAAAAAGTTTACGTCTATATATTTCTATAAGCAGATATAGACCATAAAACCTCTATTAGAGAATGTGCGCAGGTTTAGAGCTATCAATCATCTGCCCATTCTCCATTCTTAGATCCTGTTCCATTCATAAAAGCTGTAGAATGGCTTTTATGAATGGCGGAGCTGGGCAGAAAGGGTGGGCCTAGTCAGACTCTCTTAACGAGTACACAAACTAGTAAGATTAGGTCAGTTGATTCACAAAAATTCTTCATGGGAAAAAAGCAAGAACATATATATATATATATATATATATATATATATATATATATATATATATATATATATATATATGTTAACTATACTAGGAAAACCAAAAACAGTTCTATGGGGCTTTCTTTAAAAAATATTTTGTTCATATAACCAGGTGCACAGGTACCAGCTACTCTGCACTTGAATATGAGCACACACAAAGGTTTTGGTTAATCTGATGATGGGTAACGTTGTCCCCTTTACTGGCTATACTATTAACATGCTTTTGTGCTACTCTAATTTACCACTGGGTAACAGAAAGATTAGAACACATTTCATCTCCCATAGGAACTATATGACCCACTATAGCATGGGTGTCCAACCTTTTGGCTTCTTCGGGCCACATTGAGTGTAGAGAAATTTTCTCGGGCCGCATATAAAATATATACTATAGTTAAGGTATATAAGTAAAAAAATGCCGCCGCGCCCTTCCCGCGCCACCGCAGCCCCCGCACTAATTTAACACAACTAGAGGATGATCAAATGAAATTGAATCAGTATACAGAGGTTTACTTCTTCTGAGCTATAATAAAGGAACACTCTAATCACCATGACCACTTCAGTGATTTGAAGAGGTCATGGTGGTAGGAGTCAGAAACACTGCACATGCTCCCCTCCCCTTTGAGGCAGCCTCTGCCTAACGTTAGTTGGAAGCTGCTGTGGCCATGCCCCCGACCTGACTTCCTTCCTCCCCAGCAAAAAAAGTCAGGGGGCAGTGGGCCACATTGCCTGAGGTTCCGGGCCGCATGCGGCCCTCGGGCCGCAGGTTGGACATGCCTGCACTATAGTATAGTAATGAACCCCGTCTGATGGGAACAGACTGAAAACAAAAAGGGAGGATGTGTGATTTTGAAAGGAGATATTAAAGGATATGTTCACTTTTACAAAAAAAAAAAAAAAAAACAGTTAACAAAAATATGCACTTTTTTGTGTGTTAGGGACCTGTGAAGCATTGCACCCATGATCAACAGATTGTGGGTTTAATGCCACGGCCCTGCAGACTCTCTGCGTAGCTGTCTACCCACACCTCTGATACAGGCAGGAAGTTACACTCTGAAAGGAAGCTCAATAAACTACCTAGAGTGACTAACAGTGCCCCAGTAGTTCATTGAGAACTAAAAGCAGACAGTGGGACTTGTAGTTTTCCCATTCACAGAACACTGTGAATCGATGACACAGCTGGGTGGGCGGAGCCCCGCATGGCTGCATTTTTTTTAGATTGCGACAGTGAGGGGGGGGGGAGAAGATCCCCCGCTCGCTGTCAAAATGGGGACTGAAGGGGGGTGTGCAGGGGTTGGTGCATTTCTAACACCTTACACCTTGAATATGGGTGCAACATGTAACATTTTACAAATGGTGAACTTACCCATTAAGGGAAAACTAAAAGCCACAATATATTGTAAGGCTAGAAATGCAGTTAATTCATCATCACTATAGTGACTGTATGTCAGTATACAACAGTTTAAGTTGAAATTCTACATACAGAGCTAGTTGTAGGTATGCTTTCTGTGCTTTCACATGCATCTATGCGTGCACAGCCTTGGAATTATGAAAGGAATGAATTTTTTGTAAGTAGAAAGACATGTTACCTTGAAACAAGTAAGGTGGGCATAGAAAACGGTATTTATTAATATGATGAAATGTAATAGTGACTCACCATTTTCAAACATTGTTCCAGCTGTGAATGAGAGTTCAGAGTCATGCTCGGCTTTACATGCATACAAGGCCTTTGCTTTCCTTGGCAAACTAAAAAAAAAAAATTTCAGAAGTACACAGGTGAATTGTCTTCAAGGTGTTAGTAGAAGTATTTTTATAAAAGGTTAAAATGTAAAAACATGGACAGCTATGATTGAGACCATATTAAGGGTTTACAGTGGTGAAGCGTTTACTCCTACTTTAAAGCAAGGGGTTCATGAATTCAGTGTCCACCATGAAAATATTCTCAAAAAGGTCCTTTTTCCCTGTGTTTGCTAGAGTTTCCCCCCACAACCCAAAACATGTTGGTGATATATGTGGCTCCTGATCAAATGGGTCCTAGAATGTGCATGTACTTGGCAATGACATTATATTGTAATGTCAAATAATTATGTGTAGATCGCACAATTCAATTTTTGGGGGTGAATAAACCAGGGCATTTGGTGTAATACTCTGAACTTCAGTTACTGAGGGATATCTGTCAAAGTTCCCAGTTTATGTTAGTACTTCAGGTACAATGTGTGAAAGCATCCATTCTGGTAGACTACTTGTATCTGTATTAGAGGCAGGGTATTTATTTGCACTGAACTTTGCACTTTTGGTGAGTTTAGTGTAAGCAGGGACAACTTATCTACTAAAGAAAACAAGTGAGATCCACACTTTCACACACTATGCACTGAAATGCCCAGCTCATACAGACATTGGCATGGAGACAGACGCCCATAAGGATATGCCCTAACTTGCACCCAAAAAATAAAATAATCAAGCTGCTG
Organism: Pelophylax lessonae; assembly: GCF_965119305.1. NCBI lineage: Eukaryota > Metazoa > Chordata > Amphibia > Anura > Ranidae > Pelophylax > Pelophylax lessonae. Next base: position 351,979,327 of record NC_138771.1, read on the forward strand.
AATCAGGATATAAAGCAAAAAGTAAGTTCAGTCTATCACAGATGCAAAAAAAAAAAAAAAAAAAAGATCATGCATTCAGATGCCAGACAATCAGAAGTCTTTAATGTAATAATGAAAAGTATTTCAGTTGCATGGAACTTGAGGGACAGTTTATTGGGTATGCCAGTCTAGTAATAGAGGGGTGACCATAATTAACAACCATACTCAGTTATGTTATAGCATTCAAATGATTCTGATTTGATATTAAGAAGTCTTATGTGTGTCAAAACAATGCTGCAACATCATAAGCACCTTAAGCACCAAGGCAAGGCAGTGCCAAATCAATTAGATCAAACTGTTCATGCTTACGGGGTGGAGGGCTGCAGATCAGCTTTAAAGTAGAACTATGGTTTAAACTTTTTTTTTTTTCATTTTGGGTAGAGTAATGCCTCGTACACACGCGTCGATAGTTGGCCGTGAATTTTCGGCCAACGTCCGATCAGCCGATTTTCGGCTTGTTAGTATGATGCTTTCGACAACCGACTCCGACTTTTCGGCTGAATAAAATCTGGTGTGCAGGCTATAAAATTTTTGTTGGCCGTCACCACAACGGCCGATTTTCCGTCAGTCAGTACAGGTTTCGGCAGACAAAAATCTGATGAGCAAGACTGGGCATGCTCAGAGATGAAAAAACACACGGAAAGTAAACCAGCACATGACATCACTTCTGAAGTAGATTTTTGTTGGCCGAGAAAATTTGTGTGCAGTCTAGAGCACATTTCAACCAACACAAGAACACTGGACAAAAGTCGGCCGATCGGTCAGCCGATAATCGTTGCGTGTGTACGAGGCATAAGGGAGGATTATAACAGCTGTGAAATTTCTGTTCGCCATCTGTGTCCTGTTGCAGAGATTTCCCTTCACTTCCTGTCTCATAGACAAACAGGAAATAAAAGGAAATCCCTGCAAATTAAAGGAATTCATTGGGGACCCCCAGGTCACCAGAACTAGTGTCCTCATTGGAAGATCCCCCCCCCCATTACTTTTATGGGGACAACCCACAATTTGAGATTTTCTTTTACTTTCACTTTAAGTGATAATGGTAAATAGGACAAATAGAGAGCAAATCTCCTTAAAAGGGGCACAGGCAGCAATAAAAACAGGTGTTGTAATCCATCTCCACTCTATCCAAAACAACAAAAAAAAAAAAGAAATGGGATTTTGGACTTACTGTAAAATCCATTTCTCTGATGTTCATTGACGGACACAGCTCCTTATCTTCTTGACCATTGGTTTATACTGCCCCCTACAGGAGTAGGACACTAGGCAGACAAAAACTTGACTACGCCTATGGGGTAGTCCCAGGGAGTATACTCTTACTCTCTGCTATAGGTATTCAGTTTTGTTACAAGCAGTGTCAGAAGAAAAAAACCCAACTCAATAGAGGGGCGGGTGCTGTGTCAGTCAATAAACATCAGAGAAATTGATTTTACGGTAAGTCAAAAATCCCATTTTCTCTTTAGTTCATTGACGGACACAGCTCCTTATCTTCTTGACCATTGGGACGTCCTAAAGCAGTGTCAAACATGAGGGGTGGGAAAAACAAGAAAAAATTCCCAAGGCTAAACCGTAGCCAACCAGGTAACATGTAGCTCAACAATAAACAACTGGAGCTCACCTAGAAAAAAACAATACACCCTCAAAAAGGACCAGCAGCCTGCAAAACCTTGCGGCTGAAGGAAGCATCGGCAGATGCCAACACGTCCACTTTATAAACTTTTGTGAACTTGTACACAGATGACCAGGTAGCCGCCTTGCAAACCTACATCACTGATGCCTGATGATGGAAAGCCCAGGAGGCACTTAGCGCCCGAGTAGAGTGCGCCTTAAACAGGGAATTGAGGAACCGGATCCTAATGGAATAAGCCTGAACCACACAGTCTGTCGGAACCATGTGGAAATGGTTGCAGCAGAAGCAGCCAGACCTTTGCGACGTCCATCCGTGAGGACAAATAGTGAGTCTGACTTCCTAAAATACTCCGGAGCTGCCAAGTACACCCTTATTGCCCGAACCACATTCAGGAAATGCAAAGCAATTTCCTTAGGATACTAAGACCTGAGACACAGGGAAGGCATAATGATATCTTCATTCAAATGAAAATCAGAGAAGACCTTCGGAAGGAACGACGGACATGGACAAAGAACCACCTTATCCTTGTGAATCACCAGGTAAGGTGAATGACAAGACAGCGCCGCCAGCTGCACGCAGAAGTGATAGCCACCAAAAAGGCAACCTTCTGGGATAATGTAAGCAGGGGAACCTCCCGAATATTTTCAAAGTAAGGATTCTGGAGAACCGACAACACCAAATTGTGGTCCCACGGCGGCAACAGAGACCGCACTGGAGGAACCAAGTGCCTCACACCCTGGATAAAGGTATGCACCAAGGAATGTGTGGCCAACTGACGTTGAAAGAAAAACACCAAGGACGAGACCTGACCCTCGATGGTACTCAAGGCCAGGTGCTGCTTAACCCCCTGTTGGAGGAAAGCCAAGATCCGAGTCACCAAAAAGGAGCGGGGGTGAACCCTGAGGAATTTACACCACGCAATGTATGACTTCCAAGTACGATGGTAAATCTTCCTAGAAGTAGATTTTCTAGCTTTTAACAGCGTAGGAATCACTGATTCAGACAACCCTCTATCCTTCAGCACCTGGCTTTCAACAGCCAAGCCGTCAGCGACTGTAAGGCAGGATGGCCCTTGAGACAGCAGATCTTACATGAGAGGAAGTCTCCAAAGAACATTGGCGACCAGCTGTACCAGATCAACGTACTAAGACTGGCAAGGCCAGTCTGGAGCCACTAGGATGACCAGAATCCCTTCTGCCTCGATACTGCGCAGGAGTCTCGGCAGGAGCTTGAGAGGAGGAAAGGCGTAAATCAGACGATACTGACTCCAAGGACCCACCAATGCGTCTGTGGCGTTGGCTAGAGGATCCTGAGACATGCACTTTTCTGTTGAGGCGAGAGGCCAACAGATCCACCTCGGGAGGACCCCACTGGGGAGACAACTGATGAAACGCCTCCGGATGAAGTGACCACTCCCCCTGGTCAAACGCCTCCAGTACCTTGACAGGTAGCCTGGACTCTCCAGAGTCCAGACCCCCTGAGCACACTGTGTGCTGAAGACGCCTCCCATACTGCACAGGCTGGCGTCCATGGTGATGAGAATCCATTACAGGGAAGAAATGATTTTCCCTGACAAAGTGCTGGAGAACGAAGCCACCAAACCAGGGATCCCCCTCTTACTTCGGCTCAACAGGATCAGATTGTCTAGAGACTGAGGGTCCTTGTTCCGATCTCATGTGGAACTGTGCAAACAGAACTGCCTCAAAAGGTAGACACCATCAGGCCCAGCACCCGCATGCAAGTCTGCAGAGATGACCGTCTGCTGGACAGCAGCAGCTGAACTGCCTCTTGCAATTTCTGAAGTTTTTCCTGAGGAAGAAACACCAATACTTTTGTGAATAACTGAGGAGTGGAGGCGAGACCAAAGGGTAACGCCACAAACTGATAATGCTCCTCGCCCATGAATTCCATTCACATCTTGCTTTCCTTGCTAGGAACTGTAAACAGGTTTGCATAAAAACCTTGAAAACGTTCTGATGTCAGAACCAGAACAATCACCCCTTGAAGTTACAAGTCTTCACTGCCCTATAGAGATACCCTAAGCGATCCGGGAACAAGTGCAGGTTGGAAGGGAAGAACCTTTCCTGAGGGTAAAATCAAAACTCGATCTTGTAGCCAGAGCAAATGACTTTGTGGACCCACTTGTACTGGATCAGGGAGATCCACGGATCTGAAAACCAGCAAAAGACGTCCCCCCACCCCAGATACGGGTGAAGGCGCCCCCTCACGTAGAGGAAGTCTTGTCAGCAGGGCTGACAGAACCCGCTCGGGGCTTTTCGGACCAAAACCTCTTAGAACCCCCGGCGGAGGCCCTAAAGGGCTTAAATCCCTTGTCTTGAGACCCTGAGGAACGAAAAAGTTTGTGAGCCGAAAAGAAGGGTCCCCTTGCCCTTGGGAAGCCTGAGGAAGAAGAGTACTCTTTCCCCCTGCGAAGCCTTTGATAAAGTCATCCAAGGAAGCTCTAAACAGGCGATCCAACACAAGTGGAAGATCAGATAAGGGCTTCTTAGAAGCCTGGTCCACAGACCAGCATTTTAGCCAGATTATATGCCGCAGGACCACCGCTGAGACAGACAGTCTAGAAATCAAGCGAGCGACAGCCAAAGAGCCTCACAAACTGTAGCCCTTGAACCAACTGATCCGCCAGCTCCATGGGGGGGGGCTGTTCCCCCTCCAGGTCCCAGCGTAGAAGTTTTGCTCACTTTGTCATAGCTTGCGACACCAGGGCAATAGTAAACACCGGTTTAAGTGCCGAACAAGCCACAGTGAGCATACGGCGGGTCAAAGCCTTTCCGCATCCTATTCAGCTAGGTATGTGAAAACCAGGGACTCTTCAACTGGGATTACAGTTGCTTTATTCAACCTGGAAACCAGGGAGTCCACTACTGGAAGAACCGTCCATTTTTAAGGAGGGAATCCGCATACGTATACCGCATCGCAAAATGCTTAGGGATTGCAAAGGTGCGTTTCGGGCACTCCCACTGTTTTGAAGGCAGGAAAGGTGAACACATTCACCGCTTTTGAGGATCTGTGGATGCCAAACGTGACCTGGGCCTCCGATGCATTAGTTGCATCATTCATCTTTAAGGTTTCCCGCACGATACAATCAGTGCATCCACTAGTGCCTTTTCATGTGCGGCTAGCAGAACAGAGGAATCATCCTCACTATCTGAGCACGCGGGGTGCGTGGACGCAGACCCCAAAGGGTAACTCGCATCCTGCTGAATCAGATTCTGGATCTTATGAGACAGAGGAAGCAGGTGAAGGCGGGGGTGCTTTTTGCTAGCCTGTTTGCCCAGGGCCAAATCTACCTTGGACACCAAGGGCTCCAGGACCGCCTTCAGTGCAGTCAGTTTTGCGGACCCGGAGGGCCCGACAGCCTCAGAGAGGGCATCAGGTGATGAAATATGCTCCAGGGACTCCATGAGTAGAGAGGGGAACCCACACAAAAAAGGTGTAGAACACTGTAAGGGACATCCCACTGCGCCGTGGCACCACAAGACCCCCACACAGAGCACTACAGAGGGAGAGAAAACCTCACAAAAGGACTCACCCCCACTACTGTACTCACAGCACCGAACTAAGGGGGTCGGACCTTCCCAGGGAGTGGGATTCACTCGTCCATTTCAAAACCCTCCAGGGGGTAAAGGGGGGACAGCTACTCACCACACCAGGAACAGGGTGGGCACCAGGGTGGGCATTGATCCGGACAGACCACCGCTCCATTGTTATGGGGATGCTTTTGGCCATCCGGAAACACTGCGACTCAGGCCAAAGCCAGTTCGTATGCGCCCTCGCAAGACGTTTAACTCGCAGGCCAGCCCCCGTCCAGTGGGGCTATGCCTCGGCCGACCTAGCGTGGAGCTGTAGTCTGCACATGCTCGCTGGTCGGACTGGGGGGACCCTAAGGATCTAGATTATCCAGTTCGTCGCCCAGTCCAACACTTGATTGTAGCTCAAACAGGAACAAAATAATAAAAAAAAGGAAAAGAAATTCCATTTAAAAAGAAAACATTGCCAGGACCAGAGATCCCAGCAAGGAACTAGGTCCTTACTCCTGACTAGGCAGAAAAAAAACTAAATACCTATAGCAGAGAATGAGAGTATACTCCCTGGGACTAAAAATATAAATCACTAGTGTCACGCAATTAAAGTGTTTCCAGTGTATAAATAAATAAATGCAAATAAATAAATTATCATTTGCTAATCTTCAATTAGGTAATCATATAAATATATAAAAGTGCTGGATTATCAGGTGTTAACAAATCAGGCAGAATTGTGACCAAAATAGTGAAATATAAATATATAAAATGCCAAAATTCATATATAACTTCAAATATTTCATATAATTAGGTAAACAACATACACTCATAAAAAGTGACAATAGTGCTGTGAACGATCACCTCCGTGATTGAATAAATAATCCACTTAAAAATAAAAAGAGTGATCAAATAAACAGTCCAATTTCAAAGTGAAAAAGTGTATCAGAGCAAATCCTCCGTGGTGAATTGCACCTTCACCTCAAACTCCCTGGGTGAATGGGTCTTGAACTAAGCTCCAGTGACCAAGCAATTAAGCCTGGTCTAATGTGCAGTATACCCTTTCCGAGTCATCTCTCTTGGATCAAAGTTGGTCAATCGATCCCCCCAGATGAGGATCCTACTCTGGATGGATTCCCCTTTGATCGATCGGTGTGCCAAAAAAAAAAAAAAAAATCTCCAATAGTGCTTACATCTTTTAAAACTCTGCTTCCTCTCTCCTCTGAATGTATGCAGCTGCTGTCCAAGCCCCTCCCCTACCCTACGCGTGATGACAGAGGGACATGTGTCTTCTTCAGGGTGATATACTTCCTGGGACTGCCCCATAGGCATAGTCAAGTTTTTGTCTCCCTAATGTCCTACTCCTGTAGGGGGCAGTATAACCCAATGGTCAAGAAGACAAGGAGCTGTGTCAGTCAATGAACGAAAGAGAAAACAAGTTTTGCCTTTAGTTATACCTTAAGTCTAGGAAATTTTTACAACTATATTTGTGATTTGACCAGTTTGTTGACAAAATTTGGTTAAAAAAAAACAAAAAAAAAACAAAAAACACAATACTCTTGGTGAATCGACTTGTTACTTGAACATAATAATATTATTATTTTTTTTTTTTTTTTATGGCATCGATTCGGTTATGGCCAGAATTGTACACATATGGACCTAAGAAGACTTCTGGGCTGGCTCTGTATATTTTCTACTTTAATAAAACAAAGTTTTTTTTTTTGAAGATGAAGTGACAACTTGGTAATACGTTAGCAATACCTTTTGGCCTCTTGCACATGGAAGCCTAAAATTTGCAAATTTTTAGGCATTTAGGTAGCTATAGTTTTTATTGGGCTTGCACACACAGCCACTTAAACTTGTGCTGCATTATAAATCAGTAAAAATATGCACATACACCATACTCCCTTAATTAAAAAAAAAAAATCCAAGAATTTTATTGCAACTGTATACGTGAACATGCGCATGTGCTGCTATACAGCTCATCCTCATGCTTTTTTCTTTTACTTTCAGTCTGTTTTATTATAAAGTTTAAGGTACAAATATACATACAAAAGTGAAGCCAGAGCACATATTATAACAAAGCGTAAAAGACATATCATAACAATAAAAAAACGGGAGATAAGTAAAATACCACAGTAACAGGGGCCAACCCAACGCAGCACACTGTATCACTCCAGCACTAAGAGAATCCCTAAAGGGTTGCCAGCGTAATCGACAGAAATTTCTAAACAACTGCAGATAATGACTCCATGAATCTGACAAAGTGCAAGTTATAGGCCCTCGTGTTTTTTTTTTTTGCTGGGAATATCTGATGTTTATACATCAGTACCATGTGCAAGTACCCCTGATGTGCATCTTTAGGATTCATTTACACGCATTTACAAGTGTTTTTTATTTACGGATCTGAATGCAGCTGCAGGGAAGCAATGGAGAAGTTCACACAGATGCATAAACATGCACTGTGTTCAAATCGATAACATAAACATAATAAACAAACAAAGAAGCCAATTTTATGCAAGTATTTACTGATCATTACACAGGAAATTTTGTACTAGAAAAAAAAAAGTGTAACAGGATCAGTAAAGTTTTTACAGCCATGTCAATGTAGGCTTACACAACCTCTGCTGTAGAAATAGGGAGAAAGGTTTTAGCCTTTAAATTGGTTGCACTTTAGAACTGTCAGAGAAACAGTCACAGAAAGCCATTCTTTAATTAACCTCCCTGGTGGTATGATTCTTTTGGATTTTAGGTGCTGAAAGCGGTACCATTATTTTGCATGTAATTCTTGTGAATGAGCAGCCCAAACCAACTGTATACATTTATTATATATATATATATATATATATATATATATATATAAATAATGTATACAGTTGGTTTGGGCTGCTCATTCACAAGAATTACGTATATATATATATACATACATATATATACACTGTATGTATATATATATTTACTGGGGGCACTGAGGGCACTGGGGGGCAAACTAATGTGATTTTATTTTATTTTGAATGGTATCAGTGTGTTTGGTGTGTTTTTACATTTGAATTTGCCGCCGGTTCCACCCCCCTGCGAACGTCATGTTGCAGGAGACGGAATCCGGGGCACGGAGACGATCGGGAGGAAGATCCGCCGCTAGACACCGCCGGACACATCGCTGGATCCCGTGACAAGGTAAGAAACCTCTTTTACAGGATCCAGCGATACTTCTGGTGGTACCCCGAGTGTGGCTCGGGGTTACCGCTATTGGCTCTGAAATGTAACCCCATGCTCGGGAATACCGCTAGGAAGTTTAAAGCTGAACTCAAGTGATGATATATTTTGTATACTCAGACTGGGCCTGTCTGACCCAATGCAAGTATGCATATGTGATGCCCGATCATACTCTGTGGAAGCTGTAAATCATTGAAGTAAGCTCAAGTTACTACAGTGATGGTTGCAATCTTCTGAGTGCTGTGCCCCTGGCATGACTGCAATTCAGAGAAGCCCTTGCATTTGTTTCTTCAATAAATGCAAAGCATTCTTTGTTTGGACAAGGTAGAAATTGTGACATCATTGGTAAAAATCCTCCCTGCTGTGTCTCCTTCACAATTAGTGGATACTGCCCTGAGCTATCTTCCGGCGCTGTGAAGGTACACAGCAGCAGCTGCTACTGAGAAAAGTTGTGCTGCCCGCCAAACCCCTCTTCCTTCTCCTTCATTCACAAAACTCTCACACAATGCATCATGTTCTGTAAATGGAGGAGGAGCCGTGGAATGGCAGGATTTCCACTGCCCATTTACAGAATGAGATGCATTGTGGGAGTTTAATAATACAAGCAATAGGACTGGAAAAGAGGGCAGAAGGGAGAGATGTGTGCATCTCTTTCTCTTTTCCAGTCGGGGGGCGGCGTGATTGACAATGAATCTACACTGGTGGGACATTTTCTAAAACTTTCAATAAAGGACTTGTCAAAAACTTGTGTTGTGTCTTTACTCACTTTTCTGGCAAATGGGTAGAGGTACCATGTACCCCATACTTATTCACATAGGGGGAGAAAGGATCTGGGGGTCAACTAATTAAAGGCATGTGGCATGTGTTGAGGGCACGTGGACTGGTCTGGTTCAGGAGGGGGGGGGGCACTTGCTCGTCCCCCTCCTTTCCTGACCTGCTAGGCTACATGCTTGGATAAGTGTCTGGTATGGATTTGGGGGGGGGGGGCCCACACTGTTTTTTTATTTACATTTTGGTGTGGGGTTCCCACCTGAAGGGGTTGGTATGCATTGGAGGGGGGACCCCACGCCCTTTTTTATTTTTTATTGCTGGCATTCTTTTTTTTACGTTCAGCTGTCAGTGGGGAAACCAGCTGACAGTTGATGAGTCATCAGTTGTTAAGGACGCAGTGGCTGGCTTAAGATGCACTTAACCACCAGCTATTCTTCACACGGAATTTGAATTGATCGACCGATTCAAATTTGAATCGTTCTGAGAATTTGTAATTGTTTAGAAAATAAAGAACCCAAACAAATACATTTAGTGTCTTTGTGGAGCACAAAACAAAACAATCACATTGGTTAAAGTCAAAGTTGTAACAAAGTCGAACTCATCCAAAGTCGCAGGGTAAAAAGTTACAATGGAAATTGCACAATTTTTAAGTCGCACAAATGTGAATGGACTGTAGATGTCTCTGCCCAGCAATGCACTCATCATACTCCATGCTGCACCTTTGATGTCATTTTCAAAATGAGCAATTAGGGATATGTGGAATGTGTGTAACATACAACAAGTCTACGACACACTATGGCAACACAGAAAAATTCACTGATGTGCATTTGTAAATTCTTTGTTTAATTGGTGTTGTCATGCCAGTAGTACATAAATCAAGAGACAACCATTTATTTCTTCAGCTATTCTAAAATTCCAAACCTAGGATCATAAGTATAATTCAGCTGTCAAATAGTCACAAAATCCCTGCTTCTAAATCTAGATTGAGATAAATGTGTGATATTTTTCAGCTCTTTTGAGATAAATGGGTTGTGACTAACGGGTACATTCAAATGAGAAAGGGAAAGTGTTTGGGACTCAGTGCCTAAATTTGGCTCTGGTTTCCATAATTAGGGTTAAAAAATCTATTTGTCCATAGCATGTGTATGAATGTGAGTTAGGGACCTTAGATTGTAAGCTCCTTGACTACAGAGACTGATGTGAATGTACAAGCTTCTCTTGCAGATGTATCAGTTACAGGGTACAGGGATGAGACAAACCATTTACGGTACTTACAGTAATCAGCTTTTTTTTTTTTTAAACCTTTATCCCAAAAGAAAAAAAAACAAAAAAAAACGATATGCTTTAACAGCATTTTAAGTGTTAGCTGGAGTTTGGCTCCAATTTGTTAATGCATCTAAAGCCATCCATAGATTAGTCTTTTTTTCCTTTAACCAGTGTGCTGAACGAAATAAAATGACCCGGATTGCCCCATCTACCCAGCGCCTGTGATGCTGATTGAGCAGAAAAATACCGACAGGCTGGCTGTACAGAAATCAATCAGTAGATCGACTTCTGTACAACCAGCCTGCCCAAACGTGAATCGAAATTTGGCTGTTCCCTGCTGAACTTCATTTTATATATGGCTGGCTTTACACTCTCCTTACCCCAGATTATCAATGCTGTTGTCTAAAGGTGCCCCTTCATCAAAGTGAGGGCACCGTAATGCAAACGGTGTGCTACTATAACGGATACATTTGTGTGTGATGTTTTGAAAAAAATTGGATTTTTGTACTTCCCGTAAAATCCATTTCTCTGAGTTCATCGATGGACACAGCGCTCCATAAATCATAACTACTGGGTTATATTGCCTCCTCCAGGAGTAGGACTAGGCAGAACAAAAAACACCTGGCTACGCCCATAGGCCATCCTCAGCTGGTATATAACCCCCCTCTCTGCTAGTTTAGTAGCAAGCAGTATTAGAAGTATCAGAGCTCCATAGAGGGGTGGGTGCTGTGTGTGTCGAAGAACTCAGAGAAATGGTAAATTATGGTAAATACAAAAATCCATTTTCTTTTTTGTTCATCGACAGACACAGCACTCAATAAATCATAACTACTGGGACGTCCAAAAGCAGTGCCAAAAGGAAAATGAGGGGTTGGGAAAATACCTCAAGGCTAAACATAAGAGCCCTTAACCAGGACACAGGAGCCTTAACCGGGTTACAGGAGCCCCATCTGAAAAATAAAGGTTTAAAGAAAAAATCCCCCTCAAGAGGGAACAGCCCCTCTTAAACAGCACCCCACAAAACATTGGCATCTGCGGATGCTTCTTTTGGCTGCAAAGTATCTACCTTATAGAATTTCGTGAAGGTATGCACGGATGACCAAGTGGCCACCTTGCAAACTTGCGATATTGAAGCCTGAGGACGGAAGGCCCAAGAAGCGCTCATTTCCCGAGTAGAATGCGCCGTGACAGGGAAAGGTGGAACCTGGCCTTTAATGAAATAGGCCTGAGTCACCGTCTGTCTGATCCATCTGGAGATGGTAGCCGAAGAAGCGGCCAGCCCTTATCTTGCTCCGTCTGTAACCACAAAAAGCAAGTCTGACCTCCGAAAAGACTCAGTAGCTGCCAGATACACCCGAATCGCACAAACCACATTCAAGGTATGCAAAGCAAAATCCTTGGGATGAGCCGGCTTGGGACACAAGGAAGGCAACACAATGTCCTCATTCAAATCGAAGTCAGAAACAACTTTGGGCAGGAATGATGGACAGGGACGAAGAACCACTTTATCCCTATGGACCACTAAATAGGGACTGCAACAGGATATACCACCAAGAATGTCACCTTCTGGGATAATGTAGGCAAGGGAATCTCCCGAATATTCTCAAATGGAGGCTTCTGGAGAACCAAAAGTACTAAATTTAAATCCCATGGAGGCAAAAGAGACCGTACAGGTGGAGCCACATGTCGAACCCCCTGAATGAAGGTACGAACTAAATAGTGCGTGGCTAGGGGTCGTTGAAAGAAGATTGGCAAGGCAGACACCTGGCCCTTGATGGCCAACTTCTGATCAACGCCCTGTTGAAGAAAGGTTAAGATTCGAGCCACAGAAAAGGATAGAGGATGAGCGCCAATCGACTCATACCAAGAAATGTACGCTTTCCACGTACAATGGTATATCTTGCTGGAAAACTACTTACTTGACTTCACCATAGTAGGGATCACTGATCCAGACATACCTCTATCCCTCAGTACCTGGCTTTCAATAGCTAGGCCATTAAAACCAGCTACTGTAAAGTAGGATCGTAAATCAGCCCTTGGGACAACTGGTCTTCTCTGAGAGGAAGCCCCCAAACGACGTTTAAAGCCACCAGGATGATTGGAAGATCCTCACTCTTGATACCTCGCAGGAACTGCGGAAGAAGCCTTAGCCGAGGATGATACTGTCCTTACCGTGGCCCTTGGACGCCTGGGGCACCTGTCAGAGGACCCCATGACCTCATCACGAACTTCAGAATTATAATCAGACCTAGGTAATTTGATTCCATGGAATGGCATAGGGGGGACCTTAGGTAGTTCGGACATTACCTGAACCTTTGCAGGAAATAAATCCGCACAAGGACCTAAAAAACTTGAAAAGAACAAGCTTTGCCCCCCTTTCTGGATACCCCCAAAAGAAACAGTTTGCGGATTTCCTTGACTTGCACTAACGAAGCCCACGGGGCCAGAAACCCGTGAGGATGTCCCCCTATCGCAAAAATGGACAGACCTTCATGCTGAAGGAGTCTTGTCTGCCAGTCCGGAGAAGCTAGCTCTAGGCTCACCAGACCAAGGTAGCTTGGAACCTCCTGGGGAATATTTGAAAGATCTATTTCCCTTATTCCCAGTCTCAGTAATTTTCTATGGGTTGAGAAGGGGGGCCCTCGAATGCGACGAGGCTCCTTCCCCTTCCTGGATTGTGGCAGTAAGGTACTCTTCCCCCCTGTGATACCCTTAAGGATGTCATTCAGGGTAGCTCCAAAAAAGTGATCACCTTGAAAAGGGCAGATCAATGAGAGCTTTCTTAGAGACTTGGTCTGCGGACCAATTCGTAAGCCACAGCCCGCACCTAATCCCCACCGCTGAAACAGAAAGTTTGGACAGCACAGGAGCTGTATCCAAAGCTGCATCACAAGTAAACGGAAGCCCATGGACCAACTGGTCTGCTAAATCAACATAAGCAGCGGGAACCTGCTCACCCCCCAGGCCCTGGCTCAAAAGCTTGGCCCATTCAGATAGGGTTTGAGACACCAGGGCTGAGGCAAAGACTGGCCGCAATGCTGAACCAGCCATAGTAAACATGCTGCGTGCCACATCCTCCACTTTCTTGTCAGTCGGGTGCTTAAAGGATGGGGATTCCTCTACTGGGATCATGGTTGCTTTATTCAACCTGGAAACAGGAAAGTCCACCACTGGTGGACTAGCCCAATTTTTTAAAAGTGACTCCCTAAAAGGGTAACGTACAGCAAAACGTTTGGTTACCACAAAGGGTAATTTTGGTTGTACCCATTCCAATCTGTCAAAATAAAGGCACATACAGTAAGGAAACACCTTTGGCGAACGATGCGACTTGTGCGTACCAAACGACACAGTCATGTCCGGCTACATCAGCAGTATCCTCCATTTTTAAAGTCTCAGCTCTGCAGTGATTAGTGCATCTACCAGCGCTTTTTCATCCGCTCCTGTGACCATAGAGAAATCATCCTCACTATCGGATGGATCAGGGGGTGTGATATTAAATCCCCCTGGGCGGGCCGCGTCCACGGCGGCATCAGGCTCAGAATCAGATGAGACAGCCTGAGCAGGGGAAGGCAGGGAATGCTTCCGCCCTTGACACTAAAGACTGTAGGTCCACCGTCACTGCAACCATGGGAAGCTGGGGTTCTGAGGGACCTGCCACCTCCATGAGGGGGGTCAGTGGGGGGGGGGGGGGAGAGTTGACCCTGAGGCTCCATAAGGAAAGGAAGACCTTGCAGTACAATAATAGGAACCCCAAAGACTCACCCTACCGACCAGAGGAACACAGAGAATTCAAAATCAGCATCATCATGGACGCTATCCCTGTTCATATTTCCCGGGTACAGGAAAAGGAAATTAAGGAGAAAAAGGAAGAGGAGGAGTTTCGGCATCCCCACGAGGTTTCAGCTGTTTCTGACATCATCAGGCTACACAAACATGGCCGCCAACCGGAGACCAGCCAGACTAAGGGAAAATGGCCACCATCAGCTACAAACACTGTAGCATGCTGCCAGGATTTTTCTTGCACCCTCTGCAAGGGGACTCCCCCTGAAGGTAAGACACATGTTTAGGGGAGACTCTGCTGTAGACTCTGCACCAGTCTCTGCACTGGGACCCCCTGCACTATACCTACATTGCAAACAGCAGGGTATTCACCTAGTGGTTTCCTACACTGGTGCCCCTCCAGACTACCAGGGCAGGACACACACTATCCCAGGACCCTTACAGAGTGGGGGAGACCCCAGGGGTCTCTGCTGAATTCTCTGCCCTGTGACCCCCACCAGACTCTAGGTCCAATCAGGGGGGAATGGGAGTGGGGGAAGCCCGGCTCAGTGAGGGATTTAAAAATGGGAGGAGGGAACCTGCAGGCAGGCCCGACTGTCCCTGGAGGTTACCCATGTCCCCTCCCCCCAAGAAAACTACCAAAAGGGGAGAGGGGGGACTGTACTTACCCTTCCATGGTGTGGGTAACACTCCAGACAGAACTCTTCGCCACCGAAGTAGGGAAGCTGTCGGGCAAGGGACCCCTGCGACTCAGACCCAAGCCCGGTCGTATGCGACCCTGCGAGACGTTTAATTTGCGGGCCAGTCTCTGTCCTTTTCTTGAGGCTATGTCAGGGCTGACCTGGCACATAGCTGCGGTCTGCACACGTTAGCTGGCTGGGCTGGAAGACCACTGGATCTAGATTATCCAGCCCGTCGCCCAGCCAAGCACTTCATTGTGGATCTCCCAAGAGAAAAACAAAAAAGATGTAAGGAAGGAGAAAATTGCTTGGACCAGAGATCCCAGCCGGGAGCCTAGGTCCTTACTCCTGACTAGACAGATTAAAACTGATTACCTAGAACAGAGAGAGGGGTTATATACCAGCTGAGGATGATCTATGGGCGTAGCCAGGTGTTTTTTGTTCTGCCTAATCCTACTTCTGGAGGAGGCAATATAACCCACTAGTTATGATTTATGGAGTGCTGAAAGAGAACTTACAGGCTTACTGGCAGGATCACCTTGTAGAAATAAGGGAAAGGAAGCCTAAAAAAGGAAACAAATCCAGCCAGCACATCCAATGATTGGTAAGCTGCAATATATTACTTTTTTGGATTTGGGTTTAAAGGGAAATTCCAGTCAAAAATTAAATTTTTCCTATTAATAGTATGTTAAATATCTTTAATATTATTCATTTTTTGGCTAGCTGCTTGTGGAGCTTAGAAAGTCTAAACTAAGCTGGACAAACAGCTTCTTCATGTTCTTCACTGACAACTCTATTTCCTGTTATCTGAAATTTGCATGCTGCCTTTTACTTCCTGAAAATGTTGTCCTTCTCTCTTGCCCAGGCATGCCTACTATTCATTACAACCGCCCCTGTCCTGCCCAGCCCCGGCCAGCCCCACCCCCATCTCCCTAGTCAGACAAAGAACGATATCCTCTTGTCTTCAAAGCCTTGTTTTGACTAACAGCTTCCTGAAAGAGAGAGAGAGAGAGAGCAGACAAGCAGGCATGGTATGTTATGCTCACTGCATGTGGCTAAAGCAGCACATGGCACACACAGAGAGGCACAAACTTCTTACAAACAACGTCGTCACTTCCGAAAATTAATTATTCATGTTGGAACATGCCAAGCAGCTGGGGAGTAATGCCACTCCCAGCTGCTGTAAAAGACCGAGGGAGCTGAGGAAATAAAATCACGTGACCAGAGCACTTTTGAACAAATATAAGGTACAAAGAAAGCTTTTTAATTTATTTGCACAATAAAGATCAATTTTAAAAGCTGATTACATGTCAATAATGATTTTAGTGTGCTTTCCTGTAGTATTCCTTTAATACCGCAATAAATAGAGGTTTCCAAAGGAGCCCAACTGACTGGCACTGTACAGTTCTTCAACTACTCAGAAACATGTTCTCTAAGAAGCATACCCAATTGAGCTTTACTGGCTCAAATTACTGCTATGGGTGTTGCTGGTTACTGGAATGCTCCTTGTAAACTGCAGAACAAGAGCCTCTGGACAACATACCTGGACCAAAAACAGCCCATATCAGCTTCCCCTCTACCCACAACTGCCCTAGGCACCTTTTACCACCACTCAGGGGGATCAGATTCTGTGGAACCCATTGTGACTTGTGTAGCCTTACAAGCAAAAAAAAAAAGTAATACCTCTACACCAGTGTTTTTCAACTAGGGTTCCTGCTATAGGTTGCTAGGGGTTCCTTAACCACTTGCCGACTGCCTAACGCCGATCTACGTCGGCAGACAGCCCCTCGCAGGCAAAGTGACGTAGGGCTACGTCACTAGCTTGTGAGGGTCTAGGGAGCGAGCGCGCGCCCCCGGAGGCGCGCTCCCGCTCCCGCGTGGTCACGGACCCCCCCCGCGCGTGTGAACAGCGGACCCGATGTCCGCCGGTCACTCGGCGATTGGCGGGGGAGAGGGAGAAAGTCAGGCGGCTTGTGTAAACAAGCCACCTGTCATTCTCCCCGGTGTATGAAGGCTGATCATACGGTTCTACTATGTAGAACCGTCGAGCACTCTTCATACATCTGAAGCCACAGCCAATCACAGTAGAAAGCACGCCCCTAGGGACACACACAGCCCCTCCCTCTCTAATAAAGTTAACCCCTTCACTACCAGTGTATTTTTACAGTAACAGTGCATATGTATAGCACTGATTACTGTAGAAATGTCACTGGTAACCCCAAAAGTGTCAAAAATGTCAGTCAAGGGTCCGATCTGTCCGCCGCAATGTCGCAGTACCGCAAAAAAAATCGCAGATCGCCGGCATTACGCGTAAAAAAAACCCAACAAAAATGACAAAAATCTTTCCCTTTGTTAGTAAACGCGATACCTTTTGCGCAAACCAATCAAAATACGCTTTTTGCAATTTTTTTTACCAAACATAGGTAGCATAAAACAAATTGGCCGAAAATGTTAAAAAATTTTGATTTTTACATTTTTTTGGGGGGAATTTCATATAAAAAAATGTGAAAAATATTGCTATTTTTGCAAAATTGACGCTCTTTTTTTGTTTATAGCGCGTGATCAAAAAATCGCACAGGTGATCAAATACCACCAAAAGAAAGCTCTGTTTGTGGGAAAAAAAGGACGCCAAATTTGTTTAGGTACAGCGTCGCACGACCGCGCAATTGTCCGTTAAAGTCATGCAGTGCCGAATCGCAAAATACCCCCTGGTCGGAATGGGGGTAAAATCTTCCGGGACTTAAGTGGTTAAGCAATTTCTACCTCGTAGATAAGTTCCCAATTACCACAAGTGTGAGGAGCATTCTTCACGCTGACCATCACAAAAATGCATCATGAATTGTAGATGGAATACTTATTTTTTTTTTTACTTTTGAGACTGGAAAGTTATTTGAAGGGTTCCACTGTGTGGCAAAAGTTGAGAAAGAATGTTCCATATCTCTTACTAAGCAAGCATCTTATAGTGCAGTTTTTAAATCACCAAGGCTATTTTCGCTATTTAATACAAGGGGAGAATATAAATGTCTTGATTAAGGAAATTATCTTTCATCAGGCATCTATCTGATAACATGAATATAAACACCATCAATGCTATCTTCAGTACAAAACACATTAGATCAGTGAACTAAGTGTAAATAGGGAAGTGACTAAGTTGGAGAATAAGGAACAACACCAAAAAAAGGAAATGAAAAACGTGTGATGATGAGCGTTTTGGGAGATGGAGAGCCTGAAGCACGGATAAGCAACTTGTTGAGTCACACAAACACTAAAACCCTGTATTAACCACTGACCGCAAATGGCTACCCGTTACCTAAGAAAGGTTATGTAACAGCAGTAAATTTGGATGCTTCCTGTTCTGCTTTTTGGAAACTAGCAAACTTCAACTAAAGACACTGAATTTCTACCAGAAGTGATATTGTTTTGCTCATTACATTGGATTAAAAAGTGGAGCCAAAAAAAAAAAAAAGTGTCAGAGCAATCAAATACAGGAAGGAAGATGGGGCCGATATGCCGCATTTCTTTTTGGTTGGCAAATACACAAGAACTTAGCCCTATATAGAGGAAGATATGGACTCCCTTTTTCTTCTATAGGGATCAAACACCACTGGATTCTCAACAAGTACATCGAGTCCTGTGGGGTGAGCTCTGAGGGATTTCACCTCCTCTTTTGTTCCCCTCTTTTTTTTTGTCCCCTTTCATGCTGCTTTTGCTTCTTCCAACTTGGCTCTTTCTTACATTTGTTTCCTCCTCTTCTGTATGTCTCTACTATATACTATACATATGTACTTGGTCTAGGAAACCGATCGCTCGGTCTCACATATAAACAATTGTTCAGGGAATTTGCCAATTGATACTTTTGATCATCCTTGATCATCCTGTACCTTGTACTGTTGATAAAGGTTGATGTTTTTCTCTCTTTTTGGACAGTTGACCTAGTAATTGTTATGTACTAGCATTGACAGGATGTATTTTTGTACTGTTTTGTATGGCTATGCCAAATGTCTTGATGCCTAAATAAAGAATAAAAAACAAAACAAAAAAACAGCTATGACACTCTTCTTGCCAAAGTGATAGTAACCAAAGAAGCCACCTTCCGAGTTAAAAAACTAACCAAGTACATAGTTACATAGTAGGTGAGGTTGAATAAAGACAATAGTCCATCCAGTTCAACCTGTGTAGGTGTGTATGGCTGTAATCATCTCACATAGCCCTGAATGTTCTGATCCTTGAGATGTACGTCTAAGAGTCTTTTGAAAGCCACCATATTACCCGCAGAAACCACCTCTTGTGGTAGAGAATTCCACAATCTTGTAGCCCTAACAGTAAAGAACCCCCCACGTTGCCTGAGGTTGAAACGCTTCTCTTCTAATCGCATTGTATGCCCTCGAGTCCTCATGCAATCCCTTCGACTGAACAGCTTTTTTTCTAAGCTGAGATCCCCATTGAGATATTTAAAAATTGCTAACATGTCCCCCTCAGGCGTCTCTTCTCCAGGGAGAATAAATCAAGCGATTGCAGACGCTCTTCATAATTAAGGTCCTCCAATCCCCTAATCAGTTTAGTTGCCCTTCTCTGGACTCTCTCCAGCTCCAACACATCCCTCCTGAGGACTGGCGACAAGAACTGGACAGAATACTCCACATGCAGTCGGACCAGAGTTTTATAAAGTGGAAGGATTATAGACTTATCTCTGGAATACATACCTTTCTTTATGCATGCTAATATTCTGCCGGCTTTGGCAGCTGCCGCTTGACATTGCATGCTATTGCCTAGTCTATCATCAACCAAGACTCCCAGATCTTTCTCCATTTTTTATTCCCCCAAGGGTTCCCCTCCTAATGTGTATTGTGCTTTTATGTTTCCAGTCCCCAAGTGCAAAACCTTACACTTCTCCACGTTAAACCTCATTTGCCAAGTCGTTGTCCATTTCGTTATTTTGTCCAGGTCATCCTGTAGGATATCTGCTTCATGCTGTGCAGTTATTGCCCTGCCCAATTTTGTGTCATCTGCAAAAACTGATATCGAACTACTGATCCCGTCCTCAATGCTGTTTATGAATGAATTGAACAAGGTTGGTCCCAGGACTGAGCCTTGGGGCACCCTGCTTGCCACCTCAGACCAGCCTGAGTATGCGCTGTTTATTACCACCCTTTGGACACGCCCTTTTAGCCAGTGCCGTATCCAAGAGCAAACCCTGCTGTCGATACCTGCAGACCTTATTTTATAAATTAAGCGCTTATGGGGAACTGTATCAAACGCCTTAGCGAAATCTAAGTACACCACATCCACTGGTCTGCCCCTATCTAGCTCACAGCTCACCTCTTCGTAGAATGTTAAGAGATTGGTTTGACAAGAACGCCCATTTGTAAACCCCTGCTGGTTACTGCTGATGATGTTGTTGTCTTTAGCAAACTCTACGATATAATCCCTTATCATCCCCTCCAGAAGTTTACATATTATGGATGTCAAATTGACAGGCCTATAATTTCCCGGTATATGCCTCTGACCCTTTTTGAATATCGGAATCACATTAGCTTTCCTCCACTCCCCTGGTACATCTCCTGTCCTAATACTGTCAGCAAAGATCAGGAACAATGGTCTAGATAAAAACCATACTGAGTTCCTTGAGTACTCGGGCCTGGTGATTTGTTTGTGTTAAGTTTATACAGCCTTTCCCTGATTTCACCCTCTGTAAGCCATAGTGGCAAGTCCTGTGTATTACTACTAACCATACAGTCATGGTCAGTGTACCCCTCCGTTTCCTGTGTAAATACTGACGAGAAAAAAGCATTCAGCACGGTTGCTTTTTCGGTGTCCTCTGTAACCATCCTCCCATCATCGTTGATTATGTGTGCAATATGCTCTGCCCTAGTTTTTTTGCTGTTCATATATTTAAAGAATTTCTTTGGGTTTTTTTTTACTATCCTCCGCTATTTGTCTCTCAAAGTTTATTTTAGCCATCTTGATTTCGTGTTTACATTTCTTATTTGCCTCCTTGTATTGCACGAAAGCCGATACTGTGCCCTCTGATTTATATTTCCTGAAGGCCAATTTTTTCCCCTATTAAGTTTTTTAACGCTACGGTTTAGTCAGCCAGGTTTGGCTTTATCTCTTCTAAATTTATTTCCCATAGGAATGCACTGCAAGATGCATTTGCTTAATATGTTCCTAAAGCATTCCCATTTTTCTTCTGTGGTCAGGGATCCCAGGGTTTGGTCCCAGTTTACCCTTTCCATCAAGGAGTATAATTTTGGAAAGTTTGCCCTTCTGAAGTTTAGCGTTCTTATGTTCCCCACTTGCCGTGTTATATTGTTATTCACACTAAATGTGATCATCCTGTGATAGCTAGATCCCAGGTTGTCCTGGACTCCTACCTCATTAGTGATCAATAGATCCAGGACTGCGTTTTCCCTAGTCGGAGAGCCCACCAACTGTGACATGTAATTATCCTGTAAGATTTCCATGAATAGACGGGCCTTCTGTGAGTATGTAGTCCGCTCTACTCAGTCAATGTCGGGTTAATTGAAGTCCCCCAATATGATGACTGATCCTAGCTTTGCCACTTTACCCAATAGTGCTAAAAGTTCCAGCTCTACCTCCTCCCCTGGTTTAGGTGGCCTATAGCAAACCCCCACAATTACTTTTCCCTTTTCTCCTTCCCTATGGAGTTCTACCCACACGGATTCTAACTCCATACTCATCCCTTCCGTAATGTCACTCCTCTCTATCACCCTTACATTGTTCTTGATGTATAGACATACCCCTCCCCTCTTTTTCCTACCCTGTCCTTCCGGAACACCGAATACCCTTGGATATTGGCCAGCCAGTCATGTGAGGGGTCGAAACAAGTCTCCGTTATTCCCACAAGGTCTATGTCCTCATGTACTAACATTTCCAACTCATCCATTTTATTAGCTAGGCTCCTGGCATTAGCATATACCCCTCTTAGTTTTACGGAAGTTGATCGTGAATGGTGATTATGTTTATTCCTGTTTGGTCTGAGGTTTTCCTGCACAGACCTACCAATTGACGTTATGGCCCTACTGTCGCTGCTGGCTCTAATACTACCTTCTGTCCTTTGCTCCCTCCTTACTGACTCTACTTCTGAGCCCTCCCCCCCCGTCTCCTAGTTTAAAAGCCCCTCCAACTTGGTGGCCATCTTTCTCCCCAAAAGAGCTGTACCGTCCCCATTAAGGTGCAGCCCATCCTTACTAAAGAGCCGGTAGCCGACTGAGAAGTCAGCCCAGATCTCCAGGAACCCAAACCCCTCCTTCCTACACCAATTCCTCAGCCACTTGTTTAGTTCCCTAATCTCCTTCTGCCTCTCTTGTGTGGCTCGAGGTACAGGCAGTATTTCAGAGAAAACCACCTTGGAGGTCCTATTCCTCAATCTATTACCTAAGTCCCTGAAATCGTTCTTTAGGATCCTCTACCTTCCTTTTACTTTGACATTAGTGCCCACATGCACCATGACCGCTGGGTCATCCCCAGCCATGCACAATAATCTGTCTGCCAGATCTGCGATATGCCGAACTCGGGCGCCTGGTAAACAACACACTGTTCGGCTACCGAGATCTTTTTTACAGATTGCCCTCTCTGTCCTCTTGATAATTGAGTCCCCAACTACCACAACCTGTCTAACCTTTCCCGAGTCATGGCCCCCCTTCTTCCTGGAGCCGCCCCTCCCCTGGTAGCCGGGGGAGGGCGCCTGCTCCAGCACTGCCACCCCTGAGCTGATATCCCCCTCAACCTGCAACTCGGCAAATTTGTTAGGGTGTACCAACTCAGGACTGGCCTCCCTGACGCTCTTCCCACTACCCTACCTAACGGTCACCCAGCTGCGTACCTCTGCTGCTTGCATCTCCCCTACTCCATCCTCCTCTATGCTGGCCCCTGCCAGCGCCTGATGGGTAATGTCCAAGCTCCTTTCCAGGTTGTTGATGCTACGCAGTCTTGCCACCATGTTCTCTAGATCCAGGATCTGGTCTTCCAGAGCAACAAGTCGCTCACATCTTGCACAGCAGTATTCGCCCTCGATTTGTTCATCAAGGAACGCATACATGGCGCAAGAAGTGCACTGAGTGGCATCCGCAATCCTGTCGGACATTATTACACACTACTCTATGGGGATAATGTTAACGACCTGCTCTTCCTTACCTACACTACCTCTAACTCCCCTGGTACTAAACCTGGGGTACTCACCAGTCGCTAATATACTAATCAGTTGCTAAGATACTTACCAGTCGCAAGGATACCAACAATCGCAAAGATCCTCACCAGTCACAAAGATACTCACCAGTCGCAAAGATATTCACCAGTCGCAAAGATCCTTGCCAGTCTCAAAGATACTTACCAGTCGCAAGATACTCACCAGTCGCCCGGATACTTACCAGTCGCAAAGATGCTCACCCACCAGTCGCAAAGATACTCACCAGTCGCAAAGATACTCACCAGTCGCAAGATACTCACCAGTCGCAAGATACTCACCAGTCGCAAGATACTCACCAGTCGCAAGATAATCACCAGTAGTTTTTTGTACTTGTATGTAGTTTGTACTTGTAGTCCCCCACCAGCCCACCCCCCTACCAGCAGATCAGTTGCTTCCTACTTGCGTCCCTCGGTCTCAGTCAGGTCCTTGTCTCCGCCGCTGCTGCTCTGTCCCCGCTCTGTCGCCGCTGTTGCTCTGTCCCCGCACTGTCTCCCTGGTCCGAGGCTCCGAGGCTCCTGCACCCGGCTTCCTAGTGCGGCTTCCCCCGCTCCCCCCGCATGTGCGGCTCCTCCTCCGCTCCTCCTCCTCCACACACACACACACAGCTCCCCTCGCTGTGTGCGTGCTGTGGATCACTCGCAGCTTCCGGCTAATCACTCACAGCTTCCGGCACAAGCAACGGGTCCCCAAGTACGAATCAGGGAGTGAAAAACAACAGTCTCTAAGGCAAAATATGATCCTTAATGGTACTTATGGCCAATTTATTTTCCCCTCCTGATTGGAGAAAGACAAAAGTCTCCCACTTCCATATTTCTGCCTTTACACCAGGCATATAAGATTTCCAAGTCCTGTAATGGAAGCTCCCTGAAGCTGGCTTTCTGGCGCTCAACAGTGCAGAGATAACAGGACCCAAGATCATAGGTCTGCCCGGATCAAAAGTGTTTACGGAGTGTCTACTGCAAGATTTGCTATGTCGGTGTACCAAGCCCTTCTGAGCTAGGCTGGCTACCACTTTTATTAAGGTTACTACCTCCCGAATCCTGCAAAAGATGCGGCAGTAGTTAATTAATGGGGAAGGTGTAGATTAGTTATAACTGGTCACTAAGGTATTACCAGTGCATCTACTCCTTTTGCCAGTGGGACTCTCATCCGGGACAAAACCTGTCCAACTTGTTGTAGAACCTGGAATCCAGTAGATCCACCTCAAGAGTTCACCAACAATGGCAGATTACCGAGAATGCCTAGGGATGCAGGGACCACTGCCGCTGACGACTGGGACCCCCCCCCTGCCAATTTTGTATGCCTGAAATACAGTATGTACTACAGAAAGACGGCACATGCTGTTCTGCCCCAGACAGAATGTGGTTCACCTTTTCCTGAACTTCATCACTCCTCGTGCCAAACCAATCTATTAACCTTCTACGATGAAGTGAGCTGCCACTTAGATAAAGGTAAGCCTGTGGATGTGGTGTATCTGGACTTTGCAAAGGCCTATGACACCGTTCCCCACAAACGCTTACTGTACAAACTAAGGAAGGTAGGTATGGACCATAAGGTGAGTACCTGGATAGAGAACTGGCTCCAGGGGAGAGTACAGAGGGTGGTGATTAATGGGGAGTACTCGGATTGGGCGGGTGTGGAAAGTGGGGTCCCCCAGGGTTCTGTCCTGGGACCAATCCTGTTTAATTTATTCATAAATGATCTAGAGGAGGGGATATCGAGTACAATCTCAGTATTTGCAGATGATACTAAATTAGGTTTGCCAATATCTTCTATGCAGGATGTGGAAATCTTGCAAGCAGACCTGAACAAAATAACGGGGTGGGCAACTACATGGCAGATGAGATTTAATGTTGAAAAATGTAAAGTAATGCACTTGGGGGCCAGAAACCAGAAAGCAAGCTACTCACTAGGGGGGGAACCTCTGGGTGAGTCTAGGATGGAAAGGGACCTGGGGGTACTGGTAGACAACAGGCTTGGCAGTGGCATGCAATGCCAAGCCGCCGCAAGCAAAGCCAACAGAATACTGGGTTGTATAAAAAAGGGGATTCACTCCAGAAATAAAGAGATTATTCTTCCACTCTACAAGACTCTGGTCCGGCCACATCTGGAGTATGCTGTCCAGTTCTGGGCACCGGTCCTCAGGAAGGATGTGCTGGAACTGGAGAAAGTCCAGAGAAGGGCAACTAAAATAATTAGGGGAATGGAGGACATCAGCTATGAGGAAAGACTACAAGCACTGAACCTATTCTCTCTGGAGAAGAGACGATTGAGGGGGGGATATGATATCAATGTACAAATACTGTACTGGCGACCCTAGCATAAGGAACAAACTATTCAGAGAAAGGAGATACAATAAGACACGTGGCCACTCACTAAAACTTGAGGGAAGGCGATTTAACCTTAAAGTGCGTAAGGGGTTCTTCACTGTAAGAGCGGTAAGGATATGGAATTCTCTTCCACAAGCAGTCGTATCAGCAGGGAGCATTGATAGTTTCAAAAAACTATTAGATGGACACCTTAAAGACCACAACATACAGGGGTACACAATGTACGGTTAAAAGCAAACACACACACACATCATAGGTTGAACTGGATGGACTGATGTCTTTTTTCAACCTCACTAACTATGTAACTATGGTGCCACCCTGGTGGTTGATATACGCCACTGCAGTGGTATTGTTGGATTGAACCCTGACCACAAACATGTGCAACTGGTTCGTCCAGTAATCTAGAGCAAGGTTTACTGCCCGGAGTTCCAAGATATTGATAGGCAATATTCTCTCCTGTGGAGACCAAGTCCCCTGGACTGTAGCCTCCTCCAAACCAGCCCCTCAACCGAAGATACTGGCATCAGTGGTTACAATTTTTCATATCACTGGAAGGAAAATTTCCCCTTCTCCACATTCCGAACAATCAACCACCAATCCAAACTCTGCAATACCCCGGGGTCAGAGCCCTCCACCAATCCAATGCTTTGACCTTCATGTTCCAAATAAAGAGAATGTTCCTATACAAAAAAACTTGAAGTGGAACTGCATGTAGGGAACCACCTCAATGTGGATACCATTTCCTCTTGCAGAGACGTATCGAAGGATACCCTTTGCTTCTTGTATTTTGCTTTAAACCTGGAATGGACTGGTCCCTGAGCGAAAATCATTGAGGTATCCTGAGATTGACAACCCCCGTGTCCTTAGCAAGTGCAGCACTGGGAATAGGAGCTTTTGGAACCCATAACCAGCCCAAAGGACAGTGCCACAAAACACAAATGGGGATTTTATACTGCAAATTGCGTAAACCTTTGATGAGCCTGGAAAACCTTGCATGTGAAGGTATGCACCATCGATGACTATGGACACCTGAAATCTACCTCTTGCAGAAAGTCCATCACTGATTGGACCAATTCCATCTGAAACAGAAGAACGTTTGGAAATTTGTCTAGTGCCTTGAGATCGAAGATAGACCTCTTGTCCCAGTTTGGTTTTGGGGTCACTACCAGTTGAGTGTTTTACAATAATGAGCCCATAACTTCTGCTCCAAGAGCAAATGCAAGCCAAAAGGTTGAGAACTTTGCAGCAGACCCAGAAGGTCCCAAAGAGGCATGCTTAATCTGCCAGGTTTCTGCCGGAATCAACCTAAAGACAGGGTGAACCACCTCAGAGACTGCCCTAGCATCCTCTGACCCGGGACACTCAAAACACAGCAGCCTCAGACACCTCCCTAACTCTAGAGGGGAAAGGCTTACAGCACCTGGTAATCCCTGGCAGTCCCTCATCCAAGTAAAAACCAGGCCCAATCCTGCTTATGCTCTGAGATCAGCCGAGATCAGGTGTGTTCAGGGTGATGTGGCTGCAGTCCATTGCAGCTGTTATTGCCGCTGCTAAATTCTCCTAATTACATTCTAATGTGTCAGGAATTGCTGCAATGCCAGACAAACACAGTGGCTCAGATACACCGTACACCACTGGTCTATTAGGAGATGCGAACACCGCAAGATTACCTCCTGAGTTCACTGGACCCGAGGGCGGTGCACCTGCCTCCCCCCTCTGGGACCATTTAAATTGTATAACAAGTAAATAATGCAGCAACTATATTGCCAAAACCTGACTAAGCAGTCTTGCAGGGATTCAGGTCCATAGGCATGTTGGTCTATATGGATGCAATCATGCAGGTATGCAAGCATGCAAATATACAGGTAGGCAGTTTATGCCAGTATACAGGTAGGAAGTTTATGCCAATATACAGGTAAGCAGTTTATGCAGATAAGCCATTTATGCAAGTATGCATTCATGTAAAGGTATGTATTTATGCAAGTATGCAGTTCATGCAGTATGCAACTATGCATTTATAACCCTACATAGCTATGTAGTCAATGCAGTTCTGCAATTATACAGGGCTGCAGTTCTACAATTATGCAGGTATGTATGCAATTCTGTAATACTATGCTGCACCTGCCCTGTTCCCTTTTCAAGAAGCCTACGGTTTCCTCAATGAAATGTGTCAAAATGAATTAAACTTAGCCCCGTACTAGTTTTGTAGGACTAGCCAAGCACATATGCAACAAATGCACCCTGAATGCAGCCTCTATACTGCTTCAGTGCAGACTAAATGTAAGTTCCTACAGATCAAATGCAAGCTACTCTGGGGAAACAACTCCTTTAATTGCACTGATACCTGTGCAGGGGTGTAACAGAAAACAGTTGCACAAGCCGTGCAGTGTATTATTATGTCCTGTCTGGTCATGCAGCTCCCTAAACGACTGCTCTGTGTCTCTGCTGTCTCTTAAGAACCCTAATGATTTTTCAGCCCACATGTGACTTCAACCATAAACAAAATGGCTGCCCTTCTACTTCCTGCCTCCACTGCACAGGAGCAGGCTATACAGATCAGCCCTGCACCCTCTAGTGGCTGGAGAAAAAAAATGCAGCCCAATACTCCTGAAACACACAGCATGTTTTGGGCAGACCAAACAGCACACTGCCTCTAGTGGCCACCAGGAGAATGACCAGCAGTTTTTTTTTTTTTATCAAAGAAACACTGCAAATGTAAGCTTACCATTCCTACTGCAGGACTCTGAATCATAGCATGAGTCCAACCTTCACCCATCACGGCGGGCTCTGTCATAAAAGACCTTCAAGGACTCAGTGCCCCTTAATCTGGGGTCCACTCCCCTGGACCTGTATAGCACAGGGTTCCATTACACATGGTCCAGTGCCGTAAGGCTGCATTACAGGCAAACCTCGAGGATTCTTCTCTCCTATCCAACAAGGCTCGGGTGTCATCCATTTTAGCTAATTGCCCATTGAAGAGATCAAATTTCAGTCCTTGATTCAAAGCAGAACCGTTTTGGACCTCCAGGTATGCTCTGGAGGTCCAAAACTCTCTGGGGAGCAATTGCAGCACATCAATGACTGTCACCTTACAGACACTGGCAAAAAAACAACGGTGCCAGATGCAGCGTGTCACTTGCCACCTGACTCTGCCACCAAATGCAGCGTGTCACTTGCCACCATTGCTTGCCACCCGAGCCTGCCACCAGTTGCACTTTTCTCTGTGAAGTGTATAAGCAGAGAAGAGCAACCCCCCCCCCCTTTGTCCCTGGGGATGGGCACTGTCTTGCCCACGAAATCCTGTATCCCCCTGTGTGGTCCCGGGGATCAGCACTGTTAGTTGTTGCCTGGCATTTATGTAGTTAAGTGCTTTCAGGAAAATCTTTGGCTCAAGCTTGGGTTGCTTTTCCCGATTGCTTCACTAAGACAGCAAATGGTAGCTTAAGAGATACAGGAGGCAGTGCGATGCGGCATCTGACAGGCCACAGACCGGTACATTAGGACCAAGGTTCCAAGTAAAAAAAATAAATAACTACACATTTTATTTACCTGCTAAAAGATGTGCATTTATCATTTTTTTGAAAAAGGTAAACTTATACTTTATTTAACAAGCTGAGGTTAAAAGCGGATTTGGGACTGATTGGGATCCAAGATGCGTGTGCACCAGTTTTAGTACACATTGCTCAGCATAAATGTGTACACCTCTTTTGAAAAGTAAGATTTGAATCAATATCTCAATGAGCACAATTTTGACAAAACTGATTTTATAGAACATTGGTTTAGCTCATTACATGAAAGTAAGGTTAATAATATAACTTAGATTACACAATCTTCAGGTTTACTCAAATTAGTTGATAAAAAAATGAATACACCCCACAACAAAAACTACTACATTTAGTATTTTGTCTGACCTGCATGATTTCTAAGGCCAGCACCAAGTCTTCTAGGCATTGAATGAACAAGTTGACGACATATTCCAACATCTATCTTTTCCCATTCTTCAAGAACAACCTCTTTTAAAACCTGGATGCTGGATGGAGAGTAAAGCCTCGTACACACGCACCGATTGTTGGCCGACCGATCGGCCGTCTTTTGTCCAGTGTTGTTGTGTTGGTTGAAATGTGCTCTAGACTGCACACTAATTTTGTCGGCCAACAACAACCAACTGCAGAAGTGATGTCATGTTCTGGTCTACTTTTGTGTGTTTTTTCTTCTCTGAGCATGCCCAGTCTTGATCATCACATTTTTGTCGGCCGAAATCTGTACTGACTGAGGAACAATCGGCCGTTCTGCTGATGGCCAACAAAAATTTTATAGCATGCACACCAGATTTTGTTCGGCCGAAAAGTCGCAGTCGGTTGTCGGAAGCATCATACTAACAAGCCGACAATCGGCCGATCGGACGGTGGCCGAAAATTTTACGGCCAAAAATCGGTGCATGTGTACGGGGCTTTATGCTCAACTTGTCTTTTCAGAATTTCCCACAGGTGTTCAATTGGGTTCAGATCAGGAGAAATGCATGGCCATTGAATCACTTTCAGTCTGTTCGTCTTCAGAAATGGCCTCAGATCTGTGTTTTGGATCATTGTCATGTTGGAAAAGTGCACAACGACCAAGCATCTTTTCTTTCAATACAGAGCAGCACACCTGTGAATTGTTGATACCATCAATGAAATGCAGTTCCCCAACACCAGCAGCCCTCATGCAGCCCCACAGAAGGACACTGCCACCACCATGCTTCACTGTAGGCACTTTTAAATTTTCTTTGTACTCCTCACCTTTGTGACGCCATACAGTTTTGAAGCCATTAGTTCCAAAAACAGTTATCTTGGTCTCATCACCCCAGAGTACATAGTTCCAGTAGTCTTCTTTTTCAGCATGGGCCCTGGCAAATTTGTGCATGGGCCCTGGCAAATTTGTGCATGGGCTTTAGGAGAGGCTTCCTTCATGGACAAGACCAATGCATACCATTCCTCTGTAGTGTACGCCGTATTGTGCCACGAGAAACAATCACTCCAGTTTGGCTTTCTACTTCTTTAGTTAAAGCGGAGTTCCGGCCTCAAAAACAACTTTGGGCCATCCGCTTGCTTTAAATCCTCTAAGAAACAAATGGATACTCCCGATTTTTTTTCTTTACTTATCTTGTTTTTGAAGAAAGTATACTTACCTTCCTTCTACTTCCTCCATCTGCGGCCGCGGCCCGCGCCGTCACTTGCATTGACTCCTGGGAGCTGAACGTCATCGCTCCCAGGAGTCAATGCGCCTGCACCGGCCCCGCTCGTCAGTTCCGGTGCAGGCGCGTCATTCCCTGTTTAACAGCTTCTGGGCATGGGATGACGCGCCTGCCCCGGAAGTGACGAGCGGGGCCGATGAAGGGCATTCTGGGAAGAAGAGGACACAGAAGAGGACGCCCTGGCTTCAGCTGCCCACACCTGAGATGGCACTGGAAAATACATTTTCAAGCTATTTCTTCTAAAAGGTAAGTGCGACCTGGGACAGTTCAGAGGCTATCCATTATGAAATGTATGAAATGTACTAGCCCTGACTGTCCCGGGGGTATTTTTATTGAAAAAGTTTCCGAGGCCGGAACTCCGCTTTAACTGCAGTAAACTTGCATGGCAAGTTGTTGCCGAGGTGTTAACTTCTGTGGACGGCCTGTATGTCGAGATGGTTGCAGTTCCATCTTTGTTAAATTTTTGTATCAATTTTTTCACAGTAATCTGACTGATAAGTAAAGCTTTGCAGATCTTCGTGTAGCCTTCACCATTCTTGTGTAAAGAAATGTTTTTCTTTCTCAGGCCTTGTGACACTTCTCTTCCAGGTGGTGCCATTGCTCACAGCATGAAATGGGAAGGGGTTTTCTTTGTTAAGTAATGCGTTTTATAATCAACTGTCTGCTGGACACATTACAGTCAACTGTATTTTAATTCTTGTTAATCAGGACTTTGTTTTCTAAAATTTAGCTTTGCTCCTAAGACTTTCATGGGGGTGTATGGTCTTGAATGATCTTGTTAGGAAAAATACCTTTTTGTGTGTGCAAATGAACAAATCTTGGCTGCAATCAATGGCCAGCATTTGTGTAAGTATTTTGTAGTATAGTGGTCAAAAGAAAATGTTGATTCTAAAAGGAAAGTAAAAGTTTTCTGACAAATCTGTTGGGGTGTACTCATTTATGCTGAACACTGCATCTCCCCCAGAAAGTAGCTGGACAGAGGATCTAATTCTTCTCTCTATCTAAAATACAAACAATATGGGTGATGCCAAACATAATTTTAAGTTAGAATACTGACCTTACTCTGGGCACTTGCAGTATGTATGCACAGCTTCTGCATAAGACTACATACCGAAGTTTTAATATCACGTAAACATACTACGCACAGCTACACTACATTCTGTGTGTGCACACAAGGTTTTGGAAATACATCACCCCCAATGTGTTCATCTCAGCAGCGCTTTGCCAAACAAAAATAGGCAAGCGAGTATATAAACCCACCCTCCCCCCATAAAACAAAAGACAATGAATATATATCACTGCTGCTGCTTCAGCATCACCCACATATATGTACTATATAGTGGGGAAAATAATTATTTGCCAACTTAAAAATAAATGAAGGGAGGGGGGCGGAGCTTGGCCGCACACTGTAATGGCCGCTTAGATCTCCCTCTCTGCCAGCACGAGGAAGAGATCCACACACTGCACCCGCCACAGCCGCCATTGGCACTTATAAAATGGCAGCTCAGGGACAAGTAAGATGGCGCTCGCTTGTCTCGTCTCACAGAACGGCACCCCCAGCCTCACAGTCTTTCCTGTCACAGTATCAGAGAGTATGGATTGCTCTAATCCAAAGGGGAACAAACCAAGGGACAGCACTAAAAGAGGGAGGAGCTTGTGAATGACCCTAGGGCAATTGGGGCCACAGTCACCAGACAAACCATTGGTAACACAATACACCACCATGGACTAAAATCCTGCCCACAAGGTCCCCCTCTTCAAGAAGGCACACGTACAGGCCCGTCTGAAGTTTGCAAATGAACATCTAAATGATTCAAAAAAAGGATTGGGAGAATATGCTGTGGTCAGATGAGACCAAAATTAAGCTCTTTGGCATTAACTCAACTCGCTGTGTTTGGAGGAAGAAAAATGCTGACTATGACCCTAAGAACACCATCCCTACAGTCAAGTGTGAAGGTGGAAACATTATGCTTTGGGGCTGTTTCTCTGCTAAAGGTACAGGCTGACTTTGCCGCATTAAGGGGCCAATGGATGGAGCCATGTATTGTAAAATATTCAGAACACTGAAGATAGGTCGTGGACGAGTCTTCCAGCATGACAATCCAAAAACATACCACCAAGGCAACAAAGGAGTGGCTCAAGAAGGAGCACATTAACCACCTCCTGCCCTCTGTATAGACAAATTACGGTGGAGTGGGGCGGCTCTTGTTGTGGGATAT
Organism: Pelophylax lessonae; assembly: GCF_965119305.1. Taxonomy (NCBI): domain Eukaryota; kingdom Metazoa; phylum Chordata; class Amphibia; order Anura; family Ranidae; genus Pelophylax; species Pelophylax lessonae. The sequence goes on from NC_138771.1 coordinate 352,012,239, forward strand.
GATGACGGCCAGTTTGGCTGCAATCCCGTGGCGGCAGGCGTGTACCGACCCTGATCTCAGCAAAGAGCTGTGGCCACAGCCCTTTACCCATGTGATCTGCTGTGTCCAATCATAGTGAATCACATGTAAAAAAGAGATGCCGTTTATCGGCTCTCCTTGCCTCACGCTGAAAGAGTGTGAGGAGAGGCGAGCCGATCAGCGGCATCTCCTCACAGAGGAGAACTGTAAAGATAATCAGGGCATTGACCATCAGTGCCCTGATTACAATGCAGCCCCAACAGTGCCCATCAGTGATGCTACTCTGTGCTCATGAGTGACACCAGTCTGTGCCCATCGGTGACACCAGTCTGTGCCCATCGGTGACACCAGTCTGTGCCCAACAGTGACACCTGTCTGTGCCCAACAGTGACACCTGTCTGTGCCCAACAGTGACACCTGTCTGTGCCAAACAGTGACACCTGTCTGTGCCAAACAGTGACACCTGTCTGTGCCAAACAGTGACACCTGTCTGTGCCAAACAGTGACACCAGTCTGTGCCCAACAGTGACACCAGTCTGTGCCCAACAGTTCTGCCTTTCAGCGCCGCCCATAATTGCCTATAAGTGCCATCTATCAGTGCCCATCAGTGCTGCAAATGAATGCCTCTTCATCAGTGCCACCCCATGAGTGCCCTTTAGTGCCGCCTCATCGATGCTCATCAGTGCAGCTTCATCAGCGCACACCAGTGAAAGAGAAAAATTACCTTTTTACAAGAAAATCTTTTTTTTTTTTTTTTTTAAACTTTTGGTCTTTTTTCGTTTTCTTAGCAAAAAATAAAAAAAAAACAGGGGTGAATAAATACCACCAAACTAAAGCTCTATTTGTGTGAAGAAAATGATAAAAAAAATTCAGTTTGGTACAGTTTTGCACGACCAGCAATGGTCATGCAAAGTGCTGAAAGCTGAAAATTGGCCTGGGCAGGAAGGGGGTAAGAATGCCCGATTTTGAGGTGGTTAAGGTCATGGAGTGGCCTAGCCAGTCTTCAGACCTTAATCCTATAGAAAATTTATGGAGGGAGTTGACAAGTGATAGCCAAGAAACCTTAAGGATTTAGAGGACATCTGTAAAGAAGAGTGGACCAAAATCCATCTTGAGATGTGTGCAAACCTTCTAACCAAATACAAGAAACATCTTACCTCTGTGCTTGCCTACAAGGGTTTCTCCACCAAGCACTAAGTCATGTTTTGCTTGGGGATCAAATACTTATTTTACTCACTGAACTGCAACTCAATTTATAACATTTGTATCATGTGTTTTTTTTCTGGATTTTTGGTTGATACTCTGTCTCTAGCATTTAAAATACACCTAAAATACTACCACTTTATCCAAATCCAGATCACACAGCCCAATTGTGAATTAATGCTTATAAAGCCAGAGCTTTCATTACAACTACTGTGCTTGCTGTTGCTTTGTAGAAAACACCATTTGACATTATATGTATTTTGGTTACTGTTACTGTGCATCTGGCACATTGGAGAGCCTTGTCAGATGATGTAAGAGCTGCGATATTCTGGCCGCTGTAACACCGCTCTAACCCTGATGAGATTTTAAGGGCACGAACTAGCTCTAATACTGTTCTTATTTGGTTTGGCCTGAAAGTATGGCATAGGGCCAAGAATGGATTCCTTAACTTTCTTTCTGCCCCTTTGGTGCATAAAATTTCACCCTACAGCATACTGTAAAAGCCTGTTTAGCAAGATAGGGATAGATGCAGGTTTTTTTTTTACAGCATGTCCCGGTTTTACTCTCGGATTCCCTACTGTAATGGCTCGCATGTATACAGGAAAATAATCAAATTCAACTGATGCTATTTTTTTTAACTTCCTTTTTGTAGGAAAAAAGCATAATATTTGCAAATGTAAAGTATCAATCAAATATGTAGAGCGCCCTCCCCTGTTCAGAATGCTAACTGTATGCCTGTCATGCTGATCCAGGGGCTCCAATATTTTATGAGTCACTGATCCACTGCAAGAATTGATAGAAGCATTTTTGACTTTTCTCCAACATTCATTTGCTGCATGTTTCTTCTGGATTGTTATCTCATAACTAGGCTTTTGAAGCACCAAGCAACATGGGACAAAGTACAGTGCCTTGAAAAAGTATTCACTCCCCTTGATTCTTTACCTATTTTGTTACATTACAGCCTTAAATTCAATGTTTTGTTAATCTGAATTTTATGTGATGGATCAGAACACAATAGTCTAAGTTGGTGAAGTGAAATGCGAAAAATTGAATACATAAAACTATTTTTTAGAAATAGAAAACAGAAAAATTGAAGCTCAAAAAAAGCTCTGGTGGGGGCGTGGTCTGACCTCGCACGGAGATGGCTGCCTGATCCCTGCGCTCCCGCCGACACGGACAACAGCATCCATAAGCTGGAGAGACCCGGGTGCTTCACTGCCCGACAACGATGGGATCCACCTCCCGGGCTTCCTCTGCCACCCGATCACGTTCCCCGAGGGACACAGGGGCTCAGCTGAGCCAAAGCATCCCTGAAATGTTCCGGACCCAGGGGACAAACATGGCGCTCACAGGCAGCTTGGCGCCCTCCTCCACACAAACTTCGCAGCCTGCTCGCTCCTATGCTGCGGCTACAGCCTCGGCCACCGATCCACCCGCTATGCCGACCCCCCCTCCTCCCTCGGTGACGATGGCAGACCTCCGGATGATCGCAGCCGACATTAAGGACACGCTGGGCTCTGCGATCCATGACCTGAGGGAGGAGATGAGAAGCCTGACCGGCCGAGTGCAGGGCATGGAAACTGTCACAGCACAGCATGACAGAGTGCTACGGTCTGTCACACGTGCGGTGGATTCTCACTCCCTGCAGCTTAGGGAGCTTCAACGGCATATGGAGGACTTGGACAATCGGGGTAGACGTCACAATCTGCGGGTACGTGGTCTCCCCGAATCTGTGGAACCCGACATGGTCGCCCCTGCTGTCACAGGTATTTTTAATACCCTCCTTGATCGCCCCATGCAATCCCCCATAGACATGGAGCGGATACATCGTGCGCTGCGCCCCAGGGGCAGGGATGGCGACCCTCCCAGGGACGTGGTCTGCTGCCTAGTGGATTACAAATTAAAAGAGGAGATCTTGCGAAAGGCCAGGAACAGGGCCAATTTGGAACATGAGGGTGCTGTTATTCACATCTATCAAGACCTCTCCAGCATAACCTTGCAGCACCGCAGAGATCTGCGCCCTCTGCTGGAAGCATTGAGGCTGAAGGGGATACCATATAAATGGAAGTTTCCTTTTTGCTCGTCAGCCACCGCGCAAGGCCGTACGGCTCTCCTGAGGGTCCCGGAGGAACTCCCACACTTCTGTGCCGCCATGGGGCTCCCGCTGATTGATGTCCCTAACTGGTACGCTGCATTCCGTGGGGGTCCGCCAGCAGCACCAACGCCCAGAGAGGAACCTATGGAGGCCCATGATTCTCGTTTCAGGCGTCCTCGTTCACCCTCACCACTCAGGCCCCTCGCAGCTCTGCAGATACCGCCATTGGCGGCGAGTCCCACAAAACCTCCCAAGCAAAGGAAGCCTCGTCAAGGTGACTGATGGTCGGGACACCAATGATCGTCTGGCAAGTATCACTGTTTTTCACGTTATATGCTCCCTTGCCCACTCCTTGTTCTCCCGTAGTTCACTGGACTGGCCACTCTCCCCCTTTATCCATGGAGCCCACGTTTATTTGTTTCCTCGTCCCATGTTTTGGCTGGCTATGATCCGTCCTACCTCCACTCCACGTGCCTAGCCGATGTGCCTTATGAACATCCTCGGACTGCTCATTGACTCAATGCTTATGTATTGTCCAGCGCCCCTGTATTCTAACTGTCCTGCCCTCCTGACCGTTGAACGCAGATGTATGCCCACCCATGCTTGCCAGGGTCGGGCGGCCAGCCTCCCCCTCCCTGGTCCTCCCCCCCCCCAAGGCACTGGCATATTGCCGCTTAGATCTCGCCTTTTGGCATCCGCAGCAACGTAGACCCTTTATGTGCCCTGCCTGTTCATGCTATTTGCTGACTAATGGTCGCTTTACCTCTGTTGGACTTCCTTTTACTACCCCGCCCCCCCGGTTACCACAGCCTAGTGGTTATGGACCTTGCAGGCTTCCCGACTGCTGCGGTGCTTTATATGGACCGGATTACTTTTGCACTGGGTGGGGGTTGGGTTGGGGAGGGTTGGCTTTTGGATTTTGGATTTTGGGTTTTCGGTTTCTATCGGACATGCCAGGTATACCCTATTCAGGTGGTCCGCGGGATGTGGTGGCGCTGTTGACAATAGCAATGTTGCCTAATTCAATGTTTATCGTAATGTGTTGATATTTCCCTGGATAATGCTAGCTTGGGGGGTCGGGTGGGTTGCCCGGGGTCGTGCAGGGGGGGATTTGCCTGTTCCGGGCGGATCCCTTCCGCCCCCGGGGAGTCGACCGGACCTCTCTTGTGTGATATATGCTTGGAGGATGGACTTCATAATATGTGTCTATGTTTTAGTGACCTTACAATGCTAATGTTGTAAGCAGTGGGGGGCCCACCCTCCCTGGTGACGGACGTCCATCGGGGGTGGTGGTCCTGCCATGCCCCATCCAGGGGCCTCCAGATTTTGGTTATGTTTTGCTAACTCGCTCCTGGCCTTGTGGTGTGTGACACCAGTGACCCCGGAGGCACGTGAGTGACCGGCTACTTTTCATGGTATGTGTTATACACCACAACGGTTCTCTAGTTTACCCCATGCCAGGTTTATACTGTTGCACTGATTATACGGGACTCCTTCCCCTATCCCTGTGGGCATTTGCATCTTGTTCATCGTTAATGTCTCTCCCCTTTTTGCATCCCCTTTTCTTTGTCCGTCGGCGGGGCACACAGTCAGTTGGTTCCTGTTTCTACCCGTTTTTCTCCTGTTTCCTTTTTTTTTCCTCTCTCCCACCCGAGTGTGGAAACAGGATCTCACGTGTGCCCTCCAGGTTAGGTTTTATCCAACCCCCTTAGTGTGTTACGGTTGACTACAATTGTCAGCTTAACGGCACTCATTGCACTTAAACACTACCTCCCCCATTGTTGTTTCCGTGCTTGACAGGTAGGCAGGACCTCCTGCCACCGGATTGTTCCCACAGCCTTTCCTCCCCCTTGCCCCCTCCTCCCCGTCTTAACCTTCCTTCTCCTTCTCATCCCCCGCACCCTTCTTTCTTTCTTTTCCTCTTCCTCTGCTCTTCCTCCTCTCTGCCCTCTCCCCCTCTCCCCTCCCTATTTCTCTCTCCTCTAAGCTGACCACCATGCCTGCCTCCTCTAAGGGGCGTGTGGCGCACTCCCCCGGGATGCATGCGCCGGACCCACTTTTGAAAATCCTTTCCCTTAATGTCAGGGGCTTGAACGTTCCCGAGCGTAGATCTAAGCTCTTGCTTTATGCGCGTCAGGCTAAGGCGGACGTGGTGTTTCTGCAAGAAACCCATTTCCGCTCGGATAAAACTCCCCGCCTTTACGATCGCTCCTTCCCGACGGTTTATCACTCAACGTCCAGCGTTTCTAAGTCTAAGGGAGTTTCTATACTGGTCTCTAAAAACTGTCCGTGGACGCTACAAGATTCTGTCTCGGACCAAGAGGGACGCTTTCTTTTCCTTAAGGGCACCATACGTGGTCAACTCTTTACGCTAGCGAACATTTACGCCCCAAACAAACGCCCCGTACCCTTTTTCCGGGCAACGCTTGTTCGCTTGACCGAATTTCAGGCGGGCACTTTAGTAGTGGGTGGGGATTTCAACGTAGCCCTCTCCCCCCTCCTGGATGTTTCCTCGGGCTCCTCCTCCTTACCGTACTCCGCCTTGCGAGCAATTAAGACTCTCCTTAGAGACCTTCTGCTTCATGACGCTTGGAGGACGTTGCACCCGGACACCAAGGACTTCACGTACTTCTCGCACCCCCATAATAAATACTCCAGGATTGATTATCTCTTTCTTTCCCAGGCTGCCCTCTCTTCTTTGCGCTCTGCGTCCATTGATCCTATGTTTCTGTCTGACCACCACCCTATCACCATCTCCCTCTGCCTACAGCCCGACCCTGGTCGCTCCCGCTCCTGGCGCCTGGACAACTCCCTATTGACCGACCCGGTATATATCGCGGAACTGACCTCTGCTCTGCGAGAGTATTTTGCCCATAACGCCACACCTGATGTGACCCCTGCTACGTTGTGGGCGGCCCATAAGTGCACCATTAGGGGCGTTTTTATTGCCATGGCTGCGAAACGCAACAAGGAACGACGGGCTCATATTGCTACCCTCACTAACCGCATCCATTCCCTGGAACGCGCGCACAAGCTCACTCTAGCCGCACACACTCTGACTGAACTGACTCAAACCCGACAAGACCTCCTCACAGAATTGGGCTTTATAACGCAACGTAAATTCGCTTTACAGCAACGTCTGTTTTATGACTATGGTAACAAATCGGGCAAATTTCTGGCCAGAGCGCTTCAGACTCGACGGGCGGCAAGGACGATCCACTCGATCATGGACCCGCGTGGCGGGAAGGTCACCTCCACCAGTGCTATCGCTCAACAGTTCCTTACGTATTACCGTGCGTTATACAACCTGGATATCCCAGACCCTGAAGTCCCCCCTGCAGACAGAACAGCACATATTAAGGCATTCTTGCAGAAATATTCCCCCCCTCCCCTCTCACCGGAAGCCTTGGCGGAGTTTGATGCGCCCATCTCCTCCCCCGAACTGCACTCTGCACTCAAACAACTTAAACCGGGGAAGTGTCCGGGCCCGGATGGCTTGACGGTGGGATACTACCGGACCTTCGGGGATATCCTGTCCTCCCCAATGCTTGCGGCTTTCAACTCCTTCTCTGATTCCCCTACTTTGCACCCAGACTACTTGGAAGCTCACATTACCGTCATTCCTAAACCCGGCAAGGACCCGTCCCTGGTCTCCAATTACAGGCCAATTTCCCTCCTCAACGTTGACATCAAACTTTACGCCAAGGTACTGGCGAACCGCCTGCTACCCCACATTCCGGATGTCATCTCGCTCGACCAGGTGGGTTTTGTCACCGGCCGCGAGGCCCGGGATAACACTCTCAAGGCACTCAACATCCACCATTGGATGACTTCCTCTGGCACGCCTGGTTTCTTCCTCTCGCTCGACGCGGAGAAGGCGTTCGACAGGGTTGCCTGGGACTACATGACTGCAGCATTGGAGTCTCTGGGCATCGCTGGTCGCATGTTGAACTTTATACGGGCTCTTTACTCGTCGCCCTCGGCTAGGGTACGGGTCAACGGGAGCCTGTCGGACGCCTTCTCCGTGTCGAATGGGACCCGACAGGGTTGCCCCCTTTCCCCATTGATATACATCATTACCCTTGAGCCCCTCCTCCGCCGCATTAACTCTAATCCCGATATAAACGGTATAACTATAGCCCATAAAACCTATAAGCTAGCGGCCTTCGCCGACGATGTGTTGCTGTTTTTGACGAACCCTGCAATCTCTTTACCTAACCTTCTCCGGGACCTTGACGCCTTTCGTCTCTTATCCAACCTCAAAATTAATTACGCAAAATCAGAGGCCCTGAATATATCCCTCCCGCCATGCAAAGTACAGTTCTGCAAGGACAACTTCCCTTTCCGCTGGGAACCCTCTGCTATCACATACCTAGGCATCCAAATCCCTTCAACTCTTGCTGACCTTTACTCACGCAACTACCTGCCACTGTTGCAGTCTATAAAAGCAGACCTCTCTAAATGGGAATCTGGCTCCTTCTCCTGGTTCGGCAGGATTGCAGTGGTCAAAATGAATGTTCTTCCTAGGCTTCTCTACACTATGCAAGCCGTCCCCTTAAAGCTCCCTCCAGCGTTTTTTCGTTCGTATCGCTCCGCATGCACATCCTTTATCTGGCGCTCGAGACGCCCCAGGCTGTCTTGGCACGTCTTGACTGCCCCGAAGGAGATGGGTGGCCTGGGATTGCCGCACCTTCAGAGATACTATTGGTCCTGCCACCTGGCAAGGGTGGTGGACTGGCACAAACATCATCATGTCAAAGCTTGGGTCGCGTTGGAAGACTCTTTCTCCCCCATCCCTGTTCAACACCTGCCCTGGATCTCGACGCCTTCCTTTCCGACGGTGTGCTACAAGCACCCGACCATCAACCCCACGATCGTAATCTTTCGCAAGCTGTGCAAGACCTTGCGCCTGGCATCCTCGCCTGGCCCTATGGTACCCCTTGTTCAAAATCCGGACTTCCCTCCGGGCCTCTCCTACATCCCCCCGCAGGGTTCTGCCTCCGACGCTCCATGCAGGGCCGAACACTGCTTTCAAGCGGGCTCACTGCTCTCTCTCCATGATTGGGCACAGAAATACCCGGACTTTCAGCTTCGCTTCTTCAATCACTTGCAGCTCAGAGACTTTTTCCTACATACCCCTGATGTCTCCTGCTGGTCTAGGGATCTCACCCCCTTTGAGACCCTATGCAGATCGTCGGACCCGCAACGGCATCTTATTTCCCTACTATACTCCCTCATCTCTTTGCAACTTCCGCCTCGCCTCGTCCGTTTACGGGCTAAGTGGGAGGAGATCACCGCCAAAACTTTGTCGGATGATGATTGGGAGCGAATCTTCTTTCACATTCACAAGGGTTCCAGGAACGTCCTCACACAGGAGACTGGCTTTAAAATCTTCGCACACTGGTATAGGACTCCTGAACTTTTGCATAAAATGTCGGCGGACCTCCTCTCCCTTTGCTGGCGTTGCCGCCTCCATACAGGATCTCTCCTACATATCTGGTGGGACTGCCCGCGGATCCAGCCCTTTTGGAAGGCGATACATGCCCTCATAACTCGTATCACTACTTATACGCTGGATTTCAGCCCGGCACAATTCCTCCTCCATCATTCCTCCCTCCCTCAGCGGACGTACAGGAGGTCTCTGGTCTTCCATTTAATCTCTGCCGCCAACATGTGCATCCCGTGCCTATGGCTGTCTCCCTCCCCACCCACTGTAGCTGATTGGCTGCGGAGGGTTGGAAGGATCGCCCGTATGGAAGATCTCACGTTTCAAGCTCTTGACACTCCCTCCAAATTTTATGACATTTGGGCATCGACTTTGCTGCATCGGATGACCACCGTCGCCTGATGAATACATAGTCTGTCGTTAGCTCGCCACACCCCACTTGCTTCCCGGTCGTCTTGCGGGGGAGTGCGCCCGCACTCCTCTTCTCCTCCTTTCTCCATTTTCTATCCCCCTTCTACTCTCCCTACCTAGTGTGCTCTCTCTATCCCTCTATCCCCTCTTCTTATGCTATTGCTCTCTTCCCCCACTGTCTCATGACGCTCTCGGCTTCCTCCACCCCCACCTGCTCTCCCTGTGACCCCCCTCTCCCCTACCTCCTGTTGCCTACCGTACCCATGTGCAGCGTTGGGCGGTCTATCTACATGTATGGGTGGTGCGCCCCCGGCCCTGGACACAGTGAGTTCCCCTTGGGGGTGTCCGATTCGGAGGTGCCCCATCCAGGACATTCATTTTCATGCCTCCTGACTGCCCTCATCCTCACTTCCCATGTTTGAGGGGTCGGAATGCTCTCCCTTCATCAGTACTCCCTTACCCCCTGATTCCCAATACCCCATATGATTGCACTGCACCCCGTAACGCATTGGTTTCGGCCCATGCGGCGGGGATGTTTATCTACGCCGCAGTGGCCCTCTGTATTTGCAATAATATACTGAATTTTTGGCCATGTATTGTACGAGGCTGGGTCACTTTTGCTTTGTTTATTTTTTAGTATCTTCCGCAGATGGCATCTCTCTGCGCCCTGATACAGTTTGTGGTTATTTTGGATGTACACTGTTATTTGTACTTATGTCTGTTGACTGTACTATATTGCCATCACTTGTTAATGTGCGTTTTTTTATTCTTTTCAATAAATTGTTTATAAAAAAAAAAAAAAAAAAAAAAGCTCTGGTGCAACCAATTACCTTCACAAGTCACAATTAGTGAAATGATGTCCACCTGTGTGCAATCTAAGAGTGTCACATGATCTGTCATTACAAATACACACCTTTTTTTGAAAGGTCCCAGAGGCTGCAACACCTAAACAAGAGGCACCACTAACCAAACACTGCCACGAAGACCAAGGAACTCTCCAAACAAGTAAGGGGCAATGTTGTTGAGAAGTACAAGACAGGATTAGGTTATAAAAAAAATATACACATTTTTGATGATCCCCAGGAGCACCAAATCTATCATAACCAAATGGAAAGAACATGGCAAACCTGCCATGAGACGGCCGCCCACCAAAACGGACCGGGTAAGGAGGGAATTAATCAGAGAGGCAGCACAGAGACCTAAGGTAACCCTGGAGGAGCTGCAGAGTTCCACAGCAGAGACTGGAGTATCTGTACATAGGAGGACAATAAGCCGTACGCTTCATTCAGTTGGGCTTTATGGCAGATTGGCCAGAAGAAAGCCATTACTTTCAGCAAAAAACAAAATGGCACGTTTTGAGTTTGTGAAAAGGCATGTGGGAGACTCCCAAAATGTATGGAGGAAGGTGCTCTGGTCTGATGAGACTAAAATTGAACTTTTCGGCCATCAAAAGAAAACGCTATATCTGGCGCAAACCCATTACATCACATCACCCAAAGAACACCATCCCCACAGTGAAACATGGTAGTGGCAGCATCATGCTGTGGGGATGTTTTTAAGCAGCTGGGACTGGGAAACTGGTCAGAGTTGAGGGAAAGGTGGATGGTGCTCTGTGCGTGATTTGAGGCTAGGATGGAGGTTCACCTTCCAGCAGCACAATGACCCTAAACACACAGCTAGATCAACACTTGAGTGGTTTAAGGGGAAACATGTAAATGTGTTGGAATGGCCTAGTCAAAGCCCAGACCACAAAATCTGTGGTCAGACTTAAAGATTGCTGTTCACAAGCGCAAACCATCCAACTTGAAGGAGCTGGAGCAGTTTTGCAAGGAGGAAAGAATCCCAGTGGTAAGATGTGGCAAGCTCATAGAGACTTATCCAAAGCGACTTGGAGCTGTGATTTCCGCAAAAAGGTGGCTCTACAAAGTATTGACTTTAGGAGGGTGAATAGTTATGCACGTTGACCTTTTCTGTTATTTTGTCCTATTTGTTGTTTGCGTCACAATAAAAAAAAAAAAATAAAACATCTTCAAAGTTGTGGGCATGTTCTGTAAATTAAATAATGTAAATCCTCAAACAATCCATGTTAATTCCAGGTTCAGGCAACAAAACACGAAAAATGCTAAGGGGGTGAATACTTTTGCAAGGCACCGTACAAAGAGGCAAAACAATGTAAGCAATTGTGGTGGGAATTATTCTATAAAATGGAACTAAGCAGAAAAAAAAATGCAAGCTGGAAGGCTATTTATTGCAGAAGAGACATTCGATCTAACTTACTTGCCTGTTCACAGTCTACTTTATAATGTACTATGAACTGGGCATTCGTGCAATGAATGAAATCTCATGTGCAGGTGTGGAAGTTATGCAGTTCCGGCACAGCCAAAGTTATGGTAGAAGACCCTGAATCTGGGAAAAGGCTTGGTAAAGATTTTGGCACTGGCAAGGGGAGTTTAGTTCTGTTTAAAGCCTGTTAACATAATTGTACTGTACTGCACTAGTGTGATCGCACACTTAAATAATTTCTGTTGAGCTCAATATAACGTATTTGGCTCAATTTACAAAGCATTATTACAAGGATAAGAATAGATTTTGCCATGTGACTGTAATTTTTAAATCTCATTGCTTACATTTTGGTATGGAAGCACTGGGACTGGTATGGCGGCGGTCAGGGATACAGTTACTGGCTGCACTGGTCCTGATGACATTAGCACTGGTGTGGCTAGTGATCAGAACTTTGTTAATGATTTACACTGATCTGGTGACACTGAGACTGTTGTGGTGGTGATCAGGAACACTGTTGCTGGCTACATTGGTTTGGTGACATTGGGACTGGTGTGGCAGCAATCAGGAACACTGTTGCTGGCTGCCTTAGTTTGGGTTACTGCCACTGGTGTGGTGGTGATCAGGAACACTATTGTTGGTCTACACTGGTCTGGTAATACTGGGACCCATGCGGTGGCAATCAGGAACACTGTTGTTGGCTGCATTGGTCTGGTGGTGTTCAGGAACACTGATCCGGCAGTTTAAAGCGGAGTTCCAGCCATTCACTCACCTGTCCAACGGTCCAGCGATGCGGCCGCCCGAAGCCTCGATCCTCTCCCTCGGCGGCGCCGGCATCACTGCTGTGGGCACCCGGCTGTGACAGTTTGCGGCTTCACAGCCGGGTACCCACTGCGCATGCGCGAGTCGCGCTGCGCGTCTTGATTGGCCGGCAATCTTCTGGGACCTCTGACATGTCCCAGAAGATTGCAGGGAGGGAGGGGGAGAGGAGAACTTCCGTTCAGGGCGCCGCGGCGCTCCGAGCGGAAGTGGGAGCGGGTACCTGTCAAAACTAGGTACCCGCTCCCCCCAAAAAAAAATGACATGCCAAACCTGGCATGTCAGGGGGTTAGAATGCCTAAAGCGGAAGTTCCACTTTTGGGTGGAACTCGGCTTTAAGTGCAATGGCTGGATAGCAAGTGGTTAAAATGTGTTTGTCTAAGCCTGTTCTAAGCAGCAGACTCTACCACTGTCTTCTGCTTGCATCTATTTGAGGAGTTGCACTGCTGTAGGATCTGCACTCTTTGTTAGTACGCTTTTACCCCCTATTTGCACAATCTGTCACAGTCTGTTTGCAATACAAGAGTCACAACAAGAGAATACAAACGAAAATACATCAGAGTGGAACATTTTCATTAACTGACCTTGTCGGTGAAGAATCGTTCGATGTTGAAGATGTCGGCATAGGGCTTGATGGAGCAGAAAACATTGGGCAAGTCAGTGGTGATGTTGGACTTGGGTTTAGTGAGCTGACCAAAGAAAAAAAAAAATCCATGTTAAAAATGATTACACTCAATATCCTAAAACTACACCAAAATATTTTTATTTGTACAATTTTTCTTGCAAATTTTTATGGGCAAAAATGCAATTTTTATTTTGTTTACTTGCTTATCACAATACATTGCTCCACTCTTTCACCCCCTTCACATCCTAATCTGTATAAACTAAATTTCAGCTGGAGTTAGATATGTTGTTGACAGTTAAACCACAAAAAATGAATGTGTACGATTGTTAAGGCACTGCTTAAGGAGAAAATAACAGCTGGGTAGCTGAGAAAACCATATTATGGAATGCACATTTCCAGCCTTTGATACAGAGCCAAAACTGGGTTTCTCCAGACATAAGCTGGTCTTATAATTAACTAGACCTTCATTACTCATTTGTGGTACAGTGCGCAGTTTCAAGAACGGAATTATATATGAGGATGCAGACAGTAAGAAAAAAAAAAAAGACTAACACTGGTAATATGACTATTACAGTTGTAATTGGAAATTAAATAAAAGGAAACGTTTTGCTGCATGCACTTTTTTTGTGTGGTGTCTGAAGTAGGTTTTCCTGTTACAGAGGTTTTCCCCCCATTTCCAGTGGCAAAGTTTCTATCTCGCCTTCAACCTAAAATTTAAAACTACAGTTGGCTTTTACTTACTTGAGCCCCAGAAGGTTTTACCCCCTTCATAACCAGGGCATTTTTGCTATTCAACACTGCGCTACTTTAATTGGCAATTGCGCAGTAATGCAATACTGTACGCAGAGAAAATTTGTATAATTTTTCACAAAAATTGAGCACCACTGGGATTTTTATTTTTTGCGAAATAAACGAAAAACCCCAAAATATGGAAAAATAAAATAATATTTTCTACTCTCAGTTATAAAACATATCCAATAAAATCATATTTATTTATAAATGTAGGTTAAAAGATATTTTTCTACGTATCTTTGATAAAAAAATAAAAAAAAATCCCAATAAGTGGATCTTCATTGGTTTGTGTGAAAGTTATAACGTCCACAAACTATGATATATATATTTGAAAATGAATCAGTCATGATGTACTGACAGCCCTTCTCATTTCTTAAGGCTCGTAAAGTACCAGGACAGTTCAAATACCCCTCATATGATCCCTTTTTGGAAAGTAGACAGTCTGAGGCATTTAGTAAGAGGCATGGCAAGTTTTTTTAAGTTTTGCCACAGTTTGTTTGAAAATAAAGACATTTAATAAAATATTTTTTTTAAATATTGTCACCAGTGCAGTACCGCATCATCATATGGCTGATGTGGTGGTGATCAGGGACACTGACTGGCGATAGTATGTTATACAAAAGGTTAATAAAAAGTGTTTAAAAAAATTGAAAAAAAATAATTTAATTTTTTTTTTTTATGTTTCACTTTTTCTTTTTTTTTTTTTTTACATGCTCTTATCAGAGTAGTCCAGTATCACTATAGTAAAACTGTACTATACTTTGTTTGCAGATACAATGAAGATCATTGCAACAGCAACATTCTCAACTGTCATGAATGGGTTAACCATTTGTGACAGATGTGATCCCTAGTGATCTATGATTGGCTACAGCTAATCACATGGTACAGGGTGCTGTGATTGGCCCAAGTACCATGTGATAGCTGTGGGCCAATTAAAGCATAGGAAACAGCGATCTGGGATCTGCAAGAAGGTGTGTGTGTGTGTGTGTGTGTGTGTGTGTGTGTGTGTGTGTACTTTACAGTGACTGCCCATGCTTCCCCACTGCAGTATATGTACTGTGGCGGGTCGACAAGTGGTTAAAGCTCAATGGCAAGTAACATTTTTTTTATTTTTTCTTAGTTTTAGTTAGAATGGGAAGCATTAGAACTGCTCTCATGTTCTTGGGTTCCAGATGTGGTTTGGAAAAATTCTTCTTGCTTCCTGTTCCAGTAAAAATGTCCTCATTTCAGAAAGTATAGGGAAATCTTCCAAACAGGAGAAAGACAGAAATAAAACACTGTTCTAGGGTGGGAAACAAGAGAACCTGTCAGGTGTTGAATAAAGTCAGTGTTCTCACTAGAATACTTTTCTCCCAGTTCCTGTGCAGGTGATGGGTAAAGCTTGGTATAGATCAAGGGTCTTCAAACTATGGCCCTCCAGTTGTTCACGAAATACAATTCCCAACATGCCTAGTCATGTCTGTGAATGTCAGAGTTTTACAATGCCTCATGGGATGTGTAGTTCTGCAACAGCTGGAGGGCCGTAGTATGAGGATCCCTGGTATAGATGTTCATTTTTTTTTTTTTTTTTGATCAACCAGCGGGTT
The DNA here is from genome assembly GCF_965119305.1 of Pelophylax lessonae. Classification (NCBI taxonomy): domain Eukaryota; kingdom Metazoa; phylum Chordata; class Amphibia; order Anura; family Ranidae; genus Pelophylax; species Pelophylax lessonae. The sequence continues at coordinate 352,027,514 of NC_138771.1, forward strand.
GAACAAAATAAATACCTCCCCCTCCCCTCCCGAAAGTATACCAGGCTTTATATTGAGAAAGGACACAAGGAGAACCCCATTGTATGCGGGGAATAAAAAAGCAGGCAAGAGTTGGGCTTTAACTTTGACAAATGTAACAAAAATAGTTCCTAACATAGAAGACCAGATCATCCACACTAAACACCAAATGAGCTTAGCCGAGCTTTGTTTAAAAGCATTAACCTTTGGACGTCTGATACATGCTGTTTAATGAAGTATTCTACAACACATACACCATTGATCTTATTGACTAAACAAGGTGAAAAAAGCAATAAAGCACACCAACCAATTCAGCTTTTATCAGTCAATCTGTTCTAAAGTTGCCAATAAAAAAATCCATTATCAACAAGCGGACATAATTTAGAATAGTATTGCCAATGAGCGGCATATACACTTCTCAAAAAAAATTTAAGGAACACTTTGAAAACACTTTAGATCAAATCGGGGAAAAATCTCATGCTGGATATCGATACGGATATGGACTGGGTAATGTGTTAGGAGCTAAAGAATGCCACATTGTTTGATGGAAATGAAAATTATCAACCTACAGAGGTCTGAATTCAAAGACACCCCGACAGTCAAAGTGAAAAAAATCATGCAGCAGGCTAGTCCATTTTCCTGAAATTTCATTGCAACTCAAAATGGTACTCAGTTAATTGTATGGCCCAAAGTGCTTGTATGCATGCCTAACAACATCGGAGCATTCTCCTAATGAGATGATGGATGGTGTCCTGGGTTATTTCCTTCCAGATCTGGACCAGGGCATCGCTGAGCTCCTGAACAGACTGAGGTGCAACCTGGCGGCGTCAGATGGACCGAAACATATTGTCCCAGATGTGTTTTATTGGATTTAGGTCCGACGAGCATAGGGGCCATTCAATGGTATCAATTCCTTTATCCTCGAGGTACTGGCTGCATATTCTTGCCACATGAGGCCGGGCATTGTGGTTTACCAGGAGGAACCAAGGACCCACTGCACCAGTGTAGGTTCTGACAATGGGTTAAAGAATTTAATCCCAATGCCTAATGGCAGTCAGGGTGCCATTGTCTAGCCTGTAGAGGTCTGTGCGTCCCTTCATGGATATGCCTCCCCAGACCATCACTGACCCACCACCAAACATAGACATCCAAAAGAGAGAGACCGCACTCAAAGATGTTAGATAAAAATCCTTAGGACTCCTTTATTCTCCATAAATCCAATAGACAGCAGACAGACAGTGCAATACACGGACAGACGTGTCGGGTTGACGCGTTTCACGATAAAAATCGCTTATTCATAACCACACACCTTGAGACTGTGGATGCCAGCAACCTTTTGTAGATAAACCAAGTAAAAGGTGGATAGGAATGTAATTGCTTACACCCTGAGTTAATTGATACGAGAAGGCACACAGCTGTTCACTTAGCAATCCACAGTCTCAAGGTGAAGACATTTAATTACAAAACATGTCTTACTCCCTGCAGGGGGAGGGAGAAGAGTACATATAAACAATATAAAAACACAAGTTTAATAGAAAAAATACATATAAATACATGTGTATACATATATATATATAGCGGGCTGAAAGAATCAAAGAAATATAACAAGTAACACATGACATGTATACTAATAGGGCCCGTCCTCTGGTAGTCAATAAAAGCTACATAAAAGTTATCTTTATCCAAAAGTAATTTTTGAAAAAGAGTTTCTCCAAGTAATCCATCGGCAGCGATGTAGAGTCGGTGCAATAAAATATAAATGAAGAGACACAGATATCCATATAAAATAAAGGATCTCCTGTCCATAAATGTTACCTGTAAGAACCTGAAAAAAGGGAAAAACATAGCCGAAGCAATGAAAAGGGAAATTTATATTGTACATAAATATAAATAATTGAGCGTATCAATGGATGAGGAAAAAATATATATAACATAAGTATAGAAGTATGAGCATGAAATTACCCAATGATACACATGTATAAAATTGTGAGCGATATATAATAATGTGGGCAAAAATAACGTGAAGATGTGATGACATTATGAAAAACATAATGTGATTAATAAAATATAAATTGTGAACAAAAATGTGAACCCAGTATCACTTGTGAAATATTAATTAAAAATAATAATAATAATAATAGTAAATGGAACCTGGCATACAAAGTGAATGTGAAGATAAAAGATAAAATAGATTAAATTAAAAGTATGAAAATGTATATGATTTATATATAAAAAAATATGCGTGTGTATGAAAAATGACGAAAGAGGAAAAGTGAGTAATGTAAAAATTAAAACAAATAATGATAGCTAAAAATATAATATAAACATTATTATGTAGGAAAAAATGACACCAGAGGACAGACACCTACAAAGAACAGCCCGTATATAAATTGTATAATGTCTACATTGACACCGATCTCTAATATATAAAGTGATATAGAGTAATATAATGTGGTTTGATTAGCATCCACATAAATAATGCAAAAAGGAGGCGCGAACATGGGAACCAAAAAACATATATAAAAAATGTTGTTTATTGTAATTGGAGCGTCCCATAGTTGCACTGTGCTCATAGCATTCAGGAGCTGATGCACATATCAAGAAACAACAGATGAATAATCAAAATAAATATAAAAATGAACAAAATTAAACATGATATACGTGCATCCATGGTAAAGTCCTGTAGAGCAGAAAAATATATATAAATAAATAAAAAAAAAAAAAACATGAGATCGGTGTCAAGAAAGTAGGAAAACAACCCCAACCATGGAGTATTAAAACCTAAAAATTCAATAGTTCAATAGTGTGACACTCAGACACTCAATGAAAAACGACAACAATATGCAGCCAAAGTATAAGAATATGCATATATATGGCCCATTGATAGCCAATTGCCTTGGAGACAACGACGACCACAACAATATCAACTGGAACACAGCAAAATGGTCAAATGTGTATCAGTATAAGATGGAGCTATGACCAGAGGAAAAACAAAGAGCAAAAAACAAAAGATAAAAAAGAAAGAAAATTCAAAATCAATGAACTTACGAGAACCCTGCAAAAAGGAGATATATATAAAGAACAGCAAATTTGGAGGCAAACAAGACGGTCTATTGGAGGATCAAAGACACCCAAAGATCGTGTTGTATTGCAAACACTGCAAGCATACAATCCGAATTTTGAAGTGAAGTTCAATAAATATAATTAAATGTGCAAATGGAGACAATCAACCATATATATGCATATTAACTAGAATTAGGTAGTATTTCACAAGCAGGGAAAGGAAGGGGAAACTCACTCGTAAAAATGAGTGACATCCCATTCGAAGTTAAGTCCCTGCGGTATACGAGTTTGTAATCTAAAAATCCAAGAGACTTCTTTCTTACACAACAGATGAAATATGTCTCCGCCCCTAGTTGGTTTGGTAATGCGCTCTATAACTTGGACCTGTATCAAGGTAGAATCCCCTCCATGATGATTATTAAAGTGACGTGCCACATTAGTGGACTTTAATAGTCGAATGTCACTTAAATGCTCTCTGAACCTGTCCTTCAATCTGCGGGTGGTCCTACCCACATATTGTATTAAACAGGCTTTACAGGTTATGAGATATACAACATACTGTGTATTGCAGTTAAAAAACTTATCCATATGGAAGATTTTTTTGTTAGCAGAAGAGGTGAAAACACTCTTTTGGATAATGTGGGGACAGGTGACACAGTCAGTCATGCCGCATTTGTAATTACCCCTACAGTGTAGCCAAGTTAAGGACTGGTTATTATTTTTTTTGTTGGATTGATATAGGCTAGGGGATAATGAGTTACCTAGAGTTGTTGCCCTTTTTGCCACTATATTAACCCCTCCGTTTAGTATATTGGCACAGATGTCATCAGTGCTCAGGAGTGGTAAATGTTTGTGAATAATAGCTTTAACTTTCTGAAACTCCAAACTATAGGGAAGGGATAGTGTGATGGAAGGAACTGGTCTGGTAAATTTGGAACATATATTGAATTTTTTATTTGCTTTATAGTTGGCATGTTTGTGGAACATGGGATTACGGGTATTAACTCGATAGTCTCTGGGATTAGGGGATCTATTATTATCCAAGAGGTCATTGCGGTCACTGTTAAGGGCTATGATATAAGCTCTATCGATCATCCATCTCGGGTATCCCCGGGCAAGAAACCTAGCTTGTAGAGAAACAGCCTCCAGTTTAAAATCTAAGATGTTACTGCATATCCTGCGTAATCGTAGGAACTGTCCCACAGGTATTCCTTTGACTGTGTGTATAGGATGGCTGGATTTGGCATGTAAAAGACTGTTCCCTGAAAGTGGTTTTCTGTACAAATTTGTAATGACCTTGTCATTAGAGTGGCTCAGGGCAACATCCAGGAACTCAATTCTATCTGGACTACTATGTCCCGTAAATTTAAGGTTCAGAGAGTTGTTGTTAAGGTATTTCAGAAATGCCTCTATATTGACGTCCCGATGGCAGACAAAGATCAGATCGTCAATGTATCTAAGAAACAGAGCGATCTGATCTCTGAAGGGATTTCCACCTCCAAAGATGTGGGGTCTCTCCCACCAACCCATGTAAAGGTTGGCGAGAGAGGGGGAGAACTTAGCTCCCATCGCTGCCCCACACCTTTGGAGGTAGAAATCCCCATCAAATGAAAAATAATTATGTGTCAGAAGAAAATTTAGCACTTCAAGGATATAGGCTTGGACATCAATGGTGAGATTAGTACTCTGCGATAAAGTGGTTTTGATAGCCTGTAGTGCCAGACTATGAGGTATAGACGAGTACAGGCTCGTTACATCGCATGTAATCCACACATAGTGTTCCTTCCATATAAAATCATCCATGACATTTAATAAATGTTTGGTATCTTTCAAAAAACCTGGAAGATTTTGAGCTAGATACTGTAATTGCCCATCCAACCATTCCCCAAGTTTCTCACAAAGGGACCCGATACCTGAGACAATGGGTCGTCCCAGGACCGGATCTAAACCCTTGTGGACCTTTGGGAGATGGTGGAAAATGGGCGTGATGGGGAACTCTGGAACAAGTTTATCAACATCCTTGGTGGAAAAAATGCCTAAAAAGACACCTTCCTCTATCAAAGCTGTGAGCTCTTTTTTAAAGCTATTAGTGGGATCACCTTTTAAGAGGAGATATGTAGACACATCTCCAAGCTGTCTAAGAGCTTCTTGTTTATATATCTCGCTATCCAATACGACCACTGCTCCCCCTTTGTCAGCGTTTCTAATGACATGTCATGTGTTACTTGTTATATTTCTTTGATTCTTTCAGCCCGCTATATATATATATGTATACACATGTATTTATATGTATTTTTTCTATTAAACTTGTGTTTTTATATTGTTTATATGTACTCTTCTCCCTCCCCCTGCAGGGAGTAAGACATGTTTTGTAATTAAATGTCTTCACCTTGAGACTGTGGATTGCTAAGTGAACAGCTGTGTGCCTTCTCGTATCAATTAACTCAGGGTGTAAGCAATTACATTCCTATCCACCTTTTACTTGGTTTATCTACAAAAGGTTGCTGGCATCCACAGTCTCAAGGTGTGTGGTTATGAATAAGCGATTTTTATCGTGAAACGCGTCAACCCGACACGTCTGTCCGTGTATTGCACTGTCTGTCTGCTGTCTATTGGATTTATGGAGAATAAAGGAGTCCTAAGGATTTTTATCTAACATCTTTGAGTGCGGTCTCTCTCTTTTGGATGTCTATATGCCTGGATGGCGGATCTGACCTGCACCGAGTGCTGAACTTGCACCTGAGCGGCTTTCTTCCTTGTTTTTGCTTGCATCTCCGCGATATACAGCCAGCCCGGTGAGTTCCTTTGAATATCTCCTAAGTATATATTCTCCGGTTATACAGAGACTGCATATGCAAGACAGACAGGCTGCACTTTTAGCAGACATGGAACAACCCCCTCCTAGTCGGACACTCAGACAGCTAAATAATAACCCCCTCAGACACGATGCACAAGCCACTTTAAAAAACACAAAGGATGACATTTCTTGTTCGGTCAAGACTACCTTTCATAAACTGGAAAAATTGATGGTGAAAGAGGTGAAGGCATATTGGGAGAAAACCACCCTAAATGAATATATTGACGTTGCACGAATCCCTAGAGGCCTCCGCATCAAAAAATTTCCAACATTCGAATTATATAATGAAGATCTAAAACAAGAATGGACTGACACTCTTTCAAAATGTTCGTTTGATTTGATGAAACTTATTGTCAGTTCAAAGTCCCTTGAATTGGATAAATTACATGAAGATATCTCTAAATTACAAGCGGATTTGTTACCATTCAAGGATACGACTTCATTCGTTGAGTTTGACCAACATCTAAATGATAAAATAGATAGATTGGAGACCGACACTATAAAAGGCAAACAGGAGAAGCTACTCAGGGATGAAATAGATTACGAGACAAAGAACGTTTACACATGGAAGAAAACCAACACTTGGCATCGCCATTACCCCAAAAAAAGAGTCAGCTTCTCCGATCCGGAGACTGGTGTTACTGACACCTCCATACCTCTTACATCCGATACATCTATGGAGTATCCACAGTCATCACGATCAGGAAATAACACCAATCCCCAATCGGCTCCAAAAAACGAGATTCCCAAGAGAAACAGGAAATTTACCCGAAAAAGAGGCAAAAGGCAACCAGACGGGGAGGAAGGAGACACCACAGGTCATACAGATGGCCAATACCGCCTCAGACCCCATCGGAAATAGATACACGCTCAACTGCATCTGTTAACAATGTTATTAACTTATCCAAGAGACCGCTCACTACAGAAGATATTAGCCTCTTATCTAAGGGTTTAAATTTCTGCCCTCACGCTCACTTTGACCCCTTTGAAACTGTACTTAATATAAATAGGTTTGTTCGCAACCTGACATTGAAGAGACACTTTTTTGACCAGGATGAAATTTCCTCCACTAGTGAAAACCAGACATATGCCCATGACGATATCCCCTCTACTGACCACAACCAGATGCCTGCCAATCATCCCAATATTTCAAATGATTGTTCACCCACATTCCGGGAAATATGTGCCATAATTGAATTGGAGGATCTGGCGGCTGAAAACAACGAATTTATACATGGTGTAGATACAGAAGAATCCAAGAAAATCGTTACATCTACCTCCTCCAATTTCTATCCAATACAATCTAGATCGCCCGTCATGGATTTATTCCAGAAATTGGTAGAGAAAGATCTTTTTGCACTAGCGGCGACCACTCCACCCGCCATCTCTAAATCTGTAGACAATCTTACCATAAAGGAAAGGGAATCCTTGAAATCCCTTAAAGGGGATAAGTCTATTGTCATTAGAAACGCTGACAAAGGGGGAGCAGTGGTCGTATTGGATAGCGAGATATATAAACAAGAAGCTCTTAGACAGCTTGGAGATGTGTCTACATATCTCCTCTTAAAAGGTGATCCCACTAATAGCTTTAAAAAAGAGCTCACAGCTTTGATAGAGGAAGGTGTCTTTTTAGGCATTTTTTCCACCAAGGATGTTGATAAACTTGTTCCAGAGTTCCCCATCACGCCCATTTTCCACCATCTCCCAAAGGTCCACAAGGGTTTAGATCCGGTCCTGGGACGACCCATTGTCTCAGGTATCGGGTCCCTTTGTGAGAAACTTGGGGAATGGTTGGATGGGCAATTACAGTATCTAGCTCAAAATCTTCCAGGTTTTTTGAAAGATACCAAACATTTATTAAATGTCATGGATGATTTTATATGGAAGGAACACTATGTGTGGATTACATGGGATGTAACGAGCCTGTACTCGTCTATACCTCATAGTCTGGCACTACAGGCTATCAAAACCACTTTATCGCAGAGTACTAATCTCACCATTGATGTCCAAGCCTATATCCTTGAAGTGCTAAATTTTCTTCTGACACATAATTATTTTTCATTTGATGGGGATTTCTACCTCCAAAGGTGTGGGGCAGCGATGGGAGCTAAGTTCTCCCCCTCTCTCGCCAACCTTTACATGGGTTGGTGGGAGAGACCCCACATCTTTGGAGGTGGAAATCCCTTCAGAGATCAGATCGCTCTGTTTCTTAGATACATTGACGATCTGATCTTTGTCTGCCATCGGGACGTCAATATAGAGGCATTTCTGAAATACCTTAACAACAACTCTCTGAACCTTAAATTTACGGGACATAGTAGTCCAGATAGAATTGAGTTCCTGGATGTTGCCCTGAGCCACTCTAATGACAAGGTCATTACAAATTTGTACAGAAAACCACTTTCAGGGAACAGTCTTTTACATGCCAAATCCAGCCATCCTATACACACAGTCAAAGGAATACCTGTGGGACAGTTCCTACGATTACGCAGGATATGCAGTAACATCTTAGATTTTAAACTGGAGGCTGTTTCTCTACAAGCTAGGTTTCTTGCCCGGGGATACCCGAGATGGATGATCGATAGAGCTTATATCATAGCCCTTAACAGTGACCGCAATGACCTCTTGGATAATAATAGATCCCCTAATCCCAGAGACTATCGAGTTAATACCCGTAATCCCATGTTCCACAAACATGCCAACTATAAAGCAAATAAAAAATTCAATATATGTTCCAAATTTACCAGACCAGTTCCTTCCATCACACTATCCCTTCCCTATAGTTTGGAGTTTCAGAAAGTTAAAGCTATTATTCACAAACATTTACCACTCCTGAGCACTGATGACATCTGTGCCAATATACTAAACGGAGGGGTTAATATAGTGGCAAAAAGGGCAACAACTCTAGGTAACTCATTATCCCCTAGCCTATATCAATCCAACAAAAAAAATAATAACCAGTCCTTAACTTGGCTACACTGTAGGGGTAATTACAAATGCGGCATGACTGACTGTGTCACCTGTCCCCACATTATCCAAAAGAGTGTTTTCACCTCTTCTGCTAACAAAAAAATCTTCCATATGGATAAGTTTTTTAACTGCAATACACAGTATGTTGTATATCTCATAACCTGTAAAGCCTGTTTAATACAATATGTGGGTAGGACCACCCGCAGATTGAAGGACAGGTTCAGAGAGCATTTAAGTGACATTCGACTATTAAAGTCCACTAATGTGGCACGTCACTTTAATAATCATCATGGAGGGGATTCTACCTTGATACAGGTCCAAGTTATAGAGCGCATTACCAAACCAACTAGGGGCGGAGACATATTTCATCTGTTGTGTAAGAAAGAAGTCTCTTGGATTTTTAGATTACAAACTCGTATACCGCAGGGACTTAACTTCGAATGGGATGTCACTCATTTTTACGAGTGAGTTTCCCCTTCCTTTCCCTGCTTGTGAAATACTACCTAATTCTAGTTAATATGCATATATATGGTTGATTGTCTCCATTTGCACATTTAATTATATTTATTGAACTTCACTTCAAAATTCGGATTGTATGCTTGCAGTGTTTGCAATACAACACGATCTTTGGGTGTCTTTGATCCTCCAATAGACCGTCTTGTTTGCCTCCAAATTTGCTGTTCTTTATATATATCTCCTTTTTGCAGGGTTCTCGTAAGTTCATTGATTTTGAATTTTCTTTCTTTTTTATCTTTTGTTTTTTGCTCTTTGTTTTTCCTCTGGTCATAGCTCCATCTTATACTGATACACATTTGACCATTTTGCTGTGTTCCAGTTGATATTGTTGTGGTCGTCGTTGTCTCCAAGGCAATTGGCTATCAATGGGCCATATATATGCATATTCTTATACTTTGGCTGCATATTGTTGTCGTTTTTCATTGAGTGTCTGAGTGTCACACTATTGAACTATTGAATTTTTAGGTTTTAATACTCCATGGTTAGGGTTGTTTTCCTACTTTCTTGACACCGATCTCATGTTTTTTTTTTTTTTTTATTTATTTATATATATTTTTCTGCTCTACAGGACTTTACCATGGATGCACGTATATCATGTTTAATTTTGTTCATTTTTATATTTATTTTGATTATTCATCTGTTGTTTCTTGATATGTGCATCAGCTCCTGAATGCTATGAGCACAGTGCAACTATGGGACGCTCCAATTACAATAAACAACATTTTTTATATATGTTTTTTGGTTCCCATGTTCGCGCCTCCTTTTTGCATTATTTATGTGGATGCTAATCAAACCACATTATATTACTCTATATCACTTTATATATTAGAGATCGGTGTCAATGTAGACATTATACAATTTATATACGGGCTGTTCTTTGTAGGTGTCTGTCCTCTGGTGTCATTTTTTCCTACATAATAATGTTTATATTATATTTTTAGCTATCATTATTTGTTTTAATTTTTACATTACTCACTTTTCCTCTTTCGTCATTTTTCATACACACGCATATTTTTTTATATATAAATCATATACATTTTCATACTTTTAATTTAATCTATTTTATCTTTTATCTTCACATTCACTTTGTATGCCAGGTTCCATTTACTATTATTATTATTATTATTTTTAATTAATATTTCACAAGTGATACTGGGTTCACATTTTTGTTCACAATTTATATTTTATTAATCACATTATGTTTTTCATAATGTCATCACATCTTCACGTTATTTTTGCCCACATTATTATATATCGCTCACAATTTTATACATGTGTATCATTGGGTAATTTCATGCTCATACTTCTATACTTATGTTATATATATTTTTTCCTCATCCATTGATACGCTCAATTATTTATATTTATGTACAATATAAATTTCCCTTTTCATTGCTTCGGCTATGTTTTTCCCTTTTTTCAGGTTCTTACAGGTAACATTTATGGACAGGAGATCCTTTATTTTATATGGATATCTGTGTCTCTTCATTTATATTTTATTGCACCGACTCTACATCGCTGCCGATGGATTACTTGGAGAAACTCTTTTTCAAAAATTACTTTTGGATAAAGATAACTTTTATGTAGCTTTTATTGACTACCAGAGGACGGGCCCTATTAGTATACATGTCATGTGTTACTTGTTATATTTCTTTGATTCTTTCAGCCCGCTATATATATATATGTATACACATGTATTTATATGTATTTTTTCTATTAAACTTGTGTTTTTATATTGTTTATATGTACTCTTCTCCCTCCCCCTGCAGGGAGTAAGACATGTTTTGTAATTAAATGTCTTCACCTTGAGACTGTGGATTGCTAAGTGAACAGCTGTGTGCCTTCTCGTATCAATTAACTCAGGGTGTAAGCAATTACATTCCTATCCACCTTTTACTTGGTTTATCTACAAAAGGTTGCTGGCATCCACAGTCTCAAGGTGTGTGGTTATGAATAAGCGATTTTTATCGTGAAACGCGTCAACCCGACACGTCTGTCCGTGTATTGCACTGTCTGTCTGCTGTCTATTGGATTTATGGAGAATAAAGGAGTCCTAAGGATTTTTATCTAACATCTTTGAGTGCGGTCTCTCTCTTTTGGATGTCTATATGCCTGGATGGCGGATCTGACCTGCACCGAGTGCTGAACTTGCACCTGAGCGGCTTTCTTCCTTGTTTTTGCTTGCACCACCACCAAACATGTCATGCTGAATGTTACAGGCATAACGTTCTCCAAGGCTTCTCCAAACCCTTTTACATCTGTCACATGTGCTCAGGGAAAACCTGCTCTCATCTGTGAAAAGTGCAGGGCGCCAGTGGTGGACCTGGCAATTGTGGGTTCAATGGCAAATGCCAATCGAGCTCTATGGTGCCAGGCAGTGAGCACAAGGCTCACTAGAGGACGTCAGGCCCTCAGGTCACCCTCACTAAGTTTTTTCTGATTCTTTGGTCAGAAACATTCACACCAGTACCCGCGGGAGGTCATTCTGTAGGGATCTGGCAGTGCTCATCCTGTTCTGCCTTGCACAAAAGAGCAGATACTGGTCCTGCTGATGGGTTAAGAACCTTCTATGGCCCTGTCCAGCTCTCCTAGAATATCCTCCATGCTCTTGAGAGCATCATGCTCTTGTGCTGGGAGACACAGCAATCCTACTGGCAATGGCACGTATTGATGTTCCATCCTGGAGGAGTTGGACTGCCTGTGCAACCTCTATTGGTTCCAGGTGTCCGCTCATGCTACCAGTATTGACAATCACCCTAGCCAAACGCAAAACTAGTGAAAAACAGTCAGAAAAGATGAAAAGGGAAAAACAATGTCAGTGGCCTCCACCTGTAAAACCATTCCTGTTTTAGAGGTCGTCTCATTGTTGCCCATCTGGTGCAGCTGGTAATTTCATTAACACCAAAGCAGATAAACGGATTAACAACCCCCTCTGGTACCTAAATGACCAGATCAATATCCCGAGAGTTTAATTGACTTGATGCTATACTTTGATTAAAAAGTGTTTCTATAATTTTAGAAGTTTTTTTTTTTTTTAAGAGTCACTTGCTTAGATGAGGTTTCAGGTGACTAAAAATCTGGTTATAAAATTGAAGGTCTGGTTCATCTCTGTCCGTTACACAATTCTAAAGTTTATTTACCAAGCTACCGGATCTCATAAAGCTAGCGATAAGTGTATGTGAAGGATCAAGTTGAACTCACGTATGATTCTAATTTGTAGGTGGCCAGGTCTCATGACTTACTGCATATTAATTGTTCTTTGCACATTGCTAATAAATTAATTCTAATTCATATATCAAACCATCCAAATCAAGCCCATTTGAAAAAATAAAGAGATAAAAATATCAGAGGAAAGTTTGCCACAAAAATGAATAAAAAGTAGCGCCACTTTTCAAGTCTTACATTGAACTTTCATTAGGTATTAAAAATGGCTTTTAATATTGTTTTTCAGGTTTCTGTGCATTCCCCTGTAGATTCAAGCAATGCCAGTATCTTGAAGGTTAATGCTTAAAGGCTTATGAATGACGGCATCAATCTAAGTCCTTCCTATGTCCTCAGCTGCACTCCATGAAAAGACAAGAGTTGCGTTATATGAACTGTTTGAGGATCAGATCACAAAGACCAAACGGATTTTAAATGTATTGCACTTTCTGAAAACATTGAAAGGATATTGAAGAAAGCATCAATGCAAAACCATTATGGGACTGCTGCCAATGTGGAGAGAGGACCAATTACTCATGCTCTGTAGCTAAGCACAATTGGTCTATATCTGTCAAACATAACTGATCACTGAGTAATAGTAGCCCCAGTTGGGACACTGAACGCTAACAAATCTTAGTATGCAGAAGATCCGTGTATATGAGATAAAATGGCTGACATCCAATCTACACACAAGCTTGCTTATTAACTGTACAAGCCCCTTATACAACATTTTTTAATCCTCTAGAAAGCAGTGCAGAAAGTGAAGGGATGGTACACTTTTAGACTTGTATGACTTTAAATGTGTTAAAAAGCTCCATGTGGTTTACTTTTTTTTTTTTTTAAATAAATTATTTAATTCAAGATTCACATAGCTTTCACCTCAGAAAAAAAAAAAAGTTTAACGGGAGGGGGAAGCAGCATAAGGACCATTCAGATATGCTGCAGTGCAAGTATCATGTAGATAGGAGAAGATAGCAGAGAGAGAGAGAAAGAGAGAGATAAGCTCATCAATGTGCTGTTTCTCCTTACTGCTGGGTAGGAAGGAGTTCTGCAAGTAAAATTGCATCTGCAGTAGTCTGATCTTCTTCCAAGAAAGGCTTAAGGGTTTTTTCACAGGTGGATGAGACACAATTTTACTGCCCCAGCCACACACCCAAATTCTGACAGTCTGACAGGGCTATACAGCTGCTGTGGTCACAATGCTTTGTGACAATTTTATCTTGGGCTGCAGATTTTGACAAGTGTCAAGAGGTGCTATACCACCCTCTAAAAAGCTATGCACTGCAAATTGCTTTTCAGGGGATGGCATGCATTACCACCTGTCTGAAAGAGCCTTTACTGTGTGCCAAGGGTGTGTGAATCCCAGATATGGATGGAGAGAAATACAAATCAGATCACATATGTATTTCGTATGTGAAATGCGTATTTAGCCGTTTGCCTGGAGATCAGCTTTAACACTTTGACCTACTTTGCTTGCAATTAGCAGCAGCTAATAACCTATCCAAGAGAGGATACCTTCCAGCTTAGCTCCTATAACACAAACCCTTTCTCTAGTCTACTCTGTAAAAGCTGTGGTGGAAGTTAGCAAGGTGTAGTGCAGAGGGTTGACAGAGACAGCTGTTTCGGTCGCTGAATATTACCTGCTGGGCTTGCTTTACAGCTCTGGGTCCTGAGTTTCAGATCCAGTTAGGACACTATCTGCATTGAGTTTGTATTTTCTCCCATTGTCTGTCTACTTTTTATCCAGCTACCTCTAATGATTTAAAAATAATGTTACTTGGTACATTGGTTTCCACCCAATCTGTACCTTCAGTATTTAAGAACATTATATTGTCAGCTCCTTTAAGTTCCAAGGAATGCAAACTGTTCCAAATGTAGCCCAGACCTATGGCAGGTCTGACTGATTTGTCCCAGGTTTTCTTGCCTCCTGGGTCCTCATGCAGCCAGGCATGCTACATTTGAACATTCTCTCTCAAAATACCCAGGCAGTGGATGCATTTTTCGACTTTATTGCTGGTTAAACTTGGATGGGGTGCAGGGAGGCTTTGGGATACTCCAGAATTTAGTGCTCAAAAGTATTTGGAGGACTCTCTCTCTCTCACTGTCTACTCTCTTCAGGGGCATCCCCCCTTTTGGCAGACACTAGAGACACAAGCACTTCTGGGACTCTCATCAGGGCATTTCACACTTTAGTAACCCTATTACAGTCACACAAGTAATTAAACAGCAGACAGTCACTAGGATCCCACTTCCAGGCGTCTACTCATTGTGCCTTGAGAAACTTGGATACCTCTCCTATCAAATATTGGCTACACACTGTACCGTGAATCTCAAGGCCAAATCTTCAGTGCACCCTCTAGGCTCAGAATAAGAAAACTGCTTCCTGGAAAAAATAGGCACCTGACATCTTCTGAGCTGGGACCTTGATGTGCTCTTTGCAGGCTTCAGCTAACCTGCCCAGAAGGGCAACAGCCATTAAGGCTGGGATCTCCTCCCTCCAGGATAAGAACCATGCTGCTTCAGGCCTCAGTTTATCTCCTTCTTAGCCACCTACTGGGCAATCCCCCCAGGTATTGGCTAAGACTGTATTTTCCACCCCACATCATTTAGGAATCGACTACAAGACAGGGAAAAGTAATTGGGTCTGCAGCCTGTAAGCCCAGAGTAGCCAAAACAAATCACACTCTGCTCCACTGTTTACAGGGGAGCCAAAAAAACCTAAACCTCCCTAGCAACCTATTCCAGGAGGGTGCTACACAAATACTTTGTAAAACACTGAGTAACATGTCATATATAGCACATTAAAGTCTTCTTAGAACATAAGATATTCAAATGTTTCATTTCATCACATATCCCAAAAAGATAGATTATTCCTTATTTCTGGACAGTGGATGGAGAAATGCAAAGCATTCCCTCTAGAGTCTATGCTACCGAAGTCACTGTTCCCATGCACTGCACTGATGATGGGCAAAAATCCCTAAATAGATGAATGCAGTTTGAAGTAACTGGCTTTATAAGGTTATATCTGTACTTTACACCAGTGGTTCTGGAAGTAAAGTTGTCTGTTGCGGTATAAAGGATTGATTTACATGGCTCTGACTGCTACCATGAAATGAGAATAAACGTTTTAATTTTTGGTATACAGTGGGGATCGAAAGTTTGGGCACCCCAGGTAAAAATTTGTATTAATGTGCATAAAGAAGCCAAGGAAAGATGGAAAAATCTCCAAAAGGCATCAAAATACAGATTAGACATTCTTATAATATGTCAACAAAAGTTAGATTTTATTTCCATCGACACTTTCAAAATGACAGAAAACAAAAAAATGGCATCTGCAAAAGTTTCGGCACCCTGCATAATTTATAGCATGCACTGCCCCCTTTGCAAGGCTGAGACAGAACAGCTCGCAGGATTGTGAGAAAAACAATTCAAAACCCACAATGTCCCTCCAGAAAGATCTGGCAGACACTGGAGTTGTGGTACACTATTCCACTATAAAGAGATACTTGTACAAATATGGTCTTCATGGAAGAGTCATCAGAAGAAAACCTCTTCTACGTCCTCACCACAAAAATCAGCGTTTGAACTTTGCAAAATGAACATATAGACAAGCCTAATGCATTTTGGAAACAAGTTCTGTGGACCGATGAGGTTAAAATTAAACTTTTTGGCCGGAATGAGCAAAGGTATGTTTGGAGAAGAAGGGGCACAGAATTTAATGAAAAGAACCTCTGTCTAACTGTTAAGCATGGGGGTGGATCAATCATGCATGGGGTTGTATTGCAGCCAGTGGCACAGGGAACATCTCACGAGTAGAAGGAAAAATGGATTCAATAAAATTTCAGGAAATTTTGGATGGTAACTTGATGCCATCTGTGAAAAAGCTGAAGTTAAAGAGAGGATGGCTTCTACAAATGGATAATGATCCTAAACACACCTCGAAATCCACGGGGGATTACATCAAGAGGCGTAAACTGAAGGTTTTGGCATGGCCTTCACAATCTCCTGACCTCAACATAATTGAAAATCTATGGATAGACCTTAAAAGAGCAGTGTGTGACAGACAGCCCAGAAATCTCAAAGAACTGGAAGACTTTTAAGGAAGAATGGGCAAAGATACCTCAAACAAGAATTGAAAGACTCTTGGCTGGCTACAAAAAGCATTTAAAAGTTGTGATACTTGCCAAAGGGGGCAGTACAAGATATTAACTCTGCAGGGTGCCCAAACTTTTGCAGATGCAATTTTTTTTGTTTTCTGTTATTTTGAAAGTGTAAATGATGGAAACAAAATCTAACTTTTGTTGACATATTATAACAATGTCTAATCTGTAATTTGATGCCTTTTGGAGATTTTTCCATCTTTCCTTGGCTTCTTTATGCACAATAATACAAATTTTTACCTGGGGTGCCCAAGCTTTCGATCCCCACTGTATGTAATGGAATAAGACACATGAATATCTTTTGTAAAAAGAAGGCTCATCTCTGCTTTAGCACAGGCTCAGTTGGAGGCCTTTTTAATTCCTTTAGTCCCTTCTCACCATACGCTTACACTTTCCTATCAGTGCTATAAAAACCGGAAAATAAAAATAAAATAATTACAGACTGTATTAAATTATCTCAGCAGCACCACTTTACAAAACAATATGCTTTTTCTTTAGACCTATGCTCATTTAATATAAATTCAGCCACATTCATTATGGTTACACCAAGAGATAAATTGTAAATACAGTCTTCTGCTGTATAAATTAAAATGTGGCATGATCTATTTCACATGTAATATTCTATGTGGAGCATAAGCTGACATCCCAACAGTGATTTATGTGAGCGGTTTAACCATGAAGCCAGAAATATAAATCATCTCTTCGGCCCCAGTAACGCAATCCCCTTCAGAACTTAATGTATGAAAAACCTCATCGGCTTGCCATTTCCACCCCCAGAATTGCTGTGTTGTACAGTACTGTACCTCAAGTATGTGGTACTTGCTGGGCAAACCGATAACTTGTTGTTACAGAGATCTCATGCACAACGACCACATAAAAGACATGTTTGTCTCAGAAAGAATGTGAGCTTGGAGACACTTGAAAGGCCAAACTTGCTAGTTTAGCAAAAATGTCTGGAAGTACTTAGTTATTTCTGTGCATTGCGAGTGATTATGAAACAATATTAAGGGGGTTACCATAACATCAACATACTGGCAGGCCAGTATAAGATTATGCAGATACCTGTAAAAGTCACCATATTTATGACTTAAGCCCTAAAACGAATACCTAAAAATTGAATTCCAGAGGATAGGCAAAGTAATAAATAAAACTAGGTATAGGGCGATCAAAAGTCAAAGGTCAATAGGATTAGCAAGTCAAGGCCAAGAAAATATAAGGTACATTTTTAAGTACCTTAATTTTATAAGTATACATAAGTATAAGTTAATTTTATAAGTATACATTTTTATAGCGGATTAAACCTTCAGGGAGATAAAACAGACAGAAATGAATGCAAATCTACTTTAATACATCATTTAATGTATTTTTTTTTTTCAATGCAAGCAGTGAGTGTTTCTGAACTGTAGCAGAGAAAAAGCAGGCCTCGTGCACTGCCAGACAGGATTGTACAGTGTGGGCAGAGTTGTGAAAATCTCAGGACTGGCTGGACAGAAATACAAATCTTTAGGCAAGTAAAAATCTCTATGTATTTCATTTTTGTATTTAGCGGTTCTCTTTGAGCTTAGCTTTAGGTCATTTGATGATGGACGTAATTTCAGATGCGTTACTTACAATCTTATGTTCATCTCATTTTCTAATTTACTTTTGCATATGTGTACAGTTTATCAAGTCTTAGCATCCCTTTACCTCCCCTCCAACCTTTTCTTTTAATATTGAAATTAGAAGCAATAATATATCTCTTTTCTTCCTTATTTCATAAAGCCAACTGTCTTTACTATAAGTCAGTAAGATAAAAAAATTCTAAAAGAGTCCTTGCTCATCTGTTTTTTTGTTTTTTTTTTAAAAGCATTTTGCATTTAAGTGTATACCACTGCAGTTTTCCTATACACAAATCCAGTGTTAGTACCCGAATTCATAGAGAGAATTTGACAAACAATGAAATATTTTTCTACTATACAGTCACAACTTCCTCTATCACACTAAAATAGCAACAGCGGATGTGGTCAGATTGCATAATGACTACAAATAAAACTGTATACTGTATCATTGCAAAAAAAACCCAGTAAAAACTAGGTTGTCTTGCTATTTCCTTTGTTAAGGAGAAAAAACCTCTTCTGTTCACCTTTAACCCTGGCCAAACACTATAAGATCTTATTGCACAATCACCTTTAGATCTACCAACAACCATGTAGTGCCTAACTAGATACAAACTGAATGAATTGTTAAGGTTTGTCTTCATGTTACATTATTTTGGGAAATCTAAAGGAGATTATAGCGATATTGTACAATCAGATTGTATAGTAAATGGCCAGTTTAAGGTTAGAGCTTGGCAAACCTGATATTGCAGCTAAACTCCAGTCATCAAACTCTTTGTCCAATAGAAGCACCTTTATCATCAACATTAAGGCTGGGTTCACTCTAGTGCAGGTTTCCCCGCATCCAATTCACATGACAGGAGAGTGTGCCCGGCTTTTAACCACTTAAGCCCCGGGAAGATTTTACCCCCTTCCTGACCAGGGGGTATTTTGCGATTCGGCACTGCGTGACTTTAACAGACCATTGCGCGGTCGTGCGACGCTGTACCTGGCGTCCTTTTTTTCCCCACAAACAGAGCTTTCTTTTGGTGGTATTTGATCACCTGTGCGATTTTTTGATCATGCGCTATAAACAAAAAAAGAGCGACAATTTTGCAAAAATAATATTTTTCACATTTTTTTATATGAAATTCCCCCCCAAAAAAATGTAAAAATCTAAATTTTTTAACATTTTCGGCCAATTTGTTTTATACTACATATGTTTGGTAAAAAAAAAAATCGCAAAAAGCGTATTTTGATTGGTTTGCGCAAAAGTTATCACGTTTACTAACAAAGGGAAAGATTTCTGTCATTTTTGTTGTTTTTTTTTTAACGCGTAATGGCGGCGATCTGTGATTTTTTTTGCTGTACTGCGACATTGCGGCGGACAGATCGGACCCTTGACTGACATTTTTGGGGTTACCAGTGACATTTCTACAGTAATCAGTGCTATACATATGCACTGTTACTGTAAAAATACACTGGTAGTGAAGGGGTTAACTTTATTTGAGAGGGAGGGGCTGTGTGTGTCCCTAGGGGCGTGATTCTAATTGTGATTGGCTGTGGCTTGAGGTGTAGGAACAATGATCAACGTTCCTACATAGTAGAACCGTGTGATCATCGTTTCTACACCGGGGAGAATGACAGGCGGCTTGTTTACACTAGCCGCCTGACTTTCTCCCTCTCCCCCGACGTTCGCCGAGTTCGCCGCCGTGACCGAGCGGGAGCGCGCCCCTCCGGCGGCGCGCACTCGCTCCCCAGAGCCTCACAGGCTAGCGACGTAGACCTATGTCGCTCTGCCTGTGAGGGGCTGACTGCCACAGTAAATATACTGTGAGCAGTCGGCAAGTGGTTAATGGAGCCGGTTCACACATCTCCATGGCGGCCGCGGAGCGGATTGCACAGGGGTCCTGTGCATCTTTGGCTCTGTTTCAGGTCCCAATGCAGGCAAAAATTTGGGCCTGATTCGTCCCTAAAATAGAGAACAGGGATGCACCAGACCCCTGCTGTGAGCTGCGTCTGAACAAAGTGTGAACCCAACCTAAAGGTGCCTGCTCACAAACTCAATGTTTTTCCAGAGCGCCCTGGATGCCTTATGTCTGAGGTGTTCTACTGTACAATATAGCCTCCATAGCTTCTCCCTGGCCAGTCCCTTACCACCCTGCCTTATCTACTGAATTGACATCAAACGTGATGATATTGCTCTCATTGTCCAACATCAAGACGAGGGGACAGGTGATGAGCCATAATGACTCCATGGAGGCTATGGTATAAGAATAAAAAAGTGCTCCCCTGGCTATGGGGTTCTCTTGAAGATGTGAGAATACACTATACAAGCAAGCAGGTACTTGCAGATGCCTGCTACACAGACTAGGAATCTGTTTACCTGTGTTTTACAGGTCACAGATTTTAAATATAAGTAATCCACATGCTCCTCACACACTTAAAGTGACTCATAGTTGCAGAGTTCATCTGGTTGAAAAAAGTCCATCTAGTTCAATCAATAAGACAGGGGGAAAATCTGATCGGGGGATCAGAAATTAATTTCTTTTCCCTGCTGCAGAAAATTGGAACATGTTTGCTGGGTTTTTTTGCCTTCCTCTGGATCAACTGTGGGTATAGGATTGTAAATAAAAATAATTACTTTATTCCCTGGATCAGCTTTACCTATAAATGTTATTAACCAGTTATATTATGTACACGTAGGAAATAATCCAGGCCTTTTTTAAAGCAATCTACTGAGCTGGCCAGAACCACCTCTTGAGAGCGTCTATTCCACATTTCAACAGCTCTTACTGTGAAGAAACCTTTCGGTATTTGGAGACAAAATCTCTTTTTCTCTCTAGACATAAAGAGTGACCTCTTGTCCTCTGTGATGACCTTAAAGTGAATAACTCAACACCAAGTTCACTATATGGACCCCTTATGTACATGTCGATCATAATCTTCTTTTCTCAAGAGAGAATAAATTCAGTTCCTCTAATCTTTCCTGAGCTCCTCCATGACTCTAATCTGTTTGGTTGCCCTTCTCTGCACTTTCTCTAGTTCCACTCTGACTCTGTTATAGGGGTCTACAAAATCACAATAAAACCAATCTGAAGTATAACAGTTTTATACTTACCTTTCTGTGGGGCTGCTTGCTAAAATTCCAGCCTGTAGCACAGCCCTTGACACTTATCCAATTCCACACTTCTGGCTGTGTGGAAAAGCACTCCCCCCTTTGGTTGCTGTGGTTCCTCCCACCAACCCTTCAAGTGGTATTAAACTCAAAACCTAGAATGCAATATTTTACAGCTTCCCAATCACTAGATATGGTGGCTGCATGAGATTTTTTTGTTTTTGACTATTTACCTCTGTCTTCCCCTGGTGATTTGGCCAGTAACAGACCACCTGTATTATACAGGCACCACTTTGATTGAATGTGCACAGGGGCACTTTTGGACAGCAGTATTGTCAGTCTGGGGGGAGGGAAGTGTTAGATGTGCTAGCAAATTTAAATACACTAACATATTAAAGCCAAACTCAAGATAGTACTTGAGTTTTGGGATAAAGGTTTTACATAAAAAATAAAAAGCAGACCATTTTATGCTCCCCTGTCAGTGTTAAACAGTTTTCTCAAGCCTGTAACTGCAAGAGAGATCGTTCTGTTAAGACTTTTTGTCTACAACTATACTTTGTAGGAGAGAAGCTCTCCTTACTTTAGAGAACTCTTTATGCGGTCCTTCTGCTTACGTATTCGAGTGGTCTTGCCCTCTTCCGGACACAACTGGCTCCCATTAAGGGGTGTCCGGATGCCCCGGAGGCACGAGTGACATCACAAGCAAACTACAGAGTTTCTCCTACTTATTGTTTCATAATGTTCTATTTTTCTTTTTCTGTACTGTCTGTACCGATTGTGTTGGATTGTCCACCAATGTTTTTGTTACTGAAAATGGATGACGCTATATCCTACTGTTCGTTTTTGCTTTTATTTGTTTTTGAAAATCTTTAATAAAAACATGATAAAAAAAAAAAACACAACTTACTTACTGGCTGGATCACCAGATGAAAATAGAAGAAAGCAAGCCTAAACAAGCTAAACAATGCAGCCATCTCATCGAAGAATTGGTAAGCTGCAATATAGTAAAAATGTGCTTTCGGTTTTTATACTGCTTTAACCCCTTTACAATTTACTGCGGCAGGCAGCCGCTCCTGGGTGAATCGACGTAGCTCTACATTGCTCACTCTCAGGAGGCTAGGGGGCGAACGCGGCCCGCCGCCGGCGCGCTCCCGCCCCGCTCACCAGCGGGGAAGCCTGTGCATGTGTCAGGCAGCTCTGATTGCCGCCTGACACCGGCGATCTCTCCTGGCTGAGAGAGGAGGACGGTCGACGGATGTACACACAGCCGTCCTTCCTTCTCCCTGAAGTGATCACAGAGCCGATGTGACCCTGCTATGTAGGATCGCATGTCTCTATGGTCACTTCACAAGTCCAACCCCCATACAGTTAGAATCACTCCCTTAGGCTTACATTTAACCCCTTCCCTGCTAGTCTCATTATTACAGTAGCAGTGCATATTTATAGCACTGATGACTGTAGTAATGTCACTGGTACTCCCCAAAAGTGTCAAAAATGTCAGTTAGGGGTCCGATCTGTCCTCCGCAATGTCGCAGTCCCGCAACAAATCACAGATGCTGCCATTACTAGTAAAAAAATAAATAAATAAAAATGACTTAAATCTTTCCCGTAGTTAGACACAATAACTTTTGCGCAAACCAATCAAAATATGCTTTTTGCAATTTTTTTATACCAAAAACATGTAGCAAAAAAGAAATTGGCCTAAAATGTTAAAAAAAATTTGATTTTTAATTTTTTTGGGAATGTCATATAGTAGAATGTGAAAAATATTGTTTTTTTTTCAAAATTGTTGCTCTTTTTTTGTTCATAGCGCAAAAAAGAAAAATCGCACAGGTGATCAAATACCACCAAAAGAAAGCTCTATTTGTGGGAAAAAAGGACATCGATTTTATTTGGGTACAGGGTCGCACGACGGCGCAATTGTCCGTTAACGTCACGCATTGCCGAATCGCAAAATAGGGCCTGGTCATTAAGCAGGAAAATCTTCCGGTCCAGAAGTGTTTAAAGGAGAAGTACAGTCAAAGCTTAGTTGTATTTCTCGTGTGGATCACAGGAGTGAAGTTTGTTCTGCAGTCCTGTGGCCCGTTTTCAGCAGACAGTGGGCAATATGGTCGAAATCTGCCCACAACCCTGGACTGGCAACTGGCTCAGCCTCTCAGCAAGAGGAGGATCAGGGCAGAACCACTGCACAGAGGGGGCAAGTACAACAGTTTTTTTTTTCTGCTTTAAATTGACTTTAATATCACTTTAAATTGAAAAATCTAAATCTGGAAGGTAAAAGAAATCTCCTGGCACTAGAACCAAAGAACTTTGGTCCAATAGCAGTGGTATATTTATATCAGGCTTTGACACAATACTGATCCTTAGTTTGGGACAATTAAACTATCCACTGCATATAGTGCAATTCCACCCATAAAAAAATGCACCTTCATTTCACAACTGAAACCTCTAGCACATGAATTTCCACAGCTCATTATTAAATACGGAGATCAGATACTCTAATGTTAAAACCATATGGAAAAATTGCATCATGACTGCAGTGTTACCTGAACGTGACATTCAAACCTTAATCTAAATTGGTAACTTTTACCCCTTTCACTCCAACCTAAAAGAGCTAAAGCGAGTTCCTGACTTGTTTTACTTAACAGTCATCATCCAGATTACTCAGCATGCAATCAAAAACTCTTTTCTGATGTCAAGAAACTACTGAATGCCAAGAACATTAATCAGACTGACATCTAATGTAGATAGCTACAAATGTACCTTGAAATATCTTTTTTATGTATTAGTGATGAACTAAATATTTAACTAAAACTTCCACAAAATAATATTTATCTACGTTCACAGTGCAACATACCCTTAAATCTGAACTTCAATAGTACATAGTTGTACAGGCTTTGTTACTGGACTTAAATTGCTTACTCTGATTTCACTGCACACTGTGAGCTCCTCACAGTGTGTATTAGAATCTGCAGCAAGACAGAGAGAGCTCACCTTTGTCCTGGCTGAAGAATGTCAGTGTCAACTAACCCTTTCCTCCCCAGCTCAAGCACACTCAGAGCTATCACTCAAGTGACATTCTGCAGTATCTCTGCCCGCCTCTCTGACTCCACCAATCCAAGCAGGCTTTGTATTCGTTAATAGAATACATCGCTCCCCATGATTTGCTCAATGCGCTATACTGTATGTAGCTGAAGCTACGGTACATACCGGTACAGTATTACCGCACATCCAGCAGGTTGAGAGATTAGGGACGTTCGTTTTGTGGCAGATTGGCCCAAACTATGTAAAGTAGTCCTCACATTTTATACTCCGCATAGAAGACGATTCCCCCATTTTTGGGGGATGTTTTTAAGGTCGTCTTATACGCCAGCATATATGGTAATATAAAGATAAATGCTGCAAGTATTAAAAATACCTGATATTTTTGGTGCTTTACTTGCATTTTTTTTTTTAGTTGATGACAAGGCGTATAGTTTCACTTGACAACCTGTAATCACAATGTTGGCAATCAAAAACATAAAAACAACTGAATAATCATACAGACACTCTAATCTGAAACAAACACATCATGGCACAAATTTAACGGAAATGAATATCAGGAATAAAGCAACATCGGCAAACAGCTCCAGGTGTAGCTTACATAGCAGCCAAGCAAATGTTTGTTTTGCAGTCAGATAAATCTCAAAGTTCATTTTTTAGTCATGGCTAGAGAACAGGTCATTTAACCACTTAAGGGCCAGGCCTATTTCAGACACTTGTTGTTTACAAGTTAAAAATCAGTATTTTTTGCTAGAAAATTACTCATAACCCCCATACATTAATTTAAATTTTTTTTTTGCAGAGGTCTTAGAAATGCAAATTTTTTGGAAAAAAAATGGATTTTTGTAAAATCTTACCGTAAAATCCTTTTCTCTTAGCTCATCGACAGACGTAGTCCTCGGTGATACACCACCTTCGGGTTATGTTACCTCCGCAGGAGCAGGACTAGACAGGAAATTAAAAAGCTCTGGCCACACCCTAGGGGCAGTCCCAGAGGGTATATCCTCTCTCTCTCTGCCTCAGCAAATCAGTTATGTGAAAAAGCAGTGCTTAGAGAATTTAACCCAACCCAACTCCAAAACAGAGGGGCGGGGACTACGTCTGTCGATGAGCTAAGAGAAAAGGATTTTACGGTAAGATTTTACAAAAATCCATTTTTCTCTAGCGCTCATCGACAGACGTAGTCCTCGGTGATACACCACCTTCGGGACGTCCCAGAGCAGTATCACAACTGAGGGGTGGGAAAATGGAAATCAAATCCCAATCTAGAAGGCCCAACCGGTGCCAACTAGAAGTTTACAATGCTCATCCTTAATGATGAGACTCAACCAAAAAAAAGAGAAAACAATTTTTTTTTTTTTTTTTTTCAAACAGAAAAAAACCCTCGAGGTAGACCACCGGTCTCCTCAAATTGCGGCCTGCAAAACCTTGCTGCCAAATGAGGCATCCGCCAATGCCGTCACATCAATTTTATAGAACTTTGTAAAGGTATGTACTGACGACCAGGTGGCCGCCTTACATACCTGGACCACTGACGCCTGATGGCGAAAGGCCCAGGAAGTACTGAGCGCTCGAGTGGAGTGCGCCCTAACAGGGAACGGAGGACTCTGACCCTTAATAGAATAAGCCTGTACCACCGTTTGTCTAATCCATTTGGCAATGGTCGCGGCAGATGCAGGCAAACCCTTTCTGGGGCCATCCGTGATCACAAAAAGTGAATCCGTCTTACGGAATGATTCCGTAGCTTTCAGGTATACCCTGATTGCCCGAACCACATCTAAGGAATGCAACGCATGTTCCCGATGATGCTTGGGCTGAGGACACAAGGAAGGTAGTACAATATCTTCATTCAGATGAAAATCTGAAACCACCTTGGGAAGAAAAGATGGCTTAGGATGAAGTACTACCTTATCCCTATGAATCACTAGGTATGGTGACTGGCATGATAATGCAGCCAGTTCTGACACCCTGCGAGCAGAAGTAATAGCCACCAAGAAGGCCACCTTCTGGGATAGAGTAAGCAAGGGAATCTCCCTGATGTTTTCAAAGGGAGGTTTCTGTAGAACCGACAAAACCAAATTAAGATCCCAGGGCGGTAAGGGCGCGCGGACTGGAGGAGCCAGGTGCCGCACCCCCTGGATGAAATTCCGCACCAAGGATTTGGTAGCTAAAGGCTTCTGAAAGAAGATTGCTAATGCTGAAACTTGACCCTTGATGGTGCTCAAGGCTAGCTTCTGCTCAACCCCTTGTTGCAAAAAGGCCAATATTCGAGTCACCGAATAGGTACGTGGAGGAAATCCTAAAGATTCGCACCACGCAATATAAGTCTTCCATGTGTGATAATAGACTTTGCTGGAAGTCGCTTTCCTTGCTTTAATAAGGGTAGGAATGACTGAAGTAGACAAACCTCTGTCCTTCAGTACTTGGGTCTCAATGGCCAGGCCATTAAAACCAGCGACTGTAAAGCACGAAGGTAAATTGGTCCTTGAGACCACAGACACTCCCTGAGACGAAGTTCCCACGGAACGTCTGCGACTAACATGTCCAAGTCGGCCAGGCCGGCTTGAGGAGGCCAGCCTAGAATTTCTAGGACCACTGGCGCTGATTGGATCTGAACCAGGCGTCCCTAGAGCTATCTGGCCCCGACCATCCGAGAAAGTCTGGTCGTTTTCTGTTCCCACACATTTATCAGATACCTGATAGTTATCAGGAAAGGTGATCTTTTCTGGTTGAACCTCAGGGACCGAAGTCACCCGACTAGAGGCTACTTGGCCTATCTGGTCAACCAGATCCGATTCCTGTGAGGTATCGGGACTAATCTTAGGAAAAGGTAAAGGAAAAGATCTTTTCAGGGAACGGTAACTACCGCTTCCTGTGGTACTTAAATGTTGGAAGGGAAGAATCGCACCGGTAGTAGTGGTTGATGCTCGATCTAATGTCCTGAATACCGGTGAAAACGTCCCCCCACCCTGAAACCGGGTGGGGGCGCACCTTCAGGCTGTGTACTCCTTTGCTTCGGGTTTGGCTGGGTTGGTCCCCTTCTTGAACCCTCCTGGAGGAGTCTTGCCTTTCCCGCTAGTACCAGCCGGGCGCCCTTTATGGGCGGTAAAGAAAGGTCCTCGCTTGTTGCGAGGTCCCTTAGCTTTTGCAGCCTGTGGCAAAAAAGTGCTCTTGCCCCCAGTGGCATCCTTAATGATTTCATCTAGGTTGGCTCCAAATAGACGATTCCCCTGAAAGGGGAGATTGGTCAAGGTCTTTTTGGAACCTAGGTCAGCTGACCAGCATTTTAACCACAGCACACGTCTGAGGATCACTGCTAACTTAGATGCATGCCCTAATAGGGGAGTAGTGTCCAAGGCTGCGTCACAGATAAACCGTAGCCCTTGTATGATCTGTTCCATCAAATCAGATGTCTCCTGGGGAATATCTTTTCCCCTAAGATCTTGGCGTACCATTTTCGCCCATTCCGTAAGTGTCTGGGAAACTAGACCAATAACGATTACTGGTCTAAATGCTGACCCTATCAGAGAAAAGATAGTGCGGGACTCTGCTTCTATCTTTCGATCCACCGGATCCTTAAAGGACGAAGTGTCCTCCACTGGAATAACCGTGGCTTTATTCAGCCTGGAAATAGGCGGATCCACGACTGGTGGTACCGTCCATTTCTTAATGATGGATTCCTCAAACGGATAGCGTCTAGCAATACGCTTGGAAATAGTAAAGGTACGTTTAGAATGCTCCCATTCTCCTTTAATCGGATTACCAAAACATTTAGGTACAGGAAAGCCTTCGCCGTCTTGATGGGCTTATTAGTCCCAAAAGGCCTCTCTGTTTCAGTTGCCTCTGCCGGTAAAGCCTCAAGTTTTAAGGTTTCTTGCACTGCCACAACTAGTGCGTCCACCAATGCTTCTTCCTGAATTATAGCAAGAGAAGAAGCGTCCTCCTCACTGTCTGAGGGGGCTTTACCTGGGATAACAGCCCTTGCAGAGGAACCTGCAACTGCCGTGACCATCTCTGAATCTGAGTCAGAGGTGTCAGATGGTATAGGGGTAGGCGGGGGTCGCTTCCTTGACCCCCGTCCCTGACAGGCCGCCTCTACCCGAGCCACCATAGACTCCAAAATTGCTGTAAATGACTCTATACTCTGTGCACCGGCGGGTCCCGAGGCCCCCTCGAGGGAAACAGGTGGGGGAATATGTGTGGCAGGGTCCATAATAACTCCAGTTACTTCCTGGATAATATAATTCAAAAGTAAAGAAAAAAAGCTTTTTTTTTTTTTTTTTTTTTTTTTTCTTTTCTGACCCCCAGCGCCACAAAAAGCCCCTTAGTGTTACCTGCTTAGGGATCCCTATCGATCGAGAGAGAGAGAGATAGACCCCCAGGCTCACCACTTGATGCTCAGAGTTAAACTGCAACAGCTTACAGCGCTGTCTTGACAAACAGGAAGTCTTTTGGCTGGCTGCCCAGGAAGAAAGGAGGCGGCTCCGCCCCTCTGCACGCCTTCCGGCGCCTTCCCCAAGCTCCACGAGGTGTAGGATCACCTCAAACATGGCCGCCCCCATGCTGGAGACACGAGGCTACGCCAAAATGGCGGCTCGTGCGATCCAGCAAAAAAAATGGCGGCGGCCTAAACTGAATAGCGGTGTGCTGCAGGGCACACAACACTCTCTCTGCATGGGGATATGGTGTGGTTGGCGGTACCGGCCCTGGCGGACCGCGTGGCCGTTCGGGAGGCCTGCTAATAGCTGGAGATCTGATTTGGAAGGCAGTCTACATGTCCGTGGCTTCTGACTGGTAGGTAGCTTATACTTAACCCATAAGATTCCCAGAATGCCACAGATTACATCTTTAAAACATGTATACAATAGATTGTTAGCTCCCAAGCCAAGCCTCCTGGCTTTTGCACACATAAATCACACTCAAAGTAGGAGGATTTGTGACATGTTATAGGATAGAAAGGACTCTTTCTTACCATACAGAGAGGGGCCCGCGTTCACCACAAAACCCGTCAGGGAAAAAGGGGGAACATACTACTCACCATACCGGAACCAGGCGGGCACCAACTCCTGACAGTACCCCTCTCCACCGGGGCGGGAGGGCTGTCGACCGATACGGACGCCGTGACTCATGGTCTTTGGCGTTTCGGCGAGACGTTTAACTCGCGTGGACAGTCCTTTAATGGGACTTTGTCGCGGCCGACCCAGCGCGGAGCTATGGCCTGCACGCGCTCGTAGGCTGAACTGGGGTGACCACCGGATCTCAACATCCAGCCCGTCGCCCAGTTCAGCTTTCTTGCTTGAAGATCTCACAGGAACACTGGAGAAAAAAGCTGTCTAAAAAAAAATCCTTTAAGAAAAAATTCTTGCCAGGACCTAAGATCCCAGCAAGGTGTCTAGGTCCTTACTCCTAACTAGACAGAAAATAACTGATTTGCTGAGGCAGAGAGAGAGAGGATATACCCTCTGGGACTGCCCCTAGGGTGTGGCCAGAGCTTTTTAATTTCCTGTCTAGTCCTGCTCCTGCGGAGGTAACATAACCCGAAGGTGGTGTATCACCGAGGACTACGTCTGTCGATGAGCGCTAGAGAAATACACTTTTTTGAATTAAAAAAATAAAAAATAGTAATGTTAGCCCAATTTTTTTCTATAATGTGAAAGATAATGTTACACTGTATAGATACCCGACATGTCAGGCTTCCAAAATTGCACACACTCATGGAATGGTGACAAACATTGGTACTTAAAAATCTCCATAGGCAACGCTTTAAAAATTTCTACAGTTTAGCAGTTTAGAGTTACAGAAGAGGTCTAGGGCTAAATTATGGCGTCGCTTCAGTCCTCCAAGGTCATAGTGTCGAGTGTGGGCCATCTTGCCCTCACTCGACTTCCTGCCTTGGACATGGTTGGACTGGATCGTTTTCCCCGCTACCGATGGCTTCGGTAGACAGGGAAAATGACCAGGAAGTGGCGGGAGGGGGGGGGGGGCCTCATCTCCCACCGCCCATAAAGGTGATCCCGCGATAAACCCGCCGCTGGGATCACTTTTATGTGAAAGAGGACCGCCCGCCGTGTAAAAAAAATACTGGGGTTATGGCAGCTATCAACGCTATAACACCGGTATTTAACATCAAAGTACCAACGTAAAACTGTGGCGGACGGTCCAGAAGTGGTTAAAAAGCTGAAACACTTAATTCAGATACTTGATCTTAAAGAGTTTTTACTTGGTATAAAAGCGTATCTATTCCTATGAAAAAAATAAAAATAAAGAATGTCAAGCCCAAACTTTCATAATGCCACTCATCGTAAACTTACCATTATTATTATTCAGGATTTATATAGAGCCAGCAGTTTACACAGCGCTTTACAATATAAAAGGGAGACAGTACAGTTACAATACAATAAAATACAAGAGGATTAAGAGGGCCCTGCTCAGAAGAGCTTACAATCTAATGGGGTGGGGCAGGTGTTACAAGAGGTTGTAACAGTGGGGAATGAGCTTATGGAAGATTAGTGATAGGCTTCCCTGAAGAGATGAGTTTTCAGGGATCACCTGAAAGCAGCTAGAGTAGGAGATAGCCGTACAGGTTGATGTAGAGCGTTCCAGAGGATGGGAGAGGCCCTGGAGAAATCCTGGAGACGAGCATGGGAGGAGGAGACAAGAGAGCTTAAGAGTAGGAGGTCTTGAGAGGAGCGGAGAGGACGGCTTGGGTGATATTTGGAGACAAGATTGGTAATATAGCTTGGGGCAGAGTTGTGACTGGCTTTGTATGTTGTGGTTAGTATTTTGAATTTCAATCGCTGGGCAATCGGGAGCCAGTGTAGTGATTGGCAGAGAGAGGAGGCAGACACTGAGCGGTTGGTATGGTGAACAAGCCTGGCAGCAGCATTCATGACAGACTGAAGAGGGGATAGCCTATTGAGTGGTAGGCCTATGAGAAGGGAGTTGCAATAGTTGAGGCGAGAAATAACAAGGGAGTGAATGAGTAGCTTGGTGGTTTCAGTTGTTAAAACGGGGCGAATTTTAGAGATGTTGCAGAGGTGAAGTCTACAAGTTTTTGACAATGATTGCATTTGGGGCTGAAAGGACAGGTCAGAGTCTAGGATTACACCTAGTACCCTGGCTTGAGGGGAGGGATTGATGGTTGCAGAACTAATTTTGATGGAAAAGTCATGGAGGGGGGCATGGGTAGGGGGGAATATTACCAGCTCAGTTTTAGAGAGATTTAGTTTGAGGA
Source organism: Pelophylax lessonae (assembly GCF_965119305.1). NCBI lineage: Eukaryota > Metazoa > Chordata > Amphibia > Anura > Ranidae > Pelophylax > Pelophylax lessonae. Next base: position 352,059,267 of record NC_138771.1, read on the forward strand.
AGTGGTGCAACATCCATGTTGATATGTCAGTAAGTAAGTTAGCAATGCGAGAGGAGACTGAAGGAGTGAGGTGGGGAGTAGACAGATAGATTTGAGTGTTATCAGCGTATAGATGTTATTAGAAGCTGTGGGTGGTTATCAAGTGACCAAGGGAGGCAGTGTAGATAGAGAAGAGGAGGGGTCCAAGAACAGAGCCTTGGGGAACCCCCACAGAAAGGGGCAATGGGGAGGAGGAGGTAGAGTTGTGGGTAACACTAAAGGAGCGCTGTGATAGGTAGAAGGAGAACCAAGATAGAGCAGAATATTGGAGGCCAAGGGAACTGAGTTTATTAAGAAGGAGCAGGTGGTCTACAGCAGTGGTTCTCAACTCCGGTCCTCAGGGCCCACTAACAGGCCAGATTTTAAGAATTACCTTGGGGAGATGCAGACTAGAATACTGCAATCACTGAGCAGCAAATTATATCACCTGGGATGTATTTCAGTTATCTTGCAAACCTGGCCTGTTAGTGGGCCCTGAGGGCTATGGTTGAGGACCACTGGTCTACAGTACCGCAGAGAGGTCAAGTAGTAGGAGTCATAGGCAACCAACTAGGAGCAGAATAACAAAGCTCTTATACCACAGGATGGTAATAGGCACCATAGGAACCTGCTCATGCTTTCTTATCATAGTGATTTATATACGTTTAGTGCTACAGTTACATACAGGTGCAGCTGCAAAATGAGAATATCATCAAAAAGTTAATTTCAGTAATTCAATTCAAAGAGTAAAACTCATATTATATAGATTCATTACACACAGGGTGATATATTTCAAACATTTCTCTTTCAATTTTGATGATTATGAGTTACAGCTAGTGAAAACCCAAAATTCAGTATCTCAGAACATTTGAATATTGTAAAAAAGTTCAATATTGTCACAGTCTAATCAGCTAATTAACTTAAAATACCTGTAAAGGTTTCCTTTAAATGGTCTCAGTCTGGTTCAGTAGGTTACACAATTATAGGGAAGACTGGTGACTTGACATTTGTCCAGAAGACACTCATTGACACCCTCCACAAGGAGGCTAAGTCACAAAAGGCCATTGCTAAAGAAGTTGGCTGTTCACACAGTGCTGTATCCAAGCATATTAATGGAAAGTTGAGTGGTGTGAAAAGGTGTGGTAGAAAAAGGTGCACAAGCAACAGGGATAACTGTAGCCTTGAGAGGATTGTGAAGCAAAGGCCTATCAAGAATTTGGGGGAGATTCAGAAGGAGTTGACTATAACTGGTATCAGTGCTTCAAGAGCCACCGCACACAGACGTATCCAGAACATGGGCTACAACTGTGGCATTCCTTATGTCAAGCCACTCCTGAATCAGAGACGTCAGCAGCTTCTTACTGTCATGGTCTTACCTTCTTGCTGTTCTCCTTCGTTTGACATGTGCTGGCGGCCATCTTGGTTTCTGGGTTTCTTGTAGCCTCCCACCCTGAGGCTCCTCCTTCCCACTGGGAGGAGCTGGATGCCTAGCTCATATATATAGGAGGTGTCAGGGAATCCCTGTGAGACGTCTGGGGCGTGGCCGTGCACAGGCTATTCCCAGAAGAATGACTAATGGGCGTGGTGCCAGACAGGCTATTTAAAGGAAGTTCATTCCTGTTTCCTGTGCTGACTGATCTTCAGCTGTTTCCTGTGACCTGATGATACCTGTATGCTTCCCTGTTGCTGACCTGGCTTGTTCTGAACTTGGACTTGGATTCTGCTTCTGCTTCTCTGCTAAACCTGACCCGGCTCCGTCCCTGACTTTGGCTCTGCTTACGATTTGGTACCCTGCTGCACCGCCTGTTGATGACCCTGGCTTTCCTACTACTCTGACTCCGTCTCTCAGAAATACCCGAGTGCTTGTCTGGCTATCTGCTGCACATGTTCCATACAGCATTGCATGTTCCAGTTTCCAGGATCCGGACAAGCAGCCTATCCTGATCCATCAACAACCGCAGGCACTCGTGTCCCTCCTGGCCTTTGACACCCTCTGTCTCACCTTCAGTGGGGTCTGGGCCGGAGATATAAGAGAGGCCGACCTCGTCAACTCAGACTCCTCCCAGGTACGTGACAGTATCAGTCAGCCAACTATGGAGTCTGAAAGGGAGGTCTCTCCACTGGAGAACGTTTGCCGATCGATCTCTGCACTATCCCACATTGTACAAAGCCTGCAAGGAAAATTGGATTGCATCGAAGATCAATTATCGGCCCGCAAAAATGACTCTTCTCTGACGGAGCCCAGCACATCCTGTGCGGCGGATTTCCACCCGGAACCTCGAGTTCCCATTCCTGAACGTTTTTCTGGAAATCGAAGAAAATTTCGGACTTTTCGTAATTCTTGTGAACTATACTTTTCCCTGTTGCCTCGAACATTCTCTTCACAAGATACCAAGGTGGGGTTTATTATCTCGCTCCTTCAGGATGAGCCCCAATCCTGGGCTTTCCATCTTCGGGAACAACACGATCCAGCCTTGACAACCATGGACTCTTTTTTTTCTGCCATGTCCCAGCTATACGCAGATCCTTTTTGTCATCGGACTGCTGAATCAAAGCTTAGCAAGTTAAAGCAAGGCCTAAGGCCTGTGGAGGATTATGTGACAGATTTCCGTGTATGGAGTGCCGATACTCTGTGGAACCATTCGGCCCTCCATCATCAGTTCCGTCTTGGCTTGTCTGATGCCCTAAAGGATGAACTTGCCAGGGTGGGGGTACCAACGGCCTTAGAAGACCTGGTGAACCTTGTCATCCAGATTGACCGGAGGCTACGTGAGAGGCAAGCCGAAAGAACTAACAAGGCTCCTTTGGTCCGCCCGGAGTTTGGGGCTGATACTCCTCTCATTACCGTTAACCCCCCAGAGGTACCTCACTACCCTTCACGAAAGAGTTTCCAGAGATCCCCTCTGTCCACATCGGAACGTCTTCGACGGTATCGCTCCAATCTCTGCCTCTACTGTGGCGATGCCGGTCACCACATTCAGACTTGTCCTGTGAGGCCTTGCAGAACCTCCTCTAACTGGATTTCTATGATGCATCCACCCAGGACTGATCAAACACATCTCACCTTGCTTTGCCATCTGAAACTTCCTGAAAAGACTATCTCTGTTCCTGCTATTATAGACTCTGGGGCCTGTTGGAATCCCTCCCTGTACCTGAAAAACCATGGAGTATGATCTCTATGGACTTTATTGTGGAACTTCCTCCATCTGAAGGGTTTACAACTATCTTTGTCGTAGTTGATCGTCTTTCCAAGATGGCACACTTTATACCTCTGAAAGGAACTCCCTCTGCCTCCGAAACTGCCTCCACGTTTATCAAAGAAGTGGTGAGATTGCATGGCATTCCAGCCAGCATTGTCTCTGATCGTGGGGTGCAGTTCACTTCCAAGTTTTGGAAAGCTTTATGTGAAGCATTAAACATTGAACTTTGTTTGTCTTCTGCCTACCACCCACAAACAAATGGACAGACCGAGAGGACAAACCAAACTCTTGAACAATATTTAAGGTGCTTCTCTTCTTTTTCTCAAGACGACTGGGTGTTACTCCTCCCTTTAGCGGAATTTGCTTATAATAACTCCGTTCATTCCGCCACCAAGCAGTCTCCTTTCTACGCCAATTATGGATATCACCCCTCCTTCCTACCTGAGTTACCTATGGAATCTGCTGTACCAGCTGTACAAGAAAGACTAAATTTTCTTAATACCAACAGTCAGCTTTTGCGGGAAACCATTTTGAAGGCACAGGCTGGTAATAAAAAATTTTTTGATAGAAGAAGGAGAGGGAATTTGAATTTAAAACCGGGGGATAAGGTCTGGCTATCTACAGCAAACCTGAGATTAAAGTGTCCCTCAAAAAAGCTTGGCCCAAGATACCTAGGTCCATTTTCTATCAGGAAGAAGATTAATTCTGTGGCATTCGAATTAATCTTACCAGGTAATCTGAAGATCCATCCCGTGTTCCACGTTTCTTTACTGAAGTCAGCAGTTCCCAACCCCTTTCCAGATCGTGGATCTGAAGTTCCTGCTCCCCTTTTGATCGAAGGTAATGAAGAATTTGAGGTGGAGTCTATTCTGGACTGTAGAAGAAGGGGTGGTCGGACACAGCTTCTTATCAAGTGGAAGGGCTATGGCCCTGAGGATAATTCCTGGGAGCCTGCTTCAAACGTCCATGCTCCTCGATTGTTACGAGCCTACCTTCTACAACATCCGGATAAACGGTCTATGTTGGGCATCCGGAGGCTGCCCTTAAGGGGGGGGCAATGTCAGGGAATCCCTGTGAGACGTCTGGGGCGTGGCCGTGCACAGGCTATTCCCAGAAGAATGACTAATGGGCGTGGTGCCAGACAGGCTATTTAAAGGAAGTTCATTCCTGTTTCCTGTGCTGACTGATCTTCAGCTGTTTCCTGTGACCTGATGATACCTGTATGCTTCCCTGTTGCTGACCTGGCTTGTTCTGAACTTGGACTTGGATTCTGCTTCTGCTTCTCTGCTAAACCTGACCCGGCTCCGTCCCTGACTTTGGCTCTGCTTACGATTTGGTACCCTGCTGCACCGCCTGTTGATGACCCTGGCTTTCCTACTACTCTGACTCCGTCTCTCAGAAATACCCGAGTGCTTGTCTGGCTATCTGCTGCACATGTTCCATACAGCATTGCATGTTCCAGTTTCCAGGATCCGGACAAGCAGCCTATCCTGATCCATCAACAACCGCAGGCACTCGTGTCCCTCCTGGCCTTTGACACCCTCTGTCTCACCTTCAGTGGGGTCTGGGCCGGAGATATAAGAGAGGCCGACCTCGTCAACTCAGACTCCTCCCAGGTACGTGACAGGAGGTCTGTGGCTTCAGTTCCTTGCTTGGTCCTCCTGTGTTCACATGCTTCTAAGACTGCTGCTGCTTCTGGTGCCTGATCCTGGCTTCGTCTGACTACCCTGCTGGTTCCTGATCCTGGCTTCGTCTGACTACCCTGCTGGTTCCTGATCCTGGCTTAGTCTGACTACCCTGCTGGTTCCTGATCCTGGCTTTGTCTGACTACCCTGCTGGTTCCTGATCCCGGCTTCGTCTGACTACCCTCCTGGTTCCTGACCTCTGGCTTCGCAAGGACTCTGCCTCGGTTTCGCCATCCGTTTGGACTTCTGCTTTACAGCTTGATTTTCAATAAAGCCTTCTTATTTTCACTTATCTGTTGTTGTACGTCTGGTTCATGGTTCCGTGACATTAGGACCAAGCCATGAATTCTGACGGTACAGGGCCACCCTCGCTACCCACGCTGGTTGCCAGACTTGATCAGCAGGATCACCTGTTGGGTCGGTTCGCCGTGGCGTTGCAAACCCTGCTTGAATGCACGGCTCATTTCGCTCCCATTGCCGATGGGTCGGTTGTCGCTCCTGGGCCCGCTCCTACTGCCGCTCCGGTTGTTGCGCCAGAGTCTACCCCGACACCTGTTGTTGCGCCTGCGGTGTTTCGGGGTATGACCGGTTCTGCCCCCCTTCCACAGCGCTTTGGGGGAGAGCCAACTCAGTGCCGAGGTTTCCTTAACCAGGTGGGCATTTATTTCGAGTTGCTGCCACATGGCTTTCCTACTGAGAGATCAAAGGTGGGCTTCTTAATTTCGCTGCTCTCGGACAAGGCCTTGGCCTGGGCCAGCCCTTTATGGGAGAACAACAATCCGGTGGTTGCCGAGTTTTCCGGTTTTGTTGCTTCTCTTCGGAGGGTATTCGATGTGCCGGCTCGTGCTGCCTCTGCTGCGAAGCTCCTTATGTCCATCAGACAGGGTTCACGATCCGTAGCTGAATACGCCATTGAGTTTCGTACCCTGGCAGCAGAGGTGGGCTGGAATAATGAGGCTCTGGTCGCTGCTTTCTCTCATGGTCTCTCGGATGCCTTGAAGGATGAGGTTGCAGCTAAGGACCTACCAGTGGAGCTCGAGTCTCTTATTTCTTTCTTGATTTTGATTGACACCAGACTCAGGGAGAGACCTTCCTTTAAGGAGAGTCTGCGGAGGCCTCCTAACAGATTGGCGCCTACCTTTGCTGTCCCACCCGTGCCTCCCTCTCCTCCCACGCCTCCTGGGGATGACTTGGCTGGGGGTGAACCCATGCAGCTGGGCTTTGCTCGCCTGTCCGAGGGGGAGAGGGTACTCTGAAGACGCGAGGGTCCATGCATGTACTGTGGTCTCGGTGGGCATTTTCGGTTGGCATGTCTGAACCGTCCGGGAAACGCTCGCACCTGAGATCCTGTCGGGGGCAGATCTTGGGTGGAGTCTCCTCGTCCCCGGTTTCCCGTGTTGACAAACCACTGATCACTGTTGTCCTCTCCTGGGTCGGGGGCTCAGTGACGACCCAGGCGTTGGTGGACTCTGGTGCTGGTGGTTTGTTCATTGATAGTGTGTTCGCTGCCGCCAATTCCATTCCTCTGCAGGCCCGAGGTTCTCCACTGGCTCTTGAGGCGATAGACGGCAGACCCCTTCTGCCGCCACACGTGACTCATGAGACCCTTCCAGTGGGGATAGCCATTGGTGCCGTTCACAGAGAGTCGGTCTGCTTCCAGGTTATTTCGTCTCCACACTACTCGGTGGTCTTGGGGTACCCCTGGCTCCAGAAGCATAATCCGACTTTCGATTGGAGATCGGCCGAGATCCTCTCGTGGTCACCGCAGTGTGGGGCTAGTTGCATCCATGGGCCTGTCAAGTTGCTGTGTACTTCCTCGGACTCTCTGTTGCCTCCTGAATACGAGGAGTACCGGGATGTATTCGATAAGGTGCGCGCGGTTGCCCTACCTCCGCACCGCCCATACGATTGTGCCATCGAGTTACAATCTGGTGCCGTTCCTCCTCGTGGCAAGGTCTATCCACTGTCGGTAGCGGAGAATGAGGCCATGGAGGAGTACGTGAAGGAGGCGCTTTCACGCGGACACATTCGCAAATCCTCGTCCCCGGCAGGGGCTGGATTTTTCTTTGTGAAAAAGAAGGGCGGTGAGTTGAGGCCTTGCATCGATTACAGGGGTCTCAATCGCATCACGATCAAGAACGCTTACCCGATACCCTTGATTTCCGAGCTGTTCGATCGCCTTAAAGGGGCCACGGTCTTTACCAAACTCGACCTGAGGGCGGCATATAACCTCGTAAGGATCAATGCGGGCGATGAGTGGAAGACCGCGTTTAACACCAGGACCGGTCATTATGAATCCTTGGTTATGCCCTTTGGGTTGTGCAATGCGCCCGCAGTCTTTCAGGAATTCATTAACGATGTTTTCCGTGACCTGTTGCAGCAGTGTGTGGTGGTCTATTTGGATGACATCTTGGTATATTCTGAATCCATGGAGACCCACATTCTGGATGTCAGACGAGTGTTGCAACGGTTACGAGAGAACAAGCTGTTCGGTAAGCTTGAGAAATGCGAATTTCACCGATCCCAGGTAACCTTCTTAGGTTACATCATTTCCGCTGAGGGGTTCTCCATGGATCCTGAGAAGGTTTCGGCTGTCTTACAGTGGCCCCAGCCCAGTGGTCTTCGCTCCCTGCAGCGCTTTTTGGGCTTCGCCAATTATTATCGGAAGCTCATCAGGGACTTTTCCATGCTAGCCAAGCCTCTCATGGATCTGACCAGGAAGGGCAGTAATTCCCAGGTCTGGCCGCTCGAGGCCATCCGAGCTTTTGAGGCTCTAAAGTCCGCCTTTGTGTCGGCTCCGATTCTGTCGCATCCCAACCCTGGGTTGCCCTTTGTCCTCGAGGTGGACGCGTCTGAGACGGGAGTAGGCGCCCTTCTGTCTCAGCGTAGAACACCAGAGGGTCCTCTGCTTCCTTGTGGGTTTTACTCCCGGAAACTGTCTTCCGCGGAGTGCAACTATCAGATTGGTGACAGGGAGTTATTGGCCATCATGCAGGCCCTTAAAGAATGGAGGCACTTGCTCGAGGGTTCGGTGGTTCCGATCCTCATCCTGACGGACCACAAGAATCTGACCTACCTTTCTGAGGCCAAGAGATTGACACCACGTCAGGCCAGATGGGCTCTGTTCTTGTCACGTTTTAATTACGTGGTCTCCTACCTACCCGGTTCCAAGAACATCAGGGCGGATGCCTTATCACGGCAGTACTCCGACCTGTCCAGGGAGGAGTCGATTCCGACTTCGGTCATACCTCCGAATCAGATCCTGGCCGCCATTCGCACCAGCCTGACCTCTCCCCTGGGTGAGCAGATTTTGGCGGCTCAATCTGGTGCTCCCTCTGGGAGACCCAACGGCAGATGTTATGTGCCTGAGGAGTTGCGCACTCGGTTGTTGCGAACCTACCATAACTCCAAGAGCGCGGGGCATCCTGGAAAGAATCAGCTGTCCTGGGCTGTTTCACGTCTGTTCTGGTGGCCTTCCCTACGTTCCGACATCGCCGCATATGTAGCGGCATGCTCCGTTTGTGCCCAGAGTAAGTCCCCTCGGCACCTTCCGTTGGGCCTTCTGCAACCCATAGCCACCGGGGAGCGCCCATGGTCACACCTGGGGATGGATTTCATTGTGGACCTCCCTGCATCCCGAGGCCATACGGTCATTCTCATGATTGTGGATCGATTTTCCAAAATGTGCCACTGTGTTCCTCTCAAGAAGTTACCCTCTGCACAGGAGTTGGCCACGATTTTTGCCAGGGAGGTCTTCCGGTTGCACGGTCTTCCCAAGGAGATTGTGTCGGATCGGGGGGAGTCAGTTTGTGTCCAGGTTCTGGCGCGCCTTTTGCTCCCAGTTGGGGATTCATCTCTCCTTCTCCTCAGCCTACCACCCTCAGTCCAATGGGGCCGCAGAACGATCCAATCAGGCCTTGGAGCAATTCCTTCGTTGCTATGTCTCCGATCACCAAGACAATTGGGTTGACCTCCTGCCTTGGGCTGAGTTTGCCAGGAACACGGCGGTGAACTCTTCCTCTGGGACGTCTCCCTTCATGGCCAATTATGGGTTCCAACCTGCCGTGTTACCGGAGGTATTCTCTCCCCAGGATATTCCGGCTGTGGAGGATCACCTTTCCGTCCTACGTGCTTCTTGGGTACAGATCCAGAAGTCCCTTGAGGTCTCTGTGCAGCGCCAGAGACTCCAGGCTGATCGCAGACGAGCGCCTGCTCCTTCCTACCAGGCCGGAGACCGTGTATGGTTGTCCACCCGCAACCTCAACCTTCGAGTGCCCACTCCCAAGCTGGCACCTCGCTTTGTTGGTCCCTTCCGAGTGCTTCGCAGGGTAAACCCGGTAGCCTATGCCCTTGCGCTTCCTCCTGGCATGCGGATCTCCAACGTGTTTCATGTCTCCCTGTTGAAGCCACTGGTGTGTAATCGTTTCACTTCCTCGGTTCCTCGGCCCCGTCCGGTCCAAGTGGGCAATCGTGAGGAGTATGAGGTGAGCAATATCCTGGACTCACGCCTGGTCCGCGGTCGGGTGCAGTTTTTGGTTCATTGGCGTGGTTATGGTCCAGAGGAGCGTCCCTGGGTTCCCTCCGCAGATGTCCATGCTCCTGCCTTGCTCCGAGCCTTCCACGCACGCTTCCCTCAGAAACCGTTCTTTACTCCGCGGAGGAGGGGCCCTTGAGGGGGAGGTACTGTCATGGTCTTACCTTCTTGCTGTTCTCCTTCGTTTGATATGTGCTGGCGGCCATCTTGGTTTCTGGGTTTCTTGTAGCCTCCCACCCTGCGGCTCCTCCTTCCCACTGGGAGGAGCTGGATGCCTAGCTCATATATATAGGAGGTCTGTGGCTTCAGTTCCTTGCTTGGTCCTCCTGTGTTCACATGCTTCTAAGACTGCTGCTGCTTCTGGTTCCTGATCCTGGCTTCGTCTGACTACCCTGCTGGTTCCTGATCCTGGCTTCGTCTGACTACCCTGCTGGTTCCTGATCCTGGCTTCGTCTGACTACCCTGCTGGTTCCTGATCCTGGCTTCGCCTGACTACCCTGCTGGTTCCTGATCCCGGCTTCGTCTGACTACCCTCCTGGTTCCTGACCTCTGGCTTCGCAAGGACTCTGCCTCGGTTTCGCCATCCGTTTGGACTTCTGCTTTACAGCTTGATTTTCAATAAAGCCTTCTTATTTTCACTTATCTGTTGTTGTACGTCTGGTTCATGGTTCCGTGACACTTACTTGGGCTAAAGAGACAAAGGACTGGACTGTTGCTCAGTGGTCCAAAGTCCTCTTTATGGATGAAAGTAAATTTGCATTTTATTTGAATTTCAAGGTCCCAGAGTCTGGAGGAAGAGTGGAGAGACACATAATCCAAGTCGCATGAGGTCAAGTGTGAAGTTTCCACGGTCAGTGATGATTTGTGGAGCCATGTCATCTGCTGGTGTTGGTCCACTGTGTTTTATCAAGTTCAAAGTCAGCGCAGCCCTGTGTTCTACAAATTCTAGAGCACTTCATGCTTCCCTCTGCTGATCAGCTTTATGGAGATGCAGATTTCATTTTCCAGCATGACCTGGCACCTGCCCACACTGCTAAAAGTTTCAATACCTGGTTTAATGATCATGGTATCTTGGTGCTTGATTGACCAGCAAACTCACCTGACCTAGGACCCATAGAGAATCTGTGGGGTATTGTCAAGAGGAAGATGAGAGACACCAGATCCAACGCAGACAAGCTGAAAGCCATTATCAAGGCAACCCGGGCTTCCATAACACCTCAGCAGTGCCACAGGCGAATCGCTTCCATGCCACACCGCACTGATGCAGTAATTCATTCAAAAGAAGCCCCAACCAAATATTAAGTGCATAATATACAGTACATGGACATACTTTTCAGTAAGCCAACATTTCTGTATTAAAAATCCTTTTTTTTTTTTTATTGGTCTTATGTAATAATCTAATTTTCTGAGATACTGAATGTTAGGTTTTCACTAGCTGTAAGCCATAATCATCAAAATGAAAAGAAATAAATGCTTGGAATATATTACTCTGTATGTAAAGAACCTATATACGAGCTTCACTTTGTTTATTGAATTACTGAAAAAAATTTAATTTTTGATGATATTCTAATTTTTTGAGATGTAGCTGTATACTACTGTATCCATATTCTGATTGTATAGTATATCCTATACTGTGTGCTAGCTGCTTTTCTTACAATAATCCTTGCAGTGCAGCCTTTTTCCTGTTGTGTTTAGTTGTCACATGCTTTCTTATCACTCATCCCCCCAAAAGTCCTTTAGAAGTCTAACATTTTAAACCTACGTAGAGAGGTCTAGGCAAGCTCTCCTTGCTCCCATGTATCAGAGTTCTGGCCCAAGACAGGCTGCTCATGCAACAATTTATGAGAGGCAGAAGAGCATGAAAGCAGGGGCTTATTTAGGTGTTGCAGTTTTGGTTGTGATCAGTATTTCTGGGCTTAGGTATATTTTATTCTGTGTTATTTGTACTACTCAGTTAATTCTTCCCAGCAGAAGTGGAGCTGACTGGGAAGCTAGAGAAGGTATACAGAAACATGGGAAGAGTGCTTACAGTAAAGTGCATGGTGTACAAAAAATTGTGCAAGGCAAACGGCTGCTTCTAAGTTGAGGTGCCGTCTTAAAGCCGACTTTCACATGACTTTGGCCCCCGTGCCTCTGTTTATGGGCATTTGCCAGCATGTTGCAAGGGTCCTCACATCAGGCGGGGTAATCTTCCCCCCCCCCCCCCCACTGGGTTATTGTATTCTGACAGGTTTTCCTGCTATCAGAATACAATGATAACTGTTGCCAGCTAAAGCCAGCAGCAGTGATCATGGGAAAAAACTGACAGTCTGGCTGTACTGAAATCGATCGATAGATCGCCTCCAGTACAAACAGCCTGCCCATAGATGGATCAAAAATTTGGCTGGTTCAGCAGAAATTTCAATCCATCTATGGCTGGCTTAAGCGCTAAGCACTACAAGCTTTTACAAAGGCTGTGGGGTTAAACCAACAGAGGAGATGAAAATTCACTAAACTTGAACTTAACAAGAATTAATTTCTTCTTTTGAGAGATTTATTGGCAAAACTTTTTTTTAGGAAGCATTGTCTGACAATTCCTTACATGATTGTTACAAACAATCATAAGAAAATATTTTTTCCCTGGCTTAATTAAAAGCTAAAGTTGTAATTAGCAATGCCTAAATAGAACCTGTCAGGAAGATGCTCTTGCTGGCCTATTTTTGGGTGAATGATCCAAAGCATAATCTGTATTATCTGTATGTAGTGTCTGCTACATACAGTGTGCAGCACTGTGTTTTAGCAGTGTCTATGGAGACTTACGATCTGCTGTCAGAACCAAATCAAGTTGGCTGAGAGCTTCTCAGCTATTCATAGGATTCCGCTGGCTGGAGTGGAGAGGTGGGCAAATGATGTCAAGGTCTCCACCTAAGTCATTCAGTGGAAGCCTTGGATCCATTGGTAAAAATACAGGGCTTCTTGTAAATATCTTAGAAGCTCCCAGCCAGACTTGATTTGTTCCTGCACAAGAGGGATCCCCATACAGCTGCCAAAAACACAATGCCGCATACTGAATGTAATGGATGCTATATAAAGTCCCAAACAAATTATTTTAATTGAAAAGAAAAATGGAGTTAGGCTTTAACTACTTAATGAATCACACACCAGAAACAAATGTGCATATTAGGGGGCTCTTCTAAAATTCTAATTCCAGGTTAGTTACTCACATACTAGTTAAGGAAGAACAAGGGGGAGCCCTGTAGCTTGCATTTTCAAATAAATCAGCTTTGGTAAGTCTCATATTTCTATCAACATAGCTTCCTTGAATAAGATCTGTCCAAACAAGAATAGTATTTCAGCTACAGTGGAGAGTTTAGTGTACACATCAGCTACAGTGGAGAGTCCGCACATTAGCACAGTTCCTAGCTTTAGGGCAGGTATAGCTCCCTGCAAGAACATGCAAGTATGCCAGTTTTGGCATTTATACAGTAAATATAAGACTTTACTATTGAGCACTGGCTGATATATAATTCCCAAAGGACAAAAATGTAATTATATCTCCTTGTAACCACTTAAGGACCAGGCTATTTCTGACACTTGTTTACAAGTTAAAATCAATAATTTTTGCTAGAAAATTATTTCAAGAAAATGACTCTGGAGAATAAAATGGGGATCGTTGCAATATTTTATGTCACGTATTTGCGCAGCAGTCTTTCAAACATGTACACTAAAAAGCAAAATCGTTTTTTGTCATCATAGAAAAAAAAAAAATGGGCCCTTTAAGGCTATTGGGAGGAAGCGAGGTATGACGTCACTCTGGTCCTCCAAGGCCATAGAGTGGAGTGGGGGCCAGCTTGCCCTCACTTAACTTCCTGCTTAGAGGGGAAGAGGACTGGATTGTTTTCCTCTCTACCGACGGCTCCGGTAAGAGGGGGAAAGGACCAGGAGGCCGTGGGAGGGGCACCTCTCCTGCCGCCCATAAAAGTGATTCCGCGGTAAATCCGCCGCTGGGACCACTTTTATGTTAAAGCAGACTGCCCGCCATTAAAAAAAAAAAAATACTGGGGGTTATGGCAGCTATCTGCTACTATAACCCTGGTATTTAACGTCAAAGTAGCGACGTAAGTACACAGTGGGCAGTCCGTAAGTGTTTAAAGGTGGATTCACCTTTAAATAACAAAAGATAAAAACAACACATGCCATGAATAGTAGTGAGACATAAAGAGGAAAGCAGTAAGATTTGGGATCTTTTATAGGATCTGATATATTTTCTGAATATAAGTACATATCAGAAAAATACAGCAAATGTAAGGAAAAGGCAGCAAAAAAAAAAAAAAAAAATTGAAGTGGTTCTAAAGCCTAAACATTTTATACTCCAATGCATTCCCTGCATTAAAGGGGAACTACACTGCATGTGAGCACCACAAACCAAAAAAATGGATTTTTGTAAGATCTTACCGTAAAATCCTTTTCTCTTAGCTCATTGACAGACGTAGTCCTCTTGATTAATATCAGATTGGGTTATGCTGCCCTCTACAGGAGTAGGACTAGGCAGAAGGAAAAACGTTCTGGCCACACCTTAGGGGCAGTCCCAGAGGGTATATCCTCTTCCTGTCTGCTGCAGGAAATCAGTTCTCTCACAAAGCAGTGTCAGAGAATTTAACCCAACCCAACTCAACAGTAGAGGGGCGGGTACTACGTCTGTCAATGAGCTAAGAGAAAAGGATTTTACGGTAAGATCTTACAAAAATCCATTTTTCTCTGTCGCTCATTGACAGACGTAGTCCTCTTGATTAATATCAGATTGGGACGTCCCAAAGCAGTGCCACAAATGAGGGGTGGGAACAGAAATCAAAATCCAGAAGGCCCAACCGGAGCCAACCAGAAGTATCAAGGGACTCATCGAGCAAACAGATGAGACCTACCCAACAAACCCTCGAGGTAGACCAACAGTCTCCTCAAACAGCGGCCTGCAGGAACCTTGCGGCCAAAAGAGGCATCTGACGATGCCATCACATAAACCTTATACAATATTGTAAAGGTATGAACCGACGACCAAGTAGTCGCCTTGAAAACATGAACCACTGACGCCTGATGGCGGACGGTCCAGGAAACACTAAGCGCCCGCGTAGAGTGCGCCTTAACAGGGAACGGGGTATCCCGACCCTTAAATAGAATAAGCCTATACCACCGTCTGTCTGATCCATCTAGAGATGGTCGCGGCAGAAAAACAGGCAACCCCTTCTTAGGGCCATCCGTGATCACAAACAGTGATTCCGTATTACGAAATGAATCCGTAGTATTCAAGTATACCCTGATCGCCCTAACTACATCCAAGGAATGCAACGCGAATTCGAGGATGACTGGGCTTAGGACACAGGGAAGACAATACCATGTCCTCATTCAAATGAAACTTTGAAACCACCTTAGGAAGGAAGGATGGATTCAGACGAAGAACAACCTTATCCCTATGAACCACCAGATATGGGGAACGACAGGATAATGCGGCCAGTCCTGCGTGCAGAAGTAATGGCCACCAAGAAGGCCACCTTCTGGGATAAAGTAAGCAAGGGATTCTCCCTGATATTTTCAAAGGGAGGTTTCTGAAGAACCGACAGCACCAAATTAAGACCCCAGGGTGGTAAAGGTGCGTGCACTGGCGGAGCCAGGTGTCGCACCCCCTGGATGAAATTCCGCACCAAGGAATGAATAGCCAAAAGCTTCTGAAAGAAGATTGCTAATGCTGAAACCTGACCCTTGATAGCACTCAAGGCCAGCTTCTACTCAACGAATATTCGACCCACCGAATAACAACGTGGAGGGAACCCAAGGGATTCACACCACGCAATCTAAGACTTCCATGTGCGATGATAAATCTTTCTGGAAGTCGCTCTTCTTGCTTTAACTAGAGTAGGAATAACTGAAGCTGACAATCCCTTGTCCTTCAGCACCTGGGTCTCAATAGCCAGGCCGTTTAAAGCCAGCGATCGTAAAGCAGGATGGAAGATCGGTCCCTGCGATAGCAGATCCTCCGTAAGAGGAAGTCGCCAAGGAACGTCTGCGACGAGCCTGACCAGGTCGGCGTACCAAGCCCGACTAGGCCAGTCCTGATCTACCAGGATAACTGGGATTCCCTCCACCTCTATCCTGCGAAGAAGCTTCGGCAGTAACTTGAGAGGAGGGAAGGCATACAGTAGCTGATACTGCCCCCACGGGGCGATCAGCATGTCTGCGGTGTCTGCTAGAGGATCGTGGGAGCGAGCCACAAACCTCCGCACTTTCCTGTTGAGCCGAGATGCCAACAGATCCCACTCGGGGTGCCCCAACGGAGGCACAGTTGGTGGAATACCTCTTGATGAAGAGATCATTCCCCTTGATCCAGAATCTGACGGCTGAGATAATCTGCCTGCCAATTCATCCCCGTAATGAATACCGCAGAGAGAGCTGGAACAATCGTTCCGCCCAACGAAGAATGCTGGCCACATCTATGTTCGCCAGGACACTCCTGGTGCCCCCTAAATGATTGACATAAGCCACTGCTGTGGCATTGTCCGACTGGATCCGCACCGGGCTGCTCGATCCAATGCATCAGACAAAGTCTGATCGCTCTTAGTTCCAATACATTTATCGGTAACCTGGACTCTTCCAGGGACCAAAGCCCCTGAGCAGATAATTGACCGAGAATTCCTCCCCACCCGGATAGACTGGCATCCGTGGTGACAATCATCCAGTATATTGGAAGAATGACTTCCCCTGGCTGAGCATCGGAGACCGAAGCCACCAGACCAGAGACTCCCTGGTCCGCTCGCTCAATCGGATCCGATTGTCCAGAGATTCTGGATTCCGATTCCATTTGAGAAGAATCTCTTCCTTGAAGGATTCGGGTATGGGACTGGGCAAATGGTACTGCTTCGAAGGAAGCCACCCTCAAGCCCAGGACCCTCATGCAAGTCCGAAGAGAAGGCCAGTTGTCGGATAGTAACAACTGAATTGCTGATTGAATCTTCCGGAGTTCCCCTGCCGGAAGGAATACTTTGCCCTGGATGTGTCTAGAATTAGACCCAGATATTCGAGCCTCCTGGTGGGAACCAGAGAAGACTTCTGCTGGTTCACCAGCCACCCGAACTCTTGCAAAGAGATCATGGTGATCTCTAAGTTTTGTAACAAGATCTGCGGAGACTCCGCACGGCGCAGAAGATCGTCTAGGTAACCTAGAATCGATATGCCTCGCTGACGCAACAGCGCCAACACTGGGGCCAACAATTTTGGGAAGACCAGAGGAGCTGAGGCGAGACCAAAGGGCAACGCCGCAAACTGATAATGGTTCTCTTCTACGGAAAAACGCAGGAAACGCTGATGTCCTGCGTAAATGGGAATGTGAAGATAGGCATCCTTGATGTCTATGGATGCTAGAAAATCCCCTTGATGCAGGGAGGCTGCTACTGTGTAAATGGATTCCATTTTGAATTTTTGTATCTTGACAAAAAAGATTTGAGTGCTCTTAAGTCCAGAATTGGACGCACCTTACCCTCTTTCCTGGGTATTGTAAACAGGTTTGAATAAAACCCTTGAAAACGCTCTGTCCAAGGAACGTGGACTACCACTCCTTGTTGCAGTAAATCCGTGACCGCTCCCCGCAGAGCTTCTAAGCGATCCGGGGACAGTCGGATATTGAAAGGGAAGAATCGCACCGGTGGGAGAGATCGAAACTCGATCTTGTAACCTGACCTTATGACTTCGCGAACCCATTTGTCCGGGATTCTGGAAAGCCCTGGATCCGGAAACCGGCGAAGACGTCCCCCCACCCCAGCTATGGGTGGGGGCGCACCTTCAGGCTTTAGTAGTCTTATCTTCAGGTCTGGAGGAGCCGGGCTTTTGCTTGCCCGACCAGCGCCCCTTAAAACCTCCCGAAGGAGTTTTGGAGGGCTTTGCTTTTTCGCTCATGGGGTGAAAAAACTTCTTATGGGCGGAAAAGGAAGGCCCCCGTCTCTGACGAGGTCCTTTACCCTTAGTACTTTGTGGCAAGAAAGTGCTCTCACCTCCAGTGAGATCCTTGGTAATCTCATCTAAGTTGGCCCCAAATAGGCGCTCACCCTGAAAAGGGAGATTAGCCAAAGCCTTCTTGGAACCTTGGTCTGCCGACCAACATTTTAGCCTCAGTGTACGCCTGAGAACCACTGCTGAGACTGATGCTCGCCCCAATAATGGAGTGGCGTCTAGCGCAGCGTCGCAGATAAACTGTAACCCTTGTATCATCTGTTCTAACAGATCTGATACCACCTGAGGGATATCACTCCCTTCTAAGTCCCGGCGTAACCACTTGGTCCATACTGTTACAGTTTGAGAAACCAGACCAATAGCAATTACTGGTCTGAAAGTTGACCCACTCAGGGAAAAGATGGCGCGAGACACGGCTTCCACCTTACGATCCACTGGATCCTTAAGGGACGGAGCATCCTCCAATGGGATAACCGTAGATTTGTTCAATCTGGAGATTGGAGAATCCACCATAGATGGTACTGTCCACTTCTTGAGGAGGGATTCCTCGAACGGATAACGCCTATTAATGCGTTTGGAAATAGTAGGGGCTCGTTTTGGATGACCCCATTCTTCCTTAATTACATTACCGAAACACTTGGGTAAGGGAAATACTTTCGCCATTTTGGCGCGTTTATTAGTACCAAATGGAATCTCAGTATCAGCTACTTCTTGATGGTGTAACCTGTAGTCCTAAGGTTTCCCGAACGGCTACAATTAATGCGTTTACCAACGCTTCCTCTCGGGCTATGGTAGATGTTGAAACATCCTCCTCACTGTCTAAAGAGACAGTACCCGAGACACAAACCCCAGATGAGGTACCTGCAACTGCAGGGATAGGCTCTGAATCTGAAGTTTCAGATGAAATGGGGGTAGGCGGGGGTCGCTTCCTTGCGCCCTGTCCCTGACAAGCCACTTCCACCCGGGATACAAAATTTTCCAAAACTGCTGACAATGACTCAATAGTCAGTGGGGAACTGGAGGGTCCTGCAGCCACCTCGAGGGGATCAGGTGGCGATACATGTGTGGCAGGGTCCATGTTAATCCAGTACACTTTGCCAGTGAAAAAAATTTAAAAAAATAAAAATACCTTTTTTTTTTTTTATCTGAAATCCACCAGCGCAATAGCACCCCTCAGTGTACCTGCTTTGGACCCCCACAGAGAGAAAGAGAGACCCCAAGGGCTCACCACCCGATGCAGAGAAGTTTCCTTATCAAACTGTTGTCAGCGTTGTCCTATGCAGACTGGGAAGTCCTGTACAAGGTTTCCCGGGTGAAAGGAAGTGGCTCCGCCCCCTGTGCAAGCCTTCCGGCGTTCCCAGCTTCTCCTCGAGGTCGGCTGGGCACATCAAACATGGCCGCCCCCATGTAAAAGACAATAGACTTCGAAAAAATGGCGGCCTGCGTGACCTGGGGGCGGCCTGTGTAGGCAATGCAGACATGCGGTCTACAACAAAATGGCGGCGGACTGCCGATCTAGCGTGGCTCCTCCAGTGCAGCGGCCTGTGACCGGCTCTGGAACGGCTGATGGCGGCCTGTCGGCCTGCGGGAGCCTGGCGATAGCTACAGTCTAAGGTAGGCTATACCTCCTTTGCTCTGGATGCTTATATGTTTACTATGGTAAATCGAACCAGGCTTCCTTGGATCAATCTGCTGGAGAAACCAAGGCTGCTGAAGTGTCAACCCTCTAACCAGGTTGTTAGAGTGTTAGCTCCCAAACCAAGGTTGCTTTTAGAGTGTTAGCTCCCAAACCAAGCCAGCTGAAGTGTCAGCTCCTAAATCAAGCCTGCTGGAGTGTTAACTCCTAAACCAAGGTTTGCTTAGAGTGTTAGCTCCCAAACCAAGCCAGCTGAAGTGTCAGCTCCTAAACCAAGGTTGCTAGAGTATCAGCTCCTAAACCAAGGTTTGCTTAGAGTGTTTATTTCCCAAACCAAGCCTGCTGGAGTATCAGCTCCCAAACCAGATCACACTATCCAGGGGATAGGTGAATTTGTCATAGGCTAAAAGGGGGAACCTTAATGTCAGAAAGGATCCGACCATACACAGAGGGGCCCGTATCCCAAAAGACCCCACAGGGGGGAAGGGGGAATATTTACTCACCATACTGGAACTGACGGGCACCCTCTCTTCACAGTACCCTCTCCACCGAGATGGGGGGCTGTCGACCAATACGGACGCCGTGACTCTGCTGGTTCCTGGCGTTCAAGCAGGACGTTCAACTCGCAGGGTCAGTCCCCGTCTAATGGGACTATGTCGTGGCCGACCCAGCGCGGAGCTATGGTCTGCACGCGCTCGTAGGCTGAGCCGGGGTGACCACTGGATCTCAACATCCAGCCCGTCGCCCGGTCCCGCATACTTACTTGAATGTGTCGCGGCCAAACCCAGCGCGGAGCTATGGCCTGCGCGCGCTCGTAGGCCGGCTGGGGTGACCACTGGATCTCAACATCCAGCCCGTCGCCCAGATCCGGCGTGATTTGCTTGAAGATCTCACAGGAAAACTGGAGAAAACAACTACCTAAAAAAAAAGAAAAAAGTTTTTCTAAAAAAATCTTGCCAGGACCAAAAGATCCCAGCAAGGAGCTTAGGTCCTTATTCCTGACTAGACAGAAAAAACTGATTTCCTGCAGCAGACAGGAAGAGGATATACCCTCTGGGACTGCCCCTAAGGTGTGGCCAGAACGTTTTTCCTTCTGCCTAGTCCTACTCCTGTAGAGGGCAGCATAACCCAATCTGATATTAATCAAGAGGACTACGTCTGTCAATGAGCGACAAAGAAATTTTATTTAATTAATTTTTGTTAGGCCCCTGTCACACATGCGGACCGTTCAGATCTGCCTGTCAGTTTTTCAGGCGGATCTGAACGGATACCCCATGCATCTCTATGGGGCGGCATATGTCAGTGGAGACATGTCCGCTGACACCCACTGCCATTCAATCCGATCCTGTCCATCAAATCCGGATGGATGGAAACCCTATTTTCCATCGTCCAGCAGATCGGATCCGATGAGAATGGACAGGCGGTCCGTTCTCATCCGATTCCCCCATAGAGGACAGCGGGGATCTGACAGCTTTGTCTCCGCACACAGAGCGGAGACGGAGCTGTCATCCGCCTGCTCAGCGGGGATCGGTGATCGATCCCCCGCTGAGCAGAACGGCTCCGTCGACGGAACGGAGCCGTGTGAAAGGGGTCTTATTCAAAGCAAACTCACCCAACCATCCATGTCTCCATGCTTTTTTTTTTAAGAAATCATTTTGAAAATCACTCTTTAGCATTTCTGGCAGTGGCCATCTTGAGTAAGGGCAGATGATTCATGCAGCATTTTTTGGAATCCATCTGCCCTTAGCTCAGGCATACAGCCAGGAGGGTGTGTTTAGCTTAACAAAGCCCTCTTCCCTGCTGAAGACTCCTGGGATGTAGGACATCATTTTCCTAGGCATTGAAACCTGGAAGTAACTGAAAAAATGTAGAAAAAAAAATGTGAAACAAGTAAAAGGTATATAATTTCTTATCTATTTACTAATGCTAGCTGCATAAGGATTACAAATAATCGATGTTGCTTGAGAGAGGGACATTCCGGTTTAAGGAAAAAAAAATGTTCTAGTACCTGTACTGCCCCTACCTTATGTGTACCCGGGCCCTCACTCAATCCAGCATTGTGCCTGTCAGTAGTAGCTCTCCCAGGCTTTTGCAGTCAGTCAAACCATGTGAAAAGAGAGCAAGGGGTGGGGCCAAGCCACACTGTCTGTGGATGCAGGCAGTGCAGCTCGGGAACGAGCCTGCAGGTGTACCACAATAGGAAGTGGTTTTTAATGGTTGCACACTGAGAAGAGGAGGAGCCTGGAGCGTCAGCAGGGGACCCCAGAAAAGGTAGATCGGGAAAGTATAACCTGTTTATTATAAAATAAAAATATTAAATAAAATATTGTACACACATGTAGTTAATCATTACGGTTGTTAAAAAGATTACAAATTTCAATAATGAGGTGTTTTTCTTAAACAACTCTTTTCAAAACTATTTTAAAGATGGCTACACTCTGCAAAAGCTGCTATATTGAATAACACCTTTCAAGGTGTTAAAACAATTATAATAAAGTACAATAAAAGACCATTTTTTTTTTCTTTGGCAACGTGAAGATTGATTAGAACAACTGTCAGTTTTTATTGCTGTCTGTTCCAATATTCCAATGCAGACATTAATTCTGGTGGCTTGGGGGTCCCCCAGGGATTCCCCTAATTTGCAGGGATTTCCTCTCACTTCCTGTTTTGGCTATGGGACAGGAAGTTAAGGAAAATCTCCACAATGGGAAAAAGATGGTAAAAAATAAACTAACAGGGGTTATAACCTTCCCTTACTCTAACCAAAATGAAAAAAAAAGTAATGTATATGAGGGATCACAGATTTGGCTTCAACAAATTTCAATTAAAATAATAAAAGTTCTAGCTAGAGATGTGTGTATTTTAGTGACATAATGCCCAGTTATAGGAACAGGAAATTATTCATGGCTGGGTTACAAAAGTGAAAAAACAAGATAAAAGAAAAGTGATGAAATTGTACATCAAGTCTTTTTTACACAGGGATATTTATCAAACAAATGAGACAGAAAAAAATGGAAAATGCCACATTTCTCTCACATGATATATAAACTTAATCTATGAAATAGTGAAAGCTGCTCAACTTCCTGCCATAGCCTACTAAGCTCCCCGGGAACCCCAATTTACTTCTTCTTCATAGAACTCTTCCCTTGTATTACCCTTTCCTTTTCATGTTCCTCACTACTCTTTTTATCTTATTGGCACTAGGTGACCTTTTGTTGATCATCTTTGACTGACATCAAACTGTATTCCAGTTATTCACTTCTTGGCCACTTCAAGTTACAGAACTCGCTCTTTGTTACTTAGTTCGGTTGTGAGCGCCACTAAGTTTAGGTTTGCTTTCATAAATTCTATACCAGTTTAGCACCCTCCTAGATAGGTGCTAGGTAAAGGCATCCAATGCTCCTGCTGCTTATCAGGGGAGCCTGATCTTTAGTTAGGCCTGCTCTCTGTGCTCAGTGTGTATTTATCTGGTCTGAGGGAGTGTCCCCACTGTGTCCAATGGGGAGGCCTGTTGGACAGTGGAGGAAACCTGGCCAATGATACACAAGCTCTTGTAATTGTCCCAGTGGGTTGGCACCTGGAGAGGTGAATCATGGGATTGGTGATAAAAGCGGGGAGCGCATAAGGCAGGGTATCTTTTGGTGGGAGCAAGGTCCCAGGAGGAGGTGGACGGCTGTCTCTCCTCCTGTAGGTGTGAGGAAGGTGGTTCAGGCGGTCAGCTTAGTGAACCAGGTGTGTGGAGCTGAGCTGCAGAGGATCCAGAGCACTGACAAGTGGAGCTGCTGGCAGAGACTGTTGGGAAAAACAGTATCGTGAGTACCAGGAGTTCTGCCTAAGGGTCTGCCTAAGAGAGGAGACCACTCCGGAGAAGTCAGGGGATCAAGGAGCTAGCTCCCACAGGAAGTTTATCAGTAAAGGGGGTGCCGTGTAGTTGACCCTGAAGAATAGGAACAAAGGGGGTGCCAGCAAGGGCCCTGAAGTTGTTCAGCAGTACAGTACAGATTACCTCAGAAAACGCATTCACTTATACTTCACAGCTAAGGGCAAAGTGAAGCAGCGGCCTAGCCGTGACTAGCGTTACTCGTAATGAGCAGCTCCCAAGGGCGTAGTGCTACACCAGTTTGTACACATTAACACTGTATGGTGAACTCTGTTATTTCATCCACATTTACACGGGTTGTGTGTGCTTTGCTAAACTCTATGGGCCTATAATTCTTGTGTTACTATGTTATTTTGTTTGTGCTTAGAAACCAATAAAAACATTGAAAAATAGTGAAGGCAGCTTTGAAATGATTGTGCTCTTTTTGATTAAAAGGTACCAGTCTCAAAAACATAAATAATTATTCCCTATTACTACCGATTTTTCTCAGTTACTTTGGATACAGAAAGCTAAGCAAAAATGGCAACTTCTAAATTTAAGTAAGATGCAGCACACATGGGCATTTTTACAACCTATCTTGTAAACACTAGAGTGAAGAGGATCACATACAGCAAGCATTTACAAAGCAGGTGTGAAAAGCATCCAGCAACTTTGTGTGCTTTAAATAAACACATATTTTTAAAGTGTTCATTGATGTACCTAGGCATGTTTTAATAAATGCATCGTATATGGAGACCAGAGCGTCTATGAAATAGCGTGCTTGAGGACAAATAAAACAGTGCAGACAGACAGGGTTTGTGAGGGGATCTAAAAGGAAATGACTCTTTAATGGATTGTTTCTGTTGACCAGCAGCTTGGGATGTACAGTTGGCCCAGGATGATATGCATGACTCCACCTATTATTCTAAAAAGGAATAAAGCTCTATATATTACAGACTTGTGAAGGAGGTAAGATAGGACAATACCTTCTGTTTTAAGAAGATTCTAAGATGTCTCAGGCAAATATTTTGCGATACAGATCGCATCCTTTTTAAAGTGGCTCTTCACTGCATCTGAGCAACAAAAAAACACTATTTAATTCATTTTTAATATTTAAAGCAAACTCCTCCATCCATCAATGTCTTCACCCTTTATTTTGCTGAGAAATCACTTTAAAAAGACAACCTTCTACCATTCCTGCCCCTGTCCATTTTAAGTAAGGGCAAATTATTCATGTGGCATTTACTTCCAGGAATCCGTCTGCCCTGAACTTAGACTTGCATGAAGGATAGTGTGCTTAGCTGAGAAAACCCTTCCTCCTCCCCTCCCCTCCTGAAGACTCCAGGATTACCTAAAAAGTAACCCAGTTGTTGACCCTCCTGAAGACTCCTGGGATGTATGACATAATTTGCCTAGGCAAGAAACTAGGAAGTAACTGAAGAAATGGTAATAAAAAGTTCAAATCAAGTAAATATGATATACTTTCCTATATATTTACTAATGCTAGCAGCATGAGGATTAAAAATATTCAATGTTGTTTGAGAGTGAAGTTCCACTTTAACTTCAGGATTGTTGCAAGTGTACATTTTTGGAAATTTACTGAAAACAGAAGATAAAGTGACCAAAGGGATCAAATTAGAAAAACAATCCAGAATGGTTGTTATGGGCAAAGACTCCACTTTAGCTACAGTGATGTTACAGTGAAGCCCATCTCACCTGTTCTGTTACCAGCTTCATCTGTAAGCACTCGTTGTCTGGACACACTACAGCGGAGACAGATCCAAGCAAAAAGGGGTACCAGGCAAGGAAGCAGCTTTGGACTCTCATCCCTTTAAGTGACTATGATAAACACTGCAATAAGATCATAGAAGCTGCCAAATTTTCATTGTATGTACTAGCATGACTCCTTCAGACAGCAACAGACTGCAAATGAATCCTCACTTGTGAAGTGGCAGACAGGAGCAAAGCTTTGATCAATTGCAGTGTCCCTCGAGCAATTACAAACTGGGCATCCTAAACATCTACTGGATCCTAGGATCCTGGCTAGTTTTTCTTGTGAATGATTTGTTTCTGCTCTAAAGACATGTTTATAAGATGCATCTGTATAATAAGAGGTTCATCCTCAGATTGTGGAGAAGGCTATGTTAATAGAACTAAAAAAAAAAAGAAAAGCTCTAGCCCAATGTATGTGACAAACCTAAATTCAATACCATATATACAATGTGTGCAAAATGATGAAATATCTATGCATTAGAAACTAAATAAAAATTAAATGTATATTATATGTCCAGAAAAGTCAATATGTGAATCCAATCATGGGTTCATAAACGGGTAACAATAAAGTGCTCAAATTCTTCCTCCAGATCAACAAACGTGCTCCACCACATGCTAGTAAATCCTGCACCCACCAGACCAATTAGGTCACCAAGCAGCCTACAGACGTTTTAACTTAGAGCCAACCATCCAGACACATACGTCAGCTCTTCTGGTGGATCTAGTGGTGGATCCGTTGGATACTCATGTATCAGAAATGGAGACTAAAAAGTCCCATAAAGACTAAAAAGTCCCAAGAGATCAGAAGTATATAGTGTGATAACATTTATTTACTTATGTAAAAACATATGTATGTTCTCACATTTTAGGTGCTAAAGAAAAGGCATCACAAACACCCGATCACTCTGTCTCTTACCCTCCAATATGGACCCTCACCCATGACGTCAGTTGATGAAACGCTTAGGGAGGAGTTGAAGACCTGGGACACGAATACAAGCAGGGACACAGTGGCCATCTTGTGGGTTAGTTTTTACTAAGAGATACGGATTTTAAATCTTCATAATGTGATTATGATTTTATAAAAAGTATGTTTGGGACTTCTACGCCATGAGGAGTGTCTCTTATTTTTAAATGAGACCTATGAAGCTGTGGTGAAGACGCCTGAGAGTGCCCTGGAGGTGGATTAATACTGCTGGGGATAACACTGAATTACTATCCATGGTGCATTTGACCCTTGTGAGGGTCCATGTTGGAGAGTAAGAGACAGTGTGATTGGGTGTTGGCAATGGTCTCTTAACGCCTTTGATTTATATGTGCTCTACAATATGAATACCTTCTCTGGATGTTTCATATAGACTTTTGTCACTATGAAGTTTAAATCAGTTTTGGATATTTTATTTTAGAGTTGCATTACCACTACCCCTTATGGTTATATTGTTATCCTGCAATATTGTGCTAGCAGCTAACTTTTAAGTAATCATTTGTACCTAGTGCAGCAGATTTGTGTTCATGATCACAAACAGCTCCCACAGTCAGCAGCTCACATACAACGGAGTTGGCGTGCGTTCCACAGACTCAGAAGTGACATCGACCTCTCAGTCCCTATGCATTTCACGCAGCAGTATGTTAATGACTGGGACACTATGAATACCTAAGAATGATGATGATAAAGAGGATCTTCAGGATGTATGAAAAAAAAAAACGAAAAAAGTCAGCAGCTAGAAATAATTCCCGCTACACATGCACAAGCATGTGTCCCGGAAGGATACTCCCTCCCCCCCCCAAAAAAAAAATAAATGTATCCAAAAGTAATAGAGGAGGAGGCGAAAAAGCGGAACTTCTCTATTTAGTTGAAATTACGCATTAAATATAAGCTGATAAACTTACAGTCAAGCTATTTAAAGCGCTCAATAAAAACACATTTTTAATCTGAGGCATAAAAAAAACTTAATCTTGACCAAAAATAATTTCTGGATAAAAAAAGGCAATGGATAGTTTTACATCAATGGTTTGCTTGAAATTTCCATTTAAAAAGAAAAAATAATAGGAAGGTAATATTTCCAGCTTTCGAACTCTGTAGCAGACACCTAAAATTGCTCACAAAAACAGGTTTTAATCTGCAGGTTACTATTAAACCATTTACCATATTATCCTCAGAAAAAAAAAATGGATTTTTGTAAGATCTTACCGTAAAATCCTTTTCTCTTAGCTCATTGACAGACGTAGTCCTCGGTGATACAGCACCTTCGGGTTATGTTGCCTCCACAGGAGCAGGACTAGACAGGAAATTAAAAAGCTCTGGCCACACCCTAGGGGCAGTCCCAGAGGGTATATCCTCTCTCTCTCTGCCTCAGCAAATCAGTTATGTGAAAAAGCAGTCTATAGAGATTTTAACCCAACCCAACTAAAAAAACAGAGGGGCGGGGACTACGTCTGTCAATGAGCTAAGAGAAAAGGATTTTACGGTAAGATCTTACAAAAATCCATTTTTCTCTAGCGCTCATTGACAGACGTAGTCCTCGGTGATACAGCACCTTCGGGACGTCCCAGAGCAGTATCACAAATGAGGGGTGGGAAAATGAAAATCAAATCCCAATCTAGAAGGCCCAACCGGTGCCAACTAGAAGTTTACAATGCTCATCCTTAATGATGAGACTCAACAAAAAAGAGAAAATTTTTTTTTTTTTTTTTTTTCTCAAACAGAAAAAATCCTCGAGGTAGACCACCGGTCTCCTCAAATTGCGGCCTGCAAAACCTTGCGGCCAAATGAGGCATCCGCCGATGCCGTCACATCAATTTTATAGAACTTTGTAAAGGTATGTACTGACGACCAGGTGGCCGCCTTACATACCTGGACCACTGACGCCTGATGGCGAAAGGCCCAGGAAGTACTGAGCGCTCGAGTGGAGTGCGCCCTAACAGGGAACGGAGGACTCTGACCCTTAATAGAATAAGCCTGTACCACCGTTTGTCTAATCCATTTAGCAATGGTCGCGGCAGATGCAGGCAAACCCTTTCTGGGGCCATCCGTGATCACAAAAAGTGAATCCGTCTTACGGAATGATTCCGTAGCTTTCAGGTATACCCTGATTGCCCGAACCACATCTAAGGAATGCAACGCATGTTCCCGATGATGCTTGGGCTGAGGACACAAGGAAGGTAGTACAATATCTTCATTCAGATGAAAATCTGAAACCACCTTAGGAAGAAAAGATGGCTTAGGATGAAGTACTACCTTATCCCTATGAATCACTAGGTATGGGGACTGGCATGATAATGCAGCCAGTTCTGACACCCTGCGAGCAGAAGTAATAGCCACCAAGAAGGCCACCTTCTGGGATAAAGTAAGCAAGGGAATCTCCCTGATGTTTTCAAAGGGAGGTTTCTGTAGAACCGACAAAACCAAATTAAGATCCCAGGGCGGTAAGGGCGCGCGGACTGGTGGAGCCAGGTGCCGCACCCCCTGGATGAAATTCCGCACCAAGGACTTGGTAGCTAAAGGCTTCTGAAAGAAGATTGCTAATGCTGAAACTTGACCCTTGATGGTGCTCAAGGCTAGCTTCTGCTCAACCCCTTGTTGCAAAAAGGCCAATATTCGAGTCACCGAATAGGTACGTGGAGGAAATCCTAAAGATTCGCACCACGCAATACAAGTCTTCCATGTGTGATACTAGACCTTGCTGGAAGTCGCTTTCCTTGCTTTAATAAGGGTAGGAATGACTGAAGCTGACAAACCTCTGTCCTTCAGTACTTGGGTCTCAATGGCCAGGCCATTAAAACCAGCGACTGTAAAGCATGATGGTAAATTGGTCCTTGAGACCACAGACACTCCCTGAGACGAAGTTCCCACGGAACGTCTGCGACTAGCATGTCCAAGTCGGCCAGGCCGGCTTGAGGAGGCCAGCCTAGAATTTCTAGGACCACTGGCGCTGATAGAATCTGAACCAGGCGTCCCTAGAGGTATCTGGCCCCGACCATCCGAGAAAGTCTGGTCGTTTTCTGTTCCCACACATTTATCAGATACCTGATTGTTATCAGGAAGGGTGATCTTTTCTGGTTGAACCTCAGGGACCGAAGTCACCCGACTAGAGGCTACTTGGCCTATCTGGTCAACCAGATCCGATTCCTGTGAGGTATAGGGACTAATCTTAGGAAAAGGTAAAGGAAAACATCTATTCAGGGAACGGTAACTACCGCTTCCTGTAGTACTTAAATGTTGGAAGGGAAGAATCGCACCGGTAGTAGTGGTTGATGCTCGATCTAATGTCCTGAATACCGGTGAAAACGTCCCCCCACCCTGAAACCGGGTGGGGGCGCACCTTCAGGCTGTGTACTCCTTTGCTTCGGGTTTGGCTGGGTTGGTCCTCTGCTTGTCCGACCAGCCCTTCTTGAACCCTCCTGGAGGAGTCTTGCCTTTCCCGCTTGTACCAGCCGGGCGCCCTTTATGGGCGGTAAAGAAAGGTCCTCGCTTGTTGCGAAATCCCTTAGCTTTAGCAGCCTGTGGCAAAAAAGTGCTCTTGCCCCCAGTGGCATCCTTAATGATTTCATCTAGGTTGGCCCCAAATAGACGATTCCCCTGAAAAGGGAGATTTGTCAAGGTCTTTTTGGAACCTAGGTCAGCTGACCAGCATTTTAACCACAGCACACGTCTGAGGATGACCGATGACATAGATGCATGCCCTAATAAGGGAGTAGTGTCCAAGGCTGCGTCACAGATAAACTGTAGCTCTTGTATAATCTGTTCCATCAAATCAGATGTCTCCTGGGGAATATCTTTTCCCCTAAGGTCTTGGCGTACCATTCTCGCCCATTCCGTAAGTGTCTGGGAAACTAGACCAATAACAATTACTGGTCTAAATGCTGACCCTATCAGAGAGAAGATGGTGCGGGACTCTGCTTCCATCTTTCGATCCACCGGATCCTTAAAGGACGAAGTGTCCTCTACTGGGATAACCGTGGCCTTATTCAGCCTGGAAATAGGTGGATCCACCACTGGTGGTACCGTCCATTTCTTAATGATGGATTCCTCAAACGGATAGCGTCTAGCAATACACTTGGAAATATTAAATGTACGTTTAGAATGCTCCCATTCTCCTTTAATCTGATTACCGAAACACTTGGGTACAGGAAAAACCTTCACCGTTTTGATGGGCTTATTAGTACCAAAAGGAATCTCTGTTTCAGTTGCCTCTGCCGGTAAAGCCTCAAGTTTTAAGGTTTCCTGCACTGCCACAACTAGTGCGTCCACCAATGCTTCTTCCTGAATTATAGCGGGAGAAGAAACGTCCTCCTCACTGTCTGAGGGGGCTTTACCTGAGACAACAGCCCTTGCAGAGGAACCTGCAACTGCAGTGACCATCTCTGAATCTGAGTCAGAGGTGTCAGATAGTATAGGGGTAGGCGGGGGTCGCTTCCTTGACCCCCGTCCCTGACAGGCCGCCTCCACCCGAGCCACCATAGACTCCAAGATTGCTGTAAATGACTCTACACCCTGTGCACCGGCGGGTCCCGTGGCCCCCTCGAGGGAAACAGGTGGGGGAATATGTGTGGCAGGGTCCATGATAATTCCAGTCACTTCCTGGATAATATAATTCAAAAATAAAAAACTTTTTTTTTTTCTTTTCAGACCCCCAGCGCCACAAAAAGCCCCTTAGTGTTACCTGCTAGGGATCCCTATCGATCGAGAGAGAGAGAGATAGACCCCCAGGCTCACCACTTGATGCTCAGAGTCTAACTGCAACAGGTTACAGCGCTGTCTTGACAAACAGGAAGTCTTTTGGCTGGCTGCCCAGGAAGAAAGGAGGCGGCTCCGCCCCTCTGCACGCCTTCCGGCGCCTCCCCTAGCTCCACGAGGTGTTTGGATCACCTCAAACATGGCCGCCCCCATGCTGGAGACACGAGGCTACGCCAAAATGGCGGCTCGTGCGATCCAGCAAAAAAAAATGGCGGCGGCCTGTACTGAATAGCGGTGTGCTGCAGGGCACACAACACTCTCTCTGCATGGGGATTTGGCGTGGTTGGCGGTACCGGCCCTGGCGGATCGCATGGCCATTCGGGAGGCCTGCTAATAGCTGGAGATCTGATTAGGAAGGCAGTCTACATGTCCGTGGCTTCTGACTGGTAGGTAGCTTATTCTTATCACCGTAAGATTCCCAGAATGCCACTGATTACAATCTTTTTAACATGTATACAATTAGATTGTTAGCTCCCAAACCAAGCCTCCTGGCTTTTTGCACATAAAATCACACTCAAAGTAGGAGGATCTGTGTCATTTATAGGATAGAGAGGGACTCTATCTTACCATACAGAGAGGGGCCCGCGTTCACCACAAGACCCGTCAGGGGAAAAGGGGGAACATACTACTCACCATACCGGAACCAGGCGGGCACCAACTCCTGACAGTACCCCTCTCCACCGGGGCGGGAGGGCTGTCGACCGATATGGACGCCGTGACTCATGGTCTTTGGCGTTTCAGCGAGACGTTTAACTCGCGGGGTCAGTCCTTTAATGGGACTTTGTCGCGGCCGACCCAGCGCGGAGCTATGGCCTGCACGCGCTCGTAGGCTGAACTGGGGTGACCACCGGATCTCAACATCCAGCCCGTCGCCCAGTTCAGCTTTCTTGCTTGAAGATCTCACAGGAACACTGGAGAAAAAAAGCGGTCTAAAAAATCTTTTAAGAAAAAAATCTTGCTAGGACCTAAGATCCCAGCAAGGTATCTAGGTCCTTACTCCTAACTAGACAGAAAATAACTGATTTGCTGAGGTAGAGAGAGAGAGGATATACCCTCTGGGACTGCCCCTAGGGTGTGGCCAGAGCTTTTTAATTTCCTGTCTAGTCCTGCTCCTGTGGAGGCAACATAACCCGAAGGTGCTGTATCACCGAGGACTACGTCTGTCAATGAGCGCTAGAGAAATATATATTTATTGCTAAATGTTAAATTAATACAGAAACTTTTGTATCAGTTAAGTGAACATTAAATGTAACAGAGTATTGAAGGAATAGGTACTTGTTGCACACAGCATATTCACAAGCAATAACCTGGGGTGTTTCCTTAGTATTCACTTTAAAACTACAACTTGTAGTGTCCAGTTGTGTATTCACTTTACAACATAACTCAATTAACGGCTGGTTCACAACTGTGTGGTACATTTTTGGTGCATTTCACCTTAGGTGTTTTGTAGGCGTATTACCATTATAAGGATACAGAACTTGTGTTTTGGTGAAAACGCATCAAAGATGCAGCATGCAGGACTTTTGTTTTTAAAGCAACGCACCTAAACTGCACATATGCCTGAACGGGGCCTAAACGATAACTAAACCCAAGAATAATATTACATATAATATAACATTTTGCAGCATACCGCACCTTAGATGTGGGCGCTGCATTTGTTTTCTTTTTTGCAGGCTATGAACACTTTCAGCGAGTACAAACAATACTTGTTGCTCTTGCCAAAACTGTCGTGACCTTGTGACTGCCTCTGAGCTGCAAGGAAGATGGAAAAAAAATATTCTTATATAAACTACTAATCGTATAAGTCACAATTTAATAGAGAGTAAGTGAAATGAAAATCGTTGACGTTTTCATTATATTCAAACAGGCAAACATTAGTTCTTCAATCACAGTGCTAATAGATAAAGGTAATATACTTGAACAAATACCATAAGACACTGGCATGGCGTCTTCATTCTCAAGTATAAATTAACAAAAAAAGAGATCAAATAGAAAAAGTATACCCCTAAATTTACCACCACTTCAAATTCATGAAACTAGATTAAAGTGTTCCAGAGTAGATGCTAATGATTAGATCCTCCTGGAACCTAATTTATTTAAATCTCTAATGTCCATGGCTTGGTGTTCTCCGAGACCCCCAAATTTTCAAAACAAGATATGCAGGTAACTCTTGCAACAGTTGGTGTCAAAGTGTATGCATTCTCAATTAGAAAGAGAGTATAAGAATTTTCATGAGCAAATAGGAACACGAGAGTATTTACCATACAGCGCATTCAAGTTTAAAGGCATACGGGCGCTACATAGATGATATTTTTATTGTTTGGGAAGGGTCAGAACAATCTTTTAAGGAATTTATTAAATATATTAATGGGATTGTTTATGACATCTCTTTTACTGCAAATTTTAGTACATCGGAAATAAATTATTTGGATATTTTAAAGTATGGTGATTAATTATTCACGAAAACCTATTTCAAGGATACGTACAGAAACAGTTATATCCCTACTAGAAGTGGACACCACCCAAAGTGGATATCAGCAGTACCTAAGGGCCAACTTTTAAGAATTAAGAAGAATTGCAACCTACAATCTACCTACGAGGAACAGACCAATAAATTAATTAATAGATTTGCAGAAAAAGGATACAAGAAGCCCTATTTGGAAGAAGTACAACGTAGTATCAGCATTATAGACAGAGAAGAACTGTTGAGAACTAATCCAAAACGACAATTACAATTTGACATTGCCTTCTGTACGGAATATAATCAGCAATATAGACAACTTGAGAAAATTGTGAAAACACACTGGCCTATTCTGCTGAGAGACCCTGTATATAAGAAAATACTACCAACAAGACCTAAATGTATTTATAGGCGACCACCCATCTTAAAGGACACTATAGTGAAAAGTATTCTTTAAATGTGGTAGATGTATTACTTGTAGGACATGTAAAAAGACAAACAAGAAGATTACACACTTTTGATCAAATACTATTGCACGCAGTTATGAGATTGCCCAATTTATCACGTGCCACAGTACACGTTACATACTTGCTGGAGGGCAAATGTGGACTCCAGTATGTAGGACGCACCACTAGACAGTTAAAAGTAAGATTAACCACTTAAGCCCCGGAGGATTTGGCTGCTCAAAGACCAGGGCCTATTTTGCGATTCGGCACTGTGTGACTTTAACGGACAATTGCGCGGTCGTGCGATGCTGTACCCAAATGAAATTGACATCCTTTTTTTCCCACAAACAGAGATTTCTTTTGGTGGTATCTGATCACCTGTGCGATTTTTACTTTTTGCGTTATAAACAAAAAAAGAGCGACAATTTTGAAAAAATAACAATATTTTTCAAATTTTTTATATGAAATTCCCCCCCAAAAAATTTAAAAATCGAAATTTTTTAACATTTTAGGCCAATTTGTTTTCCGCTACATATTTTTGGTGAAAAAAATCACAATAAGCATAATTTGATTGGTTTGCGCAAAAGTTATTGCGTTTACTAACTACGGGAAGGATTTATGTCATTTTTATTGTTTTTTTTAAACTAGTAATGGCAGCGATCTGCAATTTTTTTTGCGGGACTGCGACATTGCGGCAGACAGATTGGACCCTTGACTGACATTTTTGACACTTTTGGGGGTACCAGTGACATTACTACAGTAATCAGTGCTATACATATGCACTGTTACTGTAAAAATGACACTGGCAAGGGAGGGGTTAACTTTATTAGAGAGCAAGGGGTTAAGTGTGTCCCTAGGGGCATGCTTCTAACTGTAAAGGGGTGTGGCTTTTGATGTAACCACAGAGACATACGATCCTACATAGCAGAATCGTATGATCTCTGCTGTTACATCAGGGAGAATGACAGGCGGCTTTGTTTACATCAGCTGCCTGCCTTTCTCCCTCTCCAGCGGGAGATCGCGAGTGACCGGCGGACATCGGAACCGCCGGTCACTTGCGCGGGGATGTCCGTGAAGGAGCGGGGGCGGGAGCGCGCCTCCTTACCTTATTTTAAGGGCATTTTTTGATTGTACTTCCTCCTTCTCCCTCATCTGTGGCCGCGGCCACCGACATCACTTCCGCCTTTGCATTGCATCCTGGGAGCTGTTTGTCATCACTCCCAGGAGGCTGGAATCAGGAAGAACTCCCAGAACACTCCCTGGAATCAGAAAGAACTCCCAGAACACTCTCTGGAATCAGAAAGAAGGACACAGCAGATTACACTGTGGCTTCAGATGCCTACATCCAAGAAGTCCATGCTCAGACAGTGTTTTTAAAAGTAAAATCCAATACTATACACCTTGTAAGTATGAGAATAGCAGTTCTGTAAAGGGCGATGGATTAATATTATAGGAAAAAAGGTATTTGAGGCCAGAACTCCGCTTTAAGTAAAAAAAACTTTTTGCCACCTGCTGTGCTCTCATCCCTGTATCGATCCAGTATTGTGCCGTTCTCTCCCCTTTCTGTGCTCTCACAAGCTTGGCTAAGAGTAGCGGGAGCCATTATTGTTGTCAGTCAAATCCTATGAGCAGAGAGCGGGGACGGGCCAAACAGGGCTGTGGATCGGGATGGAGGTTGCACGTCTGCCCCATGGCAAGCACTTGCTATGATGGGGCAGACACAGAAGAGGAGCAGCCAAGAGAGCCAGCAGGGGATCCCAGAAGAGGAGGTTTAGGGCTGCTCTGTGAAATACCATTGTATAGAGCAGGTAAGTATAACATGTTTGTTATTTGAATTTTAAAAAAAAATCCTTAAAACTGCTGTAACAAAGCAGCAAGCACACAGTCCTATTCACATTGCAGCAATCAATAAAATAGCGAAATTACAAAAAATGGGCTAAATTAGACCAGGACTTCAGCATTTATTCTGTCTTGGGTCTATGGATCATAGGAAATAGTTAAGCTCTATGCACACATCTTTTGCATTGGTTGAAAATAATAGCAGAGTCTTTATAGACAGACAAAAAGAGCTACAGTTTGATGCTGTCATTTAAACAGAGGATTTTCTTCCAGGGATTTTTTTTTTTACTTTCTTTGTTGGCAATGAAGACATAATTGCTTGAAATGGACATTTTGTTTCCTGTTTTTGTTTAAGGGCCAGAAACGTATGTCTCCATTTATCTCCAACAATTATGTAATACTCAATCAATGCGCACACTACATACATCTGCTGTGTATGATGTAAAATGAATAAATAGACACAATTACCAAACGCTGCATGGCTTTAAAAGGGGATCCAATCAAAGCAATCTAAACTGTTATAACAGTGTTTGACAACCTAAAATATATCTTCTTTTTTCTGTGTAGTCTATGAAAAAGTCAACTTTCCTTTTTCTTATCATGCAATTATTTCTCTACATGAACTTTGAAGCTGCCTAAACAAATATTGCAACCCTTTGGGCCCCTTTCACACGGGCAACTCCATTTGGCGGACTTCGCTTGCTCAGCGGGGGATCACTCTGTTGATCCGCAATGAGCAGGCGGATGACAGGTCTGTCTTCGCTCCGCTGTGCAGAGCAGAGGCAGACACAGTCCAATTCTCCTCTATGGGGAAATTGGGTGAAAACAGACCGCCTGTCCACTCCCATCCGATCATATCTGATCCGCCAGACCGATGGAAAATAGGACCATCATCCATCTGGATTTTACAGGCAGGATTGGATCGCCGGATGTCAGTGGACATGTGTCCGCTGACATCCGGGGTTCTATAGGGAAGAGTGCAATGTCTGATCAGGTCCGCCTAAAAAGCTGACAGGTGGACCTGATCGGACAGCCCGTGTGAAAGGGGCCTTATAGTACTGATAACAGTTTCAAGTGGAATTTAACTGTATCTGAGCACCACAAATGAAAAAAAGCTATGTCTCAGTGCTTTATTTTGTTGAGAAATCACTTTGAAAAACACCTCCCTTGCAATTTTAGTTGAGTTCATCTTGAGCAAGGGCAGACAAGTTATATAGCATTTACGTCCGGGAATTCATCTGCCCTTAGCTTAGGCATGCAAACAGGAGGGTTTGCTCCCCTCCTCCAAACGAAAGAAAGAAAATGAAAATAAAGTCTCTTGGGATGTACAGTATGGCATGATTTGGCCTAGGCCAGAATTCAGGTAGCAAGAAATGTTAAAAAAAAATATATATATATCTAAAACAAAACAAGTAAATACAATATACCTTTCTATCTATTTACTAATGCTAGCAGCATAAGGATTAAAAATAGTTAATGTTGACTGTGAAAAATTTAGATCAAGTGTTACTAAACCCAGGACCCTGAATTCACGATATCTCGCACCCCCCCTCCCCCCGCAATACACAGAACATGGAAATGCAATTATTTTAGTAAATATAAACTGCTAAATACCTTTTCCCATCAGTAGTAGATAGCAGTTTTGTGACTTCTTTCAATGTCCGGCCGAGCACTGGTTAAAGCTTGTAGGAGGAGTTTTTATTCTCCTCTGACTGTCCTATGAAGCTGCATGACCCCTGACCTTCTGTTTGGACAGTGCTGATTTTCCCTGTGCTGATCACATGCACTCTCCCCCCCCCCAAAAAAAATCTAGCAATACACACCAAACTGAGCGTGTGCAGAGTGCCTCCAAGGCTCTGTTCTACCAGCAGATGGATTGGGTACAGTAAAAGAAGGGGGAGGATCAGAGAAGACAGGATCAAACAGCTGTTTTACATAATGCAGAGGATTAACCCTTTGGGTACCACAGTGAGTATAACAAGTATGCTTTACTGCATATACAAACTGATTTTACTGTTGTGGGTTTAGTAACACCTTCAGCTTTCAATTGTCATAATTTTTTTTCCAAAAACGTACAACTCTGCTTCCTAAAATATGCTGATCTGTAGCTGATCCTGAGTCTTCTTTAACCTGACCTCCATCTGCTTACAAAGCATAAAATATGACATTGCTTTATCTGCTTGTATAGTTTTTGTGCCAGCTAACACTGCTCTGCCCTCAGCAGCCAGTTCAGACATTCATCTGTCAGTCTTCGAATGCATTCAATTTTATATGTAGAGAGGAAAGGACCAAACTATAAAGTAGAACTGTAATTATGCAGAGCAATGTTATAGAGATTGCGAAAGGATTGTTTTTAAAATAACAAACACAATATGCTTATCTGTTCTGTGCATTGTTTTTGCACAGAGCAGCCCCAATCCTCTTCTCAGGTCCCCTGACGGTGCTCCTGCCTCCTCCCCCTTCTGAGTGCCCCATAGTAAGCCATTTGCTATAGGGGCACTTGTGCGGGCTCGATCCCAAGCTGAGCTCTGTGTGTCCATTGACACACAGAGCTCAGTTCAGCCCAGCCCCCTCCTCATAGGCTGAGGCTGACAGCAGCAGGAGCCAATGGCTCTAAAGACAGTATGGATGGAAGGGGGGATTGGGGTCTTTTTAATCAGAGATTATAATGGCACCTGCCCCCATATGCAAGCAATGGAGAGAATTCCAGCAAGGGCATAGACCTGTCCCTATAAAAGGGTCAAGACTACGTCCCTACAAGAGGAAAAGGGGGTTTAAATGTGCCTCTATAAGTAGTCAAAGTATGCACATGTTCATGTAACATAACAACGGTACACAATTGTTTTTTTTTTTTAAAAATTCATAAATCTTTATTAATACATAGTAAAAACAAAAAGTATATCACTCTAATAGATTGAATAGTCAATACAAAGTGACAGGATTAGTACAAATACAGATAGAAAATGCTGGAGCTACGCGTTTCGCATTATGCGCTTCCTCAGGGTCCAGCAAAGGAAAGTATGTAAACATAGAATCAGTCTTTAATAATCTAAAGGTACATAAAACAGTTATTAGATTTGTGAATATACACATATATCTTATAACATTTTTATTATTCTCAGTTTGTTATTTGCAGCTATCAATTGTATGTTACTTACATTATTATCTTAACCTTGAACACATCAGTTTTACTCTAATTATTTAACAATTATATAGGTAGATCAAAAGATAGATTTTCCATAAATATAGCTGGTTAGTATATTGGTTCCTATATTATAGATTACTTTAGATAAAAAGGAGGAAGAAAAAAACCATTTCTGTTTAACAAACTCTTTTATGCTTTGCTTGTCAGAAAGACAAGGAACTAAATCCCACACACTAAAAAGGAAGAGTAGGAAAGGGTGGGAAAAAGGGAAAAGAGAAAAGGGATGAATGTGAGAAAACAATGATAGAAAAGGGGGGAAATGATGTAGAGTGTGAATCACCACGTAGCCCACAGGGGGGGCAGTGATAAGGATAGGCTAGTTCACCCGAGTATTGTAACTCAGGGGACAGTCCATCCATAGAGGAGGCATGGAGGAGACCAAAAAATGAATGGTATATATAAAGAGGTATATTCACTTTATTATAAACTATAAATATGACATACTAAGGCATTAGATTGTCTTACCCCAATTTAGACGTCACAATGAATAGAGTTGAGTATACTTGTTTAATTTAAAATCATGTTGTATGAAAGGGGGAGCCAGAAGCCCCTAAAATCAGCAGAAAGAAAAAAATGAATTTATATGTATGTATGGTTACTCCTTATTTGATTATTTTAATAAGGGGGATGGTGATTTGTAAGAATAGGTACTTACCAGGGACTCATTCTCTAAAATTTATGTGTTAAGTGGTGTAAACGTCAAGCAAGACGTACATCTATTTAAGTAGAGAGGGGGTTAGACATTAGAATCCCCTTCAAAGATGTGCACCAATATTAAGTGAGAAAGGATTAAATAGAGAGTCCCCTTTAAAACTTGGGGATCAGTGTGGTGCTGAAAGTGTAAAAACTAAGTATGAGAGAGTCACTGGATGCTTTAGACAAATTGGATCCAGCCCCGAATCTGAAAAGATATATAAAGATAATGGACCGTTGGTAAAGGGCTGAGCCTGACAAAAAGGAAAAGTAAGGAGCTGAGTCTATAGTTAAAACACTTACCATCTGAAGCAATTCAGAAAACCCACGGGGAGTATGACACTCGGCCTAGGCAGCCTGTAAGTGTGAGCTTACTAAGCTGTCCGGTATATATACTAACCACTCTGTATCTGGTCTCCTCCTCCTCCCGGTCTCACGCCCCCCACATCCGCCCGCCATAGCGTCCACGTGTAGACGCCGCGGGAGGATGTTCCCGCATACCGGAAGTGAGCATCACTTCCGGTTCCGGGACCGGAAGTGACGATCTGCCATAACGTGATCCACCATTCAGACAAATTAAAGCCAATAGAAACTGATCAACACTGTCAAAAATGGTAATATTATACGTGCATAAAAAGCAGAAATATATCTTAACATTCAATATGGCATTTATGAAAAACATCTGAATATAACTATTTATTCCCTATTTGAATCAATTCAAACCTGCATTTAAGCCATATAATAGGAGAAATTATCCATAAATGTACCAACAAACAGTTTTACTCAGAAATGACATTAGCAAATCTGCTTATATGGTCTGGTCATGTGGAGCAGTGAATAATTAAGATTTATAAGAAGAAGAAGAGAAAGAATATATAATTTGGCAACCGATATGCAGGACAATGGACCACGCGGTAAACAGACCTACAGCAATGAAAAAAAGGGGGGGGGGAAAGGGAAAGGGGGGGAGAAAAAAAAATTATTTTTTTTAAATTGAAAATTATATAAAAGAGTAAATCCAAATGAGTTAATCTCTTCAATATCATATTGGAGAGTCTAAGAGGGTATTAGTCTGCCAAAAAGGGGGCAAAGCTCAGGTGTTCATTCAGTCCTGGGAGGGTGCATGCATTTAAAGAGAAAATCCAACGTGCTTCCCTTTGTAGGATTAAGTTGTCAAAAGGTCCCCCTCTGGGTCCAGGATGGATCCTATCTAGGGCGAAAAATTTGAATTTTGGACATTTATATCTATGCGTTTGAGCTATGTGTCTTGCTATGGGACTTTCTAAGTCTCCACCCCTTATGTATGATACATGGTCCTTGATTCTCTCCCAGAAATGTCGTTTGGTTTTGCCCACATAAAAAGCGGGACATTCACATTTCCAAATATAGACAATACCTATAGTTTGGCATGTCACAAAATGTTTAAGAACAAATGGGCGTCCATTTGGTAACGTTTGTTGAGGCTTGCTAGCAATGAATTTACAATAACCACATAGTCCACAAGGAAAAGTACCTTGGGGTAGTTTGATACAGGGGTCTGCCCTTTTGTCTCTCTGGTAGTGACTGGCAGTCACCATATCTCGAATAGATTTATTTCTCCTAAAAATCACACTCGGTCTAGTATCCACAAAGTTACTGAGGATTTTATCCTCTGCCAAGAGATGCCAATGTTTGGCTATAATACTTTTTAGTTGGTTGGATTGAGAACAATATCTCGTGATCATTTTAGTTGAGTTTTGAGAGTTTTGACATTCTCCTTGAAAAAGGAGAAGGTCTCTAGGGCTGTCTTTTGCTTTTTTGTATGCTTTTTTAGTGCTTTTCCTACTGTATCCCCTCTGTAGGAATCTTTTTTGTAATTCTAAAGCTTCTTTTTCAAATTCAGTCTCTTCCGAACAGTTTCTACGAATCCTATAATATTGTCCTATTGGTATTCCTTGAATTACATGTCTTGGGTGGCTGCTATCTGCATGTAATAACGCATTTGTTGCAGTTGGTTTTCTATAGAGTGTGGTTGAAAGTGTATTATCCATGCTTCTATAGATCTCGAGATCTAAAAAAGGAATCCTAGATCTATCAAAAA
The DNA here is from genome assembly GCF_965119305.1 of Pelophylax lessonae. Classification (NCBI taxonomy): domain Eukaryota; kingdom Metazoa; phylum Chordata; class Amphibia; order Anura; family Ranidae; genus Pelophylax; species Pelophylax lessonae. The sequence goes on from NC_138771.1 coordinate 352,100,404, forward strand.
CATAGGTAAAGTGCAAGTTGAAGTCATTTACATTAAGAATATCTATGAATTCCTTTAGGGTGTCGAGAGGACCCGACCATAGGATGAATATGTCGTCGATATATCTTTTCCAGATCTCTATATATGCCAGATATACTGATATAGATTCTTGGGCAAAAAAACGATGGCTCTTTGCCCAAGAATCTATATCAGTATATCTGGCATATATAGAGATCTGGAAAAGATATATCGACGACATATTCATCCTATGGTCGGGTCCTCTCGACACCCTAAAGGAATTCATAGATATTCTTAATGTAAATGACTTCAACTTGCACTTTACCTATGTTTTTGATAGATCTAGGATTCCTTTTTTAGATCTCGAGATCTATAGAAGCATGGATAATACACTTTCAACCACACTCTATAGAAAACCAACTGCAACAAATGCGTTATTACATGCAGATAGCAGCCACCCAAGACATGTAATTCAAGGAATACCAATAGGACAATATTATAGGATTCGTAGAAACTGTTCGGAAGAGACTGAATTTGAAAAAGAAGCTTTAGAATTACAAAAAAGATTCCTACAGAGGGGATACAGTAGGAAAAGCACTAAAAAAGCATACAAAAAAGCAAAAGACAGCCCTAGAGACCTTCTCCTTTTTCAAGGAGAATGTCAAAACTCTCAAAACTCAACTAAAATGATCACGAGATATTGTTCTCAATCCAACCAACTAAAAAGTATTATAGCCAAACATTGGCATCTCTTGGCAGAGGATAAAATCCTCAGTAACTTTGTGGATACTAGACCGAGTGTGATTTTTAGGAGAAATAAATCTATTCGAGATATGGTGACTGCCAGTCACTACCAGAGAGACAAAAGGGCAGACCCCTGTATCAAACTACCCCAAGGTACTTTTCCTTGTGGACTATGTGGTTATTGTAAATTCATTGCTAGCAAGCCTCAACAAACGTTACCAAATGGACGCCCATTTGTTCTTAAACATTTTGTGACATGCCAAACTATAGGTATTGTCTATATTTGGAAATGTGAATGTCCCGCTTTTTATGTGGGCAAAACCAAACGACATTTCTGGGAGAGAATCAAGGACCATGTATCATACATAAGGGGTGGAGACTTAGAAAGTCCCATAGCAAGACACATAGCTCAAACGCATAGATATAAATGTCCAAAATTCAAATTTTTCGCCCTAGATAGGATCCATCCTGGACCCAGAGGGGGACCTTTTGACAACTTAATCCTACAAAGGGAAGCACGTTGGATTTTCTCTTTAAATGCATGCACCCTCCCAGGACTGAATGAACACCTGAGCTTTGCCCCCTTTTTGGCAGACTAATACCCTCTTAGACTCTCCAATATGATATTGAAGAGATTAACTCATTTGGATTTACTCTTTTATATAATTTTCAATTTAAAAAAAATAATTTTTTTTTCTCCCCCCCTTTCCCTTTCCCCCCCCCCCCTTTTTTTCATTGCTGTAGGTCTGTTTACCGCGTGGTCCATTGTCCTGCATATCGGTTGCCAAATTATATATTCTTTCTCTTCTTCTTCTTATAAATCTTAATTATTCACTGCTCCACATGACCAGACCATATAAGCAGATTTGCTAATGTCATTTCTGAGTAAAACTGTTTGTTGGTACATTTATGGATAATTTCTCCTATTATATGGCTTAAATGCAGGTTTGAATTGATTCAAATAGGGAATAAATAGTTATATTCAGATGTTTTTCATAAATGCCATATTGAATGTTAAGATATATTTCTGCTTTTTATGCACGTATAATATTACCATTTTTGACAGTGTTGATCAGTTTCTATTGGCTTTAATTTGTCTGAATGGTGGATCACGTTATGGCAGATCGTCACTTCCGGTCCCGGAACCGGAAGTGATGCTCACTTCCGGTATGCGGGAACATCCTCCCGCGGCGTCTACACGTGGACGCTATGGCGGGCGGATGTGGGGGGCGTGAGACCGGGAGGAGGAGGAGACCAGATACAGAGTGGTTAGTATATATACCGGACAGCTTAGTAAGCTCACACTTACAGGCTGCCTAGGCCGAGTGTCATACTCCCCGTGGGTTTTCTGAATTGCTTCAGATGGTAAGTGTTTTAACTATAGACTCAGCTCCTTACTTTTCCTTTTTGTCAGGCTCAGCCCTTTACCAACGGTCCATTATCTTTATATATCTTTTCAGATTCGGGGCTGGATCCAATTTGTCTAAAGCATCCAGTGACTCTCTCATACTTAGTTTTTACACTTTCAGCACCACACTGATCCCCAAGTTTTAAAGGGGACTCTCTATTTAATCCTTTCTCACTTAATATTGGTGCACATCTTTGAAGGGGATTCTAATGTCTAACCCCCTCTCTACTTAAATAGATGTACGTCTTGCTTGACGTTTACACCACTTAACACATAAATTTTAGAGAATGAGTCCCTGGTAAGTACCTATTCTTACAAATCACCATCCCCCTTATTAAAATAATCAAATAAGGAGTAACCATACATACATATAAATTCATTTTTTTCTTTCTGCTGATTTTAGGGGCTTCTGGCTCCCCCTTTCATACAACATGATTTTAAATTAAACAAGTATACTCAACTCTATTCATTGTGACGTCTAAATTGGGGTAAGACAATCTAATGCCTTAGTATGTCATATTTATAGTTTATAATAAAGTGAATATACCTCTTTATATATACCATTCATTTTTTGGTCTCCTCCATGCCTCCTCTATGGATGGACTGTCCCCTGAGTTACAATACTCGGGTGAACTAGCCTATCCTTATCACTGCCCCCCCTGTGGGCTACGTGGTGATTCACACTCTACATCATTTCCCCCCTTTTCTATCATTGTTTTCTCACATTCATCCCTTTTCTCTTTTCCCTTTTTCCCACCCTTTCCTACTCTTCCTTTTTAGTGTGTGGGATTTAGTTCCTTGTCTTTCTGACAAGCAAAGCATAAAAGAGTTTGTTAAACAGAAATGGTTTTTTTCTTCCTCCTTTTTATCTAAAGTAATCTATAATATAGGAACCAATATACTAACCAGCTATATTTATGGAAATTCTATCTTTTGATCTACCTATATAATTGTTAAATAATTAGAGTAAAACTGATGTGTTCAAGGTTAAGATAATAATGTAAGTAACATACAATTGATAGCTGCAAATAACAAACTGAGAATAATAAAAATGTTATAAGATATATGTGTATATTCACAAATCTAATAACTGTTTTATGTACCTTTAGATTATTAAAGACTGATTCTATGTTTACATACTTTCCTTTGCTGGACCCTGAGGAAGCGCATAATGCGAAACGCGTAGCTCCAGCATTTTCTATCTGTATTTGTACTAATCCTGTCACTTTGTATTGACTATTCAATCTATTAGAGTGATATACTTTTTGTTTTTACTATGTATTAATAAAGATTTATGAATTTTTAAAAAAAAAAAAACAATTGTGTACCGTTGTTATGTTACATGAACATGTGCATACTTTGACTACTTATAGAGGCACATTTAAACCCCCTTTTCCTCTTGTAGGGACGTAGTCTTGACCCTTTTATAGGGACAGGTCTATGCCCTTGCTGGAATTCTCTCCAGAGCCAATGGCTCTCACTGCTGCTTCCATGGCCACTGAGGAGAGAGAGAATAGAGAGAGATGCTGCTCCCAGGCACAGCACCAGGTCGAGATCGGGGGTTAAAGGAGGGGGCTTAATGCATTCCTAATGCAAAGAATGCATTAGGTATAAAAACATCTGCCTTTAGAACTACTAAAAATACATTTTCCTTCCTTTTTTACCCCAAATATCCACTATACATGCACCAAAACTATCACTTTTTGTTTGTCTGGAGTTAAATATGCTCCATGTAAAAAAATATCCACTAGGGTTATCAGAAAAACACAGGACCCCTGCCAAACTCTAGATTAGCAAACAGACTTCATGTGCAAAAATGTACTGTAGTAATCAACAGCCTTTCTGGACAACTCCTTTTGACTTTAGTGAATGTTGAACTTTGGCAAAAGACTTTTCGGACATGCCAATTATGATGTGGTCCAGCCAGAACTAAAATGAATCAAGTAGCATATGCAAGCACAGTTTGTCTGAATGTCTGCAAGAAATCAGAGAGTAAACCTATGGGCAATAAGAATCCCAACAGGAAATGGCATAATTATAATGAAGAAGTTCTGCAGCGAGTTAAGACCCCAAAACGTTTGCTGTACTTTGTCCCTTGGCAGACACATTTTCTATTTAACTGTGATCTCTTCCTTTGGATAAACATAGGCATTGTGCCAGGATACTGTTACTTAACAGTTATCCAGACTGATGCTGCATAAACAAGCTTAAACTTGCTTCAACTGTGGATTAAAAAATATGAGCATACTTTCTAGGTCAGGGGTAGGCAACCCTAAAGAGGTGGACAATGTAAAGTTGGGGGGGGGGGGTGCTAAAACCCTGCGGTTGAATCCCTGTTTTACCGCCCCCTCAAATCCCTACCACCTTTAGCTGCTGAAGAAGCAGCCAAAGGTGTACACAGGCAGCAGCAGCAGGAATTAAGCCCCCAAGTTGCTTTTAGTGGATTTTACCACCTGCCGATTGCAACCCATTCAAGTAAATTGGGCCACTTAACAAGTGCCCCCCAAATGCATGCTTCTGTGGGGTCAAATGGGTTAAAAAGTAGGTGGTGAGAAGGCAACATAACACTGCCTGCTTTAGCTCCTTGTTTGCTGTACTGCACAAGGTTGAAGGCCCCTTGCAGAGTGGCCTCATTTACTTGAATGCATAGCAGGTGCTACACCCACCATCCATGACAGTGTGTATAACTCTTGCTGCGGCTGCACCATGTGTACATTCCTGGCCACTGCAGCTAAAGGGGGTGCGTTTGGAGCAGGGGTGATAAAAAACACATCTTAACTATGAGGTTTTATCACATCCCAGACTGCAAATGTAAATTAACCCTTACTGTTTTTAGCCCCCTATGAGGCTGCTTTTACACTGATGTGCTGTGGCACTGTGGCCAGTGTATTGCTTCACACTGAGCTGAAGATCTCTTCTTTCCTGCTGCTGGCACCACTCTGAAGACTGCTAGCCAGGATAATAAGTAGAGTGCAGCTGGTATCACTCTGCATGGGACAGGAGCCAGCACTACAGAGGAGGCATCAGCTAATGCGGCTCTTGCTCCCTACTACAGCTCCAACTTTACAAGTAGTCCCTCCGCATTACACTCTGTTTGATGCTCTGGGATGGCGGTTCAGCAAGCCCAGACTGCGATCTACCAATCACTTGGCCCCGATCTACTGATTGCTGACCCCTGCTCTAGATTAAGTTCTACGTTAGGCATAACTTGTAATTACATACATGGTGAGTCTACAGCAAGAGTTCTGTAGGTCTACAGCATGAAAATTCAGCCACAGTGACCCCTGTGGTGGGATGACTATTGCACAACATAACTGAACCAGAACTTGCAGCAGACTTGCAGAATGTTAGCAAAGAAAGTTGATCTGGAGTCATGCAATGCGGACTTGCGACAATAGGGCAACAAACTTGTGAAGCCTGGCAAGTCTAGCAATAGCTTAGCAAGTCAATTTCAAACTTGCAGCACAATTGCTTGCTATCTGGGAGTGTTAAATCTGTGCACGTCCGGGTAAAGGCAAAAAAAAAAAACAAAAAACTACATGCACATTTCTTTATGTTTTGTTTCTTATGAAAAAATACTTGTTTATCTGCTAGAAATCCAGTGAGCTCCTAACTACATATATTAAAAACCCTACTTCTGCACCGAAATCCCAAGCAGTTACTAGCTATGCTTTTAACTAGTTCTTCACTGTTGACAAGCAGAGCACCACCCATCCCTAATGTTATGGAGACGAGGAAAGTGGGAGGAGTACTCTAGTCCCCCTGTCAACTTTTAATTGCTGTCTGTGTTCCTACTGCAGATTTAACAGTCTGGTGAAACCGTTGTCACCAAGGCAAAAAGTGAGGAGTACAGAGCAACAGAGTTTTTTTTTACAGATAGGAATAAAAACTCAACAGGATTTATAATAATTCTATGCAGAACTATTTATAATAATTTATTTGTATTTTTTTACATTTTTTGTGCACCAATACACCCCAATATACTTGAAATTATGCAGGGGGGTAATAGAGGACCTGATGTTAAGATTTTTTATAATTATAATAATGTTCTACTGTTGCGAACCAGATGCGTTACATTTTTACCTTCTAACACCCATACATGTTTTTAGTATTGGGGTTAAGTAATTTTTGTTTTTTATATGTCTAGTAAAATATTGTTTTATTTTTGCTTGAACGGTATTTGGACTGATCACATATGATGAAATAGCTAACATACCCTTCTGTGTCCCATTGGGAACTGATCACATCTGTGGGTGTAGGAAAATGGCCTCTGATCAGCTTCGCTGTAGCACCAATATGGCGGTAATTGTGTATTCAGTTGCTGGGATACGATGGGCTTTATAAAGACCGGGAGTACCTAATATGGCGCGGCTCCAGTTGACGTCTGAGTGACGAAACCCGTAGGGCGGAGTTACGCACGTCAAACGTCACTTCCGGTTTAGCAGATTGGAGCCGTGGAACATGGAAGCGGAAGCATCTCGGCGTCCTGAACTGACTGTGATGCGATACCTAGTGGTCATCACTGGTATAGGCACCTTACTCCCAAATATCCACCTTTTAATCAGTTATAACAGACAATGCTATTTTTTACCATACAAGGTGGTTTTTATTTTATTTTATTCATCCATTTGGTTAAATTATATACCAACACTTGATGATCATCACCATATCCGTTATTAACACGGTTTTCACTGGCACTTATCACTGCGAAAAGTTAATAAAATTTATGACACAGTGTGCACTTTTGTTTATTTATTTATTAAGCAGTTACCTTTCTGTTTGGCACTGAGCACTTTGATTTTAAGGGGGTGCCTGTCAGCCCCCCCACCAGCTCTTTCTAGCACTTTATTTATCACTGACAGTCTGTCTATTTATCACTATTGCTTTTATGTTTTATGGGGGATACGTTTTTATAGTCTGCTCAAACAGGTAGCGCCTTATACAAACTTCTCCTTTCCTTTTAACATTTTTCAAAGTGTATCTATAGTCTTTTTCTTTTAAAATTTGGCACACAGTGTACCTGTTTCTTTTTTCTGCAGTTTTTTTTATTGCCAGTTTTTTCATTTTTATTTTACTGTGTCTCCGCTGGTAAGAATCACCCTCTCCAATTTTCTAGAGACCATTATCACCAAGCCAAAATATTATATTTTATGTCTCTCCCCGAAACAAGCGGTGAAGGGAAATCTTCCATTAGGGACACAGGTTCTGTTGACAAATGTCTAAAAAAGGATTTCTACTACTTTATAAAAATGTCCTCCCTGTTCCTCTTGCATCTCTGGTACAAGAAGTAAAGTGAAATCTTACCAACCAAACTTACGGAACAAAAAATAAACTGACAAAGGTTTTCATTCTTTCCCCACTATCCAAAAGTAAACACAACCATGTCCTGGCTATAAGTACACTTAACTTGAGTTGTAGTATTAACTGGAAGCTATAATAGTTTGGGGTAATGTTTTAAACTGACCTTTAATATGTACTTTATTTAAAATGGATTTTATAAAGAAATGCCATCCTACTAGCTTGCGCTCTGGAGCGGAGCACAGCTGTAGTTGAGACTGCCTCTCTCTACTTGAAAATCTGCATGACTCATTCAGGCTAGTATTTAATTTGAGCTTAAACTATTCAGCATTTTTTTAAGCAATGCAGTTACAATTAGCCTAGTAGACATGTGAAAAGGAGGCTAGAGCTTCATCTGAATTTTTTATGCAATATTTCCTGACTTAAAGTGAACACATTTTTGTTCTATACATATATATTTATTTTTTTCCATTCTGAACAAATTCCTTTTAATGTGAGATTTTTTACTTTAATGGCAGACGATAGATAAGTGGCAGTAAAAGCAATGAAAACGTCTGGAAACATGCCTCTGGGTTAAACTCTTACTGACCAGGCAGTGCACTGGTGTCACCCTATGATTTTGCTTAGCAGAGAATCACCATGTGTATAATAACGGAATTTTTGTAAAATCTTACCTGTAAAATTCCTTTCTCTGAGTCCTCCGACAGTCGCCGCCTCTTCATATTCGTCACATATGGGGGTATTAGACTTTGCTCCGAAGGAGTAGCTAGGCAACAGAATATGTTAACAATAAAGCTTTAACATATCCCACCCTCAAGGGGTGGTCCCCTCAGTCAATACCCTCCTACTTCCTGCAACCATATCTCAGTTTTAGTGGAATAGCAGTAGAGTATACATTCAAACCCCAAAAGAGGGGCGGGGGCGGCGACTGTCGGAGGACTCAGAGAAAGGAATTTTACAGGTAAGATTTTACAAAAATTCCGTTTTCTCTTACGTCCTCCGACAGTCGCCGCCTCTTCATATTCGTCACATATGGGGACGTCCCAAAGCAGTGCAAACATGAGGGGTGGGAAACGCATCCGCGCCGAAAGGCAACGCAGTCTCCACATCAAAGAAAGGAACCTTACCAAAGGAAGGAAACTAGCTGGGCAACAGCAAAAATAAGTGCTCAACAGGAGCAACAACCCAGGAAAAGACAAAAAACCAGGGGATACAAAACTTATCCCAACAGCCAGGAGTCCCCAACAAGGGACCCTAGGGAACAGCCGCACTCAGAACCTTGCGGCCAAAGGAAGCATCCGCCGATGCCTGAACATCTACTTTGTAGAATTTTGTGAAAGTGTGCACGGTCGACCAAGTCGCCGCCTTACACACCTGGGCTACAGAAGCCCCATGACGACAGGCCCAAGACGTACTCAGAGATCTAGTAGAGTGCGCCTTCACAGGCACAGGGGGAACCTTCCCCTGCAAGGCATAAGCCTGTTCAATGGTCTGCCTGATCCATTTGGCAATGGTAGAGGCGGAAGCCGCCATGCCCTTCCGAGGACCCTCTGGAAGAACAAACAAGGAGTCCGTCTTTCGAAAAGACTCAGTCGATTTAAGGTAAACCCTAATCGCCCGAACAACATCCAGAGAATGCAATCTCACCTCCTTAGGATGTTTAGGCTTCGTGCACAACGAAGGCAAAACAATATCCTCGTTAAGATGGAATTCCGAAACTCGTTTCGGCAGAAAAGAAGGATTAGGTCGCAAGACCACCTTATCCAAATGAACAACCAGGTACGGAGACTTGCAGGACAAAGCCGCCAGTTCCGACACTCTGCGAGCCGAAGTGATCGCCACCAAAAAGGCGACCTTTTTGGACAACATAGACAACGAGATCTCCCTGATCTGTTCAAAAGGAGCACGTTGTAACACAGACAGGACTAGATTCAAGTCCCAAGGGGGCAAGGGATCCCTCCTAGGAGGAACCAGATGCCGCACACCCTGAATAAAAGTGCCAACCAAGGAGTTGGAAGCTACGGGACGTTGAAACAGAACGGCCAGCGCAGACACCTGACCCTTTATCGTAGCCAGCGCCAAACGCTGATCGACACCCGTCTGAAGGAAAGACAGCACACGGGAAACCGAGTACGTGCGGGGTGAAAACCCCCTGGACTCACACCAGGCAAAATAGGCCTTCCAAGTACGGTAATAAACCTTTCCCGAGGAAGACTTCCTCGCGTTGATCAAGGTATGAACAACCTCTGGAGAGAGACCCTTCTCCTTCAGGACCTCGGTCTCAACAGCCAGGCCGTCAAAGCCAGCGACTGTAAAGCAGGATGGTAAATCGGTCCTTGAGACAGTAGATCGTCCCGAAGAGGCAGACGCCAGGGGGCGTCGACCGCCAGATTCACGAGGTCTGCGTACCAGGACCGGCGAGGCCAGTCCGGTGCCACAAGAATCACCGTGCTGCGTTCCGAGTGTAACCTGCGAAGGAACCGGGACAGCAACTGAATCGGTGGAAACGCGTACATCAGCCTGTACTGATGCCACGGGGCCACTAACGCGTCCGACGCGTCCGCCCGAGGGTCGCGCGTCCTTGCCACGAACCTCTTCACCTTGTAGTTGAGGCGAGACGCGAACAGGTCCACATCTGGAAGACCCCACTTCGCGCACAACATCTGGAAGACAGCCGGGTGGAGAGACCATTCCCCCTGATCCAGGGTCTGGCGACTCAGATAGTCCGCCTGCCAGTTCTCCACTCCCGGAATGTGAACCGCCGTTATCGCCGGGACATGAGTCTCGGCCCAAGACAGAATGTCGGCCACTTCTCGAGCCGCTCGGGCACTCCTGGTGCCCCCTTGGTGGTTGATGTAGGCCACCGCCGTGGCATTGTCCGTCTGCACCCGCACCGGGCAGCCCTGCAGCCGGTCCGTCCAGCGATGAAGACAGAGCCTTATCGCACGCAATTCCAGAATGTTGATCGGGAGGGAAGACTCCCCCTCCGACCAGGTCCCCTGGGCGGACAGAACGCCCAGAACACCACCCCAGCCCGACAGGCTGGCATCCGTGGTGATTATCGTCCACGAGATCGGACGAAACGACTTGCCCCCGGACACCAACGGGGACTGGAGCCACCACAGAAGGTTTTCCCTGGTGCGATGACTCAACGAGATCTGAAGATCCAGAGATTGAGGTCGCCCGTCCCACTTGGACAAGATCTCCGCTTGGAGACCCCGCGTGTGAAACTGCGCGAAAGGAATCGCCTCGAAAGCCGAGACCATCAATCCCAGACATCTCATACACGTCCGCAGAGACGAGTTCGGAACGTCCCTGAGGGACCTGACTTCCTCCTGAAGAGTCCTGAGTTTGTCTTCCGGCAGGAAGACCTTCGCCTGCACCGAGTCCAGTATCATTCCCAGATAGGGAAGACGAACCGACGGACTCAGAGTCGACTTTGGAACATTTATCGTCCAACCGAACTCCTGCAGAGTTTGCATCGTGACAGACAGGTCCTTCTCCAGACCCTGACTGGTCGCAGACCGAATCAGAATGTCGTCCAGATACCCCAGGACAGAAATGCCCTGGGCTCTCAATAATGCCAGAACCGGTGCAAGCACCTTGGTGAAGACCCGCGGAGCCGAGGCGAGCCCAAAGGGCAACGCCACGAACTGGTAGTGATCCTCCGCAATGGCAAATCGAAGGTAGCTCTGATGACCCTCGAATATGGGGATGTGAAGATACGCATCCTTCAAATCGATGGAGGCCATGAATTCCCCCGGAACCAGGGCAGCCACCACCGAGCGCAGGGATTCCATGCGGAACTTGCGAACCCGCACAGAGCGGTTCAGAGCTTTCAAGTCCAGAATTGGACGAACCTTGCCCTCCTTTCTGGGCACAGTGAACAGATTGGAATAAAACCCCCGAAATCTGTCCCGATGAGGCACCGGAACCACCACTCCCTGAGCCCTCAGGTCCCGCACCGCCAGGCGCAGATCCCGCAGGCGCTCTGGAGACAGTTGTAGATTTGAGGGAAAAAATCTGCTCTCTGGCCGAGAGAGAAACTCGATCTTGTAACCAGATCGAACGATTTCCAGAACCCATCTGTCCCGCACACGGGCCAACCAGGGCTGAAGAAAACCGAGCAAGCGTCCCCCCACCCCAAAACTGGGTGAGGGCGCCCCTTCAGGCCGAACTGTTATGGGCCGCAGGTCCGGATTGGCCGGACTTCTGTTTTCCAGACCAGGGCTTCTTCTGAGAGCCCTGGCCCTTGAACGGTTTGCCCTTGTAGTGCGGCCGAAAGGCACGAAAGGACCCCTGAGGGGGCCGAAAATTAGCATGCTTCTACCCAGAAGTCCCCTTAGCCTTGGGGAAATGGGGCAAGAGAGTGCTCTTACCCCCAGTAATCCCCTTAATCAACACATCCAGGGACTCCCCAAAAAGGCGAGACCCATCATAAGGCAGATTGGCTAAGGTTTTACGTGAAGATTGGTCCACCGACCAACATTTCAACCAAACCAGGCGGCGAGACAACACCGCCACGCTGTGCACACGCCAACGGAATCAGGTCCAGGTCCGCATCACACAGATACATGACACCCTGGTGGATCTGATCCACCATATCCAGGGTCGCCGCTGAGGCCGAATCGGCCACTAGGACGCGCCTAAGCATCTGCGTCCAACTTGCGATCGCCTGGGCCGCCATGAGAGAAGCAAACAGAGCCTTAAGCATAGAACCCGTAACAGAATAAGTATGACGGGCAAGAGACTCCAGTCTCCTATCCGTGGCATCACGGAAAATAGGGGATCCCTCTGCCGGGATCGCAGTGGCTTTGTTCAAAACCGCAATAGCATGATCTACTGGCGGAGGCACACACCACCGTTCATCAGTGGCAGGCGAGAAAGGATAACGCAGCTTAAATTTACTTGGTACCGCAAAAGGCTTGCGCAAACCGCGCCATTGGTCCTTAACAGCGCGCTGAAAATCAGCATTGCAGGGAAAGACCTGCGGCGTCCTGCGTTTTCTCTGCGTCCCATAAGCCGCCAAGGCAGCTGGGGGACACACCTCGTCCTGCAAACGTAGCGTCTGCTTAATGGAAGCAATCAACTCATCCATGATTGCAAGCTCTTCAGGCGAGCCAGGGGGAGAATTATCAACCCCCTCAACTTCAGCCTCTACCTCAGACCCCACTAGATCCAGAGAGGAGCGGGACCCCGATAGGGGGGTCCCCGCCAGAACAGCCCCATCACCTTCACCCTCAGAATCAGAGGACAGAGCAACTCTGGGCCGTTTAGTAGATTGAGCAGCCACCAGCATTTGCACCTGTGCAGCAAGGCCAGCCACAATAGTGGCCAAATCCCCCCCTGGGGGGGAAACAGCGGTCCCCTGGCTTTCCACCAAGACTGTGGGAAATTTGCCCTCCTGAGAATCCATTGCCCCTGTATGCCAGACAACCAAGGGTTAACTGCCCCCTTACAGCAAGCGCGGCAAGCACAGCCCACCGCACCACACTCAGGCACAATGAGACCCCCACAGGGAATATACAGACTGAATACAGGCAATGGAACACAGGAATAGAAGGATAAAACCTGAGGAGACTCCGCTGCTGCTGCTGCCTCGATCGGTGCTTCCAGGAGAGAGGAAGTGATGCTGCCAGGGCGCTCTATGTAAGCCTATGGAGGCTACAAGAAAATGGCCGCCGTGCATGTAAACCATGCGGCCGGAGCGGGCGCCGGTAAAATGGCGCCGTTTGGCGCCGAAATCGCCGCTCCACAGTGCATAAAATCACACACAATATCATCCCATAATATGGATACATGTTAGATCGCCGCAGCGATCGCTGTATATGCCCCAACATGCCATTAAAAACATGCCCCACAGCACACAGCTCCTCACACTGCCCAGCCTGACATACTCAGTGTCATACAGCTCCCCCCCCCCCCCTTGCAGCCCACAGCATGCAGCCGAGAGATAGGGAGACAAGCAGTGTGATTAAAGGCAGGTTACACAGTCCCAGACTGAGACCCCCCCAGACAGACAGGTCCCCACATAGATACACTTACCTCACAATGGCGTGGGGAACCCGCACAGGCGAACAAGCCGCTGCACATGAGGCAGGGAGAGTCGCTACTCAAGACGCACACAATGGCGGTTCAGAAACCGCACAGCGTCCGGTGAGGTAGCCACCTCACCAATCATCCCTGCACCGAACAGGGATGGGTCGTTCACCGTGCCAGGAGCGTTACCTGGCTGAACGCTCGATGGCAGACTGGGAAGCCACTGACCCACGACCTGCGACCAGGGGGATCAGCCCGAGACCCAGTCCGCATGATCCTCTTCGTCCGAAGAACTAACTAATGCTGACAAAAATAACAGCTAAGTAAAGGTAGAGAGAAAACTCAAACAAAATATCAAAAAGAAGAAAGAGTCTGGGACAAAAAGTCCCAGCACAGAGAGAGCCAGCCACTCCTGACAAGCTAGACATTAAAACTGAGATATGGTTGCAGGAAGTAGGAGGGTATTGACTGAGGGGACCACCCCTTGAGGGTGGGATATGTTAAAGCTTTATTGTTAACATATTCTGTTGCCTAGCTACTCCTTCGGAGCAAAGTCTAATACCCCCATATGTGACGAATATGAAGAGGCGGCGACTGTCGGAGGACGTAAGAGAAATGTAATTTTATCTCGAGAAATCAAAAACAGCTGTAATCCTGGCTGCCTGGGAAATGGAAAGCTGGAATGACTCAACTGTTCAAGTTCTCATGGTAAAGACAGAATAGAAATGCAATTCTGTGCTGTTCGCCAAAAGAAAATTACACACAGAATTATGGCTAATAAATTACTAAACATCATTTCTAAACATAGGAATTAAAGCTATTTAACAAAGAAAACATTTTTTTTACAAAGAAAAAGAAAGCTGGCAATCTGACAGTCTTTTTTTTTTTTGTATGCCAAAAGTAGCTGATTGTAGAGCCATGCAGATAACATTTACAGCTCTCCAAGAAGATTCCAACACTGATACTGTACAAATAAGGGTAATAAAATAGTGCTGGCACATTTACCCATAGGACAAAGAGTGATCTCTAAATGACCACAATATAATGAGAGCTGTGTGACATCTGTGGTTTTGTCTCAGGGACTAGGTTACTAAGTGTTTGCTTTGTTGCGTTCATTTTGGCGTATGCAACAACAGTAAACTCAGACTCCTTGGCCAGAAGAAATCTTGGCATTACATCTAATTTTGGCTTTAAATGTAACAACGAGTATTATTGTTTTCAATTATTCTGCACCACCAAACGTCGAAGTCCTGCACACCACAGAAATAAAAGACGACGTCTGCCAAGTGTTCACTTGTTTCACTTGGTGTTATAGGGCATTCAGGACATTATCAGACTCCTTATCATTTGTCAGTAACTAAAAAGCCGTTTCTGCACCTCCATCAATTCACTTCTAGATCTAAACTACAGGCAGATATTTACAAAAAAAAGGCAGCTGTAAATTCCCTTAAAATAATTAAATGTATTTTTACATACAGATAGCATACTCTAATTACTTGGATCTGTTTAGATACCAGGCACACGTCATTTCTTTGCAGAAAAAAATGTGATTTTTGTACTTCTCTGAGTTGATCGACGAACACAGCGCTCCATAAATCATAACTACTGGGTTATTTTGCCTCCTCCAGGAGTAGGACTAGGCAGAAAAAAAAAACACATGACTAGAAGTATCAGAACTTCATAGAGAGGTGGGTGCTGTGTCCGTCGATGAACTCAGAGAAATGGATTTTATGGTAAGTACAAAAAATCCCATTTTCTCTTTCGTTCATCGACAGACACATTGCTCCATTATTCATAACTAATGGGACATTCAAAAATAGTGCCAAAACGAAAATGAGGGGTGGGGAAAATAACCAAAAGCTAAACATAAGTGCCCTTAACCAGGACAAAGGAACCTTAACTGCGTCACAGGAGCCCGGTCTGAAAAAATAAAAAAAGTTTAAAGAAAAAACACCCCTCAAGAGGGAACAGCCCCTCTTAAACAGCAGCCTGTAAAACTTTAAGGCCAAAAGAAGCATTCGCAGATGCCAAAGTATCTACCTTATAGAATTTTGTAAAGGTATGCACCTACGATCAAGTGGCCCAAGAAGCACTCGGCGCCCAATTAGAATGCGCAGACAGGGAAATGTGGAACCTGCCCTTTAATGGAATAGGCCTGAGCCACCGTCTTTCTGATCCATCTGGAGATGGTAGCCAAAGAAGCAGCTAGCCCTTTTCTTGGTCCATCCATAACCACAAAAAACCGAGTCTGACCTCCGAAAGGACTCAGTAGCTGCCAGATACACCCGAATCACACAAACCACATCCAAGTTATGCAAAGCAAATTCCTTGGGATGAGCCGGCTTGGGACACAAGGAAGGCAATACAATGTCCTCATTCAAATGGAAGTCAGAGACAACTTTAGGCAGGAATGATGAACAGGGACGAAGAACCACTTTATCCCTATAGACCTCCAAATAGGGACTGCGACAGGATAATGCCACCCCCTCCAATACTCTGCGGGCTAAGGTATTAGCCACCAAGAAAGTCACCTTCTGGGATATCGTAGACAAGGGAATCTCCTGAATATTCTCAAATGGAGGTTTCTGGAGAACCGAAAGCACTAAATTTAAATCCCATGGCGGCAAAAATTACTGTACAGGTAGAGCCACATGTCGAACCCCCTGAATGAAGGTACGAACTAAAGGGTGCGTGGCTAGGGGTCGCTGAAAGAAGATTGCCAAGGCAGACACCTGACCCTTGATGGTACTCAAGGCCAAACTCTGATCAATGCCCGTTGAAGAAAGGTTAAGATTCGAGCCCCAGAAAAGGATCGAGGATGAGCACCAACCGACTCACACCAATGTACGCTTTCCACGTGCAATGGTATATCTTGCTGGAAGACGACTTCCTCGCCTTCACCATAGTAGGGATCACTGATCCAGATAAACCTCTATCCCTCAGAACCTGGCTTTCAATAGCGAAGCCATTAAAACCAGCGACTGTAAAGCAGGATGGTAGATTAGCCCTTGGGACAACTGAACTGGTCTTCTCTGAGAGGAAGCCCCCAAGAGACATGTACGGCCACCAGGATGATTGGAAGATCCTTGCTCTTAAATCCTCGCAGGAACTGCGGAAGAAGCCTGAGTCAAGGATGAAACTGGCCTTACCGTGGCCCTTGGATGTCTGCGGCGTCTGACAGTGACGCCGCGACCTCGTCACAAACTTCGGTATCCTTCTGTGGAGCCGAACCTGCATGTAGGACTATGCAAACAGAACTGTCTTGAAGGTGAATACCACCAGACTCAGAACCTGTTTGCAAATCAGGAGAGAGAACAGTCTGTGTGACAGCAGCTGGTGAATCACGGCTGACACTAAGGACTGCAGGACCTCCGTCAGTGCAACCATGGGAAGCTGGGGTTCCCAGGGACCAGCCACCTCCATGATGGGATCAGTGGGGGAGATGTGACCCTGAGGCTCCATATGGAAAGGAAGACATTGCAGTACAAAAACAATCTTTTGGCACTACTAAAGGATCCCCTCAAGGCTCAGGGTACCTATAAGCAAAGAGAGAGATAAAAGGGACCCCCAAAGAGCGTCGAGAATTCAAACTCAGTATCATCATGGACGCCATCCCTGTTCATATGTCCCCGGCACAGGAAGAGGAAACTGAGGAAGATGCAGAGATTCGGCAGCCCCACAAGGCTTCAGTCGTCTCCAGCGTCTCCCGGACTAAGGGAAAATGGCCCTGTGACATCATCCGGCTACACAAACATGGCTGCCAACCGGAGACCAGCCAGACTAAGGTAAAATGGCCCTGTGACATCATCGGACTACACAAACATGGCCGCCAACCGGAGACCAGCCAGACTAAGGGAAAATGACCACCATCAGCTACAAATGCTGGAGCATGCTGCCAGGATCTTCCCTGTGCCCTCTGCAAGGGGATTCCCCTGAAGGTAGGACACATGTTAGGGGAGACTCCGCTGTGCACTCTGCACCAGTCTCTGCACTGGAACCCCCCCCTGCACTATACCCATACTGCAAACAGTAGGGCATGCAACTAGGGGTCTCCTACACTGGGACCCCTCCAGACTACCAGGGCAGGAAACACACTATGCCATGACCCTTACAGAGTGGGATTAGTTGGGGGGGACCCCAGGAGTCTCTGCTGCATTCTCTGCTCTGGCAGCTCCACCAGACTCTAGGTCCAGACAAGGAGGAAAGGGAGTGGGGGAAGCCCAGATCATTGAGGGATTTAAGAATGGGAGGAGGGAAACTGCAGGCAGGTCCGACTGTCCCTGAAGGTTACCCACATCCACCCAAAAAAAAAAAACACCAAAAGGGCAGAGGGGGGACTGTACTTATACTTCCATGGTGCCGGTAAGGCTCCAGACAAAATCCTCGCCACCAAAGTAGAGGAGCTGTCGGGCAAGGGACCGCTGTGAGTTAGATCCAAGCCCATTCGTATGCGACCCTGCCAAACATTTAACTCGCAGACCAGCCTCTGTCGGTTAGGCTATGTCGCGGACAACCTAGCGCGTAGCAGCAGTCTGCATGCACTCCCTGGCTTGGGGGACTACTGGATTTAGATTATCCAGCCCGTCGCTCAGCCTAGCAGTTGATTGTACATCTCCCAAGAGAAAAAACAAAAAAAAAGATGTAAGGAAGGAGAAGAAAATTGCTAGGACCAGAGATCCCAGTCGGGAGCTTAGGTCCCTACTTCTGACTGGACAGATTAAAACTGATTACCTAGAGCAAAGAGGGGGGTTCTATACCAAACTGAGGATGGCCCATGGGCGTAGCCAGGTGTTTTTTGTTCTGCCTAGTTCTACTCCTGGAGGAGGCAATATAATACAGAAGTTAAGATTTATGGAGTGCTGTGGCTGTCAAACAAAAGAGAAAAACAAATTAAATCTGTGCTAATAGTGAAAAGTTGAAAAAAAAAAGCTGCTGAACACAATATCCTGACACATGACATAAAAGAAACAACATACAAATAGTGCAGCCCTAAAGTATATAACAAAAAAAACATGCAATAAACATGTAATATATATACATTTTGATTAAAAAAAAAAAAACAACTTTATACAGTACATATATGGTCCCAAAACAATTTTTTTATGGATATCTCAAGATGATATGTTAGGATGGGGATTCCCACATGCTGTGATAGTAGTAGAAAGCAAGACAGGGTAGGTGTGAAAGTCTAGATTGTTGAATATCCTTCCCTTTCTCAGGGTGTAGTGGCATCAAAGGGAACTGGGCAGGTGAATGTCGTAAACACTGCCCTGTTGATCCGGCCGGGATCAATCCGTATTGAGAGGCATGCAATAAAAGGTAATCCACAAAGTGTGATTTTGTATTAAAAAGCCAATCACATAGGTAGAAATGTTAAAAGTATGTAAATCACAAAATGTTCCTTATCCTCCATAAAGTATGATGGCTCTTCCCTATGTGTTTCATCACATATGACGTTATCAGGGGTACGCACACACACCATTACCACGCCTTTATATACAACCCATCACTTCTTGCACATCAACAGCCAGACCTGAAGTAATGACAGCACTAGCAACTCCTGATCAGATTCTGCTACATGCACACGTGCCGAAAAGGAACATGCTTACAGAAGAAGAGAGCACAGTTTGCAAAATTGATGACTTGTAAATGTGTTGCTACTCCTTCACTATTCAGTCAGAGGGCAGGAGGGTGACATCTCTGTATTCCTTAACTATAACACAGATTGTTGTGGCACTCTATAGCGGGAGTCAGCAACTAGAAGATCGGGGACAAGTGACTGGTAAAACACAGTCTGGGCTTGCTGATCCACCATTCCAAAGCATCGAACACAGTGCAATGCAGAGAGACTACTTGGAAGGTTGGAGCTGTAGTAGGGAGCAAGAGCTGCATAAGCCTATGCCTCCTCTGTAGTACTGGCTCCTGTACCATTTGGAGTGATACTAACTGCACTCCACCTCTTATCCCAGCTAGCAATCTCCAGAGTGGTGCCAGCAGCAGGAAAGAAGAGATCTTCAGTCAGTGTGAAGCAATACAATGGGTATAATAGTATAGAGCTGCTTTCACACTGATATGATGCAGTTTACCCACACTGAAGGTGCAGTGCAGTGTACCTGAAGCTTTCCTGCGCTTAGCTATAGACTTCAATTATATCCTGCGGGTTTGGTGCACTTTCTGAATGCAGGGGTTTTGGTGTGCTTTTTGGAAGAGCACCACTCCTGCAGGATTTAATAGAAGTCTATGGCAAAGTGCAGCAATCGATCAACTTTTCATGAATGGGCTTGTTAGAAAATCTCCCTCGAACAGCACCTGCAGCTAATGGGCTGCAGTGTTGATCACTGTATTCGGACAGTAGGAGAATCCCACTGTTAGAATACAAAATACATTGGGGAGGATTTTGAACTTCACCTCAAATGTGTGGATGGGGAAGTTGGGGATTAATATATGGTTAGCTTAAAGTGGTTGTAAACCTAAGAAAATAAATTTGAGCAAAGCATGTCCTTCTATACTGTGCACTAGCCTCTATCGAAAGTACTGAGTGTGATTTCTCTCTGTGGTTTAGTTCCTCTGTTATCTCTATGAGCAAATTTTGACAGCTTTTTCCCACACCAAGAGAAAAAAGGTGGCGGGGGAGGGAGCTCCAATACACAGCCTGTGATTGATAGTCACAGTGTTAGGAGGGGTGTGTCCCTTCCCTCCAATCAGGCTCAGAGCTCTCCTCACTAAGCTTCACAGTGTAACCTTAAGTCCCTATCCCCTGCTTTGTGTTGCTGAGAGATGCTGATAGATTCTGTGTAAATTCTGTGTTGTAGGAGACTGTAGTGGAGAAAGGACTGCAGATAAACAGGTAAAACGTACGTAAGATGATTTGTTTCATCTCTGTGTATCCCCTGGGGCTTGTAACTTTACTGAGTATATGAAAGGGTTTTCAAACACTTTAACACCTTTCAGCCCAGCCTATAGTACAATGATGGCCAGGAGTGAACACTGTTGTTCTGGGAGGACATCATATGATGTCCTCCCAGAACGTGCCTCTCACATGGCCGTGATTTGTCACCAGCGTTGTCCACCTGACAAAGTTGATGACTGATCAATGTACTGGCTCACAGCCAGTACCATGTGATCTCTGTGACCAATTACAGCAG
Source organism: Pelophylax lessonae (assembly GCF_965119305.1). NCBI lineage: Eukaryota > Metazoa > Chordata > Amphibia > Anura > Ranidae > Pelophylax > Pelophylax lessonae. The sequence continues at coordinate 352,121,035 of NC_138771.1, forward strand.
ATCACATGACAATTGAAAACATTAAATGGCTTCCTTTCATGCCATCCATTATATACAATTGTTTTGCTAGCAGTGACTGGTTACAGCGATTACATGGTACAGATAGGACCAATCACAGCCCATCTGTACCATGCAATCAGTTTTGACCAATCACAGCTAATCACAACAAGACACACAATGAACCAGTTTCATTCAGTAAGGGCTCTTTCACACTTGTAGTCCATCAAACAGACTCCGCTTTTCTCAGCGGGGGATCGATCCGCCGATCCTCCGCTGAGCAGGAGGATGACAGCTGTGTCTCCGCGCTGTGTGCGGAGACGCAGCTGTCAGTTCCCTATGCATCTCTATGGGGGAAATCGGATGGGAACAGACCGGTCTGTTATCATCCGATTCGATCCGATGGACGGATGGAAAATAGGGTTTCCATCCATCCAGATTTGACGGATTGGATCGGGTCAGATGTCAGCGGACATGTATCCGCTGACATCCGATGCCCCATAGGAATGCATGGGGGGGACCGTTCAGATCCGCCAAAAAAACGAACAGTCCGCCTGTGTGAAAGGGGCCTGAAACTAGTTGCTTATACCAATGAAATTCACAATCATAATGTGTAAAAAACAAATCGTAGTACAGTGCTATTATGGTAACATTGTTGTGCTTTGGTCACAGTGTGTTAAAAATTGTAAAAAAAAAAAAAAAAAAAGAAAAAAAGGAAAAAAATGTTAATAAAGAAAAAAAAAAAAAGGAAAGAAATTATTATTTTCTTTAAAAACTGTCACTGGTGAAAGTACGCAAAAAATAATTTTGTGAAAAAAAAAAAAACAAATTTCTTCATTTTCCAAATAATTATGACAAAAATATTACAACTTCAAAATACTCACCATGCCTCTTACAAAATACCTTGGATTGTCTACTTTACAAAAGGGGTAATTTGGGGGTATTTGTACTGTTCTGGCGTTTTAGGGCCTTAAGAAATGAGATAGGCCGTCGGTACATAAGGATTGATCAATTGTATATATATATATATATATTGTATAATATATACAGTGGGTACGGAAAGTATTCAGACCCCCTTAAATTTTTCACTCTTTGTTATATTGCAGCCATTTGCTAAAATCATTTAAGTTCATTCTTCTTCCTCATGAATGTACACATAGCACCCCATACGGACAGAAAAACACAGAATTGTTGACATTGTTGCAGATTTATTAAAAAAGAAAAACTGAACAACTGAAATATCACATGGTCCTAAGTATTCAGACCCTTTGCTCAGTATTTAGTAGAAGCCCCCTTTTGATCTAATACAGCCAGGAGTCTTTTTGGGAAAGATGCAACAAGTCTTTCACACCTGGATTTGGGAATCCTCTGCCATTCCTCCTTGCAGATCCTTTCCAGTTCTGTCAGGTTGGATGGTAAACGTTGGTGGACAGCCATTTTTAGGTCTCTCCAGAGATGCTCAATTGGGTTTAAGTCAGGGCTCTGGCTGGGCCATTCAAGAAAAATTTAAGGGGGTCTGAATACTTTCCGTGCCCACTGTATATAAAATCTGTGGACTCTATAAAACTTTCCTACAGACCAAATAATAAAAACAAATTTTGGTTATTTTAACCAAAGAAATGTAGCAGAATACATTTTGGCTTACATGTATGAGGAAAAAATTATTTCTATTTATTAACCGCTTGCCGACCGCCGCACGACTATTTACGTCGGCAGTCAGCCCCTCACAGGCAAAGCGACGTAGGGCTACGTCGCTAGCCTGTGAGGCTCTAGGGAGCGAGTGCGCGCCGCCGGAGGCACGCTCCCGCGCGGTCACGGACCCCCCCGCACGTGTGCCCGTCGGACCCGATGTCCGCCGGGCACTCGCGATCGTCCGTTACAACGGAAGAAAGACAGGCGGCTAATCTAAACAAAGCCACAAAGCCACCAGATCAATTTTCCAGGTGTTTAATTGACTTGATGCTATACTCCGATTAAAAAGTGTTCCTTTATTTTTTTGGAGCAGTGTGTATATATATATATATATATATATATACACACACACACACATTACATATACTTTTTTTTTTATCCAACAGGAATGATTTAAAACTTCTGGCATTGTTGTCTTTGGCCCACTGGGGAGATTTCTCATCACTTCCTAGTTTCCTGGTTAGAACATTGGAACCAGAACAGGAAAAATGTGACAATCTCCAAAGCGGTAACAGACTGTAATAAAAGCTGACAAATATTCTAGCCTACTCCCTTTCTATTAGAAAAGTGCTTTTATATCAATGTTGCCCTCCCTTCCTGTCTCAGTGACAACATAGTTCCGAAGGGATGGATCAGAGCCAGCAACCAGGAAGCTGAGGGTTACTAGCATACTAGAATGCCCCAGTTTTAGGTGTCTCAGACTGTTCTACAAGAGATCAGGGGAGGTAAGCAAAATCCATGAAGAAATAAACACTGAAATTGTAAGATGCATTTCAAGCTGTTTGCTCCATTCCCATTTCCAATAAATATGTTGCCCTGCGTTTATGCATATCAAGGAGAGAGGAGGAAACATGAGGCATTTCAAGCAATCTTCTACTAGTTCACTTTAAATAATAACTATATCAAAAACGATTGAACAAAGGTATATGCAAGAGTCTTATTCAGAACAATAAAATAAAAGAATGTAATAAATTACGTTTATTACCACAAATTATTTACTAGCCACCTATTTCATACATTTTGTTACTAAAAATCCAACTTCACTGTATCCTGGAGTAGGTCTTGCTTAATCTGTCATGACCCTTTGACATGAAAGTCCTTCAGTGGAGATTAACAGCATGCTTAATGGAGGGACCGGTGTTAAATCAGGGTCTAGCATATAAATTGGGGACCACTAATATATAATAAAACTAAATCAGAGAGCCACACAGAGGAGTTATGGTGTAAAGGCATAAATAAAAAAAAAGGCCACCTAAGATCAAACCATAGCAACATTCAGTCCCCACTATGCAGGAAAAACCAAAAGGAAATATGCCCATGGTACTTTTATGAGTGGTGCTCAAGAAAGGTCCAACAAGGTGTTAAAAATGTACAAAATGTATTACAAATTATGAAAAACAAAAAACACAGTAGTGTAATATCCATAATTGCTGAAACATGTGATTATGGTGTTCAGACATTTGAGAGTAGACTGAGGGCAGTTTGAGATAAGGCTAAGGTCAGTTTGAATGTACATGGTTCCATAAAATCCAATTCAAAACATTCCAATAATGTAGGTATTAACAACTTAGTATGTTCAGTAAACTCCCCTGCATGCAGCAGACTCATATGACTGCTGCTTCTGTAACAAGTGCCCAGCTGGATGTAAGAAACATACATGTAGGTGGGATTTATCACCTGGCCATTCTAAATAAGCTAAGTCCACAGTAGGCCCCACTCACAGTGCAGCAGGCATCTGAAGGCTGGATTCACAACATGGCTATGTAGCGCATTGGGAGGATTACTGAGAATGCCAAGACACAGTACTGGGTTTTTTTTTTTTTTTTTTTATCCTTCATAGTTATCATATAAGATGGCTTATAGGTTCACTTTGAATGACAATTACTTTAGAGGAGATTTAGGGCAAAATAGTACACCTTTAAGGGGAGCCTGCCTGTTCTGTGAATGAATGAACTACAAGTCTTGTCTGCCACTGCCTGCTTGTAGTTCTCAATGAACTGCAACGGTGCTGGTGAGTGCCCTCACAGTTCATTAATTCTTCCTGCTCTTCAGTAATTGTCTACCTGTACAGGAGGTACAGGTAGACAGCTGTACTAAGAGTCTGCAGGAGTTTGACATTGCACCCAAGATCTGCTGATTTTAGGTCCAATGCTTGTGCAGGGCTCCTAAGAAAAAAATAAATGCACATTTTTTTACCTGCAAAAAAATGTGCATTCATTATTTATTTTTTTACAAAAGTGAACTTAACCGTTATATATTCTATTCGTCCAGAAAATTAGGTTTTTATAAAGAAATGGAATACATTCATCGTCTTACTTTTTGGCAAATGAATGATTCATTTAAGAAATTACAAAAAAAAAAAAAAAATTGTACACGTTAAGGAGGAAATTAAATGACTGTACTTTTGATCTAGTAGGTTTACATTAACTCAAATGATGTGTCAAAATAATGCATTTGCTGATTAAAACCCACAAATTTATGTACAGTGAGATCCTGAAAATCTGCACTGCTAACAAGGATCACCAGGTCGTAAACTGCAGTGTTGGCAGGCAAAAACAAGGAGGTCTTAAAATGTTAGAGTGTCTACAGCTGTCAAGTACCAGGCACGAGACATAATTCTAGTTCAAGGTGACTTCTCAGAATAGTTAAGTCACTTAATATATAACACAGCTTAAGCATTTGTTTTTATGGAGTGGTTTTTATTACCGTCCAATTCTATCATCCATTTGGCATGAGCTCAGCAGGAGGAATGTAAAGAAAAAATACAAATTCACAAGAAAGTGGAACATGACCTCTACTAAGTCGTCCACTGCTAACAAACCATTTGTTTCCTATTAATTCAAAACCCTGGCTGGACAAACGTATCAAATACGTTGTTAACAGTCTCATCTACCTCCGCCCAGGTTAAATTCAATGCATGACTCAGCAAAGGAAAACTGTCCAGTCCTAGAAAAGAATGATTCAGTGGTAGAGCAAACAAATTATGGTCAGATGTAACCTCACTGCATTTGGAAAAATCCACAATGGGATGCCTTTTTTGTATTTAAAGATTACCAAGAGTCCAAAGGAATTTACTGTAAAATCGTTATCTGTTGGCTAACTGAATATACAGTATGTTGTGTGCAAGCTTTGGAGAATATTCTGTCCTCATTGCCAGACATGGTGCCATAACAAAATTCATATTTTTTGAATGCTTACACTACAAATATATTCAGTTTGTCAATAAAAGGTATCACGTACACCTTTACTTTCTTACTACTATACTGTACAGCATATGGTAAATACAGTGCCTCAAAGTGCGAAAAGTATTCAATTAATTGCACCACTATGACCAGATACTTCTCAGTTCCACAGCTTTCACTTACCTTGGTAATAGGCTGGTTATATTCTTGGGGTTCAGTCTGCAAAAGATATTAAAGGGGAGCATGAAACAGTAGTGGCTTTTCTGAAAACATGTCAAACAACTTTGTTCAGACATGGAAAAGTACAGGAGGATGACAACAGTCCACCACCACAACTACTATCAAGATAGCCTTGCATTCATTCCAGGTTAAGGTATGTTTGCTGCCAAAGAAGAAACCGCTTTCTTCTGCTTCAGATATAAATTCCACATGCAGCTAAGATGATACACACCCTGCAGCCATGCTAGGTTCATGCCAATATACACAGCCAAGTAGCAAGTGTGATCTTTCTATTTTGGCTATACTGTATACCTACAGTACCAAAAAATTAGAACAAATTTAAACAAACGTATGCACCAGCCACGTTATCTCTGTTGTCATGACCATCCCTCCTGCCTGCTGAATCTCTTTTCCATCCCCTCCCCTCTTTTGGTGTCATATCACAGAAAGGGGTGCCAAGTATAATTTCGAAATAAAAACGAAAAAAAAAAAAAAAACCCTACACAAAACAAAAACCCTACTACTGGTGTAAATTAAGCAAAATCACCATAAAAATGTCTTAAAATGCAGCATTCTTCTGTGAATGGGATATCTGAGCCCTCAATGGATGCAGCAAGAATGGTTCCCAATATATACGCAAATAAGGAGATAAGCTTAAATGAAGTCAAATGTCAGTATTTTAAAATCTACCTCAAGCTTATATGGCCAAGTATGGTTCAGTATGTAAAGAAAAAAATATGACAAACGCTGGCCCTATTTGATAAAGTTGAAAAGAATGCTCTGTTACCCAGAACTACTGCCAGGCTTTACATGGGTACAGCCTCTGAAACAGTCACTATTGAAGAAACATGGTACTGGGAGGTAACAAGTGGGCACGATCTGGTATGTTTTATGAGCTTCCTCCGGTTCTGGTGACTGCAAGGCTTTTCTTTTTTAATAAAGACATTATTAAAGATAACATATTTGCTCGATTCTATTCAGAGTTCATGCTCCTGTATACATTTAAACTGTAAGGATCTTTTACCCAAATAAAGATTATTGATGGCTAATAGCTTTATGACAATTTTAAGTCACTCTGGTTTGGTGAAAGTTGTGGGATTGTTTCCTTCATCATTCTGTTGGTAATATTTGACCCATTTTATTACTTGTGCACTGGAGTGCTGTGTTTATTTTGCTACTAGAAAACCTTAAAGGGGAGATCCACCCAAAAAGGGACTCTCCGTTTGGAGTTTGTACCTGGTTTTGACAGGTATCCGCTCCCACTTTCGGCGCAGATCGCCGCAGTGAACTGAGCTGGAAGTTTGGCCCCCGCCTTCCTCCGCAGTCTTCTGGGACACATCACAGGTCCCAGAAGACTGCGGGACCATTCACAAGGCAAGGCACAGCGCATCTCGGGCATGCGCAGTAGCAAACAGGCTGTGAATCCGCAAGGCTTCACTTCCTATTTCCCTTACTAGAGATGCCGTCGCCTGCACCCGAAGCCAATTGAAGAATCGGCTTGGGTGAGGAAAACACGGGGTCCCTGGACAGGTGTAATATAAGTGTCCTTATATTAAAAGTCAGCACCTACAGTATTTGTAGCTGCTGACTTTATTTTTTTTTTTTAAAGGAGCCTGGAGCTCCTCTTTAACCACTTCTGGACCGGAAGGTTTTACCCCCTTAATGACCAGGCCATTTTTTGTGATACGGCACTGTGTTTCTTTAACTGACAGCAATGCTGTGCTCAAATAAAATTTATGTCCTTTTTTCCCCACAAATACAGCTTTCTTTTGGTGGTATTTGATCACCTCTGCGATTTTTATTTTTTGCGCTATAAACAAATAAAGAGCAATAATTCTAAAAAAATAAATAAATATTTTTTATTTTCTGCTTTAAAACATTCCCAATTAAAAAAAATAAAAATCAAATTTTTCCATAATTTGAGGCCAATATGTATTCTGCTACATATTTTTGGTAAAAAAAATCCCAATAAGTGTGTATTGACTGGTTTGCACAAAAGATATCGCGTCTACAAACGAGGGGAAAGATTTATGCCATTTTTATTTATTTTCTACTAGTAATGGCGGCGATCAGTGATTTTAGCAGAGCTGCCACATTGGGGCGGACAGATTGGACACCTGACATTTTTTACACTTTTGGGGTGTGACATTACTACAGTAAATCGATGCTAAAAATAAAATGCACTGTTACTGTACTGACATTGGCAGGGAATGGGTTAACACCAGGGGAGATCAAAGGGTAAAATGCGCCCCTAGGTGGTGCTTTCTGTGTGGGGGATGGGCTTGCTGGATGAACACAGAGACCTGTGGAGTGATCGCAGATGCCTGGCGGACATCGCGGCCTGCCAGACCCACTGATTGTCTCCCCATGTGGCCACTCGACACGTGCACCCCCACTAGCTGTCCCCCAGGTACGTCCTGCCGAAGTATAATTAGGGAGGCTGGTCAGTAGGGGTTAAGGTAAAACTACAGGCAACACTTTTTCAAATTTTGGATAAAGCAAGGGAGGGTTATATTAAGGGAATTCCTTGAAGACCCCCAGGTCACCAGAACTAGTGTCTCCATTGGAAGATTTCCCCTCTATTACTTTTCTGGAGACATCTCATATTTGGGATTTTCTTTTACTTTTAATGTTAATAGTAAAAAGGACAAATCGAGAGGGTGAATCTCCTTAACGGGGTCACATACAGCAATAAAAACTGACATGCATTCTAAACCCTCTCCACTCTACAAAACTAAAAAAAGGGTTTGTGTTTAGTTATACTTTAGTCTCCAGTTGACAATATACTTAAACAAGGCAACACAGAACTAGCATGTCAATGATGTCCATTTTATTAAATACATTTATTAGTTCATAGTTACATAGTAGGTGAGGTTGAATAAAGACAACAGTCCATCCAGTTCAACATGTGTAGGTGTGTGTGGCCGTAATCATCTCATATACCCCTGAATGTTCCGATCCTTGAGATGTATGTCTAAGAGTCTTTTGAAAGCCACCATACTTCCCGCAGAAACCACCTCTTGTGGTAGAGAATTCCACAATCTTGTAGCCCCAACAGTAAAGAACCGCCCACGTTGCCTAAGTTTAAAACGCTTCTCCTCTAATCGCATTGTGTGCCCTCGAGTCCTCATGCAATCCTTTTGACTGAATAGCTTTTTTTCTATGCTGAGATCACCATTGAGATATTTATAAATTGCTGTCATGCCCCCTCTCAGGTGTCTCTTCTTCAGGGAGAATAAATCAAGCGATTGCAGACGCTCTTCGTAATTAAGGTCCTCCATCCCCTAATTAGTTTAGCTGCCCTTCTCTGGACTCTCTCCATCTCCAACACATCCCTCCTGAGGACTGGCGACCAGAACTGGACAGAATACTCCAGATGTGGTCGGATCAGAGTTTTATAAAGTGGAAGGATTATAGTTTTATCTCTGGAATACATCCCTTTCTTTATGCATGCTAATATTCTGCCGGCTTTGGCAGCTGCCGCTTGACATTGCATGCTATTGCTTAGTCTATCCTCTACCAAGACTCCCAGATCTTTCTCCATTTTTGATTACCCCAAAGGTTCCCCCCCTAAAGTGTATTGTGCTTTTATGTTTTTTTTCTTAACATCTAGAAGATGTTGTCTCATTTCAATTATAAATTCTACTTCACGACTTACAGAAGCAAGATGTCATCCTAAAATAGAAGTTAAGGAAAAAAACAAAATCTCTATAGCTTTAGTAAACTAAATTATCAGTAATGAAGTATGTCATACATTGTGTAGACAGCTGAATGGCATAGAAATCTTCAATGCAGGATGCTCTGTCCTCTTCCTGTCTCTGAACTTTTTGTGCTACAGAGGTTACTAGATTCAGGTGCTATGAAGCTGCTGGGAAAAAATTCTCAATGGAGGACCTGCCCTGCCCCTCCTCCTCCCCCATGAAACATACTTTTATTGCTTTCACAGCCAGAAACACAGTCTGTGAATGGAGGAGAGTTTGACGAATCACAGGATTCGCTCCCTATTCACTGACTGTTTTACAGACAGTGAAAGCAATGAAACAATGCTTCTCAATGGAGGAGAAGAGAGAAAAAGGCTGTTCCTTGTCGGGAATATTTTGGCAGAAGCTTCACAGAAGCTATTACCCCAGCAGCAAAATAAGTACAGGAAGAAGACAGGGCATCCTGCAGTGAAGATTTTCTTTGAGATCCAGTGCCAGAACTGACAGTACGATAAACACTGTACAGTGAAAGATAAGTGCAAACACTGTGTTTAAGTTTACTGTAAAGTATTAAAAAGCTGAAAGATCATATGTAGAATACATTTATGGAGATCATTCATGTCTACGATGCATTTAGCAAGTTGTTTTTTACATAACATCTTGCTATGCTTTCATTTATATGATCATATAAGTGTAGAATCTATTTGCTTACTTGATTGTCTACGCTCCATGTGTGTCTGTGCAAAAAAGTACATGAAAGCCTCACTTGGATCCTGGCAATCTCTTACCTAACATTTCCAAATATGTGCTATGTTATTTAATCTATCAAAGCAAAGAGGATTACAACATTTTCTATTTGGAAAGCATTTCCCAAAAGCATCCCAGCAGTTCTCTGATAAAATGTACGTCTGCTCCCAACATATATATTTCCTTGTCACCCAACAGCTGTCTCATAAAGATATTACAGAATGAATAGGCCAGTACAGATGGGAACATATTTCAGAATGAAAGCCTTCATTTATTGAAGGCCTGGCATGGAAGTTGCCTTAATACTGGTGATTTCATTGTGAATACTAGTGCTAGGAATGCTGAGCGCCAGCACACAGCTTTTGTAGGGTTGCAGTTTTAACAAATATATATATATATATATATATATATATATATATATATATATATATATATATATATATATATATATATATATTTTTTTTTTATAGAACTACAATGCTAGTTTCTTTACTTTTGAAGGCATTACTGCCTAAAGAAACTTGTTCTGGAAAAATATATATTCTGCTCAATTTTATCACATAGGCTGCTGGATTAAACAATACATTCTCAAAAGTCAGCACACACCACCTAAAATGGCCATATTGTTTTAGCGGTGTGTCATTAGACCGGCTTGAAGAATGCTAGGAAGATAGAAAATAAAGCTAAATAATCGAACAGATGATCACTTGCATAGTATAAAAAGGAAAAATAATGTACTTATTAGGTCCAAGCCCCCCCCCCCTGCCTTGGTATTTAGCACACTTAGGACGGTTTCTCATGGGCTTCAGCTTGCATAAGAGCAATGTGAACAGCAAGCTTTGGCAAAGCATGAGCAGTGCTTCAGCAAGCTTTGTTGAAGCTTTTAAAGTACCTTTCAATTCCAGTTTGTAAATTTTGAACACAGATTCTAAAAGGAGTGTTGATTGCCACTTTAAGCAAGTTGCTAGCAGGCTTCAACCAGCTTTCAACAAGCTTCAAGAAGTGCTGAAGCCTGCTAGCAGCTTGTTTAAAGTGGCAAATAGCACACTCATTAAGATCTGTGTCCAACATTTACAAACTGGAGCTGATTGATACTTTAAAAGGTTCACGAAAGCTTGCTGATATATACAATCCAGTGCTATTGCTGCACGCATATCAGAAAGAAAACGGGCCCGGATTTGCAGCAAAGCCTGTTGTACATAAAGTTAAAAAAAAAAAAAAAAGGAGCGCCACTCACGGGACTTGAAATGTGAAAAGACAGTGCAGTTTTTTTGACGAGGCACAAGTGTCTCTTTCTCAGGACAACAAACAAATGAAGTAGTACAACATATATACCCTAAAATCCCTCCCATCATTAGCATCCACATGGGATGACATCAACAAGTGCAAATCAACGTCCCAGCTAAAAAAACGTAATAGGTGAATGCCCAAATTTGGGAGAACAGAAAAACATCTACATTCCTGGTATTGCAGATTGCTCTGCAGCATCCCCCCCCCCCCATACCCCCTTGCACTTTTCCCTATATATGTAACTTATTCATCATGGTCTTTTTTTCCAGCCTTGACTCAGCTTGGGCAGCCATCTTGCCTAGGCAACATGATATTCTTTCATGCATTATTTTGTTTCGGATATTAGTCTTTAGTGCCTGGATTTGCCCTTTTCCTTTTTTTTTTTTAAATGTCTACTCTGTATATACTTTTGTTGTTGTTTTCCTGTTCTCCCAAACTTGGACATTTGCCCATAATTGTTTTTGGCTGGAACTTTGACATCTGCACTTGCTGATGTCATCACATGTGGATGCCAATGATGGGAGGGGTTTTAGGGTATATATGTTGTGTTGCTTCACTTGTTTGTTGTCCCGAGGAAGACGAGCTTGTGCCTGGTTGAAATAAAATCTTCACTGTGTGTTCACCTCTCAAGACCCATGATTGCTGCTCTCCCTTTTTGAATTTATATACAGACACACTGCTGTGCAAAAATTTTAGGCAGGTGTGAAAAAGTGCTGTAAATAAAGAATGCTTTCAGAAATAAAAGTGTCAATATTTTTTTTTTTTTTAATCAATGAACAAAATGGAAAGAAAATGAACGGAACAGAAATCCAAACCAAATCAATATTTGATGTGACCATCCTTTGCCTTTAAAACAGCATCAATATTAGGTACACTTGCACTGAGTTTTTGAAGGGACCTGGCAGGTAGGTTGTTTCATACATCTTGGAGAACTAACCAACGTTTTCGTGTGGATGTAGGATGCCTCAAATCTTTCGGTCTCCTCAAATAATCTCAGGCAGACTTGATGTTGTTGGGTTTAGGGCTCTGTGGAGGCCAAACCATCACTTCCAGGACTCCTCGTTCTTCTATACACTGAACATAGTTCTTAAGGACACTGGCTGTATGTTTGGGGACATTTTCCTGCTGCAGAATACATTTGGGGCCAATCACACACCTTCCCCTCCCCTTTAAAATCTGGCTGCACACTCTCTACAATTACCATCAAGATCAACTCCATCAAATTAGGGGCATGTGGCAGGGCTGACCCCTCTCTACAGCATTTTTTGCCATCTATGGAACCTGTGGCTGAAGCCCTCCATGCCCTTTCTGAGATCTTGGCCCTGCGCGTTGGCTGGCTGGAGAGGGTAGCCCTGTATGCTGATGACTTCTCTTTTTTGCAAGACCCTTGCCCCTCCTTGCTCTTAGGGTTCTAAATATTTTCTCAGAGGTCACAGGCCTCTGCGTAAACTGGATCAATTCACTAATTTTCCTTGTCTCCCCTGATATACCATTGCAGTGGGTTGATAGGTTCAAGTACCTGTGGATGGTAATATCCCGCTTCGCCTCTAACTTTGTTGAATAAAACCTCCTGCCAATTCTGATGTTGAGGACACTACTGATCCTGACCAAATCTCCAACTCTATTTGCAGAAATGCAGCATAAAACGTGCTTCACTGGTGCCTGCAGACACTAATTGTACCACTCTCCAGTCCTTCAACAAACAAACTGCTTCCTGCCACAGCAAAATATTTAAAATTTTTACTCATCAGTCCAGAAAACCTGATGTAATTTTTCTGCAACCAAGTTCCTATGTTTTTGTGCACAGTTCCGTTGCTTAGCCTTGTTTCCACATTGGAGGTATGGCTTTTTAGTCGCAATTCTTCCATGAAGACAACCTCTGGCCAAACTTCTCCAGACAGTACATGGGTGTACTTGGGAACCACTGATTTCCAATATATTTGCCTTTGTCGAAGGGAAGTAAGCATTATTGGTGTACATTTTCTGCATCAAGTTTCTTTGGCTAAGCATTGTGTTCTCAATGTTGCACGTTTCTTTGCTCTTCTTCGAAAGAGCTTGAACAGCACATTTTGAAACTCCAGTCTGCTTTAAAATCATTACCTGTGAGATACCTTACTGATGCAGTATACCTACTTTGTGTATTGTTGCTGTGCTCAGCCTTGCCAAGGAGTATGACCTGTGACATGAAACAGTCTTTCACAACCTCACCTTAATTAGCAGAGTTTGGCTGTTCTTCACCCAGTTTTAAGCCTACTGCACAGCTGTTTCTGTTTCAGTTAATGACTGTTTCAACCTACATATAAAATTGATGATCATTAGCACCTACTTGGTATAATTCATTAATCATACACCTAACTCTAATCCTACAAAATCCCTGACTTTGTTCAAGTGTACAAAGTATGCAAGTGTATTGATGTTCGTTTGAAGCCAAATGGTAGTCACACCAAATATGCATTTCATTTAGATTTTTTTCTTCTATTTGCTCATTTTACATTTTGTAAATTGATTCAAATCAAAACAATTACAATTTATAATATATATATATATATATATAAAAACAGATGATGTTGTCAACCATTGAAATTCATAGAAACATCTTTTCCCTTTTACTTTCCAATGTGAGCTATAGGGAGAATGGTCACTTTGGGCACCATAAACAGTTATTTCAAAAACTTGTAGCTCTGACAGAATCCATTACAATTGTATACAATATGGTGTGTTTGAACCCAACAAAACATGTTCAGTATGAGAAGGAATTGAACCTGGAATGAAGGCAAACATAATAAAACAAAAGCGCACACCAGATGTCAGAATAAAATAGAAAATACTGTGCAACTACTACAGTCTACACTCTCAACTAACAACTGCGTGTCTCAAACATCAGTACTTCCAACTTATCAAAATTACTCTATTACAAGGTGCTTCAGAAAATATTATTTGGAAAATAATTTATCATGCAGCACAACAAGTCAAGAGATGTAAACAAATTAAAACGAACACTAAAGAATGACCATTTAACAGAATGTTGATTATCTACTTTGGTTAACAGATGTAGTTTTGTTGCCAGGAATGACAAACAATAGGTGTCCCTAATGACTAGCAAAAAAAAAAAAAAAAAAAAAAAGTTTAACAAATAAAATTAGTTTATGCATACTAATTAAGGTGTGTGGTGGCACTCTCTGGTCCTCGAAGGCCCCAAGAGTGCGTGCTTGTCACTTCTCTTTAAAAACTCAGGTAATTGGTGCTGTTCAGTGATACGGGTTACCAATTAATGCTGCTGTGCTGCTCTGTGGCTGTGGGGAAAACATGCACTGTTAAAAAGTCTTAATGACAGCATGTGAGCACTACTGATTTTTACATTAGAGTGGTATGCTGAACAAAAGCTCCATTTGGCAAACAAAAATCTGCACAATTGCAAAGTTAATAAAAAGGCCCGTGGTATAATGCAAACATTCCAAAGCAAAAAAGAGTTGTAATCAGTGGCCCCTGCATGTACTTCTATTTTTTCCAGAGCACACTTGGGAGTCCTAAACATTAGGTACTCCATGTTTGTGAAGTGTAACAAATTTACAGCAGCTTCTACTTCAAAAGATGGCGTTTAGCAGGCAACTTTTTCATGCCCCAATGTAATGTGTTGTGCCTTTATGACCAACAGGCATGTAATACTGGGGCAAGCAAGCCAGAGGTCTGACAACAGAGCTGGAATTCGATATTTATATACTGAGTGGTACAAATGCACCTCCTGCAAATGAAATTTTGTGCCCCTAATTGTCAATGAAAAAAAAATTGTATAGGTATCAGTAAGTCCAGATGGAAGGACTTCATCAGACAAAATGAACAGCAAGTATAAAACTGTACTTAATTATGAGAAAAAAAACTCCTAATACAAGTTGTGCAGCTAGGCAAGTCTACATGGGGAATAATGGGATCTGTGCCAAAGATCACAGGGAGAAGAGACTAAACAGAGATTTAAATGGCAATATAAAAATTTTAAAAATACTGTATATCTGTATTACTCTACAGTTTATAGCAGCCCTGGTTCCGCTCTTTCGTGTGCCCTAAACTTTTTCACCTAATAAGTCAGAAAATGTAGAAGATGATGTACCTGTAGCCCACGAAAAGTACTCGCTGAATTACTATTTCAGTTTCAACTACACATGGCAAAGACTGATGGTGACACAAAATACATTTTTCCATTTTAATGCAGATGGCACACTGTGACAGCCAGGGCCAGATTTACCATTAAGCACAGTAGGCTTGTGCCTATGGGCGGCAGTCAAATAAGCGGCTTTTATGTGTATAATTATTAGGTACACAATTTTCCATCATTAGTAGGAATAGTTATCACATACAAGGTTATTTATACATTATTGTGAAATTATAAGCCAGGTTGGGACCAGGAAAAAAGTAAATGTGTTATGTAAAAGTGGAGATCCTAGAACAGGGGTATTACTTATGGAGTCAAAGATAGCATACTTACAAGCTTTAGTGAAAATCTGGCCCTGGTGAAATTGTCTTGTATGCAAATTATCCAGGCTTAAGGCAGCAACAATCACTAGTTTACCAAATGGATGCAAATTCTGGTTTTGACAATAAGTTGGAAGTACATCAGTTAATTTAGCATACCACCAAATTCACCATTATCACCTTTTCATCAGTTTGAAAGAGATTGTTGTATTATCAAGAAACAGACCTCTAAAAGGGAATAAAGCATAGATTGAGTTTACAGCATTTGATATGATATGCAGATACCTTTTGAATTTAACCAGCATTAGTCAGTATGGCATTTTCTCTTTTTATTTATTTATTTTTTTTAACAGATTTATACCTTCACATCCTAAAGCAGGCCAAAGATTTATTTGATTTTTCTTTTCCTGTAACCAGAAAATCACTTGATTCCTCCAATAACACAGTCAGTGTTGAAGGGGGAATTGCTATTGTGTTCCCCTAATGACAATAATCACATGCTAAATATCCGTAAGGGTGGGGTGGGGGTGATGGAAGAGGCAGGGCATAGCACAAAAGGCAGCTGAGCAGACAACAAAAGCAGATGGGCAGGGAGAAAGAAAAAACTATGCATGTCCTAGCAATAGTAAAATGATGGCATGTATTCACTGAGCCCTCTATAGTAACAAAAGCCATCTACTGATGCCTAAATGGAAGAGAAACTTTACACGTCATCGCCAATTGTCTACTTTCTCCCCCTGCAACTATTTCACCAAGGCCATCTTGTATGCTTTACAGAAAGAGCACTCCCACATGTCACCACCAAATGGCAGGTTAGTCTCCAACCATCTCCCAACTCCCCACCAAGCAGCCCTCCAAGAGACAGCTCACTGGACCCACACATTATTAGGCTGAAAAATTCAGTGTGACTTCAAAATGACATAGGGCACCAAAACAGTATAAACCTGAGAAATTAGGGCCATACTACATACTTCCACTACATTATCAGCATGCAGGACCTGCAGGTGATGTCTGAGTGCACTGTAAAATCATGCAAGCAATAAAACAGTAGACCTCCATTTAGGCCTTGTGCAGACCAACTTCAGGGTAGCAGGATAAAGATACACTGGCACAGGACGGGGAGGCCATCCACAGGCAGATCAGGGAACTCTGCAACATACAGTGTAAGCTAAATGCCACTTCTCTAAGCTAGAATTACACCTTGATGACATAAAAACAGAAGCGGGCATAATAATGATAAAGTCAAGATTATCTCTGCGACATGCAATGGCAGGGACCTCAAAACTGGGTAAAAAATATGCTTAACACCTACTTCAACAAACCAGTTAACTCAGTCACTTGAACTAGACTGGTTGCATAGAATCCTAGGTCCCCCTCTATCTGGTGCCTCTAGACCTAAGGATGTTCTATGTCAGTGGAACTCCTGGGCATGCACAACTCACTCAGACTGCTCTTGGAACAGATTAAAGCCAAAAGTGGAAGTATTCTTTCCATCTTGTTAAACACCTGCCCCCACCCATTGCATCTGCAAGGGGCTTTCCAGTTCCTGCAGACAGACCACCTATTAATACCTGAGTGTTTTGAAACCTTATTTTTTGCCTCAGCTCCTATACCCCAAAAAATTTAATTTTCCTACACTTTACCAGTAAGATCCATTTCTAGGGGTACATCAGGGGACACAGAACAGCCATAATAATTACTATCTGGGTTATACGCTACCTGTAGGTGAATGGACACTGGCATCTAAAAAGACAGGAAGTCCCCCTCTGTAGAACGCCTCCCATACAGGAAGTACCTCAGTTTTGTGGCAAGAGATACACTTCCCAGACAAGAGGGGAGGGACCTCTGTGTCCCGTGATGTACTCCAAGAAATTGATTTTACAGGTAAGATGTAGGAAAAATTAAATTTTCTTTATCGTACATCACGGGACACAGAGCAGCCATAATAATTACTATCTGGGATGTCCCAAAGCAATGAACTTGAGGGGAAGGGGACACTAATTATGACAACTGCCATCAGACTGAAAGGATCTACATTGTTGCCTGCAGCACACTGTGGCCAAATGCAGAAGCCTCTTGGGCCCTAATATCCACCTAATAAAATCTAGTGAATGTATGTACTGAAGACCAAGTAGCAGCCCTGCAAATCTAAACAATAGAAGCTTGATGGTGAGCTGCCCACGAAGCACATACTCTTCTGGTAGAGTAAGCCTTTACCCGGAAGGTTGGAGACTTCCCCTTTAAACCATACACCTGGATAATGACCTGGCGAATCCATTGGGAGATCGTTGACCTAGATGCTGCCAGCACTTTTCTGGGCCCTTCTGGCAGCACGAAAAAAGATTCGGTCTGCTGAATCTGAGCTAAAATTTAGACTCTGAATGCACATACTAAATCGAGAGAATGTAACAACTTTTCTTCTTTTGTTTGAGGATTTGGAAGGAAGGAAGGCAGTGTGATGTCTTGATTCAAATGAAAACCGGACACCACCTTGGGTAAAAACCCTGGGTATGGACACAAAATTGCCTTATCTTGGTGCAAGATCAAAAATGGCTCCTTACAAGAAAGAGCCGCTAATTCTGACACACTTCTAGCTGATGTTACTGAAACCAAAAAGACTCACTTTCTTGTTAGAACCAAAGGAATATGCTGAATGGCTAAAACGGTTGTTTCTGTAGGACCGCCAGAACTAAACTTTAACCCTAAGGACACTAGGGTGGCCTAACTGGTGGAAGCATAGGAAGCACTCCTTGCATAAAGGCTTAAACCAAGGAATGCGAAGCAATCAGTCTTTGAAAGAAGACTGATAAGGCTGAAATTTGTCCCTTAATTGTGCCCAAGGCCAGCTTAATTTCAATACCTACTTGCAAAAAAGCTAGAATTCTCCCTATGACCAATCTATTAACCTTCTATGAAGAGGTGAGCTGCCATCTAGATAAAGGAAGGCCTGTGGATGTGGTTTATATGGATTTTGCAAAGGCATTTGATACAGTTCCCCACAAATGCTTACTGTACAAACTAAGGTACGTAGGTATGGACCATAGAGTGAGTACCTGGATTAAAAGCTGGCTGCAAGGGCGAGTCTACAGCGTGGTGCTAAATGGTGAGTACTCAGAATGGTCTTGTGTGGAAAGTGAGGTGCCCCAAGGATCTGTAATAGGATCAATCCTATTTAATTTATTCATAAACGACCTAGAGGATGGGATAAACAGATCAATCTCCCTATTTGCAGACAATGCTAAATTAAGCAGGGCAGTAACTTCTACGCAGGATGTGGAAACCTTACAAGAAGACCTAAACAAAATAATGGTGTGGGCATCTACATGCAAATGAGGTTTAATGTTGAAAAATGGAAGGTAATGTATTTGGGTGGCAGAAATACGAACGTAAGTTATTCACTAGAGGGAGAGCCTTTGGGGCAATATAAGATGGAAATGGACTCGGGGTTTTCTAGTAGACGACAAGCTCAGCAATGGCATGCAATGTCAAGCTGCTTCAAGCAAAGCCAACAGATTATTGACATGTATTAAAAAGGGGATTCAATCCAGAGATAAAACAATAATTCTCCCACTCTAAAAGACTCTGGTCCGGCCGCATCTGGAGTATGCCGTCCAGTTCTGGGAAGCCGTCCTCAGGAAGGATGTGCTGGAACTAGAGAGAGTCCAGAGAAGGGAAACAAAGCTACTGTAATAAAGGGACTGGAGGATCTCAGCTATGAGGAAAGACTGCAAGCATTGAACCTATTCTTTCTGGAGAAGAGATGCTTGAGAGAGGATATGATGTCAATGTAGAAATATTGTACTGGTGACCCTAGCATAGAGAAAAAACTATTCAGTAAAAGGGAATATAAAAGGACCCGCGGCCATTCGCTAAAATTAGAAGAAAAGCGGTTTAATCTTAAACTACGCAAAGGGTTCTATACCGTCAGAGCGGTAAGGATGTGGAATTCTCTTTCACAAGTAGTGGTATCAGCGAGTAGCATTGATAGTTTCAAAAAACTATTAGATGAGCACCTTAACGAACACAGCGTATAGGGGTATACGATGTACCATTGACATAAACACACACTCATCATAGGTTGAACGGGATAAACTGGTGTCTTTTTTCAACCTCACTAACTATGTAACTGAGTGAATTGACTCCATTTGGAACATGCGAATGTTTAGAAACTGGCTCAGGGCTTTAGGATCCAGAATAGGTCTCCCATCTCCATTTGGTTTGGGGACTATGAAAAGATTTGAGTAGAAGCCCGTGAATCTCTCGTTGTCTGGAACCTCTGTAATCACGGTTTGTGATTTCCGATGGTCTAGAGCCCAAAAAAAAAGGATTTTCTCTTTAATGGATCGGCGGGTATGTTGGACTTTAAAAACCAAGGATGAGGAAACACCTGGAATTTAAGTTTGTACCCCTGTGAGACTGTGGAAACAACCCAGCTGTCCTGAATCCCTTCTACCCAGGCACCTGAGAAATGTAGTAGCCCCCCCCCCCCCCGACTGAGTGGGGGCGCCCCTTCATAAGGTAGATTTACAGCTAGGCTTGGCAGGCCTCTGGACCCAGGGTTTCTTCTGCCCTTGCCCTGGAAGTTTTGTTCTAGATCCAGATGGCTGAAGCCGTCAAAACTGCCCAGGATTAGAACTCACTTCTCTCCTCGCATGCTGCACACACCAATCGGTACAGCGTGCAAGGAGATGAGGAAGAAAGCAGCAGCGCTCACCCCTGCCTGATCAGTGTCTGATCCAGGCCTCATTCATGCCCACCCGTGCCTCATCAGTGCTCATCCGTGAGAATTCCATGCCTCATCATTGCTCATCCGTGACTATTCCATGCCACATCAGTGCTCATCCGAGGCATATCCATGCCACATCCCTGCTCATTCGTGCCACATCAGTGCAACATCCATGCAACATCAGTGCTCATCTGTGCAACATCCATGCTGAATCAGTGCTCATGTGTGTCTCATCCGTGCCACATCAGTGCTCACCCATGCTACATCAGTGCTCATCCGTGGCACATCCATGCCACATCAGTGCTCATCCATGCAACATCCATGCCACATCAGTGCTCATCCGTGCCACATCAGTGCTCATCCGTGCCACATCAGTGCTCATCCGTGCCACATCAGTGCTCATCCATACAACATCCATGCCACATCAGTGCTCATTTGTGCCAAGTCAGTGCTCATCTGTGCCACATCAGTGCTCATCTATGCCACATCCATGCCACATCAGTGCTCATTGTGTCACATTCATACCACATTAGTGCTCATCCGTGGCACATCCATGCCACATCAGTGCAACATCCATGCCACATCAGTGCTCATCTGTACCACTTTCAAGCCATATCAGTGCTCATCCGTGCCACATTCATGCCCTATCAGTGCTCATCCATGTCACATCAGTGCCACTAGAGTACTTATCAATGCCTTACAGTGCCTCACAAAAGTGTAATTGGTAGTCAGGGAATTAGATTTGTAATTTTGTGCTCCCTGCATGTCGGCCTCTGTACATGGCTAGGCTGTGTAAAAGTCTCACATACAGTGCATTACTTTTACTTTTTCCACATTTTTCTGTTACAGCCTTATTCCAAAATGGATTCAATTATTTTCCTCAAAATTCTACAAACAATACCCCATAATCACAACGTGAAAGAAGTTTGTTTGAAATCTTTGCAATTTTATTCAAAATAAAAAATGAAAAAAGATCACATGTACATAATTATATACAGCCTTTGCTCAAAACCTTGTTGAAGCACCTTTGGCACCAATTACAGCCTCAAGTCTTTTTGAGTATGATGCTACAAGCTTGGCACACCTATTTTTGTGCAGTTTCTCCCATTCTTCTTTGCAGGACCTCTCAAGCTCCATTAGGTTGGATGGGGAGCCTCGGTACACAGCCATTTTCAGATCTCTCCAGAGATGTATAATCGGGTTCAAGTCTGGGCTCTGACTGGGCCACTCAAGGACATTCACAGAGTTGTCCTGTAGCCATTCCTTTGTTATCTTGGACATGCACTGCATGTGGTATCGCCATACTAAGGAGGAGTAGTAGAATGTATTTTGAGGTGTAATTTTTGCTATGCATGCTATGTGTTAAAAATATCTTATAAATTGACAACTTGTGGAAAAAATGACATGTTCAAAAAACTCATAATGCCTCCTAGATTATGTGTTGGGGTGTTTGCTTCCCAAAATGGGCTCATTTTGTGTGCGTTTCCCTTGTCCTTGTGCTCCAGGACCTTCAAAAGTCGGATAGGTTGTCAGGTAATTTATGCACCTTGAATGCCTGGAGGTGCTACTTGGATGTTGGGCCTCTGCATGTGACCAGGCTGTAAAAAAGTTTCACACATGTGGTATCGTCAGAGTAGCAGAATGTATTTCAGGGTGTAGTTGCAAGTATGCCTATACAGTGTGTGAGAAATAACTTGGTAATATGACAAATGACAAATCTTCATTTTGGAAAGAATTGTGGGAAAAAAAATACAACTGCAAAAACCTCACATGCCTCTTGCTAAATACCTTGGGATGTCTACATTCCAAAAAGGGGTAATTTTGGGGGGTATTTGTACTTTCCTGGCTTGTTATGTCTCAAGAAATGAGATAGGCCGTCAGTACATCAGGTGTGATCATTTATTTAATGATTGGCACCATAGCTTGTAGACTCTATAACCTTTACAAAGACTAAATAATATAAACTTAATTAGGTTATTTTTACCAAAGATATGTAGCAGTATAACTTTTAGCCAAAATTTATGAAGAAAAATTACTAATTTGCAAAATGTTTTAACTAAAATTAAGAAAAATGAATATTTTTTTTTTTACAAAACCTTTTGGCCTTTTTTCATTTATAGCGCAAAAAAAAAAAAAACCCCAGTGATGATTAAATACCACCAAAAGAAAGCTCTATTTGTGGGAAAAAAAATTATATATATATATATATATATATATATATATATATATATATATATATATATATATACACACATATATGTTTTTTTTCTTTCTATTAGTTGAATTAGATGGACTTGTGTCTTCTTTCAGCTAGACTAACTATGTAACATGCCTCTATGCAACAGATTTTGTGTCTTTGTGCATTGTGTTAATGCACACATTTTTATGTGTCAAGGTGCTCTTGAATGGGCTCCCAACATGCCTGAGTGCATGTAAAAATGCACCTATAGTATAGCTGACTGTGCATCACATCACAATGCACAGAACATTTACATCTGTACGTTATAATGAGTTATAGCAGGCGTAGGCAACCTCACTTCAGCTTTTGTGGAAGAGGTATTTTTTAGTTTCCCTTCCCAGAAATGGTGGCGGCAGCAACCTTGGAGCCGATTGAAAAATCGGCTCGGGTAAAGACGCTGCTGGATTTGTGGACAGGTAAGTGTCCCAATATTAAAAATCAGCAGCTACAGTATTTGTAGCTGCTGACTGTAAAAACCAGGTACCTGCTCCCCCCTCCCCCTGAAAGGTGCCAAATATGGCAGCGGAGGGGGGGGGGAGGAGGCAAATAAGCGGAGCTTTCACTTTTGGGTGGAGCTCTGCTTTAAGTTGCTAAAATCCCTCCAATGTATATGGTTACTGGATAGGGGAATATTAGATGGGCAGAGGGTGGGGCATTACCCAGATCTGCTTATTTTGTTCTAAATAGAGAAAGTGGCCATGTAACTCTCTTTAAAATGTCATATTTAAAACAATATGCCATTGCAGACTAGTTTTTGATTGTACATGTTTCAGACTTGTACCCCAATCCTTTGTTTACCAGTTTCTAGGTCAATGACCTGGAATAGGCCTGTGCACATTAGATGCCCTGCTACCTAATAAGCACATTATTGTTTTGTGTCAGTGATTTTCAAAGTAATGGAACAAGGATAACAATAATAGTCCCAAAGCATTACCTTCAATAACAAGTCAACAATGGCTGCTTCCTATATTCTTATCCTGACAGATTTCCTTTAAAAAAACACACAAAACTGAACAACTATTAAGAAGACGTGCTAAAACATGCACCGATGCTAAAAAATCAAAAATTTCTATATATTATTAATAGCCCTTAACCACTTAAGGAGCGAAGGGTTTTACCCCCTTAATGACCAGGCCATTTTATGCAATACAGCACTGCATTATTTTAACTGACAATTGCCCAATTGTGCGACGTTGTACCCAAATACAATTTTATTTGTTATTCTCCCCACAAAAGGTATTTCTTTTTGGGGTATTTGATCACATCTGCAGTTTTTATTTTTTGCACTATAAATTAAAAAAGAGCGACAATTCTGCTATAAAACATTCCCAATAAAAAAAATAAATAAATAAATTTAGGCCAATGTGTATTCTGCTACATATTTTTGGTAAGAAAAAAAAGTCCCAATAAGTGTATATTGATTGGTTTGCACAAAAGTTATTGCGTCTACAAACTAGGGGAAAAATTTATGTCATTTTTAGTTATTTATCTTTTACTAGTAATGGCGGCGACACCTGACACTTTTGAGAGGACCAGTGATATTACTACAATAATCAGCGCTAAAAATATGCACTGTTACTAATGACACTGGCAGGGAAAAAATTAACATCAGGGGCGATCAAAGGGTTAAATGTGTCCTAAGGGGGTGCTTTCTAACTGTGAGGGGGATTTACTTACTGTACCCCACAGAGGTATGAACTGTACTACTGTATGAACACTGTATGTATGAATACTCTATGAACACAGAGACCGGTGTTCCTAAAAAGAACAAACACAGGACCCGGGTTCATCACTGACAGAACGTCGTTCTGTCTTCATGGGGAGCGATTGCGGGTGCCCAGCGGACATTGCGTTCGATGAACCCATTGATTGACTCCCCCTCTAGCCAATCGCCACATGAGCGAGCCTCGGTGGCGCACTGGCGCCCCCACTATCTGCTACACCAATCATCGACGTACAGGTACGTCGTTTTGCATAACAGAGCCGACCTGCCGCCGTATAGCTACGGTGGCTGGTCAGCAAGTGGTTAAAGGCCAAGTTGACCTTACAAAATAAATAAATAACACATATTTTTGCAGGTAAAAACATGTGCATTGAGTTTTTTTTGTTTACTAGAGCCCGCAGAGCATTGCACCTGTGATCAGCAGATTGTGGGTGCAATGTCAGGCTCCTGCACAGTCTTCCTTTAGATTTGTGCCCGTATTCCTATACGGGTTTTCTGTTACATAGCTAGAGGAAGACTGAATAAACGATGACAGTGCTTAAAAAAAAAGTGTGCTCTCACCCCATTCAAACTACAAGTGCATCTGCCGCAGTGAAAGATGGTATTTGTAGTTTTTTTCATTCGCAGGAATCTGTAAATGAACAACACGACTGTGTGAGCGGGATCACACACAAGAGCGCTGCTTTCAAAAAGTGACAGAGGGTGCAATCTGCCGCAGAGAGGGGAGAGCTGGAAATGGGTGCATAGCAGCATATTACAACCTAAATACGGGTGTAACGTGTTCTTAAAAGTGAACTTATCCTTTAAAGTGTAAATTGCAAAGACAAACTTTTTTTTTTTGATTTCAGTTTTTGATAGAGTAGGAAATAGTAACGTGTTTTTTTTTTTTCTATGTCCCATTGGGGAGGTTTCCCTTCACCTATAGTCCCTGACAATCAAATTGATATCTTTCTAAATGAAGACAGTTAAGCAAAAATGATTGTGTTCCAAATTTTGTTCTGCCCACATACTGTAAATTACAGGAGCATTGCAAAAGGTAGAACATGTAATTGAGGTTATAACTGATTCCTTACAGTAGATAACAACGTGTTCTAACCATATTCTCTCCACATGTACAAACAGGGCATCTGCGATAGGGATAGGAACCCTTTAACCACTTTACCACCGGAGGATTTTGCTGTCTTCCGTCCAGGCCACTTTTTGCGATTCGGCGCTGTGCGACTTTAACTGACAATTGCGCGGTCGTGCGACGCCGTACTCAAACAAAATTTATGTCCTTTTTTTCCCACAAACAGAGCTTTCTTTTGGTGGTATTTGATCACCTGTGCGATTTTTACTTTTTGCGCTATAAACAAAAAAAGAGTGTTTATTTTGAAAAAGTAACAATATTTTTCACATTTTTTTATATGAAATTCCCCCCAAAAAAAATGTAAAAATCAAATTTTTTTTAAATTTTTGGCCAATTTGTTTTCTGCTACCTATGTTTAGTAAAAAAAAATCGCAATAAGCGTATTTTGATTGGTTTGCACAAAAGTTATTGCGTTTACTAACTAAGGGAAAGATTTCTGTCATTTTTGGTGTTTTTTTTTTTTTAACGCGTAATGGCGGTGATCTGCAATTTTTTTTGCGGGACTGCGACATTGCGGCGGACAGATCGGACCCTTGACTGACATTTTTGACACTTTTGGGGGTACCAGTGACATTTCTACAGTAATCAGTGCTATATATATATGGCAGGGAAGGGGTTAATTTTATTGGAGAGGGAGGGGTTAATGTATGCCTGGTGCTTACTGACGTGTGGGGGGGGAGGTGACTGTGTGACAGAAGGACAGATCGGATGTCCAGCTATGCTGAACACTCCGATCTGTCAGTCCCTGTCACTATGGAGATCCGCCCGCTGTGTTTACACACAGCGGGCGGATCTCCAGACTCGATCCCCGACGATCGGGGCAGAGCAGCGGCAATCGCCGCTGCTCCTCCGCTGGCCCGACTCCCGCTGTGAATGAACACAGCGGGAGCGAGCCTCCGGCGGCGCGCGAGCGCCGCCCACAAGGGGCGGAGTCCAGCGACGTAGGTCTACGCCGCTGGACGGGATCGCGGCACTTTGCCGCAGTAGCCTCCATGTGAGCGGAGGTAAAGTGGTTAAGTCGGTTTTATTTTTATGTACTATTTATATGCATATGAAATTGAGTTGAATTATTGATGTATTGGCAGTTTGATAATGCAACACAATCATTTTCACTTATTTGTTTTATCTGTATGTGGGTATTCAGTGGGTGCTGCTATCACTATTGAATAGATTTTCTATCTTTTTGACTGATATTATTTCCTGACACTTCGCCCAACCAATATTCCTTTTTTAGTTCAAATTAGACAGTTGTAACCAAAACACCTCCTGTTTTGGTAATAGCTTGAAAGTTTTAGATTAGCACCCTTAGTACAAGAGACAAAAGACACCAGAACACATATAGAAGGTGAATTTCACCAACAGAGAGACAGATAAAACCTGACAGGGGTTTAAAACTTCCCCATTCTACTCTAGATAAAAAACAAAAACCGTTTCAAACAGCTTTTGCAAAATGTACTGTAAAGATCAATGCACCCTAAAGCAGGAAGTATAAGTTACTGGCGCTTGTGAAACCGACCACCTTCTCAGAGATTAGGCATATCCTTAGCAATCAGGTGAAATAATGTACAAATTGTACTTTAGGAATAATGATTTTTGGAATGATTATTTATAGAAAGCATTAGTTTAAACATTTAGGATTTTTTTTTCAGTTCAAAGGCACCCTACTATTAAAAGTTTATACAGATTTAAAGCAGGTGTGCTAGTAGATTGCCTTAATCCAGTTTCTTGTTTTTGAGTCTGAAAATATTTCAAATTGCTAGATAATTGTCTATGACCAACATAACAGGACAAAAGCATTTTAAGCACTTACCCTCTGTTTTGTCTTGCACTTGAAGTCTGTGGAAAACCACCAGAAAACCAAGCAGTATAGCTTAGAGATCTAGGTATGGCTTCCATATATCTTCAACTGTCTACGTTTTTGGATCAGATGATTATTTTGATGCAGTTTCATCTTGTGCGCTCACTTCAAAACAATTACTTACAAATACTTTACAAAAAAAACAGTATACCTTTGGGAATTTACCCTCATGGCACTAATCTTTCAACAAATGCCCAAAAATCTTTTTTAGTTGAATTAAAGAACATTAATAATTTACGCAGACAAAAATGAAAGCACTTCAGCTGCCTACATCTCAGTATCTGATGACTATTTTGACCTGTTTTCATTGACAGTAATGTCTGCTTGTATTTTTCATCATATGCCCAGTTTGAATTGCCCAGATTTATAACAGGTTTAACCTCATGATTATCATTTATCTAACTGATTCAACGTAGTAGATCAAGACATAACTGTATTTAATTATTCCTAGTTGTGTTGGTTTTAACAGAAGGTCAGTGGAAAATACATATTGTACATAGTTACATAGCTAGTCTGGTTGAAAAAAATTAAGTCCATCTAGTTCAACCAATAAATTGTAATTCTGCTAATGCAAACAAATTCCATCAGTATTTTCCAAACACTGGCCTACAGACAACTACCAGTCCTTAGACCAATTTCCATCAGTTGTACTACCCAGGCAAGTGCACGTTAAAATAATGTATAAGAAAAAATGATAACCTTTTATTAATCATTTACCCCTTGGAGCCAAATCTGGCTGTTTTGAATGCTGTCATTTGTTTTAAAATCTAGCGCTTTTAAGGCTCCAGTACCTGGAAGTGATGTCATGACATTGCTTCCGGGTTTTTACGTCGGAGACCCGATCAGAGCCAAATTCGGCTTTGTTCAGGTCTTCGACCAGCCGGTTCCGGCTGGTCGCTCGGATCTCCCGGTGGGACGGGAGACCTGGACGAGCGGCGGAAGGCGCCGGGATGGGGGGACGTCCCCTCCCACTCCTTGTAATGACAGCCGAGTGGCTGTTCAACCGCATCGGTTGTCAATCCAAGAAAGCCGAACCGTCGGCTCTAAACAACGGTACCGGGTGATGCCTCAAGTTGCAGGCATCTCTCCGATACAATAATAAAAACTAAGGTGACCAGCGCTATGGAATATGCAGTGAGTGTAGGTTGAAAGATCACGGTGTGGTTAAAGAATGAAATGTGTGCAAGCGGGGTTGTGAACGGCGCTACCGTGTTAAAAGCATAAATACATTTGGTGAGTAAATGTCATGAATAGTGGTATAAAACTCATAAGGAATATATGTAAAATATATATATAAAATTAAAATTAAAAGTGCTGAATGTGCTGTTTTAAATAGGGTATAACTTATAAAGTGCACAAGTGACTCATGGTTTTGCAAAAAACAGTTTTAGTGAGAGTACATACTCTGTGCCTCTAAAAATGCAAATAACATTGCAGACGTCGGAGCTCCAAGTAGACGTCTATCGACGAAACCGGTAGGGCGGAGTCTTCGACGTCATTACGTCATTTCCGGAGCCAGAGCCGTGGAACGCGGAAGCTTCCCGGCGTACACCACCACTGATTCTTCCCTGTGAGTTACTATACGGTTTTTCTATACACGTTTGCGATATGGTACCAGGGGGTTCCCCTCTCTGTATTTTTCTTTGAGGACCACACTTCAGGAAATCAGAGGGAGTGAAGGAGCCCCTAGACGTTATCCACTATAGAAAAGACTCACCAGGTTGTATATAGGGTGCGACACCTAGCGGCCACGCAGGTATCTGCAACCCAGATTTCTTCTGATTTACCCGCAAATTGCTTGCATTGAATGGCTTTTAAATCTATCTTTTCACTTTTGTTCACCAAAGCACAGAGGTTTTAGATTTCTTTATTGTGCACAATCACTTTAAACCTGTTTTTTAAACAGGTCACTCCTTTAATGAAAAATAAAAAATCACCGTCTTGTCTTTAGTTTTGTGTCTTTTTTCTACATCAGCACTCTGCACTTTGTTATTTGCATTTTTAGAGGCACAGAGTATGTACTCTCACTAAAACTGGTTTTTGCAAAACCATGAGTCACTTGTGCACTTTATAAGTTATACCCTATTTAAAACAGCACATTCAGCACTTTTAATTTTAATTTTATATATATATTTTACATATATTCCTTATGAGTTTTATACCACTATTCATGACATTTACTCACCAAATGTATTTATGCTTTTAACACGGTAGCGCCGTTCACAACCCCGCTTGCACACATTTCATCTCTCCGATACAACCCCTTCAAGCTGAGGCCGCATATTTGCGTTCCGTCAGCGTGAAGGGGTTAAAATGCATTTTACGAAAATCATTCTTAAATAAAAATCAGGGCAGCTTTAAAGAAATAATGTCACAGTTGGGTGGTTTAGGCAGGCACTGCAGTCTTCAAGACTTTCAGTGAACCAATAAAGGTAATGCATAGTGGTTCTGTTATCCTGGAAACACTAGAACTGTGCAAACATCAAAAGGTTCACTCAATTAACCTTTCATGATTTTAAATAAACTTTAAGTCCAGCCGAAATGTTTTGTTTTTTTGTAGATTTAGATTTTGTTGGAAAGGATTAGAACCCCTGTCACAGATCACAGATGTGAACTAGCACTATGTAAAATAGAGACTAAATTGTGTACAAGTGTTGACGTGTTAAAACTGTAAATAGGCTCTCAAGGTGCATTCACACATGCCCACTTTTGTATTTATGAATTAAATCAATTGAATGTATGAATACTTCCATGCTTACAATACTCAATGGATCAATACATATTTTCTTTAATGCATGTTGACATGCATTTTATTATGTACCGTTTGATTTTAATGGCAAAATGCACCTGCTAAAAACAGAAAAATGTGGCCCTTAGGGGTTGATTTACTAAAACTAGAGACTGCAAAATGTGGTGCAGCTCTTCATACAAACCAGTCAGCTTCCAGGTTCTTATGTCAAAGCTTAATTGAACAAGCTGATGTTAGAAGCTGATTGGTTACCATGCACAGTTGCACCAGATTTTGCCCTCTCCAGTTTTAGCAAATCAACCTCTTAGACCCCTTTCACACATGCTGTCCGTTTTTCATCCATCCAATGACTGATGAAAAACGGACATCAATGAATCTCTATGGAAAACCTGATGTAAATGGATGATCATCCATTTACATCAGTTTACATCCGCATCCATCATCATCTGTTTTTTTAAACTGATCAAAGCTCTATTTTTCTACCGTTAAAAAAACAGATTGGACGAAAAACGAATGTAAACTGTCGA
The DNA here is from genome assembly GCF_965119305.1 of Pelophylax lessonae. Taxonomy (NCBI): domain Eukaryota; kingdom Metazoa; phylum Chordata; class Amphibia; order Anura; family Ranidae; genus Pelophylax; species Pelophylax lessonae. Next base: position 352,151,281 of record NC_138771.1, read on the forward strand.
ATGGTCAGTTTTTCATCCGTTTTTGCATTGGTATTGGATGAAAAAAAAAAAACTGATGAAAAACTGATGATCCCTGATGAAAAACGGATGAAAAACTGATGAATACTTCATCCATTTTGACGTAACTGAACTGATGAAAGTCCATTTCTCTGATGTTCAATAATGGACACAGCTCCTGATCTTCAGGACCATTGGTTTATACTGCCCCCTACAGGAGCAGGACACTAGGCAGAAAAGGAATCTGGCTAAACCTATGGGCAGTCCCAGGGGGTATACTCCCTCTCTCTGCTATAGTTACATAGTTTTTTTTGTGCCTAGTCAGGAGTAAGGACCTAGTACCTGGCTGGGATTTCTGGTCCTGGCAATTTTTTCTTTTTAGATAGAAATTTTTCTCATGTTTTTTTCCTGTGAGATCTGCGATCAACTGCTGGACTGGGCGACAGACTGGATAATCTAGATCCAGTGGTCACCCCAGTCTGGCCAGCGAGCGAGCACCGACCTCAGCTCCGCGCTAGTTCGGCTGCGACATAGCCCCCCGGACGGGGGCTGGCCTGCGAGTTAAATGTCTCACGAGGTTGCATATGACCGAGTCTCAGCCCGAGTCGCAGCATTCCTCCTGGCCCATAGCCCCCCATTTTGTTTTCTTACAAGCAGTGTCAGAAGAATTACAACTCCACAGAGATGTGGGTGTTGTGTCTGTGAATAAACATCAAAAAACAAATTTTACGGTAAGTAAAAAAAAACATTTTCTCTTTCGTTTCATTTACAGATACAGCCCCTGATCTTCATGACCATTGGGACGTCCCAAAGCAGTGGTAAACATGAGGGGTGGGAACAGCATAAAAATTCATAAGGCTAAACAGTAGCCAACCAGGCAACAGGAGCTCAACCAAAAAACCACTGGAGCCCACCTAAAAAACACAATACGACCAGGTGGCCTCTTTGCAAACCTGCGTCACTGACGCCTGATGACGGAAGGCCCAGGAGGCACTAAGAGCCCGAGTAGAGTAACCTTGACAGAGAAAGGAGGAACCTGACCCCTGATGGAATAGGCCTGAATAACCGTCTGTCTGATTCATTTGGAAATGGTAGCAGAGGAAGTGGACAACCCTTTCCGAGGCCCATCCGTGAGCACAAATAGGGAGTCTGACTTCCTAAAAGACTCCATAGCTACCAGGTACACCCTAATTGCTCGGACCACATCCAAGGCATGCAAGGCAATTTCCTTCGGATGTTTTGGCCTGGGACACAGGGAAGGCAACACAATGTCTTCAGTCAAATGAAAATCAGAGACAACCTTTGGGAGGAACGATGGACAAGGGCGAAGAACTACCTTATTTCTGTAAATCACCAAGTAAGGCGGACGACAGGATAACGCTGCCAATCCTAAAACCCTGTGCGCAGAGGTGATCGCCACCAAAGAAGCCACCTTCTGAAACAGCGTAAGCAAGGGATACTCTCGAAGGTTCATAAAGGGAAGCTTCTGGGGGATCGAAAGCACCAAATTGAGGTCCAAAGGCGGCAACAGAGACCGCACTGGAGGAAACAAAATGTCAGACCCCCTGAAGAAAGGTACGCACCAGGGAGTGTTTGGCCAAGGGTCGTTGGAAGAAGACCGCCAAAGCAGACACCTGTCCCTTGATGGTACTCAAGGCCAATTTCTGTTCAACCCCCCCCTCCCCCCCGTTGAAGGAAGGTTATGATCCGAGCCACCGAGAAGGAGCGAGAATTAACTTCAAGAAACTCACACCACTCAATATAAGTCTTCCACGTACGATGGTAGATTTTCCTAGAAGTAGATTTTTACTAACGCTTTTAACAGCGTTGGAATCACAGACTCAGATAAACCTCTATCCATCAGCACCTGGTGTTAAATAGCCTAGCCGTCAAAGCCAGCGACTGTAAAGCAGGATGGACGATTGGTTCTTGGAATAGCAGATCCTCCCAGAGAGTTCCCTGAGAGGAAGCTTCAAAGAACATTGGTGACCAGCCGCACCAAGCCCGGCGAGGCCAGTCCGGAGCCTCTTAAGATGGAACCGGTTCTACCTCGATCATACGTTGAAGTTTTGGCAGAAGTTTGAAAGGAGGGAAGGCGTAAATCAGGTGATACTGACCCCACGGGGCTACCAGCGCATCTGCGGTGTCTGCCAGAAGATCCCGTGTCAGAAACTCAAACTTCTGCACCTTTCTGTTGAGCCAAGACGCCAACAGATCCACCTCAGGGATGCCCCAATGAAGACACAACTGATGAAACACCTTGGTCCAACGCCTGCCGACTGAGGTAATACGCCTGCCAGTTTTCCACCGCGGGAATGTGTATGGCAGAGAGGGCTGGAACGAACCATTCTGCCCACCATAGAACGCCATCTACCTCCAGAGCCACCAGGACTCTTTTTGTGCCCCCTTTGACATAAGCCCCGGCCGTGGCATTGCCTGATTGAATGTGCACTGGACATCCCTGAAGATGATCAATCCAATCCAATGGTCCAGTCTGATCGCTTGTAGTTCCAAGACATTGATTGGTAGTCTGGACTCTTCCAGAGTCCAGATCCAGTGAGCAGTACTTTTGCCAAGGACGCCTCCCGAGCCGGACAGGCTGGCATCCATGGTGACCACTGTCCAATACAAGTGGAGGAAGGATTTTCCCAGCCGAAGCTCCGGAAAATGAAGCCACGATATTAAGGACTCCTTCGTTCCTCGGCTCAGCCGGATCTTATTGTCCAGAGACTGTGGAGTCTTGTCCCATTTGGCCAGAATCTCCTTTTGCAGGGACCTCATATGGAACTGTGCAAATGGAACCACCTCAAAAGGTGGACACCATCAGGCCCTGCACTCGCATGCAAGTCCAGAGGGATGACCATCTGCTGGACAGGAGGAGACGAATTGCAGCCTGCAATTTCTGGATTTTGTCCAAAGGAAGGAGCACTCTTTGGCTGGATTCTGAAAATTCAGAATCCAGTCGAACTCCCTCAGAGTTCATATTGTGATTTCCAGGTTTTCCACCAGAGCAGTAGGAGACTCTGCTTGCAGAAGGCGGTCGTCCAATTAGCCCAGTACCGCGATCCCCCATTCACGTAACAATACTAACACCGGGCTAACACTTTTGTGAAGACCCGAGAAGCAGAGGTGAGACCAAAAGGGTAACGCCACAAACTGATAATGCTCCTCTCCCATGGCAAAATGGAGGAAGCTCTGGTGACCGGCACATATTGGAATGTGAATGTAAGCATCCCTGATGTCGATAGAGGCAGGAAAATCCCCCTGATGCAGGGATGCCACCACCATGCGAATGGACTCCATCCTGAATATCTGCACCCGCACAAAGCAGTTTAGCACCTTGAGGTCCAGGATTGGATGCACCATGCCTTAAGGCCTTCCTGGGAACTGTAAACAGGTTTGAGTAGAAACCCTAAAAATGTTCCAAAGTCGGAAACATGACAATCACCGATTGAAGTAACAGGTCTTGTACTGCCCCAAACAGACCCTGTAAGCAGTCCGGGGACAGGCGCAAGTTGTGGAAAGAACCTTGCTGGGGGACAAGAGCGAAACTCGATCTTGTAGCCGTACCGAATGACATTGTGGACCCACTTGTCTTGTACCAGGGAAGACCACGGGTCTGGAAACCAGCGAAGACGTCCCACCACCCCCGATAAGGGTGAGGGCGCACCTTCATGCTGAAGGAGCCCTGTCTGCGGGTCTGGAGAAGCTCGCTCTCGGCTTGCCAGACCAGGTTCGTTTGGATATTCCAGGGGAGGGCCTGAAAGGCTTCAAGCCCTTGTCAGTCGACCCTGAGGGACAAGAAAAAACTTCTTATGAGCCAAGGAGGAGGACCCACGTCTACGACAAGGATCCTTGCCCTTTGTAGCCTGCAGAATAAATGTAAGACCTTTAACAATGTCATCTGAGGTAGGCCCAAACAGGCAATCTCCTTGAAAGGGGAGATTAGTCAAGGCCTTTTTAAAAGTCTGGTCTGCAGACCAGCATTTACGCCAAAAGACACGCCGAAGGACCACTGCCAAAACAGAGTCGAGCCACTAGGGGAGCCAACCAGACTACACAAACATGGCCGCCGTGCATAGAAACACACAGGCTACAGCAAAATGGCAGCCCAGCGCGGCACCAGGAGGGATCCCTAGGCCTCAAGGGCAGGCCCAGGGAGGACAGGGGGCCCTGGCAGGAGCCCCCCCAAGGTAAAAACCCCACCGCACAGCCAATCGTCTGGTCGCTGGCGGCTCTCCCCCCTGGCCCCCATCGCCAGCACAGTGCCCTGCCCTCACCTTAGGAGGTGGGCCAGACCACCCACACAGACCCAGCATAAGTGGAGGGGGGCAGGATTGGGGGGCCAGATGAAGGGGGGTGCCTTACGAGAAGGAGGGTAACCCGGGGGTCTGACCATCCCAAGGAGGGGCCCACGTCCACCCCAAAACCCTCCAGGTGGAGAGAGGGGACAGCTACTCACCACACCAGGAACCAGACGGGGCACTGCTCCAGACAGAACCTCCTTTCCATCGAAATGGGGGGCTATAGGCCAGGAGGAATGATGCGACTCGTGCCGAGACTCCGTTATATGCAACCTAGTGAGACCTTTAACCTGTCCGGGGGGGGGCTATGTCGCAGCCAAACTAGCACGGAGCTGAGGTCTGCGCGCGCGCGCTCGCTGGCCAGACTGGGGTGACCACTGGATCTAAATTATCCAGTCTGTCGCCCAGCCCGGTAGTTGATCGCAGATCTCACAGGAAAAAAACTGGAGAAAAATTTCTATCTAAAAAGAAAAAATTGCGTGGACCAGAAATCCCAGCAGGGAACTAGATCCTTACTCCTGACTAGGCAGAAAAAAAACTGAGTAACTATAGCAGAGAGAGGGAGTATACCCCCTGGGACTGCCCATAGGCGTAGCCAGATTATTTTTCTGCCTAGTGTCCTACTCCTGTAAGGGGCAGTATAACCCAATGGTCATGAAGATCAGGAGCTGTGTCCGTCAATGAACGAAAGAGAAAAAGAGGTTTTTCCCTACCCTACTAAAAAAAAAATTTAATTTGTGTGGGTTACTGTTAAAGGAATAAAAAAAAAAAAGCATGCATACCCAGCTTAAGTGAGGGTAAATCTCTATAATGTAGCCCTGAATTAGAAATAAAAAATCTACAATTATTTCAATTGTTTTCCACTCTAAAAAAAAAAAAAATCTTGGCATAATATTACATGTTTTTTTCTTTTTTTATATTTTTCCAGCATAAGTTATATTGTGAACTGACATTTAGATTGATTCTATGAACTGCCAGTTAAAACGGAGATCTTTGTATAACCTTACACCCGACTCTAGTCTATAAATCATTTGTCACATAAATGCACATATGAAATACGGTAAAGGCAATCAAAGCCAATCTTCCAAAAAAGGTTGCACTTCTGGCAGGTAATACAAAATATCATACTTCCCCAATTTTTTAAGTAATTTGTACAAATAAATATATTTATACTGATGTATAAAATAAGGAGATGCAAATGGTAAAAAGGAAAGGCTCCATAGGGTGAATGTTTAAACTCAAATTATTAAAAAATAAATAAATAAAGCAAGAATATTTTAACATTCAATGAAGGCGCATATGCTCAAGCTCATACATTCATCAATGCAATGACATTAGGGCTAGAGACCAAATAAGTTTAAATAACCATATTTTCATGGGGAAGTACAAAAAAAATGGATTTTTGACTTACCGTAAAATCCATTGCTCTGCGTTCATTGATGGACACAGCTCTTTAGCATTCCTGACCATTGGGTTATACTGCCCCCTACAGAAGTAGTACACTAAGCAGAAAAAAAACTTGAAAAGCCTATGGGCAGTCCCAGGAGGTATACCCCCTCTCTGCTTTAGGTACTCAGTTTTGTTACAAGCAGTGTCTGTCACCGAATGCAGAGAAATGGATTTTACGGTAAGTAAAAAATCCAATTTTCTCTTTTGTTCATTGACAGACCCAGCTCTTTAGGATTCTTGATCATTGGTATGTCCCAAAGCAGTGCCAAACATGAGGGGTGGGAACAGCAAAAAAAATCCCAAGGCTAAACATTAGCCAACCAGCCAACAGGAGCTCAACAAAAAACAACTGGAGCCCACCTAAATAATATACCCCCCAAACAGGGAACAGACCCTCTAAACAGCAGCCTGCCAAACCTTGCGGCTAAAGGAAGCATCCGCAGATGCCAACACATCCACTTTATAGAATTTTGTGAAAGTGTGCACCGACGACCATGTGACAAACCTGCGTCAGTGATGCCTGATGACATTAGGCCCAGGAGGCACTAAGCATCTGAGTAGAGAGCGCCTTGACAGGGAACGGAGGAACCTGACCCTTAATCGAATAGGCCAGAGTGACCGTCTGTCTGATCTATCTTGAAATGGTCGCAGAAGAAGCGGACAGTCCTTTTCTTGGCCCATCCGTGAGCACAAATAGTGAGTCTGACTCAGTAGCTGCCAGGTACACCCGAACCACATCCAGGGCATGCAACACAATTTGCTTAGGATGTTTGGGCCTGGGACACAGGGAAGGCAACACAATGCCTTCATTTAAATGGAAATCAGAGACTACTTTAGGAAGTAACAACGGACAGGGGCGAAGAACCACCTTGTCTTTGTGGACCACCAAGTAAGAGGTACAATAAGATAACAAAAAGGCCACCTTGTGGGACAGTGTAAGCAGGGGAATCTCCCAAATATTTTCAAAGGGATGCTTCTGGAGAACTAATAGAAAAGCTATTTAAAAAGGAAAAAAAAATTGCCAGGACCAGAGATCCCAGCAAGGAACTAGGTCCTTGCTCCTGACTAGGCAGACCTATAGCAGAGAGGGGGGGGGGGGAGTATACTTCCTGGGACTGCCCATAGGCGTAGTCAATTTATTTTTCCTGCCTAGTGTCCTACTCCTGTAGAGGGCAGTATAACCCAATGGTTAGGAATCCTATGCCTGTCAATGAACAAAATAGAAAATGTTATTGGGTCTAGTACATTTAACTTCCACAAAATAAACAATTGCAAATATATTTCATAGACCATAGAACATATACTGACATATCTTGTTAAATATATAAATACTTAATTTCTTAGGAATTCAAATAAAATTCAAGACTTTAACCATGACCAGTTTTAACCATACTGTGTGTAACCTTTTAATCCACACATTTTTTGAAAGGTTATTACAACACCATTGGGGTGCGTAAGTTGTTTGCACACTGGCACTGGTTTGTAACTGGCAAATTATTTGCAACTAAAAAAAAAAAGAAGTTTGGAAATACAGCATACTAGCATTTTCTAGCATAGACTCATGGTGCACTGTGAACTAATTAAAATATCTGTAAAAACATTAAAGTCAGATCAGTGGAAAATTATTATAGACTGTTGCTATTTTCCAATTTTTGCCTTACTGAATAAACCTGACTTTCTACACAAATGTTTGATTAACAGCCTGAATTATAAGGCTGTTTACACACTATTTATTTTCTTTTTAGCTCATGGCCAAATGAAGGCATTAATGGCCAAAAATAGCAAACCTCAGCTCTGTTTCCATTCCTTTTCACCACTCTGCTACCTAATAATAAAGCAGACCATATTGCCTCCATTAAAACGGACTTGTGCTACATCAATTGCAATGTTTAGGAAAAAAGTGGCAGGTTAAGTACAGAAATTGATGTACAGAAAAAAATAATAAAATGTCTAAGAAAAGTTCTTTTGGTGGTATTTAATCACCGCTGGGTTTTTTATTTCTTACAAAAAGAAAAAAAAAAGAAAATTTTGAAAAAAAAAAAAGTTTTTCTTATTTTCTAAGAGTAAATTTTGAAAATATTTTTTTCTCCTTCACTGATGTGTGCTGATGAGGCTGCACTGATGGGCACCGATAGGCTGCACTGATGGGCACTGATGAGCACTGATGAGGCGGTACTAATGAGGTGGTACTAATATGCCACACTGATGGGCACTGATAGGCGGCACTGATGAGCACTGATAGGTAGCACTGATGGACACTGTTGGGCAGCACCATCAGTGCCCATAGTGCTGCCAGTCAGTGCCATCAGTGCCTAGATGAGCAGACACTGATGGGCACTGACTGGCAGCACTGTGGGCACTGATGGTGGGCACTCATTGGCACTCTTTTTTTTAAGTGGTTAAAAAATATCACATCAAACTAAAAAAAAAAAACAACAATAATATTTTGTTTCCACAAACTTTCACACCCCTCATTCTGCTCTTGGACAATCAGATTCTGCCTTGATCCATTCCATGGTGACTGAATTAATGTGGATTGAAATTTAGCCAGTCCAACCAAATTTCAATCCATGTATGGGCTAACTGGTTGTATACAAGTGGATCTATCCATCTATCTATAGCAGAACACAATAGCTCAGTGGGAATGATTCCCCCATCTACATCCAATGTGTTGGTTGAACAAATAAAAATTAATCATGTATGGCCTACCTTGGTTACTCGTGTGGCTATAAATGTTGGGGTGTGTTCCTGACACTCATTAGAACTGAAGAAGTGGCTTTGATAAGTTGCAAAACATAATCAATATTCTAGAACAAATACACCTGAATGTGACTGACTACTACTAGGTGCCCCTACACCGATAACATTTTTTCCCCCAAACATCTTTTAATTTTCTGAATTTTTGTACTCCTACTGCTCTTGTAACTAATGTTACTCAGTCCTGTAAGTTAGGTTGTCACAAAAATGTCACTAATTTGAGCCTAAACGATAAGTTATATGCCAAAGAAAAACAGCAGATGACAGGAAATGGTATTTGTGACTTGATGCCTTTGATAAACCAGTAAAAAATGTTAAAGGAAATAAAGGAAACGGCCTCCCTACCCCCCTGCTTCACACATCAAAGAGTTTAGAGAATATAACACAAACAGGTTTTTTAAAATTATTTTCAGCTTAAAACTTAAATAGAAAAGAAGAAAATATTTTCAGCATTTCAAATCTAATGGGTAGCCACTGGCAAATACTCTGTTATATATGGCTAGGAATACTATATACTGTAGTGTCAGACTGATATATGGACAAATCCACATCTGTGAATAATCAGTGTCTGAAAATGCTGATTTAATTTAATTCACTATTAGTTGATTTGCATTTTTATGTCAAATCTCATTTGTCATCTCAAAAGGATTCCGTCATATGAGGTGTCCAAGTTGTCAGTTTTCATTTTAAATCTTCTATCTGTCTTTTATCAATGTCCAGCTTTTGAAAGCCATTTAGAGTTGTGAGTAGGTAATACTCAGCAATGCTTATGTCCACTAGGTGGCAATGAGAAAACCCAATAAACTTTCCACTAATCTTATGTTTGCTCTACTACGCACAGCTATTGTGTATGTATTTTACTCATTTAATAAAAATGTGCCAACATAATATGGTGTTTAGACAATATTTAAATTGCATGTATTTGTGACAGCTTTTGCAGTAGATTTCAGATTTGGGACTCCTGAAATTCCATGTTTGCGCACAATTGGAATAACTATTATATCTGTGCAACAAAGCACAAAAAAGAAGAGACTCATGGGATGTAACAGCACTTAAAATATAAACCAGTTATGGAAAACCAATATGATAGAATGATGTGATAAATATAGCTAAGCAATTCAGATATAAAGGGGGAACGTCTACAAAATTAGGAGTTAACATTTTCAATAACAATCAATTTTACATCAATTTTAAATCTTTTCAATGGTTGTAAGATTTTTCTTTTTTAAAGTAGCAAAAAAGTAGTAGTGACCCTGTGTGTCAGAGGCAGTACCAGGATTGCCTCTGAAGCAGCCGGCGTGCCCAGCGAAACCGGCCAGGTTTCCAGCTTGGTCCCATGCAGCCAGCTTTTTGGACACCTCCTCTCTGATCTCCTCCATTCCCCTTCAAGGTACTGATAATATCCTGGATATGGACTGATACACCTTTGCTACCACTCATACAGCTTGGACATTTCAAGATCCACATAGATGACCAAGAAGACTTCCTTTATTTAAGTGTTGAATAGCTTTTGTTTTTTTTAAATCATACCGATGGCTCCCACACTGGGCAATGTTAAACAACATATCACACAGTTGGAGAAGTTTCAAATGTGAATTACTTGCCAATTAAGGGAGGACAGCAGATGCTGGCTAATGTACCATAAAAGCACTATATGTGGTAAGCGGTGCATCCCTCCCTGTTGTATCTGTACTTGACACTTACCATATAAGCCACCACTTCACTCTCACTTCAAGCTGGATACACAAGGACTGATCCCATATAGGCTACCCTTATGATCTTCATAAGCTGCTAACCACAAAGAGTGGTCCATTGTATCACCCTCAGTTTGGTAGATCTTCATCACATTCCAAACCTTGTTGGCCACACAGGGGCAACAATATCCACATATGGTTTCTATCTTCATAAATATCCAGAAGGTCTCTTGATGGACTTTGTAGAACACTTGATTCTAAATAACTCTGGAATATACCATACCATAGAACCCCTTTCTAAGGAGTTTTTTGCAACATTCAGCCAGGAGCTAATAATAATAATCATCCAACAGTCGGAGGAGGCATTTGTACACTAATACCACTGGGGCATATACATTCTATATATATATATATATATATATACACACACACATACACTTATAATTGTCTTTCCTTTATTCTTTTCGGAGAGGATGTGGGTTACACAACTTTCCTGTAGCTGCCATGGTTGTGTGTATTTTTAATAATTGACCAATTTTGTTTTTATGAGAGAGATAGTAGGTTTTGTATTCTCTAGATAGCTGTGTTTATTAAAGTTGATTTCTACATTTCTATACATGTGCCAGAACACTGGACCATGTTATATCTATCTATGGATACAACATATAGAGTGTATAATTGAGGTTGAGCTCTGTCAGGCTTTTAGGTTTTCTTTTTCTCATATACAGTATACACTGCTCAAAAAACTTAAAGGATCCCTTTTTAATCAGAGTATAGCATCAATTCAAGTAAACTCCTGGGATATTAATCTGGTCAGTTAAGTAGCAAAGAGTGTTTCTAATCAGTTTCAGCTGCTTTGGTGTTAAATAAATTAACAGGTGCACTAGATGGACAACAATGAGACCACCTCCAAAACAGGAATGGTTTTCAAGGTTGAGGCCACTGATATTTTTTCCCTACTTATCTTTTCTGACTGTTTTTCACTAGTTTTGCATTTGGCTAGGGTCTGTGTCAATACTTGTAGCATTAGGTCAATACCTGGGGACCCTATAGAGGTTGCACAGGCAGTCAAACTCCTCCAGGATGGCACATCAATATAAACTGAGCAAAACTGTAAAAGCAGGTTTTTTTTTTTTTTTAAAAGATTCACACCTTAAAAAGATTACATTAATTCAGATGTATATTGAAAAATAAAAAGAGTACAGAAAAATGTTGATTCTTTCAAAGTATTAAAGTAATTCTAAAACCTGAACATTTGTATTTCCGCCCGGCGGTGGACGTAGGATGCCTGAGTCTCCTGGTGGGATGGGAGACCCGGGCAAGCAGCGGAAGGTGGCGGGAGGGGGGGGGGGACGTCCCCTCCAGCTCCTTGCAATGACAGCCGAGCGACTTCTCACATCCCTATTTCCTATGCAACATTAACAATAAATAAAATGCATTAACGGAAAATAGTGCACTCGGCCAGGAGCAGTCAGTACACCAGCGGAGCGCCCTCTCTCTGTTCCTGCAGCCTGCTAGTAGTGCCAAAACAGGGGAGAGGTTTTCCAATTAAGGCAGAGAGAGGCAGCTGCACATATCACTCTGCCAGGGATTGTCAGGGCTGTTGCAGTCATAGTTATAGAGGTAGTGTCAGCAGATGTCTGCTTACTCTGCAGCCGACATGGCAGCAGAAGGTTGGAAAAGCCCCACCTACTCCCAGTGTCCATGGGTGGGGTTGACAGGACTCAGTCACAGCTAGTTTCACCAGAAAAAATAGCCACGGGAAGCCCAGCATCAATTCAAAACACATCCAAGACAAGGCATGACATATGAAATTTATGGCTCCTAAATTGCAGAAAATGTTCTTATCAAGTATATACAGTGGGTATAGAAAATAATTACCCATCTTTAAAATGATCACATTTTGTTGCTTTGCAGCCTGAAATGAAGACAGATGTGGTTTTTGTTTTATCCAGCTGTATTTGCTCAGTGTAACTGATAAGGTCCAAGTAAAAAATAGAACACCATGTCAGAAAAAAATAAAAATTCAAAAACAGAATCACTGAGTTGAAAAAAGGATCACCCCCTCTCCTAAAAGGACTTGGAAACTCAATCAGGTCTAGCTAATCACCTTCTCAATGGCACACAAAGCCATTTGACTTTCAACTGTGATGAGCTGTGGTCATTTTGATTAGATCAGCATGTAAACAGCTTTCCTGGAGCATTTCAGTCCAACTGGCTGATTATTTTAAAGGTGAGTAATTATTTTCTATACCCATTGTATGCTATTTTTTTTCTCCACAACTGTAGCCTATTTGAATCGGACAGACCGGAACTAGAAATATTCCATAGACAACAGAAATATTTTCACCAGTTTGGATAGCAAAAATTGCTCAGTGTAAATCCATCTCTACATAAACAGGGATTGTGGAAGTGATTATTTATGGTGTAGTGCTAAGCCAGAGTTAAATCATATTAAAGGTTATGTGTGCTTTTGTGGTGGGAATCAAAATTTGATGTTCGCTATTCGCTTCAAATTATTTCATACCAAGAGTGATAAATTTTGATTCTATACTGAATTGCAAACTCAGGAAGCACATGGACTCATTGCAGAAAGCTGGCATAAACGCCCTGGCCCCATGTGATCCCAGCCAGTCCACTGAAGAAAGTAAAATACACATCTACATGAATCCATCATGGCTTTTACTTCTCAATCCTTTTTTAAAGATATCCTTTTTTTTACCCAAGTATACTCCTGGATGATACATGCATGGAATACCTTAAACACATGGAACTAATCAAACCCATAGACTTGAGATAACATGAAATGGCCAGATAAATTAGTAATCATCATAGGTAGCCTGAGCCTGCCAGTCAACTTTTGGTGGGGTAGATATTGAGCAGCCTGGATGACAATATTCAACCCTCTGTTACTTGCTGCAGTTGTTTGCGCAAAGGTGCACACAGCCTTCCCTCTAAATTGGTCACATTCCACCAAAATGCATCACTAGATAAGAATCACTCATTTATTCTTTATAAGGCTTTTGTCCTTCCAGTTTGAGCAAAGTGATCACCTTTTGCTGTACCAGAGTTCTATTTTTTTCTACTCTGCAAAGTTTATTTTAGTTGTGAACTCAATGTACTGTATAACATATACATATTCTAATTGCTAAAAAAACAGGTCTTTAAAAAAGTGGAACTTAACTCCTAAACAACAATAACCATTTTTTTCCTGCTAGCACTAGGTAAATAAGTTGTATTAAGCTTTTTTTTTTTTTTTTTTTTTTACATTTCTTCAGTTACTTTCTGGTTTTTAGGCCTAGGCAAATGATGTCAAATGTTCCAGGAGTCTTCAGGAGAGGAGGAGGGGTTTTCTCAGCTAAGCACACCATCCTGCCTGCATGCCTGAGTTAAGGGCAGCTTGATTCCAGGAGGTGAATGCAAAATTAATCACCTGCCATTTCCCTAAGATGGACATGGCCAGAAATACTAGCGGGGTATTTTTTAACCACTTAAGCCCCGGAAGATTTTACCCCCTTCCTGACCAGGCTCTATTTTGCGATTCGGCACTGCTTGAATTTAATGGACAATTGCGTGGTCGTGCGACGCTGAACCCAAATGAAATTGACGTTCTTTTTTTCCCACAAACAGAGCTTTCTTTTGGTGGTATTTGATCACCTGTGCAATTTTTTGATCATGCGCTACTAACAAAAAAAAAAGCGACAATTTTGCAAAAATTACAATATTTTTCACATTTTTTTTATATGAAATTCCCCCAAAAAATGTAAAAATCTAAATTTTTTAACATTTTAGGCCAATTTGTTTTCTGCTACATATGTTTGGTAAAAAAAAATCCCAATAAGCGTATTTTGATTGGTTTGCGCAAAAGTTATTGCGTTAACTAAGGGAAAGATTTTCTAACATTTTTTAATGAGTAATGGCGGCGATCTGCGATTTTTTTTGCAGGACTGCGACGGACAGATCGGACCCTTGACTGACATTTTTGACACTTTTGGGAGTACCAGTGACATTACTACAGTAATCAGTGCTAAAAATATGCACTGTTACTGTAAAAATGACACTGGCAGGGAAGGGGTTAACTTTATTGGATAAGGAGGGGTTAAGTGTGTCCCTAGGGGCGTGCTTCTAACTGTTATGGGATGTGGCTGTTTGTGTAAAAATAGAGAAATATGATCCTGTATAGCAGGACCGTATGATCTCTGTTCTTACACAGGGGAGAATGGCAGGCGGCTTTGTTTACATTAGCCGCCTGCCTTTCTCACTCTCCACCGGGAGATTGCGAGTGACCGGTGGACATCGGGTCCGCCGGTCACACGCGTGGACTGCTTAGGGAACGAGAGCTCGCCCTCTATAGGCTCACAGGCTAGTGACGTACCCCTACGTCACTTTGCCTGTGAGGGGCTGACCGCCGCCGTAAATAGTCGTGCGGCGGTCGGCAAGTGGTTAAAGTGATTTCTCAGCAAAATAAAGCATGGAGACATAGATGAATGGGTGAGTTTGCTTTAAATAATACAAATTAATTAAATAGTGTTTTTGGTGCTCTGATGACGTGTCGATCCACTTTAAAGGAGAAGTATAGGCAAAGCTATAGCTGGTGGCACCGATCGTTCGGGACAGGCTGGTTGTACAGAAGTTAATCAGTAGATCAACTTCTGTATAACCAGGGTGCCCAAACATGGATTAAAATTTGGCCATTCTCTGCTGAACTGGATGAATTTTGCTCCATGTATGGCCGATTTAGAGGCCTAATTTATCACTTTATAATTTTTAACAACATAATGAAGTTGCTTATCCTTCGCAATAGGATTCAAACCTGAAAGTCTGAATCTAAAACTGGTCATACACGATTAGGTTTTTTTTGCATTTAGCCTGAAGGCTATATAGCATGGATAGATTAATCTCCCATTGTATCTATTGAAATATGACAGGGAAAGGACACACAACCTCTACACAATTTCAAAGGGAAACGTGCACAGCTTAGGTTGTCATTCACAGGCTGTGTGCTAGAGGCCCCCTCACCCATGCCCCCCAATCCCTTGGAGTCAGCATAGCCTGTCAGAAAACACAATGCAGATAGAGGATCGAGACTGCAGATTAAAATCACACTCAGTGCTATGGATTGAGGCCAATACACACAACAGAATGGAATGCTTTGTTAATTTTTCATGTCAGAGATTTATGACCATATTAAGGCCCCTTGCACACTGCAGCTTAAAAAACGCTCAGTACAGCTTTTTTTTTTCTGAGCTAAAATAGAGCCCATTCATTCTAATGTGCCTATGCACACAGCCGCGTAAATGAGCGCCGCGTATTCTTCAGTAAGAACAAAATAGAAAAATCTGCATTTTGGAACAGTAATTTACGCCTAATGCGCGCATTTACGCGCAAATACGCGCAAATGAACGCACATGATCCCATACTGTTGATCTGAAAAAAAAATTAGCATATTCAGAGGCGCGAATTTGCGCGAATGCATATACGCGAAAATGCGCGCATTTCAATGAGACAAAAATTACGGCTGAAAAAGGAGATGCTCAAACAGGAGTATCGTGTGCAAGAGGCCTAACACATAAGGCTCACAGAGGATGGAAGTTTCAAACACAAGCACAACAAAACAGAGCTCAGAATGAGGCACAGGGTTACATTACTTTAGACTTAGTTTCTCTACAAATATATTATCCAGAAGGTAGTTTCTATATCTTAAAATTTACAAACCAATAAAATCAGGTATTTGTTGTAGGAATTAAAGTGTCTACTTGCATTAAATGAAATCAAGGAGTACAAATTGTTACATTTAAAAACAATCATATATGCCGCTAAATTGTAAAGAAAAAAAATCCAAATAAAATGGCACTTTAAATTTACATGCATCCATATAGCACAACAGAAGTATTTGCAACATCACATGCAGTTTATCAATACAATAGGAAAAAAAGATCCATACTGAATGATGAAACACTGCCATGCCATGCATATAACCCCAGCACAGGCTACAGTACTTACAGTGAATTTGGCCTGCTCATTTTGAATACTTCCAGGTCAGGGTCGCTGGAGTTATGATTATTCATGTTGGACCGCTGAACACAGCTGGAGCCCACGGAACTGTTTGCATTGGATGAATTGACTGATTCTGCACTGGAATTTACACTGTTTCTTTTCTCATCTGGAAGAAAAAAAAATGCAAAACGACCTTCAATATGAAAAAGGTTTGGCTACATTGCTTCTTATGCTTTTCTTTTCCTACTGTGTGCAAGTCAATATTTGTCATATGATGTGTTCAAGTTGCTGGATTTTCTAACAGTTAAAGGCAAATGCTGGCATTAATGTTGTTTTCAAACAAATCAAACATTATCTATTAAATTGTAATAGAAGTACTTTTAACTAAATGAGCCATGACAAGATATTCATTGAACTACACACACGGAAACAGTTAGATCTCCCTAGTTGCATTCTCTTACTTCACCTTCATTGTTCTCCATGTACTAAACCTATAAAAGGCAGTGAATGTGGTAAATCAGTGGTCCTCAACTCTGGTCCTCAGGGCCCACTAACAGGCCAGATTTTAAGTATTACCTTGGGGAGATGCAGACTAGAGTACTGCAATCACTGAGCAGCAAATTATATCACCTGGGATGTATTTCACTTATCTTGCAAACCTGGCCTGTTAGTGGGCTCTGAGGACCACTGTGGTAAATGACTGGCTTCAGGGGTTACAGAGTCCATAGACTAGATGGTAACAGGCATAGGGTGCAGGTGCATGAAGGTGCCTGTACAGTATCAGTATATACCTGCTAAAGCATCATTTGCTTCCTGCTGGACCATTCCGAATGGGCAACGTTTGAACACATCCTGAGTAGCATTGGAGCTTCATCATCCTCCCAAGCAACCTACACTCCTTTTGCCCAAGCACATTGATGGGCTGCCTCACTAACCTGACTGAGCTTACAAGCTATGACAAAACAAGTAACTGTCAATAGCTTTGATGGTCCAGAATGGACGGGTGTTCAGATGTGTAGGAAAGGTATGTACTGGTGCCTGCACTTTATACCTGCTGGCAGCTTTTCTTTTTAATGTCACCATAAACTAAAAATTTCCTTAATAACCTAAAGTGCTTGTAAAGTCACATGTAGTAATTACTTTGAGCTCTCTGTTTTAGGTCCCTGTTCAGTACACTGTGTATGTTTTCCTAAAACTTTAATGTTTAACTACTTCAATACAGGGCACTTTCACCCCCTTCCTGAAACTATGTACGTATTAGGTCCAAGCCACACCCCCTGCCTTGGTATTAAGCCCACTTAGGACAGTTTCTCATGGGCTTCAGCTTGCATAAGAGCAATGTGAACAGCAAGCTTTGGTGAAGCATGTGCAGAGCTTCAGCAAGCTTTGTTGAAGCTTTTAAAGTACCTTTCAATTCCAGTTTGTAAATTTTGAATACAGATCCTAATAGGAGTGTTGATTGCCACTTTAAGCAAGTTGCTAGCTTGCTTCAACAAGCTTCAAGAAGGGCTGAAGCCTGCTAGCAGCTTGTTTAACCACTTCAATACAGTGCACTTTCACCCCCTTCCTGCCCAGACCAATTTTCAGCTTTTAGCGCTGTCACATTTTGATTGACGCGATCATGCTACACTGTACCCATATAAAAATGTTTTTTATTTTTTTTTCACACAAAAAGAGCTTTCTGTTGGTGGTATTTAATCACTGCTGGGTTTTTTATTTCTTACAAAAAAAGAAGAAAAAAAGACAGAAAATATTGAAAAAAATAATGTTTTCTCATTTTCTGTGAGTAAATTTTGAAAATCAATAATTTTTCTCCTTCACTGATGTGCGCTGATGAGACGGCACTGATAGGCACTGATGAGGTGGCACTTATGAGCACTGATGAGGAGGTACTAATATGCTGCACTGATGGGCACTGAGGGACGGCACTGATGGGCACTGATGAGCAGCACCATCAGTGCCCATAGTGCTGCCAGTCAGTGCCTAGATGAGCAGGCACTCATTGGCACTGACTGGCAGCACTATGGGCACTGATTGTGGGCACTGATGGTGGGCACAGTGAGCACTGATGGTAGACACTGATTGGCACTGTTTTTCACTTTTTTGTAATCAGGGCACTGATGATCATTCCCCTGATTACCTGTCCTGGGATCCCCTGTGAGGAGGAGCCGCTGATCGGCTCTCCTCGTCTCACACTCTGACAGTGTGAGGCGAGGAGAGCCGATAAACTGCACTTCCTCATTTACATGTCGCCGGCTGTGATTGGACATAGCCGATCACATGGGTAAAGAGCCATGTCATTGACTCTTTACCAAGATCGGGGTCGCGCCGTGTAATAGTAACACGGCACGGCCACGTTCGTAGCACTGCACGCCCCGGGAGTGCGCGAGAGGCTGTTTTGGTGCGCAGTCATATGACGGCGTCCCAGAACAATAGCTGCACCGCCCTGCCGTCATTTGACTGTGGGTGGGCTGCAAGTGGTTAAACCTTCTTTGCAGAGCCCTGCTGTCCTGTCTTGTGACTTTCCTCTGTTCCCTTCCTGAGTGAGTACAGTAAGAAGGGCGGAGATTCCTCTATGATGACTGCAAGCTTACAGAGGGAGGTAACTTGTCTGCACAGCAGGGCTTTGCAAAGAAGGTATTTAGCATCACAATTTTAGGAAAACACACACACTGTACTGAACAGGGACTTAAAAGTGAAAGGATCAAAGTAATTAATACATGTTTATTTTACAAGCACTGGAGCAGCTGCAGGGAGGAGAGGGGAGGGGAGGAGAGGAGAGGGGAGGGGAGGGGAGGGGAGGAGAGGGGAGGGGAGGCACATACCGACTACAGAACTGACAGGGAGAGAGGGACAGGGAGATGCAGAGATGCTGGAGGACAGAGGCACGTAAACTGATAAGGCTATTAAAGATCAGCAGCCATGATAAATGGTCAGTTTACAGAGGGGAAGGCAGGAGCAGGCAGGAGCAGCAAGGTATTATACAACATAGAAAGGAACAATTGACAAAAGCACTGTTCAATATCTAACTTCTTACCCGCTTGCCAACCGCCATAGAGCACTTTTACTGCTACAGGATGGCTGTGCTGCCATATATACACGTGATCCTGCACTTCCCAATATTGGGCGCGAGTGTGCACTGCCAGGGGCTTGCTCCCACTGTGAATCTACACAGCGAGAGCTGATCAACGGTTCCTGCAGACCTGATTGTCTACCGGCACCCGCTGATTGTTCTGTACTCAGGCAGAACAGCAGTCTATAAATAAGGCAGATTGCCGTTCTGCCAATATAAAAGGTATGGATCCTGTGTTCATGTAAAAGCCGATCCAGTCCTTCCACTAGTAAAAGCACATCACCCACTACACAATCAGCAGCTAGATACACATTTAACCCTTTGATCAGCCCTGATGTTAACCCCTTCCCAGCCAGTGCATATTTTTAGCACTGGTCACTGTATTAGTGTCACTGGTTCCCATAAAAGTGTCAGTTAGGCGTCCAATTTGTTTTCCATAATAATTGCAGTCCAGCTAGAAGTCACTGATCGCCCTGATTATAGTAAAAACAAAATTAATAAAAATTCCATAAATTTATCCCCTAGTGTGTAGACACTATAACTTTTGCACAAACCAATCAATATACGCGTGTTGGGATTTTTTTTGTACCGAAAATATGTAGCAGAATACATATTGGCCTAAATTGATTAAGAAATTAGATTTTTTTAAATTTTTTATTGCATAGGTTTTAGAGCAGAAAGTAAAAAATAGTTTTTTTTTTCCAAAATTGTCCTTCCGTTTATAGCGCAAAAAAAAAACCTGCAGAGGGGATCAAAGACCACCAAAAGAAAGCCTTATTTGTAAGGAAAAAGGACATCAATTTTATTTGGATACAGCATCGCACGACCACACAATTTTTAGTTATATTGTATTGCAGTGCCGTATCGCAAAAAAATGGCCTGGTCAGGAAGGGGGTAAATCTTCTGGAGGTCAAGTGGTAAATGGGTCAGGAGCATGTGTTTTTTTTTTTCTTTTGGGGGGGGGGGGTTTCAACCACTTTAGGCAGTCAAAATGTGAGAAGGTTTAGAGCAGGGGGTTTTCAAACTATGGCCCTCCAGTTGTTCAGAAACTACAATTCCCATCATGCCTAGTCATGTCTGTGAATGTGAGAGTTTAACAATGCCTCCTGGGATGTGTGGTTCCGCAACAGCTGGAGGGCCGTAGTTTGAGGATCCTAGGTTTAGAGCATAGCTAATGGTTTAGTGACACATTGAGGATAAGATGAACAATGCCTCAGAGGCATACCCTTTGGGTTAGGCTGCCCTTTATACAATGCAGCTCTCAAGATCTATCGATATTCCATAAATCCTGCCATGATAAAATAACAGTTATAACAAGCATCCGCCCACAGGTGTATGAGATTAGCATCATGTTTGATACCCATCAAATTGTGATCTCATTTTATTCATTAATACCAGCTGGATTGTTAAAAATGGTTTCCTGGAAATATTGATATAGTTAGAAAATTTTTGATTGACATTTACCTCTAGAGGTCTACTAACTGGAATGTGTGAGAAAGGGCATACAGGCTATGTCACAACAAGGAACTGTTAGAGCTTTGGTGGTCCAGAATGGACTGGTAATCAGATGTGTAGGAAAGGTATGTACAGGTGCCTGCACTTTATATCTGTTGGAGCTTTTATTTGTAATGTCACTATAAACTAAATTTTCCTTTAATAACTTAAGCAGTCAGAATGTGAGAAGGTTTAGCATAACTAATGTTTTACTGACATTGAGGATAAGATGAACACTGCCTCAGAGGCATACCCTTTGAGTTTGCCTTGTGTTCGCCAGCACATTCTTGTGAGGCCAGAAGAAGGTTATGGAAAAGATCTTGGCAAGGGAGCATTGCTCAGACACTTAACTCTGTCTGTATAACTGATAATTAGCACAATATGAACAAAACGTAAGAGGGTACCTGGACAGACAGGATCATTTAAAATTCATATACAAATACCGGACTTAAAATAAACCATACTAGCTCAAAGATATATTAGTAGGCACACAATGGGGTCTATTTATCAATGTTTTCACCCAGATTTCATGCAACAATTGCTTTCACCTATGATTCCATTAGAAAAATGTGTGAATCTTGGGTGACAGTTGCGTAATTCTTGAGTGAAAGAAAAAAAATCCTACTATATTTTCAGGATAATCCTTGTAAACCTGCTGAAATAATTATTCTCTAAGCATGTACACGAATGCAAATGTGAGCTAGTAGAGTGTTTTTTTTCCCCCCACCTTTTTACACTACAATTTATGTGGTGTAAACACAGACACTTGCACTCTGAACCCAATGTGCGCAGAAGACAGAAGATGGGGAGCATCCTTCATTGCGAATGGGGAGAATGGGATCCTTGAAATATTAGGTGTGGTAGTGGGATTTTTTTTTCTACCCATTCTAACCACTTTAATACCACCGATTTTGACATGTTTCAGAAATTTCCCCATAAGAAATAAAGGAAACTCAAGACGATTTGTTCCACAACCATTATATAAAAATGATTGTAAAAATAAAACAAATTAACCTGAACTTCAAAAGACAGTACTGTACAGTATTGTGTACAGTACTGTACCTCTGTGGTGGAAAAAAAAATGAAAAATCAGTTTTAATGTAAAAAAAAAAAAAAAAAGAAGGCTTCCAGATCCTTATGACAATCCCCATTTGAATGACACCAATACATATCATCCAGAAGTTGGAGGACTGTCTACATCACCATGCCCTCAGGGATCTTCGATCCTGTCTGACAGTTTTCTTCATGGTCTCTCCTGGGCTCGTATTTGGTATACACTGCATTCGTCCATTGTGGCTCTAAGGTGCCGTGCTACTTCATACTGTACATGAACTGCATATAGGTTCCCATACTCACATGGGCCTTGGCCCTCTCAGTGTGCAGGTGCACATACATTAGGGGTTCCATCCACTGCAGAACTCTGAGACACTTGGGAACTGTTGACGTCCCTTCCAGGTGCTCCAAAAGTCAAAATTGGGCCCATTTAGCCATTTTCCCTCCCCGGTGTCATGCGACTCTTTATTGTTACAAGGTCTCAGTTGTGAATGGGGAGCAGATGTGTTAAATTTGGTGTTATCACTCTTATTTTCTCATACCAGTCACTGGAAGTTCAACATGGCATCCCATGGCAAAGAACTCTGAGCATCTGAAAAAAGAATTGTTGCTCTACATAAAGATGGCCTAGGCTATCAGAAGATTGCCAAGACCCTGAAACTAAGCCGCAGCATGGTGGCCAAGAACATACAGCGGTTTAAAAGGACAGGTTCCACTCAGAACAGGCCTCGTCATGGTCGACCAAAGGAGTTGAGTGCAGGTGCTCAGCGTCATATTCAGAAGTTGTGTTTAGGAAATAGACGTATGAGTGCTGCCAGCAAGGGGTGGGGGGTCAGCCTGTTAGTGCTCAGACCATATGCCACACACTGCATCACATTGGTCTGCATGGATGTAGTCCCAGAAGGAAGCCTCCTCTAAAGATGATGCACATGACAGTACACAGTTTGCTGAAGTCAAGAAGACTTAGGACATGGTTTACTGGAACCATGTCCAGTGGTCTGATGAGACCAAGATAAACGTATTTGGTTCAGATGCTGTCAAGCGTGTGGTGGCAACCAGGTGAGGAGTGCAAAGAGAAGTGTGTCTTGCCTACAGTCAAGCATGGTGGTGAGAGTGTCATGGGGCTGGGGCTGCACAAGTGCACTGGGGAGCTACAATTTATTAAGGGAACCATGAATGTCAACATGTAATATGACATACTGAAGAAGAGCATGATCCCCTCCCTCCGGAGACTGGGCCGCAGGGCAGAATTCCAACATAAGGACCCCAAACACACCTCCAAGATGACCACTGCCTTGCTCAAGAAGCTTAGGGAAAAGATGATGGACTGGCCAAGCATGTCTCCAGACCTAAACCCTATTAAGCATCTGTGGGGCATCCTCATATGGAAGGTGGAGGAGCGCAAGTTCTCCAACACCCACCAGCTCCGAGATATCATCATGGGAGGAGGACTCCAGTGGCACCCTGTGAAGCTCCAGTGAACTCCATGCCCAGGAGGGTTAAGGCAGTGCTAAAAAAATAATGATGGCCACACAAAATATTGACACTTTGGGCCCAATTTGAACAATTTCACTTAGAGGTGTACTCACTTTTTGTTGCAAGCGGTTTAGACATGAATGGCTGTGTGCTGAGTTATTTTGAGGGGACAGCAAATTTACACTGTTATACAAGCTGCTGTAAGATTCTGGTACCTCCGGTACCCTTAATCACCACTTTCTCTGTAATGCGTCCCACCTTTCTCTTCAGGTGGTACGCATATACCTTTAAGAACGATGATGTCACTGCTGAGCGCCGCAGAGCGGCTATTTCAACCGCCGGCGGTCTCACTCACATTGTTCGTTCAACCTGCCTTGTTATCCACATGCTTTCAAGCCTGTCTCTCGATCGGAACCTCCAGCTATTCTCTTTACCTGGAGCAGACCGGAACCTCACTACTGATCCCTGTATCTCGCTACCGGATCATTCCTTATCTACTGGACCTCTCTAAACTACTAACATTACAAGTGATAAGTACCCCGCAGGGGAACCCTCCATAACCTTATTGCACTATCTACCTATGCACATTAAGGACTGTTACTACCTATCCATACTATCCTATCATCTGCACTGTTACATAGATAGCTAGCTCTTGAGCCTACTACCATCTATCATCTGCACTGCTGCATAGATTGCTAGCTCTCCTGTCTACTACTATCTATCCTTGCACTGGGTTAGTCTATCCTGTATTTGTCATCTGCTGTCCTCACCACCTGTTAGCATACTCGATACTAACCTATCTGCATTCCTAAATACCATCTTGAACTCTCCTATACAAACCTATCAAGTGATTACCATCCTTGTCACTGTTCACACCTGTCCCTTCAGCACATCACCTTCATACTATCATATACATCCTATCACTCCAGGAACATCTCATTGAGTGTGTATATATCTGTATGTTGAAGCTGACAGGCCCACAGTGATGAGTCCTGGAGAGTTGGATCTGGTATTCAACACATCTCTACATGACTACTGAGTGGAGATTTTGCAGCTGCAAATCCAGCCTATACTAAAAACGCAGGAGCGTTACAGCTGCACACTCAATACTTCACATTGTATCAAAGTGTCATTTCCTCAGTGTTGTCACATGAAAATGATAATAACATATCTACAAAAATGTGAGGGGTGTACTCACTTTTGTGAGATACTGTATGTGAGCAGGACCGATGTGTGCTTTCGCCACTGCATGTGAATACAGGGTGATGGGTGCTTAAAAATTTCTTTATCTTTTTTTTTTATTTTTACAGTGTTTTTTCATTTAAAAAAATGTGATCACTTTTATTGCTGTCAAAAGACATAAAACCCCACATCTCTCGTTTAGGCTTCACCGGTTGGTCTGATCGGCTACTTCATCGGCCGTTATGCGATCAGTAAACAAAGAGCCAGAACCGTAAGTGACTAAATAGTCAACGCTATGATGACACACAGTTAGAGGAACAGCATCAGTTCCTATCACTGTGAGACCAGACCTGGATGCCGCCGGCTTCATCGTTACCATGCTTCCCGGTCGCTTAGGAAAGAGCCTGGTAATGCCGACGGTGGGACCCCATTATGCCACCTGTAAAAGTATTCTGGTGGCTCCCAAGCCGCTCAGAGTACTTTTACATAGAAAGAGAATGACACCGGGATCATGGTTGTAGCCTCTCGGTATCACCGCTTCCCTACTGCGACGTATATATACTGTGGCCGGTAGGAAGCGGTTAAGCACATCCAATCCTTACAGGGAGTAAGGATAAAACAAAACAGAAACATGTTTTTATTATGTATTCTTTCTTCTAAAAAAAGAAAAACAGATTTAGAACATTTTGGCTTTTTGAGAGGATGTTATTTAGAGTCAATGTCAGGGATGCTTTTAAAATATCATGGGCCACAATACCGTGCCATTAGCACGCTTCTACTTAAATATCACTTCTAGCAATCATACTGACATAACTTGCTGGTTTTGAGGTCAAGGCTGTTGGCCGACATTTCTGTTATTACACATCACATTACACAGTATATTTATGCTGCAAAAATGGCAGTTATTTTCCCTGTTTCTGTCAAAACCAACAAGTCTAAAGCACATCTACTTTCTCCCTCAGAGACTGATATTAAACACAGTTTTTCTTTTGCTGCATTCCTTGTATGTTAGGTAAGATTCCCAAATGAGACCCAACTATAGGCTGCATACTGTCCTTCCGAAGCATTAAAGTGGTATTAAACCCAAAACCAAACATTTATTATATAGCAGTTTACTAATTCTTAGATGTGATGCTGTATTCATTTTCTCTTTTTAGGCTCTCTTCTATTTTCATCTGGTGATACAGCCAGTAAGTCTGTTGTGTTTCAAAAGCATGAGATCTGAAGCATAATGTATCAGTTCAAATGGACTAGACAAATCATGTACCACTGGCAGGGGTGTTTATATCATCAGCTTGTAGTTATTCATGTAAAACTTCTATCCCAAAAGGAAAAAAACTGTTTGGTGTGACTGGTTGTAAAGTGTGAGCTGGAGTTTTGCTTCAATTTGTCAAATGTACTAGCAGCTTTAGATAAACTAAAGCCTCGTACACATGCATCGAAAATTGGCAGGGAATTTTCGGCCAACGTCCGATCTGACGATTTTCGGCTTGTTAGTATGATGCTTCCAACAACCGACTCCGACTTTTTGGCCGAAAAAAATCTGGTGTGCAGACTATAAAATTTTTGTTGGCCGTCAAAACATGGCCGATTTTCGTGCAGTCAGTACAGATTTCGACAGGGAAAAATCTGATGAGCAAGTCTGGGCATGCTCAGAGAAGAAAAAACACAAAGAAAGCAAACCAACACATGACATCACTTCTGAAGTAGATTTTTGTTGGGCGAGAAAATTCGTGTGCAGTCTAGGCACATTCCAACCAACAAAAAACCACTCTGGACAAAAGTCGGACGATCGGTCGGCCGATAATTGTTGCGTATGTACGGGGCTTAACACTGCCCCCCCACCCAATGCTATTATCTGCTGTGCCTCCTGTACACATTCATCCAGAGCTGTGTCTCAATAATACAGGAGGTGTGTTACTGGCCAGATCAACAGGTGAAAACAGAGGGGGAAAAGCCAAAGAAAATAAAAAAATTATGCAGCCGCCACATTTGATGATTGGCAAGCTGCACTATATTGCATTTTTGGGTTTTGGGCTTAATACCACTTTAACCACTTGACCTCTGGAAGATTTGATGAACAGGCCATTTTTTGCACTACGTTATTTTAACTGACATTTGCGCAGTCGTGTGAGGCTATACCCAAATAAAATTGATGTCCTTTTTTTTGCCACAAATGGAGCTTTCGTTCAGTGGTATTTGATCACCTCTGCGGTTTTTATTTTTTGCGCTATGAGCGAAAAAAGACTGTCAATTTAAAAAGAAAACAAAAAACAATTTTTCTACTTTCTGCTATAAGACACATGCAAACAAAAATTATCAAATGTATTCATCAATTTAGCCCATTATGTATTCTGCTACATATTTTTGGTTAAAAATCCCATTAAGCATGTATTGATTGGTTTGTGCAAAAGCTATAGTGTCTGAAAACTATGGGATGTATTTATGAAGTTTTGATTTATTAGTTTTTTTACTAGTAATAGCGGTGATCAGTGACTTCTAGCAGGACTGTGATATTGTGGCAGAAAAATCTGACACTGACACTTTTTTGGGAACCAGTGACACTTATATAGTGATTAGTGTTAAAAATATGCACTGTACTAATGATACTAGCTTGGAAGGGCTTAACATGTGGGGCGATCAAAGGGTAAACTGTATGACTAGTGTTTTACCACTGTGGGGGAGGTGCTTTTACTAAAGGAAGGCACTGATTTATGCTCCTGCTTTACAGGGACACAGAATCAATGCCTTCCACACTGACAGAACGGCGATCTGCCTTGTTTACATATAGGCAGACTGCCATTCTGCCTGTGTAACAAACGATCGCTGGGTACCGGTGGACATAGAGACCCGCTGATCGTTTTCAAACCTCCGGTGGCACACATTCACGCCCAATACCCGGAAATGCAGAATTACGTATATAAACGTGATCTTGTGCTGCGCAGCGTAGCCGCCCTGTAGCAGTAAATCTGCTAAGGAGCGGCCGGCAAGCGGTTAAAGGAGAAGTATAGCCAAAGCTTGTTTTTGGCTGTACTTCTGTGGATCACAGGAGTGAAGTTCGTTCTGCACTCTTGGGACCCGTTTTCAGATGACAGCTGGCTAAAGTCCACTGTTGGTTAACGTCACAGAGCAGGTCCAGGCTGGGGAATGCCATAAAAAAAATTATTAAATGTTGGCTATAAAGGCATTTCTAACTATACCTATATAGTAAGCTATACCTATATAAATAAAATCAATATTAAAGTTAGCCTAGCACACTTCCAAAAGTGAATCCTTTTTTATGCTGCAGGTATTTGAAACTTCCAGGTGTGTCAAATATTTGCTTACCCTGAAATTACTCCAACATTTCATATTCCTGATATGTCTCTGTTGTAATATGTACTTGTGTTAAAAAATAATCCTGTTCTCTTTGTATTGCTTCTCTTGTGTAAAATATATACTGATAATGCTGGTCCCCTGCTTTTCTATTTCAAAACTAACCATGCTAGGCGTGAAGGAACATCCTTCCTAATGCGGTTAGCTTTCTGGCTGTGCTGGGAGAGCAGTCTACATTTTCTCCAATGGTCAAAAATGTATCCCGACATCCCCCTGCACAGCCATTCACTGAGGA
This sequence comes from Pelophylax lessonae, assembly GCF_965119305.1. Taxonomy (NCBI): domain Eukaryota; kingdom Metazoa; phylum Chordata; class Amphibia; order Anura; family Ranidae; genus Pelophylax; species Pelophylax lessonae. Next base: position 352,179,367 of record NC_138771.1, read on the forward strand.
GATCAGTGTCCTGCTTTTTCTCCACCCCTAGCTCTCTAAGCCCCTTATACAACTGAGAACAGAGATTATATGATATATTATTTTTTTTTACCTACAAACGTTTTGCGTTTATTTTCCATTTTAAAAGGAATGTGTTCACCTACAGTATACTTTTAGGCCTCATGAACATGGAGCTTAAAAAACGCTGCTTATGCAGGTGTTGAGCATTGTTTTTCAGCCTGTTAAAGCACCTCTTATGTAAGCCTATGTGCCCATGGACACAAAGGCATTTACAGGCATATTAGAGGAGCAGCGTTTATGGTCACTTTCAAAGATGCATTCTTGAGGAAACGCACCTAAACATGTCATATAGCGTATGCGTTAATGCATTCTAATGGCAAGTGTCAAAGTCTTACCTTGCCCTCCTGTTGGCAGCCATCTTGGACATGTGCAGACTGCTGCCTCTTATAAACTCTGATTGCATCATTACTTGCCTGCTGCTTGGGTGTCGCAGTGCTGATGCCACACACCTGACTATATCAATCACCTGTTTTGAGTTGCTGCAATAAAATTTCAGAAAAATTTGCTAGCCTGCTGCATCATTTTTTCACTTTGATTTTTGGGGTGTCTTTGAATTCAGCCCTCTGTAGGTTGATCATTTTAATTTCCATCAAACAATGTTGCATCCTTTCGTTCCTAACACATTACCCAGCCCATATCAGTATAGATATCCAGCATATTTTTCCCCATTGAAATCTGATGCGTTTTCAAAGTGTTCCTTTAATTTTTTTGAGCATTGTTTTTAGGGAACACAGGATAATCCCCATACCTCTGCACACTGCAGTGCTTGGTGCCTGAGGCATGAGTGCTGTCACATGAAAACCTGCATACGTAAGATTCAACTCAGGTAAAATGCGTTGTTTTTACCAAAGGCAATGTCTGAATATTCATTTTTATCATGTGCTCAATAAGATTTCCTCAGCTATTATGACCTCCATGTTCAGTGTTACTCTTCGTTTCCAAGTATGTCGAAATAGGACTTCTCAGACCAATAGACACCAGAGTTTTCCTATGCTGACCAATGCATGTCCTAATCTAACAGACCTAGTCAGACATGCCCTCTCTCAACAATGAGGACTGTGTAGGGTGGCCTGGGAATAAAATTGGAACATGTGCGAGTATGAGACAATAAAAAGAGAAAAGGTTTCAACTTGGCTTTATGGTGAACCTATGGCACCCATTCTGGCTGCACATGCACATGTTTTTGGACAATGAGAGAGTGATCAGAAATACCTGGTACTTTTGGGTATAGGGAGTATTCCCTTCCACCCATATGTCATCGCTGGTGCTTGACAGCTGGCTTCTCAGTTGCCCAGACCTGGGACATTTGGGTGGGAAGAAATAATTTAGTATTCTTTTTATGGGTATGACTTCTATACATTAACTGCTTCATGCAGGCCGAATGCATATATGCGGCCTCTCAGCGGGTAGGCCCTAACGCCGAGAGGTCCCACATATGCTTACCAAGATGTAAACAGTGCTGTGCCGAGAGGGTGGACCCTGCACACTTCTGGCAAAGTTACTGGTGGGTAACAGAAAGTTCACGATCATGTGACAGTTGTGATAGCCAATCATGGAGGTCACATAACCGAAATGCCAACCTCCGCCTGCCGTCATGTGAAGCCTCTTAAAGGGCCAGGAAGCACCAGTGCTAAGGGGTTAAAGTGGTTGAGAACCCTTACATATACCCAGTGAAGTGGCTGGCTTCAGGTAATATACAGAGATGAAACAAAACCTCCCATATAAGTTTTACCTGTTTATTTGCAGCTATTTGTCCTGTGGAGCCTTGGAAAACTCAGGGATAAAGAGGATTTTTCACAGACTAACAAAGCAGGGGTGGGGAGGTTTAGTTACACAGCTAGAACACACAGAGCTGACAGGAGGTAAGGGACAACCCCCCCCCCTTCTCATACCACACAGAAATGATACAGAGCTGAGGATATGGATCACAGGCTGTGCGCTGGAGCTCTCCTCCCCCATCACCTTTGTTGGCCTCATGCACACAGGGCATTTACCCAGCTCTTCTAGATGCCTTTCTCCTGGCAAACACGTTTAAGCGCTTGAGCTTTTAATAATTTAATTGGCCGGAATATTGTTTATGCTGGCCACTAAAAGGGCTTGATGCGCCTAGCACTTAAGTGCGTTTATACAGTGCCTTGCGAAAGTATTCGGCCCCCTTGACTTTTATTGCAACCTTTTGCCACATTTCAGGCTTCAAACATAAAGATATAAAACTGTAATTTTTTTGTGAAGAATCAACAAGTGGGACACAATCATGAAGTGGAGCGAAATTTATTGGATATTTCAAACTTTATTAACAAATAAAAAACTGAAAAATTGGGCGTGCAAAGTTATTCAGCCCCCTTAATTGAATACTTTGTAGCGCCACCTTCTGCTGCAATTACAGCTGTAAGTCGCTTGGGGTATGTCTCTATCAGTTTTGCACGAGAGACTGAAATTTTTGCCCATTCCTCCTTGCAAAACAGCTCGAGCTCAGTGAGGTTGGATGGAGAGCATTTGTGAACAGCAGTTTTCAGTTCTTTCCACAGATTCTCGATTGGATTCAGGTCTGGACTTTGACTTGGCCATTCTAACACCTAGATATGTTTATTTGTGAACCATTCCATTGTAGATTTTGCTTTATGTTTTGGATCATTGTCTTGTTGGAAGACAAATCTCCATCCCAGTCTCAGGTCTTTTGCAGACTCCATCAGGTTTTCTTCCAGAATGGTCCTGTATTTGGCTCCATCCATCTTCCCATCAATTTTAACCATCTTCCCTGTCCCTGCTGAAGAAAAGCAGGCCCAAACCATGATGCCGCCACCACCATGTTTGACAGTGGGGATGGTGTGTTCAGGGTGATGAGCTGTGTTGCTTTTACGCCAAACATAACGTTTTGCATTGTTACCAAAAAGTTCGATTTTGGTTTCATCTGACCAGAGCACCTTCTTCCACATGTTTGGTGTGTCTCCCAGGTGGCTTGTGGCAAACTTTAAACGACACTTTTTATGGATATCTTTAAGAAATGGCTTTCTTCTTGCCACTCTTCCATAAAGGCCAGATTTGTGCAGTATACGACTGAATGTTGTTCTATGGACAGAGTCTCCCACCTCAGCTGTAGATCTCTGCAGTTCATCCAGAGTGATTATGGGCCTCTTGGCTGCATCTCTGATCAGTCTTCTCCTTGTATGAGCTGAAAGTTTAGAGGGACGGCCAGGTCTTCGTAGATTTGCAGTGGTCTGATACTCCTTCAATTTCAATATTATCGCTTGCACAGTTCGCCTTAGGATGTTTAAAGCTTGGGAAATCTTTTTGTATCCAAATCCGGGTTTAAACTTCTCCACAACAGTATCTCGGACCTGCCTGGTGTGTTCCTTGTTCTTCATGATGCTCTCTGCGCTTTTGAGACTATCACAGTGCAGGTGCATTTATACAGAGACTTGATTACACACAGGTGGATTCTATTTATCATCATTAGTCTTTTAGGTCAAGATTGCATCATTCAGAGATCCTCACTGAACTTCTGGAGAGAGTTTGCTGCACTGAAAGTAAAGGGGCTGAATAATTTTGCACGCCCAATTTTTCAGTTTTTTATTTGTTAAAGTTTGAAATATCCAATAAATTTCGTTCCACTTCATGAATGCGTCCCACTTGTTGATTCTTCACAAAAAATTACAGTTTTATATCTTTATGTTTGAAGCCTGAAATGTGGCAAAAGGTTGCAAAGTTCAAGGGGGGCGAATACTTTCGTAAGGCACTGTACGTGTTTAAGCGCATCAGGAGTTTTGTTCTGTCAAAACACTGCTGCTCCTGAATGCACTGGCAACTGTTTTTTTTTCTGCCTTTCAATGCCTACGTGTGCATGGACACATAGGCTAGCATTGAATGGTGTTTAGAGGCAGAAAAAAACCCATTAAAAGCATATAAAATCACCCAGCATGCATAAGGCTTTGATTTCTTAGTTTTAGGAAAACCGGTCAAAAGTCATTCATGCAGATAGCAGAGGAACTAGACAGCAGAGAGAAATGACACTCAGTGCTTTGGAAAGAGACAAGTACGCAGTATAGAACAATGTGCTTAGTCCATATTTTGTGAAGCTTTACAGCCACTTTACCATTGCATTATATATTCATGTTGATAGTATATTTTGTAACATCGGAATGTCTTCTGACACCAGGTACCTTGGTATATCATTGTGCAGGCGTGGCAAATGACACCAGCAGTGAAAGAGAAAATCTCACTGTGTATGCATTTTTCAGAAAACCAAAAAATATATACATTTTTGTACTAAAAAGCTGTGTCTCTTAAAAGTCACCAGTGATGCATTTTCAGCACTGGGTATTAAGGTAACTCACAATAATTGCTACACTGCCAAGGTGACAGCTGTAGAGGGGACAGCAACAAGTCTCAGACTGTACACATCGAGTTAAAGTGTTAATCCACTTTTGTTGAGAAAAAAAAAAACATTCCCTTCTGAGTGATCTCTACACATTAAAAGGATTTTAACAAACTTTGTTGCAGATTCCTATCTTTTGTGATTCTGAAGAAATCCCTCTGTGTGTTTGTCTCTATCCATGTGCAAAGTGAATCTAATGGGAGTGGTTTCATAATTATCAACCAGCTGTGCACTGGAGGGCTCTAACGAGGAAAATTGCTGGGCCTGCATCCATTTAGATGTGATTTCCTATTGGGAGTATCTTACCAAAAATGAAATTTTTGTTGCAGAGGATGCTTGAAATCTGACTTGTATCTTAGTGCAGACTTCTGTGAGCCAATCATACAACCAGGAAATGACATATCAAGGGGGAGTTCTGTATACATTCTGTGTACAGAACACCTCCAGGTAGCCCTAGTGCATTGCATTTCACAGAAAATGACATTGTATAAGTTATATTATTTTTTTTCTTTATTTGCTATATTTTTCCCCACGAAAGTGGAGTTTCCTTTTGAGTTGAGTAGAGTGGAGTTCCTAATAATCCCTCTGTCTGCATCTAGAAATTTGTGAATAAATTTAGAAACAGAACAGTTGAGAGCAGACTATGCAGAGGCTCTTGATAGGATGTACTATACTGTATATAAGGCAGAATTACCAGTGTGCACTCTCTCCTGACCAGTGGTATGCAGAGCTGAAGAGGAACTTTGAATAAAAAAAGCAAACAGTGTGCTACCTCTAATAGCACATTCAGGCTTTTTTTTATTTTTTTATTAAAAGCAAATCAGTGTGCACTGACCTTAAAAAAATAATAATAATAATAATAATTTATCTAGACTCCTGAGTTTAAGATGGAAAGAGAAACCATGTGCGGCTATTGTTTCATGCAGTCACCCAACATAATAAAAATTGCCAATACCTATGAAGTGGTTTGTTTTATCATTCAGCAATTACTAATGCAATGCACAATCAACTAAAACATCACAGGTAGTCAACAGCGTTGTGTGCTGTACACGCCTCACTATCCAAAATCAACCCCCCCCCCCCAAGTCAATTCAAGTTTTTTTATTTATTTTTTTAACTTTAAAGAATTTTTATTGAATTTCACTAAAAACAACAGAAATTAAAAAACAAAACAAAAAAAAACCATACAGTATAGTTCTATAATATACAGTTAGAGCAACAGATAGACCGCACACAATACTAAGTCATTATAGTAGTCGTGCAGGTAAGGATGTACAAGTGTAACATACATATAATGATAAATTCAAGTTTATTTTTATTTATTTTCCTTTCTATATGTATGAGTTATGAGCCTGTCATGCTCGCTCCCTGATAAATAGGAACTAGAAATGATGAAATTGCTGTAAGTAAACAATCTTCATAGTCCCTGATCATATGCTGCTCTTCACTGAAAACCACTCTGTCTTCTTGCAGCCAGAGCAAACAGCTCAATAACCTAGATAAATGGCTAAGACTTGCCAGTGTAACTCTATTAATGTGTCTCTTCTCAATACCTTAGTTTAATTGAAGAAAATAGGTCTGGAACTGCACATGGCTTTTACACGTATCTTCAAATACAGACGTGCAACAAGCAAATGAGCTTGCACTTTACTGCAGTGCGGAAAAAATCAACGCTTTTCCTAATATAATTACACAACTCTTTATTTCCGGAGTTCCATAAGGCTGCGTTCGCATATATGCAAATTGGATGCGTTTTGAACCACATGTGATTCGCAAGACATGTGAATCAAGCTGGCTTCCTATGGAGCTGGTTCACATACAGTATATGCAATGCAGCGACAGTGCGAATTTAAAAAGAGTCCTCTGCATTTTTTGAGCACTCCAGTGTGGTTCAGATACGAATTCCAGATTAACTGAGTAACAATTAATAATTAGGAACACATCGGAACTGCACATAAGATCAGTTTTATACACTTATTTGATCTGAACCCCCCCCCCCCCCAATAAAACAGTGCATGCCCCCCCCCCCAATCCATGGCAGGCCCTTTTGGGTCTGGTATGGATTTTGAGGGGAACCCCCACGCCAAAATTAAATATAAAAATGGCCCAAAAAAATATATATTTTCCCCCCACCCCAAAGCACCTGGGCTTCTTCCCCACAACCCTGGCCAGTGGTTGTGGGGGTCTGCAGGCAGGGGGCTTATCGGAATCTGGAAGGCCCCCAGATCCTGCCCCCCCCGATGTGAATAAATAAATAAAATTAAATAAATAATACAATGTCCCCAGGGTAGATCCATTGTCTATCAAGATTCGACCCAAAAATAAAAATCTGCACCCTGCTCCACGGCGTGACAGTTGTTAAATAGCTAAGGGGTGGGCCACCCGGCGACGTTACCCGGTGGCACGGCAACCTGTGACATCACCAACCAGGGCATGCTGGGTCGTTAATGTCACAAGGGAGCGGTGCCACCAGGTTTGGGTTAATTTCTCCTTTAACCACTTGCCGACTGCCTAACGCCGATCTACGTCGGCAGTCAGCCCCTCACAGGCAAAGTGACGTAGGGCTACGTTGCTTGCTTGTGAGGGTCTAGGGAGCGAGCGCGCGCCCCCGGAGGCGCGCTCCCGCTCCCGCGTGGTCACGGACCCCCCCGCGCGTGTGACCAGCGGACCCGATGTCCGCCGGTCACTCGGTGATCGGCGGGGGAGAGGGAGAATGTCAGGCAGCTTGTGTAAACAAGCTGCCTGTCATTCTCCTCGCTGTAAAGACACTGATCAAACGGATCTAGTATGTAGATCCGTTGATCAGTGTCCTTACAGCTCAAGCCACAGCCAATCACAGTAGAAAGCACGCCCCTAGGGATACACACAGCCCCTCCCTTCCAAATAAAGTTAACCCCTTCACAACCAGTGTATTTTTACAGTAACAGTGCATATGTATAGCACTGATTACTGTAGAAATGTCACTGGTAACCCCAAAAGTGTCACAAATGTCAGTCAAGGGTCCGATCTGTCCGCCCCAATGTCGCAGTACTGCAAAAAAAAAATCGCAGATCGCCGACATTACGCGTTAAAAAAAAAAACAACAAAAATGACAAAAATCTTTCCCTTTGTTAGTAAACGCGATAACTTTTGCGCAAACCAATCAAAATACGCTTTTTGCGATTTTTTTTACCAAACATATGTAGCATAAAACAAATTGGCTGAAAATTTTAAAAAAATTTGATTTTTACTTTTTTTTTGGGGGGAATTTCATATAAAAAAATGTGAAAAATATTGTTATTTTTGCAAAATTGACGCTCTTTTTTTGTTTATAGCGCGTGATCAAAAAATCGCACAGGTGATCAAATACCACCAAAAGAAAGCTCTGTTTGTGGGAAAAAAAGGACGTCAAATTCGTTTAGGTACAGCGTCGCACGACCGCGCAATTGTCCGTTAAAATCACGCAGTGCCGAATCGCAAAATACCCCCTGGTCAGGAAGGGGGTAAAATCTTCCGGGGCTTAAGTGGTTAAATCCCCCCCATAGCACCTTTAATTAGTACTTCTGCCACCTGTAGAAAAAAAAGTGCAGTATAACGTAAGGGAAAACATGCACTGCTTTTGTGTTTAAAAAGCAAGGATTTCTCAGGACTGACTTGATATTTAAATAAAATGCTAATGGTGAATAAGAAACCGTCAGCTTTTCCTTTTCTGCAGGCAAACACATTTACATGACACTTTGCTAAGCTGCTGATTATTCTGTCAATTTACAATGTGTGAAAAATATCCTTCCTTAGAGCTGACTGGGAAAGCAAAACATGCCTGAGTGGGTTTCTAAATGTGTTTTTTCACCCCCCCCCCAAAAAAAAAAATAATAATTATCGTCATAAAGAAATAGAATGAGTGCTTTTCAGATAAATCAATTTAACACGTGAAGCATCTGGAGTGTGGTGTGTGACTTCTGGCCAGGGAATCATGGGAATGTGAATAAGGTACTCAGCACTGCTCCCCACCTGTCAGTAACAGTCTAAAAACCTGTCACCAGCCAAGTCGTAGCTCCAGCTTCACATCTAAGAGCTGAATATAGGTTATTTCAATGAATAAGTAAAAGCCCTTCTGTGCACTAAGCTTGAGCTCGGAGAACCGCTGGGGCACCGCCAGAGCACATAGGCTTTTCATACCACGCACACAGGTGCTGCTGACTATTAATAAGCTGAGACAGATATCACAGAATAGCTGCCTTGTCCCTAATGTTATTTATTTTCCTTGCATTTACCCACAGACTTTACAGCAATCTTTATCTGCTAACAGTTGGTCTTGGGATAAAATCAACAATCTAATACTTGCAAATTTTAGTTAATATTAGTTTAATCCACAAGAACCTTTTTATTTTTTTTTTTTTTTAGCTGTTACTTTGGAAACTAATTGCTAAGCATATGAGTGAGTGATCGGAATTAGCAGTTATTTCTGAACATTATTAGTCCACATCATACTTTTCTGCTGCACAGAATCTGGATTTCCAATTAATTTCAAATGAGCTCAGGGAAAAAAAAAAAAAAAAGTATTGGTCAGCTATTACAATTCCAAGCACTATTTCAAAAAAGCATTGCCTTCTAGGTTTCATGCGACAACCACAGTACAACCTTAAGGAGGACAAATGGAGATAATGTGGTACAAATATGGGTAAAAGTGAGATCCCATAGGGTACAGGTAAATTTATATTAGTTTTAGTGTTCTTAACCAGTTTACGACCGGCAGGCAGCAGCTCCCAGACAAATTGCCGTACATGTACAGCACTTGCTCTCGGAAGGCTAGGGGGCGAGCATGCGCCGCCGCGCTCTCCCGCCCCTGCTCGTCAGTGGGGGAAGCCAAAACAGCAGGCAGGCGGCTCCGATTGCCGCCTGACACCCACGATCGCTCCCCGCTGAGAGAGAAGAACGGTCAGCTGTTGTAAACATAGCTGACCGTTCTTCACCCTGGAATGATCATGGATCCCATGCGATTCTTCTATATAGGATCACATGTCTCTATGGTCATTTCAGAAACCAGGCCCCCCCACAGTTAGAATCACTCCCCTAGGCTCACATTTAACCTCTTGATCACCCATGTTAACCCCTTCCCTGCCAGTGTCATTATTACAGTAACAGTGCATATTTTTAGCACTGATTACTGTAGTAATGTCACTGGACCCCCCAAAAATGTGTCAAAAATGTCAGTCAGGGGTCTGATCTGTCCGCCGCAATGTCGCAGTCCCGCAAAAAATCGCAGATTGCCGCCATTACTAGTAGAAAAAAAAAAATTACAAATCTTTCCTGTAGTTAGTAGAAGCAATAACTTTTGCATAAACCAATCAAAATACACTTATTGCAATTTGTTTTTACCAAAAATATGTAGCAGAAAACAATTTGGCCTAAAATGTTAAAAAATTTTGATTTTTACATTTTTTTTTTTTGAGAATGTCATATAGCAGAATGTGAAAAATGTTTTTTTTTTCAAAATTGTCGTTTCTTTTTTTGTTTATAGCGCAAAAAATAAAAAAAAAATCGCACAGGTGATCAAATACCGCCAAAGAAAGCTCTAATTGTGGGAATAAAAAAGGACATCAATTTTATTTGGGTACAGTGTCACACGACCGCGCAATTGTCCGTTAAAGTAACGCAGTGCCAAATTGCAAAATAAGGCCTTGTCAGAAAGAGGGTAAAACCTTCTGGGGCTGAAGTGGTTAATGGTTAAATGTAGGCATCCAGGCATATATTTGGCGCGCCCCCTCCCATCTCCCATGTTCGACCACTGTTTAGTAAGAACAGCAACCCTTATTTTATCAATAGCACAATGCAATGTGTTAATGTCATACAAAAACACTATACCCCTACCCATACCCCCTAGATGTACATCAGGAAAGGGTAATACTGTTGGGTTACAATATTTTGTAACGTGTTTTATTCGCAAACACTCATATGCATCTGACTTGCTAAACTTTCCTAGGAACATCCAGTACCTTATAAAGGGTCAGATATATTATACCACGTGGATAATATAATACACACTGAAAACCATTTTGTAGAAATCTCTCTGATATAAACTGAATAGAAATCTGTTGTGGATTATAACTGGATTTATGCCCCAATGTCTGTGAACAGAAGCACATTTTTGATACACAAGATATAAACAAGGATGAAAATTATTATTTGATCCCCTGCAGATTTTGTAGGCTTGTCCACTTACAAAGAAATGAAGGGTCTATCAAAAAAACATGATACAGATTTTATAAATTGAGCTGCAGTTCAGTGAGTAAAATAAGTATTTGATCCCCAAGCTCCCTTGTTGGCAAGCACAGAAGTAAGACATTTCTTGTAGCTGGTGACCAGGTTTGCACACATCTCAGGAGGGATTTTGGTCTTCTTTACAGATCTTCTCTAAATCCTTAAGGTTTCTTAGCTGAAACTTGACGTTTTAGCTCCCTCCATAAATTCTCTATAGGATTAAGGTCTGGAGACTGGCTAGGCTACTCTATGACCTTTATGTGCTTCTTCTTGAGCCAATCCTTTGTTGCCTTGGTGGTATGTTTTGGGTCATTGTCATGCTGGAAGACCAATCCATAACCCATCTTGAGGGAACAAGGTTCTCATCCAAGATAGGGTCGCAGTCAGCATTTTTCTTCCTTAAAACACGGCTAATCGAGTTAATGCCAAAGAGCTCAGTTTTGGTCTCATCTCAATCCTTCTCTGAATAATTTAAATGTTCAATGGCAAACTTCAGATGGGTCTGTACATGTGCCTTCTTAAAGGAGGGGGACCTTGCGGGCGCCGCAGGATTTCAATCCATGGCAGCGTATTGTGTTACCAGTGGTTTGTTTGGTGACTGTGGTCCCAACTGCCTTGAGATTATTCACAAGCTCTTCCCATGTATTTCTGGGCTGATTCCTCACTTTTCTCATGTTCATCCTTAGTCCATAAGGCAAAATCTTGCATAGAGCTCCAGACAGAGGGCCATTGATGGTTATTTTGTATTTCTTCCATTTGCGAATAATCGCTCCAACAGTTGTCTCCTTCTCAACAAGTTTCTTGCTGATGGTCTTGTGGACCATTCCAGCCCTTTGCAGGTCTACAATCTTGTCCCTGACGTCCTTTGACAGCTCTTTGGTCTTGCCTATGATGGTGAGGTTTAAATTAAAGAAAGATTCTGTGTACAGGTGTATTTTATACACATAACGAGTTGTCATTAGGATCTTAAATTGACAGGACCTATTCAACACATACTCTAGCCAGTCTGTGGGAGCCAGAATTATTGTGGGTTGGTAGAGGATCAAATACTTATTTTACTCACTGAACTGCAATTCAATTTCTAACATTTGTATCATGTTTTTTTTCCTGGATTTTTGGTTGATATTCTGTGTCCTTTATTTAAAATACACCTATGATAACAATTATAGACCCTTCATTTCTTTGTAAGTGGGCAAACTTACAAAATCTGCAGGGGATCAAATAATTATTTCCCCTCTGTATATTGTTATTTGGGGGACATAATTAAGTCATTCTATCAAGGTTGGAACACTGGCAGTTTACTGTATATTAGGGTATTTTATAAGCTACATATGGGTGATTGACAGTCCTTAACAGTGTGTGGTTTTAGGTGTGTTCTTATTTTGAAGATTTTAATGTATTTCAATATAGAATTGACATTTTGGGTTAAAGACCATGCCCAGTTATTAGAGGTTCAAATATTATATCTGATCATTATAGGAGCATCATTTATCAGATATTCTGTCCTTTTATACAACTATTTGGAGGTTCTGTTTTAATACAATATTATTGGAAGCCTTCATGCTGTAAGGGTTAACATCTACAGATTCATCTCCTCAGGCTTGAAGAGTATAAAATTGTATATCACATTTCCCTATTTGATATCTGAATTTTATCCCGTTTTTATTGCTCAGTAAGTAACTCTACCGCCTTTTATCAACAAAGAGCAAGCTATTGAAGTTGGAAGTTGCTGGTAGAAGGCACACAAAGGGGAAAATAAAGAAAAAATAAGGAGAGAAGAGAAAGAATGTAGCAAAATGGTTAGTTTAACTTCTAAAGTCGGGAAGATACTTGAGAGTTTGCTAATAAACCACGTAGAAAATAATATTATACTCAATAGGTAACATGGATTCATTAAAGACCAAAGTTCTGCCACAAATCTGCTTAAGTTTTCAGAGAAAAAAGAAGCAGAATGTAGTAAGGTAAAAAAACAAAACAAAAAAAAAAACAAACAAACAACAACATTCTGCCTTTACAACAACTTCAATGTACTGTGCGCAGGATGCCAGGCATAAGTCCTGGGTGATAAGATGTGTGTCCCTTTTGTTTAAGGGAGGATAGGAAGCATTTTTTAGAGTACTCAGGGTTTCTCACCAATTCAGGGCGAAGGGTTCTAACAATCTGGTTAGAAAGGAGAAAACTGATTTACAGTTTGCTCAGGATTAGCAAGTCTTAATATGGGACTAAAATTGGGCTCAGATATTATTGGGTGGGAAAGCCTTCAACTCTGACTATAGGTATTTTGGGCCTGTAATCTGCATGTGAGAGAGGGCTGAAAAGGTGGAGGCAGTCAACAGGTGTGAGGTGGACATGCTCACGAGAAAGAGTTGTATGCGGTTCTTTTCTGTGGACCCCTGAAGCAGACAGGGACTGTATAGCCCTATGAAGGAACACGTTTTACTAGCAGGCAGAAAACCAAAGTTTAATTTTGGTCTTGAGTTTAAGTATGCTGAAGAAAAGAAGAAAACCACATTTTGTTTGCTTGTTTTGGGAAGATAAAATACTCTGCTTTCACAGAGTGAGCTGGCTAGTGATCTGGACCACCAGAATATTATAACTTTATGGCAAATGAGGTTTAATGTTGATAAATGTAAAGTTATGCACTTTGGGGCTGGGAGAACAGCTGGGGAGTTAATAGTTGACAAGGATCTGGTAAATCATATACTTAATAGTAACATGTAATGCCAAGCTACAGTTTCTAATGCTAAATATTTTCTTGAGAGCGAGAAGAGAGAGAAGTTACCCCCATTCCCATACAGACTCAACTACTCTGGCAATGCTAAAATGTATTTGGTCCTACCAATAAAGCTTACTTAAGAGAAGAGAGAGAAAGGGAAATGAGAGAAAGAAGAGGGGGGGGGGAAGGGAAAGGAGAGAGAGACATAATTGTGCCCCTGCACTTTCTAAGGCCTGATAGTGAACAAGCACGTAGCAGTCGTGTGAAACACGTCTACTGTCCTATCCTGCTGTACCTTTTACCACTTATGTGAATAAAGGAACTTTTCTACATTGGATTGCGTGGTGGTGTGAAACCATTTACTTCTTTAATGCTTCTCGTGTGGAATATCGAAGTAGAGTTCACACAAAGGATGTTGGAGAATGGAGTAAAAGCAAACATGGGCACCTAAACTGATCAAAGGCACTGAGAACCCTAGACTATGAGAAAAGATTAGCTGAACTGATCTCATTTTCTCTAGAGAAGAGGTGACTAAGTGAAAATATGTTTGCCAAGTACAAAGTGGTCCATATAGCGAACGTGGTATAGTGTTATTGACTTTAAGGTCATTACAAAGGAAAAAAACAATCCATGTGTCTGGAAGATGTTTAACCTTCACAGAAAGGCTTCTTCACAGTAATAGCTGTGAATAGACTTCCTCAGAAACTAGTTATGGCTAACTCAGCTTATTACTGGTTGCCTTCCTCTGGATCAACAGTAGGATTCGGTTTAAAGAGGTTTTCTTTTTTCTTCTTCTTAATATTCATTTTTTTCTATTGGTTAAACGAGATGGACCGGTGTCTTTTTTCAACCGAACTATGCAACCACTGAGAAGATGAAGTTAAAACTAGTTAGAGGATGTGAGGGGATAAGAAGGAGCAGATCAAAAAGAGTCTGTTTGGACTGTATTTTTTCAAAGATTCCATATTTGTTCAATGTATCCAGTTTGGAGCAGTTTGTGCCCCCTAAACACGTTTTCCTTTAAGGTGTTGCATATTTTCTAATTACAGATGCTTTATATTTAATATTGTTAGACAAATTTTGTTACATTAGAATCCTCTAGAACACACTTATTACAATGACATAGTTATTTGGGATCTCCACACTTCAAATACCTATTGAATACATTGTACCAGGACTAGGTGTCACATCACATGGCATTTTGAGGACCAATGGATATTAGAAGAAGGAATGAGGGGTTAATTTACACATTGTGTACAACAAAGCAAAGGCTTAGACTTATTTCTAAAGAAATCAGCCTTCATGTCTTAGACCAGGCATGTCCAACCTGCGGCCCGCGGGCCGCCTGCAATGTGGCCCACCGCAGAATTCCAGTCTCCCGCCCGCTAACATTTATTCAAAACAGCCGCTCTTACGGCTGCTGTCTGTTGACTTTTTTTTTTTTGAGGAAATCGGCTGCCATGGCCGCCGATTGGCTGAGTTGCTGCTGCACTGCATTCCGGGAGTTGTAGTACGGACAGTGCTCAAGTTCTTGGTAGCGGTGGGTGGAGAGAACGGAGCAGCAGGAAGCAGGAAACTACAACTCCCGGAGACGGAGTCTTGAGGCGAGCAGAGGCGGGGCGCGAGGGGACGGGTCATGTATGTCTGGATGGCTGCAGCAGTGAAACAGATGAGAACAGCGAACAGCTTACTTCTAAAACTCCCGGAGTCTTTGGACTGGAGGCAGGCAGAGGAAGATGTCATCACCCTCCAGGAGGCCGTGCAAGGAGCTGCAATCGGCATTACTGAGGTGAGAGACCCTGACACCCCCACCTAACTCCTACATTCCATCCCCCCCAAACACCCCATTTACCCTGCCTCCGTTCCCTGCCCACCCAGTAACCTTAAAATAGGAAATAGCCTTCAATACTGTCTGGTTGTCTGGTGCTGGCCATAGCCTGTGGGTCCTGATGGCCACGGCCTGCGGGTCCTGATGGCCACGGCCCGCGGGTCCTGATGGCCACTGCCTGCGGGTCCTGATGGCCAATGCCTGCGGGTCCTGATGGCCACTGCCTGTGGGTTCTGCTGGGAGCTGGCCACTGCCTGCGGGTACTACTGGTCACTGCCTGCGGGTCCTACTGGCCACTGCCTGTGGGTTCTGCTGGGAGCTGACCACTGCCTGCGGGTACTACTGGCCACTGCCTGTGGGTCCTGCTGGGAACTGGCCACTGCCTGTGGGTACTACTGGCCACTGCCTGCGGGTCCTACTGGCCACTGCCTGTGGGTCCTGCTGGGAGCTGGCCATTGCCTGTGGGACCTGCTGGACAGGCCATTGCCTGTGGGCCTGTGGGAAGCTGGCCATGGCCTGTGGGTCCTGCTGGCCACTGCCTTTGGGTCCTGCTGGGAGCTGGCTATGGTCTGTGGGTCCAGCTGGGAGCTGGCCATGGCCTGTGGGTCCTGCTGGCCATGGCCTGTGGGTCCTGCTGGCCATGGCCTGTTGGTCCTGCTGGCCATGGCCTGTTGGTCCTGCTGGCCATGGCCTGTTGGTCCTGCTGGCCATGGCCTTGTGGTCCTGCTGGCCATGGCCTTTTGGTCCTGCTGGCCATGGCCCCTGGTCCTGCTGGCCATGGCCTGTGGGTCCTGCTGGCCATGGCCTGTGGGTTCTGCTGGCCATGGCCTGTTGGTACTGCTGGCCATGGCCTGTTGGTCCTGCTGGCCATGGCCTGTTGGTCCTGCTGGCCATGCCTTGTGGTCCTGCTGGCCATGGCCTTGTGGTCCTGCTGGCCATGGCCTTTTGGTCCTGCTGGCCATGGCCTTTTGGTCCTGCTGGCCATGGCCCCTGGTCCTGCTGGCCATGGCCTGTGGGTCCTGCTGGCCATGGCCTGTGGGTCCTGCTGGCCATGGCCATTCGGTCCTGCTGGCCATGGCCTGTGGGTCCTGCTGGCCAATGCCTGTAGGTCCTGCTGGCCAATGCAGGTGGGTCCTGCTGGCCAATGCCTGTAGGTCCTGCTGGCCAATGCCTGTGGGTCCTGCTGGCCAATGCCTGTGGGTCCTGCTGGCAGTTGGCCATGGCCTGTTGGTCCTGCTGGCCATGGCCTGTTGGTCCTGCTGGCCATGGCCTGTTGGTCCTGCTGGCCATGGCCTGTTGGTCCTGCTGGCCATGGCCTGTTGGTCCTGCTGGGTGGGCCATGGCCTGTGGGTCCAGCATTACCCACCAGCAGTAACCTCCAGAAGGACCCGTCAGCAGTAACCGCCAGCATTACCCACCAGTAGTAACCGCCAGCAGTCTGCAAAATAAGTAGAAAAGGTATGTGCATTAGCGTGTGTAAATTGTTGCAATATGTTTTTTAATAACTAGTTGTGTTTTATCATAATATGTCATGTCCTTGTTCATACATGTATGAATAAGGACATGCCATTTTCTGGCTGCCTAAGTCATATGTGCTAGAGGGGCAACAATCCCCCAGCACATAACTGTAAGTATCCCAGCATATGCAGTGTTCCTGACTCCTCCCATGACCACTTCAAATCACTGACATGGTCATGGTGGTTAGAGTGTTCCTTTATTATCTCTCAGAAGTAAACCTCTGTATACTGATTCCATTTCATGTGATTATCCTCTAGTTGTGTTAAATTAGAGTGTGGTGCGGGAAGGGCGCAACGGCGTTTTATTACTTATATACCTTAACTATAGTATATATTTTATATGCGGCCCGGGAAAATTTCTCAATACTCAATGTGGCCCAGAGAAGCCAAAAGGTTGGACACCCATGTCTTAGACTAAAGTAAAACTGGAATGTCCTAGAAATTAAACAAAAGGAAGATTATTTCAACCAATACCTAAAATATTTATCTTTCATTAGGGGGCCATGTAAGTGGATTTGCAGTGCAATAATTGAGGACATTACAAAAGTTTCTATTTCAACACAGCACTGTGCTTATTTACAAAACAAATCCAAAATAAAAATAGTGCAACAGTTATAATCAATTTCTTATTGGTGTCACATGTTTTTTGTTCCTTCTGTGCAGTTTCCACCAGTTAAGTTAGGTTGTGCTCTAATTTGGATTTGTTAAAGAGTTACCTTAACTGGAACCAAGGGGCCAAGCTCAACCCTGAAAAACAACCCCACACCATAATTTCCCCTCCCTGCTTAAGTGGTTAATATCTGAGAATTATATGCAATCTAAATACATATGGTGGAGATACATTAGTTTAGATGCCGAGGATCGAGTGGTCCACAATAAAATGGTTCCCATGGAAAAATGGAGGAATCGACAACCAAATGGCACGTACATAGACAAACATAAGGCTGGCCATACACTATACAATTTTCTTGTTCAACTTTCCTTTAGATTTATCAAAACCATATAATATAAGTTCAAACCTGAACACTTTCAATTTGTATGCAATCAGGCAGGCCCTTGCACTACATAGTTGAAGGTAAATCTAAAGGAAATTGAATAAGAAAATTGTATGGTGTATGGCCAGCCTAAGATTGTCGTCCAATCAGATTTCCCCTGAGGAAGTCATGTGATCGGTGACGAACTGCATGTGGGTGGGACCTAACGTTGCTAGGAGTACTGTTTGAGGCGAGTTGATGCATGCCTTGTTAAGCAAACCTGAAATTGTATAAATGGTGGTTTTGGCATAGATCGAGAAGCAATGTTTTTTAAACGCAAATTTGAGTTTTAACTTGGCATTTTGGTGACTAAAGCTTTAAAGGGATAAAGCACTATTGCATCTTTTCTGACCTTTTACATGTAGCTGAGTGGGAGAGAGGACAGGAGAACACTTATGCCCCATACACACGTGCAGATTATCTGCAGACTTTTGTCTGCAAACTTACCAAAACCATATAATATGAGGTCAAACCTAAACACTTTCAATTTGTATGCAATCCGGCAGGCCCTTGCACTACATAGAAAAGGTAAGTCTGCAGACAAAAGTCTGCAGATAATCTGCACGTGTGTACGGGGCATTAGAGAGGATCATTTTTGCTGACAAATGTTGGCCGTGGATTTGCTTATTGAGGTGAGGAGTGGGTTTGGAGTGGGTTTAACCTCAGATTGAAACGTCTAATTACACAATAGCAAACCATATTAATGCATTTTCTTGTGAGTAGTGGTCTGTAGAAGTATAATACCTGAGTTAAATCAAGGATAAGACACTATGTACACATTTTTTTTCTCTCTGCATGTGGTAGGAGCGGACGTGAGAGGAGAAATTAAAGGGACAGAGCCAGTTTTTTTTAAACAGATTAATTTAAAATGGAACAAAGAGTTTTCCAATAGCCATCTAAATTGTTTTTACCATTGATCCATGTAGGGGACCAGGTGAGAGCACATCTGGTGAAGGTGGCACACATTATATATTAAAGGCACAGTGCACATTTTTCTAAGTGAGTAGAGCATATACAATATCTCACGAAAGTGAGTACAGTAAACCCCTGTTATATCGCGGTTCAGTTTTTGCGTTCCCGGTATATTGTGTTTTTTTCTGTAATGTTATTTTACTAATTAAATCATTTTTAAATTAATTATTTTTGTGTTTTCCATAGCTCTTGCTATGTCTCTCAGTATCTTTTATGTGTTTAAATGAGTTTCTATTGTTTTAAAAGTGTGTTTAAAGACCTTAAAATGCTTTTAAAAGTACAGTGACAGTTAAAAAAACATGCCTACAGTGTATTTTAATAGGGTTTTTCTATTTCGGGGATTTTCACTTTTCGCGGGTGGGTCCGGAACGTAACCCCCACGATGGAGGGGGTTTACTGTACACCCCTCACATTTTTGTAAATATTTTATTATATCTTTTCATGTGACAACACTGAAGAAATTACACTTTGCTACAATGGAGAGTAGTAAGTGTACAGCTTGTATAACAGTGTAAATGTTCTGTCCCCTCAAAATAACTCAACACACAGCCATTAATGTCTAAACTGCTGGCAACAAAAGTGAGTACAACCCTAAGTGAGAATGTCCAAATTGGTCCCAAAGTGTCAATATTTTGTGTGGCCACCATTATTTTCCAGCACTGTCTAAAACCCTCTTTGGCATGGCGTTCACCAGAGCTTCACAGATTGCCACTGGAGTCCTCATCCACTCCTTCATGACGACATCAAGGAGCTGGTGGATGTTAGAGACCGTGCGCTCCTCCACTTTCTGTTTGAGGATGCCCCACGGATGCTCAATGGGGTTTAGATCTGGAGACAGGCTTGGCCAGGCCATCACCTTTACCCTCAGCTTCTTTAGCAAGGCAGTCAGTCAAGAGGGTGGTGATAAATGGGGAGTACTCTGATTGGGCGGATGTGGAAAGTGGGGTCCCCCAAGGTTCTGTCCTGGGATCAATCCTGTTTAATTTATTCATAAACGATCTAGAGGAGGGGATATCCAGCACAATCTCGGTATTTGCGGATGATACTAAACTAAGCATGCCAATATCTTCTATGCAGGATGTGGAAACCTTACAAGCAGACCTGAACAAAATAATGGGGTGGGCAACGACATGCCAGATGAGGTTTAATATTGAAAAATGTAAAGTAATGCACTTGGGCATCAGAAACACGAAAGCAAGCTACTCACTAGGGGGGAATCTCTGGGTGAATCTAATATGGAAAAGGACCCGGGGGTACTAGTGGACAACAGGCTTGGCAGTGGCATGCAATGCCAAGTCACTGCAAGCAAAGCCAACAAAATATTGGCATGTATAAAAAAGGGGACTTACTCCAGAAATAAAGAGATTATTCTCCCACTCTACAAGACTCTGGGCACCGGTCCTCAGAAAGGATGTACTAGAACTGGAGAGAGTCCAGAGAAGGGCAACACAAATAATTTGGGGAATGGAGGACAGCAGCTATGAGGAAAGACTACAAGCATTGAACTTATTCTCTCTGGAGAAGAGACGCTTGAGAGAGGATATGATATCAATGTACAAATACTGTACTGGTGATGACCCTAGCATAAGGAACAAACTTTTCAGAGAAAGGGAATACAATAAGACACGTGGCCACTCACTAAAACTATAGGAAAAACAGTTTAACCTTAAAATACGTAAGGGGTTCTTTACTGTCAGAGCAGTAAGGATGTGGAATTATCTTCCACAAGCAGTAGTATCAGCAGGAAGCATCAATAGTTTCAAAAAACTATTAGATGGGCACCTGAAAGAGCACAACATAAAGGGGTATACAATGTACAGTTAACAGCAAACACACACAAACACACACATAGGTTGAACTGGATGGGCTGATGTCTTTTTTCAACCTCACAAACCATAAGTAGGTAAGTGGTCATCTTGGAGGTGTGTTTGGGGTTGTTATGTAGGAATACTGTCCTGCGGCCCAGTCTTCAAAGGGAGGGGATCATGCTCTGCTTCAGTAAGTCACAGTACATGTTGGCATTCATGGTTCCCTCAATAAACTGTATCTCCCCAGTGCCGGCAGCACTCATGCAGCCCCAGACCATGACACTGTCACCACCGTGCCTGATTGTAGGCAAGACACTTTTCTTTGTACTCCTAACCTGGTTGCCGCAACACACGCTTGACACTGCCTGAACCAAATAAGTTTATCTTGGTCTCATCAGACCACAAGACATGGTTCTAGTAATCCATGTCCTTAGTCTGCTTGTTTTCAGCAAACTGTTTGTGGGCTTTCCCAAAGACAATCTCTGGATATGACGCTGAGCACATGCACTCAATTTCTTTGGTCCACCATGGTGATGCTTATTCTGAGTGGAACCTGTCCTGTTAAATGGCTGCATGGTCTTGGCCACAGTGCTGCAGCTCAGTTTCAGGGTCTTGGCGATCATCTTATATCATAGGCCATCATGTAGAGCAACAATTATTTTTTTCAGATCCTCAGAGAGTTCTTTGCCATGAGGAGCGATGTTGAACTTCCAGTGACCAGTATGAGAGAGTGAGAGCGATAACAAAATTTAACACACCTGCTCCCCATTCACACCTGAGACCTTTTAACACTAACGAGTCACATGACACTGGGGAGGGAAATGGTTAATTGGGCTCAATTTGGACATTTTCACTTAAGGGCGTACACACTTTTGTTGCCAGCAGTTTAGACATTAATGGCTGTGTGTTGAGTTATTTTGAGGGGATGGAAAATTTACATTATTATACAAGCTGTACACTCACTACTTTGCATTGTAGCAAAGTGTCATTTCTTCAGTGTTGACACATGAAAAGATATAATAAAATAATTACAAAAATGTGGGGGTGTAATCACTTTTGTGAGATACTGTAAAGGAGTATAAAGGTTACCTAAAGATAAGGCACTATGTAGTTTTTATTTTTCATGTAGAACTGAGCAATTGAAGAGAACAAGGAAGAATTATTCGAAACACAAGTACATCAAATATGATCCACCATTCAAAACGATAATAGGAGGATGCACATGATTTAAAGTGAGATTTGACCATACCGAATTGTAGGGTCACCAAATCCAGGGGAGAGCAAGACTTAATTGGTGCAAACTGCACAGGAGGAACAAAAACCACATGACACCAATATGAAGTGGATTAGGACTGTTGAACTTTTGTTATTTTGGTTTTGTTTTGTAAATAGGAAACTGCACTGATATAGAAACTATTGTAAAGTCTTCAATTATTGTACTGCAAATCCACTTGAAGGCTGATTTCTGTACAAATGAACCTCTCATCCCTTCTAATATCCATTGGTCCTCAAGATGCCATGTGATGCGACACCTAATCCTAGTACAATGTAATCTAATAGTGAATATATAAAAAAAAATATGAGCCAGTTACTGCAAGATCAGCAGAAACCATTCTAAAGCCATGAAATGAAAGCTTTATAAAAACCAGGCTGCTGAATGCTCAACGACTGAGTTTTAAAAGCAGTTCTGATTGATTCCAGCTTTCTCAGAGAACCCAAGAAATTACCAAAGTAGGCATGCAACAAAACATTTTAATAAATCTTTCCACCTCCTCCCTGCAAAAAAGCATGCGTGGCAATCATGCCACATATTCAAAAAAGGCCTGCTTTTTTTCATACCATCTCTGTAAAACTATAAAACAGAATACAAATTTGCAACTATTAACATTTAAATTTACAGTAAATATTAAGTTGAAAAGAGCACGGTTATACATTGTTCCTTGGCTATCTTCACAAAAAATGAGAATTAGCAGTTTTAAATTAATTAAAGAATTAGAGTAGTATTAATCCCAAAAGCAAACACATATTGCAGCTTACCAGTCCTTAGATATGAAGGCTGCATTAGTTATCCTTTTAAGGCCCCATGCACACAGGGCGTTTTTGCAGCTGCTGTTAGGGGTGTCAGATGTTTTTTTTTTTTGCAGCTTAAAAATGCCCCTCCATGTTATTCTATGGCCTCATGCACACACAGGCTTTTAGGAGCTCCAAGTGGCATAGGCGTTTTTAAGCTGCAAAAAAAACGCAGGACCAGTGCGTTCTGGAGCTGCAGCGTCAAGCTGTAAAAACGTCTGACGCTGCTAAAGGCTGATTGACGTTGCTTAACGTTGTTTATACAGCGTTAAACCACATTATACGTATTTTTTTTTTTATTTGAAAATCAATGGTTCCCTATGGGAGCCCACTAATTTGAATGGAAGTCGCATCACAAGTCGGATCAGGATGAACTGACTTGTGGTGTGACTTGCGCTCTGAGAATCTTGAGGAGGAACTCCACACCAAAACGTGAAAAAAGGTCGTGGGGGTCCCCTCCAGGTTCCAAACCAGGCCCTTTGGGTCTGGTATGGATTTTGAGGGTAAGCCCTATGCCGAAAAAACGGCGTAGGGTCCCCCCCCCAAAATCCATACCAGACCCTTGTCTGAGCATGCAGCCCGGGAGGCCAGGAAAGGGGAGGGGACAAGCGAGCGGCCCCACCCCCCCTGGACCATACCAGGCCACACGCCCTCAACATGGGGAGGGGGTGGGTTCTTTGCGGCAGGGGGAGCTCTACACCCCCCACCCCAAAGCACCTTGCCCCCATGTTGATGAGGACAAGGGCCTCTTCCCGACAACCATGGCCGGTGGTTGTGGGGGTCTTTGGGCAGGGGGCTTATCGGAATTTGGAAGCCCCCTTTGGAAGGCACCCCATAAAAGGCATTGTATGTAAATAATGACAGGAGACATTTTAAGAAGTTTATTAAAAATCTTCATCTGCTTTTCTCCCCCCCGCTCTTTTCCCCTCCGCTCTTTTCCCCTCTTGTCTTCTTCTTCCTCCGCTCTTCTTCCTCTTGTCTTCTCCCCTCTGGTCTCCTTCTTCCTCCGGTCCTCCTCCTTCGATGATGTCTCCGGTGATTATGCCGGCTCCGGGCTATGCAGCTGGTTATATAGCCATTAGGGGTGTGGTCTCCCGGTGACGTCACCCGGAGACCCCGCCCCTTATGTCACAGATGACATCTGCAGCTTGTTTTTTGACACCCTGTTTTTTTTTACCTGTTGATACATCTACTAGCAATTTCGTTGTTTTTCAACAGAACAAGCGGTTTTATAAATGTAGCAGTTAAGAGCATTGCGACAAACATGTACCACTTCCATAAGGAAAAAAAAAATGTTGCAATAACTGCCAGTGTAACTGAAGTATGAGCTTGAGTTTGGCTTCAATTTGTTTAGTGTATCTAAACCTTCTAGTAACATCTAATACTCCCTTCACTCCAGGTTAAAAATCCTGCTGTCCAAAGGTACCCATGTGCACCTTCATTCAGAGTGGAGGCACTCTAATACAGGAGGTGTGTTACTGCCAAGAAAACCAGGTGAAAACAGAGTTTAAGAAAACAACTAAAAAAAGAAAACTAATTCAGCCACCACATTTAGGGATTGGTAAGCAGCAAAATATAAAATTTTTGGTTTTGGGTTATTACATTTTTGGTTTTGGCCTAAAATCAACGCTACCAAACTCTGTAAGAGCTCAGCTTTTTAGCAAGCAATGCTAAGTAACACAGGAACAAAGGCGAGGGTGCCCTGTGTCCTGTTGTGTATTACAAGATATGGAATTTACAGGCAAGTCAAATATCCTCTCATCACCATACAGTACAGTACACAAGCTGGATATTCCTATACCCTGGGCCATCCCCAAGCAATGAATATGAAGAGTGGGCAACAAGGCTAGCAGAACTGTGGCGGCAGGCCCAACGAACAATAACAAGGGTCAAGAGACACAACTGTGCTGTTGAAAAAAAAACGTGAGATCAAAAGCTGCAACCGCAGAAGTTTGGAAGTCCACCTGGTAGAACTTGGGAGGAGGTATGAACTGAAGACCAGGGTGGTGGCATTGCAAAACAGGGTAATTGAGGTTTAATGTCAAAATCCCAGGAAAACATCCACCAATCTAGTTGAGTGAGCAGGAGTGCTCAAGGTGCCTTATTCTCGAGATGAGTTGTCTTATCCACTTGGCTATAGTAGATTTCGAGGTAGGATGTCCTTTGCGTAGCTCTGACGACCAGACATAAAATATTATTTTTTCATATATGCAGCTTTTACGGACTTAGGAGTGCTTAGGAGCAGGGCACAAAGTGAAGAATGTCATTATGATGGAAGTTAGATACCATTGGACGCAACACTACTTTGCCTTTCTAAAATGTTTGAAATGGCTCCTTACAAGATAGCTGCTAGTGCATAGACACGTCTAACAAAGGTGATAACAACGAATAAGGCCAATTTGTAAGAAAGATCATCCAAAAAGGGCAGTGTGGGAGGACCTTTTTCTCTCCCCAATTGTGACTCAGCAGATGATAAACTTTAGGGTAGGTACAGAGGAGCACCTAGTACAAAAATTCATATTACAACCCCACTACTGATGACGATGCATTTAAAGGCTTTGTAATTTTATGTTTAAGAACATTATTCTGAAATTGTTCAACAATTTAAGATGCAACTTTTCACAGATTAGTGAATCTCTGCCCATCTTTACTTCTGAGACACTGACTCTCTAAGATGCTTTTTTTTATATCCAATTATGTTACTGTCAGTTGCCAATTAACCTAATTAGTTGCAAAACGATCCTACAGCACTTCATTGTTACTACCACTTACTCCCCCCCCCCCCCCGTTCCCAACTTTTTTGAGAGGTGTTGCTACCATAAATTTCAAAATGACCCTATTTTTTTCCTAAAATGGTACATTTTCTAAGTTTGAACATTTGATATATTTTCTATTTTTTTCTTTTACTGTGAATAAAATATGGGGTTTTGAAAATTGCAAATCATTGCATTCTATTTTTACAGATTTTTACATAGCATCTTAACTTTTTTTGGAATTGGCATAGTTCATGCTGGCTGTTCACAGTACCATTAGGATTTGACAGTCTTTATTAAACCCTAATGCAAGTTTTCTATTGCATGTCATTGTGATTCTAACAACATCCAATGCTCAAACCCTGAAGAAGGGAGAAGCCTTTTACCCCAAATAGCATTGTATGTATTTGATGCTCTTAAAATGTTTTAAAAAGATACTTAACAATATGAACTCATGTACTAGGCGCTCTCCAATACTTACTCCAGGGATCATCTCCTAGAAGTCGGAGTATGTCTGTGTACCAGTTGAGTATCACCAGTTTCGTCTCTTGCTCTGTTTAATGGAGCAGTCATGGCAGAATAAGCCCGGGGGGGGGGGGGAGCATATATTAACTGGAAGGAAGTCCATTAAATTACCCAAGCATCCAAAGCCAGTACTAAAGAATTCCTCGGTCCTGGCTACAAAAGGGTAAGTTATTGTTGTACTTGGATGCCAAAATATCCATATTTGACGTCCTCAACTTCTGACATAAGAGACTGAAAATGTCAGGATGAAGGGTTAATTTCCCTTGGTTCAGGCAGGCAATGACAGCTGAGGTAACAGCAGAGATGGCTGAGATGATTAGACTTCCTTCCATTAAAGCTGTTGGACACCTGGTACCCCCTTGGTGGCTGATATAGGCCACAGCCCCGGCGCTGTCTGGTTATAATCTGTGTGACTCTGAATTGGGGTGGTACTATGATTAAAATCTAGTTTTATTGCTCTGAGGTCCAGGATATTGTTAGGAAGCCTTACTTCCTTGGGTGGCCATCTTTCCTGGAACTGGGGAGATTAGAACCCCCCTCCCCAGCCTGTAAGGCTGGTATCTGTTTTCACACTCACCACTCACACTCTACCACTTGGATGTAGTAGAAGGGATTTCCTCATTGTCAAGGCTGGATTTGAAATCTACCATGCTAGGCAGTTCCTTGCTTGGCTGGAGAGGTGCATAGGAGCATGCTTATTCCAGGCCAACAAGATGTTGCGTTGAAGAGGCCTTGGACGAAGGGTATGAGGCTACCATAAGGGCCCAGAACTCAGAAAATTTGAGTTTCTTAAAAGGGATGTCTCTTTAATCTTAACATCAAAGCTTGAGATCTTAGAGAGAGAATTGTGTTTTCTAGAATAAAGAATTTGGCCTGGACTATGTCCAGGATGAGGTCTAAATATTCTATGTGAAAAGTAGAATGGAGAGCAGACATTTGAAAATAGATAACCCAACAGAAGGCCCTAAAGATCTGAATAGTTCTTTGGAAGTTTGCAGAGAGCTGAAGGGGAGAGGAGTCCTTCAGAAAAAGGCTGTCTAAGAGGGCAAGAAGAGGTACAAGTACCTTTGTGAATACTCTGGGTGCAGAAGATAGGCCAAATGGTATTGCGAAAAATAGAACGTTTTTGTCTCTTACTGCGAAGTGAATGTCTACTGATGTTAAGTATTCCCCTTGACTGAGAGAGGCAATAACTGACCTTTCAGACTTTATAAGAAACGTTTGGATGAAAAGGTAATCATTAGGGATTTTAGGTCTAGAATAGCATGAATGACCCCACTGGGTTTTCACTCTATGAACAGGTTTGAATAAAATCTTTAGAACCTATCCTTGAAAGGGACTGGAATGACCACTCCCTGGGACAAGAGATGGTTAAGGGTGGCCTGCATATAAGATTGCCCTTGAAGATTTAGGTATGTTTCAGAGAACAAAATGATGAGGTGGTTTTACCCATATTCTGTACCCCTTTGAAACCACTAATTGAACTCACAAATTAATGTAACAGGCTTTCCCCTAATCTTAGGAGTGAAAGTGCCCCTATTATGAAGACAGCTTTGGGGTGGACTTATTAGGTTTTTTGGTCCAACTCTTGTGCCAAAACAAAAGACTCGAGTGGCTTTGAAGATGTAGCCAGGGGATAGTGGTGAAGCACTCTGAGGTGGCCGATGCCTCCAAAGAAGGGTTTTTAGGAACTTTTTGTTGTGGAAGAGTGCAATTTTCCTGTGACATGTTTGATGAATTTGTCAAGTACACAACCAAATAAACATCCTCCTTCATCGGGAATATATGCGAGACAAAGCTTGCAAGCAGCTTCAGCTGCCCAGATTTTTAGTCATAAGATTCTGCATATATGGACAGAAATGAGAATCCTTCTGGTGATTTGTGTCATGACTTGATCTAGGGCATCAACACAAAAGGTTAAAGGCTGAAGGCAGTGTCTGTAGGTGTCAGTAGACTCTTTAAATGAAGGAACATCTTCTACAGACACAGTAAGATGTTTAAGACTAACCTTTTAGATAACTCTCCACAGGATTGAGTTCATCAATGAGGGAAAATCTTTTCAGGGTTAACCCAATCATCATTAATTACCCATTCTACTTGATAATGAATAAGGAATGTCTTTTTTAATTTATCTGATTCTCTTAGTACCCAAAGGGGGCATGATGAGATGGAGCATAATCAAGTGCTACAATGCCAAGGCTTTTGCGTACAGCAGAACTGAGCATATCAACTTTAGCAAGCGTGTTGTGTGACGCCATTACCATCAGGTGTAAAAAAAGGCTGGGGTGAGAAATCTTTTGTGACCTCCGCTAACACTGCCCCTGGATCTCCTTCAATCTCCT
The DNA here is from genome assembly GCF_965119305.1 of Pelophylax lessonae. Classification (NCBI taxonomy): domain Eukaryota; kingdom Metazoa; phylum Chordata; class Amphibia; order Anura; family Ranidae; genus Pelophylax; species Pelophylax lessonae. The sequence goes on from NC_138771.1 coordinate 352,207,607, forward strand.
TTAATGCCAGCATCCTCTAGAGGAAGTGTTTCACTTTGCAATTCCGGCAAAAATGAACAGAGTGGAGAAGTTTCTTGGCACTGTTGTGCTTTGGATAGTAACGGCTGTATTAAAGCTGTTAGTTGTCCAAGAATATCTGACATGGTTGCAGATGAATTTGCCTTGGTCAAGGTAGGCCTTGTGTTGCGTGCCTGAGATAGAGTTAGAACAGAATGCAGAGATTATTGCTGAAATAGGGTGCGGATTAGGTGCATGGGAAGTGTTGTTAGTCTGAGCAGTTTGAGTGTTATGCAGGCACAGCGATTGTTCGGCTGAACTTTTGCCGTGATTCCCTTGTGCCTGGTTTCCACCACTGCTATGGGTGAGGGTATTTCCTTATGGGTACTCATGTAGAAGGATGAGGAAATGGGGTAAGTGTGTCCATGAAGGAGTACACAGTAAAACCAGGTGTAAATGTCCCTATAGCAAAGTCCTCATGGCAAAGTGCTGATGGAAGGGAGTACCTTATAAAGAGCTCCAGGCAGAAGTGGTGGGAATAGTTTAACCTGTGGGGTGATACAGTTGTGCTCATAGGTTTACTGTCAGAATTTATGATTTCTTGGCCATTTTACCGAGAATATGAATGATAACACAAAAACTTTTCTTTCACTCATGGTTAGTGTTTGGCTTAAGTAATTTATTATTAATTAACTGTGTTTTCTCTTTTTAAATCATAATGACAACAGAAACTACTCAAATGACCCTGATCAAAAGTTTACATACCCTGGTGATTTTGGACTGATAACATGCACACAGTTGACACAAAGGAGTTTGAATGACTATTAAAGGTAACCATCCTCACCTGTAATCTGTTTGCTTGTAATTAGTGTGTGTGTATAAAAGGTCAATGAGTTTCTGGACTCCTGACAGACCCTTGCATCTTTCATACAGTGCTGCACTGACGTTTCTGGATTCTGAGTCATAGGGAAAGGAAAGGAATTGTCAAAGGATCTGTGGGAAAAGGTATTTGAACTGTATAAAACAGGAAAGGGATATAAAAAGATATCCAAGGAATTAGGAATGCCAATCAGCAGTGTTCAAAATCTAACCAAGAAGTGGAAAATAAGGGGTTCTGTTGAAACCAAACCACAGTCATGTAGACCAACTAGAATTTCAGCCACAACTGCCAGGAAAATCGGGATGCAAAGACAAACCCACAAATAACTTCAGGTAAAATACAGGACTCTCTGAAAACATGTGGTGTTGCTGTTTCAAGATGCACAATAAGGAGGCACTTCAAGAAAGATGGGCTGCATGGTCGGGTCGCCAGAAGAAAGCCATTACTATGCAAATGCTACAAAGTATCCCACTTACAATACTCCAAAAAAGCACAGAGACGAGCCTCAAACCTTATGGCACAAAGTCATTTGGAGCGATGAGACCAAAATTTTGCTTTTTGGCCACAACCATAAACGCTACATTTGGAGAGGAGTCAACAAGGCCTATGATGAAAGGTACACCATTCCTACTGTGAAACACGGAGGTGGATCGCTGATGTTTTGGGGATGTATGAGTTTCAAAGGCACAGGAAATTTGGTCAGAATTGATGGCAAGATGAATGCAGTATGTTATCAAAAAATACTGGAGGAAAACTTGGATTCATCAGCCCGTGAGCTGCGCATGGGATGTACTTGGACATTCCAACATGACAATGATCGTAAACACAAGGCCAATTCTACCTGTCATTGGCTACAGCAGAATAAAGTGAAGGTTCTGGAGTGGCGATCTCAGTCTCCTGACCTCAATATCATTGAGGTCAAGAGACCGACCTCAATATCATTGAGTCACTCTGGGGAGATCTCAAACGTGCAGTTTATCAAAGACAGCCCAAGAAGTTACAAGAATTGGAGGTTTTTTTTGCCAGGAACAAAGGGCAGCTTTACCATCTATGAAGATAAAGAGCCTCATACACAAATACCACAAAAGACTTTAAGCTGTCATTGATGTTAAAGGGGGCAATACCCGGTATTAGGAATTGGGGTATGTAAACTTTTGATCAGGGTCATTTGGGTAGTTTCTGATGTCATTATGATTTAAAAAGACTAACTACAGTTGATTAATAAATGGCTTTAGACAAACACTAACCACGAGTGAAAAAAAAGTTTTTGTAATATCCATTCATATTTTCTGAAAAATGGCCAAGAAATCATAAATTCTGCCAGGGTATGTAAACTTAAGAGCACAACTGTATGTGTGCGTGTCACCTGCATAATCCCAACTTTTGCAGTGTCAGAGTATCATATCTAGTACCAAACATGATAACATTTAAGTCTGTTTACACTATAAGCAAACAAATCAGGATGAGGTTCCCTATAATCTCTATGCAGATTGAACATACATGCTCACCTCCAATACTTGCTACTAATAACTTCCACTAGGGCTGGCATATTTTACCTCAAGGCAGCTCTTCATGTACTTCCTAAAGCTGCTTACAGTATTCCAAAACTGAGTACCACTTTTAGAAAATGTCCCACATTTATGGAAGCTCTAAAGTAGGCTGACTACAGTAAAAAAAGTGAAAATTACAACAAAGGAAAAATTATGGTGAAAACATAACAAAATGCCTTTTAAAGGTGAAGAACCTACTAAATATTTGCTACTGTGCAGTATGCAGGATGCAGAATAGCTTTATATAGCAAAAAGGATGGCATAAACAGACCAACAAAAACATTTTTTTGGAGGGTTGAGGAGAGCTGGCAACACCCACCTTTCTCTGTGGAATGCGTTGTGTGGAAAAGCGTTAAAGGCCTCTCACTGCAGGAAGGCGGCTTTGAGTCAGTGCTCCTTTTACGAGACAAATGCAGCTGGGAGTTTGTCTGTGGCATCTCCGGCACTGTGGAAAACATCTATAAATAAAATGAGATTCAAAAGGTCAGCTGGTTATAAAACACATAGGGGAAATGGAAGAAAACTAAGTTGAAGCACATTTCTTATAAAGTAAATCCCCATTAACTCTGTCATGGCAGCCAGGTCAAAAGTCCTCATCCAGGTAACACTAAGAAGGAGGACGTTAAAAGCAACACTGACCCTAAAATACAAGTATAAGTTACTTTTATGGGAGAGATGCCAAAGTTGCCCATACCTGCATAGAAAAGGTGTAGAAAAAATTTGTTTGAGATCTCTGCAAAGATTGACCTGTTCTTTGTCCACCACCACTTTAGGTTGATGCCACACTGATATGTTAAAAAATGAAGATGAAACATGTAGGTCTTTTTCCAGTAATACCTTGCAAAATAGGGGTTGTCAGAACCCGACAAAACTTTGTAGATTACTTTAGATTGCTAAAGCTGTAGCAGATAAGCCCACCCAACTACCAAGAAAAAGAAATGTTATACACCATCTTCAGTTGTATTGACATCAAAACTATTCACAAATATCTGCAAAAGCTATCATATCTGTATGAAACGTGAGCTGATCTGCAGCAGCTTTCATATCTGTATGACACATGAGATACCTGGCTAAATGACAGGACAGGATCATTTTGGCCATAGACACATCAGTTCTTCATCATAAAAACCCATACTTCCCCACTTACTGAAATGAGAAACATTGATACCCTTATGTACTAAGTACGTATGCAATTGACACACCAATGCCAAGCCCCGAATGCCAATTATGCAGCCTCCAAATAATATGCATAAAATTATTGTTTAAACACACAAGTGTTTTCTTTTTTTTTTCCTCTCCAATACTTGTCTTTTTTCTGGGTTTTTTAAATATGAAATGCAATAAATTAGAGGTTGGATGATATTTTTTTAGTTTATAAGACTTTAGGCAGTTAATTAGTAAATATTTATAGAGTTCAATACATCAGACCAAAATAAGGGATAACGGAGGATGAAAGAGGGACAGAGGGATTTTAATTCAGAAGAGGGACAGTTCTCCTAAATGAGAGACAGTTGGAAGTCAGACAAACCTTTGATCCTATTATGCAATCAAACATGTTAAAAGCAATCACTTGATTCAACACTAACAGAAATCGTTGTTGTCAAATTTTGCCCTGTGAATATTATTTTTGTTTCAATTGGCTTGTTAGATCTTCAAGGAAACAACTCATGCTTCATTTCTATCTACATCAATTAAAATAAAATATTTTAATAATAATTAATAATTCCATTAAAATAATTGATATTTACCAGATTTTAACAGTTCATTGAAAAATCAATATGCGAGTGACAAACAGTACAGGCAAAGAATATTAATGTTTGGTTTATTTCAGCAGATTCATATCACAAATAAAAGTTTAAATTACCACACTTGCACAATGCCTATTTATCGAACTTCACTCTCAAGTTAACATAAACCCTACACTTCATGCAAAATTTATACTTATACAGGTGAAAAAATATCTTATACTTACACAGGTAATATAAAATGTTAACAGCAATAAAATCCATCATGTGCTGATTAAACTGTCACCCTAAAAATGCCACGTGCCTAGCTATGAAAGCAGCGAAAGCTTTAGTGCCTATATATACACCTTTTGGCAAATTATTAGTACCATAAAAAGAATCTACAATCCTAACAAATAAACTGGTTAGGCAGGACGTGACCTGTTTGAAATAAAACTTCTCTCTTTAATCAAGGACTTCCTCTCATAAAACCTAAAGTATAACTAAAGGCAAAACGTTTCTTTTTTTTTTTTGTTTCGGATAGAGGGATTAAAATGCTTGTCTGTTTTTATTGCCGTCTGTGCCCATTAAGGAGATTCACCCTCTCAATTTGTCCTGTTTACCATTATCATTGAAAGTGAAGTAAAAGAAAATCCCACATTTTGGGTTGTTACCAACAAAGTAAAAGAGGGGAAATTTTGCAAAGGAGACACTAATTCTGGTAACCTAGGGGTCCCCAAGGAATTCCCTTATTTGCAGGGATTTCCTCTTACTTCTTGTTTGGCTATGGGGCAGGAAGTGAAGGGAAATCTTTGCAATGAGACACAGATGGTAAATATTAATCTGACAGGGGTTATATCCCTACCTTATTCTATCCAAAATGAAAAAATATACAGCTCCTAGATGTCTTTCCTAGGTGATTCCCTTTAAAGAATTGTACTATTTTCAACAACAAAGTAGTAAAGTGAGCATTTGCTCCCAACTTGGGCCACAAAACAATGTATTTCCAAAAGCAGGGGTAATGTAGAGAAAAGGGCAGAGCAACTGCTAGTTCTGAGATCACCTACCAGCTGCATTTTTTCGGTCTAAGAACATATGATTTTCTAGGTGTACAAAAGTGAAGATTTTATAGACCACATTCGGAGCAAAATGTTGGCATTTTCAACGCATTTTTTGTCAAGTAGAATTCTTTATCATAATGCTAAAGAAACTGTATTTTTAAAACATTTATGAAAGTGGTAGTAGGTTTGCTTTTAGAACATTCCATAATGTGAAAACACCACCGGAGTATGAGTCCCTTTATATTCCCTTTTACATACTGACTTTCTTTAAATGTGGTAATTTTATGATACAACAGGCACCAAGGAGGGTGTAAACTTAAGACAGCATAAACTGTATAGAGAAGCTAAATAAAATTGTATTTAGCACAAATTCCCCTGCATTAGTTTTAGTGAACCATGGACATTATTAGCTATATGGATTTTCAAGTGAACCTATAATTTGCCCTTGCAGGGAAAAGCAACCAGTTCATTTAACTGCAGCCCCTTCACCATGCTTCACTCTCCAGTGCGAGAAGAGAAGTTACAATCTGAAGCTTAAAACAGGACTAAATACTCTGTCTGCATGGGCAAAACACAGGCTATGGGCATTCTAAAATGTAGATATTATAAAAGAGTAAATAGGCTTTAAAACAAGCTCTGTATCTGCAGGCAATGTGGAGCAATTCGTTCTTCACAGACATAATTCAATCAAGTCTCGGCAGCTCAGTTCACCATGCCCCCCGCCTAGCAATGACTTGGCAGACATCCAGCCCTCGAATGTGTAAATATCTCCTAAACTTGCGCCGGTGATGTCAGTGTATGTGCTCTGAAGGAACAGCAGAGCATACTGTTTCTTCAGAGCCCTGTGCCGTGACTGGTGGCTCCCATGCGCGGGAGTGATGTCATGTGGCTTCGGCCAGTAGCACAGCCAGAATCCGTAAACCCGGAAGGAAAACGGGCAAAGATGGATGCGGTCTCCAGCGGGGGCGAAGAGGGTTTCATTTGGAGATGTCCCATAATAGTACATTATGCCTTTACTTTCCAGGAAAGAAAAAAAACAAAAAAAACAACAGACTTTACTTCCTCGTTAAAGCCTATCTATAGCTTGTTTTAGGCAGGGTTCACACATATGCAGCGGCTTCATGCCTGGGGTAAGGGTTGTCCCTGTTTACTGGTCCAAGTGCGAATCAGGTCCTAATTTTTGCCTGAATTCACACCTGAATCAAACCAAAAAGGTGCACAGGGCCCTTTTTCAATGCAGGCTGCGGCCACCCCGGACCTGTGTGAATCCACTCCATTGGTAGTTGGTCACACTCGCCTGCCTTGCGAATTCGATTTGCATATTTGTACACCCAGCCTTATGAGCTTGCGTGGTTTTCTTAGGATTAAAGGATACATTTCCCATTAGGAGCTTGTTACAGGTTACCATCCATATCTAAGGTGTAACATGCAGCAGCGGGTGGGAGATCTTTTTCCCGTACCTACTGTCACTTTTTGAAAACAGCCAAATCATTCATATACAGTTTCCTGTGAATGAACTACAGGTACTGTTGGCCGCTGTGGCAGATAGCTTGGAGTTCTCAATGAACTGCGAGGGAGCTGGTGAGCGTTCTCATAATTCATTGTTTACTCCTGCAGTTCAGTAACATTCTGCAAATATGGGAGATACGGGCAGACAGCTAACAGGGTCTGCAGGATCCTGGCATTGTACCTGCAATCTGCTGATTACAGATGCAATGCTTTACAGGCTCCAGTGTAAAAAAAAAAAAATGGATGCATATTCTTCATTTTGCTATAGAACATTCCCAATAAAAAAAAATAAAAAAATCTAATTTTTTCACCATTTTAGGCCAATTTGTATTGTGCTACATATTTTTGGTAAAAAAAAACCCCCAAAAAGCGTATATTGCAAAAGTTATTATGTCTACAAACTAGGGGAAAGATTTATGTAATTTTTATTTTCTTTTACTAGTAATAGCGATGATTAACAATTTTTAGCGGGACTGCGACATTGCAGGGGACAGATCAGACACCTAACTGACATTTTTGATACTTTTGTGGGGACCAGTGACATTACTACAGTAATCAGTACTAAAAATATGCACAGTTATTGTACTAATGACACTGGCAGGGAAGGGGTTAACACCAGGGGAGATCAAAGGGTTAAATGGGTCTCTAGGGGTGCTTTCTAACTGTGGGAGTGATGGGCTTGCTGCATGAACACAGATCTGTGTTCCTAAATAAGAGGAAAACAAGGATCCCTGTGTCCATAACTGACAGAACAGCAGTCTGCCGTGTTTACAACGGCAGACCACCGTTCTGTCTCCACGGGAGGCGATCATGAGTGTCCTGTGACAATCGCAGCCGGTCCGGCTGATTGGCTCCTCCTGTAGCCAATCTCCCCGCGCACGCGCCCCCACTACTGGTCCCGCGAAACGACATACAGTTACAGTTAGTATATGTAAACAAATAGTCCTATTGTTAGGGCTATCTACAGCGCTTGCTAAAATGTATAAAATGTGTGAGATTATATACGTGTAGTTGTAGGGTTTACAAATAAAATGACCAAAGTGCAAATGCTTGTGCAAATCAATTAATCAATATTATAAATTCATGCATAAATCAATAAAGTTTTCCTTTTGTGCAATAAATATATACTAAAAAATGTCCAAAGTATAAATAAGTGAAAAAATTAATATATAATCCGTGAGAAATCCTTTTCTTAGGGAATGTGCCAGTAAAAAGTGCAAAGTGCTTGAAACTTTCTTCCCGTGCAATAAAATGTAAGGTGGGTAACTTACCAAATGGAGTGGGTCTCACATATCGTATAATATTGAGACCAACCAGGCTTAATGGTAAGTTCCCTTTAAGAATCCTCCTCTGCCGCTGGTAGTTTTCCTCCTCACGGATCCATAAAGCAGCTCAGGTAGTAATAGATAAAAAGATAAACTCCAGATAGTGTGATATTGTAATAGAAGGTTTATTCCCAAAAAAAGTCAAAGTTTAACAGCAACTCAGCAAGTTCCAGCAAGGATATCTTGTGCTGATATCCGTGACATACAAGACGATTGTGCAGAGTGGCGAGCGGCGGTGATTTCGGCTTGCGTTCCAATCGTGTGTCACGTGTGTTACGCTGTGCGGTCCACGTCCTGACGCATTTCGTCACATCCGGTGACGTTCTCAAAGGCTGGAAAACTACCAGCGGCAGAGGAGGATTCTTAAAGGGAACTTACCATTAAGCCTGGTTGGTCTCAATAGTGAGACCCACTCCATTTGGTAAGTTACCCACCTTACATTTTATTGCACGGGAAGAAAGTTTCAAGCACTTTGCACTTTTTACCAGTCACTATTTTATGTCTTGAAAGAGCACTGGCACATTCCCTAAGAAAAGGATTTCTCACGGATTATATATTTAATAATTTTTTCACCTATTTATACTTTGGACATTTTTTGGTATATATTTATTGCACAAAAGGAAAACTTTATTGATTTATGCATGAATTTATAATATTGAGTAATTGATTTGCACAAGCATTTGCACTTTGGTAATTTTATTTGTAAACCCTACAACTACACGTATATAATCTCACACATTTTATACATTTTAGCAAGCGCTGTAGATAGCCCTAACAATAGGACTATTTGTTTTCATTTCCCCATTTTATACTACTGCTGCTGCTATTTCTATTAACTTATAATTTCACACATAATTTTAAACGTATTTTCACATTTTTAGGGTAATTTATATATTTTAATAATACACCAACTCCTAGGCGCGGGGAGTATAACCTTTTTTAAAAAAAAGGATACTTGTTTTCTAGTTAGTATATGTACTGCTGGCAATCAGCAAGTGGTTAATGAAGCTTCTTTGTGTCACAAAACATTTAACAAAATGGCATTTTTTGTTAATCATGGTAAAAATCCCTTTCTCTGAGTTTATCTACTGACACAGGTCTTGACCACAGGGTTTTATAGCGCCACCTATAGCAGCTCCAGGAAAATTATGGGCAGCCGAGCCTCCTCTGGCATCCAGTGAGCATGCGCTGATTTCAGACACAGAGCTCCTTAGTTAGACAGGCTGGCATCCCTGGTGACTACTGTCCAGTGGAGGGGGAGAAAGGACTTCCTGGCCTGAAGGTTAAGGAGACCAAGGACACCAGAGCAGGCAGGACCTCATCGACCAACCCAGATAAATCTGGTTGTCTAGGGAAAAAATGATTTTTGTCCCATTTTGTCAGGATTGCCCTTTGTGCATGGAACTGCCAGTTTTCTTGCAGTCCCAGAGGATGGCTATCACTGTATTTCTTGAAGCCTGATGATGATGCTTCAGGCCTAAGTATCTTCAACATTAGAGTTGGTGCAGCTGCTATGCCTGCCCCTTCTCTCCTCCTGCCCAAATAAAGAAGCCTTTGTATTATATGTTAACTCATTCAGCAGAGGAGAGGGGCTGGCATAGCTGCTCTGTGTAACTCTCTCCCCTCTCTCACAACCCTAAGCAAGAACCCTGTCAGGCATAAATATAAGAGATAAGTTCAGGAGAGGTCATGCACCTCCTTGTATATAACTCATAGTGTGCCCGCACATTTTACAAAGTATCTGAATTCCTTGAATTCAGCTTTAATTGTGCTTTCTGTAATTTGTAGTAATAAATGTATTGCGACAGTATTACTTCAAGTGGAGATCTTATATGCTACTAAGCATTTTGGAAGGTTAACTGCTGCACTGCTTGAACCACCACAGCTATTCTCTGGATGACTTTATTAGGTAGTATTTAGTTTAGTTTGAAAAGACAGATTCATCAACGTTGAAGTTCTGTAAGTTAGTAACCATAAAACAAAAGTTACCTGGATTGTACACACAAAACTAAGCAAATCTAAATTTCTTAATAAACAGCTTTGATACAAATGGCAGATGTTAATCTAATCTGAGAGCTATGATAATCAATTTAATTACAGCAAGATATGCAGATCACTGCAGCTGAGCTACTTCAGCGTAATGAACTCTGGCTTGCCAGCTCTTCTTTTTAATCGTGAATGATATAGGTCAGCTGATATTGGATAGCATAGTCATTGTGTCTGCCACTGACAATCTGTGGATTCAATCAGCACAGAACCAGTGTGCTTTGTGCATGATAATCCGCAAGGCTGCTGCCTGCAGATGTCTTCTGAATGTAAGAAGTAATAGGCTTAGGTCTTGATTATCACACCTTAGCACCAAGGAAATAAGATATATTTTATCCAAGCTGTGAAAACAGACAGGGAAATTCAACTTTATACTTTAAGATTGATGCAACCTAAGTATAGTATAGTAGGTAAGTAAGTATATAGTAAGTATAATGTCTTGCAGATTTCATTATGTGGTACATAGACCATAATTTCCTTCTGTGCATTTTTACACATAAAAGGACTTTATTCCAGAAAAAAACTTTTAAAGTATTGAAAGCTAAATTAATTTACTGGTCAACCCAAAAGAGGTTACCTAGTTGTAGATGGAGCTTGGTGGGCCAAGTCAGGCCTTGTCTTTTTCTATGTCCCTTGTACTCCAACACTTAGTTCTTCCCAACTTTATTCCCATTTCTGTTCAGCCAGGAGTGTTGGCTGTTTAGGCCATAATCCAATAAAGAGTGTGAGAACCCTTAGCAGGTCTTCTGTATTACTAGATTAATATATAATCTTCACATTAAACCATTAGCCTGGATTGCACATAAGCCAAGACTAAAATCCACAGAGCAATAATCTTGCCTAATACAGAGCAATAAAATTAGCAGTAGCTGTTCTGACCAAATCAGAATAATCATGTATTAAGCTTCTGGACTCCCTCCCAAATTTGAAAGACTAATGCCCCGTACACACGTGCAGATTATCTGAAGACTTTTGTCTGCAGACTTACCTTTTCTATGTAGTGCAAGGGCCTGCCGGATTGCATACAAATTGAAAGTGTTTAGGTTTGACCTCATATTATATGGTTTTGGTAAGTCTGCAGACAAAAGTCTTCAGATAATCTGCACGTGTGTACGAGGCATAAGGGTAAGCTGATGAGTTGTTGCTTTTAACACAAAGACCAAGAATCAATAGTGTACGTCAAGGGTGCTGTGATGTAAAAAATGCCATCACGACTATTACGGCCTCATGCACACAGGGCAATTTTCAGCTGCTTTTACAAGCGTCAGACGTTTTTCTTTTTTTTGCAGCTTAAAAATGGCTCTCCATCTTATTTTATGTGTCCATGCACACATAGGATTTTAGGAGCTCTAAGTGGCATTGGAATTTTCAAGCTGCAAAAAAAACCCAGGGCCTGAACGAAGACCAGCGTTACAGCTGAGGATCTTGAAGAAGAATCCCATGCCAAAATTAAAAAAAATTAATAAATGGCGTGGGGCCCCCCTCCAGATCCATACCAGGCCCTTTGAGTTTGGTATGGACTTGGAAGAGAACCCACGCCAAAATGAGAAAAAAAAAAAAAAAAACGGTGTGGCCCCCCCCCCCAAAATCCATACCAGACCCTTTCCCGAGCATGCAGCCTGGCAGGTCAGGAAAGAAGGGAGCGATGAGCGAGCGCCCCCCCCCCCCAGACCATAACAGGCCACATGCCCAACATGGGTAGGTGGGTGCTTTGGGGCAGGGGGGACTCTGCACCTGGTCTGACAAGGGGACAAGGGCCTCTTCCTGACAATCCAGGGTGGTGGTTGTGGGGGTCTGCGGGCAGGGGGCCTATCGGAAACTGGAAGCCCCCTTTAACCAGGGGGCCCCCTGATCCCCCCCCCTTGTGAAGGAGTACACCTACCCATTCACTCAAAAAAAAAAAGCAGTGTACTGTAAATAAAAACAAGATACGGCTTTGACAAGTCCTTTATTAAAAAAAAAAAAAAGAATGTTCCCCCGTTGTAGCTCTGTGTCTTCTTCCTCCGGTGATGTGTTCTTCCTCTGGTCTTCTCGCTTCACTGCTGTTTACTCCTCCGCTGACCCGATCCCCTGCCAACACTGGCTCCCATTGTTGTGTCATCTCCGATGTCCGCCAGTTCTTATATAGCCATGGGGTGTGGTCATCCAGTGACGTCAACATGAGACCCCCTTTGTGATGTCACGAAATGTAATAAGGGCTGGAGTCTCATGGTGATGTCACCAGATGGTCACGCCCCATGGCTATATAAGAACCCACAGAGAATGGAGCTGGCACAACAAAAAGAGCCAGCATCGAAAGAGGACCGGGTCGGCAGTGGATAAGACAGCAGTGGCAGAAAAGACAGCAGCAAAGGGAGAAGACTGGAGGAAGAACACATCACCGGAGGAAGCACACCCCGCCGGAGGAAGAAGACACATTGGAGCTACGACAAGAGACATTCTTCATTTTAAATAAAGGACTTGTCAAAAACCGTCTCTTGTTTTATTTACACTACACTGCTTTTTTTAGGGTCAATGGGTACCCCATACTCATTCTCATGGTGGGGGGCGGGATCTGGGGGCCCCCCTATAAAAGGGGGCTTCCAGATTCCATAAAGCCCACTTCACGTAGACCTGCACAACCACTGTGATCCATGGATGATCAGTGTGCCGCTCAGGCTCGTGTGGTGATTTGGGAAGCGATGTGGATGGTGTATGTGTCCGCTGCTGCAGGAGTGCCGGCGAAGGAGTGGAGTTCGTCCCAGCTCCTGTGACCTCTGAAGAGAGGGGAAAAGGAATCCCCAATACCACACATCCATGCATGTGGTGTATAATAAAAGACAACCGCCGCACAGGGTTGTCGCAAAGAGGTCCTTGTCCTTATCAACAAGGGAACAAAGGTGCTTCAGAGTGGGGGGTGCAAAGCCCCCCCCCCCGCCCAAAGCACCTGCTTCCTCCATGTAGTGTGGTATGATCCAGTAGGGGGGGTGCTCGCTCGTCTCCCCCCTTTCCTGACCTGCCTGGCTGTAGGCTTGGAGAAGGGTCTGGTATGGATTTTGGAGGGGCCCCACAAATCTTTTTTTTTCTTTGGTGTGGGGATTTCCCCCTCAAAATCCATACCGAAGGGTCTTGTATGGTATTTTATTTTTTCATTTTGGCGTGGGGTTTTCTTTTTTTAAAGAACCTCAGAGCACAAGTCGCATGCCACAAAACGGATCATGATAATCCGACTTGGATGTGACTTCCATTCAAATCAACGCCCTGTGTGCATGAGGCCTAAAACTCAATGAAGATTGCAGGTCAGGACTGCTGCTAAGAAAAAAACATGAACTGTTGTCAGTACAAGAAAATACTTTTTCATCCATTTTAAGTGTGTGTGTGTATACCAATACTAGGTCTAGAGATTTAAACGATACATGTATACATTTTCTTTTCTTGGTGTTTTTGCAAAACAATTTAAGATGAACAGTGCCAGGCAATTAAAGATCACTTCAAAATCTGTTCTTTGACCTAAAATTCTTAGCAACCAAGCACTACAATGGCAGCGAGTTTCTTAATTTCAGGTCATGAGATCAAGAGCCATAGCACAACAAAAATGGCAGTGGTGGGATTGACAGGGTTAAGGGCAGAACACAGTAAAGAGTATACCAGCTGGAAAACAAGTTGCCTTAATTCTAAGACAAAGCTACCAGGCTAAGAATGAAAAATGAGAAAAAAACCTTGGATGCTCCTTCTATAGTTAAATGGATAAAGTCAATTTTGTAAAGAGCTTCAGAGATGTGTTTGATATATGGTAAAATAAAGATGGCAATTTTGTCAAGCCTGTAGAACATGAGCAAAATGGGAACCAATCAAGGAAAAGACAAGAGTTGGTCACTGGCATACATTGTATAGTAACAAATCAGCCCTGCAAAACTACATCACAATTATGAATGCAAGGAGAACAGAGGTTTGAGGAATGCTAGGAGTAAAAGCATCAGAGCAGGGAGAGGGGGTGTTACCATTTCTTACAATGAACTTACTACTATAAACAGCTACAGATATTGATGCAATGAATGCGAATGAAAACAGACAGACAAGGAAAATCGGATAGAAATGTAATTTTAAGCAGGAGAGAATGGAGGGATGACATACAGGAAAAAGTTGTATTTTTAAAGCTGATCTCAGATCAATACTTCCCCTACCAATAAATTGTATCAATTCTAATCAAACTCTAGCTAAACACCCATTTATATTTGTAAAAAAGCACACACAAAATCCCCATTTACTTACCCGGATCCATGATCACAGGAAACTCTGCCAGGAATTCTCTTTCTTCTGAACTACAGAAATGAAAGGTCCTTGTTTGGGTGCCCACTGCTGGTGAAGTGGGCACTTCTGATTGACTGTCCATTGCTGAGTCCACACAATGTCCCCTAACGCCAGCAAGGGCACTGCAGGAGATTATGGGACAGCAGGGAAAATTAGAAGAGGGAAAATCTGCTTTAGGGGTCTTTAAAAAACATAAATAAAAAGGGGAAATGGTGATGAATGGTAAAAGCAGGTCACAGTGTGGTCTTAGGGTTTTGCCTGAAGATGGGCTTTAAATGTATAGTCATAGAAAAGATGAGGGTAATTCACTGACTAGTAAGGGGAAGCAAAGGGTCTGGCATGTCAATGTGTCAAAGTAAAAACACTTTATAATGGCAATAGGTAGTGGCACCTGATAGGAGAAAGGCAGTTGCAGCCCTATAGGTGCACCTGCGCCAGACTATAGACAAACGATTTACATATTCTTAATGTATAATAAAATATCCATGTGGCCATATTAGGTTAATGATGCCATTTGCATCCCCTCCCCCCTTTTGGTATATGTTCAGCTACAGGGGGAAAATCTTCCGATCATAGCTCATTGACCCAGCGATTGCAGCTACCAAACTCTGACCAAACTCAAGCTCGTCGCTAAGCAACAAAGACTCTAATGTCGGATTTCAGTTGTTTTTTTACCAGCTTAGAAACACCTGCTGTAATTACTTTAGAGCAGGGGTCTGCAAACTATGGCCCTCCAGTTGTTCAGGAACTACAATTCCCATCATGCCTAGTCATTCCTGTCAGAGTTTTACAATGCCTCATGGGACGTGTAGTTCCTCAACAGCTGGAGGGCCGTAGTTTGGAGATCCTTATTTTAGAGTACTGACAGGTTACATCATCTCTGGAAAAAAAAGTTTCAGGATTCACGGATGTAATCTTTGTAAAATGAATGTATCCCTAATGCTTATGGATACAGAGATAAACAAGGGCTTGTTTTAAAGTGCTTTTACTGCTGGTTCAGAAAAGGTAAATGCTTTAGTGTGCATGATCTGGTTACAGGTTAACTTTAAAGCCTAAATCCAACTAAATTTTTTATATTTTTTTGTTTGGGGTAAAGCAGAAAAAAGTGTTGGAGCTTCAGTCAACTGGTGTGCTTCCATATACAGTATACATGCACAAACGTAAAAGAGATGTGGTTTGCAGAGATCCAGTTTGACAGTGTCCTGAAAAACTGCTCTTTTCCCTACTCTCAAAAGACAGGAAAAAAAAAAAAAGGTAATCTTGACACGAATGTGTTCTTGCAAGTCTGTCTATTTAGCTCATGCTCCCAGGGAATACTATAGATCTTCGAATTGGATGATAAATAGAGGCAGAGAGGAAAGCATATATTACATGATCCTGCTTCTGTTAGGGTATTCTGGGGATGCTGGAAGACAATAAATCAGTTTAACGTGTAATCTTCTGAAAACAAGGAGAATTTTGTCATCATATTCACTCACGGATATCAGTTACATCAATACAGATAACCTTGTGATGTAACCTTCAAGAGAAGCACTTACTCCACTGACATGTCACCTTGTCATTTAAACTGTTAAATTAAGTATCCCTGCTCAATTCAAAATGTTAAAAGAGAATCTTGTGCAATTCATCAGTTTGAAAGTTTATATAGAACAATGATTGTTTTTATAAATTATCAATTCTTTCTAAGATCTTCTCTTTGCCCAACAAAGTACCTGGGAGTGCCTTAGTGACTGGGAGTACCTTAGTGACTGGGACTACCTTTCTGACTGGGAGTACTGGGTGCTGAGAGTGACTGGGAAGTAATTGGGGTAGCTATAGCACCAGGGGATCTTGGAGTAGTGTAGATAACAAATAGCAGGTCTTTACTTTATTATCTCTATTAGAATATAGGGTAATAATCTCAGTCGACCGGATTGGTGATGTCACATCTTGCTCCATGTATGCGTTTCCTTGATGAGCCAATCGAGGGCGAATACTGCTGTGTGAGATGTGAGCAACTTGTTGCTCTGGAAGCCCAGATCCTGGATCTAGAAAACAAGGTGGCAACACTGTGCAGCATCAACAACCTGGAAAGGAGCTTGGACATTACCCAGCAGGTGCTGGTGGGGGGGGCAAGTGTAACGGGCGGTAGAGACATGGAGGCACAGGAGCCAGACGTAGGCAGCTGGCTGACAGACAGAAGGAGTGGTAGAGGGAAGAGTGTTAGGGAGGCCAGTCCTGAGATGGTACAGCCCCACAAAAATGGCAAATTGCATGATGTTTGGGATATAAGCTCAGGAGTGGCAGTGCTGGAGCAGGCACCCTCCCCTAGCTGCCAGGGGAGTTACTGCTCCGGTAAGGAGGGGGACAGAGATTCAGGAAATGTTAGACAGGTATTAATAGTAGGGACTCAGAAGGACAGAGGGCTGTCAAAAAGACCGTGGTCGTCCAACAGTATGTTGTTTACCAGGCACTCGGGTTTGGCACATCGTGGATCAGGTGGACATATTAGTGGGTGGGGCTGGGGAGGACCCAGCAGTCATGGTTCACCTAGGCACCAATGACAAAGTAAGAGGCAGGTGGAGATGCCTAAAAAATGATTTCAGGGAATTAGGGAAGAAATTGAGAAAGGCCTCCAAGGTGGTTTTCTCCAAAATACTACCTGTGCATTGAGCCACACCAGAGAGGCAGCGGGAGCTTAGGGAACTGAAAAAGTGGCTGAGGAACTTGTGTAGGAAGGAGGGGTTCGGGTCCCTTGAGAACTGGACTGACTTCTCAGTCGGTTACCAGCTCTTTAGTAAGCACGGGCCGCACCTTAATGGGGTTGGTACAGCTCTATTGGGAAGAAAGATGGCCACAAAGTTGGAGGGGCTTTCAACAAGGTGTTGGGGGGAGTGATGTGGGGGTTCAAGGGTAGTAAGTCAGCGGTGAGCAAAGGACAGAGGGTAATATGGGAGTCAGTAGTGATAATATAACCGGAACGTCAAATCCCGGGGTGAATGTGAACCCTAGAAACATTGAACATGGAGGAAAAATGGGAATGCTTAAAAAAAGGTATCACACAGTTTATTCCAATGGGACATAAATATAGAAGAGCCAAGGTCAAACCTAGGTGGCTAAACCGTAAAAAAAAAAAAAAAAAAATTCTTATTAGAGAAAAAAAATGGCCTTTAAGAAATATAAAGCAGGGGGCATAGCCAGCATTCCAACAATACAAGGAATGTAACAAGAAATGTAAGAACCAAATCAGGGCGGCTTAAAAAGTCTACGAGAGACACAGAGCAGAGGAGAGTTTAAAAAAATAAAAAAATCTCAAGGAATTCTTTACATATATTAACAGTAAAAAAAAAAAAGCGAGATCAGAACACATTGCTCACATAAAAAAAAAAACGAAGGGAAGATACTTACAGGTGACACAAAGAAGGCAACTGTACTAAATGCTTTCTTCTCCTCAGTTTTTACACAGGAAAAGGGGGGGTATACTGACCACGACAGTATTGTTAGTAACACATTACAGGGTGTACTGCTGTGGCTAACAGAGGCTGGAATCAAGGAAAGACTTAAGAAGTTTAACACAAACCACCAGTACCAGATGGCTTACACCCAAGAGTCCTCAAAGAACTCAGTCGGGTTATAGCTAGACGATTGTTCATAATCTTTGAGGACAGGATACTGACAGGAACTGTACCAGTTGACTGGAGAAAAGCAAATGTGGTACTGATATTTAAAAAAGGGGCAGAGACATATTCGGGGGAACTACAGGCCAGTCAGCTTGACATCAATTATAGGTAAATTATTTGAAGGGATGATAAGGGACTATATCCAAGAATTTGCTGAGGAAAACAGTATCAGTAGTAGTAATCAGCATGGGTTAACAAAGGGACGTTCTAACCAGACCAATCTGTTAACATTCTACGAGGAGGTGAGCTGCAATCTAGATAGGGGAGGCCTGTGGATGTGGTGTATCTGGATTTTGCAAAGGCGTTTCATACAGTTCCCCATAAACGCTTAATCTACAACCTAAGGTCTGCAGGAATTGACTAGAAGATTTGTTCTTGGATAGAAAACTGGTTACAGGGGCGCCTCCAAAGTGCGGTGATAAATAACGTACTCAGACTGGTCTGGAGTGATAAGTGGGGTACCCCAAGGTTCTGTCCTGAGACCAATTCTGTTTAATTTATTCATAAATGATATAGAGGATGGGATTAATAGCTCAATCTCAGTTTTTGCAGACAACACAAAAATAGGTAGGGCATTAACTTCACATCAGGATATAGAAGGCATAACGAATGCCCTGAACAAAATAACGGAGAGGGCAACTACATGGCAAATGAGGTTTAATGTGGAAAAATGTAAGGTAATACACTTGGGGGCTAAAAACAAACGCAAACTACTCACTAGGGGGGAACCTCAGGGGGAATCAAGAATGGATAAAGATCTGGGGGTCCTAGTGGAAGACAAACTGAGCAATAGCATGTAAAGTCAAGCTGCAGCTGCCAAAACTGGCAGAATATGACAATGCATAACAAAGTGGACATTCTCCAGAGATAAAACTAAAATCCTGCCACTTTACAAAACTCTGGTCAGGCCACAAGCCAGAAGATTGGATGATGACCCTAATTACGAGGAGTGATTACAAGTGCTACATTTATTCTCTCTGGAGAAGAGACACCTGGGAGGGGACATGATAGCAATTTACAAATACCTCAATAGTGATCCCAGCATAGGGAAAAAACGATTCAGTCTCAGGGAGTGTAAGAGGACACGTGACCACATAACTAGACTGGAGAAGCGGTTTAACCTTAAGCTGCGTAGGGTTTTTTTTTACCGTCATGGTGGAAAGAATGTGGAACTCTCTTCCACAATTGGTGGTATCACCCGGGAATATTGATACTTTTAAGACTTTTGGATGTGCATCTCAAAGAACACAATATACAGGAATATGGGAATGATTATCGTCACTGACACACACACACACACACACACACTTTGAACTGGATGGACTATTGTCTTTATTTAACCTTAACTACTATGTAACAATGTAACAAGCACATGTCACCATAAACGATGAGATATGATCTGAATTTCTGTTTCACACCATATACAATAGGTTATAGATTTGAGACAACTCAGAATAAAGCCTGGTACACACTACTGAATTACTATTCAAACTGCTGGGTTGAACGAAAAACACCTGGCAGCTCTGGTCGGAGCTGCTGTACTAACGTTCTGACGTTCGTACAGGGATCTCCCCCACTGAGGTGTTGTGCCCTGACAGGGGGACGGCCCTCCTGCCAGAACGCTCGGGCCAGCGCTCTCAGCATTGGCTGAGAGCTCTGATCGGAAGCTGGTCCGCTGCTGGTTTTCCTTCATGCACGTCCAACAGAAGCCAGCTAAAAGGCTGGCTGCCATAAACACAGGCCGAATGTCGGACGTTTTTGAACAAACCGGCCAATGTCGTCCAGCATTTGGCCTGTGTGTATGGGGGTTAACCCCTCAAATGGAGTCTGCACCTGCGGTGTTTTAAAGCTGGTGGTGTGCATTGCCCTAAGACAGCCTATTCACTTCTACAGGATGCCTAAAACACCCCAAAAAGTTTTGTAACACATTGCACCACTGGAAGTGCACACCATGGAATGTGCTGGCAAGATGTGTTAAATGCTATTAAGAATGAAGGGCATCACAGCAAACCATTGCAGAAGAAAACATGCACTGCAGTAACTCAAGCAGTAACATAGAGTCCGGTCCATATATATTTGGACACCGGCACAATTTTCATACTTTTGGCTCTGTATGCCACCAAAATAAAATTAAACAATCCAAATGAATTTGAAGTGCAGACTTTCAGCTTTAATTCAAGGGGTTCTAACATAAATATCAAGTAAAAATTTTAGTAACTGCAACACTTTTTTTATACCGTCCTCCCATTTTCGGGAGCTCAAATGTAATCGGACAAATTAATATAATCCTAAATAAAATGTTCATTTTTAATACTTTGTTGGGAATCCTTTACTGGCAATGACTGCCTGAAGTCTAGAACCTATGAAAATTACCAAAGACTGGGTTTTCTCCTGATGCTTTGCCAGGCTCTAACTGCAGCTGTCTTCAGTTGTTCTTTGTTTGTGGGTCTTTCTGCTTTTAGTTTTGCATTCAGCAAGTGAAATGCATGCTCAGTTGGGTTGAGATCAGGTGACTGCCTTGGCTATTGCAGAATATTCCACTTATTTTCCTTCAAAAGCTCCTGGGTTGCTCTTGCAGTGTGTTTTGGATCATTGTCCATTTGTACTGCCATCCAATCAACTTTGCTGCATTTGGCTGAATCTGAGCTGACAGTATATCTCTAAACACTGCAGAATTCATCTGGCTGCTTCTGTCTTCTGTCACATTATCAATAATAAACACCAATCACCCAGTGCCACTGGAAGCCATGCATGTCCCATGGCATCACATTGCCTCCGTCATGTTTTACAGATGATGTTGTGTGCTTTGGATTATGAACTGTTCCAAGCCTTTGACACTTTTTTCTTAATATCATTCTGATACAGATTAATCTTAGTTTCATCTGTCCAAAGAATGCTTTTCCAGAACTGGTCTGGCTATTTTAGATGTTTTTTGGCAAAGTCTAATCTGGCTTTTCTGTTCTTCAGGCTTATGAAGGGCACCTTGTGCTGGACCCTCTATATTTGCGCTCATGAAGTCTTCTCTTGATCGTAGACTTTGACAATGATACACCTACCTTCTGGAGAGTGTCCTTCACTTGTCTGGATGTTGTGAATGGGTTTTTCGTTAGAGAGGATCCTGCGATCATCCACCACATTTGTCTTCTGTGGATGTCCAGGCCATTTTATGTTGCTGAGCTCACCAGTGTATTCATCTTTCCTCTGAATGAACCAAACTGTTGATTTAACCACTCCTAATGTTTCTGCTGGTTTTTAACCACTTTGCCACTGCTCACTAGAGCTCTACTGCGGCAAAGTGGTTCGTTATCGTCTGGCGACGTAGACCTACGTCGCCAGACACTCCCCTTTCTCGGCGGCGCGTGCGTGCCGCCAGAGGCTCGCTCCCGCTGGATTCAGTCACAGCGGGAGTCGGCCAGGGGAGCCGCTGCTCTTCCCAGATCGTCGGGGAATCAAGTCTGTTTACACAAGCTGGCGGATCTCCTGAACCTGCGATCTGTCCTTGTGTCACTCAGTCACCTCCCCCCACACGTCAGTAAGCACCAGGCATACATTAACCCCTCCCTATCCAATAAAATTAACCCCTTCCCTGCCAGTGTCATTTTTACAGTAACAGTGCATATGTATAGCACTGATTACTGTAGTAATGTCACTGGTACCCCCAAAAGTGTCAAAAATGTCAGTCAAGGGTCCGATCTGTGCGCCGCAATGTCGCAGTCCCGCCAAAAAAAAAAAATTGCAGATCGCCGCCGTTACTCGTTAAAAAAAAAAAAAACAACAAAACTTACAGAAATCTTTCCCTTAGTTAGTAAACGCAATAACTTTTGCGCAAACCAATCAAAATAAGCTTATTGTGATTTTTTTTTTACCAAACATAGGTAGCAGAGAACAAATTGGCCAAAAATTTAAAAAAATTTAGATTTTTACATTTTTTGGGGGGAATTTCATATAAAAAAATGTGAAAATAGTTATTTTTTCAAAATTTATGCTATTTCTTTGTTTATAGCGCAAAAAGTAAAAATCGCACAGGTGATCAAATATCACCAAAAGAAAGCTCTGTTTGTGGGGAAAAAAAGGACGTAAATTTTGTTTGGGTACGGCATTGCATGACCGTGCAATTGTCAGTTAAAGTTGCACAGTGCCGAATCACAAAAAGTGGCCCAGACGTAAGACAGCAAAATCCTCCGGTGGTAAAATGGTTAAAGCCTTACAATGGCCTGTTTCACTTGCATGGACAGCTCCTTTGAATGCATAATGTAGGTTCACAGCAACAGATTCCAAATGCAAATACTACACTTAGAATCAACTTCAGACCTTTTACCTGCCTAATCGATGAAGAAAAAACAAAGGGGTAGCCCATACCTGGCCATGAAACAGCTTTTGATGCAATTATCCAATTACTTTTAGCCCCTTGAAAAAGGGGGGTGGCTATTCGTAAGAGCTGTCATTCCTAAACCCTTCAGTTTGGATGTATGTACCCTCAAATTAAACCCAAGAGTGTGCACTTTCAGCCCATATCCTTTATATAACTATAGCTTGAATATGTTTTAGTAAATACCTAAGCAAAGCTAAAATTGTGCCTGTGTCCAAATCTGGACCTAACTGTACATGTCACAAAGAACAAATTGTCTGAACCCAGCCTAACAAATAAAGGCTGTTTTTCAGGAACAAATGGCTATGAAATATATATTTATCAACCCCCATGCAAAAACTGATAGCTCTAAACCAAAAAATAAATAAATAAAAACAATAAAAAGGGAACAAAAGCTTAAGCTTTATCAAGGTGCTTACTGGAGAATTTGGATTCTGGCCCATTAGGTTAGGCTCCAGTGATATCACAAAGCCTTTTTACAGCCTCCTGGGATTCCTGATTTCATGTGACTGTATTCCTGCCACTGTGCAGCAACTGTTCATTTTTGTAAAATTTGAAGTCTATGGCAAGCAACTTTTACTATTTATTACCCTTTTTTTTTTCTTAAAGCTAGTGTTTTGCATGAAAGGGTACTAACAAGGACTTTAATTTTTTTCCCCCTCATGACAGGTCTACTTTAAAGCAAAAAAAAATAAATAAATAAATAAAATTCTTACCCCAGCACTTGCAGTTTACAACTCTTAATGTTCTGGCTTCTATGCTCTCCGTGCTGCTTCACTAATTTCCTGGTCTTCACAGGAAACCATTAAGGAACAGTGGACAGTGCGGTCTCCATTCAGCCCAAAGTGTCAATATTTTGTGTGGCCTCTTATTTTTCAGCACTGCCTTAACCCTCTTGGGCATGGAGTTCACCAGAGCTTCACAGTTTTCCACTGGAGTCCTCTTCCACTCCTCCATGATGACATCACGGAGCTGGTGGATGTTCGAGACCTTGCGCTCCTCCACCTTCCATATGAGGTAGTAGGTGGAAGTAGTGAGTGTGCAGCTTGTATAACAGTGTAAATTTACTGTACCATCAAAATAACTCACAGCCATTAATGTCTACACCGCTGGCAACAAAAGTGAATACACCTTAAGTGAAAATCTCCAAATTGGGCCCAATTAGCCACTCCCTCCCCCTGGTGTCCAGTGACTAGTTAGTGTTACAAGGCCTCAGGTGTGAATGGGGAGCAAGTGTGTTAAATTTGGCATTATCACTTTCTCATACTGGTCACTGGAAGTTCAAAATGGCACCTCATGGCAAAGAATTGTCTGAGGATCTGAAAAAAGAATTGTTGTTCCACAAAAAGATGGCCTCGGCTATAGGAAGATTGCCAAGGCCCAAAAACTGAGCTGCAGCATGGTGGCCAAGACCATACAGTGGTTTACCATAACAGGTTCCATTCAGAACAGGCCTCTCCATGGTCGACCAAAGAAGTTGAGTGCACGTGCTCAGCATCATATCCAGAGGTTGTAGAGGTGGGGGGTCAGCCTGTCAGTGCTCAGACCATACGCCGCACACTGCATCAAATTGGTCTGCATGGCTGTCGTCCCAGAAGGAAGCCTCTTTTAAAGATGATGTACAAGAAAGCTCACAAGCAGACTAAGGACATGGATTACTGGAGCCATGTCCTGTGGTCTGATGAAACCAAGATAAACTTATTTGGTTCAGATGGTGTCAAGCATGTGTAGCGGCAACCAGGTGAGGAGTACAAAGACAAGTGTCTTGCCTAGAGTCAAGCATGGTGGTGGGAGTGTCATGTTCTGAGGCTGCATGAGTGCTGTCGGAACTGGGGAGCTACAGTTCATTGAGGGAACCATGAATGCCAACATGTACTCTGACATACTGAAGCAGAGCATGATCCCTTCCATTTGGAGATTGGGCCGCAGGGCAGTATTCCAACATGACAACGATAATAACCCCAAAAACGCCTCCAAGACAACTACTGCCTTGCTAAAGAAGCTGAGGGTAAAGGTGATAAACTGGTCAAGCATGTCTCCAGACCTAAACCCTATTGAGCATCTGTGGGGCATCCGCCAATGGAAGGTGGAGAAGCGCAAGGTCTCTAACATCCACCAGCTCTGTGATGTCCTCATGGAGGAGTGGAAGAGGACTCCAGTGGCAACCTGTGAAGCTCTGGTGACCTTCATACCAAAAAGATTTAAGGCAGTGCTGGAAAATAATGGTGGCCACACAAAATATCAACACTTTGGGCTCAATTTGAACATTTTGACTTAGGGGTGTGTGCACTTTTGTTGTCAGCAGTTTAAACATTAATGGCTGTGTGTTGAGTTATTTTGAGGGGACAGCAAATTTACACTGTTATACAAGCTGTACACTCACTACTTTACATTGTAGCAAAGTGTAATTTCTTCAGTGTTGTCACACGAAAAGATAATAAAATATTTACAAAAATGTGAAGGGTGTACTCACCTTTGTGAGATACTGTATATGTAAATTAAAATGTATACATTTTTTAATTTCTTTGGCGGTATTTGTTACCCTAACAAATTTAGACTTCAGAGTTCAGACTTTAGGGATGAAGGCACTATTTGCCAGAACTTAGCAGCTATCTGTACTATTACTTTGTAAGAAAGTGTCATTTCTTCAGTGTTGTCACATGAAAAGGTATAATAAACTATTTACAAAAATGTGAGGAGTGTACCTACGTTTGTGAGATACTGTAAATCTTTCTTCCAACTGTTTTATTGCAACTTCCATATACAAACTAAGCTACTGGCTATGCTCTCTGTTCCTAATCTGCCTTACAACTATTAGCTACATTAGCTACATTGTATGTATGGAATGGGATATGGAATGTCGTAAGGCACATATTTGTCAGTCTGAAATTAAGTCTGTAGAGGAGCAGGTCAGGAACGTTCGCTATAAAGATAGGGCAAACAGGAAGCAAAAGGACATATCAGGTTAGCAGACATAGGGGTTGATTTATTAAAACTACAGAGTGCAAAATCTGGTGCAGCTGTGCATGGTAGCCAATTAGCTTCTTAACTACAGCTTGTTCAATTAGGCTTTGACAAAAAAAAATCCTGGAAGCCATTGGTTTCTAAGCAGAGCTGCTATCCAGATTGTGCACACGACAATTTTAGTAAATCAACCCCATAGTCTTACAAGTTTAGGTCCAGAGACACAAGTGAGGAATACAGCAAATACAGGACATATTAATACATAATATTCCAGCAGCAGGTCTGGATACAGGACCACAGGGGACTGGATTAAAAGGGTTTTGCCATTCAGAATTATCAGTATCAAACTATTTACAGGACAGTCAGATAATGCAATAGCAGTCATAACAGCAAAAATAATCTATAAATGAAAGCTTTCATAACAGAAATAAAATATACTAGTTGTCTGGCTGGTATGGTGACCCACTGGCTTCAAAACATTCTGAGCCACTGACCTGGAACAAACTTGCAAATCAGAAAAGTCAGAGTGAAGTCAAACAAGGACTGAAGGAGAGAGCGCACATCTGCCCTAGTGAGATACAGTTTATTAAAACACATATTAAGAACTCTCAAAGGTTTCACTCACATTTCGATGTACAGGTGAATCTTATCAATTAGAATATCATCAAAAAGTTAATTTCAGTAATTCAATTCAAAAAGTGAAACTCGTATATTTTATATAGATGCGTTACACACAGAGTGATATATTTCAAGCATTTCTTTCCTTTAATTTTGATAATTATGGCTTACAGCTAGTGAAAACCCAAAATTCAGTATTTCAGAAAATTAGAATACTACATAAGACCAATACCAAGCATGAAGTGCTCTGAAATTTCCTGATAGAGGGCTGTGCTAACCTTGGACTTGAACACTAGCAGATGACATGGCTCTCTAAATCATCACTGACAGTGGAAAAATAAGATTTTTGTAAGATCTTACCGTAAAATCTTTTTCTCTGATGTCCATCGACAGACGCAGCCTCATTGCCATGAGCTGAGTGGTTTATGCTCCTCCCATCAGGAGTAGTCTAGGCAGGAACATTTTAACACACACACCCAGGGGGTTGTCCCTCCAGGCATAAACCCCCACTGCACAACCCAGCACATCAGTTTAGTTTAAAAGCATTAAAGACAACAGAACCAACCCCAAACAGAGGGACGGGTGCTGCGTCTGTCCCAAAGCAGTATAGGCATGGGGGGGGGGACGCAACCAGACAAACGTCAACTACAAAAGGCTAAACGTAGCCAACCAGACAACATGGAGCTCATCCAGGTAAAAGACCCAGAAGTACAAACAAACATTCTCTTATGAAACAGCAGCCTGCAAAACCTTGCAGCCAAAAGAGGCATCCGAAGAAGCCAACAAATCCACCTTGTAAAAATTGGTAAAGGTGTGCACAGATGACCAAGTCACTGCCTTACAAATTTGTACAACAGAGGCCTGATGGCGAAAAGCCCAAAAGGCACTCAGCGCTCTAGTACAATGTGCCCTCACAGGGAAAGGAGGAACCGGACCCTTCATCGAATAAGCCTGAACAACCGTCTGCCTGATCCATCTCAAAATGGTCACAGCGGACACAGCCAAACCTTTGTGAGGACCATCCTGAAGGACAAAGAGAGAGTCCCACTTCCTGAAGGACTCAGTAACCCTCAGATAAACCCTTATCGCCTGAACCACATCCAGAAAGTTAAAAGCATCTTCCTTGTGATGTTTAGGCTTAGGACATAAGGAAGGCAACACAAGGTCTTCATTCAGGTGTAATTCCAACACCAACTTAGAAAGAAAGGACAGATTAGGTCGAAGGACCACTTTATCCCTGTGGATCACCAAATAAGGCGAACGACAGGACAACGCTGCCAACTCAGAGACTCTGTGGGCAGAAGTGATAGCCACTAGGAAGGCAACCTTCTGTGACAAAGAAAGCAGAGGAATCTCTCAAATATTCTCAAAAGGAGGCTGAAGAACAGACAAAACCAGATTAAGATCCCACGGCGGTAACAGAGATATCCTCAGAGGGGCCAGATGACGTACCCCCTGAACGAAGGTGCTTATCAAACTACGAGTAGCCAACGGACGTTGGAAGTAAATAGCCAAGGCCGAAACCTGGTCCTTGATAATACCCAACTCCAAGCGCTGCTTAACCCCTTTTTGTTAAAAGGCCAAAACCCTAGCTATAGAAAACAAGCGAGGGTGCAGCAATTCACACCAAGAAATGTAAGATTTCCATGTATGATGATAGATCTTCCTATATGTCGACTTCCTGGCCTTCAAAAGGATAAGATCACCAAAACAGAAAGACCTCTATCCCTCAACACCTCTGCAGATAGGATCAGGTGTGCCGAGGACCAGCGGAGTTGAGAGGGGTCCAGTTTCAGGAAAGCATTCCCAGTTCGTGAGTACTGCAAACTGCCCCCTGTGCGCCTGCCTAAAGAGAGAGGGGACCACTCCAGTGAAGGTCATGGGGATCCAGGAGCTAGCTAGCCGGTGCAGAAGTAAAAGTAAAGGAGGTGCCATGGGTCTCCCATCAGGGATGGGGGTGCTGTCAGGGGGTGCTGTTGACCCTGAAGAGAAGCAGAGAGGGTGCCAGTGTGTGGACCCTGAAGTGCAGAGAGGGTGCCTAGTGAGAGGACCCTGAAGTCCAGAGAGGGTGCCTAGTGAGAGGACCCTGGAGTGTAGAGGGGGTGCCTAGTGAGTGGACCCTGAAGGTAGAGGGGGTGCCTAGTGAGAGGACCCTGAAGTACAAAGGGGGTGCTAGTGGTTGGGCCCTGAAGTGTTAAAGTGTACAGCGTGCAGTGTTCAGCGTACAGTGTTGAGAGTTGCAACAGCACCAGCAGTTACAGGAGCTACCATAGTCAGGAAGGACTGGAGGGAGCTTGATGCAGGACTTTTGAGCTAACCAGAGCGTCAGGAGTCAAGTCTAAGCACAGTCCAGGACTTTTGAGCTGATCAGAGTGTCAGAAGTCAAGTTCAAGTACAGTCCAGCAAGTCAGTGTTTTTCATGTGCCAGCAAGCGTTGGTCGGCATCCAGCTGGCGTCAAGACATTTTTTCCACAGTGTCCCATTTGTACCTAGTTGAGCCAGAGGAGTATCCCACTCATTCCCTTCTACCATCCCCTATATCAAATAAACAAAACAAACCAAAGATGCCAGAATGGTCATTGTCTCCAATCTCACACTTGGGTATTCCGCTTAAATGGGCTAAAGGTGTCACTGGTAACCATGGCAGACCCACATCAGGCCCAATGCCTGGAAAACCTGCTACATAAAAAAATCACAAAATAATAAAAATTCACTTGTATATTAAAAAAGAATAGCGCGCAAATGCAAAAGAAATTACTACCAAATCTGAAGACAATCCATAAATAAAAATGGGGATTTGGTCCCACCATATGGCCATATCGTGCTCAAGCCCACTACTGCGTCAAAGTACCCCATTATCAGTGGGTCCTACACTATCCATGAAAAAGAGATGAATCCAGCCTTTCTAACCCTTGGAGATAATACTCCTTGCTGGGAAAGATGTGCAAATGCACTACATGGGACTCCTCCTATATCCACTTGATGGTGGACACTGATTGAGTACAGGTGTGTGTGGGGGGGTGGGGAGGGTTGCTCAACCTCAATAGTCTGGACAGACCGAATACATAATAAACAGGCAAAAAATTTGGGGGAGCATACCCATGTATTTCTAAAGCTGCTGCAGCTATGAACCAAAAGACATGCAGCAGCTTTAGAAATACATGGGTATGCTCCCCCAAATTTTTTGCCTGTTTATTATGTATTCGGTCTGACCAGACTATCGAGGTTGAGCAACCCTCCCCACCCCCCCACACACACCTGTACTCAATCAGTGTCCACCATCAAGTGGATATAGGAGGAGTCCCCTGTAGTGCATTTGCACATCTTTCCCAGCAAGGAGTATTATCTCCAAGGGTTAGAGAGGCTGGATTCATCTCTTTTTCATGGATAGTGTAGGACCCACTGATAATGGGGTACTTTGACGCAGTAGTGGGCTTGAGCACGATATGGCCATATGGTGGGACCAAATCCCCATTTTTATTTATGGATTGTCTTCAGATTTGGTAGTAATTTCTTTTGCATTTGCGCGCTATTCTTTTTTAATATACATGTCTTTTGGTTCATAGCTGCAGCAGCTTTAGAAATACATGGGTATGCTCCCCCAAATTTTTTGCCTGTTTAATAAAAATTCACTATTTACAGCCAAGACCAAAGTCCCAGAAGGGAGCTAGGTCCGATTCCTAAAACTAGGCAGAAACAAACTACAATCTGAAGCAGAGTGTGTGGGGTTATGCCTGCAGGGACAGCCCCCATGGGCTTGGAAAAAGTTTTTTTCTGCCTAGTGCCTATTCCTGATTCGAGGAACATAACCCAATGGTAATGAAGATATGGAAGTGCGTCTGTCGATGAACGATAGAGAAATCCCATTTTCTCTTTTGTTCATCGACGGACACATCGCTCCAACAATAAATCATAACTACTGGGACGTCCAAATTGCCAAAAGGAAAATGAGGGGTGGGGAAAAAAACCCATGGCTAAACATAAGTGCCCTTAACTAGGGCACAGGAGGCCCATCTGAACAATTAAAGTTTAAAAAAAAAAAAAAAACCCTCAAGAGGGAACAGCCCCTTCTAAACAGCAGCCTGCAAAACTTTGCGGACAAAAGAAGCATTCGCAAATGCCAAAGTATCTACCTTACAGAATTTTGTGAAAGTATGCACCGACGATCAAGTGGAAACCTTGCAAACTTGCGATATTGATGCCCGATGACGGAAGGCCAAAGAGGCACTCAGCGCTTGAGTAGAATGCACCTTGAAAGGAAAAGGTGGAACCTGACTTTTAATGGAATATACCTGAGTCACTACCCCTGTCTGATCTATCTGGAGATGGTAGCCGAAGCTGCCAGCCCTTTTATTGATCCATCCATAACCAGAAAAAGGCGAGTCTGACCTTCAAAAGGACTCAGTAGCTGCCAGATACATCCGAATCGCACAGACCACATCCAAGGTATGCAAAGAAAATTCCATGGGATGAGCCGGCTTGGCACACAAGGGAACACAATGTCCTCATTCAAATGAAGACAGACAACTTTGGGCAGGAATGATGGACAGGGACGAAGAACCACTTTATCCCTATTGACCACCAAACAGGGACTGCGACAGGATAATGCGTCCAATTCCGGTACCCTGGGGGCCAAGGTAATAGCTACCAACAATGTCACCTGGGATAATGTATACAAGGGAATCGTCCGAATATTCTCAAATTGAGGTTTCTAGAGAACCCAAAGCACTAAATTTAAATCCCATGGCGGCAAAAGAGACCATACAGGTGGAGCCACATGTTGAACCCCCTGAATGAAGGTACGAACTAAAGAGTGTGTGGCTAGGGGTTGCTGAAAGAAGATTACAAAAGCAGACACCTAGCCCTTGATGGTACTCAAGGCCAACTTCTGATCAACGCCCCGTTGAAGAAAGGTTACGATCTGAGCCACAGAAAGGAATCGAGGATGAGCGCCAATCGACTCACACCAATAAATATACGCTTTTCACGTACAATGGTATATCTTGCTGGAAGACGACTTCCTTGCCTTCACCATAGTAGGGATCATCGATCCAGACAAACCTCCATCCCTCAGTACCTGGCTTTCAATAGCTAAGCCATTAAAATGAGCGACTGTAAAGCAGGATGGCAGATTAGCCCTTGGGACAACTGGTCTTCTCTGAGTCGAAGCCCCCAAGGGACTTTAACAGCCACCAGGATGATTGGAAGATCCTCGCTCTTGATTCCTCGCAGGAACTGCAGAAGAAGCCTGAGCTAAAGAGGGATGATACTGGCCTTATCGTGGCCCTTTGACGTGATCTCGCCATGAACTTCGGTATCCTCCTGCGGAGCTGAACCTGCTAAAGGAGCTGCATGTAGGTCTGTGCAAACAGAACTGTCTTGAAGGTGGATACCACCAGACTCAGAACCTGTATGCAAATCGGGAGAGCGAAATATCTGTGTGACAGCAGCCGGTAAATCATGGTCTGTGGTTCCTGAAATTTGTCCAGAACAAGGACCACCCTGGTCAGAATTAAATCAGACCTAGGTAACTCAATTCCCTGGAAAGGGATAGGGGGGACCTTAGGGAGTTTGGACATTACCTGAACCTTTGCAGGAATTAAATCGACACAAGGAGACTCAGGACCTAAAAAACCTGAAATGAACAAACTTTGCCCCCTTCCTGGGTACCCCCAAAACATTTTGCCGATCTCCTTGACGCTCTCAAAGGTCCACGGGTCCGGAAACCAGTGAGGATGTCCACCCAACCAAATTATAGGTGAGGGCAGACCTTCATGCTTAAGGGATCTTGTCTGCTGGTCCGGAGAAGCTAGCTCTAGGCTTATCAAACCAAGGTTGTTTGGAACCTCCCGGGAAAGATTTATTTCCCTTATTCTCCATCCCAGAAGCACAAAATAATTCTCTATGGGCTGAGAAGGAGGGCCACTGTCTGTGACAAGGTTCATTTCCTTTCCTTGACTGTGGCAAGAAGGTACTCCCCCCCCCCCGTGAT
This sequence comes from Pelophylax lessonae, assembly GCF_965119305.1. Classification (NCBI taxonomy): domain Eukaryota; kingdom Metazoa; phylum Chordata; class Amphibia; order Anura; family Ranidae; genus Pelophylax; species Pelophylax lessonae. The sequence goes on from NC_138771.1 coordinate 352,239,591, forward strand.
TCCCTTAATGATGTCATCCAGGGTAGTACCAAGTAGGCGAATCCCTTGAAAGGGCAGATCAATGAGAGCTTTCTTAAGGCCCGTACACACGATTGGAAATTCGGCCGTGAATTTTCGCCGACGACCGATCTGCCGATTTTCGGCTTGTTAGTATGGTGCTCTCGACAACTGACTCCAACTTTTCAGCCGAAAAAATCCTGGTGTGCAGGCTATAAAATTTTTGTCCTCCGTCAAAACACGTCCGATTTTCGTGCAGTCAGTACAGATTTCGATGGGGAAAAATCTTATGAGCAAGACTAGGCATGCTCAGACATGAAAGAACACAAAGAAAGCAATCCAACACATGACATCACTTCTGAAGTAGAATTCTGTTGTGCGGTAAAATTTGTGTGCAGTCTAGAGCACATTCCAACCAACAGACACGGTCGGCGGAAATTCGTTGTGTGTGTACGAGGCTTTAGAGGCTTGGTCTGCGGACCAATTCTTAAACCACAGCAAGCGCCTAATCACCACCACTGAAACAAAATTTGGAGAGCACAGGAGCTGTATCCAAAGCTGTATCACACAAACTGCAGCCCATGGACCAATTGGTCAGCTAAATCAACATAAGCAGCGGGACCTGCTCAATCCCCAGGCCCTGGCGCAAAAGCTTGGCCCATTCAGTTAGGGTCTGAGACACCAGGGCTGAGGCAAAGACTGGCCGCAATGTCGAACCAGCCATAGTAAACTTGCTGCATGCCACAGCCACCGCTTTCCTGTCACCCGGGACCTTAAAGGACGGGGATACCTCTACTGGGATAATGGTTGCTTTATTCAACCTGAAAACAGGAGGGTCCACCACTGGTGAACTAGTCCACTGTTTTAAAAGTGACTCCTCAAAAGGGTAACATACAGCAAAACGTTTGGGGACCACAAAGGGTAATTTTGGTTGTTTCCATCCCTTACAGGAAAGCCTGTCAAAATAAGGCACATAAGGAAACACTTTTGGAGTACGAGGTGGCTTATGCGTACCAAACGACACATCCATGTCCGTGCAAACAAGCCACATCCTCCATTTTTAAAGTCTCACGTGTGTCTAACTTGCTTTTTCATTCGCTTCTGCGACCATGGAAGAATCATCCTCACTATTGGATGGATCTGGGGGGTGTGATATTAAGCCCCCCTGGATGGGCCGCATCTGGCTCAGAATCAGATGAGACAGACTGAGCAGGGCAAGGCGGGGGACGTTTCCACCTGGGCCTCTGCCCATGCACCACTTCCACCTGGGACACTAAGGACTGCAGGACCGCCATCAGTGCAAACATGGGAAGCTGGAGTTTCAAGGGACCGGCCACCTCTATGAGGGGGTCAGTGGGGGAGATGTGACCCTGAGGCTCCATAAGCTAAGCTTCCTTTATAAAAACAATCTTTTGGCATTACTAAAGGATCCCCTCAAGGCTCAGGGTACCTATCAGCAGAGAGAGAGATAACAGGGACCCCCAAGGACTCGAGAATTTGAACCCAGCATCATCATGGATGCCATCCCCATTCATATGTCCCGGGCATAGGAAGAGGAGACTGAGGAAGAGGAGCAGCTTCGGCATCCCCACGAGGCTTGGGTCATCTCCAGTGTCTCCCGGACTAAGGGAAAATGGCCCTGTGACATCATCGGGCTACACAAACATGGTATGCCAACCGGAGACCAGCCAGACTAAGGGAAAATGGTCCCAGTGACATCGGACTACACAAACATGGCTGCCAACCAGAGACCACCCAGACTAAGTTAAAATAGCTGCCATCAGCTACAGATTCTGAAGCATGCTTGCCAGGACCTTCCCTATGCCCTCTGCAATGCTGCACCCTCTTCAAGGGGACTCCCCCTTGAAGGTACGACACGTTGAGGGGAGACTCTATTGCGCACTCTGCACTATTCCCACACTGCAAAAAGTAGGGCATGCACCTAGGGGTTCTGCTCACTGGGACCCTCCGGACTAACAGGGCAGAATGCACACTATTCCAGGACCCTTACAGAGTAGGGATAGGGGGGGGAGACCCCAGGGGTCTCTGCTGCATTTTCTTCCCTCGGACCCCCACCAGACTTTAGGTCCAGACAGGGGGGAATGGGAGTGGGGGAAGCCCTGCTCAGTGAAGGATTTAAGGATGGGAGGAGGGAACCTGCAGGTTACCCGCGTCCACCCCAAAAAAACAACCAAAAAAGGAGAGGGGGGGGACTGTACTTACCCTTCCATGGTGTTGGTAATGCTCCAGACAGAACTCCTTGCCCCAAAATAGGGGAGCTGTCTGCCAAGGGACTGCTTCAACTCAGACCCAAGCCTGGTCGTATGCGACCCTGGGAGACGTTTAACTCCCGGGCCAGCCTCAGTATGTGAGGCTATGTTGCGGCCGACCTAGCACGTAGCTGCTGTATGCACACACATGCTGGCCAGACTGGGATAACCACTGGATCTAGATTGCCCAGCCCGGCAGTTGATTGTAGATTTCCGGAGAGAAAAAACAAAAAAGATGTAAGGAAGGAGAAAAAAACAAATTGCAAGGACCAGAGATCCCAGCCGGGAGCCTAGGTCCTTACTCTTGACTAGACAGATTAAAAATGATTACCTAGGACAGAGAGGGGGATTATATACCAAGATGAGGATGGCCCATTGGCATAGCCAGGTGTTTTTGTTCTGCCTAGTCCTACTGCTGGAGGAGGCAATATAAACCAGTAACTATGATTTATGAAGAGCTGCGTACGTCGATGAACGAAAGAGAAAAGTCACAGCTGAGAATCAAAATTAAACTACTGTAAATCAGAGAGGGGTCCAAAATGGATCTTCCTGGCTTACTAATGTAATATAAGACATCTTGTGGTACCTGTCAAATTGCATGACAAGTTGCTCCGGTGTGAACGGGGGTTAAAACTTGAATAATTAGTTTTCGTTCAGCTTAAGTTCATCCTGTGACAGCTTGATACATGCCTCCCAACAAAAGGTAAGAAAAGTCAGAATGAGTAACCCAATGCCATCTTATGGACAGTGACAGCCTGCTACAGACAGTGAAGGTCTGAACACAACTCTCAACAGTCTGTATCACAAGAAACAAGACAAAATTATAAACTGCAAGCAAAAATATTTTGTTGCTTTTAAAAGGTTTGGAAAATAAAAAAAGTACACTTTTGCTAGTTGCTAATGACTTTATCATCCTTGCGCAACAGTTTTTATAGTACATGCTCAAGATTTTTACAGTATATGCCCAAGGGACTATAACAGATGAATGCTGAAAATTTACAATGGAAAATGATTTAGCATGGTAGGAAATTTTGAGGAGCTTCCTCATGGCAAGGAAAACCTGATCTACTGCTCAAATACTTCAGCATTTTTGAAAGTTATACAGAATACTGGGAAAATTAGATTGCTAAACATGTTTTAGATAGTTTTGTGAAAAGATAAAGCAAAATCCTTATAATACTGACTTTACCACGATCTCTCGCTTCCGTTCAGCCATGCCATGGCAGTGCTATGATGCTTATATTATGTCTTTGAGTTGCCTTTAGATTTCAGGTCCTCAACATCCCCAAAAAAAAACTCCTGAAATGCTACTGTGGAAATACCAGGATCCATCCAAAACCTACAAATGGGCTCAGGCTAATCTTCACCGACCCCTCCCCAAATTCTGATGAAAGATTAGGAGAAGAGCCAAAAGGACATTGCCAAGACAATCTGGATAATGAAGGCTATAGGAGGACTACAGTGAACAGTTACACTGAAGCCTTCAAGGAGAATGAGTCCTCAGAGGCTTTCAATTAAATACGCAGTTTTAGTGTTATTGATAATACTATCAAAATTTTGGAAGGTATAGTTGAAATTTCATTAACAATAGCCAACAGTGATTTAACTTTGCTGATTGCACTGTACACTGTTGCTTATTGCCTCTCAGCTAATGTACGCCAACACTACACATTGATCTGCTGATGCACCAAAATGAACTCTAAGCCATGCCTGCATTGATTAATAGAAGATGTATCAGTCTTAAAATGAAAGTTCATGATTCACTTAATCAATAATGAACTTTTAGGCTGATGTCACTGCATGCACCAATACTTCTGACTGCAAACCCTTGAAAACATCTATAAGCCTCTTGGCAGCCTGCATGCATAAACAACCCATCTTAAGAATACTCTTGGCCTAATTACATGTTTGATATCTCTTTCTTGTATTTTATTCTGTCAAATCACTTTGTCCTTGTGGTTTCTACTAATCTAGTCAATGTAATCTGGTCCTTTATGGTTTGGCCTTATGCCCAGTCCATCCAGTTTGTAGAGGTAAATTGCCAGAATTACAGATTTCGCAGTATTATTCAATTTATACTATGAATTTATAGATTACTCCTGGGCAATAATGTACCCCTGCATACTTAAAGAGCACCTGTTACACAAGTTCAATTTATGAGCTTATTTAGTAATTATAGGAACAAGATATTTATTTGTTGTCTAATTCATTCAAGATGCTCCTCAGTGTGAAAACTCCACTGCGTGTAAAAGCGGAATGTCTTTAAACATTGTAGTGCAGTAGGCAATGTATATTAAGCAGTCAGAAATTTCACCCACACTTCACTAAATTGTATCAGGAGTTTTCAAAGTTTTAAAGTTACGTTGCAGGCCAAAATGAGGAACTGAGTCTTTCCTCCATTTTTAGGACCAAATAATTGTTTGATGAGGAAAGAAATGTCTAACTTATCTGGTTGATACACATGAAAACCTTTGGTTGCTAGTAGCTCTTGAATAATCCAACACATCACAAGAGAACATGTTAAAGCTGAGCTCAAATCAAATATAAAAAAGACACAAAGGATTAAGCTCTGTAATCATTAATAAATCACTAAAAGTAATTTTTAATGCAAGCAGTAAAAGGACTTGAATTTGACCTGGTATCAGTATAAAGCAGTACAATGAATCAATCAGTTAATGTGCCAGCAAGAAGCAAGAGACATCACAGTCAAACATTACTACTATCTTAAAGAAGGGAAAAAGATGCTCCCAGTCCCCTATAGTGAATACAGAGGTGAATTACCAGGGTGCGTGCCTACTGGAGGTAAATGATAATATAGATGAGTTAAACATACTTAATATATTAGAGGAGTTTTATATGAAGGCCTGGACATGTGACCCAGGTGAGATGCTTTCAGACTCTTTTTGCAACTCGTTTATACACACAGCTTCCCAACCAAAGTCTCTTTTTTTTATCCCCACAATGACAAAAGTGATTATATTAAAACCTTTTACTCCATGGTATATGCCGACATTGTAAAACTGTGCAAACCCCCCCAAAATACAAGGTCATCAAATCTCAGTTCAGCTGAAAGAATAGCCTTTGGAGGAACTTGAGAAAAATGGGAATAATACGATTAGCACTGCAAATAACAGTGGGGGGATTGGCAATCTGGGACAAGGAGGATTATATTAAAGAAGTGTGGGTTACTCTCCGATTCTAGTACCTACCAAAAACTCCCAGGAGATCCACTACATGCTATGGTTGAGGAGGCTTATAAGTTAGTTATTTACATCCCCAGCTGGCTCAATTTATTAGTAACTGTACGCGGTTTGCATTGGAACACAACTATTTCCAATTCTTAGACACATATTACCTACAGAAATCTGGAATAGGGATGGGCGCTCATTTTGCACCATGTTACGCAAACCTTTTCATTGGTTTTTGTGAGAAGTACTTTATCTGGAGAGGCCATTCCTTTAGAAAACTTATATACAATGGTCACTACATTATATAATCAATTGGGTCAGTGCTACAGATACAATCAATATGTTGGTAGAGTACTGTAACCAAAACCCTTATTAAAATCCCGTTTACACATAATACTGATGCTAAAAGTCTGGTCTTTTTGGATTTAGTGTTATCATGAGATGGAGATGGAAATATTGTATATAAGACACTTTTTAAGGATAATGCTGGTAACTCATATTTACATTACAAAAGTTGTAATTTAGCCAGCTGGAAGCAAAATATACCCTACAGTCAATTTAATAGATTAAGGAAAAACTGTACGAGTACAACAGATTATATAGATTGAGGGACAAATCTTATACAAAGTTGTTTAGAGAAGAGCTAAATTAGTTTACACATTCAGGATGCATTCGATAGGTAGAAGAACAAACCCGTTACCCAAAAAGTAGAAACTGTCGAGATTTCTCTAACAAATTTATCACGGAGTATAAATCAACATGGGGCAATAAAGAATACCCTTGGAAACACTGGCCCATCTAATTTAAGGATCCTACCCTTGCCAACATTCTTCCTTAAAAAAAACGAATATTGTTTTCAGGAGGGCCATGAATGTTAGAATTTGCATAGATGAAGATTCCACAGGCAAAGATTGGTAGTATTCTTTCATTTTTTTACAACCATGGTACCTCTAAAGTGTAAAAACTGAAGTGTAAAACTTGGGCATTTGCAAAACACGGTTAAAAATAATTTACATGCAAAAATGGAAGGGTTTAGAAGATCAACCAGTTCATCACGTGGTAAAAAATTTGTGGTATATGGCCTAAGGTGTCCTGTTTTATATGTGGGTCAGACTATCTGTACAATGCGATTCAATGAACATAGGAGGTTCATTGAAGAAGGCAGCACCAAGCAGTGTGTCTCAACATTTTAGTAATCATAATGAGGACACTGAAGGGCTTGAACTGTTTGATATAGATCTCTATGCACTTACCAGAAGGTGAAAGGTTTATGCCAAAAGGGATGACTTATTGGATGGTTATGCTAGATAAGTTAGCCCGGGGGGGGGGGGGGCTTAATGAGGAATTGGAGGTTAGAACCATAACATTTAGTCCATATGTCATCCCAATCATTCAGTATTGATATCAATATATGTTCAGTAAAAGATCAGCGCAAGTGCAATAAGTCAGCTGCTAGCAATGAAAGAGCCTCTCACAATAATAAACATAAAAATTGCAGCGCTCATATCAAATGATAAAATGATGAAAATGAGTCCCAAGAATAAACATCAAAAAAGTTCATGATTCAAAAACAGTCCATGGAAAATAGTCCTCAAAAGGCAGGAATCCAAGTAGGTACCTGTGTGACTTGACGTGAAAGGTATCTCTCAGTTCATTAGATACGTGGGGAAACGCAAAGAAATTATTAAATATATCATGGTGTAGTAAGTTCAAACTTCATTGCAACACAGACAGGGGAGGTGCACCCTTGATGGAAACAAAGCTTATATTGCTCAACTTCTTCACCCCGCATGCAATGCAAAGTCACCAGATATTATAAGGTAAAACACTTATTGTTCTCCAATGCTGTTTTCACCCACAAATTTCACATGGAGAGGCAGCCATTTGCATCCCATCCATAAATAAGTGAGATGATCAATCCCATTCATAAGGTTAGGATAATTCCACACTCATTCCTCTCCAAGAGTTCACAGATCAGTGCATAGTAAAGATATACATTTATTGTACAGTTGTGCTCATAACTTTTCATACCCTGGCAGAATTTTATGATTTTTTTGGCCATTTTTCAGACAATATGAATGATAACACAAAAAATGTTCTTTATCTCATAGTTAGTGAAGCCATTTATTATCAATCAATGGTGTTTACTCTTTAAATCCTAATGACAACAGAAACTACCCAAATGACCCTGATCAAAAGTTTACATACCCTAGTTCTTAATACCCTGTAATGCCCTCCTTAACATCAATGACAGCTTGAAGTCTTTTGTTGTATTTGTGGATGAGGCGCTTTATCTTCTCAGATGGTAAAGCTGCCCATTCTTCCTGGAAAAAAGCCTCCAGTTCCTGTAAATTCTTGAGCTGTCTTGCATGAACTGCACGTTTAAAATCTCCCCAAAGTGGCTCAATGATATTGAGGTAAGGAGACTGAGATGGCCACTCCAGAACCTTCACTTTATTCTGCTGTAGCCAATAACAGGTTGACTTGGCCTTGTGTTTAGGATCATTGTCATGTTGGAATGTCCAAGTACATCCCATGCGCAGCTTCCAGGCTGATGAATGCAAGTTTTCCTCCAGTATTTTTTGATAACATACTGCATTCATCTTGCCATCAATTCTGACCAAATTTCCAGTGCCTTTGTAGCTCACACATCCCCAAAATATCAGCGTTTCACCTCCATGTTTCACAGTAGGAATGGTACACCTTTCATCATTGACCTTGTTGACTCCTCTCCAAATGTAGCGTTTATAGTTGTGGCCAAAAAGCTACATTTTGGTCTCTTCACTCCATATGACTTTGTGGCAAAAGGTTTGAGGCTCGTCTCTGTGCTGTTTGGCGTATTGAAAGCGGGAGACTTTGTGGCATTTGCATAGTAATGGCTTTCTTCTGGCCAACTCGACCGTGTAGCCCATCTTTCTTCAAGTGTCTCCTTAATGTGCATCTTGAAACAGCCAGTCTCCTGTATTTTACCTGAAGTTATTTGTGGGTTTTTCTTTGCATCCCAAACCATTTTCCTGGCAGTTGTGGCTGAAAGCTTAGTTGGTCTACCTGACCGTGGTTTGGTTTCAACAGAATCCCTCATTTTCCACTTCTTGATTAGAGTTTAAACACTGCTGATTGGCATTCTCAATTCCTCAGATATCTTTTTATATCACTTTCCTGCTTTATACAGTTCAACTACCTTTTCCCGCAGATCCTTTGACAAACCTTTTGCTTTCCCTATGACTCAGAATCCAGAAACGTCAGTGCAGCACTGGATCAAAGATGCAAGGGTCTGTCAGGAGTCCAGAAACTCATTGAGCTTTCACACACACACTAATTACAAGCAAACAGATCACAGGTTAGGATGGTTACCTTTAATAGCCATTCAAACCCCTTTGTGTCAATTGTGTGCATGTTGTCAGGTCAAAATCACCAGAGTATGTAAACTTTTCATCGGGGTAATTTGTGTAGTTTTGGTTGTCATTATGATTTAAAAAGAGTAAACACAGTTGATTGATAATAAATGGCTTCAGCCAAACACTAACCATGAGTGAAAGAAAAGCTTTTGTGTTATTCATATTCTCGGAAAAATGGCCAAGGAATCATGAGTAGTAAATAGCCCCTCCGATTGTATATTAGAATTAGGTCGTTAACCAAGCAAGCTTTGAAGAGGATTCTGAGGTTGCAGAAGAAGATTACTGAATAATGTAGCTACCAGTAACCTTAGTGATTTTTATACCACATGTTTTTAACATTGATATTTATTGCCAGTTACTATTTAGTTACCACACTCTCTGAAACATGTTGTACAAACAGCTCACACACCACAACAGCAGCCAGCTACTCGCTGTGTATGTCAACTGTCAGCATGTATGTGATCAAACATGGTGGCAGTTGCATTTAGTCCTGGACTGCTGTCATATCCACACTGTTAGCTGGAGCTCCTTTTAAGGGCAGGGAGAGGAGGATTTTGGTGCACAGTACCGTGCTGCGGGAATGTGATTGATAAGCTCCGATTTATCTTTGCTTGTGAGTGCATTTTTATCTAGTTTTTTGTTACAAAGTGTTTTGCACCAGAGCCTGTATGCACTTCTCTTCTTTATGTGTGCTTGCAGTTTCCAGTGGTCGCTGGTTGTGACAGCAGCAACGATGTGTTTCTATTAAAGATTAAAGCTTTTAAAGCTGGAATCATATTGAACTTTTGGACCCTCTTTGTGCAGATCACCAGTGGAGTTAGCACAAGTACTGGCATATATGTGTACACATTGGACTGTAATCAATAAATCACTAAATGTATTTTTTTTTCCCAAAATGTTTATGTATTTTTAATGCAAGCAGTATAAGTACCTGAATTTGACCTGGTATCAGGATAAAGCAGTACAATGAATCAATCAATTCATGTGCCGGCAAGAAGCAAGCTGACAGGGAGAGAAAGCAATGTAAAACAGAGACAAGCTCATTACTGAGTTGCTTCTCCTTTCACTGTCCAATTACAGGTTTGTGTGGGTCTAGGGTGACCTGGGCTCAGAGGAACTGGTAGAAAAAAACTGAGGGGGAAACCTCTGGATGCTGGTTTTGTCATGTTATCTTTTACTGAAATATTCATTTTTAGCCTATTGTTTTGGCTAGGGTTCTGCTTGAAAGAAACCCTTTCTATTAAAATCTTGATAACCTGCTGCCAAATACCAAATAATGTAAAAGGAATTAACAGGATTAGAATAGGAGCACTCCTATTCCACACTTGTTTTTCAAAGTACATTGTAAACAGTTGATATCCCAATCCTTTCCTCAATACTAGCTTAATCATTGACCTGCCACAAGCACGTGTATTTCTCATTAGGGCAGCTAATAGGCACATGAACCTCGGCTCTTTCTGCATGAGTCAGCTGTCAGAGCACTTTGCGGAGATGCAGAAGCTACAGTGAAAGAGTTATCAGCTACAAAGCTATGACACCAACAGAGGAAATTTTTCCTATAACATCTTGTCCAAAAGTCTAAATTTACAAACTACTACTGCAGCAATTTTCTCAGCCTATACACTCATTAAAGTGGATGTAAAGACTTTTTTTTTTAACTGAAATAATAAATAGGTTTATACTTGCCTACTCTGTGCAACAGACTGGCCCCAAACCTCCTCTTATGGGGTCCCCTGCTGGCACTCTTGGCTTCTCCTCTTCTGTATCTGCCTTAATAGCAAGCTGCTTGTTATGGGGGTAGACACACAGGCTTGATCTGGAGCCAGGCTCGATGTGTCCATAGGCACAAACAGAGCTGCTTGGCCCCACCCTTCGCTCTCTGGATTTGACTGACAGCAGCATGAGCCAATGGCTTCCACTGTTCTCAACAAAGTCTGTGGGACCGGGAAGAGAGGGAGAGAAAAACTGCAAGTGGGCACAGCACTGAATCAATACAGGACTCAGGTAGGCATTTTTCCGGCCTACTAAAGGTAAATAGTCTGCGCACTGCAAGTGCAGTTGCTCTAGAGCTGAGGGAACATGCAAGGAAAGTAAAAAAAAAAAAAAACTGCATTTTTGCTTGCACATGCTAGAATGATGGAAATCAGCAGAGCTTCCCATCAGATCTAGAGCAACTACACTTGCAGTGCACTTCTAGTGCACAGTATATTTGCCTTTAGTAAATCAAGCTAGTGATTTTTTTTTAAAAAAAACATGTTATACTTACCTCCTATGTGTAGTGCTTTTGCACAGAGCAGGCCTCATCCTCCTCTTCTCGGGTCCCTTTTTGGCTCTCCTGGCCCCTTACTCCTGTCAAGTGCCCCCCACAGCAAGCAGCTTGCTATGGGGCACCCGACCTGAATTGCAGCTCTGTGTGTCCATTCAGACATGAAGCTACCATTCAGCCCGCCCCCTCCCTCTCCTGATTGGCTAACAGACTTTATTTGACAGCAGCGGGAGCAAATGGCGCGGATGCCGTGTCCCAACCAACCAGGAGGGAGAGTCTCGGACAGCTGAGGGACTCGTAGGTGCGCTATATTTAGCGCATCTATTCTCCATACACCATATTTAATTTGAATTACATTTAGATTGCAGGTATTAGGGGGTGCTGGGGCAGCTGCTACAAACAGAAGGCTTTTTATCGTAATGCAAAGTATGCATTAAGATATAAAAACTTCTGCCTTTACAACTCTATCAACCACTTCCCGCAAACCAATGTACCTGTGCAGAAGTGGTTGTATCAGGATGATACCTGCAGCTGCAGGCATCAATCTGGTATAGTTTTTTTTAGAGCCGGCGGTCGACTTTCAGGAGATAATATTAGATGCAGCTCAGCAGCCACTCGGCCGTTACTCCAGCGAGCGGGAGGGGACCCTCCCCCTCCCGTGGCTCTGCCCCGGTCTCCCGTCCCACCGGGAGACCTAAGCAACTAGCCGGCACGTCCGCCAGCTGCTTGGAGTCCAGAGCAAAGCCGGATTTGGCTTTGATCAGGTCTCCGATGTAGTAACCCACAACGTCACTACTCGGCTGCTAATGGCACCAATTTTAAAAAAGTGACAGTATTCAAAAAAGCCGACTTCGGCATTTTGAATACTTTGAATAGCAGTGGAGGAGTCTGGGGTCTTTTAGACCCCCGATCCCACCATAAAGAGTACCTGTCACTGCCTATTTCTGTCACAAGGGATGTTTACATTCCTTGTGAGAGCAATAAAAGTGATCAGATTTTTTTTTTAAATAATTTTAAATAAAAAACTAAATAAAATAAATAGGGAAAAAAAAAATTAAAGCGCCCCCGTCGCCGTGAGCTCGTGCATGAAAGAAAACGCATATGCAAGTCTCGCAAATGAAAACAGTGTTCAAATCACACGTGAGGTATCGCCATGATCATCCTATGGAGATTTTTTAAGTACTGTAGTTTGTCGCCATTCCACGAGTGTTCACAATTTTAAACCGTAACATGTTAGGTATCTATTTGCTCGCCGTGACATCATCTTTCACAATATACAAAATAGTTGGGCTAACTTTATGGTTTCGTTTTTTTTTTAAATGCAGTGAAATAATTTTTTTGCAAAACAATTACTTTTAAAAGACCACTGCGCAAACACTGCGTTACAAAAATGTTGCAATGACCGTCGTTTTATTCTCCAGAGTCTTTGCTTAAAAAAAAAAAATATATGTAATTGTTTGGGGGTTCCAAGTAATTTTCTAGCAAAAAAAAATGATTTTAACTTGTAAACAACATGTGTCAGAAATAGGCTTGGTCCTTAAGTGGTTAAGATTAAAAGCAAAAAAAAAACCTTTAGACCTTCACACCAACAGCTAACTGCAAGTACATAAATCCCCATTAAATCTGTTTGAAGCCACTATATACATTCTGTGTGCATCAAAACATGTGTTTAATGTCTTAGGCCCCTTTCACACATACGGTCCCGTTCAGTTCATCAGTTCAGTCACGTCAAATGTATCAGTTTTTCATCCGTTTTTCGTCAGTTGTCATCCATTTTTCGTCAGTTGTCATCCGTTTTTCATCCGTTGTCGTCCGTTTTTCATCCGTTGTCGTCCGTTTTTCATCCGTTGTCGTCCGTTTTTCATCCGTTGTCGTCCGTTTTTCATCCGTTGTCGTCCGTTTTTCATCCGTTGTCATCAGTTGACATCAGTTTTTCATCCGTTTTTACATAGAGATGCATTGATGTCCGTTTTTCATCCGTCAACTGATGGATGAAAAACGGACAAACGGACAGCATGTGTGAAAGGGGCCTTATAGTCGGTTTTCTTTCTAAAGCAGCAACACCCTGAGTAGAATAGCCTGTCCCCCACCAGCAGCTGCAAAGTGGGACCTATGCTCTGTGTATGGATGCAGTGGCCTCTAAAGAGGGCAGACAACAAGACCCACCCCCCCCCCCCAAATCATACCTTTAGCAGCAAATCTAATGTCTTCACCTAATTGGAGAGCTCTGGCTCAGAAGACGGTGTGTCAGACCTCTGCAGAGAAATGACTGCTTCCCCCTGAAAGAAATTAATCTATTTTGCAGCATGCTTGAATGAGACATGCCTTTCTTACCAAGGTTGGGTCTGCTTTTTTTGTTTTAGAAAACAAACTGGAAGACTTGTAACATCTTTTGTTTTCTTGCACCAGGAATACATTTAATTGACTTCAAACTGAAAGTTTAACTGGGCTTTAACCACTTCAAGACCGGAAGGATTTGCCCCCTTAATGACTAGGCCCCATTTTGCAATTCGGCACTGTGTTACTTTAACGGACAATTGCGCGGATGTGCGTCGATGTACCCAAATAAAATTGACGTCCTTTTTTTCCCCACAAACAGAGCTTTCTTTTGGTGGTATTTGATCACCTGTGCGATTTGTATTTTTTTAAAAAAAAAACAATATTTTTCACATTCTGCTATACGAGGTTCTCAAAAAAAATAAAAAATCAAAATCAAAATGTTTTAACATTTTAGACCAATTTGTTTTCTGCTACGTATTTTTGGTAAAAATAATCACAATAAGAGTATTTCGATTGGTTTGTGCAAAAGTCATCGCGTCTACTAACTACGGGAAAGATTTATGTCATTTTTTTTTATTTTTACTAGTAATGGCGGCGATCTGCGATTTTTTGCGGGACTGTGACATTGCGGCGGACAGGTTGGACCCCTAACAGACATTTTTTACACTTTTGGGGGTTCCAGTGACATTACTACAGTAATCAGTGCTAAAAATATGCACGGTTACTGTAATAATGACACTGGCAGGGAAGGGGTTAACCCTGTGGGTGATCAAGGGGTTAAATGTGAGCCGAGTGATTCTACCTGTGGGGGGGGGTGTGGCTTCTGAAATGACCATAGAGTCATGTGATCCTATATAGAAGGATCACATGGGCTCTATGACTATTCCAGGGAGAAGAATGGTCGGCTGTGTTTACAACAGTCGACCGTCCTCTCTCAGCGGGGAGCAATCGCCGGTGTCAAGCGTTAATCGAAGCCGTCTGACACACACATCGGCTTCCCCGCTGACGATCTTGGGCGGGAGCGCGTCGCCGGCGGATCGCGCTCGCCCCCTAGCTGCCACCAGGCGAGCAACGTATACTTACTTTGTTTTGCCTGTACGAGCCACCCTGCCGTCATATATATATATATATATATATATATATAGTAAGCGGTCGGCAAGTGGTTAAACAAAGCAAGCACTATGTAAACAACATCATAATATCTTTCTAAATTAGTTGAAAGGAGTGATTTAATACAGTGCTATCATACTGATGTAAGGCCTTCCTGTAAAGCCTTAATGTAAAGATAAGTAGATAACACAATTGCTTGGTCATCAAATTTAAGTCATACCAACAAAAAGAGAAACTAAACTCTGGAAGTTCTGAGTAAAATAGTAAGGGCAAGGGCAACAAACTAGTCACCAGTATTGTCTGTGGTCTCCTTGCATGATCTCACCCTATCACTGGCTTACTATGCTTTATTCTGTACTGTGCCTCTGTGTGGAGGCAGCCATTTTATTAAAGGCAGGGGTTTGCTTCCTCATGTCAAAGTTTCCAGCAAGCAGCACAGTAATGACTCCCACCAAATCTCTTTCCAAATCTCATGAGACTAGTAGTCAGAGGAAGCAGTGCTTTAGATGATCTCTCACTGCAGATATACAGCTTTGAGGCTGTAGGCATTGGAGTGTCCAGGAACCCTCACACACCAGGAAGTATGTGGTTATATTTCTCCTATATTGCTATATTGTGTAAGCAGTCTCAGCACAATCCCTGTAGTATCTGAGCATCCCTTTACAGTATTTCTGGGGCAGTGCATAAAAAAACAAAGAAGGACAAAAAAAAAACAAAACAATAAAAAACATAACACACACACACTGAATAGATAAGGCTGCATAGAAATAAGGAATTGTATGATGGCAGAACCATCCTAAAACACACTCATCTGATGTCAAAATATGTAATTGTTGCAGATTACTGTCAGTAAGGGAAACATTGCATCACTTCCCTTTGACATAACCTCCCTTATAAGCTTAGAGGAAAATTAACAGAATTTTTTAGACTATAGTAGATTTTCTATTACAGCCGTATCTATTTTAAAGGGATTCCACGAAAAAAAAAAAAAAAAATAAGCTTAGCCCTGCTTTAAACATTACTGCACCTTTGTCAAAATCACACTTCCCGGCAGTCTCAGCTCTGAGAAGCTGTCAGCGTTTTTAGATTGTGGCTATAATGCAGATGGTCTATGCAAGTATAATAAACTGCAGCACAGTGCGGGAGGTTTGGGGACATATCTCTACTTAATCATTTTAAACGGCTGAAAAGTTGAAAAGTATGGCTAGCTTATATATCAAAGTTAATGATGGATTAAATAACGAATATGGATAATCCGTGTGTCTATGTGTTAATGGAGTGTAAATACACTCTATTTAATCCTTCAGCTTTTTAAATATCAACCCAAATAAAATCTTTACACACAGCATACCTGAAAAGTATTTCTGTGCAGCTAGACCTCTATCTGAAAAAATGGATTTTTGTAAGAACTTACCGTAAAATCCTTTTCTCTTAAGCTCATTGACAGACGTAGTCTTCTTGATTCTCAAGAGCTGGGTTATGTTGTCTCCGCAGGAGTAGGACTAGGCAGAATGACAAAACGTTCTGGCTCCACCCTAGGGGGCAGTCCCTGAGGGTATATCCTCCCTCTCTCTGCTACAGGGAATCAGTTCTGTTTAAAGCAGTACAGAGAAATTAACCCAACCCAACTCAATGATAGAGGGGCGGGTACTACGTCTGTCAATGAGCTTAAGAGAAAAGGATTTTACGGTAAGTTCTTACAAAAATCCATTTTTCTCTATCGCTCATTGACAGACGTAGTCTTCTTGATTCTCAAGAGCTGGGACATCCAGAAGCAGTGCCACAAATGAGGGGTGGGATTGACAAAATCAAATCCAATCTAGTAGGCCCAATCGGTGCCAAACTAGAAGTTTTAAAGGCTCATTATAAACAAAGAATGAGACTAAAGAAAAATTTTCCAACGGAAAAAACCCTCGGAGGTAGACCACTGGTCTCCTCAAATTGCGGCCTGCAGAACCTTGCGGCCAAATGAGGCATCAGACGATGCCATAACATCAACTTTATAATGTTTAGAGAAGGTATGCACCGACGACCAGGTAGCCGCCTTGCACACCTGGACCACTGACGCCTGATGGCGAAAGGCCCATGACGCACTAAGTGCCCGAGTGGAGTGCGCCTTAACAGGGAACGGGGGCTCCCGACCCTTAATAGAATAAGCCTGCACTACCGTCTGTCTGATCCATCTGGAAATGGTCGCGGCAGATGCAGGCAACCCCTTTTTGGGTCCATCTGGGATCACAAAAAGTGAATCCGTCTTGCGAAACGAGTCTGTCGTTTTCAAGTATACCCTGATCGCCCGGACCACATCCAAGGAGTGCAAAGCAAATTCCCGAGGATGACTGGGCTTAGGACACAGGGAAGGTAATACAATTTCTTCATTCAGATGAAATTCTGAAACTACTTTTGGTAGGAAGGATGGATTCGGACGAAGAACCACCTTATCTCTATGAACCACCAGATATGGTGAACGACAAGATAATGCGGCCAGTTCTGACACCCTGCGTGCAGAAGTAATAGTCACCAAGAAGGCCACCTTCTGGGACAACGTGGGTAGAGGAATCTCCCTAATATCTACAAAGGGAGGTTTCTGAAGAACCGACAACACTAAATTAAGATCCCAGGGGGGTAACGGCGCGTGCACTGGCGGAGCCAGATGTCGCACCCCCTGGATGAAATTCCGCACCAAGGAATGAGTAGCCAAAGGCTTCTGAAAGAAGATGGCTAATGCTGAGACCTGACCCTTGATAGTACTCAAGGCCAGTTTCTGCTCAACCCCTTGTTGCAGAAAGCCAATATTCGACTAATCGAATAAGACCGAGGACGGAACCCCAAAGGTTCACACCATGCAATGTAGGACTTCCATGTGCGATGATAAATCTTTCTGGAAGTCGCTTTCCTTGCTTCAACTAGAGTAGGAATAACTGAAGCTGACAAACCTTTGTCCTTCAGCACCTGGGTCTCAATAGCCAGGCCGTTAAAGCCAGCGATCGTAAAGCAGGATGGAAGATCGGTCCCTGAGACAGTAGATCCTCTCTGAGAGGAAGTCTCCACGGGACGTCCGCCACCAGTCTGACCATGTCGGCGTACCAAGCTCGACGAGGCCAGTCCGGAGCTACCAGGATTACTGGGATTCCTTCCTCCTCTACCCTGCGAAGAAGTCTTGGCAGTAACGCGAGAGGAGGGAAGGCATATATTAGCTGGTATTGCCCCCACGGGGCGATCAGTGCGTCTGCGGTTTCTGCTAGAGGATCGCGGGAGCGAGCCACGAATCTCTGAACTTTCCTGTTGAATCGTGATGCCAACAGATCCACATCCGGGGTGCCCCACCGTAGGCACAACTGGTGGAAAACGTCTGGATGGAGGGACCATTCCCCCTGATCCAGGGTCTGACGGCTGAGATAATCTGCCTGCCAATTCTCCACCCCCGGAATGAACACCGCAGAGATTGCTGGAACAAATCGTTCCGCCCAGCGAAGAATGCAAGCCACTTCTTTGGCCGCTCGGACACTCTTGGTGCCCCCCTGATGATTGACATAAGCCACGGCCGTGGCATTGTCCGACTGGATCCGAACCGGCCTGCCCTGGAGCTGCTCGGTCCAGTGAATCAGACAAAGTCTGATCGCTCTCAGTTCCAATACATTTATCGGTAACCTGGATTCTTCCAGGGACCAAAGTCCCTGGACAGATAATTGACCGAGAATTCCTCCCCATCCGGATAGACTGGCATCCGTGGTCACTATCGTCCAATATATTGGCAGAAATGACTTTCCCTGGCTGAGCATCGGAGACCGAAGCCACCAAACCAGAGACTCTCTGGTCTGTTTGCTCAATCGTATCTGATTGTCCAGGGATTCCGGATTCCGATTCCATCTGAGAAGAATCTCTTGCTGAAGAATTCGGGTATGGGACTGGGCAAATGGGACTGCTTCGAATGAAGCCACCATCAACCCCAGAACCCTCATGCACGTCCGAAGGGAAGACCAGCTGTTGGACAGTAACAACTGGACTGCTGATTGAATCTTTCGAAGTTTCCCTACCGGAAGGAAAACTCTCGTCCTGACTGTGTCTAGAATTAGACCCAGATATTCGAGCCTCTGGGTGGGAACCAGAAATGACTTTTGCTGGTTCACCAGCCACCCGAATTCCTGTAAAGAAATCATAGTAATTTCTATGTTTTGTAGCAAGGTCTGAGGAGATTCTGCATGAAGCAGAAGATCGTCTAGGTAACCTAGAATCGATATACCTCTTTGGCGCAGAAGTGCCAACATAGGGGCCAACACCTTTGTGAAGACCCGCGGAGCCGTGGCGAGACCGAAAGGTAACGCCACAAACTGATAGTGGTTCTCCTCTACGGAAAAGCGTAGAAAACGCTGATGTCCTGCGAAAATGGGAATGTGAAGATAGGCGTCCTTGATGTCTATGGACGCTAAGACATCCCCTGGATGCAGGAAGGCTGCTACCGTGCGAATGGACTCCATTCTGAATCTTCTTATGTTGACGAAAGAATTGAGCGCTCTTAAGTCCAGAATTGGACGCACTTTGCCCTCTTTCCTGGGTATTGTAAACAGGTTTGAATAAAACCCTTGAAACCGTTCTGTCCAAGGAACGTGGACTACCACTCCTTGTTGTAGTAGATCTGTGACTGCTCTCCGCAGATCTTCTAGACGATCCGGAGATAGTCGGATATTGGAAGGGAAGAATCGCGCCGGTGGGAGAGATCGAATCTCGATCTTGTACCCTGACTTTATGACTTCGCAAACCCATTTGTCCGGGATTCTGGAAAGCCATGGATCCGGGAACCGGCGAAGACGTCCCCCCACCCCAGTTATGGGTGGGGGCGCACCTTAAGGCTTTGGATGGTTTATCATCAGGTCTGGAGGGGGCGGGCTTTTGCTTGCCCGACCAACGACCCCTGATGCCTCCTGCAGGAGGCTTGGAGGACTTAGTTTTTTCACCCGCTGGACGAAAAAACCTCTTGTGAGCAGAAAAAGAAGGCCCTCGTCTTTGACGAGTTCCTCTACCTTTAAAATTTTGCGGTAAAAAGGTGCTTTTTCCACCGGTGAGATCCTTAATGATCTCATCTAAGTTGGCTCCAAATAGACGCTCTCCTGAAAAGGGGATATTAGCCAATGCTTTTTTGGAACCTTGGTCGGCTATCCAACCTTTTAGCCACAGTGTACGCCTGAGAACCACTGCTGAGACTGATGCTCGCGCCATTAATGGAGTGGCGTCTAACGCCGCATCACATACAAACTGTAACCCCTGTATCATTTGTTCCAACAAATCTGATACCGCCTGAGGGACTTCTTCTAAGTCCCGGCGTAACCACTTGGTCCATTCAGTTACAGCCTGCGAAACCAGACCAATAGCAATTATTGGCCTGAAAGCTGATCCAATCAAGGAAAACATGGTGCGAGACATAGCTTCTATCTTGCGATCCACTGGATCTTTAAAAGACGGAGCGTCTTCTAAAGGAATAACCGTGGCTTTATTCAATCTAGCAATAGGTGAATCCACCACAGGTGGTTCTGTCCATTTCTTAATAAGGGTTTCCTCAAACGGATAACGCCTGTCAATGCGTTTGGAAATATTAAAAGTGCGTTTTGGCAGACGCCATTCTTCATCGATTGGATTGCCAAAACATTTGGGCAATGGAAAAACCTTTGCCACTTTGTGCGCTTTTTAGTCCCAAAGGGGATCTCAGTTTCAGCTATTTCTGATGGAATACCCTGTAACCTTAAGGTCTCTTGAACAGATACAATGAGTGCGTTTACCAACGCTTCCTCTCGGGCTATGGCGGATGCCGAAACATCCTCCTCACTGTCTGAAGAGACAGGACCCGAGACACCAATACCAGATGAAGTACCTGCAACTGCAGAAATAGGCTCAGAGTCTGAATCCGAGGTTTCAGATAATAAGGGGTTAGGCGGGGGTCGCTTTCTTGCGCCCTGTCCCTGACAAGCCAATTCCACCCGGGACACAAAAGTTTCCATAATGGCTGACAAAGATTCAATTGTCAATGGGGTGCTGGAGGATCCCGCAGACCCCTCGAGGGGAACCGGAGGAGATACATGAGTGGCAGGGTCCATGTTAATACAGGACACTTTTGCCAGCAATAAACAAAAAAACCTTTTTTTTTTTTTTTTTTTTTAAATTTTTTTTTTTTTTTTTTATGTGTCTCCCCCTAGCGCAATAGCGCCCCTCAGAGTACCTGCTTCTCGATCCCACAGAGAGAGAGAGGGACCCCCAAGGCTCACCAACCGATGCAGTGCAGTTTCCAACAAACTGCAGCCAGCGTCTGTCTTTACAGACTGGAAGGAGCTGTTTGCTTTTTCCCGGGCA
Organism: Pelophylax lessonae; assembly: GCF_965119305.1. Classification (NCBI taxonomy): domain Eukaryota; kingdom Metazoa; phylum Chordata; class Amphibia; order Anura; family Ranidae; genus Pelophylax; species Pelophylax lessonae. Next base: position 352,260,442 of record NC_138771.1, read on the forward strand.
GAAGGCGTGGCTCCGCCCCCTGTGTACGCCTTCCGACGTTCCCAGCCCTCCACGAGGAAGCTGGGCTCACAAAACATGGCCGCCCCCATAGAAGAGACATGAGACTCCAAAAACATGGCGGCCGACGTGACCTGAGGACATACATGCATTCGGTCTACGGCAAAATGGCGGCGGACCGCCGATATCGTCTTCCCAGCACATCCACCTGCACTCTGCTGAGAGGTGACATATGGATCTACAGAGATACACTGCACATAAGGTAGGATTATACCTCCTATGTTTGCTGTAATGTTACAGTCTGCTGGGTAGAGTGTTAGCTCTTGAACCAAGTCCACTTCCCACAAACACATGCTGTATTACAAGGGGGACTTGCAAGTGTCAGATATATACTGACCATATATGGAGGGGCCCATAATATATACTGCCTCATAATGAGGAAAAAAGGGAACGTTTACTCACCATACCGAACCGACAGGCACCCTCTCTTCATAATACCCTCTCCACCGAGGTGGGGGTTTGTGGACGCCTCGACTCTCTGGTCCTGGCGTCCAAGCGAGCTTTTAACTCGCAAAGTCAGTCCCTTTACTGGGACTCCGTCGCGGCCGACTCAGCGCACTGGTCTGCACGCGCTTTTAGGCAGAAACCGGGGTGACCACTGGATCTCACATCCAGCCCGTCGCCCGGCCCCGCATACTTACTTGAATATGTCGCGGCCGACCAAGCGCAGTGCCTGGTCTGCACGCGCTCGTAGGCCGGCTGGGGTGACCACAAGTGTCGCCCAGTCCGGCATTTTTGCTTGAAGATCTCACAGGAAAAAAACACTGGAGAAAAAACTACCTAAAAAATGTCTTTCTTTAAAGAAAAAAGTCTTGCCAGGACCAAAAGATCCCAGCAAGGAGCTTAGGTCCTTACTCCTGACTAGACAGAAAAAAACTGATTCCCTGTAGCAGAGAGAGGGAGGATATACCCTCAGGGACTGCCCCCTAGGGTGGAGCCAGAACGTTTTGTCATTCTGCCTAGTCCTACTCCTGCGGAGACAACATAACCCAGCTCTTGAGAATCAAGAAGACTACGTCTGTCAATGAGCGATAGAGAAACTTACTTTAGATCATGACCTAGTTTTTCTGTGCCCTCTTGCTATGGGTCACAGCCTCACCTCCTGGACCATCCCTAGGGCCACTTTGAGCATAATATAAATGTGTGTAACTGTTTCCTATGTCCAAGAAACATTTTTCCAGTAACATTGCATAACATCTGGGTGGTCTTTAGAAAAAAAAAAAAGGGTGAAGCAGAAAGTTTTTTTTTTTTTTTTTTCATAGCAGTGACTCCTTCTATTGTAACTGCTCTGCCCAGGAACACTACTCTTGCACAGTGGTTTTCCTACAGTAAAAGACCTTACTCCAATTGTTCTCTTAACTAGTTGAGGACACTGTACATGCTACACACGGCCAAAAAAACATCATCATAGTACACAGGATGTGTGTAGGATGTCCAGTTTTTCTGCACTGCTGCCACCACCCGGGCCTTCAACTCCCTGGCAATGTATGGCTCTAATCTAGGCCAGGTGTTGCTGTGTCCATAGAGCAGCTCTAGCAGCTGCTGCTGCCAAAAAAATGGCTGTCTGTGTTTATTAGCCACTTAAGGACCAAGCCTATTTCTGACACGTGTTGCTTACAAGTTAAAATCAGTATGTTTTGCTAGAAAATACCCCCAAACATTATATATGTATATGTATATATATATATATATATATATTTTTTTTTTTTTTTTTGCAAAGACTCTGGATAATACAATGGCGGTTGTTGCAATATTTTATGTCACACGGTATTAGTGCAGTGGTCTTCAAACACAATTTTTTTGGAAAAAATACACTTCACTGAATTAAAGAAAAACAAAACAGTAAAGTTAGCCCAAAAACCTCCATAGGTGATGCTTTAAAAAATGTTTAACGGTTAACAGTTTAGAGTTACAGAGGAGGTCTTTTGCTAGAATTATTACTCGCGCTCTGATGATCAGGGCGATACCTCACGTGTGATTGTAACACTGTTCACATTTGCAGGCACAATTTGCGTATGCGTTTTCTTTGGTGTGCGAGCATGCAGGGACAGGGTCCGCTTTATATTTTTTTTTTCCTATTTTTTTTTTCACTGCCCTTTAAAAAAAAAATCTGATCACTTATTACTGTCACAAGGAATGTAAACATCCCTTTTGACAGTAATAGGCAGTGACCCTAAATCCCTCCATTGCACTTAAAAGTATTCAAAACGCCAAAATCAACATTTTTTTAATACTTTTTTTTTTTTTAAATCGGCGCCATTGGCAGCCGAGCAAAACCAGAGGTGACGTCACTTTTGTGTTACTACATCAGAGACCCGATCGAAGCTGAATCTGGCTTTGTTTGTGGTTTCAACCAACCAGCGGATGTGGCGGCTGGTTGCTCCATCTCTTGGTGGGATCGGGAGACCTGGGCGGAGGCGCGGGGACGTCCCCTCCCGCTCCTTGTGATAACGGCTGAGCAGCTGCTGGGCCGCGCCAGTGATCACCAGAAAGCTGACCACCAGCTCTAAAAAACGGTACTGGGGCGATGCCTCTAGCTGCAGGCATCACTCCGGTAAAATCACTTCTTCAAACCCACATACAGGTACGTTTGTTTGCGGGAAGTGGTTAAAACTGTTGAAAATAGTAATATATAAAATAATAATTGACACTAACATTGTTACTTTTGTAGCTACTCTGTTTCATTCATCAGCAGATCAAAGGGATTCGATTTGCAGATGATATCTGTTTAATCAACCTGACAAGTAGAATTTTTTTTTTGTTTTTTAATGAAATTGTTTATCACCTTATAAACCCTTAGTTCATTTTATTCAGCCCTAATTAACTCCTTCTCCATTCAACTATTATTTTCCTGCTGATTTTTTTTTTTTTTTAAGTGAAAATAAACCCTCCCATTCTTTACAGCCAAGGAAGCTGTAATCCGAGTCTCTGTGTTATCTGCACATGTGATCAGTTATGATATTAGCCAATTGATGGCTTGACAGTTCAGATAAGAGTAAAAGCAAGCAACTGAGACAGATATTATTAACGGCATGCCTTGCTTATAACTATTTCAGGAAATGGTTACATTGATGGGTTTATTTTTCTTTTTTTTTGTCTAAGGACTGTGGGGAAAATAAATAAAACATTTTTGCAAGACATCTTTATGAAAAAAAACAAAAGCCCTTTCTTCCCTTAAAAAACAATATATATATAACTTTGTTACCTTAAAGTGATTGCAAACCTTTTTTTAAAAAAAAAAAAATAAATATGCCATACTTACCTGCTCTGTGCAATAGTTATAAACAGATCAGCCCCGATGCCTCTTCCTCTGGGGTCCCCGTCCCGCGCTCCTGTCTCCACCTCTATGGCAAGTGCCCAGCAGCTTCCTATTGGGGCACTCATGTGGGCTCGATCCTGAGCCATGCGGCCTTCATCTATAGACACAGACCCCGTCCCTCGACACAGGATTTGATTGACAGCAGCAGGAGTTATCCGAAAACGTCATATTCCTGATATGTGCCTGCTTGTACCCTGTACTTGTATGAGAAAGTATCCTGTTCTCTTTGTATTGCTTCCTTTGTGTGAAATCTCTGATGTTCCTGTCAGCCCCTCTGGTGCCCTAATAAAAACTGACCACACTAAGCAATAGAGCACAGCATGGTCAATTCTCTAGCTATGCTGGGAACACAGTGTACTCTCTTCCAATTATCAGACTTGTCCTGACATGCCCCCACTGCACAGTCATTCGCTGGAAAGCTCAGTGTGCTGTTGCTGCTCCTGCCCTCAGCTCTTATGCAGCTGAGAACAGAGGGAATGTGATCACTTTTAAAAAAGTGAAAAAAAAGGTACTTATAATTTTTTCTTTTTTTTATATCTATATTAAAATGTTTTGCCTTTCATTTCTTTTTTTAAACTGAATGGGTTGTTTTTACAAGGTGATCGTTTACAATCACTTTAAAGGCTCTAACTACTATCAATTCACCCTGTGAGGATGGCAAAAGCAGAGAGAGCTACTGTTCTCATGCACATCACTGGATTGGGCTCAAGTAAGTATAAAAGGGGGCCTGGGGAATTCCTGGACACAGAAGGTTTATAATGCATTGTCTTTGCCCTCTGGGGTCTCCTCCTCTATTCCCTTTGTTGGGACAGGGTAACTTTATTTGTTTTCCTATTAATACTTTTCAGTAACTTTGATGGACAGTTTTGGTCCAATTCTTGTTTCTTTTGGTATGTGTCTATTGTTCTGATGATAGGTTATCAATATACCTCCTATTTACAGTATGTTCACTTGGAAACTGCTTTTTCTTAAACATAAAAATTAAAAAAAACCCCCCATAAAAACTAAAAAAAAAAAAAAAAAAACCCTAAGGCCCCTTTTAAACTGTAGAGTCCATGGGCGGACTCAGTTTATCTCAGGGGGGGATAGATCCGCCGATCCCCCGCTGAGCAGGCGGATGGCTGCTCTGTCTCCGCGCTTTGTGCGGAGACACAGCTGTCAGGTCCCCATTCTTCTCTATGGGGGTATCGGATGGGAACGGACTGTCTGTCCATTCTCATCCGATCCCATCCAAACCGATCTGCTGGACGGATGGAAAATAGGGTTTCTATCCGTAAAGATTTGACGGATCGGAAGCGGATAGAAGCGGACATGTCTCCGCTGACATCAGATGCCCTGTAGAGATGCATGGGGCATCCGTTCAGATCTGCCTGAAAAACGGACAGGCAAATCTGAATGGTCCGCCTGTGTGAAAGGTTAGGTTAAGTATTGACAAAATTATTGCCAAATCCACAGCAGAAATGTAAAAACTGCTCCATGCAGGGTGCACAGGTGTAAGACATGAAGTGGTTATTTATTTTAAAGAGCTCATAACAGCCAGTTTTAAAATGTAATAGAAGTGCATAATGGTTGTTTAATTAAGACTGCCTGTACATCCCACACCTACGAATGAGTGTTAGACAGTTAGATTTAAACCCTTTATGCATGGCTGTGAGGATGGAATAAATTCAAAGCTGTGCGTTGCTTCAAGGATTACCAGCCTGGAACACAACCAGACACTTCTTTTTATTGACAGTTTCGAGATTAGCAGTTGTTAATTACTTTGGAAAGAATCAATGGTTACTAATAATACATGACACTGGCAAAGAAAACACAATAGGCGTAAGGCTGAGGATTGAGACCCTGTTCCAGTGAAGACATATGTTTTGAATAATGCAGCAGCTCTTTTTAAACAGCGCTGGCAGCATGCATACACATGATGAGCGCAGACGCTTGAGTGCCTGCACAAAACACCAGTGTCAAACTGACAGCAAGTAAATCATTAAACCAGACTGCAGTTTAGTCACCTGTGCTTATGTTGAGGTGTTAATTTAGTAAATGTTTGTTTAGCTGGGAATCTATTTCCTGCTCTTGGGTGTTTCACATCCTAAAATACCCTAAAGTAGACTTAAAGTAGACTTGAACTTGGAAAATGAGGATCTGCTGAGGTGAAAGAATATCTAGAAATGTGTTTTTGCTAAAGAGGTATTCTTCAACCACTTGACCCCAGGAAGGTTTTACCCCCTTCATGACCAGGCCATTTTTTTGCTATTCAGCACTGTGCTACTTTAACTGGCAATTGTGTGGTCATGCAACACTGTATTTAAATGACATTTATATCATTTGTTTTTCACTCAAATAGAGCTTTTCTTTGGTGGTATTTGATCACCATTCGGTTTTCATTCTTTGCTAAATAAATGAAAAGAGACCTAAAATTTTGGGGAAAAAAAAATAATTTTCTACTTTCTGTTACAAAAACATATCCAATAAAATCGAATTTCTTCATAAACGTAGGTTAAAATGTATTTTGCTACATGTCTTTGGTAAAAAAAAAAAAAAAAAAGTCAATAAGTGTATCTTCATTGGTTTGTGTGAAAGTAATAGCATCTACAAACTATGGTATATAGATTGGAAAATAGATCAATGCTGACTGCCTGTCTCATTTCTTGAGGCCCTTAAAATGAAAGGACAGTACAAATACCCCCCAAAGTACCCCTTTTTGAAAAGTAGACAGTCTGAGGTATTTAGGAAAAGGTATTGTGAATTTTTAGAAGTTGCATTTTTTTTGTCCAAATTTTTAGAATAATAAATTAAATACATTATTTTTTTTTTTTTTACACATACTGTCACCAGCGCAGTACATCATGATCATAAGACTGATGTGGTGGTAATCAGGGATACTGACCAGCGATCGTATGTTTTTTGTTCAAGTTTTTAAACATGTTTTAATATTTTTTTAATTTAAACATTTTTTTAAAATATCACACGATCCCTCAGCCGCCGCAATCCACTCTGTCTGTTGGACACAGTGGTCACAGGAGTGGCAGGATGACTTACATGTACATATTCTTGCCTGGCCATGCTGCCCTGCTGCAGTAAATATACTCTGGCTGGGCGGCGTGCGGTTAACCCATTATTTTTGTCTTTAATTTTAGCAGTACAGCACAGCAGTAAACTTCCTGGTATGTGAGGGTGCCTAGGCACTCACGTGCATACAGTCCGTTAGCTGCACACCAGTCAGCCATAACATTATGGTACCGACAGGTGAAGCAAATAAGGCCTCATTCGCACGTGTGTTGATTATAAAGAATTATGCTAGTTAATGCTTCTATAGCATTTATGTGTTTAGGATGCGTTTTTGTTGGGTTTATGCATTGAGTTTGAGAATGCTTGATAAAAGGCCATGCAAGTGTTGCTTTTCTAGTGGGAAGTGATGTAGATGAAATGATCTAATTTGATATGTGGATTTAGGATATATTATGGCTCGCTTCCACTGAGCTTTCTGGTACAGTTCGGTTCGGGACGGTACGCTATTTATGCCGTTTCCATTGTGAATGGTACCCTAATTCTGAACCGTACCACTTTTTTGGGACCCTTTCGTTGGGGTACCAAGCACATTAGTACTGTACCAACAGGGTGGAGCTGCACTCTGCAGAACTTTGATTGGTTGACAGAGAATCGTCTATCACAGCTTTCCTGCTACACCACGCCTATCATGAAATCACTATTGGCAGTGGAAACGCAAGGTGTACCGTTCCGAACTGTACCGTACTGAACCGTACCGTACCACTCAGTGGAAACGAGGCATTAAAGTAAGTATATAAAATAAAAACAGTGGCCATGTAATCCTACTCACTATTGCTCTCTTGTCCCCTGAATTTTTTCCGGTTAGTTTTTTTGTATACGATACAATAGCTTGGGTTACTTGGGTCGTATAATTTCAGTTGCTGCTCCACCTCTTCTATCAGTACTAATACAGTAACATTAGCCATAATAACACATGTAGACACTGTGCCTTTCATGTACCAACACTTGCTGATCAGCTTTATCACTGACAAAAATGCTCAGTGTCTCTGCTCCTGTCTGGCACTGCCAGTATTGCTGGCTGCATGATGATTTTGCCCAAACACATTAGCAAATAGTGTTACCATAATGCTGCTCTTTACAACCAAGAAGTGACTGGAACTGCTCTGTCCTAGTTCTCTATTATTTCCCAGTGCATTATTTCAGTTCCTAGAGTATTATTTCAACAGTTATAGAGTATCGCCATTAAAATCAATGGAAGTTTTTGACAAGCGGCGATGCCTTATAAAAGCAACATGCTACTTAATTTTTAACGTGGCCCAACACCATGCTGCTGCTCCTGTGTGAACAGCACTGTGTGGTGTCCATTGTAATATTCATGGCAGGAGTTAATGGGCGGTTATTAGGCTTTAGAAAAATCAAAAAATGCTGCATAAAGGGTATTGAGGCATGTGTGAATACACATCTTGCTCAAATGGCAACAGAAAGTGGGTGGGATATATTAGGCAGCAAGTGCATATGTTGACCCTAAAGTTGAGGTGTTAAAAGGAGAAAAAATGGGCAAGCATAAGAATTTCAGAGACTCTGACAAGGGCCAAATTGTAATGGGGAGATTACTGGGTCAAAGTAACTCCAAAACTGCAACTCTTGTGGGATGTCCCCAGTGTGCAATGGTCAGGACCTACCAAAAGTGATCCAAGGAAGAAGTACCAGCAACAGGGTTATGGGCAGCCAAGGTGATGATGCATGTGGGAAGCAAAGGCTGGCCCATGTAGTCCGACCCAATAGAAAAGTAGTGCTACTGCAGGTCAAATTGTTGTAAAGGTTAATGCTAGTTCAGATGGAAAAGAGTCAGAACACACAGTGCACCGCAGTTTGCTGCGTATGAGGCTACATAGCCGCAGACCGCTCAGTGTGCCCATCTTGACCAGTGTCCACTGCCAAAAGTGCCTACAATGGGAAAATGAGCATCAGAACTGAACCAGCAATGGAAGAAGGTGGCCTGGATTGATGAATTTTAACCACTTAAGGACCACACCACGTACATTTACATGTACATTTTTTTGTAAAAGGGCCCTAGAGGGTTGCACACGTGCTGCCAGAGTCATGCTCCTGCTGTGATTGGACACGGCGGAGCCAATCAGTGGGCCTGGAAGCCACAATGGCCTTTTGCCACCTGCGATCATTTAGGAGAATGACAGAACTGTGGTCTACCTATGTAAGCAAGGCAGACTGCTATTCTGTCGGACAGGAAGAAAGAGATCTTGTGTTCCTAATAACAAGGAACACAGATCTCTCTCTTAATACAGTCAGTCCAATCCTCCTTCAGTTAGAAAGAACTCCATAGGTGCACACTTAACTCCTTGATCGCCCCTGATGTTAATCCCTTCCCTGCCAGTGTCATCTATACAGTGCATATTTTTAGCATTGATCACTGTATTGGTGTCACTGATCCCCCCAAAAGTGTCACTTCATGTCAGATTTGTCCACCGCAATGTCACAGTCCCACTAAAAATCGCTGATCGCTGCCATTACTAATAAAAACAATAAAAAAATAAAGAGTCCATAAATGTATCTCATAGTTTGTAAATGCTATAACTTTTGCGCAAGCTAATCAATATATACGGTTTTTGGGATTTTCTTTTACCAAAAAATTTGTAGCAGAATACAAATTGGCCTAAACTGATAGAGAAATTCGATTTTTTTAAAAAACATTTTTGGATGTGTTTTATAGCAGAAAGTAAAAAAATATATAGATTTTTTTCAAAATTGTCAGTCTTTTTTTCTTTATAGCGCAAAAAAATAAAAACCAGAGATCAAATACCACCAAAAGAAAGCTCTATTTGTGGAAAAAAAGGACATCAAATTTAATTGGGTACAAAGTCGCATGACCGCACAAATGTCAGTGGAAGCAACGCAGTGCTGTATTGCAAAAAATGGCCTGGTCATTAAGGGGGTAAAACGTTCCGGAGCTAAAGTGGTTGAAAATGGTTTAAGGGACACAATGATGAATTTGAGATGTTGACTTGGCCTTCAGATTCTCCAAAACTCAATCCAATTCAGCATCTGTAGAATGTGCAGCGAAAAACAGGTCTGATCCACGGAGGTGCCAACTTTAGGTCTCACAAGTCGGATACTAAGTTGCAGGAGTGTGAACCAAACCTGAAGGCAATACTGGTGACTCGTTTTTTGTTTACTCTCTGCTTGCATTTTTACATCTATTTTGAGGCACTCATCACAAACAAATTTAAAAAGACCAATTTTAGAGTTATATAGAGATTAGTTAATAGTAGTTCACAGGGTAGGTACTATGGTAAGTAGGTGACTGCAAAAAGACTCAAGAATCCTAGCCACATCCAAATAGCTTAGAAGGTAAACAAAGACTTGCTAGAGAATGGGTAACTGATCTTGACGATTAACCCATATTTAAAGCACATGGGGCATAGCCAAGATCCCTAAAGACCATGGGTCCCCCTGGGCACCTAGATTTAAATGTTTTGGAGCATGTAACATAAAAACAAAAAACTGTTAGGGCTGTTTCTTGCACTCCATTTCTTCCCTTCTGAAGTTGTCCTTAAATGATCCCTATATTTTCTATATACCTTCATTTATATTTTCCTTCGCAGTTAAATTTACAGTCAGCTATTACTCACGTGGTTTGAACTTGTGTTTCCAAAGAACTGCAGTAATTGCTTAAAAAATGCTAACTGGAATGGGGCTTTAATCTGCTTGTCACTTAAAGTCCACTTAAAAATTTTATGTCCAAAGGCTGACAATTCTGTTTGTTCTTCTGTGAATACAGGGATGCATTGTCACCCTTTGGACATAAAATTTTAAGTGGACTTTAGGTGACTAGCAGATTAAAGCCCAAATCCAATTAACATTTTTTAAGCAATTACAAATGAAGTTGAAGTACCGTATATAATCGAGTATAAGCCGAGTTTTTCAGCATGTTTTTTTATGCTGAAAAACCCCCCTTGGCTTTTACTCGAGTCACTGGCTCACTTACTTTTTAAAAATGGTGTTGCCCAGCGCCAACATGTCACAGCGCATGCGCCGTCTGCTCAGGAAAAGCTGAACGTGTACGGGCTTTCCCGAGCATCGGCGGCGCATGCGCAGTGACATTTTGGCGCCGGGAGGCGCCATTTTTAAATGTAAGGCACCTCACCAACATGTAAGTGAGACTCCTCCATAGCCCCCGCATTTCCTCATGCAGTGCTGCGGGCATGGTACAGGACATTTTCCTGTACCATGCCTGCAGCACTGCATCTCCTGTGCCATGCCTGTACCTACTGTGCCATGCCTATACCATGACCTGTGCCATGCCTATACCATCACCTGTGCCAGGCCTGTACCATCACCTGTGCCAGCCCTGTACCATCACCTGTGCCAGCCCTGTACCATCACCTGTACCATGACCTGTGCCATGCCTGTACCATGACCTGTGCCATGCCTGTACCATCACCTGTACCATGACCTGTGCCATGCCTGTACCATGACCTGTGCCATGCCTGTACCATGACCTGTGCCATGCCTGTACCATGCCTGAACCATCTCCTGTACCATGCCCACAGCCCTGCATCTCCAGTGCCATGCTCGCAGCCCCTGTTTTGTGTCTCGTGGTAGTCCAGTTGGGTCCAGTAGCTGCTGCATTTTCCACCCTAGGCTTATACTCGAGTCAATAAGTTTTCCCAATTTTTTGTGGTAAAATTAGGGGCCTTGGCTTATATTCTGGTCGGCTTATTCCTCGAGTATATACGGTAAGCTGAAAATCAATGGATCTACTGACAGGATGAAAATCTGATAAAACGATGAAACCAGAATAACGGCATCATGTCATTGACTCTTTACAGAGACCGGGGTCGCGCCGTATCCTAGCAACACGGCGCGGCCACAATCGCCGCTCTGCACTCCCCCCTGCGGGCACGCGAGAGAGGCAGTTCTGGTGCGCCGTCATATGATGGCTCCCCAGAACAATAGATGCACCGCTCCGCCGCCAATTGACGGCAGGCGGGTAGCAAGTGGTTAATCTAGAGATACAGTTGGTAAAGAAAAAAAAACACCCCCTTTAAAATAATCATTTTGTTGCTTTGCAGCCTGAAATGAAGACAGACAAAGTATCTGTATTATCAAGCTGTATTTACTCAGTGCAACTTATAACATTCAAGTGAAAGATACACAGAAGTGAAAGAGAAATATACTTACCACCTCTGTGCAGTGATTTTGCACAGAGTGGCCCAGATCCTCCTTTTCTCAGGTCCCTCGTTGCTGCTCCTGGCCCCTCTCTCCTGTTGAGTGTCCCCACAGCAAGCAGCTTTCTATGGGGGCACCTGAGTCAAACTGCAACTCCGTGTGTCCATTCAGACACGGAGCTGCAGTTCCACCATCCCCCTCTCTCTCCTTATTGGCTTACTGAGTTTGATTGACAGCCACGTGAGTCAATGGCGCCACGGCTGTGTCTCAGCCAATCAGGAGGGAGAGTCCCAGATGGCCGAGGGACTCATGGACATTGCTGGAGAGAGATGGGGCTCAGATAAGTATAGGGGGTGCTGCTACACACAGAAGGCTTCTATCTTAATGCATTAAGATAAAAAAAAAAACCTTTTGACTTTACAATTTCTTTAAGTCTGGGCTCTGACTAAGCCATGCAAGGACATTCACCTTTTTTCTCCTTCAACCACTGTGTGCTCATTTTTGCTGTGTGCTTTGGGTCATTGTCATGTTAGAAGGTAAACCTTCCTTCCATTGACAACTTTCTGGCAGAGTGCAGCACATTTTCCTCAAGAATTTGATGGTATTATGCCCAATCCGTTTTTCCTTCTATCCTGACAAGTGCTCTAGTCCCTAATGCAGAGAAACACCCCCATAACAGGATTTTACCACCTTCATGCTTTACTGTAGGAATGATGCTATTTAGATGGTGAGCTGCATTGGATTTCTGCCAGACATATAGTTTGGTTTTAAGGCCAAATAACTAAATTTTAGTCTCATCTGACCATAACACCTTTTCCCACGAGGTCTCAGAATCTTCAAGGTGCATTTTGGCAATGTTCAGTCGTGACTGCATGTGGCCTTTCTTGAGGAATGGCTTTTTTTCTTGCAACCCTCCTATACAAGCCAAATTTGGGGGGAATTTGTGATATTGTTGTCTCATGCATACAATGACCATTCTGGCTGAGAGCGTTGACCAGAGTGTTCCGACGGGGGCCATCACCCTGTCAGAACACAATATCTCAGCAGGGGAGATCGCTGTACTAACATTGGATTGTTAGTACAGAGGCTCTAACTTGATCTCTAAGGGGGTTTAATTTACAGCATTTTTCACACCTGCCTACTTTACAAACTATACAAACTATAATAATATTTTCAAAAAATATGTAGTGCCTTACAAAACATCTGAAGATTTGAACAGGGAACGGATTGGCAAACAGGCACAACCATGAAAATCCACTATTCCATGTAAAACATACATTTTGAAGGCACACAAATATTTAACACCTAAATTATAGGTTTACACTGAACAGATTTAATAACTGGGGCCATGAAAGGATCAATTGTGCACCCAAAGAAATATGATTACAGAAGAGATCTGGGATCAGCTATAACGTGGAGATACCATTTCATGTCTCAGAAATCTAAATGCATTAAACAAATATTCAGACCCACAAACTCATGTATAACCTTGCAGTCTGCTTTGCTCCTGGTCTGTCCCTTGTTTACAGTTGATGAACAAACCATCTGGGAACCGTTTGTCAAATGGACAGCAATTAATGCATTTAACTGGCTCTGATCAAGGTAGAAAATAAGTAAAATTTTATAACAGACATTTTTGTTTCTTAGCAACATTTTACCTTTTCATGGTTTTCAATAATTATTTCAACAACAATATTCTGAAATTTGATATCCATGATGGCTGCTACAGTTTCCTCTTGGGGACGCAAAAGTGTGGGCCCAAAAACCACTCCCAGGTTGGCTACAGTCATCAAGTTTTGCTTATGATTAGCAGCAACACTGAAAGAAAACAAAGAAAAAATGTAATTTACAGCAAAATTTGTTTTTAAATAAACAAACATATCATTATAAACATAAATAAAATCTAAATAATATAGTTTATATCCACATGGGGCTGCTCATCTGCCCCTGAAATCCTGTCAAAACAAAACAAGCGTCTGTGTCTGTACAGCCGCTGCATCCACATAGAAAAACATAGGCTGCCTGCATACAGCTCCAACTGTTTATTCACTCTGTATAGGCCATAGCCTGTGTGAATGAGGCCTAAAATGTAATGCTCCAAAGTCATATGGAAACAGTGTAAACAGACATATGAGTATACAGTCCCATGAAAAAGCCCTTGAAATGTTCCACATTTTGTCATGTTACCACCAAAAATGTAAATGTATTTTATTTGGATTTTTTTTTTGTGATAGACCAACACAAAGTGGCACATAATTGTGAAGTGAAAGGAAAATGATAGTTTTATACATTTTTTACAAATAAATATCTGTAAAGTATGGCATGCATTTGTATTCAGCCTCATTAACCGATACCCCTAACTTAAATCTAGTGGAACCAATTGCCTTCAGAAGTCACCAGTGTGTAATTTAATCTCAGTATAAGTACAGCTGTTCTGTGGAGCCTTTAGAGGTTTGTTAGAGAACTTTAGTGAACATCATTATGAAAACCAAGGAACATTTCAGACAGGTCAGGGATAAAGTTTTGGAGAAGTTTAAGGCAGGTTTAGGTTATAAAAAAAATATCCCAAGCTTCGAGCATCTCACGAAACACTGTTCAATCCATTAACCCGAAATTGAAAAGAGTATGGCACAACTGCAAACCTACCAAGACATGACCGTCCACCTAAACTTACAGGCCTAGCAAGGAGAGCATTAATCAGAGAAGCAGCCAAGAGGCCAATGGTAACTCTGGAGGAGCTACAGGGATCCACAGCTCAAGTGAGAGAATCTGTCCATAGGACAACTATTAGTCATGCACTCCACAAATCAGGCCTATATGGAAGACTGGCAAGAAGAAAGCTATTGTTGAAAGAAAGCCATAAGAAGTCCATTTGCAGTTTGCGAGCAACCATGTGGGGGATGCAGCAAACATATGCAAGAAGGTGGTCTGGTTAGATGAGACCAAAATCACATTTTTGGGCCTAAAAGCAAAATGCTATGTGTGGCAGGAAAACTAACACTGCACATCACCCTAAAACACCATCCCCACAGTGAAACATGGTGGTGGCAGCATCATGTTGTGGGGATGCTTTTCTTCAGCAGGGACAGGGAAGCTGGTCAGAGTTGATGAGAAGATGGATGGAGCCAAATACAGGGCAACCTTGGAAGAAAACAGGTTAGAGTCTGCAAAAGAATTGAGGCTGGGGCGAAGGTTCACCTTCCAGCAGGACAACAACCCTAAACATACAACCAGAGCTATAATGGAATGGTTTACAGTGCCTTGCGAAACTATTCGGCTCTCTTAAACTTTGCGACCTTTTGCCACATTTCAGGCTTCAAACATAAAGATATAAAACTGTAATTTTTTGTGAAGAATCAACAACAAGTGGGACACAATCTGCAAGAGGCTGAGGCAGGTACTTACATTTTTTGCATCCAATATATATAATAGATAACGTATATACTCGAGTATAAGCCGACCCGAATATAAGCAGACCCGAATATAAGTCGAGGCACCTAATTTTACCACATAAAACTGAGAAAACCTATTGACTCGAGTATAAGCGTAGGGTGGGAAATGCAGCAGCAGCATGGAGCCAACTGGACCACCACGAGACCCAAAACAGGGGCTGTGGGCATGGTGCAGGGGCTGTGGACATGGTGCAGGAGATGCAGAGCAGTGGGCATGGTACAGGCTTGGTACAGGCTTAGTACAGGCTTGGTACAGGCTTAGTACAGGAGATGGTTCAGGCATGGCACAGGAGATGGTTCAGGCATGGCACAGGAGATGGTTCAGGCATGGCACAGGAGATGGTACAGGCATGGTACAGATGGTACAGGAGATGCAGGGCTACGGGCATAGTACAGGAGACGCAGTGCTGCCAGCATGGTACTGGAGAATCTCCTGTACCATGCCCGCAGCACTGAATCTCCTGAGGAGATGCAGGGGCTGCAAAGGAGTTTCATTTACCTTTCTATGAGGCGCCTTACATTTAAAAATGGCGCCCCCTGGCGCCAACACGTCACCTGAATGTGCCGTCTGCCCGGAATAAATGGATTTTTGTAAGAACTTACCGTAAAATCCTTTTCTCTTAAGCTCATTGACAGACGTAGTCTTCTTGATTCTCAAGAGCTGGGTTATGTTGTCTCCGCAGGAGTAGGACTAGGCAGAATGACAAAACGTTCTGGCTCCACCCTAGGGGGCAGTCCCTGAGGGTATATCCTCCCTCTCTCTGCTACAGGGAATCAGTTCTGTTTAAAGCAGTACAGAGAAATTAACCCAACCCAACTCAATGATAGAGGGGCGGGTACTACGTCTGTCAATGAGCTTAAGAGAAAAGGATTTTACGGTAAGTTCTTACAAAAATCCATTTTTCTCTATCGCTCATTGACAGACGTAGTCTTCTTGATTCTCAAGAGCTGGGACATCCAGAAGCAGTGCCACAAATGAGGGGTGGGATTGACAAATCAAATCCAATCTAGTAGGCCCAACCGGTGCCAAACTAGAAGTTTTAAAGGCTCATTATAAACAAAGAATGAGACTAAAGAAAAAAATTTCCAACGGAAAAAAACCCTCGAGGTAGACCACTGGTCTCCTCAAATTGCGGCCTGCAAAACCTTGCGGCCAAATGAGGCATCAGACGATGCCATTACATCAACCTTATAATGTTTTGAGAAGGTATGCACCGACGACCAGGTAGCCGCCTTGCACACCTGGACCACTGACGCCTGATGGCGAAAGGCCCATGACGCACTAAGTGCCCGAGTGGAGTGCGCCTTAACAGGGAACGGGGGCTCCCGACCCTTAATAGAATAAGCCTGCACTACCGTCTGTCTGATCCATCTGGAAATGGTCGCGGCAGATGCAGGCAACCCCTTTTTGGGTCCATCTGGGATCACAAAAAGTGAATCCGTCTTGCGAAACGAGTCTGTCGTTTTCAAGTATACCCTGATCGCCCGGACCACATCCAAGGAGTGCAAAGCAAATTCCCGAGGATGACTGGGCTTAGGACACAGGGAAGGTAATACAATTTCTTCATTCAGATGAAATTCTGAAACTACTTTTGGTAGGAAGGATGGATTCGGACGAAGAACCACCTTATCTCTATGAACCACCAGATATGGTGAACGACAAGATAATGCGGCCAGTTCTGACACCCTGCGTGCAGAAGTAATAGCCACCAAGAAGGCCACCTTCTGGGACAACGTGGGTAGAGGAATCTCCCTAATATCTTCAAAGGGAGGTTTCTGAAGAACCGACAACACTAAATTAAGATCCCAGGGGGGTAACGGCGCGTGCACTGGCGGAGCCAGATGTCGCACCCCCTGGATGAAATTCCGCACCAAGGAATGAGTAGCCAAAGGCTTCTGAAAGAAGATGGCTAATGCTGAGACCTGACCCTTGATAGTACTCAAGGCCAGTTTCTGCTCAACCCCTTGTTGCAGAAAAGCCAATATTCGACTAATCGAATAAGACCGAGGACGGAACCCCAAAGGTTCACACCATGCAATGTAGGACTTCCATGTGCGATGATAAATCTTTCTGGAAGTCGCTTTCCTTGCTTCAACTAGATTAGGAATAACTGAAGCTGACAAACCTTTGTCCTTCAGCACCTGGGTCTCAATAGCCAGGCCGTTAAAGCCAGCGATCGTAAAGCAGGATGGAAGATCGGTCCCTGAGACAGTAGATCCTCTCTGAGAGGAAGTCTCCACGGGACGTCCGCCACCAGTCTGACCATGTCGGCGTACCAAGCTCGACGAGGCCAGTCCGGAGCTACCAGGATTACTGGGATTCCTTCCTCCTCTACCCTGCGAAGAAGTCTTGGCAGTAACGCGAGAGGAGGGAAGGCATATATTAGCTGGTATTGCCCCCACGGGGCGATCAGTGCGTCTGCGGTTTCTGCTAGAGGATCGCGGGAGCGAGCCACGAATCTCTGAACTTTCCTGTTGAATCGTGATGCCAACAGATCCACATCCGGGGTGCCCCACCGTAGGCACAATTGGTGGAAAACGTCTGGATGGAGGGACCATTCCCCCTGATCCAGGGTCTGACGGCTGAGATAATCTGCCTGCCAATTCTCCACCCCCGGAATGAACACCGCAGAGATTGCTGGAACAAATCGTTCCGCCCAGCGAAGAATGCAAGCCACTTCCTTGGCCGCTCGGACACTCTTGGTGCCCCCCTGGTGATTGACATAAGCCACGGCCGTGGCATTGTCCGACTGGATCCGAACCGGGCTGCCCTGGAGCTGCTCGGTCCAGTGAATCAGACAAAGTCTGATCGCTCTCAGTTCCAATACATTTATCGGTAATCTGGATTCTTCCGGGGACCAAAGTCCCTGGGCAGATAATTGACCGAGAATTCCTCCCCATCCGGATAGACTGGCATCCGTGGTCACTATCGTCCAATATATTGGCAGAAATGACTTTCCCTGGCTGAGCATTGGAGACCGAAGCCACCAAACCAGAGACTCTCTGGTCTGTTTGCTCAATCGTATCTGATTGTCCAGGGATTCCGGATTCCGATTCCATCTGAGGAGAATCTCTTGCTGAAGAATTCGGGTATGGGACTGGGCAAATGGGACTGCTTCGAAGGAAGCCACCATCAACCCCAGAACCCTCATGCAAGTCCGAAGGGAAGACCAGTTGTTGGACAGTAACAACTGGACTGCTGATTGAATCTTTCGAAGTTTCCCTACCGGAAGAAACACTCTTGTCCTGACTGTGTCTAGAATTAGACCCAGATATTCGAGCCTCTGGGTGGGAACCAGAAAAGACTTTTGCTGGTTCACCAGCCACCCGAATTCCTGTAAAGAAATCATAGTAATTTCTATGTTTTGTAGCAAGGTCTGAGGAGACTCTGCATGAAGCAGAAGATCGTCTAGGTAACCTAGAATCGATATACCTCTTTGGCGCAGAAGTGCCAACATTGGGGCCAACACTTTTGTGAAGACCCGCGGAGCCGTGGCGAGACCGAAAGGTAACGCCACAAACTGATAGTGGTTCTCCTCTACGGAAAAGCGTAGAAAACGCTGATGTCCTGCGAAAATGGGAATGTGAAGATAGGCGTCCTTGATGTCTATGGACGCTAGGACATCCCCTGGATGCAGGAAGGCTGCTACCGTGCGAATGGACTCCATTCTGAATCTTCTTATGTTGACGAAAGAATTGAGTGCTCTTAAGTCCAGAATTGGACGCACTTTGCCCTCTTTCCTGGGTATTGTAAACAGGTTTGAATAAAACCCTTGAAACCGTTCTGTCCAAGGAACGTGGACTACCACTCCTTGTTGTAGTAGATCTGTGACTGCTCTCCGCAGATCTTCTAGACGATCCGGAGATAGTCGGATATTGGAAGGGAAGAATCGCGCCGGTGGGAGAGATCGAAACTCGATCTTGTACCCTGACTTTATGACTTCGCAAACCCATTTGTCCGGGATTCTGGAAAGCCATGGATCCGGGAACCGGCGAAGACGTCCCCCCACCCCAGTTATGGGTGGGGGCGCACCTTCAGGCTTTGGATGGTTTATCTTCAGGTCTGGAGGGGGCGGGCTTTTGCTTGCCCGACCAACGACCCCTGACGCCTCCTGTAGGAACCTTGGAGGACTTCGTTTTTTCACCCGCTGGACGAAAAAACCTCTTGTGAGCAGAAAAAGAAGGCCCTCGTCTTTGACGAGTTCCTCTACCTTTAAAATTTTGCGGTAAAAAGGTGCTTTTTCCACCAGTGAGATCCTTAATGATCTCATCTAAGTTGGCTCCAAATAGACGTTCTCCTGAAAAGGGGATATTAGCCAATGCTTTTTTGGAACCTTGGTCGGCTATCCAACCTTTTAGCCACAGTGTACGCCTGAGAACCACTGCTGAGACTGATGCTCGCGCCATTAATGGAGTGGCGTCTAACGCCGCATCACATACAAACTGTAACCCCTGTATCATTTGTTCCAACAAATCTGATACCGCCTGAGGGACTTCTTCTAAGTCCCGGCGTAACCACTTGGTCCATTCAGTTACAGCCTGCGAAACCAGACCAATAGCAATTATTGGCCTGAAAGCTGATCCAATCAAGGAAAACATGGTGCGAGACATAGCTTCTATCTTGCGATCCACTGGATCTTTAAAAGACGGAGCGTCTTCTAAAGGAATAACCGTGGCTTTATTCAATCTAGCAATTGGTGAATCCACCACAGGTGGTTCTGTCCATTTCTTAATAAGGGTTTCCTCAAACGGATAACGCCTGTCAATGCGTTTGGAAATATTAAAAGTGCGTTTTGGCAGACGCCATTCTTCATCGATTGGATTGCCAAAACATTTGGGCAATGGAAAAACCTTTGCCACTTTGATGCGCTTTTTAGTCCCAAAAGGGATCTCAGTTTCAGCTATTTCTGATGGAATACCCTGTAACCTTAAAGTCTCTTGAACAGATACAATGAGTGCGTTTACCAACGCTTCCTCTCGGGCTATGGCAGATGCCGAAACATCCTCCTCACTGTCTGAAGAGACAGGACCCGAGACACCAATACCAGATGAAGTACCTGCAACTGCAGAAATAGGCTCAGAGTCTGAATCCGAGGTTTCAGATAATAAGGGGTTAGGCGGGGGTCGCTTTCTTGCGCCCTGTCCCTGACAAGCCACTTCCACCCGGGACACAAAAGTTTCCATAATGGCTGACAAAGATTCAATTGTCAATGGGGTGCTGGAGGATCCCGCAGACCCCTCGAGGGGATCCGGAGGAGATACATGAGTGGCAGGGTCCATGTTAATACAGGACACTTTTTGCCAGCAATAAACAAAAAAACTCTTTTTTTTTTTTTTTTTTTTTTTTGTGTGTCTCCCCCTAGCGCAATAGCGCCCCTCAGAGTACCTGCTTCTCGATCCCAGAGAGAGAGAGAGGGACCCCCAAGGCTCACCAACCGATGCAGTGCAGTTTCCAACAAACTGCAGCCAGCGTCTGTCTTACACAGACTGGAAGGAGCTGTTTGCTTTTTCCCGGGCAGAAGGCGTGGCTCCGCCCCCTGTGTACGCCTTCGGGCGTTCCCAGCCCTCCACGAGGAAGCTGGGCTCACAAAACATGGCCGCCCCCATAGAAGAGACATAAGACTCCAAAAACATGGCGGCCGGCGTGACCTGAGGACATACATACATTCGGTCTACGGCAAAATGGCGGCGGACCGCCGATATCGTCTTCCCAGCACATCCACCTGCACTCTGCTGAGAGGTGACATATGGATCTACAGAGATACACTGCACATAAGGTAGGATTATACCTCCTATGTTTGCTGTAATGTTACAGTCTGCTGGGTAGAGTGTTAGCTCTTGAACCAAGTCCACTTCCCACAAACACATGCTGTATTACAAGGGGGACTTGTAAGTGTCAGATATATACTGATCATATATGGAGGGGCCCATAATATATACTGCCTCATAAATGAGGAAAAAAAGGGAACGTTTTACTCACCATACCGAACCGACAGGCACCCTCTCTTCATAATACCCTCTCCACCGAGGTGGGGGTTTGTGGACGCCTCGACTCTCTGGTCCTGGCGTCCAAGCGAGCTTTTAACTCGCAAAGTCAGTCCCTTTACTGGGACTCCGTCGCGGCCGACTCAGCGCACTGGTCTGCACGCGTTTTTAGGCAGAAACCGGGGTGACCACTGGATCTCACATCCAGCCCGTCGCCCGGCCCCGCATACTTACTTGAATATGTCGCGGCCAACCAAGCGCAATGCCTGGTCTGCACGCGCTCGTAGGCCGGCTGGGGTGACCACAAGTGTCGCCCAGTCCGGCATTTTTGCTTGAAGATCTCACAGGAAAAAAATTGGAGAAAACTACC
This sequence comes from Pelophylax lessonae, assembly GCF_965119305.1. Taxonomy (NCBI): domain Eukaryota; kingdom Metazoa; phylum Chordata; class Amphibia; order Anura; family Ranidae; genus Pelophylax; species Pelophylax lessonae. The sequence continues at coordinate 352,281,821 of NC_138771.1, forward strand.
TAAAAAATGTCTTTTTCTTAAAGAAAAAAAGTCTTGCCAGGACCAAAAGATCCCAGCAAGGAACTTAGGTCCTTACTCCTGACTAGACAGAAAAAAACTGATTCCCTGTAGCAGAGAGAGGGAGGATATACCCTCAGGGACTGCCCCCTAGGGTGGAGCCAGAACGTTTTGTCATTCTGCCTAGTCCTACTCCTGCGGAGACAACATAACCCAGCTCTTGAGAATCAAGAAGACTACGTCTGTCAATGAGCGATAGAGAAAAGGCAAACACGCATGGGCTTTCCCGAGCAGCGGCGCATGCACTCTGTACCGCAAAACAGGTAACTTAGACCGTGACTCGAGTATAAGCCAAGGGGGGCTTTTTCGGCATAAAAAATGTGCTGAAAAAGTCGGCTTATACTCGAGAATATATGGGTAGTTTATTCATGAACATAAAGCCTGAACTTATTTGTGTCTTTCATATCTGCCTGGAATTCCGCTTTAAGGCTAACAGACCATAGGTCCATAGTCACTAAGCAGCTAAAGCTAATCATGATCTATGAATAATCATTAGAGTGAGCATTTGAAACTCTGTATATTCAATATAACATTCTTACCAAAAAATTCCTTTCAGAATATCACAATAATAACTCAGAATGTGTAATTGCCAAGAATACACTATAGTTTCCCTTTAATGGAAAAGTACAGTAACATAATTCTGCTGTAAAACACAAAGCTAGGAATAAAAATTCTTGCTTCGGTTCGTAATGGGTTTGAAAAAAATTGTTCAGTTGAATGCGGACAACTTAACATTTTTTATTCATTAACAATCAAAGCTATTTAAAAATGTTACAGCACTTGGCAATCATGCTGCCTGGCTTACTGCCACTATTGGCAGGTCAGTGCAACAGAAAAATTCACACAGAGAGAAGATTTGGTTCAGATGTATAGCTCCAAGATAGTGGAGGTGATAATCTGTCTCAGAAATGCTTGGTGATATAGAAGATACAATTAAGGTTTTAACCTCACTTCCTGGCCTAGACCAGGATCTTCTACAGAATCTTCCCTTACAGAAAGCGAAGAACATGACATCTTCTCGTGTTATCTGAATTCGTACTCAAGAATTGCAGGACAGAAGAGCAAGGCCCTTGGGCTTTGGAAAAGTGAGTTGTTACAATATTCAAAAGTAGGTCCTTTCTTAAATAGTAAGGAATACAACAGCCTTATATTTATATACATGGTGCTTCAAGGAGAGCTATACGTTTGATGTGTTTCTCAGCATAAATATGGGGTACCTACATTTTGAAGTTTGGCAACTTTAGGCCACTATGATTCTTAATTAGTTATAAACAAAAACATATGGGGAGAGAAAAATAAAGGGAAAGAAGAGAAAGAGAAAGTCACTTATTACTGACCAATGAACTTAGCCTGACCTACTACTGCCTCACTTAATACGGACCAATGAATACACAAAACTAGATATGTATATCAGTTCTAGGGACAACTACCCACATCCATGATTCAATATTGGACAGCAAAAACAGAGAAGGGGTGGAGAGGAGAATTCCCTCCCATATCCATCATGGCTCCTGGAAGCATTGATGACGGCTGTTCGCTGGAAAACAGACAAGGTACTATTCTAAAAAACCACCCCCCCCTTTTCCCTCGGTCTATGAGTAAATTGAAATTTTCCTATATGGCCATTATAAAAGGATATCCCATTGAAGAAGGGCCCCGCTGTAGCCTTTCAGTGTATTGACACAGGGAGGGATGAAGTTAAAACCCTCCCTAGTGAAGGCTACTTGGAAGGTGTGTTTCCTTTCAGATATGTAGAAAACGGATTGTATGGGGGGCCCCTAGTTCAAAAAGATAGAGGGGATGGACAGTTATAGGTAATGAAACACAATTATTGCCCATGTAAATATGGAGGGGATGGAAGACTATGTGCAATTTCACTATATGCTATTACATGGATAATGACATGATATAATAATCACGAAATCTAGACTAAGGCATTCTCAAAAGGGGGGGGGGGGGTCTAGTTATGTGTGTCTACTATGAAAATGTTTTCTGCTATTTTTATAGATTTGATGCTCCGCTGATCAGTATACACCTTAGGCGGCAAAACTATTGTCCCTTGTCCATCCCAAGTGAACTCGGTACCTATACCCACCTAGACGTCTTAGGCACGGTCCGGTGTCCATCAAACCCACCTCTGCCGGTATTACTCATGTTGTCGGGTGATTATATGACTGCTGACTTTGAGGTTTTGCCTACGTGCTGTCCGGGCTCAAGAGATCAAAGGTTATTTATTGACTGATGTGGTGAGCACATTCATTATGTTTTCCATAAACATGGTATTTTTTTTTGTTATCGCATTATACTTATTTGTTATATGCTTTATGTTTTTCATTTTTTTTTAAAGCTTAAAGAAACAATTTAGTCAACATTGATGGTCCCTGAGGAAGCAATTTATGAATAATAAGTTCCGCAAAACACGTTGGACTGCCTAAATATGTTTCCCAATAATGTGCAATCATAGATTGCGTTGGAGCGGACGTAATTCTCTTTTTTTTGTTTATTTTTAATGATAATTTTAACTTTGTATATGAATAAAATTGACTTGTTATCAAAATGGTTATTTTTTTAAGTGCTCATCTGCATGTGACAACCCCACATCCTTAAAAGTTCACTCCCCCGGGGAGGGAATTCTCCTCTCCATCCCTTCTCTGTTTTTGCTGTCCACTACTGAGCATTGAACTCTGCCTCACTTACTACTGACCAATGAACTCTGCCCCACCTACTACTGACCGCTGAACTCTGCCCCACTTACTACTGATCGCTGATCTCTGCCCCGCTTACTACTGATCGCTGATCTCTGCCCCATTTACTACTGATCGCTGATCTCTGCCCCATTTACTACTGACCGCTGATCTCTGCCCCACTTACTACTGACCTCTGAACTCTGCTGCCCCACTTACTACTGACCTCTGATCTCTGCCTCACTACTGACCTCTGAACTCTCGGTTACTTACTTGCCTCTGAACTATCCATTATATACTAATGATCAGTGAATGCCAATCTGCATCACCTATTACTGACTTTTGAACTCTGTATCATTTATTATTCACTTCTGATGTCTGCCTTACTACTACCTCTGAACTCGCCCTTACTTACTATTGACTGACTTCTGAGTCACTTTTGACCTCTGTTTTCACTTACTACAGAGTTCAGTACTAAGGGAGTTTAGAGTAGTAAGTGACCCTGCATCTCACTTCTGCACTGCTTACCTCTCCTTCTCTCTGGGACTCTTCACAATACTCAAGATACTGCAGCTCTTGCTCTTCTCCTATTCCTTGGTCCAGTGGGCAGGGCTATATTACAGCTAATTGTAGCCCCGCCTACAGGACAAGGGAAAAGGAGAAGAGCTGGAGTTGAACTAACCTGTATACTGTGACTAGTCCCAGGGACAGGGCCGCTGATAAGTCAGTACAACTGGTCCTGTTGTACTGGGCCCAGGTCCCATCAGCTAAAAAGGGGGGCCGAGGGTAACTTTATTGTTCATTCCTGCCTAAATTAAAAAATGGATTTTACTTGACCACACTCTTACTCCCACTTGTTTACCAGGGCTTAAATTACATTTCCTTTGGCCCCTTTAGGTTAGCAGAGGGGCCCAGGAGGAGGGAGCAGAGGAGAGACTTTTTTCCATTTTCGAGGTGTGTGTGTGTGTGTGGGGGGGGGGGGGGGGAGGGGGTCTGTTGGGAGGGCTGTATGGGGCCCCATGGTTTCTAACAGCAGCCCTGCCCAGGGATAAGAGGATAAGACTAGAAGTAAGCCAATCCTCCTGTTTCTCAGCTACATTTGTCAAAGGCAGACACAGAGGAAATACTGTTTATATTGAGAAACGAGCAGGTGCTGAAAGACCGCATGGGGAGTAGGGGGTGGGGCTATGATGGACTGCAATTTTCCTTTTAGCTCCGCCCTCTACTCCCACACTGGCATAAACAGTGTTTCTTCTGTAGCTGCCTGGGACAAGCGAGAATGGAGCAGCATTTTGCCACAGCCTGGCTAATTAGTAGAGCCGAGTGCCAAAACTTGTTCTGGTACTAGGCTTCGGGATTCAGTCTGCATTCACAGGACGCTGGAATTTCATTCAAATCTTGGGATGGTCCCGCTAAATCCGGGACAGTGTGAGGCATGTCAACAGCATTTAAAAAGAACATATTTCAGCCCCTGCCAAGAGGAAAACTTGCAGTACAATGCCCCTACTATATATAGTGAAAGATACATTGTAGAATCAATTTAGTCTATACCCACTTGCCGACCGCTCACTGGAGCTCTACTGCGGCAAAGTGGCTCGTTCCCATCCAGCGACGTAGACCTACGTTGCTGGACTCCTCCCCTTGTGGGCGGGCGCACACGCGCCGCTGGAGGCTCGCTCCCGCTGTGACTGAATATTCAGTCACAGCGGGAGTCGGGCCAGGGGAGGAGCGGCGGTGATCACCGCCGCTCTTCCCCGATCACCGGGGAATCGAGTGTGGAGATCCGCCTGCTTGTGTAAACAAAGCGGGCGGATCTCCTAAGTGACAGACAATGACAGATTGCAGGGTTCAGCATAGCTGAACCTGCGATCTGTCCCTGTGTCACTCAGTCACCTCCCCCCACACACGTTAGTAAGCACCAGGCATACATTAACCCCTCCCTCTCCAATAAAATTAACCCCTTCCCTGCCAGTGTCATTTTTACAGTAACAGTGCATATTTATAGTACCGATTACTGTAGTAATGTCACTGGTACCCCCAAAAGTGTCAAAAATGTCAGTCAAGGGTCCGATCTGTCTGCCGCAACGCCGCCATTACTCGTTAAAAAAAAAAAAACACCAAAAATGACAGAAATCTTTCCCTTAGTTAGTAAACGCAATAACTTTTGCGCAAACCAATCAAAATACGCTTATTGTGATTTTTTTTACCAAACATAGGTAGCAGAAAACAAATTGACCAAAAATTAAAAAAAATTTAGATTTTTACATTTTTTTTTGGGGGGGGGGGGATTTCATATAAAAAAAATGTGAAAAATATTGTTATTTTTTCAAAATTTACGCTCTTTTTTTGTTTATAGCGCAAAAAGTAAAAATTGTACAGGTGATCAAATACCACCAAAAGAAAGCTCTGTTTGTGGGAAAAAAGGGACGTAAATTTAGTTTGGGTATGGCGTCGCACGACTGCGCAATTGTCAGTTAAAGTCGCACAGTGCCGAATCGAAAAAAGTGGCCTGGACGTAAGACAGCAAAATCCTCCGGTGGTAAAGTGGATACTAAAAGTAAAACGAAAGGCAAAACTTTTTATTTTTTTATTTCATTATGGATAGAGTAAGGGAGGGATATAACCCCTGTCAGATTTTTTTTTTTTTGTCATCTGTGTCCCATTGGGGATATTTACCTTCACTTCTTGTCCCATAGCCAAAACGGGAAGTGAGAGAAAATCTCTGCAAATTAATGGATTCCATTGAGGCCCCCAGGTCATCAGAACTAGTGTCATCATTGGAAGATTTCCCCTCTATTACAGTTCTGGTGATAACCCCCATTTTGGATAGCAGATAACAAATTGGTCTAAAATGATGAAAAATTTTGATTTTTAATTTTTTTTTTGGGAATGTTCTATAGCAGAACGTGAAAAATATTGTTTTTTTTTTTTTTTTCAGAATTGTTGCTCTTTTTTGTTTATAGCGCAAAAAATAAAAGAATCGCACAGATGATCAAAATATCACCAAAAGAAAGCTGTATTTGTGGGGAAAAAAAAGCAAATCAATTATCTTTGGGTACAATGTCGAACGACCACGCAATTGTCTGTTAAATTATTGCAGTGCTGAATCGCAAAAAATGGCCTGGTCATTAAGGGGGAAAATCTTCTGGTCCAGAAGTGGTTAAAGTGTATGCCAATCTAAAAGAAAAATTTAATATTTCAGCTTACCAGTCCTTAGATGTGGTGGCTGCATTTGTTTTCTAGTAATACAGAAAAGCACCACTCTAGGTTAGTCCACCTTTCCTCAGCCCTCAATCTGCAGAAGGGTACAGGTTCAGCTTGTGACTACATACACATGAAATTGAAGAGGGATAACCGCACAACAGTTGCCATATAAACCTCAAATCCTTTATTCTAGCTGTGAATTTGCAGCACATGATATAAATATATTGTATTTATTATTATGGTTGTTATAGGTTGGGGGGGGGGGGGGGGGATTTGATTAAATTGATTTTATCAGCTTCCAGGGTTTTCTTGTCAAAGCTTAATTGAACAAGCTGATGTTAGTAGCGAATTGCCTACCATGCACAGCTGCACCAGATTGTGCACTCTTCAGTTTTAGTAAATCATGTCAAGTGTGTTATGAGTAAGCACAAAGCATAAAATACGTTAAAAGGTTTCTCTGAGGGTTAGTGATGTTGTCCCCGAGATACTTTTGATTTTAACATGTTTGAATGAAGGAGTTAAAGTTTTATACGGCAACTGGTCTGCAGTTATGGGTCTTCATTGATCTTCAATCAATCTGTTTTAGGGTTTTTTTCTGTTTATTTTCACCCGGTCACCTGGCCAGTAAAACACTTCCTGTCTTAAAAGGTGTCTTCTTTACCTATTTAGAAGCAAGGGAGACACATTCGAACAGCAGCATATTCTGGAGATTGTAGTATTATAAAGGACTAACAGATCTAGATGGACTTGACTACCAATAAGGCTAAACGCCATCTAGCAGTTACAACAACTATATATATATATATATATATATATATATATATATATATATATATATATTTTTTTTTTTTTTTTTTGGGGAGGGGGGGGGGAGATAAGGGTTTCCATAAACAAATATTAGCTGACCGTTGTAAGAACACCTGCCAGTGTTAAATGGTTTGTCTTAATCCTTTAATTGTCACTTCTGCTAGACCGCTTGGTTTTGGTCTTCTGAAGAAAAATTTAAAAATAACAGGCTCACTTGCAGGATCCCCAGGTGAAAATAAAGCTTAAAAAAAAAAAAAAAAAAAAAAAAAAAATGCAGCCACCACATCTACGAATTGATAAGCTGCCATATAATAAAGTACCACACAGCAAAAAGCACATTATATTTTGAATTGCTATTTTTTGGGGGGAAAGGATCCAATACCCTGACATCGATTGATGGTCCATGGACCAACTTAATCTATGTCTGCTTAGATGTCTTACTGCAGGTTTTTTTGTTTCCTTTCTTTGATGATCTATCCACTTTGTGATTGTTGGAGAGAATTCATCCAAACCTGAGAGCATGCTCTACATAACCTTTCCATGGATGATGGTTAAAGAGTTTTCCAGCACATGAGAGTGACAAGGAGATTAATGTGAGGAGCTACTTATCATTCTCCTCTGTATATTGGGTGTACATTCACGCATGAGATGACCCACTAGGTGTACGCCAAACTGGGTCCACTCACTCCGGTAAGCCTGCTTATGTGATTGGTGGTGGACTGTGTAACAGCAAATTTTTTTTTCTATATTCACCTTTGGAGCATGTTTTGAAGATCAGTTGATTCACACTTGTGATACACAAGGACTCCATTTTCTCTGTACTATCTCTTTATGCCATGCCACTTTCATGATGATGTGATTTTGTTCACTGTGTTAATTATTTTTTATCAGTTTATTTTAAACATATGTTTTTTTACATTGTTTGCACAGTCACATGATATTCATACCAGGTTCTGTTATGAACTACTATATGTTAATTATTCATTAGTGCTGCACATATTGTTTATATTATTGTTTGCACTAGTTCAGTGTTCTGCTGGCTGCTCACTTGGACACTAGCGTGGTATTTATTTAGAATATAAGATGAAGATAATGAATACATATTGTACTATACGATTCTTGAGCCTGCATGTGGATTATATTTACAGCTCATTATATTCTCCAGCTAAAAGTGTAAATTACCCTCCAGACTAATTTAATTTAAGCCAAACTGTGTAATAAGCAAGGTCTGTTCATAACTTTCTTTTATTTTTGTAGTTCATGCATTGCTTTGGAAACTTGGGTCTTTGCATGCCTAAACTCATGTGATTTTTAAACTTCTGAACTTCTTTTTTTCAGTTCTGTATGACGAGAATAGTTTTGGTCTTGTACCAGAGAGTTTTAGGATGGGGAAGCTCTGGTGTTAGACCTGCTGCTCACCTAGTAATTCTATGAAAAATATTGTCACATCGGGTAAAACATGCATTTAAAACTATAACCCGTCCTCTAACAAACCCAATAACCAGAGAGCTTTATTAACGTTTTCTAACAAACTTGATCCCCAAGATGTTTAAGGGCCCTTTCACACGGGCGTTCCGCATGTCCACAAATCATCCTATTTTTTTTTGCGGATGATATACGGACATAATGAATGTCTATGGGATTGCGGATGTCAGCGGATGACCATCCACTGACATCCGATTTTCTCAATGAATGAGATGCATTGTGCACATTTAACAAACTGATAAATTGCACTAATGTTAATCAGAAATGTATAGCATATGTAAATCATATGTTTATACTTGGCCTTCCTAGAGGGTAATTTTTTCAAGCGAATAGGATCAGGCACATTTCTAGTGCAAATCCAGCTGTCTTCATCACTGGAACGTTTTCTGATGCTCACATTTGACTAGTATGAAAAACTTGAAATACTGAAGGCATAAACATCCAGGAAAGTTGCATTTACCTTCAGTATGTCTTTCTTTGTCAGTCCACATATTATTCCTACTACAAGATTCCTTTAATAAGTGGTTAGGGGTAGGTTTAACATTGGTGTAGTTCTACTTTAGTGCAGCAGGGGGTGGATTTATTGAATTAATCAGTGATCATACCATTATTGATCTGAGATGCAGTGCCATGCTGTATGACGATACTAATGAAACACTACTATACCTAGGTTTACAGAAGTAAAAACGAATGAGAATTGTTTGTTAAAAAGTAAACCTCAAAACAAGTTTCCATGCCTGAAAAAAATAGACTTGGGTTAACGCATAAAGCATGTCTTTCCCTAAGCACATCAATTAGGGATGTTCTTATAATGAGCAGGCATGAGACTTCCCTTAGGTGAAAATTACCATGATTCATCAAGTTGTGGAAAGACTTTCAAAGTTTTACTTTTTTTAATCAAAAATATAAATGTTAAAAAAAAAAAAAAAAAAAAAAAAAAATCTTAAACTTCTTTGTAGAGCTGAACTGGCTGAAAAAACTTTTAGCATACAATACAGTTCCAAGAGTGTCGATACTTAGTCCCTCACTGAACTTTGTAAATTCTGTGGCGTGCTACATCTTTACAGTGTCCTTTAGTGATGTTCCATCCAGTGAATAGCACTAAAGCACTTCCCATGGGAGCAGCTATTAAACACTGCTTAAAGTGGAACTAAAGTTTCCATACTTGCCTGTCCAAGGGTCCTGCGCCAGCATCTTCTTCTGAGTGTCAGCTCAGTTTACAGTACTGGAGGAGATGACAAGCAGGCAGGTAGAGGAACTTTATTGCAGAAAAGACTGCTTACAGTATTTTTTTTATAACAGGACTTTAGTTCCACCTTAAATTGTGTTGGCTAAACCAAAAAAAAAAAAAATCCAGAAGGTGAGTTCTGTGGCTGGGGAAGGTGAGTTCTGTGGCCCGGGACACTATGCTGGTTGGGATGTAAGGCTCATAAGCCTCCAGTAGTCTAAACAGCTTAAAGCCGTTTAGACTACAGTTTAAACTCCCCCCGCACCCCCCAAAAAAAATAAAAATTAAAGTCAGCAGTTACAAATACTGTAGCTGCTGACTTTTACTATTAGGGCAATTAACTGTCCAGGCATCCAGCGATGTTCTCACCCAAGCCAATTCTTGAATCGGCTCTCAGGTGCTGGCACCGCCATCTTGGCTAAGGGAAACTGTCAGGAAGGCCTTGCAGCTTCACAGGCGGTTTCCTACTGCACATGTATGAATTGTGCTGCGCTCTGTGAAGAGGCTGGCTTAGGGTGGAAGGAGGGGGCTGAACTTCCAGCTCACTTTGCCACAGTAAAGTGAGTTGGAAGTGGGAGTGAGTACCTGTCAAAACCAGTTACCCACTCCCCCCTGAAAGGTTCCAGATGTAGCAGCGGAAGGGGGAGAAGGCAGACAAGAGGAGCTTCCCCTTTTGGGTAAAGCTCTGCTTTAAATTGTGTCAGATTTTACAGATATTTTGGTTAACATAGTTATGAAAGACAGGGGGGCATTAAAACTGAACTACAAAAAGGTATTAAAAAAGAAAAACACAATTTAATTCTGTTATACATCCACTGAAAAAACAATTTACTGATGGTATCAGCCTCTTGTAACCTACTGTATAGATGGCCATACAACGCTCAGTTTTTTTTCGTTCGTGTGGATGGGTGAATCTTCCCTGCTGTATTATTGTATCATTGTAGCATGCTCCCCTGCTGTCAGAATACACTCATCAGTGCTGCAGCCATTTGGCTACATGTGCTGATTAAAGCAAAATGTTCCAACAAGCCAATTCATGAGAAGTGGATTGTTAAATAGACTTCTCATGATGAACAGAAACGGCCATAGAAATGCAGAGAGCACGACAATAAACACAGAGGGGCGGGGCTTGTGTCACTCAAAACCCCCAAGAAAAGTAAAACAATTCAATATTCCTTCTTATTAATTGAAGGAGACAGGATTCAGAGACAATTTGGATGTCGAAAAGCAGTCCTAAATGTTAGGTGGACAATGCAGCAAACAAAACAAACAGGAATAGGCAAAACTACAATTAACAGATGCTTGAAGCACCTTAAGCCAGCCATAGGCAGTGCAAATAATGAAAATCGCTCAATTTCTCCATCAACACAGTAAATGTTGATGGGGGAATACTACCCGCAGAGCTATCATGTTCTCCCAGGGAAGGGGTGGGGAGCTGTCCCAGCCAGGAGAACACACAGTCATTATTGCTAGCGGCTATACATGATTTGCCTGTTTGCATGTCCGACTATGTTCCTGCGAGACACCAGTCCCAGTCATCTCCCATGGGCAGCTGCACTCCTGGAGCCACAGGAACTCTTTTGTACTTCCTTTCTTTAGCCTTCTGTTCTTCCTGACCAGTGAACATGGCATTCCTGTACCAGTAGGCTGGGCTTGCTTGATTTAGAGAAACTGGGACTGATATAGCTCACCTATATTCCCTGTTTACTTGAATATTGGTGACCAGGGTGGATAAAAATTGATGATTTCTAAACAAAACATTTAAATAGATTTTCTTTATTTAATTTGGATTTTTGTGATTTTTATCAAATTTATTTTAATAAAATGCTTTTGGAATAAAAACATATCTCAAGATAGTTTTCTATTTAAGATACATTATTAATTTAGTTTATTCAGCATGCAATGGAGCTTAGTTATGTAGCATGAGGCTGTATATTCTGCAATAGTTACATTTTTGGTAAAATCAATTCAATGAATCCAACCTCTGCAGACTGAGATAACATGCACTGCATTGATGCATTCACACAATTTCACACTACCAGCAAGAATGAGTCCTTACATTTAAAGAGCACCTGTCACTTCAGATCCATCATAGCAGCGTCTGTTAGCTGGCATCCACTCACCTACTGCTGCCACGTCCCTCACCTTGTTGTGTCACTGCTGCATCACCAGCCGTCCCAATAAAGTGAAAAGGGTTTTTCAAAAAGTAAAAATCCTGTTTTATTTCTTCCTTTATTCACCTCTTGGCGCCAGCCCCACACAAATATGCAGCATCTCAGCGGGTGGGCCTTGGCGCCGAGCGGCCGCTTATTTGTGTGCATTAGTGGAAATACAGCTTTGCCGAAAGAGCACACCCTGCGTGCTCTGGGCACAGTTACTGGCAGCTATCAGAAGGCTCCTGATTGCTGCTTGTGATCAGAAGCTTTCCAAACATGTGACTGCCATGACAGTCAATCACAACGCTCACATGATCATAAACCCCCCTCCGCCTTCTGGCATCTCCCGGCGCTGGCTCCAAGGGGTTAAGGAACACTGAGTGAACTAGATCTAAAACACTGGAACCTCCAAAGACAGTCCAACTGGGGGGTAAGCAACACAACAAGCAAAACACTATTAGACCAACAAGTAGCAATCGATTGAAGTGTATTGATGGCAAAAATCAAAAATTACATTTATGATGCAGTCTGTCAGAAGCATTAACACAGCAGTTTTTCTTTTCTGAGTCCCCCTATTATTTAGTTGTTTTACCTGGTGATGACAGCCAGTAGGGCTATTGTTTTTCAACCCTCTAACAGCCTAAGCTGCTCAGCAAGCAAAATTGCCAGTTAGAAGGCTGAGACAAACCATAAAACACTGACAATAATCATGTTTTTCTTATTTTCAGTAAACCCTTTATCCCATAAAGGGAAAACAATGTTCCAACTGCTTAAAAAGTGTTAGCTGGAGTTAGGATTCAAATTTTTACATCAGGTATATAAAGCTCATCTAATTAATATGTAAAATCCACCTAACACTATACTATAAACTGACTGATAATGCTACTGTCTAAAGGTGTTGGTCCTCCATAAAAAACAATGAAGGTGTGAATGCGGCCTCCCTAAGACAGTAGGTATGTTATTTGTCGACCACAAGATGAAATCAAATAAAGAAAATATCTTGACCAAAAAAATAAATAAATAAATACAGCCACCCCATCCAATGATTGGTAACTTGCAATATATTCAATTTTACGTTTTGAGATCATTTATGCTTTAAGAAATTGGGCTCAACAGAGCTTACAGACTCATTCGAAGAACCTTTTGACAGAAGCCGACACCAGATGGGCCTGAACATCCACCGGGTAAAAACAATCCTGTGAACAGAAGACCAAAGGCATTTCTGAAGAAACAGAAGCTTAATACTAAAAAACCAATGAAGCACTAATTAATCTAGTGGAGTGCACCTTGACAGGAAAAGATAGAACCTTGTCCTTCAGCTCATAGGCTTGAATGATGAGCTGTCAAATCCAGCTAGAGATGGTGGACAAGAGGCAGGCTGTCTCTGAGAGCTGGCTTAAACAGAGTGCACCACATCCAGACAGTGGATATCCTTAGGATGTTTAGAAGCAAGACGGGGAGATGGATTAACAACATCCTGGTTAAGGTGAAAGAAGAAACTACTTTGGGAAGAAAAGGGAAACTTAGACTTCATAAAAATAAAAGGGTTCTTTACAAGTTACGACCAGCAACTCAAAAACTTACTTTGCAGAACTGGTGGCGACCTTGTGAGTTCGAGCACACAGAGGAATATTCCTGGTAGGTTTAAAGGCATTTCTGAAGAATCTACAGAAGTAGGTCCCATGGTTTTAATGGGGAACATACAGGTAAACAATGTGACACACTGTACAAACGCCTTAACTAAATAGTACATGTGTACCCTAGGCTGTGGCATGCACATGCAGTGTGACAAGAGGCCCATGCAGGATCAGTAGAGCCTAAATTAAGCACCAAACTTAATTATGGTACAGCAGTAAATGTGCTACAACCATTACACCAGCATGAGCCCTGTGGGGGAAAATTTGAGCACAGTACCAAGAAAAACATCAGGCACCCTCAACAAAAGTATGAAGCCTGACCTACTGCAGAGGTCAAGAAGATGCTGGAGCTTTTTTGCTCGCAAAAGTCAAACAAGCTGGAATGTGCCAGCCAGGATCCAGGGTAACAGGTCCCACCCAGGCAGTCTTCATTCTCCCAGTGGACATCATGCCTGTTCAGCCTAAGCGGTCTTAAAGCTTTGTTTGCCAGTGTCATCCGGTCTCATGAAGGCAGTAGCATAACTAAGTGTCTTGGAATTCATTCATCCTGTATCCCGTAATGAGAAATTAGCAAACAATTTTTACATGCCTGCTCCATAGCCCAATATCTTATTCCCATGTTAACTGATAGCAGACTAAATTTGGAATTAAGATGGGAGAAATCTACTATTCCATCTACACAGTAGTGCAGGGCTGTCGACATGAACTCCAGTTGCTCCACAAATAGATAGGTGTGAAAAAAAGCTGGATCCCTTCACATGAGTTTAGTCCATTACTCTAATGTTTGACAGACTAACATCATGACCATGGCAGGTTGCAATGAAGGCCATGCCACAGAAGACAAGGGTATGGAGGGAGTTTCAAAACATTTATCTATGGGATCCTTAATTACTGGCACATTCTGTAAGGTAATCGTGTTTTAATATTTCATTTTTAATAAAGGTCTCCTTAAATGGGTATTAAATTGAGGAGGAAGGTAAACAGTTTATCAGGAGCTTCCCAGTCAATGCAGAGGATATATAGGAATAGCAAATGCATGGGAAACGTTTTTGAAGTCTTAGAGCCTCATGGGGATCTTAGACTGGTAGAATCACTGGAAGAAGCTACAGGCTACTCATCCATCCTTAAGATGGCACACACCATAAGCCGTAATAGTCTCTCTTAGCCTGGGAGACAACTCTTCTGACAAGTATTTGTGAGACTCTTCATTAGATAGAGCCCTGCAGCCAAAGGCTCAGAGTCTGTAATGGCTTCAGGCAGGTCAGATACTGCTGGAGAAGGGGTAGAGGTATGCTGCTAATGGCCTCTGTGGACATGGTCAGCAGGCAAATTTGTAATTTGGCCAATAAAATCTTGCATAACTGTGGAAAAATCATCTCAAATCAGAAAGGAGATTCCTACACGACCGTATGGGCGCTCCTGTATCACTGGATCCTAAGATCTGCCTACTGGGTATAATCTCCGACGAGGATGTTGATAAACATACCATTAAATTCCTCCATGAAACCCTCTTTAGTGCTAGAAAATTGATTCATGGATCCAGCCTGTGTGGCCTGATTTGGCTATGTGGAAGGCAGACGTTAATCAATCATTACCCTATAAGAAGATTATTTACACAAGCTGGGGTTCTCTTGGCAGCTATCACAAAGTTAGGGACAGGTGGCTACAGGTTTCAGATACGTGTTCCCCTAGGTGATTACTTGCTTTGTTGTGACTGTTTTTTGTTTATATATACTGGAGTTGCTCTGCTCTGTGCCTCCTTGTTCTCTATCCTAGGTGGTATGTGGCTGGGATTTCTCACTGTATGCTGACTTATATTTCTTTCTCTTCCTGGATGGTGCACCCTCCTGCCCCACCCATGTTACGGATTTTATTTTCTTAGCATATTGCTTATGCTGTACGTTTTCACGATGTTCTGTATATTGCTGCTGTGCTATGATTCGTTGTATTGACTGTATGTGATAACTTTTTTTTTTGTGAACCCAATAAATGTTTGTTTTTTCGAAAAAAAAAAAAAAATTAGAAAGGAGATGGCAACAGTTGACAGAGATAAGGAAGACTAAGAGGAATGCAGGAATTCAAGTAGGGGACAAAGTTCCAGGCAGGTGGTGTTAGGGAATATGCAAGTAGTCACCCCGGAGCCATTTTAGATAAGCTGGATGGACCTGTGTGGCACTGCTGCCCATGTGTTTGGGATGGAACAGGAACATCTTAGCTCTAATACAAGGTAAAACCTTGAGCATTCACAAGCTGACTGCTGGGAAGGAGAGGTTCAAATAGATGGAAGTAACCAAAGTCACTGTAGGTTTCCATAAGGAGCAATGGCAGGAAGGTGCTGAATGGCAGGAACAGGAGCATGAAGTGAGTGCACAGGACACTCCACCAAGCAACACAGCACAAGTAAAAAAAAAAAAAATTCTCATCGTTAGTAAAAACGTCACTCAACGATTACAAAAAAAAAAAAAAGGCTCCCAGAGGTCAGCCCACATGGCTTATTCATAAAAAATGGATTTTTGTAAAATCTTACCGTAAAATCCTTTTCTCTTAAGCTCATTGACAGACGTAGTCCTCGTTGATTAATAACAACTCGGGTTATACTGCCCTCTACAGGAGTAGGACTAGACAGGAAAGAAAACGTTCTGGCCACACCCTGGGGGCAGTCCCAGAGGGTATATCCTCTCACTTCCTGCTACAGCAAATCAGTTATGTCACAAAGCAGTGTTTAGAGAATTTAACCCAACCCAACTCAAAAACAGAGGGGCGGGTACTACGTCTGTCAATGAGCTTAAGAGAAAAGGATTTTACGGTAAGATTTTACAAAAATCCATTTTTCTCTGTCGCTCATTGACAGACGTAGTCCTCGTTGATTAATAACAACTCGGGACGTCCCAAAGCAGTACCACAAATGAGGGGTGGGATAACAGAAATCAAAATCCAGAAGGCCCAACCGGAGCCAACCAGAAGCATTAAGGACTCATCGAGAAAAAAGATGAGACCTAAGTGAAACACCCAACAAACCCTTGAGGTAGACCAACAGTCTCCTCAGATTGCGGCCTGCAGAACCTTGTGGCCAAAAGAGGCATCTGACGATGCCATCACATCAACTTTATAAAATGTTGTAAAAGTCATCGCCTTGAAAACCTGGATCGCTGGACGCCTAATGGCGGAAGACCCAGGAGATACTAGGCGCCCGAGTAGAGTGCGCCTTAACAGGGAACAGAGGATTCCGACCCTTAATAGAATAAGCCTGTACCACCGTCTGACTGGTCCATCTAGATATGGTCGCAGCAGACACAGGCAACCCCCTTCAAGGGCTATCCATGATCACAAAAAGTGAGTCCGTCTTACGAAAACAAGTTCGTAGTAGTCAAGTGTATCCTTCTGAACCCCATCCAAGGAGTGTAATGCAAACTCCCAAGGGTGGCTAGTCTTAGGACACTGGGAAGGTAACACAATATTTTTATTCAGATGAAAACTCTGAAAACCACTTAGGAAGGAAGGATGGATCTGGAAGAAGAACCACCTTATCCCTATGAACCACCAGATATGGGGAACGTCAAGATAATGCGGCCAGTTCTGACACCCTGCGTGCAGAAGTAATGGCCACCAAGAAGGCCACCTTCTGGGATAATGTAAGCAAGGGAATCTCCCTAATATCTTCAAAGAGAAGTTTCTGAAGAACCGACCACACTAAATTAAGATCCCAGGCGGTAAGGGTGCGCGCACTGGCGGAGTAAGATGTCGCACCCCCTGGATGAAATTCCGCACCAAGGAATGATTAGCCAAAGGTTTCTGAAAGAAGATTGCTAACGCTGAAACCTGACCCTTGATAATGCTCAAGGACAGTTTCTGCTCAACCCCTTGTTGCAGACAGACCAAGATTCGGGTCACCGAATAGGTATGTGGGGGAAATCCAAAAGATTCACACCACGCCATATAAGACTTCCATGTGCTGGAAGTCGCTTTCCTTGCTTTAACTAGAGGTAGGAATAACTAAAGCTGACACTCCCTTGTCCTTCAGTACCTGGGTCTCAATGGCCAGGCCATTAAGCCAGCGATTGTAAAGCAAGATGGAAGATCGGTCCCTGAGACCGCAAATCCTCCCTGAGAGGAAGTCTCCAAGAAGCGTCCGCGACTAGCCTCACCAAGTCGGCGTACCAGGCTCGACGAGGTCAGTCCGGAATTTCCAGAATAACTGGAATTCCCTCCACCTCTATCCTGCGAAGAAGTTCCCGCAGTAACTTGAGAGGATGGAAGGCATGCCGTAGCTGATACTGCTCCCACGGGGCGCTCAGCGTTTCTGCTGCGTCTGCTAGAGGATCGCGGGTGCGAGCAACAAACCTCCACACCTTCCTGTTGAGCCAAGGTGCCAACAGATCCACATCTGGGGTGCCCCAATAAAGGGACAGCTAGTGAAAAACCTCTGGATGAAGAGGCCATACCCCTTGATCCAGAATCTGATGGCTGAAAAAATCTGCCTGCCGATTTCCCACCCCCGGAGTGAACACTGCGGGGAGATCCGGAACAAACCGTTCCGTCCAATGAAAGATGCTAGTCGTTTAGATGGCCACCAGGACACTCTAAGTGCCCCTTTCTTGACAAAAGTCACGACCGTGGCATAGTGCGATTGGATCCGATTCGGGCTGCTCTAGAGCTGCTCGGTCCAGTAGATCAGACAAAATCTGATCGCTCTCAGTTCCGATACCCTATTGGTAACCTGGATACTATCGGAAGGAATGACTTCCCCTGGTTGAGCATCGGAGGCTCCCTGGTCCGCTCGCTCAACCGGATCCGATTGTCCAGGAAATCGGAATTCTGATTCCATAAGAAAAGAATCTCCTTCAGGAGAATTCGGGTATGAGACTGGGTATACAGTACTGCCTCTAAGAAGGCCACCATCCGTCCCAGCCAATTGACGGACAGCAACATCCGAATCGTTGACTGAACCTTCTGGAGTTTCTCCGCAAGGAGAAACCCTCTTGCCCAGGATGTATCCAACATTAGGCCTAGATAGTTCAGTCTCCTGGTGGGAACCAGGGATGATCTTTGGGAAAGCGAAGAAAACGCTGATGTCCTGCAATGATGGGGATATAAAGATAGGCATCCTAAATGTCTATGGACGCCAGGAAATCCCCCTGATGCAAGGAGGCCACCACTGTTCGGATGGACTCCATTTTTCCCCATGTCCAGAAATTGGACGCACCTTGCCCTCTTTCCTGGGCATTGTGAACAGGTTCGAATAGAACCCCTGAAACCGTTCAATGTTAGAAGGGAAGAATCGCACCGGTGGAAGTGATCGAAACTCGATCCTGTATCCTGACCGTATGATCTCGCGAACCCCTTCGTCCGGGGTTCTGTCAAGCCATGGATCCGGAAACTGGTGGAGACATCCCCCCACCCCAGAGATGGGTAGGGGCGCATCAGACTGTATTCTTCAGGCTTGGCTGAGCCGGACTTTTTGTCCTAGCCATGCGTTAGGAAATAACAGGGGTTCGTTTCAAAACGACCCCATTTGGGTAAAGAAAAATCCTTCGCCCTTTTGGTAGGCTAACAAGTACCAAAAAGGAATTTCAGTCTCAGCTACCTCTGCCGGTGTAACCTCAAGACTAAAGGTTTCCCGGACGGACACAACTAGTGCATCCACCACTCTTGTGCTATGGCGGAGGCAGAAACGTTCTCCTCACTGCTGAGGAGACATTACCTGAGACAACAGCCCCATAAGAGGGACCTGCAGCTGCATTGACCAGCTCCGAATCCGTATCTGAAGTATCAGATAAAAAATAGGGGTAGGCGGGGGTCGCTTCTTGATCCCCGTCCCTGACAGGCCACCTCCACCCGGAATACCAAAGACTCCAAAACTGCCGATAATGCATTAAAAACAAGTGGGGTACTGGAGGGTCCTGCGGCCACCTTGAGGGGATCAGGTGGGGATACCTATGCGGCAGGGTCAATGATTATACAAGACATTTGCCAGCGACAAAAAATGACAAAGTAAAAAACTTTTTTTTTTTTTCTGTATCCCCCAGTCGCAACAGCGCCCCTCAGTGTTACCTGCCTTTTTGGACCCCACAGAGAGAGAGAGAGAGAGAGACCCCAAGGCTCATCCCTGATGCACAGAAGTTTTCATGAGCTTGCTCAGTGCTGTCCTGTTACAGACAGGAAGTCTTTGGCCCTTTTTCCTGGGTAAAGGAGGCGGCTCCGCCCCTTAACACGCCTTACGGCGCCTCCCCCTGGCTCCACGAGGTGTTTGGTCACCTCAAACATGGCCGCCCCCATGCTGGAGACACGAGGCTACGCCAATATGGCGGCCTTGTGTGCACTGCAAGACAATGGCGGCGGCCTGTTAGGATAGTGGCGGCTTAGCAGCGGCCTGCGGGATGCTGTGTTCGGCCTAGCGGCCTGCGGGAGTGCATCGGCCCCCCAAACTTCACCCTGGATGGTGATCAGCCTGGCCGGCGGTACCGGACCCTGGCGGGCCGCATGCGGTCCGTGGGCCGTCAGAAGGCAGCCTGCCCTTGCTGGAGGAATGCGATCTGGACTGCAGTTATACATGCATAGACATCGCCCTGTGAACACCTCTGACAGGTAGGATACCTTATGCTACCACAGTAATATTCTAGTACTGCCACTGACTTCAGTCATCTTTACAGTTTTTAAATGACATTAGATTGTCAGCTCCCAAACCAAGCCTCCTGGTTTCTTGTTCACAAAAATCACACTCAAATAGGGGGATCTGTGACATGTTATAGGATAGAGGGGAGACCCATCCTTACCATTTCAGAGAGGGGCCCGCGTTCACCACAAACCCGTCAGGGGGAAAAGGGGGAACATACTACTCACCATACCGGAACCAGGCGGGCGCCACTCCTGACAGTACCCCTCTCCACCGGGGTGGGAGGGCTGTCGACCAATACGGACGCCGTGACTCATGGTCATTGGCGTTTAAGCGAGACGTTTAACTCGCAGGGTCAGTCCCCGTCCAGTGGGACTATGTCGCGGCCGACCCAGCACGGAGCTATGGCCTGCACGCGCTCGTAGGCTGAACTGGGGTGACCACTGGATCTCAACATCCAGCCCGTCGCCCAGTTCCAGCTTTCTTGCTTGAAGATCTCACAGGAACACTGGAGAAAAAAAGCTGTCTAAAAAATCTTTCTAAGAAAAAAATCCTGCCAGGACCGAAGATCCTAGCAAGGCATCTAGGTCCTTACTCCTAACTAGACAGAAAAAAACTGATTTGCTGTAGCAGGAAGTGAGAGGATATACCCTCTGGGACTGCCCCTAGGGTGTGGCCAGAACGTTTTCTTTCCTGTCTAGTCCTACTCCTGTAGAGGGCAGTATAACCCGAGTTGTTATTAATCAATGAGGACTACGTCTGTCAATGAGCGACAGAGAAATTAGCGTTTTCAGTCTGGGTTATACCAGCGGCTAGGGCATGGTTTGGGCCTGGACCCGGAAAGCGCTCTGCGGCTAATAAGCAAAGAACACAGAGGTCTGGAAAGCCCCACAATGCAAAGTCTAGTACCCGAAGGTCTCATTCCAGACAGGCATTGCGTATTTCCAATCCAGCAGAGCTTGTGTACAGCCTCCGAAGCAACAGTTGGGAATTGCCTGTTTTGGATAGCTGTACAAAGAGACTCAAGCAGCTTGAAGTCTCAGGTAAAGTGGCTGTAAACCCTTACATATACCCAGTAAAGTGACTGGCCTCAGGTGATACACAGATGAACCTGTCTATCTACAGCTGTCTTTCCCCTACATCCACTTAACTGCAGAATGCACAGGATCTCTCAGTTCTGGAAGCATTTGGTGGGTATCTGAAGTTACATCAGTGAAGAGCTCTAAGAGCTGATTAAAGGGAAGGGGGGACCCCCCTGTACACAGTACACCGGAACAGAGCTGAGGTTGTCAATCACAAACTGTGCCCACCCTTGTCAGGAAAACCCATCAGAAGTTACTCATGCTTACAACAAAGCAGGAAACAGAAGTGACACATACTGCTCTGGATAGAGACAAGCACACACCATAGAAGGATATGCTTTGTTCATATTTCATGTCTGCGGTTTACAACCACTTTAAAGAAAAATATTCTGGAAACAAAAAAATGTTAGTAAAAGTGCTCAAACTTTTTTTTCAGTAGAAAAAAGACATCCAACCTCCTAGGACATTACCAAGAAACCAAGGCATGGCATTGGAGGTGGGGTTATAGAGAGAACGGTTGGATAGTATTTGATATATAGGGGAAACGTTTTTGTTTGATAGTGTTCCAACCTCATAAAGGGGGTTGTTTAACCCAAATGTCTAAGAGTATCTACAAATTCCTGTGTCCCTCAAAGATTATTTTAGTACCATCAACAAACACAAAAAGTTAACTGTAGTTTCTAGTCATTGTTTGGGATGAAAAAGATTAACATAACATGTTACAATACAATTTTGTTGGGATAAAGGGTACCACAACTTCCAGCATCAGAAGTTATTTTTGGACTCCAAAGTCAGAGAGAATTTCTTACAATGCCTTACAGATGAGGACTGTGTTTAGCCACCTACACAGCACTGTAGTGGCATGCGTTACCATGGCAAATGCTTTATTACAAATAAAGGATTATGGAGGGTAAAAGTTCAGTATACGTCTAGAGTGGGGATTTCAAAAGGCATTATTAGAGCAAATTTAAAAAAGAAAAAACACATGCAAAGTATTTTCCAGGGCAAATTTTTTTTCTGTGCTTTTCTAAAGTCATTTATTGTAAAGGAACCATTTCACCAATATAAAAAAATGGCAAATATTGCTGAACATCATGTAAACAATTTTATTTTGCATGTATGAGGTTATTCCATAGTTAAATTGCGGACAGCTCTAGACTTGGCTCCATGACATCAAGTAAGATGGGAACATTTCCAATAGGGTAAATAAATACTGTACTTCAAAAGTCGGTAGCAACTTACATAGATAATAAAAACTATTTACAAACCGTTTTACTGCAGTATCTTGTTTTGACATAACATATTTGTCCCAAAGGTGAAATTACATTTTAAAAACATTTCAATCCTGTTTTTTCAAATTATTATGTGTATGTCACCATTTCCATCTTATTTTCTGAATATGAGGGACCCATATTTGCAAAGGATACCGTAAAAGCAGAATGCTGCACTATGATGTTTACCAACAAAAACCGAAAACAAGTGTAAGTGTCGGTTCACACTAGGGCGACACGACTTCGGGCGACTAATGCCGTCGCCCGTGCACCGCGACTTTGGCGCGGCTTGCAACGACTTCACATAGTGGAAGTCAATGCAAGTCGCTCCGACTTTGCAAAAAAAGGTGCAGGAACCTTTTTCTAAGTCGGAGCAACTTACGTCGCTCCTATTAGAACGGTTCTAATTGCACAGCACGACCAAGTCGTCTGACAAGTCGGAACAGTGTGAACCGGGCACTAAGGGCCAATTCACACTGACGTTAAAATGTATGCAAAATGCATGTACATTTCCATTAAATTTAGGTGCGTTTTAACACGCGCTGACGTCCGTTGACATACATTTTGAAGTCCGTTGACATGCATTTTAAAGTCTGTTGAAATGCATGTGCAGCTTTATGGTGTGAATAGGACACATTGGAAATGATGGTCTTTCAGATGTTCTTCCATTGATCTGCGTTTTACAGCTGCACTAAGATGCTGATCAATGCACTGGTGTGAACTGGCCCTTAATTAGTGCCGGTTCACATTTCTGTGATCACAGAGATCGCATGTAATTCGAAACGCACTGCTCCCAAAATTACAAGCAATGTCTGTGCGGGGCAGATTCAGCCATACAGTTTGTGTGGCTGAATTCACACCGCAATCGCAGTAAACACAGGAGTGGAAAAGTAAGTGCAATCATGTGACCCACAAAAGAAGTATGGCCAAATAAGCTCAGGCCATACTATTCTTTCAAACCTTGCAATAACTGGGCTTCATTTATCACAGTTGTTCTAAAAAATGTATTGCTCATGGCAACCAATCCCATTTTAATCAATATGGTTCAAGTGCAGACTTGAAAGAGAAAAGTTGGGCAACCTAGAGTTCTTTCAGATATTTTGACATACAAAAAGTCTGCCATTGGTGACAAGTGTTTTCAATAATTTCTCCATGAAATTATATGTATACAGTATATGTATATGTATATAGATTGTTGTTATATATGAAATTACTCCAGTCATGGTTTTAAATGTATTTGAATTAGCAATTGGAAAATAAGACTAGCAAGAGAGATTTGGGCATTGGATATCTTGCTGGTATAGCACAGTCTACTGCTTCATTTCTAATTCTGTGAAAGTTGAATCCCTTCCAAGCTTTGAAAGAAAGTTGAGATATTAGACACAATTAGGGAATCTTGCATTTTTAGAATACCATGAGCTCATCCTCAATAAACCAAGTAAGCCAACCAAATCCAAGCCAAAGAATGTTATTTCTAAGGAACAGATATTCATTTGAAAAGTTATGAGACAGCCAAATTAGTCAATCAAATTGCTGTTTAGTAAAATGTTTACATTTAACCATTGAAGTCCTGTGATCAGGGGTAATACTTTTTGCGGTAGCTTGTGTAAACACTTTTTAGGTCTCGTGCACCCTGTGCAACAAAAACTCCACTTTTAAGGATTTTTGCCTCTAAACGCCCCTCTACGTTAGCCAATGTGTCCTGGCACACATAGGCATTTACAGGTGTGTTTATAGGCAGAAATATGGTGTCAGCACATTCAGGAAAGCAGCATTTTGCCCAAAGTGCTAGAAGCTTGAGTGCTAGGAGCGTTAGCACTTGGCATTCATTCCAATGGCCAGAGAAAATTAATATTCTGGCCAATGGAATGAATGAACGTGCAGACGCTTGACAAGTCTAAACACATTTGCAAAACGTAGCTTTTTTACCACTGCTTTTTCCTTCCCGAGAGCAAAGGCACCCAGGGGGGGAAAAACTTCCTGTGTGCAAAACTGTGCATAAGGCCTTACAGTGCATATTAAAAGGGGCAATGTCGGGATCTATCTCTTGACATCCTATATCTATATTTAAATCCTATTGGTGTTTCCCCCAATAGATAAGCTATTATATTAACCTCTTAGGCTGCCTGTATCTGTTACCTGCCCTTCATTCCAATACTGCAGCCTCCGTCACTAGGGGGGTGTGAAAACAGTTAATCGCGGACATAAGAAAACCTTTCCTGATCTAAGTGGTTTCCCATCTGATGAGCCGGAGTGAGCTCCCACCCCCAATTTTGCTCATTCCTCTCACTATAAAAGGATCCTTTTAAGGCTATCTGAGCCAGAATTATTACTGCATGATCGATCCCGCCATGAAGTCTATGAGCATTTCATTTGATGTTTGTGGCTCAAGTATGGTAACCCGAACGAGCATCTTAGATTTAAATAAATAAATGAAAAACTACAATGAGTAATGGTAATATGCAAACTGTAGTGATCAGCAGTTCTGTGGTATACAGTAGATTTTCCCATTACAGTTTAAGCTTCAAGTCATGTTCTTACCACATGGCTGGTTTTCTGAGAGTTTTTATGGTAAATGTAAATGGTAATAGTTAAAAACAGTTTGCATGCATACCAAAGCCACAAATGTGTCACTGGGTGGCAAACATGCAACAACAGTAATGAGAACAAGGAGATATATTCAAACAGAAAGATGCAGTTATAAAATGAAGCCGCACGTAGGTCACTAAATCTAGAACATGACCTGAAATGACACCTATAATTGTTACCATTGTCTACACAGAATGATAGAAAAAAATAGAACATACAGCAAAGCTGGTAGCTTCTGTAATTATGCTTTGAATGCTTTTAATTTGGATTGGATTAAACAAAAAAAAAAAAAAAAAAACATAAGAAGAAAAGCAAATGACTACCTGTAAATGAGGGTAATTGGTGGCTGCAAAATGTTTAACTGCTTCCCGCCCGCCATATAGTGAAATGACGGACGAGCAGGAGCACTCTCGTTCAAGGAGGGCATCATATGGTGTCCTCCCATTCTCGGCACACAGCGATCGGTGGTGCATTGTGTCCCTCGGACATAGTGCATTACTGATCATGGTAAGGAGCCTATAATGTAGGATCTTGATCATTTGATCAGCTGTGTCCAACTGGTTACTGGCAATCCTCTCCTCGCCCTGACAGTGAGTGAGAAGAGGAGATCTGGTAAGTGGCATTTCTCAGCAGGGACATCTGCACTGACAATCAGGGCATTGATCATCCGTTCCCTGATTATTAGTGCAGCCCCATCAGTGCTCATCAGTGCCTCCTCATCAGTGCTGCTTATCCGTGCCCATCAGTGCCGCCTAATTAGTGCCGCCTATCAGTGCCCAACAGCGCACATCAGTGAAGGAGAAAAATTACTTATTTACAAAATTTTATAACAAACTAAGTATAATTTGTTTTTTTAATTGAAAATTGTCGTTTTTTTTGGTTGTTTAGCAAGAATAAAAAATCCAGTGCTGATTAAATACCCCCAAAATAAAGCTCTATCTGTCTCAAAAGAAACGATACAAATTTTGTTAGGGTACAGGTTTCCATGACCACGCAATTGTCATTCAAAGTGCGCCAGCACTGAAAGCTGAAAAATGCCCTGGGCAGGAAGGGGGTGAAAGTGCCCTGTGGGCAAGTGGTTAAGATTCAGAAGCATGTGGGGCACTGAACGGTATCTTAGCATTAAGTAGTAAAATGGGGAGACTAATGTAGCCTACTACCCCAAACAGCATGACACCTTCCAAAAACCTAATTCCCATCTTAAAAAAAAAAAGTCAGTGTGATGTGATGGTCTAAAATGCTAGCTACACTAGTTTCAAAAGAAATTTGCCCCATTGTATAAAAATTCAAAAAAATGGAGACCGTCTGCACAAAGACACAGCTGTAGCATAAATGTGAATGAAAAGGGTATAATGCTTTGGAAAAGGGTGGAAAATGCGCCTGATGAGTTCTCTACAGGTGGAGAACAGGAGCTGAAGCCTTCTTTTACATATTTTATTCACATGTATGCAGTAGGGAGTAGGTGTCTGTGCGCCCTTCCAGTGCTCCTTACCATTAAGACCAGTTATAGGTGGAGGCGGTGACCACTTTTTGCATTATCGTTGATATCTATATTGAGCCAGGCAACGCACTGACACCTTTGCCGCCATTGTGCGATGTGCTGGGTGTTTAGTGTGACCCTGTGTCTTTACAGAGGGGTGGGCTCCCTCTAGTCACCTGTCCTCCATCTATCACATTAGATGCATGTGCTCTCATTGTAGACTCTTTCAATTGTAGTGTTAGGGACTGCAGATTACAGGGTGCCTTGCCGGGGCCTGCAGCTTACGCATGTATTTGCAAATGTGTGCAACCAAACCCCTGTTTTTAACGCATACTGTAGACAGTTCAATTCGGATGGTCGCTGGCTGGTTGGTAAGTTGTGACTGAAAATCTCTTCATTTCTTTGGTCTGTGTGCAGACAGCAGCCATTTTGTTCAAGTCAACAGCAATTTTAGCTTTAAACTAAACAGAGCAAAGCCTAAATCTGATAATTTACCCAATGGTTACATCTGGAGTAATGGAAACAGCACAAATGGTAAAAAAGGTAAATGCGTACACTAAAAAAAAAAAAAAAAAAAACAGGGTTTGGTTTGCCGCAGCATGTGAAGTACACATTGCACTTGTGGAAAAGAAAAAAAAAATAGCCAGAAGAAAAAAAAAAAAAAATAGCCAACATAAAAAAAAAAAAAAAGTATTGCATATCTGTGTTTCAGGAAGATAGCCAAGGCAGAAACATAAGGCCTTCTGTGCATGTCAGTGAATGGGAATTATACAATAAACATAAAAGTAAAAACAGACAAATCTATAAAACCACTCTCCTGCATGCAAGGAAGCATCATCTACAACAACGAGGAAAACAAGGGACACTAATAGACCCCAAAATATATCTCCAAAAAGAGGGCCTGTTACAGCCCATGCTATCACAAGGAATGTCGTTTATCCCTTGTGATAGCAATAAGATTTATCGAAAAAAAAAAAAAATTAAAAATACGACATAAAAAAAAATACAAAAAATAAATAAATAAACAATAAAACAAAAAATGCAAAGCGCACTGTCCCCCCATTCTCAAACATGAATGCGAACGCACACGTAGGTCTTGCATGCATATGTAAACGGTGATCGCATCATGCAAGTAAGGAGTCTCTGCGAGCGTTAGAGGGAGAGCAATATTTTAATGCCAGACCTCAAGTGTAACTCTAAACTGAACACCTTTAAAGTTTCGCTTATGGAGATTTTTAGATACCGTAGTTTGGTGTTGTTCCAGCAGCCTACACAATTTTAAAGCGTGATAAGTTCAGTATCTATTTACTAGTTGTAATACCAAAAAATAGGTATTATATTGTGTTTGTGTTCACTATAACTCATTAAAGTGTACTTTTTCCTGAAAATTTGCATTTGATAAACCGCTACCCAAATATTGTGCGACAAAAAAAAATGCAACAACATTTTTTTTCCCCAGGGTCTCGGCTTAAAGTAATAAATAATATTTGGGGCTTCTAAGTAATTTTCTATGAAAAAAAAAAAAAAATGCTGACTTGTACATGTATGACAGAATTGTCAGAATTGGTCAGGACAGGAAGTGAATAAAGCTCCATCTGTCCTGAAAAAAAAATGTTATCTTATGGTATGATACAAATGCTAAAACGTACAATGCCCTGAACCAAGACATCACCAAATCAAAAAAAAAAAAAAGTGTGGCAGTTGGGGGGAGACAAAGGCCTGGGAACTCAAATAGTTCAATGGACGAATACTATTTTGTATAGAAGTTCCTTTTTGACAGAGCAGAGTAATGAGCTCATCAGTGTGGTGAAGCGTTATCGTGTACTGGTACTTTGTACTTTTAGCTCACATCCAGACAAGAGGTGGTGGATACATGTATTGGCAGAAATCTTTAGTAAAAAGCAGCTACGCATATCAAAGGAAAGGTGGATCTATGGGCTGGGAATGTATGCTGGATGCCTACAAAATAAAACCGACTTGCTAGAAATTAACACACATTTATGCTTATATTTCCAGAATAATTTAAGAAGTAGTAAACCAAACTTTTTTTTCTTTTTAAACCCTGCAAGACAACTGCATAATGTGTTAATATGAATCGTATACTAGCACATTATGAAATACTAACCTTAGAACGAAGCCTTCCAGCGGCCTGCTGTCACCAATGAGACAGAACTTCCACCTTCTTTGGGGTTCGCGTCCTCAAGCCATCTGATTGACCACCATGCACTGGTGACATTACCGAGCGCATGCACTGGTGACATTAACAGCTGCATGCAGTGTGGATGTCTCCTAAACAGGTTTAGGAGATATTCACTGTACCTACAGGCAAGCCTCATTATAAGCTTACTTGTAGAAACATTAAAAAAAAAAAAAAAAAAAAATTACTTCCACTTTAATTGCACCCAATCTGACACATACAATTCAAATGGCCATGTATTACTGTGTAGTCTGATGTATTTTCCAGGTCGCAGTGTTCTAGGCAACTGGCTAGTTTGCTAAAGCCAAAACATGTCCCTGCTGTCCACTGACAATGAACTTTGTGGCTCTAGACAGTAGCTCTAGATAGTGATAAGGAACACAAAGTGGTAGAGAAACTTAAAAGGATGAAGTAATAAACTCATAAAAAAGCAGCTTCGACTCTCCATAGAATTTGCTGGTACAGGAAGTATGCAGGGACTTACTTGGCCAAGTGTTTCATTAATAAGTGCAACATCTGTCGGTTTTTCTCCGGCAAGCGGTGAACCAGACAATGGATTTCCTTTATGCGGGATTCCTGGTTTTCAAGTTCTTTAATGAAAATTAAAACATTTCTTCAAAGGTGCATGCATGAAATATATATTTATAGATATATACAGTATCTCTCAAAAGTGAGTACACCCCTCACATTTCTGTAAATATATTATATCTTTTCATGTGACAACACTGAAGAAATGACACTTTGCTACAATGTAAAGTAGTGAGTGTACAGCTTGTATAACAGTGTAAATTTGCTGTCCCCTCAAAATAACTCAACACACAGCCATTAATGTCTAAACCGCTGGCAACCAAAGCGAGTACACCCCTAAGTGAAAATGTCCAAATTGGGCCCAACTAGCCGTTTTCCCTCCCCGGTGTCCATTGACTTGTTAGTGTTACAAGGTCTCAAGTCTGAATAAGGAGCAGGTGTGGTAAATTGGGTGTTATTGCTCTCACTCTCTAACACTGGTCACTGGATGTTCAACATTGCTCCTCATGGCAAAGATCTTTCTGAGGATCTAAAAAAAAAAGAATTGTTGCTCTAGATAAAGATGGCCTGGGCTATATAAGAAGATTGCCAAGACCCTGAAACTGAGCTGCAGCATGGTGGCCAAGACCATACTGCGGTTTAACAGGACAGGTTCTGCTTAGAACAGGCTTCGTCATGGTCGATCAAAGAAGTTGAGTGCACGTGTTCAGCGTCAAATCCACAGGTTGTCTTTGGGAAATAGACGTAGGAGTGCTGCCAGCATTGCTGCAGAGGTAGAAGGGGTGGGGGGTCAGCGTGTCAGTGCTCAGACCATACGCTGCACACTGCATCAAATTGGTCTGCATGGCTGTCGTCCCAGAAGGAAGCCTCTTCTAAAGATGATGCACAAGAAAGCCAGCAAACAGTTTGCTGAAGACAAGCAGACTAAGGACATGGATTACTGGAACCATATCCTGTGGTCTGATGAGACCAAGATAAACCTATTAGTTCAGATGGTGTCAAGCGTGTGTGGCGGCAACCAGGTGAGGAGTACAAAGACAAGTGTCTCTTGCCTACAGTCAAGCATGGTGGTGGGAGTATCATGGTCTGGGGCTGCATAAGTGCTGCCGGCACTGGGGAGCTACAGTTCATTGAGGGATCTATGAATGCCAACATGCACTGTGACATACTGAAGCAGGCCCCCCTTTGGAGACTGGGCCACAGGGCAATATTCCAACATGATAATGATCCCAAACACAACTCCAAGAGGACCACTGCCTTGCTAAAAAAGCTGAGGGTAAAGGTGATGGACTGGTTAAGCATGTCTCCAGACCTAAACCCTATTGAGCATCTGTGGGACATCCTCAAATGGAAGGTGGAGGAGCATAAGGTCTCAAACATCCACCAGCTCTGTGATGTCATCATGGAGGAGTGGAAGAGGGCTCCAGTGGCAACCTGTGAAGCTCTGGTCCACGAGGGTTAAGGCAATGCTGGAAAATAATGGTGGCCACAAAAAATATTGACGCTTTGGGCCCAAATTCGACATTTTCACTTAGGGGTGTACTCACTTTTGTTGCCAGCCGTTTACACATTAATGGCTGTGTGTTGAGTTATTTTGAGGGGACAGCAAATGTACACTGTTATACAAGCTGTACACTCACTACTTTACATTGTAGCAAAGTGTCATTTCCTCAGTGTTGTCACATGAAACGATATAATAAAATATTTACAAAAATGTGAGGGGCGTACTCACTTTTATGAGATACTGTATACATAAAGAAAATAACAAACATATATACTTAAAACAAAACCCTAGATATAAAAAGTAACAAATTAATGCAGCTTTGTATTAATGGGGATGGGCAGTTTCAGATTAAAGGTGAGTATTGCAGCAAAAGCATCCTTTTTATTCTATCTTTTAATAGGCTATTTGCTTTTTTTTTTTTTTTTTTTTTTTAATTTTGGCTAGAGTTATGCTTTAAAAGCAGCATACTTCTCAGATCCTACAACACTAAGCAGACATACAAAATACAGAGCTATGGTTATGGGGAAGATTTGATTGTTCATATGTATAAACAACATCCAGTGAAAGTTCTACAGTCTGGCTAAAATCGCCAGATTATTAGCAGATCCTCCATTTTGCTGGATATTTTACCTCATCAATATTTTATTTGACCTCTTCTTCAGGCAACCTAACCCCATTACACAGCCCAATTTCTCATATGGGTCCCTGTGGATCCAAATGTTCCACACACAGCAATAAGATGAAAACAAAAATCACTACTGTTGGCTAAGTGTCTGACAGACATTGCTTCACAAAAGATTCTCTTAATGGAGAACTTACTAGCAGCCTTGATGAAGCTTCTCTGAAACTGGTAAGTCATGAGGGGCCCTGGAAGCATCCTGCAATATAAAAATGTATTATTGCTAACAGCGCATTCTTCACAGTTCAAATTACATACACAAAAGCTCATTGTTATCAATACAGTTGCACAGGAAAAGAAAAAAAAAACATTTTACACATCTCTGAGTCATGGTTAGTTTTTAAACATAAAAATACAAGCAAATAGCAGACATGGTTTCAACGAAAGCTATAATGGTGATGTGTTGAATGTATTTAAAGTGTTACTTAGGCTCCATTCACATATAGGTGTCTTGGATGGCGGGCAGATTTGCCTCGATTCTGCCCACAATGCCAAACCATTGCAAGTCGCGAGACACCCATGCGATTCCCGTGACTTGCATTGGCACCCCAAATGTGGCTCGATTTTGCCGCGATTGTCGCCCGACGAATGACGGTAAATTACGCAAACAGAATCGCGGGATGTCTGTCGCCCAAAAGAAGTTCTTGTACTTTTTTTGGAGCGACAGGCACCCCACGATTCGGTTTGCGTGATTTTACTGCAATTCGTCGGGTGACAATCGAGGTAAAATGGCGCCATTGCAAGTCACAGTAATTGCACGGGTGTCCTGCGACTTGCATCGGTTCGGGATCGCCTGCAGAATTGCATCAAATCTGCCCGCGATCCCAGACGCCTATATCACACCTCCAAACTTTTTTTTTTAGATGGGAGCGTTTGACACCTATTAGCAAAAGTATTTTGGCATATTACACACCCCTGACATGCCGGTCCACACTAGCGCGACTTGTCAGGCGACTTGTCAGCCTGACAAGTCGCGCTCCCTCGTGGTCTATTGACCGCTACAGGACCCGTTTTAATAGGAGCGACACAAGTCGCTCCGACTTAGAAAAAGGGTCCTGTACTACTTCGGGGCGACCTCGGAGCGACTTGCATAGACTTCCATTATGTGAAGTCCCTGCAAGTCGCTCCAAAAACGTGGTGCATGGTAATGCACAAGTCGCCCCCCGAAGTAGTAAGGAGTCGCGTTGCCATAGTGTGAACCGAGCCTAAAGGTTTAGAACTCAGAAACACTTTTTGAAAGATAAAAAGTGCATTTTTTATACATCTTTATAGATCAGACCAATACGAGGGACAAATGAAGAGGGACAGAGGGACTTTTTTCTAAATCAGGGACAGTCCCTCGAAGTCAGGGATAGTTGGAGCTATGCCTATATGTGAATGGAGCCTAAATCCAGGAGTCTGCATTTACTATATCTGGTCTCCCACAGAACATGGAAATGCAAATATTTTAGTAAATATAAACTGCTAAATATCTTTTCTCATCAGCAGTAGTGTATATTGTCGTCATATGACTTCTATGTGTGTCTGGCTGAGCACTGGTAAGGATTACAGGAGGAGTTTTCATTCTCCTCTGACTGACCTATGAGGCTACAGAACCCCTACCCTCTGTATGGACAGTAGTGATTGGCCCTGTGCTGGTCACATGCACCCTCCCAAAAAAAAAAAAAAAAAACTCTAGCAATATACACCAAACTGAGCATGTGAAAAGTGCCTCCAAGGCTCTGGTCCATTAGGAGATGGATTGGGGATTGTGGAAGAAGGAGAGGATCAGAGAAGACAGGATCAAACCACTTTTTACCCAATGTGGCGGATTACCCCCCTTTTAGGTTCCACAGTGAGTGTAACAAGCATGCTGCTTATACAGACTGATTTTACTGTTGTGGGTTTGGTTAACACTTTAAATGTTCTAAGGGGCCTGGTTCTGCGGTGAATATTTTTATATTGTGCTAGTATGTGATGCATACTAGGACATTATGCCATTATCTTGCAGGGTTTTTTTTTTTTTTTTTTTCTTTCAACGGTTTACTGCCGCTTTAAAATGCCCGGGGGCCAATTTTTTCTTTCTTTTTTTGGTGCAGTTTTTCAGCTTTAATTTACTTACTGAATGCTAGCAAACAAAAATGATTTCTGAAAAATATCAGGAGCCATATGAGCTCAAAACTAAAGCTTACTGTCCCAAATGCAACTAATAATACCCTACCCATACTCATAATACAGCTCCTGTGCAAAAACACACAAAGTGTTCAAATATTATTAAACTTTAGTATACAGCACTATACTAGTCATTCTCCTTTAAATAGTGATATGGTTCAACTACAAATACCTAGGCCACGTGAGCAACACAGACACGTGGCATTGGTACATGTAGTCTAACATGGTACATTGGTACATGTAGTCATGTAGTGCTGTATTTTAAAGAGGAAGTAAACCCTCCTCAGGAAGTTGTACCTATAGGTAAGCCTATGATAAGGCTTACCTATAGGTACTGTAAATATCTCCTAAACATGCACCGTTTAGGAGATATTTACCTTACATGCAGCCAGTGACATCACTGGCGCATGCGCTCTGAAGGAACGGCCGCTCGTGCCGTTCCTTCAGAGTCCCTGGACATGTCGCCCGTCATAGAGGTGAGTGAGCGGCACGGCGGGGGCTCGTTCTAAGGTAAGTATTGCATAATGAGCTAGTATGCGATGCATATTAGCTCATTATGTCTTTCTCTTGCAGGGTGAAAAAAAAGAAAAAAAAAAAATTAGAGTTGACAACCTCTTTAAGGTTTCAAATGAATATGGTTTCTACCCCAATTTCTTTAAAAGGCACATTTTTTACTTTTATCTTTAGCACTTCCCTACATACTGCGTCTTTAACATACCTCAAATACGTCTTTAAAGCACTTGTAATTGTCTTTATTTCCCACTCTGTAGAGACTTCAATTTCAGCTTCAGCAATTTTAGGATCTGAAACATAAACAAAAATACGTCAATCAATACAAAGAAATAATCCCTAACACAATTTTAGAGTAAACCTATAAAATGGCTGCACACTTTTCTGTGCATATTTTCATACCCTTTAATGTACATTATCAACAATCGTGCGATTTTGCTGTCATTAAAAGGTCCAATAGCAGTCAGTATTGCATAAAGGATCAAGGCATTGCATTGAAGTGAAAAAGCATTATTTAAGACAATGACGAACTGCATTTTATTTGTATGACACGCGCTAAAATGCATTACATGATAAGGATTAAGATTTTCAGCCACAAGATGTATTTTTCAAATCTCATTGGCTCCCGGCATAAAACAACGGTCATATTTTAATAAGTATCCTTATCCTGGTGTATTAGGTTTGTTAATGGAGCCTGATTTTATATATGTTTACTTGAAAGCAGAATTACTTTCATAAGTTTTTTAAATATATTCCAATGTCCCTTAACCCCTTCTGGACCAGAAGGATTTGTCCCCTTAATGACCAGGCCATTTTTTGCGATTCGGCACTGCGTTACTTTAACGGAAAATTGCTCGGTCGTGAGACGGAGTACCCAAATAAAATTGATGATCTTTTTTCCCACAAATAGAGCTTTTTTTTGGTGGCATTTGATCACCTGTGCGATTTTTATTTTTTGCACTATAAACAAAAAAGGAGCCTCAATTCTGAAAAAAAAAAATAATATTTTTCACATTTGGCTATATAACATTACCAAAAAATAAAAATCTCATTTTTTCATCATTTTAGGCCAATTTGTTTTCTGCTACAAATCTTTAGTAAAAAAAAAAAAAAAAAAACGCAATAAGCGTATTTTGATTGGTTTGCGCAAAAGTTATCACATCTACAAACTAGGGGAAAGATGTATGTCATTTTTATTGTTTTTTTTTTTCACTAGTAATGGCAGTGATCTGCAATTTTTAGCGGGACTGGGACATTGCGGCGGACAGATCGGACCCCTAACTGACATTTTTTACACTTTTGGGGGGGGACCAGTGACATTACTACAGTAATCAGTGCTAAAAATATGCACTGTTACTGTAATAATGCCATTAGCAGAGAAGGGGGTTACCCTAGGGGTGATCAAAGGGTTAAGTGTGAACCTAGGGGAGTATTTTCTAACTTTATGGGGGATGGACTTGTGAAATGACCACAGAGACCTGTGATCCTATATAGAAGGATCACAGGTCCTCTGTGATCATTCCAGAGAGAACAATGGTTAGCTGTGTTTACTAGAGCTGACCGTTCTCTCTCAGCAGGGAGCGATCGCGGGTGGCCGGCGGCAATCGGAACCGCCGGTTCCGTGCATCGGATTCCCTGTTGCCATTCACCTACACCATTCCTACAGTAAAGCATGGCGGTGGTAATATCTTGTTATGGGGGTTTTTCGCTGCAGCAGGGACTGGAGCACTTGTCAGGAATGAAGGAAAAATGGATGGGGTAAAATACCATCAAATTCTTGAGGAAAATTGGCTGCCCTCTGCCAGAAAGTTGTCAATGGGAAGAAGGTTTACCTTCCAAGGAGGGACATGCAGTCAGGGGAGGCAGAGCCTCTCCTGTCATTACCATAAAAAAAAAAAAAAAAATGATTGCGCTTCGAGGGTCATAGCTCAATAGCTCAGTGACCTGGGGTCATAGAGACCCCACATTTTATGGGTAGGTACCTGAAGTCCTACCCCACTATTGGTCACAATTTTTTAGCACCTATGATTCTGGAGATAGAGGGCTGCTTGCACAGCCTTTCAGAATCTGTTTGCAGCAGACTGAGAGGATGAGCTCACAGTGGCTCTGATTTCTTGTCAGATTCACTGAGCTCAATGGACAGCTTGGTTGGAGCCTTGGACCAATAGTAAAGCACCATTGGTCCAAGTTGTCCAATAAAAATGATGCAGTGGAGTCTGTCCTCTCACTGCAGTGTCATAGAAGGGGGCACGTGTCTAAAAGACGCATCTTCCCTTCCAACCCAGCCCTCTTAACTACAAGGAAAAAACATGGGTTTATGGGTATAAGATTTACCCATAATCCCATGTTTTTCTCACACTGTTAAGAGGGAGAATCTGCTGCTGCTGCTGAAAACGTACTTTTTAATCAAGCAAAATAATATATTATGCTATATGTTATAACATAATAATGTATTATTTATCTATTTACTGTGAAATTACTGGTATGAAGTTATAACTTCAAGCTTCAGTAATTTATCCGCTAAGCCACCTGCTTGAGTACAGTTTCTTAAAATATAGTAAATTATCCTTTAAACAATATATAATATTTGTATATTACTTATGCTAATTAACCACTTGCCACCCAGGCCAATTCTGACACCTCTCTTACATGTAAAAATAATTTTTTTGCTAGAAAATTACCTAGAAACCCCAAAAATTATATATATATATATATATATAATCATTTTAGCAAATACCCTATGGAATAAAATGGTGGTCGTTGCAATTTTTTATGTCACACGGTATTTGCGCAGCAATTTTTCAAACGCATTTTTTTTTTAAAAACGGTTTCATGAAGAATAAAAAAAATAAAAAACCCACTATAGTTAGCCCGATTTTTTTTGTATAATGTGAAAGATGATGTTACACTGAGTAAATAGACGCTTTAAAATTTTTTACAGGTTACATTTTTCCAGTTACAGAGGAGGTCTAGTGCTAGGTTTATTGCTCTCGCTCGAACGTTCGCAGCGATACCTCACATGTGTGGTTTGAACATCGTTTACATATGCTAAAACACGTCCTTATGCTGGTTAAATTAGTAAACTATGAGAACTAATGAAGGTGCTATATACTATCTATATAATCAGAGAATTGTTCAGGTTCTATTCTTTTATTATATAGATTATATATGTCTCATTCATTAGTTCTCACAGTTTACTCATTTAACCAACATAAGGACTTGTTTTAATAAAATCAGGACTGTTGGTGGCTACATAGAGCACAGTGTCATCTTTATTTTTTATTTCTGCATTCTGTAACAGCCCTGTGCTTGACCAGTGAAATTTCGCCATTTACAGGGCTGTTACAGAATGCAGAAATAAAAAATAAAAATCTGCTGTCAAATAGATTCCTTTCACCAGACACTTATTTGTCTGGGGGAATCTGATTGATTGCCTGCGTCCTGACATGCAGGTTTTTCAGCGTAAGGAAATTGTCTGAAGATGCAATTTTTCATCTGACAGCGCTTGGCTACGCTATGGGGGTTTATTCACTAAATGATGATGTGGGGTTTATTCACTAAATATTGTGGTGGTTGTATCTGGCTCTGACACTAGCCAGTGCCTCAACAGCCGCTGACCTCACCGCACATCCCTGCTTCCAACATGACGACTGACCGCTCTGCGACCGACTGACCGCTCTGCGACCGACTGAAAGCTCTGCGACCGACTGACCGCTCTGCGACTGACTGACCGCTCTGCGACTGACTGCTCTGCGACCAACTGACCGTTCTACGACCGCTCTGTGACCGACTGACTGCTCTGTGACCGACTGACTGCTCTGTGACCGACTGACCGCTCTGCGACCGACTGACCGCTCTGCGACCGACTGACCGCTCTGCGACCGACTGACCGCTCTGCGACTGTCTGACTGTGCTCTGCGACTGACTGACAGTGTTCTGTGACCGACCGACTGGTGAAGATCTTTGGACGGGTGAGTATCCTTGCGACTGGTGAGTATCTTTGCGACTGGTGAGTATCAGCGACTGGTGAGTATCAGCGACTGGTGAGTATCTGCGACTGGTGAGTATCTGCGACTGGTGAGTATCTGCGACTGGTGAGTATCTGCGACTGGTGAGTATCTTTGCGACTGGTGAGTATCTTTGCGACTGGTGAGTATCTCTGCGACTGGTGAGTATCTCTGCGACTGGTGAGTATCTTGCGATTGGTGAGTATCTTGCGTCTAGTGAGTATCTTGCGTCTAGTGAGTATCTTGCGACTGGTGAGTATCTTTGCGTCTGAGGTATCTTTGCGACTGGTAAGTAAGTGAGTGTTGTGCAACTGAGTGTCAAGTGAGTGAAGCGGAGTACCAGAGGGTGAGAAGGTAGAGTTAGGAAGCCAGGAAATAGCCACATAGGATAGACTTAAATTACTGAATCCCCATTAGATTAGATAGTAGGTACAATGCCCGGCGGGTGTGGAGATGCGACTCGGTGTACATCTTGTAATATGTATGCGTTCCTCAGACATGTGATCGAGGGCGAATACATATGCGCAAAATGTAAGCACGTTGTTTCCCTGGAAGCTCAGGTCCTGAATCTAGGGAAGCAGCTGGCAACACTGAGACGAATGTCCATACCGGAGGAGAGCCAGGATTGTACCAGTCAGGTGCAGGCAGGGGTCTGCACAGAGGTGGGCGGAGTATTGGAGGTGCAGGCATCAGAGCAGTTTAGAGGGGTGACAGTTAGGAGGGGTAGAAGGGAACAAGGCAAGGAGGCTGATCCTGGGCTGGAGCACCCCAATAGATACGCCCCGTTGTGTGATGTTGGGGATACCAGTCAGGGACCAGCATTGCTGGAGCAGAGTGACGCCCCTAGCTGCCAGGGGAAGAACTCCTCCAGTAAGGCCGGGAGAAAGGGAAAGGAAAGACAGGTGCTTGTGGTAGGGGACTCAATTATTAGAAGGACAGATAGTGTAATCTGTGACAAAGACCGTGTGTGCCGAACAGTCTGTTGTTTGCCGGGCGCTCGGGTTCAGCACATCGCGGATCGGGTGGACAGATATTGGGTGGGGCTGGGGAAGACCCAGCTGTCATGGTACACGTGGGTACCAACAGAGATGTATAGTAACGAAGTAGAACTACTTAAGTACTGTACTTAAGTACCGAAATGCGGTATCTGTACTTTCCTAGAGTAGAATTTTTTTCTCCTACTTCTACTTTTACTTCACTACATTTTTTCGATGATTTCGATACTTCTACTCAAGTATTTTTTTTTTGTGCTGCATAGTTACTCGTTACTTTTAAAAAAATTACCACTGCCAGAACAGTAGATGGCAGGTTGCATAAAGCTCAAAAAAATGTGTATAATGTCATTTGTAAATCAGCGCATACGAAAAAAAGGCTGTGTATAATAAAAGCTGCTATACCAAATCTTTCCAATAAAAAGAAAATATGAAACAAACAAATAAATGATGCTACAGCGCTTAAAGTGCATCAAGAAACTACTAACAAACACCGGTTAATCATTTGAATAAATCATTTGAAATAATAAAAACAATATGATGTTCATACTTTTGACTTCTTTCTTTAATAACTACATAACACAGTACTTGTACTTCTACTTTCAGTACTTGAGTAGAAATTTTTTTTCAAAACTACTGGTACTTTTTACTTTTAGTACTTAAGTAGCAAATTTTTTGAAAAAACTACTTGCAATACTTAAGTAAAAAAAATGTTGAATACTTTAGTACTTCTACTTAAGTAACTTTTTCTGCGAGCACTTCCACTTCTACTCAAGTAATTTTTTGATCGAGCACTTGTACTTTTACTCAAGTAGAAATTTCGAGTACTTTATACAAGTCTGGGTACCAATGACATAGGCAGAGGAAGACGGAGAGTCCTAAACGATTTCAGGGACTTAGGCGCTAAGTTGAGGACTAGGACCTCCAAGGTAGTATTTTCCGAAATACTACCTGTACCACGAGCCACACCAGAGAGGCAGCGGGAGATTAGGGAAGTTAACGAGTGGCTGAGGAGCTGGTGTAGTAAGGAGGGTTTCGGGTTCCTGGAGAACTGGGCTGACTTCTCAGTCAGTCACCGGCTCTTTGGTAGGGACGGATTGCACCTAAATGGGGTGGGTGCAGCCGTACTGGGTGCAAGGATGGCCAAAAAGTTAGAGGAGCTTTTAAACTAGGGAATGGGGGGGAGGGTACAGATGTAGAATTAGACAGTGGAAAGCAAGTTTCAGAGGGCAGAAATGGGGGCATTAGCGGTAGGGTGTTCGGAGCTCCTATACCCAGGGTGGGTATGGGGAAAAATCAAGAGAGCAGCCTAAAAACATCAAATGAGGATAAATGTAACCGATCAAAATTAAGAGGTTTGTATACCAATGCCAGAAGCCTGGCCAACAAGATGGAAGAGCTGAAACTGCTGATGTTTGAGGAGGACTTAGATTTTGTTGGGATAACTGAGACTTGGTTTGACAGCTCTCATGATTGGATGGCGACCATTCAGGGGTATTCCCTTTATCGCAGAGACAGAGAAGGTAAAAAAGGGGGAGGGGTATGTCTGTATATTAAGAACAGCATACAGGTAAATATGAGGGATGATATTAATAATGGAGCTATGGATGAGGCAGAATCCCTATGGGTAGAGCTTCAAAGGGATGGCACGGCGGGGAAGTTAATATTGGGCGTATGCTATAGGCCCCCCAACCAGAGGGAGGAGGGTGAGGCGGACCTCCTTTTACAGATAGGATTGGCA
The DNA here is from genome assembly GCF_965119305.1 of Pelophylax lessonae. Classification (NCBI taxonomy): domain Eukaryota; kingdom Metazoa; phylum Chordata; class Amphibia; order Anura; family Ranidae; genus Pelophylax; species Pelophylax lessonae. The sequence goes on from NC_138771.1 coordinate 352,322,423, forward strand.
GCAAGGATGGGAAATGTCATTATAATGGGGGACTTTAATTATCCAGATATAGACTGGGCAGAAGGAACCGCAGTTCCTAAATGTTTTGCAGGACAATTTTATGGGTCAGATGGTGAATGCACCGACAAGAAACAATGCGGTACTTGAACTACTGATTACCAACGATACAGACCTGATCACGGATATAGAAATACGGGACAACTTAGGAAACAGTGACCATAGGGCAATAAGTTTCAGTATTAATTACAGTAATAGGAAGCAGAGGGGTCATATAAGAACACTGAATTTCAAAAGAGCCAATTTCCCTAAACTGCGCTTGCTGCTAGAAAATATCAATTGGGATAGAACCCTGCGAACAAAGAACACGGAGGAAAAATGGGAGCGCTTCAAGAGCATACTTAACAAGGGGGTGGGCCAGTGCATTCCACAGGGAAATAAATTTAAAAGAGCAAAAATAAACCCTGGATGGCTAAACTCCAACATAAAAATGTATATTAGTGCTAAAGAAAAGGCCTTCAAAAAATACAAGACTGAGGGGTCATTGGCAGCATTTAAGCATTACAAAGAGTGTAATAAGAAATGTAAAGATGAAATCAGGGCGGCTAAAATAGAACACGAGAGACATATAGCGGAGGAGAGTAAAAAGAACCCCAAGAAGTTCTTTAAGTATATAAACAGTAAGAAAGCGAGGCCAGAACACATTGGCCCCATAAAAGATGATAAAGGAAATATGGCCACTGAGGACAAAGAAAAGGCAGAAGTGTTAAATAATTTCTTCTCTTCAGTCTTCACAAAAGAATCGGGGGGCTACACGAACCCAGCTTGTAAGGCCGAACTAAATAATACACCTCAGGAAGTGCCGCCATGGCTAACAGAGGATAGACTTAGAGCTAAACTAGAGAAACTTAACATAAATAAATCCCCGGGACCGGATGGCTTGCACCCGAGGGTTCTTAATGAGCTCAGCCAGGTGATTTCCAGACCATTATTCTTGATCTTTAAGGATAGTTTACAGACGGGTATGGTGCCAGCTGATTGGAAAAAAGCCAACGTGGTACCAATATTTAAGAAGGGGCCGAGATATATCCCGGGTAACTATAGGCCGGTCAGCCTAACATCTGTAGTCTGCAAAATTTTGGAGGGGATGTTAAGGGACCACATACAAGACTTTAGTAATGAAAACGGTATTATAAGTAGTAATCAGCATGGATTTATGAAAAATCGTTCTTGCCAAACCAATCTATTAACCTTCTACGATGAAGTGAGCAGCCACCTAGATAAAGGTAAGCCTGTGGATGTGGTGTATCTGGACTTTGCAAAGGCCTTTGACACCGTTCCCCACAAACGATTACTGTACAAACTAAGGAAGGTAGGTATGGATCAGAAGGTGAGTACCTGGATAGAGAACTGGCTCCAGGGGAGAGTACAGAGGGTGGTGACTAATGGGGAGTACTCGGATTGGGCGGGTGTGGAAAGTGGGGTCCCCCAGGGTTCTGTCCTGGGACAAATCCTGTTTAATTTGTTCATAAATGACCTAGAGAAGGGGATATCTAGTACAATCTCAGTATTTGCAGATGATATTAAACTAGGCATGCCAATATCTTCTATGCAGGATGTGGAAACCTTGCAAGCAGACCTGAACAAAATAACGGGGTGGGCAACTACATGGCAGATGAGGTTTAATGTTGATAAATGTAAAGTAATGCACTTGGGGGCCAGAAACCAGAAAGCAAGCTACTCACTAGGGGGGGAACCTCTGGGCGAGTCTAGGATGGAAAAGGACTTGGGGGTACTGGTAGACAACAAGCTTGGCAGTGGCATGCAATGCCAAGCCGCCGCAAGCAAAGCCAACAGAATACTGGGATGTATAAAAAAGGGGATTCACTCCAGAAATAAAGAGATTATTCTCCCACTCTACAAGACTCTGGTCCGGCCACATCTAGAGTATGCTGTCCAGTTCTGGGCACCGGTCCTCAGGAAGGATGTGCTGGAATTGGAGAAAGTCCAGAGAAGGGCAACAAAAATAATTAGGGGAATGGAGGACATCAGCTATGAGGAAAGACTACAAGCACTGAACCTTTTCTCTCTGGAGAAAAGACGATTGAGGGGGGATATGATATCAATGTATAAATACTGTACTGGTGACCCGAGCATAAGGAACAAACTATTCAGAGAAAGGAGATACAATAAGACACGTGGCCACTCACTAAAACTAGAGGAAAGGCGGTTTAACCTTAAAGTGCGTAAGGGGTTCTTCACTGTAAGAACGGTAAGGATGTGGAATTCTCTTCCACAAGCAGTCGTATCAGCAGGGAGCATTGATAGTTTCAAAAAACTATTAGATGGACACCTTAAAGACCACAACATACAGGGGTATACAATGTACGGTTAAAAGCAAACACACACACACGCATCATAGGTTGAACTGGATGGACTGATGTCTTTTTTCAACCTCACTAACTATGTAACTATGTAACTATGTAACAATGACCCAAAGCACACAGAAAAATTGACCACACAACGGTTGAAGGAGAAAAAGGTGAATGTCCTTTCATGGTTTAGTCAGAGCCCAGACTTAAACCCCATTGAAAATCTGTGGAAGACTGCAGTATACAAATGGTCATTATCAAATTTAATTGAACTTGTTCTGCAAAGAAGAGTGGGCAAACATTGCAAAGTCTATATGTGCAAAGTTAGTAGAGAAATATCCCAACAGAATAAAGGCTTTAAATTAAAGCAGAAGGTATTTTAACAAAATACTGACTCAAGGAGGTAACCTTTTTTTTACAACTCAGTGACACTGTTTTTGATAAAAATTTATGACATGTTGGTGTTATACACTATATTAACAAAAGAATTGGGATGTCTGCCTTTACATGCACGTGAACTTTAATGGCTTCCCAGTATTAGTCCATAGGGTTTAATATTGAGTTGGCCCACCTTTTGCAGCTATAACAGCTTCAACTCTTCTGGGAAGGCCATCCACAATGTTTAGGAGAGTATCTATGGGAATGTTTGACCATTCTTCCAGAAGCGCATTTGTGAGGTCAGGCACTGATGTGGACGAGAAAGCCTAGCTCGCAGTCTCCGCTCTAATTCATCCCAAAGGTGTTCCATCAGGTTGGGGTCAGAACTCTGTGAAGGCCAGTCAAGTTCCTCCACCCCAAACTTGCTCATGTACAGTATGTGTATTTGTACTTGAATTTTGGTATACTTTATGTATTTCTATCAGATCTGTGCGGTAATACAGTGTGAAACTGCCCCCATGAAGAGCTTCCTGTATTAGGACCGCTCACTGATGTTATTTATCTATATTGGGACCTGTCACACCACTGAAAAAAAAAATAGGCCTGAAAAAGGGAAATTATTCTGCATCCACTAGGAAAACTGACTACAATTCTGAATAATAAAAATGCATTTTTATTCAGCAATTGCGTGAAAGACAAGAAGAAAAACACTGGGGTTAATTATGACACTAAACAACTTAATGCTAAACTGAAGGCAGATATAAACACATAAATGAATGCTGCTATGCTTTTAGTAATAAATCATAGAATGAATTTTTTTTTAATATTCAATAAATATGTATTGTTTTTTTAAAGCACATTTTTGTTTCCAAAAAATAAATACATACTAAGTATGATCAGTCATAGTACAGAGCGTAGGGAACTTGACTTTGTACAAAATGACTCGTCAAATGAAAATATTTAAACTATTCTCTAATAGCTACAGTAGTTCCACCTCCCAGAAGAGGGCAAGAATATAGAGACCCCCAACAAGGAGAATGGTCTGGGCTTTACATGCATGAGTTTGAAACACCTGCCTTTGACTATGTAGAATAGATCATTTGATAGACATGGTTATAGAACATTTTCACTTTTGGACAGTTCAACTAAATATTCCTAAAGGTGCCCTCTACTTGGCAACCTCAGAAGCCCCAAGGGGGAGGGAGTTTGGGGTAAAATGTACTTTTTGAATGCAATTGGTTTAGGTGTCTGAAAATAACTTGGTGTCTGCCTCTTATAGTCTACTGTACAGCAACACATTGTTATCGGGAGAGGAAAAGATAGTCCTCTGTTCTAATATTAGCATGCAAATGTACTGATAAAGATCAAGGTGCCAGGATGAGAGCACAGAGTGATGACCTCATGCATCTACTACTGTTCTGTCACCATTCAGGAAAAGGCTAGAGGTGGAGAGAGAACACTATTGTATTCCCTAATGCTGGGGACACATGGGTCAAAAGTTGTCTGAAAATGGTTGGTTTGGCAGGAACTGGCCAACTTTTGCCCCATTTGTACAGAAGCAGGTCTCATGTGTTGAACGAAAAAACTTAGTGTGTACCAGGCTTAAAGTAGTTGTAAAAGCTGAAAGTTTTTTACCCTCATGCTTTCTATGCAAAAACCTTTTGTGTGCACCTACCCCCCCCAATACTTACCTGAGCCTGATCTTGATCCAGCAATGTGCATGAGAGCAGCGGCTCTCCCAAGTCTCTGCCTCCTCATTGGTTGAGAAAGCAGCAGGAGCCATTGGCTCCTGCTGCTGTCAAGTCTAGCCAGTACGGATGGAGGAGGGGTGGAGGTGAGCTGCATGCTGTGTCACACATAGGTGGCTCAGAAGCAAGACACTTGCTATGGGGGTACTCAGAAAGGCGGAGTAGCCAGGAGTGCCAGCAGGAGATCCGAAAATAGGAGAATCGAGGCTGCTCTGTTCAAAACCATTTCACAGAGCATGTAAGTATAACATGTTAGTTGTTTAAAATAAAAAAAAAAAAAAGCATAAGCCTTTACTATCACTTTGAGGACCTGTTCACACCTGAGCGCTTTTCAGCTTGTAAAACGCTCATCTCTGAAGTCTCAAAACGCCCAACAAGCAAAATCCCATTCATTTTAACTGTTCAAATCTAGGCATTTTGTCGCCTTAAGGAAATGGTTGAAGCTCAAAAAAGTACATGAGCTTTTTTTTTTTTTTTGGCAGATTACAGGCATTTTTGTTAGATGTCAATGCCTGCCTCCAAACACCTGCAAAAAATGCCTGAAAAAAACGCCTACTACTTGGTTTAAAGGGGTTCTGTTGTTCCAGCTCTACTTTTCATTTACTCTGGAGTCTTTTCTTTGTAACTGTTGGACACATCTTTTTGATACCACTATTAAAAACTTGTTGATCTGTCACCTTTTACACACACACACACATATATATATAAATAACACATATATTCTATTATTTTTTAGATCAATACGGGCAAGATGTGCCCATACATTCTTTTAATTATATGGACCACACTTCAAACCTGGCCTGCCTCCTTGACTTGGATGGGTTCTCCTGCCACAGCCCCGGGAGACGTTTGTCTGACACCCCTATCACCCCTTTCTAGATGCTGGGCTCACTCTTTGAGCTGACTTGTGAGTAATCAGGCTTCTTTACCACTCTAATTTAATTCATATATATATATATATATATATATATATATATATATATATATATATATATATATATATATATAAATATATATATATATATTTTTTTTATCATTTATTATTTCTATATATTTTTTTCATATTTGCTTATATTTAATCAATATATTCTTGCATCACACTCCTGATGAAGTGGACAGGGTTCCCAGGAAACGCGTTTAGTCTTAGGATGTCAAGATATTTTGTGTGTTATATTTATATCTATCATGTATTTTCAATTTGTTATGCATATACCATCATGTACTAATTTATTATGAATTCATCTTATTAACTATGAATATTTATAGGTCAACTCTTTAGTTCATATGTTTTTACTAAATTTGGAAATTGTCATTATGTACTTTATGATCATGGAATATTTTATTTATTTATTTTTTAATAAATTTGATATCATATGCACTTTGTATATTAATTTTGGTAAAGTGGCCTGCCTCATTTAAAGCCCCATGACCTCTTCAATTTAGTTTGTATACATATTTAGGGATGGAGGCTTGTCACTGTGGATGCTTCGGGTCACTATGCTTTTTCTATAAGTAGAACTTGTCCTGATTCTGCCTGCAATCCAAAACGCCAGTATGTGAACGGAGCCTTAGACATCCAGTTTATCTTGACTAATTGTTTCCCTTCATATAACATCTTCTTATGTAACATTACCAAACACGTCTCTGGCCAGAGGGTTTTTTTTTATAGCACGTACAAGTCTTAATCTGTACAAGCTGAAGCTCCTCCATTTAGATCATTCCTTTCCCAGCCTTGGCATGGATTTCACATATTTCCTAACAATCTTGTTTGCAAGCTTCTGCCATTTTCTACATTTTCTATGTATAAGTTCAAACAAGTGGTAATGTCGGTCTTATTCTTTTCCCTCAAAGTAACCAAACAAACACTCAGGAAGAACAAAGCCGGTGTAGAATTAGCTCTTGGTATGTGCCAGTGCCCTATCAATCATCACTTATGAGGACATGTGAATCTGAATTATGAATGTATAGTCCAAGATGGATATCTCCATCGATCGGAAAGGAAGGAAAGAATACATCTTTTTATCTACAGATGTCAATCTTCTTTTTCAATAAAACAATAATCATACCTCTGATTACTCCTTTTACCTTGTTTTGCCTAATAAAAGCTCACCCTGATTTTGGACCTCTATTTATTCTCCAGAAGAAAACTATATGTGTACAACACTTTCTGCAATTTTGTGTCTTTGGTAATAACACTGGAAAATATATTTGTAAAATTCTTGAAGTGTTATTATCTATTGTGTTGGTATTGAATATACCCATATTTAGTGTAAATAAAAGGTATAAACAAATTCCATACTATTAATCAGGTAGGCAACAGGAATCAAAGCAAACAGTTTATTTGTAAAAATGTTATTTTGTCTTTGACACACATTACCCAATTTTTTGATTAACTGTAAGTCACTTTACTCCTAAGGAAAAGAATGGGTGCTCAGAAGACAAAAACAAATTTAAGCAGGTCTAGCTGGGTTAAAGTCCTCCGGAAACCCAAGGCAAGAATGCCAAAGAGGGACCCCTCCACTGTGGAGGGGAAGAGGGACCCTCCACAGTTTCAAAAAACAGTAACATTCCCGGGACATGCTTGGAATGTAACTGTCACATTGGTTGTGCTCTCAACCAAACTGTCAAACCATCCAATGGCTGCATGTCATAATTGATCACATGTGCAGCACCATGGCAGTTGATGAATAAACAGAGGCCAAGATGGCAGAGACCTTGCCTGAAAACAATAGGAGGATTTACTTCCACTTTAATTCCATAAGAAGATGAAGGACAGCCACACACCGATGGCGTTACAAAGCTTACCAGTTTATTACACGGCGAACCACAACAGTAATTCTCACCCAGAAACAACTTCTCTCCTTCTCCTGCCTCAGCTGCAGCTCCTCAGAAGACAGGGAAAACGATCAACTAAAAAAAACAGATAAACACAGACCGAGGGTGCAGCTCTGTACAGCAATAGGTACCGTTATTCAAAGCAAGAGCATGATAAAAAAAATGGCCACTCACAAGAGTGATAATATTAGGTGGAAGTCAAAGAACTGCTTGTATTGCAGTGTTCCTGAATGGGCAAAATCTCCCCACCTGAACAGCTCTGACAAATAAAGATTCGATATAGCAAAGCCTGATCACATGACCATACTGGAAAGAACCAGTGGGCATGGCAACACATTTCAATAGACAACCCCTTTTCTCAAGCCAATGTATTATTTAATGTAATGAATAAAATTATAAACGTCATACTTCTCTGTTTTGTAATAATTTTGCACACAGCAGCCCTGATCCTACTTTTCTTGGGTCCCCTGCCAGCTTTTCTGGCTCCTCCTCTTCGGCGAGTGCCCCCGTAGAAAGCCACTTTCTACGGTGGCAGTCTTGGAGCCTCGCTATTGACACATTGCGCCCCCCCCCCGCTGCTTCATCACAGGATTTGGTTGACAGCAGTGGGAGCCAATGGCTCCTGTAGCTTTCAATCTACCCAATGAGGAGGAAAAGAGCAGAGAGAACCGCTGCCCTTATGCACAGCTTCATGGATCAGGAATGGGCTTAGGTAAGCATAAGTGGATATAATAAAAGCATGCTAACCCCCTTTATCCTTCATAAAACATATGATCACAAAACCAGTAAAATTGCCTTTAATATTGCTGCTGTTGAAGTAAAAGCAACTGTAAAAAATTACATATAAAGTGCCAGTGCTCCTAATAAATACAAAAGGTGAATTCATAATAAAAATACATATAACAAGAAAATTCTGTGAGAATAATAAAACTCTGTGATAAAAACAACAAAGGGAAATCTTATACTGAAAAGTGCCAGTGCTCAAGATAAAGAAGTTGTATGCGGATTATCCTGGTGCAGTGCTGGTTAACACATCAATTCACTCCGTATGAGTTATGTCCCCACCCCAATGTGTTCAAACTCACCAGATGAGGGTCGAGCCCTCTTGGCTTATGCCACAAGAGGTCAGTAAAAAAATCTCCACAGATCCGCTGTGCGTGGTTAGGTGTCCTTTGCTTGTTCTCACACTGGAACCAGATGAAAGCTCACATACATAGAAAGGTTAAAACAAAGAGGGATTTCACAGTGCAAAACCATTTTTATTTAAAACTTATTAAAAAATGGTTTAAAAACACTCACATTCTTAATCCCTGACACCCAGGGATCATCTGTCAGTATTTAAAAGTCGTTACCACCACTTGGGTAAAGGAGCTGGCGTGTGGACATATAGAAACTCGGAGACCCGAGAGGACTACTCACCTCGGGTAGTAGTAGCCCCGAACAGAAGCAATATCACAGGCAATTTCACTGGTTTTGTGATCATATGTTTTATACAGGATAAAGGGGGTTAGCATGCTCTTATTATATTCATTTGTTATTTAATGTGCATGCATTGAGAGAGCGCAGCTGCCCTGTCATTTTACGATACAAAAATCCCATTTTCTCTTTCTTTCATTGATGGACACAGCGTTACATAAATTATAACTACTGGAACTCCAAAAGCAGTGCCAAAAGGACATATAAAATAAGGTTGCAGCGTTAAAAACGGTGATTTGAAGTGACAAATAATCCAAAAAATGTATATGACAATTCAGTCCATATAAAGTCTTTTAAAAAATCCACAAATGTGCTAATATTCAGTGCCGGTATAATCAGACATTCCTCAACCAGTGATCCTTCACCAAAAATAGGAATGCCCACTCACCAGACCGATATGCTGCCTTATCAGGACAGCTACTGCGTTTTAGTGTAGTATCAGATCTTGAGCGAAGCAGGATATATGGGGGTTCACACCAGAGGATATCTCCTCCAATACTCCCAACAAGGCAGGTGTACAAATCAGCAGACATAGGAGAGAACAAATATTCTCATAGTGTAGTATTTATTTAAAATGAAAACAATAGGACAAGGCTGCCAGTGACAGTCTGTGTGTCTCTCTCACATTGAAGATGGAATACACATTATCCCAATCCACAAACAATAGGGAAAACCTGTCTGACATGGAGGGATGTGTAATACACACATTATTTAGGAATTACAGATTTCATGGCAATGGGAATAAATCTTCATATTTCTATATGAAGATATTGCTGACAAATATTACTGTCCCATCTGAAGCAATTGAAACCATTAATTATTGGTTTTTCACTACCAGTGATGGTGAATACCATCACAAGGACAAACTTTGCCCCATTTCTGGTTACCCCCAGAAAAAAAACATTTTGCGGACCTCCTTGACGCTCACAAAAGGAGGCCTACGGAGCCAGAAACCAAAGAAGATGTCCCTCCACCCCAATAATGGGTGAGGGCAGACATTCATGCTGAAGGGGTCTCGTCTGCTGGTCCGGGGAAGCTAGCTCTAGGCTCACTAGACCAAGGTTGCCTGGAACCTTCTGAAGATCTATTTCCCCTTTTCTCAGTCCCGGAAGCGAGAAATGATGATGATTTCTTTGAGCCAAGGAGGTCCCCCGTCTGCGATAAGGCTCCTTCGAAAGAGTAGCCCCAAACAGGCGATCCCCTTGAAAGGGCAGATCGATGAGAGCATTCTCAGAGGCCTGGTCTGTGGACCAATTCTTAAGTCACAGCACACGCCTAAACACCACCGCTGAAACAAAGTTTGGACAGCACAGGAGCTGTAACCAAAGCTGCATCACAAATGAACTTCAGCCCATGGGCCAACTGGTCCACTAAATCAACATAAGGAGGAAACCTGCTCACCCCCCCCCCCCCCAGGGCCTAGTGCAAAAGCTTAGCCCATTCAGTTAGGCTCTGAGACACCAGGGCAGAGGCCAAGACTGTCGCAATGCTGAACCAGCCATAGTAAACATACTGCGTGCCACAGCCTCTGCTTTCCTGTCAGCCAGGTCTTTAAAGGATGGGGATTCCTCTACAGTGATAATGGTTGCCTTATTCAACCTGGAAAGAGGAAGGTCCACTTTTTTAAAAGGGATTTCTCAAAAGGTTAATGTACTGCAAAACGTTTGGGGACCACAAAGGGTAACCTTAGTTGTTCCCATTCCTTCTAGGTAAACCTATCAAAATAAGGCACATAAGGAAACCTCCTTAGAGTGCGAAGTGACTTATGCGTACCAAAAGACACAGCCACATCCACCATATTTAAAGTCTCATGCACTGCAGTAATAGTTGCGTCTACCAGTGCTTTTCATCCACTGCTGTGACCATGGAGGAATCATCCTCACTATCGGACGGACCTGGGGGTGTGATATTAAGCCCCTTGAACGGACGGCCTCCACACCAGCATCCGGCTCAGAATCATATGAGATAGACTGAGCAGAAGAAGGCGGGAGGCGCTTCCTTTCAATGGGCGTAGCCAAGTGGTTTTTGTTCTGCCTAGTTCTACTCCTGGAGGAGGCAAGATAACCTTGTAGTTATGATTTTTGGAGTGCTGTGTCCGTCGATAAACGAAAGAGAAAGTTGGGTCTCTGTCAGAGGTCATGAGACTTACAGCAGGACAATGACCCAAAGCACATGTCAAAAAGCACCCAGAAAAAGTTTAAGACAAAGCACTTGGGAGTAAAAAAAATGGCCAGCAATGAGTCCAGATCTAAATCCCATGTAGCTCCTGTGGAGAGATCTCATAACAGCAATTGGGAAAAGGAACTGGAACAGTTAGTAAAGAAGAGTGGAGAGGTGTAAAACTCATTCATGATTACTGGAATTTTTTTTTCAAGGGGTGGGCTACCAATTATTATTAAGGGTGCCAATTTTGTCCAGTCCCTTTTTGGAGTTTTACATGGAATGTGTAAAATTTGTCTTTTTGTTTCTCCACTTTTTGTGTCATACCAATGCAAACAAAAGAATTAAACATGAGAAGGCCTAAACATTTGGAATTGCAACAATATTCCAGACAAAGTGGTGCATTATCTGACAGAAATGCAGGGGTGCCAATATTTTTGGCCATGACTGTATTTGTATCAGTCTCTCCTACCATAGTCCTGAGCACATAGACACATACAAATACACAACAATTTGAGACAGAAGAAGGCTACGTTTTAAAGAAGGCATGAAAGGTCCATGCAAACACAAGATGAATTTACAAAGCCCTTGCACACTGGGGTCTGGCGGGAACTGAATTAAAAAGAGCAGTGGTGCAAGGCAAGAATGCAAAGCACTTAAGCCTAGTAAACACGGGCAGGATGCGGCATCAGACGGTTCAATAGGAACCGCCCGACGTTCGGCTCGTGTGTACTCAAACAGAACACAGCAGACTTCTGTCCGACCAGCGCTTTCAGTCAATGGCTGAGAATTCTGACCAGAATGCATGGTTAGTACAGCGGCTCTTCTTGAACCGTCTTTTTTTTTCCGTTTAGCCCTGCTGGATTGAATAGAAAAAAACTAGTAGTGTATAGCAGGCTTTAGTCACTAGGCTGCCTTGGTGCTTTGACAGAGGATCATTAACCACTTCCTGCTGGCAAAGCATACAAGTCCTCCGATTACAGTGGCCTGCGCACCTACAGGCATCATCCCGGTATCATTTTGTTCAGCCAGCGATTCTGTACAAGGCAGAAGTGATCTGAGTGGCTCATAAGCCACTCGATCACTTCTGCGGGTGGGGGAAGGGGGGTAACACCCCCCTCCAGCCGCCACATCTCCCGCACTCTCTGGTCCCATCGCATAGGCCAGGAGCGATGCAGCTGGTAGTGATGGCTACCCTGTATAGAGAGAGAGGAACTGATGTTGTTCCCCCTTCTCTATAACCCTGGAAACTGGGAGTGATGAGTCGTTTGTCACTTCTGGTTCCGCCTCTGCTTCCTTGGCCACCAGGTAAGTAGCTGATCAGACCAATCTGTGTCTGATCGGCTACATGGGAGGCCAAAGGAGAGATTTGGGGTCTAATAGACCCCAAATTTCTCCATGCGAGGACCTGTCACGACCATCGCCATCACAAGGGATGCTGTTCATCCCTTGTGATAGCAATAAAAACAAAAAAAGTGTAAAAAAAATATATTTTTGTATAAAATAAATAAAAAAAAAATGTTTTAAAGCTCCCCCGCCCCACTGTGCTTACGCGCAAATGCGAATGCATAAGTTACTCCTGCACGCATATATAAACAGCGATCAAACCACAAGTGAGGTATTGTCGCGAACATCAGAGCGAATGCAATAATTCTAGCACAGACCTCCTGTGCATCTCTAAACTGGTAACTTGTTAAGGCGTTTAAATCGTCGCCTATAGAGAATTTTAAGCACCATAGTTTGGCAAAATTCCACGGGCAGACAAAATTTTACAGCATGACATGTTTGGTATCTGTTTACTTGGCGTAAAATCATCTTTCACATTATAACAAAAAATTGGGCTAACATAGCGTTTTGTTTTTTTAATTCATAAAAGTTTTTTTTTTTTAAAAAACAGCTTAAAAAACAGCTGCGTAAATACCGTGTGACATTATAGATTGCAGCACCCACCATTTTATTATAAAGGGTCTCTGCTTAAAAAAAAAAGGGGGGGGGGGGGTTCCAAGTAATTTTCTAGCAAAAAAAAAAAAAAGATTTTTACATGTAGGAGCGAAGTGTCAGTAATGACCTGGATGGGAAGTGGTTAAAGCAGACAATATCTCACAAAAGTGAGTACACCCCCCACATTTTTGGAAATATTTTATTATATCTTTTAATGTGACAACACTGAAGAAATTACACTTTGCTACAATGCAAAATAGTGAGGGTACAGCTTGAATAACAGTGTAAATTTGCTGTCCCCTCAAAAGAACTCAACACACAGTTATTAACCTCCTCAGCGGTATTCCCGAGTGTGGCTCGGGGTTAACTTTCAGTACCAAAAGCGGTAACCCTGAGCCCCACTCGGGATTACCCCAGAATGTTACTCCCCTTCCCTGCGCTACCCCGCCATCCTCCCCGCTCTGTGCATGGCCAATTGCCGGCACTTGCCTTCCGGTTCCCTTCCTTATGAGCATTGCGATGCAGGGTGGTGGAACCACGGCAAATTCAAAAGTGTACATACACAAATTACATGATACAAACCTTTGATCCTAATGAATTACACTGTATCATGCCATTTCAGCACAGGATTGCACCTGGTGACTTTTCCAGTGCCCTGCCTGTGCTTTTCCAGTGCTTTGTGCCTGGAAAATTTTGAACGACCATGGCGTCCAAAAAGCGTTGTTTTTGCGCAAAAGCGATTCGTGGGAAAATTCGTCATCGGGTACAGAAAGTGACGACAGCGACGATTCTGATGTCTCTTTCTGGCACATAGCTTGTGGAATTTGGGAAGTATATCAAATTATTCTACAGAATTTCCGGGTGAAAGTTTGAAGATAAGAGAAACTAAAGTTTTTTTCCAGATACATTTTGATAATTTACAAGTGCATCCCATAAAATTAGAATTTTATCAAAAAGTTAATTGATTTCAGTAATTCAATTCAAAAGTGAAACTCATATTTTATATAGACGCATTACACAACCAACACCAGCAGATGACATGGCTCCCCCCAAATCATCATTGACTGTCGAAACTTCACACTGGACCTCATGCAACTTGGATTCTGTGCCTCTCCACTCTTCCTCCAGACTCTGGGACCTTGATTTCCAAATGAAATGCAACATTTTCCACAGTCCGTGAGGGGAGCCATGTCATTTTCTGGTGTTAATCCACTGTGTTTTATCAAGTCCAAAGTCAGTGCAGCCCTCTACAAGGAAATTCTACAGCACTTCATGCTTCACTCTACTGGCCAGCTTTATGGAGATAGTGATTTCATTTTCCAGCAGAACTTGGCACCTGTCCACACTCCCAAAAGTACCAATACCAGGTTCAATGATCATATGTAATTAGAAAGGACAGGCGCATGCTCCGAAACACGTTACGTCATCATAGGTGGACAAGCCGCTCACCGCTGTTGCTGGACTGACACTGCTCCCCCATTGGACTCTATCGAGGCGGCGTCATCTCCCGGCTGCTGGTTCAGCTGTGAGGAAGAGAGCGCCATGCCACGGGGTTGAGAGAATAACAGGAGAAGCCCACACATTACCTACATGTAAGTGTGCTATATTGTTGTTTAATAAATCGTGGTTGTATTACTGAGTGGCGCCTGTCCTTTCTAATTACATATGTGCCAGCGGGATTCCAGCTTCTGCCTGCTCACAGTGCTGCCTTCAGGAACCAACATCGGATTTTGCCACATTAGGATCAACATCCCTCCATTCCATCTACAGCTCAGTGCGGGTCCTATCCATCGGCACAAGCGCCCAACACACCACTTGTCTCTTAGGTTCAATGATCATGGTATCACTGTGCTTGATTGGCCAGAAAACTTGCCTGACCTAAACCCTATAGAGAATCTGTAAAGGGATTGTCAAGAGGAAGATGAGCGACCTCAGACCCAACAATGCAGACGAGTTAAAAAGCCGCTATCAAAACAAACTGGGCTTCCATAACACCCCAGCAGTGCCACAGGCTGATGGCCTCCATGCCACACTGCATTGATGCAGTAATTCACGCAAAACCAAGTGTTGAGTGCATACTATACTGTACATGGACAAACTTTTCAGTAAGCCAACATTTCTGTATTAAAAATCCTTTTTTTTTTATATATAGCCTTATGTAATATTCTAGATTTCTGAGATACTGAATTTTGAGGTTTCGCTCGCTGGAAGCCAAAATCAATAAAATAAAAATAAATAAATGATTGAAATATATCACTCTGTGCGTAATGCATCTAAATAAAATATATGAGTTTCACATTTTGAATTGATTAACTAAAATAAATTAACTTTTTGACAATATTCTAATTTTATGAGATGCACCTGTATATACAATATACGCGGTTATAAGTTGGTTCTTACAGACCATGTTTTCCTCATGCATTTATTGTTCAGATTATGTAAAAAAAAAAAAGTTGCACATTAGTGCTAATATGTTATAATATTACATTTTTTAATGAATGTGTCAATCTTTGCAGCATTCTACAATCTTCATGTCAGAAGTACATTTATGAAATACAGATTAAAATGAAAAAAAAAAAAATAATCAAAAAAATAAAACTCAAAATGAAAAAGGCTGTATCAGCTGTGGATATTTTCAAACTGAGTCATGACAAATGTTCCCATACATGTGTAATAATATCGCTCACCCACAGGTGGTTTAGTGAGCTGTTGCCAGAGTTAGTTATTATTTGACCTTTCTTTGGGATATTGGGAATAGGAGTTTATGTTTGGGTCTTGTTAATGTTTATGGTAACTTATGTGTAGAAAGCTTTATGTATTTTGATGTCCAGTAAAGTTTTGTTTTATGCTTTTTATTAAAACTGCTCTTGGTGTGTCTGTTCATTTTAAATTTTCACTACATATTTCAGTGGCTGACAAGTATACTTTCATTATAAATTTTGTTGTTCCCACATTTGATACAAAGGCACAGTACAATTTCAAAATTACCAGCCTTAGAGTCTACACTAGATATTGCCTCTGTAGTCAGTATCTTCACCTACTGAACAAGGAAATAACCTGTGTTGCCACGGTGATCAGCGTAGCACAGACAAATAATGTGCTGACGCATGGACATCATAATGCCTAGCAGGAAATTTATATTTAACTATTTGTGTAACATATTGGTAAAAAAGAAAAAAATATATACACTGATGCAAACACACTCATTTTTACTTAAAATACAGTGCCTTGAAAAAGTATTAATACCCCTTGAAATTTTCCACATTTTGTCCTGTTACAACCAAAAACGTAAATGTATTTATTGGGATTTTTTTTTGCTATGAGTATGTTACTATGAAACCCCAAGGGTTAAACGTGGAACTAGCTATAACTGGATTTTTCACTTACCGTAAAATCCTTTTGTCTGAAGTTCATTGACAGACGCAGCTCCATATTCTTCTTAACCATTGGGTTATGCTGCCCCCTACAGGAGTAGGACACTAGGCAGGAAAAAAACTTTGCCATGCCTATAGGGCAGTGCCTGAAGGCATACACCCACTCACTCTGCTATAGGATTCAGTTTTGTTGTAGTGTCAGAAGTAGAAAAACCCCAAACCACTCAGAAATAGAGGGGTGGGTGCTGCATCTGTCAATGAGAAAAGGATTTTATGGTTAGTAAAAAATTCAGTTTTCTCTATTGTTCATTGACAGACGCAGCTCCATATTCTTCTTAACCATTGGGTTGTCCCAAAGCAGTATTTGCATGAGGGGTCAGAAAACAACGCAGAGAAAGAACGTAATTCCCCAAAGGCTAAACTTAGCCAACCAGGTAACATAGAGCTCACCTAGAAACAACAAACACCTTCAAAGAGAAAAAAATTGCTCTTTTAAACAGCAGCCTTCAAAACCTTGCGGCCAAAATAAGCTTCCGAGGATGCCAACACATCTACTCTGTAGAACGTAGAGAACGTGTGCTCAGACGACTAAGTTGCCACCATGCAAACTTGTATTACTGAAGCCTGATGGCGAAGGGCCCAAGAGGCACTAAGCTCCCTAGTAGAATGTCCCTTCACAGGGAAAGGTGGAACCTGACCCTTAAGTGAATATGCCTGTACCACCGTCCGCCTGATCCATCTGGATATGGTCGCAGCAGGCGCAGCCAATCCCTTCCAAGGTTCTTCGTTGAGGACAGAAAGGAGAGTGATTTCCTGAAAGACTGCGTAACCGTCAGGCAAACCCTAATTGCCCGAACCACAGCCAAAGAATGCAAGGCAATTTCCTTGGGATGCTTGGGCTTAGGACAAAGTGAAGGCAGCATAATGTCTTCATTCAATGGAAATCAGAAACTACCTTAGGAAGAAACGACTGATTAGGTGGAAGTACCACTTAATCTCTGTGGACCACTAGAGAAGGAGAAAGGCTGGACAGCGCCGCTAATTCAGACACTCTGCAGGCAGAGGTAATAGCCCCTAAAAAGGCTACCTTCTGTAACAGTGTAAGCAGAGGTAACTCCCTAAGTTTTTAAAGGGAGGTTTTTGTAAAACAAACAGTACCATGTTAAGATCCCATGGAGGTAATGGGGACCGTATCGGAGGAGCCACATGATGAACTCCCTGGATAAAAGTGTGAATCAAAGAATGCGTAGCTGAAAGGCCCGGAAAAAACAGCGCCAAAGCCGACACCTGGCCTTTAATAATACCCAAGGCCAACCACTGCTCAACCCCTCTTTGGAGGAAAGCTAATATCCCAGCCACTGAAAAGGAGCGTAGATGCACCGATTCATACCATGAGATGTACGATTTCCACGTACGATAATAAATCTTCCTGGAGGTAGATTTTCTAGCCTTCAACAGTGTAGGAATCACTGAGTCAGAAAGACCCCTATCCTTCAATACCTGGCTTTCAACAGCCACGCCGTTAAAGCCAGCGACTGTAAAGCAGGATGGAAGATCGGCTCTTGAGACAACAGATCTTCCCTGAGAGAAAGTCTCCAAGGAGCATCGGCAACCAGCCTTACCAGATCTGCACACCAAGACCGCTGAGGCCAGTCTGGGGCCACCAGAATGACCGGAATCCCTTCCACCACTATTCAGCACAGAAGCCTCGGCAGAAGTTTCAGCAGAGGAAATGCATAGATCAGCCGATACTGACCCCAAGGAGCCACCAGTGCGTCTGTGCCGTCAGTCAAAGGATCCCGAGACCTGGCTACAAACCTCTGTACCTTCTCGTTGAGCTGAGAAACGAACAGGTCTACATCGGGTGTTCCCCACCGGACACACAACTGGTGAAACACCTTGGGTGCAGAGACCATTCCCCTGATCCAACACCAAACGACTTATGCAATCCATCAAGTAAAGCGAATTGGATGCACTTTTCTTTCTTTCCTGGGAACAGTAAACAGGTTTGAATAAAACCCTTGAAAGTGTTCCTGAGAGGGAACCAGCACAATCACCCTTTGCGACAGCAGATCTTGTTCCGGCGTAGACTGGACCTGAATTTGATCTTGTAACCAGATCGGAGCAGCACGTGGGCCCATTTGTCCTGAATCAAGGAGGTCCCTGGTTCCGGACAGAAAACGAAAACGCCCCCCCACCCCAGATACGGATGAGGGTATCTCTTCATGCAGACGGAGATTTGTCCGCAGATCTGAAGGGGCCTGTTCTCAGCTTACCCGACCATGTCTTCTTGGAACCCCCAGATGACCTAAATGGCTTAGGCTTAGGTCCTTTCTCCTGCATGCCAAAGGAATGAAGGGGCCGCCTGTGTGCTGAAAAATAATGCCTCATCTATTACGCGGCGACCTGCCCTTAGTGGATAGAGGAAGAAGAGTACTCTTCCCACCTGCGAGTCCTTTGATCAGTTCATCCAATAAAGACCCAAATAGGCGGTCCCCCGGAAAGGGGAAATCTAATAGAGCCTTTTTAGAAGCCTAGTCTGCAGACCAGCTTTTTAGCCACACCATGGTTACCATTATTGCGTTTAGAACAACTCCACTGACTTGCGACAATTTTGTCACAGTAGGCGGGAAAAGGCAGTACCTTTGCCACTTTTAGGGGACCTGTGGACCCCGAAGGGACCGGCGCCACCCATGTTAAAATTTTACAATTTGATACAATCAGTGCATTCACCAGCGCCCTTGCATGCACATGTGCAGTAAAAAAAAGAAAAATGAGACATCCTCACCGCAGAGCACCCGGAGTCCGTGGACCCACTAGAGTCGCTATATGCGAAGTTCACCCCGAGACCATAACAAGCAGGGAAGCACGCCGACCATAGTCCCGCAAGGAGACGCCGGCCAAAGTTCCACAAAGGGACCCCTATTAGACCAAAGGGTCGCCCACCATAAAGGACATAAATTGACATAGCCCCCTATAAAGGGGAAGAGGGGGCACGCCGTGACACAGACGTGCAGGCAGAGTACCCCCACACAACAATGCCCCCACGGCGCCCCCCCGCAACCGGGGGGGCACCAGGCAGTACATATGTCCACCCCCCTGAGGGGGAGGGCGGACGCCCATCCGCTGCTCTATCACCCTGGTCAGCAGCTCAAACAGCCTTGTCAGCAGCTGCTTTGTAGCCTTCCACTCTATAGTATTTGACTGTAAATACTTATATCATATGAATAGTGCATACATTGCTAAGTGCAACAAAAAGTGACCAAGTGCTGCAAAATTCATATACAGTCAGGTCCATAAATATTGGGACATCGACACAATTCTAATCTTTTTGCCTCTATACACCACTACAATGGATTTGAAATGAAACAAACAAGATGTGCTTTAACTGCAGACTTTCAGCTTTAATTTGAGGGTATTTACATCCAAATCAAGGGAAAGGTAGGAATTACAGTTTGTATATGTGCCTCCCACTTTTTAAGGGACAAAAAGTAATGTGACAATTGGCTGCTCAGCTGTTCCATGGCCAGGTGTGTGTTATTCCCTCATTATCCCATTTACAAGGAGCAGATAAAAGGTTAATTTCAAGTGTGCTATTTGCATTTGGAATCTGTTACTGTCAACTCTCAATATGAGATCCAAAGAGCTGTCACTATCGGTGAAGCAAGCCATCATTGGGCTGAAAAAAACAAAACAAACCCATCAGAGAGATAGCAAAAACATTAGGTGTGGCTAAATCAACTGTTTGGAACATCCTTAAAAAGAAAGAACGCATCGGTGAGCCCAGCAACACGAAAAGACCCGGAAGACCACGGAAAACAACTGTGGATGACCGAAGAATTCTTTCCCTGGTGAAGAAAACACCCTTCACAATAGTTGGCCAGATCAAGAACACTCTCCAGGAGGTAGGTGTATGTGTGTCAAAGTCAACAATCAAGAGAAGACTTCACCAGAGTGAATACAGAGGGTTCACCATAAGATGTAAACCATTGGTGAGCCTCAAAAACAGGAAGGCCAGATTAGAGCTTGCCAAACAACATCTAAAAAAGGCTTCACAGTTCTGGAACAACACCCTATGGACAGATGAGATCAAGATCAACTTGTACCAGAGTGATGGGAAGAGAAGAGTATGGAGTAGGAAAGGAACTGCTCATGATCCAAAGCATACCACCTCATCAGTGAAGCATAGTGGTGGCATTGTCATGGCGTGGGCATGTATGGCTGTCAAGGGAACTGGTTCTCTTGTATTTATTGATGATGTGACTGCTGACAAAAGCAGCAGGATGAATTCTGAAGTGTTTCGGGCAATATTATCTGCTCATATTCAGCCAAATGCTTCAGAACTCATTGGACGGCGCTTAAGAGTGCAGATGGACAGTGACCCAAAGCATACTGCGAAAGCAACCAAAGAGTTTTTTAAGAGAAAAAAGTGGAATGTTATGCAATGGTCAAGTCAATCACCTGACCTAAATCCGATTGAGCATGCATTTCACTTGCTGAAGAAAAAACTGAAGGGAAAATGTGAGATGTGCAAAAGGGTTGAAACGGCGCTACCTGAAAAGTGATTGGTAATATAGTGCAATAATGTGCAAAATGCCTTTTAAAAGGAAAGTGACACCGGCAAATAATAAATAACGTGAAAACTAATAATATTTCCAAAGGGTTAAAAACCACACATTTCCTTATCAATAACCACAACCGATATGATCTGTTGGTGTGTGGTGAATTTTATCTGTAAAATAATAATAATAGTGCCAACAAGTGAGCAGATATTGTAGTGGGTTTATTAAAATAGTGATACAGTGCAAATCAAACAATATATAATGTATAAATCCCTGGTGATGAAGTGATGGATATAAGTGACCAAAGTGAATACTGAAGTGCTGTATTCCTTAGAAGTGTAGGTGTTGTAGTACCCCTGATGACCACTAAGCGAGGTATATACGACCTGTTCACATGAAGTGGTCCCAAGAGGGGTGGATAGTGGGGTCCTCTCCTTATCCCGCAAGGCACCGGCTGGTAATCTCACGGAAAGAAAAGAAAGGGGAGCCCCATCAAGTAGTATGCGAGGTTAAACCAATGTAGAAAGCAGTAAAAACTCACGGTGAAGCTGCCTCGGATCAGTGTAGAGAGACGCCGGGAAGCTTCCGCGTTCCACGGCTCCCAAGTCCGAGACCGGAAGTGACGTAATGACGCAATGGACCCGCCCTACGCGTTTCGTCAGAGGACGTCTGCTGGAGCGGCGTCACCACCACGCACTCCCGGAATCTTTATAGCCAGCCGATGTCATAGCAACCAAACGGCTACCCGCGGCCATCTTGGTGCTCCTCAATGAACTGCCGGACGTGCGCCATCTTGCTCACCCACTCCACAAGATGATACCGCACGGCGTTCAGACATGTTATGCAATTTACATACGGCTGCTATATTTCACATCATGCGCAAAGCAGCTTTCACCGGATACCTACACGGAACTAGTCTGATTCATGTGAAGCAAAACGTATTATTTAAAAAAGAAAAAAAGAAAAAATGTATGTGAAAAACTTTAAACTTTAATGTAATTCCAAAAATAAAAAAGGATAAAAGAATAAAAATCTATATTTTCCAAATCTTGTGTTTTAATCTCCCCGGGAGTGGACAAACATCCCATGCTCCTTCATTTATGTAAGAGCACCCCCTAGTGCGTATGGATATATTACCTCTTATTACACATCTTTTGAGATATTTTGTTTATAGCGGGGAGGGAGTTTACTCAAGTAAAATAAGGTAAAAATATATACAATATATGTAAAAAATATATAAAAAACTTTTAAAATTTATATTTGTATTTAAAACAGAGGAATTTTATATTGATAAAAGAGAGGAATTCTTTAATATTTATTGGTGAGAAGGATGTTGGACGAGAAGGTTCAGATGGGATCATACTGTATAAAAATTCTGATAAAAGAATAGTGTTTCAGAGAGTAAGTAAAGTCCGAAGGGGTCGCTTGGATAAGTTAAATAAAAAATCTATTTTAAATGCTAATAACCAAGTGAGGGATTAAAAGGAATTGGAACGTGTAATAATAAATGAAGAACATGGTGGATTACAAATAAGAAGGACGAAATAAATAAGATAATCATCCAAGAGGAGACTTATATACAGACACTGGAAAGGGTAAGGAAGAATAACAATCCTTCCCATTGTGTGGGAGGAGTCTACATGCTGTGTCATATTGCAATATATAAAAACCGTATAAAGGATATTAAAATATATTGCTAAAAGGAGAAATTGGATAAAAATAAATATAAAAATGAAATAAAATAAAGGAGGAAATAAGAGGGTATTGTCAAAAAAGGCCATCTGGAAGGTGCTACAAACATGGGCCACATACTAAAACCATATAAAAAGGGGTGTAATGGGTATGTGCACTGAATGAATCATAATGTTATACCCCTGTTGGGACAACTTATTCTAAAAAATTCCAAAAAATTCTAAGAAATTCTAGAAAATTGTTTAAAAATTATTAAAAAATAAAAAATTAAAATTAAAATGCTGGGATAAAGGAAAATTGGTTTCAAACATCTGTAATAAAACAGTTTAAATCAATGTCAGCGTTCAAACCATCAGGGCGCAAAGATTTCATTAAAAAGATCCATTTTGTTTCGTTTTTTGAGACCAGTCTTCTCTTGTTGCTGCCTCTCCAGTCCCCTTTTATTTTATCAATACCATAAAACGTAAAACCTGATGGGTCCTGGGAGTGCATTTCCTTAAAATGCCTGGATAGACTATGCTTCTCGAATCCTTTCTTGATGTTTTTTACATGTTCTCTAATTCTTACATATAGGGGACGCGTAGTTCTCCCTATATATTGTAAGTGACAAGGGCATTCGATGACATATGTCACATGTGTGCTGGTGCAAGTGATGGTATCTTTTATTTTATATTCTATGCCTGTAGTATGTGATTTAAAATTCTTTATCTTTTTGGGTTGTCTCCTATTTGTTCTGCATGGCAGGCATTTTTGGCACCTAAAAAAGGAAAATCTACAAACACATATCCAAAAAGGAAAGGATCTGGGCATTCTGAATAAAAAGGAGGCCAACTATCTGAATATAGAAACAGCCAGAACACCCATTATTTATTATTTACCCAAAATAAATAAGAATGAGGAAAAACCACCTGGCCGGCCCATAGTAAGCGGGATAAATTCTGTACATTCCAGGTTAGGAGAATACCTGGACAAATTTTTACAACCTATAGTGCCGAAAGGAAAGTCATATCTCCGCGACAGTAAACAGCTACTAACGGATATCCAAGATTTGAAGATTAGAGATGAAGATTTCTTGGTGACAATTGATGTAAACTCACTTTACACCAACATAGTACAGAAAGATGGGTTGGACAGTGTGGAATGGGCTCTTTTTAACCATACAGATTTGAAACATGCACAGGTGCACTTTATTTTGGAAGGATTAAAAATGGCAATGAATTCCAATTATTTCTGGTATAAGGGAAAGTACTATGCACAGACAAAAGGCGTTGCAATGGGGGCTAAGTATGCCCCCAGTGTTGCCAACATTTTTATGCAGAAATGGGAGGAGGAACAGGTTTTTAGCGTGGAACGACCAGATTTAATTTATTACCGTAGATACATAGACGACATTATTTTAATCTGGAGAGGCAACATGGAAACATTACAAGCATTTTTTGATGAGATCAGCAGCAACGCATATGGCATCACCTTTACAGGCAATTGGAACCAAGAAAAAGTGTCCTATTTGGATTTAGAACTTTTTAAAGAAGGAGGAAAAATTGCCAGCAAAACTTTTTTTAAGAAAACGGACAAGAACGGGTATATCCCAACCAGGAGTTGTCACCACCCTAAATGGTTGGGGAATATTCCCAAGGGGCAACTCCTGAGGATAAGGAGAAACTGCAGTAATACACATGACTTTGATATCCAAGCAGATATTCTAATACAAAGATTTGTTGAAAAGGGCTATAAACGAAAAGATCTGGAACATTTAAAACAACTAGTCAGAAACACCAAAAGAGAGGAACTTATAAAGGAAAAACTAAGTAAAGAAAGAAACAACAAATACGAGTTTGCGTTCATAACGGGCTATAACAGACAACACAAACAATTGGAAGGCATTATTAAGAAGCACTGGCCTATACTAACAGCAGACAGAACCTTGAAAAAGATATTACCAAGAGCACCATGCTTTATCTACAGGAGGGCACCAACACTTAAAGACAGGTTGGTACACAACGCGGTGAACCCTCCTAAGACCATTTCCTTGCCCACAAGTATTAACGGCTTTTTTAGGTGCCAAAAATGCCTGCCATGCAGAACAAATAGGAGACAACCCAAAAAGATAAAGAATTTTAAATCACATACTACAGGCGTAGAATATAAAATAAAAGATACCATCACTTGCACCAGCACACATGTGACATATGTCATCGAATGCCCTTGTCACTTACAATATATAGGGAGAACTACGCGTCCCCTATATGTAAGAATTAGAGAACATGTAAAAAACATCAAGAAAGGATTCGAGAAGCATAGTCTATCCAGGCATTTTAAGGAAATGCACTCCCAGGACCCATCAGGTTTTACGTTTTATGGTATTGATAAAATAAAAGGGGACTGGAGAGGCAGCAACAAGAGAAGACTGGTCTCAAAAAACGAAACAAAATGGATCTTTTTAATGAAATCTTTGCGCCCTGATGGTTTGAACGCTGACATTGATTTAAACTGTTTTATTACAGATGTTTGAAACCAATTTTCCTTTATCCCAGCATTTTAATTTTAATTTTTTATTTTTTAATAATTTTTAAACAATTTTCTAGAATTTCTTAGAATTTTTTGGAATTTTTTAGAATAAGTTGTCCCAACAGGGGTATAACATTATGATTCATTCAGTGCACATACCCATTACACCCCTTTTTATATGGTTTTAGTATGTGGCCCATGTTTGTAGCACCTTCCAGATGGCCTTTTTTGACAATACCCTCTTATTTCCTCCTTTATTTTATTTCATTTTTATATTTATTTTTATCCAATTTCTCCTTTTAGCAATATATTTTAATATCCTTTATACGGTTTTTATATATTGCAATATGACACAGCATGTAGACTCCTCCCACACAATGGGAAGGATTGTTATTCTTCCTTACCCTTTCCAGTGTCTGTATATAAGTCTCCTCTTGGATGATTATCTTATTTATTTCGTCCTTCTTATTTGTAATCCACCATGTTCTTCATTTATTATTACACGTTCCAATTCCTTTTAATCCCTCACTTGGTTATTAGCATTTAAAATAGATTTTTTATTTAACTTATCCAAGCGACCCCTTCGGACTTTACTTACTCTCTGAAACACTATTCTTTTATCAGAATTTTTATACAGTATGATCCCATCTGAACCTTCTCGTCCAACATCCTTCTCACCAATAAATATTAAAGAATTCCTCTCTTTTATCAATATAAAATTCCTCTGTTTTAAATACAAATATAAATTTTAAAAGTTTTTTATATATTTTTTACATATATTGTATATATTTTTACCTTATTTTACTTGAGTAAACTCCCTCCCCGCTATAAACAAAATATCTCAAAAGATGTGTAATAAGAGGTAATATATCCATACGCACTAGGGGGTGCTCTTACATAAATGAAGGAGCATGGGATGTTTGTCCACTCCCGGGGAGATTAAAACACAAGATTTGGAAAATATAGATTTTTATTCTTTTATCCTTTTTTATTTTTGGAATTACATTAAAGTTTAAAGTTTTTCACATACATTTTTTCTTTTTTTCTTTTTTAAATAATACGTTTTGCTTCACATGAATCAGACTAGTTCCGTGTAGGTATCCGGTGAAAGCTGCTTTGCGCATGATGTGAAATATAGCAGCCGTATGTAAATTGCATAACATGTCTGAACGCCGTGCGGAATCATCTTGTGGAGTGGGTGAGCAAGATGGCGCACGTCCGGCAGTTCATTGAGGAGCACCAAGATGGCCGCGGGTAGCCGTTTGGTTGCTATGACATCGGCTGGCTATAAAGATTCCGGGAGTGCGTGGTGGTGACGCCGCTCCAGCAGACGTCCTCTGACGAAACGCGTAGGGCGGGTCCATTGCGTCATTACGTCACTTCCGGTCTCGGACTTGGGAGCCGTGGAACGCGGAAGCTTCCCGGCGTCTCTCTACACTGATCCGAGGCAGCTTCACCGTGAGTTTTTACTGCTTTCTACATTGGTTTAACCTCGCATACTACTTGATGGGGCTCCCCTTTCTTTTCTTTCCGTGAGATTACCAGCCGGTGCCTTGCGGGATAAGGAGAGGACCCCACTATCCACCCCTCTTGGGACCACTTCATGTGAACAGGTCGTATATACCTCACTTAGTGGTCATCAGGGGTACTACAACACCTACACTTCTAAGGAATACAGCACTTCAGTATTCACTTTGGTCACTTATATCCATCACTTCATCACCAGGGATTTATACATTATATATTGTTTGATTTGCACTGTATCACTATTTTAATAAACCCACTACAATATCTGCTCACTTGTTGGCACTATTATTATTATTTTACAGATAAAATTCACCACACACCAACAGATCATATCGGTTGTGGTTATTGATAAGGAAATGTGTGGTTTTTAACCCTTTGGAAATATTATTAGTTTTCACGTTATTTATTATTTGCCGGTGTCACTTTCCTTTTAAAAGGCATTTTGCACATTATTGCACTATATTACCAATCACTTTTCAGGTAGCGCCGTTTCAACCCTTTTGCACATCTCACTTTATCCTTAACCCTTCGGGGTTTGGTTGTTGGCTGCTTACACCTTTACACCCGTTCTACACTGTTCTACCTCATACTCCATAGCGCTGGTCACCCTTGCCTTTTACTGAAGGGAAAATGACCCAAGAACAAGCAGGAGCTGAAGAGAGTTGCAGTAGAGGCCTGGCAGAGCATCACCAGGGATGAAACCCAGCGTCTGGTGATGTCTATGCGTTCCAGACTTCAGGCTGTAATTGACTAAAAAGGATTTGCAACCAAGTATTAAAAAGTGAAACTTTGATCTATGATTGTTAATCTGTCCCATTACTTTTGGTCCCTTAAAAAGTGGGAGGCACATATGCAAACTGTTGTAATTCCTACACCGTTCACCTGATTTGGATGTAAATACCCTCAAATTAAAGCTGAGAGTCTGCAAATCCATTGTGGTGGTGTATAGAGCCAAAAAAAGATTAGAATTGTGTCGATGTCCCAATATTTATGGACCTGACTGTATGTAAATAAATGTCTATATAAATATATCAAGTTCATAAAGTGCTGCTGCAGTTCTCCAATAGTAGTGATCAATGCTCACTCAATGTGCAATCCGTGCTCCCCTTTGTGTCCCCACTCACCGGTACAACTATAGTAAGAGCTTTATCCTGGATAAGACACTCCAATGTTGGTATAGGCTGGAATCAGCAGATGACTTTGGCGAACCACTATATCTCTATGCCTCATATATTCTGCTCCACAGTGGTACATGTAAGGAAAAGACTCTGCATGGTGAAGTACTGTAAACACTTTTTATTAGGAAATAACATGCACTTACATTTAAAATCAAAGCAATCCTCTACTGCACGGTGGTTAATGCAGAGTGCGGCGTGCGTTCCACCGGCGTGCGGCGGTGCTTCAGATGATGCCCAATGGGAGGGGTGAAATGCGTAAAGTGAGGTACTAGCGTATGACGTCAGTTCCGGCCGGTGGAACGCACACCGCACTCTGCATTAACCACTGCGCAGTAGAGGATTGCTTTGATTTTAAATTTAAGTGGATGTTATTTCTTAATAAAAAGTGTATACAGTACTTGCACCATGGAGAGTCTTTTCCTTATATGTACCACTGTGGAGGAGAATATATGAGGGCCGTGAGCCACCCGAAATGTGCCAAGCTGACCATATGGCCCAGCAGGCCGCAAGCCCCAGCCTAAATTTTTGTGGGGGTCCAGCCACAATTGCACGGATCATCACCCCAAGAGTGGGGGCTTCAGCTACATGTACTGGGGACTTGGCTGCATGGGCTAGTAGGCCGCAAGCCGCTGCATAAATTTTTGAGGGCGCCAACCTGCCAGGAGGTGAGCCCCAGGGGAGCCGACCACCCAGGGGCAGCCGAGGGGAAGGTGGATGCCCAAATGGGAGGCAGTGGCTTCAGCCACGCTGACAGGGGCCGTCTCGCAAAGTTTCCAAGTAGTAGGCCGCAAAGGCGCGGTCTAAAATTTCAACCGGATCCGGCCAAGTGAGGCCAGCGGATGCTAAATTATTTGCTCCTCCCAGCCCAACCAGCGCCGCAGGGAGCCCAGAGGACATCCCTGCCCTAGTCACCAACCCCCAGGATGACAGGGAAACCTGCTCAACTCCCTGTTGCGCACAAGGAAAACGCGGTCAGCAGCAACTCCAACCAGCCCCCCTTAAGAGCATGTGGCCAGCTCATAACCTCACCCAGGGAGGAGGGGGGGGGGGAGAGACTCAAAGTGACCCAAAATTTAGTGGGGCTGGGGGGGGGGGGGAACCCAGGAGCACTATAATCCCAGGGAGGGGCCCACGTCCACCCCAAAACCGGGTGGGCACTGCTCCAGACAGGACACCAATCGATTGTAATGTGGGTGCTGTCGGCCAGGAAGAAATGCTGCGACTCAGGCCGAAGCCAGTTTGTATGCATCCTCATGAGATGTTTAACTCACAAGCCAGCCCCCGTCCAGTGGGGCTATGTCCCGGCTGACCTAGCACAGAGCTGCGGTCTGCACGCACTCGCTGGCAAGACTGGGGGGATCCTAAGGATCTGTATTATGCAGTTTTTCGCCCAGACCAGCACTTGATTGTAGTTCTCAAAGAAACAAAATAATAAAAAGAGAAAAAACAAAATTCCATATAAAAAGAAAAAAATTGCCAAGATCAGAGATCCAAGCAAGGAACTAGGTCCTTACTCTTGACGAGGTTAAAAAAAAAAAATGAGTGCCTATAGCTGCAAGTGGGTATATACCCCCTGGAACTGCCCATAGGCAGTAGCTTTTTCCTGCCTAGTGTCCTACTCCTGTAGGGGGCAATATAACCCAATGGTTAGGAAGACTCAGCAGCTGTATCCAACAATGAACGAAAGGGAAAAAAAAGTTTTGCCTTTGGTAATACTTTAAGTATATTTCCACTTTCGCAGCTAAATTAGGACATCTACTTTATACCTGTTAAATGTTTATATTAGGATGTACTATGTGAAAGGAAATGCAAACCTATAGTGGGGGTTTCTCAAAAGTGATGGCAAAGATGGAAATTCATTTTAAGCAAGATGATCTGCAATTTTATTGTAGGTCGTTTCCCAATATTTAGCATAATTTACTATAGAGCATACTAAATCACCATCACTAAATGTCGGAGCGTAGTTTAGATCCAGAGAGAGTCACTGTCTCATGTGGACCGTCGCAGTTCTTCCATTTAGGAGCTGCTGCCATCACCGTCATTTTCACAGAGCTGACATCGTGAGACAGGACAGTTTTGGACAGAGGACAGGATGCAGGGTGCCTTGGCAACTAATCACAAGCTTGTTAACAGGAAAAGTTGTGCAGCTCTGGCCCTTGATCAGAACCATTTTGCATCCCAATGACAGCTCTAGACCTGATGTGCCTCCTGCCCTCCACCGTGTAAGGTAGGACAGGGCAGAGGGCTAGGTCACTGCTTTGAAGGATGTAGAGGAAGCCAGGGTTGATGTGAAGAGGGGGCCGAGGACAAGACTCTGAAGTAGGGGGAGGGTTATTTATAGGGGAGGACAGTAATATAAAGGGGACTAGAATGTAAAAGTAGGTGATATGAAGGGAGGCTGAGGATATGAAGGGGAGTGGAGGACAGCAATGTGAAGGAGTTGAAAGAAAGGGTTTTTGGATCTTTGGTGGAAACTTGTAGTTATTTCTGCCACCGTCCCTGGAAAAGTGTTTGTGATTTTGGTGTCTCAGGTCAGGTTTGGGACTTTATGGGCAGGAGTAAGTAGATTTTGAGTAGTTGATAAAAAGACAATTTATTAAGGAAAAAGTAATAAATATATGTACAAACATAGGTGAAGGCCCATTAAGTGAGGGTGATAGAAAAGAGTTGAAGGTGAGTTTACAGGTGAATATTGGTGAGATTGGTTTTTAGGACATTCCTGCTCTGCTGTTCCTTGTATCAACGACAGGAACTAATTCAGAGGGGGTGCCCAATCGGTTATCCGACGCGTTTTGGCCTTATCTAGGCCTTTTTCAAGGATGTATCACCAATTCTATGGGTAACAAGATATGGCATAAATGATACATCTGTTGCATAACATTCATGGTGGAATTTATGCAGTATATATAAGTATTTTTACATACATGTTGAGTATCCACTTCGTATGGTTGTACCTTCCCAGTGTTTTTCAGATGCTACAGGAACTTATGCTGTTGTAAGGTGAAAATGAATAAATGAATAAATGAATAAATGAATAGTTACCCATTCACCTTTAAATGTTTGTACATATATTTATTACTTTTTCCTTAATAAATTGTCTTTTTATCAACTACTCAAAATCTACTTACTCCTGCCCATAAAGTCCCAAACCTGACCTGAGACACCAAAATCACAAACAGCAATGTGAAGGAGGGCTGAGGAGAGTAATATGAAGAGGGGGTGATATGAAGGGAAGCAGGGGACACAATTGTGAAGGGGGGGTGATATGAAGGGGTATGAGGACAGAATTGTGAAAGGGGATTGAGGGCTAGAATGTAAAGGTAGGTGATATGAAGGGAGGCTTGGGACAGCAATTTAAAGGGGAGGGGGTTAGAATGTAAATATGTAATATGAAGGGAGGCTGAGGACATTAATTTGAAGGGGAGCGGAGGAAAGGAATATGAAGGAGGGCTGAGAACAGAAATGTGGAGGGGGGTCATATGAAGGGGGGGCTAATAACTGGAATGTGAAAGGGGGTGATATGAAGGGGGGGTTGAAGACAGGAACGTTAAAGGGGGTTATAATTAGGGGGGGCTGAGGACAAGAATGTGGAGGAGGGAATGTGAAGGGGTGTTGATGACTGCTATGAAAGAAGGGGGGGGTGATGTGAAGAGGAGCTGAGGACAGTACTGTGGGGATGTGATGTAAAGGGGGGTGGGGATCTTGATGTGAAGGGGGGCTGTGATGTGAAGGGGGGGGTTGTGATGTGCAGGGAGGACCGGGAACACTGATGGAATAATGGGATTGTGATGTGAAGGATCTGAGGCTAGGTTTACATTATTGCAACCTAAATTATGCGTGCAGGCAGCCCATTCATTTCAATAGACTGGCTTACATGCATAAACACAGAAAAAAGTCCATGGCCTTTTTTTTTATTTAAGCCACACAGTGCTGTGGCACCATACGGTTTAGAGGTGTCATTAAGAATCAAGCATGCGACCTCTGATGGTAGAAAATTTATACGGACTGGACCTCCATGAATTTAAATTTAATACCCCTGCTATAGAGTTTTAATAATTACCAGATCTGTAGAAAAAAAAAAAAAAAAAAGAAAGAAATCTCTTAAAGAAACTATAGTTTGTGAAAGAAAGTGCCTTTAAGCAAACTTCATCTTGGTCCCTGCATGCCTGTTAGTTTAGATTACCAGCCACAGCAAATCACTGCTGAGCCTAAATGCTTTCTGGAGGAAAGATGACCCTGAATTGTAATCCAATTACTGAAGGTAATCACTGCTGTGGAAGATAGAAACTGCCTATTGTTGAAATAATCTTGATCAGATAATCCTGCCCTTGGCTTTAATAAAGCAGTGCCGTTCTCTCTGTTGTGATGGTATAGGGAAGATGCTCAACCACACTGCAATAGGATAACACACAGCAAGTAAATCAGAATGTAAAAACTTACCAATGTCACGTTTTAAAATTCGTAATAGAACAAAATGCTTTCTTGAAAAGAAGCTAAATAACCAAATTAGCATTCAAGATTGGTACTGTTGGAGTTCACTGCCTAACATTGTTACTGCCATTTATCTTTTATTTGCCCATTAATCCTTAAACAATGGAAAAAAGGCATGTTAGACAGAGGCCATAGAAGGAAATCCTTTGTTATTTACCAAGGCTTCACTCACACAGAGCAGTGATCTGAGTTTTTAGATGCCCATTTCTCTGACCCTTTGATCAAATGGGATTTCAATTAGTGAAAGCCTCTATTCATTTTTTATGGATGAGTAGAACTGCCTTGCAGACAATTTGGGGTTAATGCATGTTTGGACATTGGTGTGCACAGAACACAATCCAGTGCATTTTATGAGTGCCAATGTCCGTGCTTGCATGAACTTCAAATGGGTCTAAATGACAGCTCAGTTAAACCATAAAAATAAATAGAAACAGCCACATCTGCTTTAAATTCTACTTAAAGTAAATTTAAACTCTAACTGGATAACATTTATATTGCTAAAGCATTACATTTCCATGTTTTTCCTCATACAATTCTGTTTTTATCGGGTGTGTTTTTTTTTTTTTTGGATCTCCGTGCTGCTAATCGCCTCCAACCTCTTTTAGCCACTTTCTGTCTACATATACTCAGTCTCATGTTGGCTGCAAAGCAAGGCTCTGAACTAGCTTCTGATGGTGACAATGGTTTATCATATCTGCACAATGTGCATCAGCGGGCCACTCATATTCTTAACCAGAGGACCATTTACTGTAATCAGAGGGGCGCCATAGGTGATTGAGTTAGCAGCTAGAACAGCTATTTTCTATCTAATTTGATAGGCTGGTGACTAGCAAGGTACCATATGGGAAACTGTGGTATATTTGTTGGTATTAGTAGAATTGCTTGCCGTTGGGCAAATATGTGACTGTCTTCTGTTTGCATGGACTTGCTGTCGCTGTTTTGCCTCCAGAGGCCATTTTTGGTAGCTTCGTACTCCATGTGAATTTCCAATTTATCTGCACAGTTTGTATACTACTTTACCAATCAGGATAGGTGAGTTTGTTTGAATAACAAAAATGCTGATCCATAAACTGAGACATGCAAAACCAGCTAACAACATCATCTATGGTTGCATACTTCAACTGATGATTGCACACACTGAGTATTCCAATACTGTACTGTATATACTATTACAGTAGCTCAGATAGACATATTTGCAGCAAATGAGTGACTGGGAGATGTCTTACCTCCTTATGTCTCATGCTGTAAAATGGCAAGCCAGTTCCCCTTGTTTACAGTTTGAATCTGACCAGGCTACTGACAGAAGCACATCCAGCCTCGCATGGTCAGTTTGCAAGTCCGTCTTCTAGTAGGGAGCTACAGAAAGCTGTGCCTACACATGGCGTGCCTGAACCCCAGTTGTCAGATTGCTGCCAACATGCCCCCAGACAATGTAGTAGTAGACTACAAGCAGAACTGAATAAACTTTTGTGTACCAACATTTAGATTATTGTACGATTGCTTTGAAAGCGGTATTTTTTGTAGGATAATCGGATCATGTGTACGGTGCTTAAGGCTGGGGGTTTAGCGTCTTTTTGTAAGCGAAAAAGAGGGGACGAGGACTCCAAAAGTTCAGAAAAGGAAGAATACTCCCACTCTTGACACTCAGACAACAACAAGAAGCAGAGCAAAAAAGAGGAGGCAAGAATAGCATCATCAAGTATGAACACGATTAATTTAACTCATGTGCATATGAATGAGAACCACAATTCTTTACTCAGGTGGCTTTGCATTAAAAAACTTAGGCCAGCCATAGATGGTTTGAATTTCCGCTAGTTGAGCAGGGATAGATCCCTATGCTTAAGATGACCACACACTAGTAGAATTTCATTAAATATGTGTCATGTTAAGAACATTGTTCGAATTGTTAGTGAGGTCAAATTTATGTAAGGTGTTCACCCACAATGACTAGAAAACTCAAAAGGAGCAGGATTATGGAACCAATATTTAACAGCACATGTGGTTTTCGTTCGGGAATCCCAAAAATGGCTTGTTAAAAGCAGAGAAAATTTTCAATTATTTTTAAACACAATTTGTCAAGTTTTCAAATATACTGAGAAACTTCATACGCATGTTGGTTCGAAAATATATTAGAGCATGGCCAGCTTTAGGTACAAAAACCATGTCCAATTATTTATGGATTTGATAGCAAAATATATTAAACAAATTATCTATTAGGTGTAAGGGGAAGACTGATAACCTTATGCCCCATACACACGTGCAGATTATCTGCAGACTTTTGTCTGCAGACTTACCAAAACCATATAATATGAGGTCAAACCTAAACACTTTCAATTTGTATGCAATCCGGCAGGCCCTTGCACTACATAGAAAAGGTAAGTCTGCAGACAAAAGTCTGCAGATAATCTGCACGTGTGTATGGGGCATTACAGTTGGGGAAAGAAGAGTACTTGAAGTGAAATCCCTACAGGAGTAGTAATGAAGCCCAGCGACAAATAGGGTAATGTGTTAATTATGACTACTGAGTATTCTCAAGCCAAATCAGGGAGATAGCTCAATAACAAATGGACTTTTGAACAGATCAGTAGGAACCCATTCCCCTTCCTTGTTGAAGAGGTTAACAGATTGTAGAACCAAATGTGGCAGAAGGGTGTGATTACAAAGTGGTAAAAAAAGACTATATGTGGGTTAAAAAGTACAATAAGTCAGTATTTTACCTTTTCCCCAAGATCCAAAAAGCCCTGCTGCACCAGCTGGTAGATCAATGGTCTATGCAATTGGCAGTCCTACAGAGCAGGTTTGCAAGTTTGTGGATGTTACTTTGAAACCACTGCTACATAGACTAATCTAGTTTATAACTGATACTAAAGATATGCTACAGAATCTAGATGGATTTATGGTGGATAAGGGCTCATTATTGATTGGGATCAACATGGGATCTTAGTATGCGTTGATCCCACACCAGGCTAGGCTACAGGCTGTGGCATACATGTAAATTCAATAGCTCTAAAAGTGATTAATGCAATTTTATTTGGAAATGATAGCAGTAATCTTGTGTCAAAACCGTTCTGTATTTGGTCAGAAATTCGCTCAGGTATGTGATACCTCAGTGGGGGCGACATGTGCCCTTCATTATACTTGTATTTACCATAGCTGTTGGGAGAAGCAGGAGGAATATGACATGCAGGTTTGTGGGGAAAATGTTAGGCTTCATGTACACTAGCAGCTACTAAACTTGAGTTTAGGAGCTTTTGGCATTTCTTTGGCCAAAGCTCCTAAACTCAACTCCACAAAAGCCTATGTGTCAATGTACATACACATGGGCTTTTAGCAGCATTTGGAAGCTGCTGTGGTTAGGTGAGGTTCCGCCCCCTCTACTGAACGCAGAAGAATCCCGTTCTGGATAGGAACGCTTTGACCGCTGGCTGCTCAAATTGTTGCCGCGTTTTGCGTTTTCCCGCGGCCACAGTAAATAACGGCCAAGTGCAAATGAAGCCTAATATTGATCTTGTGCTGGTTGTGTGGAGGGGTACCCGAGAGGAGATGCAACTACAAAGAGTATTCAGAATACACACTCCACACTCACCAAAGACAACACAAGATCACAACAATGAACAGAACAAGACACAAAGACATAAACACAATTCCCAATAACAGCCATTAGCACCAAATAAAACAAATTAAAACTACACTCTAATAAATCAACCTTTCCATGCCCCCCCCCCCCAGGACAGTTTCTGAGAATTTGCATAAGTTGTTTTGATGAATTTCTGAGTCTGAACAGATTCAAGCAATAAGGCTCAATAAGAGATAATCTAATGGTCCTTTGTTGTATCAGGCAAGATTTCTTTCTTCAGAAATGGAAAGAAAGCCCAGCCGCTGAACATGTTTCCTGGCCTAAGTGGTTAGCAAGTAAAAGAAACCTTAGGTCGATTCATCCAGGCCACGTCCCCAACATGTTTCGTCCTGCCCCTGGGGCTTAATCATGGAGATTTCCTTCCCCTTATCCTGACAGGAACTAACCAATCAGTGCGGGTCCTTTTAAAAAATGTATGTTAACTGAATGCTGGGTACACACAGGCCAACAAAAAAAGCTGGTTTAGCAGGAACTGGCCAACATTTGGTCAGTGTGTCCAGCTGTCTGTCCGACAAAAGCCAGCTTCTGTCGAAGGGACATGCTGGAATACCAGCATCTGATCAGTTCTTGCAGCCAATGGCTGCGAGCACTGATCAGGGTTTTCTAGCAGGGGGAGATCGGTGCACCAACATCGCTTGTGTTGGTATGGCGTTCTGTCAGTTGGGCTGAGCGAAAGGAAAATAATTAGCAATGTGTACTAGGCTTAACAATAAACTTCTCTTGTTGTCCCCTTTTGGTCTTTTAAACCACCTCAATACTAGCATGTTATACTTCGTTCCTTTCCATTTTTCAGTGCTGTGATAGGTAAACACTCGGACATGCAACACTGTACCCAAATAAATTTTATAAAATGTTTCAGACAGGGCATTTTATTTTGGTGGTATTTAATAACCACTGTTTTTTGTTTTTTTTTTACTGTATCAACTATGACCTCTAAATGTTACTTCACTGCAGCAGAAAAAAATCTAGTAGTTTTCCTTTCCAGAGAGGGTTGTGCTGTGTGGAGCAGCTTTGGAAATCTCAGAACTGGACAGACAGAAATACAAGTCTTTGGGTAGGTGAAACAGCTCTCTTATATGTATTTCATTTGTGTAT
Organism: Pelophylax lessonae; assembly: GCF_965119305.1. Lineage (NCBI taxonomy): Eukaryota > Metazoa > Chordata > Amphibia > Anura > Ranidae > Pelophylax > Pelophylax lessonae. Next base: position 352,359,394 of record NC_138771.1, read on the forward strand.
TTATCATTTTGCCTGAAGTTCAGATTTAATCCATTCTACAAAACTTGCCAGAAATAGGTATAGAATACAGAGTTCCACACAAAGATTGTGATGAAATTGCCCTTACCCAAGTTTTTTTTGCAAATGTTAGTAACTATGCTGTACTATTATACATTATTTTGATTTGAGCGTTGCTAAATAATATTTTTATACATTATCATGACATGGATCTATCTATTTAGTTGATATATATCAACATACAATTTGTTACAATTTCCTGCTGCTTCTAAATCATGTAGTTCTGTCATGTACTGTAATGGTGGGAGGTAGTGTTTGGTTAGGACAGCAGGGCATTGGGGATAGGGTGGGATGAGGTTGTTTTGAACTTTTTGATAAAAAGAAAAAAAAATGTTTTAGACTGGATTACAAAATAGACCACAGTTACAATTACCCATCAAGATGCTCAGAAGTTTTTGAACTCTGGAGTTGACACCAACAATTCTGTAAAGTCCCCGTTCACTGATTCCTGCAGAAAACAAACATGTTATTGATATAGTTAAATAAAAGGCAGTATTTGTTTTTGATTTACTACTTCTAAAATGAAACTACAGTCTGATTTCTCATTTTTTTTTTTTTTTTTTAATATGCAAATGTCAAAGATCAGCTCAACATAAATAATTCTATTAGCATGTTGATCCTTTAAAACTTTACTTCTATGTATGTAAGTAGGAGATCCAATAGTGCATTCAGTATGCTCTCCTTCAATGATCAGACTCGCCCTGACACGCGGAACCCCCCCCCCCCCCCCCACCGTTGTGGAAATGTTATTAGGACCAGTGTGGACATTTTTCAGGATGTGTTTTATTTAGATTGTCATTATGGCTCCTGTTGTCGGTTTGCTTGCAATACACTCATTAGAGCATGTACGGGCAAACCGACATTGAGGAAAGACTACTGGCAGTGAAAACCTTCCCTTAGATGTGTAGACGCGTTTGCTCCGCCAGCGAACATTACAGATGCAGGTCTGTTTTCCGGTATAGATATAGGTGTATTGCGGTGCGGAGTCAATATCGTTTCGATATCTATCTGCTTCTATGAAGGGATACATGCTCATGTCTTTCTATTATGCCTGATCACCATAGTGGAAACCGCATGGCTCTTTCCCTGCAGGTAGCTTCATGTCTATGGGAACACTAGTATAATCCTATTAGGCATTGTTCTCTGAAGCTTTTCTAAATTAGATTACCGCCAGTAGTAGTGGTGGGAATACATGCGCGAGTTTGATCAGAGCAGTGTTCACAGTTCTACATGCTGGTTTCATTGTATAGTTTTAGGAGGGAAGCCGTGCACTCTATTCTGCTCATTCACGTTTGTGTACCCCCCTTTCCATTGTACACTTGAATGTATACAAGTGTGTCATTGGTTGATTTTATGCGAGAAACTTGTGTCATGTGACTGTACATTTGGAACTGACTGGCTATTGATTTTCCCTTTGTCTCATAAATGGAGCTCCCTGTCTGAGACAGGACAATTCTTGTGAGCAGCCAAGCCTTTGTCTGTATTCCTGGGGATTGTATAGAGCGCTCAATCACCTTATAAAAAAGAGCTGAGAACTGTGCTTTTTAGCACACCGGGATTGATTGCGCTTGGCATATATTGAAATCCAAAAGTGCACTTATTAGCGCAACTGAGTTATTTATACATCAAGCGTATAATCATTTTCAAGACACCATTCACTGGGAAGCCCAGTGTACTATCGCTTCTCCTCCTCCCTCCAGCTGTTTTGCAGCTGAGAATAGAGAGAATGTAATCACTTAAAAAATGTTTTTTTACCTGTACACAAATGTTTTGCCTTTTGTTTCAATTTTAAATTGAATGGGCTGTTTCACAAGGTGATCATTATTGCTTTAAATGCATTTATTTACACATTAGTTACTAGAAGGTTCTCCCAATGGCTGGCAGAATTTTACCAAGAAATATTTATGTTGCTTCTATCTGCCACTGATTCAAGGTATGGCTAACCTTAGGAACAAGTTGGTAAAAGCCTGGTCACAGCAGAATTCCTCTGAAGTAGTACATGTAAATTACAAGAACAATAGCAATTACCCATTTTAATATTCACAAATTGCTTTTAAAAAGTCAAGCGGTTTGAAATGAAAACCTTTTATTGCTGAATTATGTCCTGACTGTGGCTGTCAATTGCAGCAGACTAATAAAACCCATTCACTGTCATTAGTTATGCACATCATTGTTACAGTGTCAAGTCAAATTCATTCTTCAGATATTTCCTTTGACATTGTATAGTATAGACAGGTTATAATGGTTGGATCTTCTTAACAGCCTTCTGTCATTCATGGGATTGAAAACCAGTAATGAAAAAATACCTTAGGATGATAACGATGGCAAGGCATTTTGGGCAGCAGTTATCTGTGGTGTAGCATAATTTCCTCTAAATGGGCACAATGACATACAATTCCCAAGCATTGCGTAAGCTTATCAAGATGGCATGAATTTGAGAATTTTGCATTTTAGGTAGACATGGTAATGATATAACATGGCATAGCCATATTTGTCAATGAATACTCGAATAGAAATAGTCTGACTTCTAAAAAAAATACAGAAGAATATAGTGTTCTAGGGCAACTAATTAAAATAAAACTTTAACTTCCTGAACAAGAAGATTCTAGTCTTGTAAAAACAAAAATCTTACAATAAAATTGCTCCTTTGGTCAGTTTTATTGTAATACCAGCTATGCTTGTGGTCATGTAAGCCTTGGTAAACCCTATCCACTGCATGTGGTCACTGATTGGAAAATGCTTGCATGAAGGAAAAGTAGCTCGCCCACACAAGATCTTTCTCCTTGACAATATATCACTTCTACAGTAGTATATACCCCCATAAAAACAATATTTAACCCAAGCAACTACATATCTATCTCTCTAGCAATATATCGATCAACTTTAGATATATCCAAAAGTTGTCATATTCATGGATTTGTTTTGTACTGTAGAAGCTTATTCAAGCCACTCCTTCAGTTCTAATGAGTGTAATAAAAACTATAGATACTTGTCTTATCTCCAACAGCAGCAGACCTATCTCACCAACACTATAGCTTCCCAAATCATCCATAGTACTGACCAGCACTGTAGGTCTCATCCTCTGATTGAGGCTGGGTTCACACTGGTGCGATGCGTGAACCACAGCGATTCCTGTGAGGGTTCCCGCATCGCATCTGACTTGCAGGCAGTTCACACTGCTCTCTGCGAACTGCTCAGGGTGTCAATTTAAAGTTAATGACACCCTCATATCGCAGTGCAAACTGTGGAATAGGACGGCTATAGGATCGCATGGGTCTGAACACCCATGCGATCTGATTCTAATGCAGACCAAAAAAAGGGTTCTGCACCATTTTGGTTCGAATGCGATTTCAGCCATACAAATTGTATGGCTGAATTTGTATCGCACAGACATTGAATGTGATTTGCACAGCAACGTGCTGAGAATCACAAATGATGTCTGGCATTGCACCAGTGTAAACTCAGCCTGAAGCTTAAATGAGCCAGTCATAAATTAGGACCTTCTATACAGTTCCCATCACTAAAGCAAATGTACAAATCAACATTACTGGAGAGAAAAAAAACGAAAACCGACAGAAGCTGGGCACCCCATAGCATATTTCATAAGTTATATCTGTAGCACCCTACAGGTAGATGCTAGGTAAATGTATAGTGGGCCTTGTCTGCCTAACAGCAGGGCTGTGATTTATTAGCCAGGGTGTCATGGCTCCCATGTGTGCCTGCTGAAGGAGGAGTCTCCCCACTGGCTCCTGTGAGAGGCTTCTCATAGGGCAGTGGAGGAAACCCAATCAGGGGACACATCTCACACAGGCCGATCATCTCTCTGGTGGAATACGCTATCACTTGCCATACTAGCAGGCACGGCTGATTGCCCTTAACATGTGAGTTGATTGTCATTCACTTTAATAAAGCCTAACAATTTTACAAGCGGAGAGCACTAGATTTTGCCTTTATATTTTTCAAACGTATGTCCCGTGACCTCCGGAGGTGAGAGGCTGGAGAGTTATCCTAGGAGTCCAATACCCTCATACATGCTTATGCTGGCCCGTTTGGGTCCCACATTAAGGTGAGAGGCCAATCTATCAGGTGGAGGGATTTCACATATTGGTGTTTATTTCCCACGAGATTGAATCCTTTATTTGGACACTTGGACACTGATACACATTTCATTGGATTTGAGCACGATCACAGTGGATTGCTTTTTGTGGACTTTATTTATTCATTATAATATATCATCACCATAAGAGTAATTGGTGCACTTCTGGCGCATCACGTTTTTGTATTTATATAGGCTTGTAACTACCCCAGAAGGCAGATTATGCTGCAAAGAATTCTGGGAGTGGGTATAAGCTTGGAGGTGGCGCGTGACATGAGGCCTTTGGCAGGAGCAGAGTCCCAGGATGGAAAGTGCGGCTGTCTCTCCTCCTGTCTGAGGGAAGAGGATGTCTCGGGGTGTCGCCTGAGAATCCAGAGTGCTGAGGGGATCTGGTGTGCCAAGAACCTGTGAAGAGTGAGAAGGGTCCAGACCCAGGAAAGCCTACACAGGTCATGAGTACTGCGGATTGCCCCTGGGGGGTCTACCAGAGTCAGAGGGGACCACTCCGGAAGAGGTTCTGGTATCCAGTGCCAGCTAGCTGAAAGGGGGTACCTAAGTTGAGGACCCTGAAGTTACAGAGGGGGGTGCATAGACAGCGAACCCCGAAGAGTTCAAGGTTAAAGGGGGCACCTACTAATGGGCCCTGAATTGTAAGGAGTGTGCCAGTTGGAATGTACAGTTTGACAGGATTCTACAACATACTACCTCAAGCCAGAGCAAGGCAGGAGGGAAGTATTTAGTGACTTGTTGCAGTATAACAGTGTCGTTGGTTCTACAATTTCATAGTCCTGGATCTTCTGGACTACAAGTCGAGGATTCAGCACTTCTCTTAAGTTACAGAGTGTTCTCAGAGATAGTGGGCGTTGGCTGGCGTCAAAGAAGCGCCAACAGGCATTTTTCATGAACAAAGTCCCAAGTGTATATAGTTGAAGCCTAAAGGAGTATCCCACTCATTCCCTTCTCCCATCCCCTTTATCTACAATAAAACAAACAACAAAACAAAGATGCCGGAGTGGTTCATGTCTCAGTCTTCCCACTCAGGGCCACAGCTCACATGGGCTGGAAAGGTAACCGGTAACAATGGCAGACCCCCATCAGGCCACAGGCCTGGAAAACCTGCTACATATTCTAATGCAGTAAGTTGTTGTTTAAAACTCTTGTGCCTTAGCAAAGCTTCAGTGGGTATGCACTGCCTGAAACTGGCAGTGCCCGTGACTCATGATACGTGATCAAATGTTGCTCGACCACCATCCTGTGCCGCAGTTACTGAAGGATTCATCCAGGATTGTAATGGACGTGATCATGGCTGTTCCACTGGAATGAGCTGACACATTCACACACCACAGTATAACAGGCTGGCTAAAGTATTTATCCACCACTCAGAACAGCATTTTTTGTTGACATTGTTGCGATTTTCCCTCAGGCTGACAGAGGCCAAGTTTAAATTATGAATAGGCTCCGACTGCAGCACACCAATTTTATTATTTTATTAAGGGCTGAGTGCCTATGCATCTCAGATCAGCAAAGTGGGGGTTTTCCTAACTATCTAGAGTGCAAATGGACAGCACTTTACATGGCTGCAGGGAAGTGTATGATTATAGCTGAAATCTATGCCAGGATTTCGGTGATGAATGTCTATACTTGCAAGTACAGTCAATTGTGATTTTGCATCAATTAATAAACACACTGTTTTGAAGAACTTATTGATACACTTTCATATTTGCTGTAATTGCATTGCTGGCTTGGGATTTGCTGTTTTCAATGCTGAGAATATTCTGCCAATGTTTTTGCATACAAGCCTTTCATGCTGGTGTTTTTATGACTTTTCAAAATTTAGTATTGGGGAACAGCATGAAAAACAGTTTGAGGGGGCCCCCTGGGCCCTGTAGCAGCTGATTTGGCTATAGGTTTTCTCCTGATAAAGGTCATGGTTAGATTCATTTTAAGCTGGATTCAACAAAAATGTAAAGCTAATACCTGGCTGGTATAGAAGCATAAATTAAAGTGTCATGATTCATGTTTGTTTTCCAATAATTTCAGACTACTAACCTGACATATTTCACTGCTGCTAGGTGAGCAATGCTAAAGCATACTGTAAATCTCCAACAGTAATGCGTATAATATAGCGATTATCATAGAATATTCCTGATACTAGTGGTTTACAACACATTGTTCATCTGGGGGGGTTCCTCCCAGAGATTGAGGCAAAAAGGAAATATCAAATAATTATTTACCATACTGGCTGGAAGGTGGATGTAAACTTGATTCATGAAATTTGACCTTGGTACATATATCTGCAGTGTTTTCTTATCTCTCTCCAAAGTCCAATGTGTTTCTCCTGCTCCTTCCTCTATTTTCAGCATGATAACTTCTGACAAGTTCTCCGACAATGGAGTTAAAACCAGGCTTTAATTTGTGTTGGGGTGGGTGTTTTAAATAGATTAGCAGAGAGCTTGTCTATTCACAGCACATTCCTTTCTTACTTTGCCAATGTGGAGTGGGGGTGTGTGCCTTTCCTCTAATCAGCTGCTCAGTGTCTGCCAAGACTACGCTCCCAGTGCTGAACAGGAAGAGAAAAATTCTAACACGATGTCCACTTTATAAAGAATATAGCAAGCTGAAGACAGCAGATATACATGTAAAACTTCTGTAAGGGGATTGGTTTAATCTCTGTGCATCATCTGAGGCTGTTCACTTCACTTGGTATATGTGAGGGTTAAGATCCACTTTAAGTGTATACTAGATAGTATTCAAAATAAACCAGATTTATGCTTTTTGCCATTTGCAGTGGCATAAAGGATTGAATGGAAAGGGTATTTAGAGGGTGTTGGCAAAAAAAGTAACATAGTTAAGACATAATTAGAATAAACTAACGCTTAGTAAATATGTGCTGTAATTAAAGCCCCAGTCCAGAATAAATCACTAGAGTGGCAGGGATAAGTATACATACTATTAATCTTTTCACCATTTACCTTACTTAAGCATTATTCTCCTGAAATCATTTATCAACATCATGGTTAAAAGGCTCTCTGTCTTTAATCTCCTGTCCAGGAGACTGGAACCTAGTGGCTCCTCTATCCTCATTAGGATAAGTTGTTCCTTCACAGCCAGGGTGTAGTTCCAACAGTTATGTTGTTGATATAATCACATCAGCCTGGAAGAAACTGTGGGTAACACTAATAAAATTCTGCCGAAACGTATTGTTTGTCCGCAGTAATCTCTACCCCGGCTCTGTCCACTTTTCATCAGCACCACCTATCCTACCCATCATCTAACTCTCTGTACATTTAAAGCGGAACTTTACTCATAACAACCTGTTAAAATTATTGTTCTTTAGCAAGAAACATACATTTTACATTAATAATTATGCTGTGGTGTAAATTTCCTCTAGCAATGTCCTGGTTTCTTCTTGCTGGAGGTCGCAATTTTGCTGAAGCCCAGAGCCAATGAAGAGCAGTAAAACAAAGCGCAACTAAAACCATTGATTAAATGGTTTTAAAAAAAAAGGTACATTCCTGGAATGCTGGGATTGCTAACTGTCACATTTGCTTGTGTCCTCAACCAATCTGTCAAACCATCAAATTGCTGGCACCATGGCAGTTGCAAATCAAACAGAAGCAGCTTCTTTGGCCTTAAAGGATAAGAGGGTTTGGCTTTGCCTATGGGCAGTTTAAGGGGGTATACTCCCGCTCTCTGCTATAGGCTAGGCACTCAGTTTAGTTACAAGCAGTGTGAGAACATTTACAACTCCACAGAGGGGTGGGTGCTGTGTCCGTCAATGAACATCAGAAAAATAGATTTTACTGCAAGTCAGAAATCCCATTTTCTCTTTCGTTCGTTGGTGGACACAGTTTAAGATCTTCATAACTGTTGAGACCTCCCAAAGCAGTGTTAAACATGAGAGGAGGAAAAAGCATAAAACATTCTCAAGGCCAAACAGTAGCCAACCATGATTTTGTTTTGACATTTGTTTTAACCAAAACAACTGGAACCCATCTGAAAAAACAATACACCCTCAAAGAGGATCAGGTCCTCTCCACAGCAGCCTGCAAAACCTTGCAGCCAAAAGAAGCATCCGGAGATGCCAACACAGCCACTTTATAAAACTTTGTGAGAGTGTGCACCAAGTGGCTGCCTTGCAAATCTGCATCACCGATGCCTGATGACAGAAAGCCCAGGAGACACTAAGCCCCCGAGTAGAGTGTGCCTCAACAGGGAAAGGATTCGGTCAATCCTTTATGAGGCCCATCTGTGAGCACAAAGAGTCTGACTTCCTGAAAGACTCCGTAGCTGCCAGGTATACACTTATTGCGCGGACCACATCCAAGACATGCAAGGCAATTTCCTTCTGAGGTTTAAGCCTGGGACACAGGGAAGGCAACACGATGTCTTCATTCAAATGAAAATCAGAGAACCTTTGGAAGGAATGACAGACAGGGGAGAAGAACCACCTTATCTCTGTGAATCACCAGGTAAGGTGAATGACAGGATTACGCCACTAGTTCCGACACCCTGCGCGCAGAGATGATAGTCACCAAAAAGGCCACCTTCTAGGACAGCGTAAGCAGGGGAATCTCCCGAAGATTCTCGAAGGGTGGCTTCTGGAGGGCCGAAAGCACCAAAATGAGGTCCCAAGGTGGCAAAAGAGCCTGCACTGGAAGAACCAAAATGTCCAACACCCTGAAGAATGGTAGGCACCAGGGAGTGTGTGGCCAAAAGCTCTTCGGAAGATGACACCTGGCACTTAACACTTAAGGCCAATTTCTGTTAAACCACCCCGTTGAAGGAAGTTCAAGATCTGAGCCACCGAGAAGGAGCGAAGATGAACCCCAAGACTCCCAAAGCAATGTACATCTTCCACATATGATGGTAGATCCTCCTAGAAATAAATTGCCTAGTTTTTAACAGTGTAAGAATCACAGACTCCGATAAAGCTCTATCCTTTAACACCTGGCATTCAACAGCCAAGCCATCAAAGCCAGCGACTGTAAAGCTGTCCTTGAGACAGCAGATCCTCTCTGACAGGAAGCTTCCAAGAACGTCGGCGAACAGCCACACCAGATTGGCATACCAAGCCTGGAGAGGCCAGTCCAGAGCCACTAAGATGACCGGAATCTCTTCTGCCTCGATCGAGGAGGGAAGCTGTAAATCAGACGATACTGACCCCACGAGGCCACAAGCGTGTCTGTGGCATCCACCAGAGGATCCCTTGCATCTTTCTGTTGAGCCGAGATGCCAACAGATCCACCTCAGGTGTGCCCCCCCGGAGACACAGCTGATGAAACACCTCCGGATAAAGGGACCACTCCCTGTGGTCCAACATGGATTGTCCAGAGACTGTGGACTTGTCCCATTTGGTCAAAATCTCCCTTTGCAGGGACCTCGTGTGGAACAGTGCAAATGGAACCGCCTCATTTGTAGACACCATCAGGCCCAGCACCCGCATGCAAGTCCGGAGGGAGGACCATCTGTTGGATAGCAGGAGGCGAATTGCAGCCAGCAATTTCTGGAGTCTGTCCAGAAGAAGAAGCACCCTGGATAAAGCAGAGTCCAGAATCAGGCCCAGATAGTCCAGCTTTGTGGACAGAACCAGGGCAAACTTCTGAAAATACAGAATCCAGCCGATCTCCTGCAGAGTTCGTATTGTGATCTCCAGATTTTCCACCAGAGCAGAAGGAGATCATTCAAGTAGCCCAGTACTGCGATCTCCGTTGGCGTAGCAAAGCTAGCACCGAGGCGAACACTTTTGTGAAGACCTGAGGAGCAGAGGCGAGACCAAAGGGTAATGCCACTAACTGAAAATGCTCCTCTCCCATGGCAAAGCAGAGGAAGCGCTGGTGACTGGTACATATTGGAATGTGAAGGTAAGCATCTTTAATGTCGAGGCGAAGACATCCCCCTGATGCAAGGATGCCACCACCATGCGAATAAACAACATTCTGAACTTCTGCACCCGCACAAAGCAGTTCAGCGCCTTGAGGTCCAGGAAACTGTAAACAGGTTTGAGTAAAAACCCTGAAAACCTTTCTAAGTCAGAACCGGGACAATCACCCCTTGATGTAACAGGTCTTCTACTGCCCCAAACAGACCCTGTAAGCGGTCCGGGGACACTCGCAAGTTGGAAGGAAAGAACCTTGCCAGGGGGACAAGAGCGAAACTCGATCTTGTAGCAGGATCAGGAACGAATGATGTCTCCCCACCCCCAAAACGGGTGAGGGCGTAACTTCATCCTGAAGGAGCCTTGTCACACTTTATATGACAATTATGCAGTCATGCAACACTGTACCCATTTTCAATTTTTATCATTTTTTTTTCACACAAATAGAGCTTCTTTTAGGTGGTATTTAATCACAACTGGCTTTTTTATTTTTTGCTAAATAAATGAAAAAAAGACTGAAAATGTTGAAAAAAATTTAATTAATTTTGCAAACAGGTGATTTTTCGCCTTCACTGATGTGCGCGGATAGGCTGGACTAATAAACACTGATAGGTGGCACTGATGAGGATGCACAGACGGGCAACACTGATTGGTAGTACTGGTGGGTCATCACTGATTATCAGTGCCAATGTCCCCTTAAAGGGCTGCTGAAATTGGCCCTTTACCCTGATCCGTGAACAGTTGAGTCTGAAGGACTCGGACACGTGGTCACGGGAGAAACATTGATTTTGAATCTTTATGCTGCTAGCATTAGTAAATAGATAGGGAAGTATATCATATTTACTGGTTTTAAACTTTTTTTTACATTTCTTTAGTTACTTCCTAGTTTCCATGCCTAGGCAAGTGATGTCATACACCTCAGAAGTCTTCAGAAGGAGAGGAGGGGCTTTCTCAGCTAAGCACACCCTCCTGCCTATATGTCTGAGCTAAGGGCAGATGGTTTCCAGGAAATAATTGCTACATAAATCATCTGCCCTTACTCAAGATGGTTGCAGCCATAAAAGCTAGGGGATATTTCTCTAAGTAATTTCTCAGCAAAATAAAGCATGATACATGGATGGATGGTTGCATTTTCTTTGAATAATAAAAATGAGTTAAATAGTGCTTTTAGTTTGTGGTGCTCAGATAAAGTTTAGTTCCGCTTTAAGGGATACATAGTATATAAACTAGATAAATGTTGACTTACTAAAAATGTTTCAATAAATAGAGTACTAAAAATGCAAGAAGGTAAGCTGAAATATTTTTGTTAAAGACATATAAAACTAAGACATTAGAGAAGCTTATGAAAAGGTTAAGATGATAAAATATTCACTTCTTATATTACTGGATGACAGGATAACAAAGAATTTTTACTTAATTCATTATAATTTATACTACAGAAGTATGAAAAATTTCAGATACTAGGCATAAATATTGGACTTCTGAAGGATAAATAATCTCAGCAACCTAAAATTATTAATAGAAGCATTACAAAATTTCCTAGCAAATAACATTTTTTAGGAGACTGAACTAGATTTGATCATTTTAGCAGATGTATTATATGTATGCCTTGAACCTTAATAGGCAAAATACAAATGAAATTAAGTCACGAGATGAAAAGAAGGAATATAGTTTAAACTATACTATTATTTCCTGAAATATACAAATTGAATCTATTCACTGGAATGCACATATGGTCTCCGGTGTATAGGAAAAATAATCATGAAGATAAATATGAAGAGTGCTGAGTTTATACTTTTCAGCAAAACAACAAGATCATGATTGTCAGGCTAAATTCACACTTGTTTATTCTTTGAGAAGTGATCAGCGATAGAGTGCTTTTCAGAGTACATCTAAACAGTTGCTATCAGGTACGTAGGAGGCGAATTTATCTCCTCAATGTTTTTTTTTTTTTTCCAAAAGGTTATTTTCAACGGGACTAGTGTGCCACAATGGTTTTGGCGTGGCCCTGTTGACTTGACTGGGCAAGTATGACAGGCAATTCTGCCTGACTACTCAAAATGCAATGCTAGATTTGCTACAGTACAAATTCCCACAGACTGTATGTTAGGCTTTAGCTGGGCATAAAACTGCTACTCAACTGCTTGGTTTTACCACTCCCTGCAAAGTTATACACTCGAGGGGGCAAAAAGCATTCACGTAACACACATTCTAGGACAAGTACAACTGGGGGAGTCAATGGTAGAAAAGGATCTGGGTGTTTCAGCGAGAGAGATAAACATAATTTTGTCTCTGTACTAATCATTCATAATATCTCATCTAGAATATGCAGTTCAGTTTTGGCCACCAGTTCACTATAAGAATATCGGGGAACTGGAGAAAGTGCAGGGAAGGGCAGCTAAACTGGCAAGGCATGGAGGAGCTAAGCTATGAGGATAGATTAGAGGAACTGAATTTATTCTCTTTTGAGAAGAGGCAACAAAGGGTGATATAATCACCATGTATAAATACTTAAGTGGAACATATAGTGAACCTGATGTAGAGTTAAGCCCCGTACACACGTACCGATGGTCGGCTTACAAATGTTCCTCTTTTCTCCCCGGGATGTCGGTGTCTGCTGAAAAGTGCAAAGACAGCACAAGGACAGCACAAGAATTTTGTCCGCCGACTGCAGAAGTGATGTCATGTAATGGTTAACTTTCCCTGTGTTTTCTATTTTCTGAGCATGCCCAGTCTTGCAAATCTGCGGTCTGTCGGCCGAATTGTGTACTGACAGGCGAACAATCGTCTGTTCTGGTGTCGGCATACAAATATTTTCATGTTTGCACGAAAGACTTTTGTCCGCGGATTGTGCGCAGACATCTGTCGGAGGCACCATACTAACACGCGTACAATCGGCAGATCCTTCGTCCACCGACGTTTGTATGCCGACGATCGGTACGTGTGTACGGGCCTTTATTCCCTTTAAGGTCATTACAAAGGAAATGGGGACACTCTTTACATAAGGGGTAATATCGATTAACCCTGCACATACAGAAAGGCTTCTTCATAGTAAGAGGCAAAAATCAAATAAATGGAATAGACGATCAAGAGCTAGTTTTTAAAGGAGTTAAGAACTCCATAAGTATATTGTTGTAAAAAATGTCTGGCTGAACTAAATGGGCTCATCTTTTTTCAACTTGACAAAGACTGACCACACATTAAACAATTTTCCTTTAGATTTACCAAAACCATGTAATATGAGGTCAAATGTACACTTTCAATTTGTATGCAATCAGGCATGCCCTTGCACTACATCGTTTTAAAAAACTGCTTGGAGGAGGAGATACTGAGGGATCCCTAGACTACTCCATTGCAGATATACTTCACTATGGATGTCAATATATTCTTTTGAGCTAACTGGGAGCATTGGAGCATTCATTTTGAGCGGTGGATATCGGTGAAGCAGTGGATGCCAGAGAAACCAAAACTTTAAGCAGTGGATGCCAGCAAAATTACAAGCCCACAAGAGAAAAAGGAAATTCAGCACCCCCATCCCAGGGTTAATACCAGCTGAAGCGCCTTTAACCACTTAAGCCCCGGAAGATTTTACCCCCTTCCTGACCAGGGCCTATTTTGCGATTCGGCACTGCGTGACTTTAACGGACAATTGCGCGGTCGTGCGATGCTGTACCAAAATGAAATTGACGTCCTTTTTTTCCCACAAATCGAGCTTTCTTTTGGTGGTATTTGATCACCTGTGCGATTTTTTGATCATGCGCTATAAACAAAAAAGAGCGACAATTTTGCAAAAATAACAATATTTTTCAAATTTTTTATATGAAATTCCCCCCCAAAAAATGTAAAAATCTAAATTTTTTAAACATTTTAGGCCAATTTGTTTTATGCTACATATGTTTGGTAAAAAAAAAAAAATCGCAAAAAGCGTATTTTGATTGGTTTGCACAAAAGTTATTGCGTTTACTAACTAAGGGAAAGATTTTTGTCATTTTTGTTTTTTTTTTTTTTTTAACGAGAAATCGCGGCGATCTGCGATTTTTTTGCGGTACTGCGACATTACGGCGGACAGATCGGACGAGAGATTTCCATTCTATTAGCGCCGATTCATCTTTTACACTTTATTTTGGTAGTATTTGGTGATAATACTAGAATTGGCTGCTGATGGTCTAGGACTTTGTCCTAATTTTGTATCTACAATACTTACCAGCGATTTTATTTATAATATATCAACATTTTGTTCCTCTGACCCCCTCCTGTTCTGATACCTGAGTGGCAGCGCATAAATCACCCCCTTCTTTTGTTCAAAGAACAAAAAGATTTTTAATACAAAGCAGCACATAATATACACATTTAATGTCGGTTGACACTTATGTGATCGCAGACATCGCATATGATTCGGAGCGCACATCTCCTAAAATCACATGCGATGTCTGTGCGGTGCAAATTCAGCCATACGGTTTGTATGGCTGAATTCGCACCGCAATCGCAGTGAACTCGCACAGGACCCTTTTTTTTTGGTCCGCGGCAGAATCGGATCACATAGTGGTTCACACCAGTGCGATCCAATTCATGTGCAAACTGTCAGATCACACTGCGATATGCGATCTGATCTGGGGGTGTCGTTCACTTTGAATTGACACCCCCAGCGTATTGCATATGGCAATGTGAACAGCCTGTTCTGCGAATGCAATGCGGGAACACGCAGTATATTCGCAGTGTTCCCGCATCGCAATAGTGTAAACTGGTACTAACACTTGTTGGGCACATACCTAACCCTTTGATTACCCCAAGATATTAACCCCTTCCCAGCCAGTGTCATTAGTATAGTGACAGTGTATAGTATTATCACTGAAAACTGTATTAGTGTCACTGGTAATGTCAGTGTCAGTCTGTTCCCCCCCCCCCACTATCCCCCCCTGGTGACAGTTCGCGTCAGATTGCCCATTGGCTGCATGATCACAGTTCCACTATAAGTCGCTGAAAATCGCCATTACAAGTATAACAAAAATAAAAATTCCAGCATATATACCATATTTTGTAGAGGCTTTAACTTTCACACAAAATCAATCAATATACACTTATTGGTATTTTTTTTTTTTAACCAAAGACATAGCAGAATACATTTTGGCCAAAATTTGTGAATTAGATGTTTTAATTTTTTTTATTTTATTTTTATTAAATATGTTTAAAAAAAAAAAAACAAGCCCCTCTCTCCAGTTTTATACGCCTTAGTGGCAGATCCCCTGGCTGTGGCCATCAGGGCACATCCTGGGATTGTGGGCCTTAGGCTGGGCACTCTGGAGGAGAAGATCAGCATGTACGCAGATGATACGCTGCTGTACCTAGCTGATCCTGATGCCTCCCTTGTGACGGCCCTCTCCCTCATTGACTCCTTTGGCTCTTTTTCCGGACTGAAAATGAACTGGGACAAGTCCCAGATACTCCCCATTGACCCCTCCCCTCCGTCCCGCACCAGTGCTGACCTCCCTTTGCGGAGGGTCAGCTGCGTTAAGTACCTGGGGATCCAGGTGACCAATCATCAGCTCGACTATATCCCTAACAACCTCCAACCACACTTTGACCTTATTAAGGGTAGGATACAGGTGTGGGCTCGTCTGCCTCTGGGTGTTATGGGACGTGTAAACCTAATTAAGATGATTATCTTGCCTAAAGTTCTGTATGTCCTATGGCACTCCCCAATTTATTTGCCTTTAAGGCATTTCCGATCTCTGGAGTCCCTCCTGAAATCTTTTGTCTGGGGCAACAGTAGGCTTAAGCTGCCGTGGAGAAAACTCCAGAACCCCACTAATCTAGGGGGAATTGGTCTCCCGGACTTCGGTGCCTATTATTTGGCGGCCCAGCTATCCCACTTCTTTCATCTGGCCAATGCTGACAGAGATAGAGCCCTGTGGCTGATGTGCCCATCTTGTTCTCGCCCCTCCTCCAACACGCTGAGTGCTTTGCTTTGTGGTTCGGTGGGGGTGGGGACATTCGGGGATCGCCGCTCTCTGCTGTTTCAGTATCGTCAGATTTGGGAGGTGGTCTCGGCTCGGCTTGACCTTCCTGTGCATCATGGTTTCACGCCCCTGTGGCACAACTCCTCCCTGCCTGAGTTTATGTCTGTCCCCGACTCGCATGTGTGGAGCTCCCGGGGGATCTACCTGCTACGCCACATACTTGCTCACACTGCCCTCAAATCGTTTGAAAAGTTGCAGGCCGACTTCAGCGTTCCATCCCACATGTACTTTAGATATCTACAACTCAGTCACGCGTTTAGAACACAGTTCAGGGAATCCTCCCCGCAGACTGACCCAATAGATGTGCTTGAGGTAATTACGGGACAGAACCCTAAACAGTTAACCGCCTTGTTTTACACTATTCTCCATCTCCCTCCCTCAACCAAGCTGGCATATGCCTTGAAGGGACCCTGGGAGGGGGATGTGGGCGCCCTGGAGGATGAGGAATGGGAGGAAGCTTTAGATGCCCCCCAAACTGGTTTCTCCCAGGCTCTCTGATCGTTTGACTCAACTGTACATCCTTCATCGCTCCTACCTTACCCCTCTCAGACTCGCTAGATTTGGGAGGGATCAAAATCCCTTGTGCCCTATGCACTCTGGCACTTTTTTCCACCTTATCTGGCAGTGCCCCTTGATTCAGGGATACTGGAGACAGGTAATACAGTTCCTACATGACGACATGGGGTCCCCTCTGACTCTCTGCCCTAAATCTTGCTTGCTGGGTATTTTCCCAGACGGGGATCTGGACAAACCCACTACGACTTTTCTTCATGAGACTCTATTTATCGCCAGAAAGTGTGTTGCCAAGCAGTGGAGGCGTACTACACCGCCCACCCTCTCTTCCTGGAAACTGGAGGTCAATAATGTCCTGCCTTATAAACGCCTGATCTACATCAATAGGGGATGCCCTACAAAATTTGGGACAGGTGGACCCGGGAGCCCTCAGCGGGATAATTTGGTGCACTGGACTCAGTGTGGTGGTGTTGGCCGCTCCGGACTGCCTCTCTCGTTAGGCTTGTCCTTGCGTTGTGCCGGTGTGCCTTGCAGTGTGTGTTCCCCTCCATGCCTGTTATTTCCCTTGATTGTGCCAGGCCAATACTAGTTATGTTCTAAGTTATGTCTTATTTTTTTTTCATTTGCCTACTGTAGGAGTATGTTTATTTTCAAAATAATGTGCATATCTATACTTGCTACATGTTGCACCTTCAATAAAGTTACCTTTTTTGCAACCAAAAAAAAAAACAAAGTAAAAAAAAGTTGTTTTTTTTTTTTTTTTTCAAACCCAGTGGTGATCATATACCACCAAAAGAAAGCTCTATTTGTGTGAACAAAATTATATAAATTTCATTTGTATACAGCTTTGCATGATCGCACAATTACCAGTTAAAAATAGAGCAGTGCGAATTAGCAAAAAATGGCCTGGTTACAGAAGGCATAAAACCTTTCCGGAGCTCAAGTGGTTAAGTCGGCTGTTAAAAGTACTTAAAAAAAAAACAAATAAGGGTTTAATATCACTTCAATACAAAATGCCACTTTAACTTAAGATGAGGTGGTTGCACTCTGTAGGGGTCCCCAACCATGATCTTGAGAGTCATATACATCTGACTCAAACAATAAACAGGACTATTGTTTGATGCCAAAGTAAGCTAAGCAGGTATTAACCATACCCATCTTTGCGCAAAATGCTAATCATATTCTTATCTACATGTTCTTTACAGTGCTCAACCAAAATAACCAAGAAGGTGTTCCAAATGCTTTACATTTGTGTCCTGCAGGCCATTATATAATTGTTGGCATCCTAATGTGCTCTATTTAGGAATACACAAGCCAAATTAAGAAAATTAATATAAACTTCAATGACTGATTTAAGTAGGACCCTGCAGATCATGTAGTCCATTAATATCATTGCTTTTTACAGTTTGTAATCTTGCAAGCTTGTAATCAAATT
This sequence comes from Pelophylax lessonae, assembly GCF_965119305.1. NCBI lineage: Eukaryota > Metazoa > Chordata > Amphibia > Anura > Ranidae > Pelophylax > Pelophylax lessonae. The sequence continues at coordinate 352,377,390 of NC_138771.1, forward strand.
ATGTCTTGCCTGTCCTATTCTGTCTGACAGCAGCCCGTGGATCAGTCATCAATTAAAAAAATAAAGCTAGGAACTGGAAATATAACTGAATTATTTTCAACAAAAAATATAAAAGTTAATTTAGGAAGCAGTAAATGAAAATGTAACTCAGTGTAGTCAGAATAGGAAAAATCTAATTTCATCAAAACTTGTAAATGTTTGCAGACATTATCTATTGATGATTTATAATAACCATTTCCGAAAACACGTGAGAAGCACCATGGTATACACAGCTGCTTAGTCTTGATTGTGATAATCAAACTGACCTAAGCTTTATTGCCATCTGTTGCACCCAACTCTTCCTTACCTCTCGTTTCCACTGCTTGGATACACTTCTGGATAATGCTGAAGCCAATGTTGTCCAGCTGGGCAGCTAGTGAAGAAAATATATATAGGTTAACATGTGTAACTTGCGAATGACCAAAAAATATTATACATATTTCATTTACATTTAAGAAAATTATTATTCTTTTAAAATGAACCTATCATGAGAAAATGGGTGTAAAGTAGAACATGCTCCCAAAGGTGAACGTATCCTTTAACATAAAGCAAAAATGTAAACTACCCTTATTTGAGAACATTCAAACCAAAAAAAAAAATACAAAAAAACTTGCCACAATGACATTTCTAAATTGCCCATAATGACAGTCTGGGCTAACTTTTAAAAGTGATGCTGGATTAGTAACATTTAATAATGGTGCTCTATATTAACGTGTGATGATTGTGCATGGCAGCAGCAATACTCCCTCAAAACTGCATCACTCTTTGGAAAACGATGTGACAAATTATATTGACAGATCTCCCCAAAATGTTAAATCCTGTAATACATTTGCTTATGATAAAAGCATTGCAAGTAGCCAATACCTAAAAGCAGTAATATATAAATATATATTTTATTAGAGCCATTAGGGACAAATTTAAACAGTAGAAATTTATTTATTTTCTCTTTCACTTACTTTCCACACATTTTTGTGCAGTTAGTATCCCTGACTAGTATTACTAGTATTTATGAATTATTCCATAATTATTAGTATACAAAACAGAATTTTTAGAAATACAAGTAGGTTCTTAAGGAGTATAATTTTAACTATTGGGGATAGCACATCAAAATAAATGTCAGGTAGTAACAAACCCCTCATGCTTTTTCAATGACAAAAAAGCTTCTTCTTGTAGTCATTTTCAAAAAAAAAAAAAAGTATGCGAGACCGTGATAACTACATATGACCAAATGTATTCATCCCAGTGGAATATCAATAGGATCTTATTACTTTCCATAACCGACCTCTATTATACTGAAAAGCTGCAAAGTGAAAGTCACGTCTGGGAATTTATTAGAAGGAGATAAAATATTTATTTTGTGCAAAATTATGATACCCTAAAGGCATTCAGCTTACATCCAGAAAGTGAGATCTGAAACAGTCAAGCTAATAAATTATAAGACTCTGTTAAGCAGTTCTGCAATGGGGACTTCGCTCCCTCTTTCTCTTTAATTCCGATTTATTCTAAATGACTGGATATGATATAAACAGACACCTGCCTGTCTTAAAGAATTTCTCTTTGCCTTCTGCGCACATTCAACTATATAGTAGTGCTAGAGCTTGCAAAATATTTATAAAGAACAATTTATTTTATGAAGAATTTAAAGCACCAGTACAATACCAGATTGTTGTACAGGTTAGTGCTTATAGGCCTGCCAATAATCATACCCAAGATGATGCGCTTGCAGATTTTCCACTCAGGTACTGAATGGATGCCGTACAAGGCCTATATACAGTATGAGTATGTCTTCAAATACTCACTACTACTGCCTCACGTACAAGTTCTGCATAGTGCATAATGTTAAGATCAAACACATTTTATATCACAGGGTTCAATCTGTTTATGTCCACATAGATAATACTCACAGGTTTTAGAATTCTATGTTGACCATAATTATTTCTTCGGAAAATGTAGCCTTTTTAGTCTGATTTTCAAGCAAAATATGGATCGAATCCATTATTGTACACCATGACAACAGAGTTCCTTTTTGTTGGTAATCTGATTATATGGGGAACCCTGTTTGTGATACAGAAGAGGTATGCCCAAAGCCTCATACTGCAGGCTCCTTGCTGACTCTTACATACAGAAAAGCCTTCTGTAAAAACTATACAAAAGTACAAAATTGCAGAAAAAGTTTTCTAAAGCCTCAATTAGATTTAACACTGCCATAGAAAACTGAATGTGGCTGATGAAGAGCAAGAGAGGGAATTAGACACAGACTTCAGGAACCTGATGGAAGACCGAAGTAAACCAAGTGAGCTTTCCAAATGTAGAACACTTGCAGTGTTTGCCTGATCACATTAATAGTTCATTGATTGCTTTCATTTGCTGCCTGGAATTGTCCTTTATGGTTTTTCAGGCAGTATATTGGATCATTTACAGTTACTGTTTTTTCCTGCACTGCACACAAAAAGTTACAAATATTTGCATTGCACTTATATTTTTGTTTCTGCTCAGTAAATCCTAATGTATCCACATTGTGCTGACATGGTACAGTGTCACATAATAAATCAAAAGCAAGGAATCCTAGGAAAAATGATAGCCACAGACCCTAAATCAATGCCAGGTATTTTACAATCATAAAATATTATTGTCAGTTGGATTTCAATAGTATATTAATCTGCAACTTCACTGGAACAAACCAGTAATGCCAACATAGCTTATGTACTTTGATCTCTATCTAAAACATTTTATGTAGCTTTTAAATAAAGTAGGAAGGGCTTGAATCCTCCACTTAAGTGATAGAAAAGTCATTTTCTTCTTTAAAAATACCAAACATGTTATACTTACCTGCTCTGTGTAATGGTTTTGAACAGACAATCCCAGATCCTCCTCTTCTCAGGTCCCTTGTCGGCGCTCCTGGCTCCTCCCTCCTGTTGAGTGCCCCCACAGCAAGCAGCTTGCTATGGGGGCACCCAATTTGGGCCGCAGTTCTGTATGTCCATTCAGACACTGAGCTGCATCCCGCCCCCTTTCTCTTCTCATTGGCTCGCTGACTGATTGACAGCAGCAGAAGCCAATGGCAATATCAATGCAAATAATTAGAGGAAAACAACAGAATGGGAAAGACTAGAGAGCTTTTCAAGAAAATTGGAGAAATTAAGGGAAAGTTTTGTGCAAAGATGGGCACGATAATAGACAAAAATGGCAAGGTCCTGACAGAAGCAGAAGAGATGGCAAGAATACACAGAAGAATTATACAAAAAAGATCTGAATGTTCCATATAACCATGATGATGCAGTCACTGAGCTTAAACTGGATATCCTGGAAAGTGAAGTCAAGTGGGCCTTAGAAAGCATTGCTAATAACAAAGCTAGTGGAAGTGATGGTATTCCAGTGGAGTTTTTCTAAAATGCTAAAAGATGATGCTGCAAAAGTGCTGCACTCAATATGCCAACAAATTTGGAAAATTCAACAATGGCCACAGGACTGGAGTCCGATGCCATAGAATGTTCAAACTACCGTACGATCACACTCCTCTCACACACTCCTCTCACACACTAGCAAGGTTGTGCTGGGAAAATTCTACAAGCTAGGCTTCAGCAGCATGTGAACCGAGAGCTACCACAAGTACAAAGTGGATTTCGAAGAGGCAGAGGAACGAAAAAAAACTGAATTTTTGTAAAATCTTACCATAAAATTCCTTTCTCTGAGTCCTCTGACAGTTGCCGCCCACTCATACAGTCTTCACCAATGGGTATTGACCTCTTATCCATAGGAGCAAGCTAGGCATAAGACTTGTTAGAAACAAAGCAATTTACATAGACACACCTGTAGGGGGCTGTCCCTCTGGTCCAATACCCCCCTGCTATCAGCATTCCCAACTCAGTTTGGTAGCAAGCAGTTAAAGTCCAAAATAACTCCACAAGAGGGGCAGGGGCGGCGACTGTCAGAGGACTCAGAGAAAGGAATTTTACGAGAAGATTTTACAAAAATTCTGTTTTCTCTTACGTCCTCTGACAGTCGCCGCCCACTCATACAGTCTTCACCAATGGGATGTCCCAAAGCAGTGTAGACATGAGGGGTGGGAAGCGCAACCGTCAAAAAGGCAACGCAGCACCCAGGTCAGAGAAAGGAACCTTATCTGAGCAGAAAAGGTAAAAACTCTGGGTAACAGAAAAGCTCAACTGGAGCAAACAACCCAGGAAGCAAATAAACAAAGGGGAAAACAACCCCAACAGACAGGGACAGGCAACGCCATGTCCCCATCAAGGCACTGCCACACACAAAACTTTGCGGCCAAAGGAGGCATCTGCTGATGCCAAAACATCAAGTTTTTAGAATTTGGAAAAGATGTGCACGGACGACCAAGTCGCTGCCTTGCACACCTGGGCCACTGAAGCCTGATGTCGGAAAGCCCAGGACGCACTCACCACTCTGGTAGAGTGCGCCTTGACAGGGAAGGCCGTTCCCTAATTGAATAGGCCTGTACAATCGTCTGTCTGATCCATTTTGAAATGGTTACCGCAGACGTAGCCATACCCTTCCGAGGGCCCTCGGGAAGGACGAAGAGAGAATCCGACTTCCTGAAGGATTCAGCAGATGACAGGTACACCATGATAGCCCGGACTACATCCAAGGAATGCAAAGCAAACTCCTTAGGATGCTTAGGATTCGCACATAGCGAAGGCAAGACAATATCCTCGTTAAGGTGAAAATCTGAAACCACCTTAGGAAGGAAAGATTGGTTAGGTCGCAAGACCACCTCATCCCTATTAACCACCAGGTAAGGGGAGCGGCAGGACAGAGCCGCCAACTCCGACACTCTGCGGGCAGATGTGATCACCACCAGAAAGGCAACCTTTCGTGACAGCACAGGCAGAGGAATCTCCCTGATGTTCTCAAAGGGAGGAAGTTGCAAAACGGACAGGACCAAATTCAGGTCCCAAGGAGGTAAAGGCGCTCTCCTAGGAGGAGCCAAATGACGCACCCCCTAAATAAAGGTGCGTATCAAAGAGTTTGACACCAAGGGGCGCTGGAAAAGGATTGCCAGTGCCGAAAACTGACCCTTAATAGTGGTCAGCGCAAGACGCTGGTCCACACCCGATTGCCCCTGGATTCGCAACAGGCAAAATTAGCCTTCCAGGTACGGTAATAGATCTTACCGGACGAGGCCTTCCTAGCCTTGAGTAGGGTAGTAATGACCGCTGACGAGAGACACCTGTCTCTCAGGACCTGGCTCTCAACAGCCACGCCGTTAAAGCCAGCGACTGTAAAGCAGGATGGCAGATCGGCCCCTGAGACAGTAGATCGTCTCTCAATGGGAGCCGCCATGGAGGCTCGACGACCAGTTGTATGATGTCCGCGTACCAAGACTGGTGAGGCCAGTCTGGGGCCACCAGAATCACCAACTTCGGTTCCGAGACCAACCTGCGAAGGAACCTGGACATCAACTGAATCGGGGGGAAGGCATAAATCAGGCGATACGGATTCCAAGGCACCACCAGCGCATCCGAGGCGTCTGCCAGAGAATCGCGCGTTCTTGCCACGAACCTTCCCACCTTGTTGTTTAGCCGAGATGCAAACAGATCCACATCCGGGGATCCCCATCGGGCACACAGCATCTGAAACACCTCCGGGTGTAGGGACCATTCCCCCTGGTCCAGGGTCTGGCGACTCAGATAGTTGGCCTGCCAATTCTCCACACCTGGAATGTGAACTGCCGAAATCACCGGGACGTGCGTCTCAGACCAAGACAGTATTTTGGTCACTTCCAGGGCCGCCCGGGCACTCCTGGTGCCCCCTTGGTGATTGATGTAAGTCACCGCAGTGGCGTTGTCCGTCTGCACCCGCACAGGGCGGCCCCGAAGCTGATGCGACCAACGGAGCAAGCACAGTCTGATCGCTCGCAGTTCCAAGACATTTATCGGCAGGGAGGATTCCTCCTCCGACCAAGTGCCCTGGGCAGACAGAATGCCACCCCAGCCCGGCAGGCTGGCGTCCGTGGTGACCACCGTCCACAACAAGGGGCGGAAGGATTTCCCCTCCGTCAGAGCCGGAGACTGGAGCCACCAGAGAAGATCCTCTATGAGAAGGTAGTTTTTACTCGCGCCTAGGTATTTTATTTAGTATAATAGGGAAGCAGCAAGTATCAAAAGCACTAACTGGTGTAGTTGTGATCTCAAAAATTGTGAAGGATGTATATACTGCGCTAACCTGTTAAATTAAAGGAATAAAGTGCACATGCAAACGTGTACCGGTGCTTACATGTTATCTTATGATGATATAATGAATATGAAAAATATATACAGATATGAATAGATAATAATATATATTGTGCTGTGATGAATCACTAAAGTGCACGTGCAAAAGTGTAAACAATAATAATACTGCTGATAAGTTGTAAGAATAAAATGCACAAAAACGGTTCAAATATATAAATAGTCCGTGAAGTGAACACAACTTATTTAGGTGAAAAAACATGCTCAAAAAGTCTCTGGTACAAGGATGGGATCGTGCATGACTGTGATTCTTTGCGTTCTATCACTCTGTGCCCAGGGGTAAGTTAGCACACTTACCAGAAGGTGTGGATTCCAATGGCGTACGCCAAAAGGAATCTAAAGCGCTTAAGCTGCTGCTCCCTTGTATGGATAGATGGGTGGACGATCTCCTTATGGATAGGGATGGACACTCAGCATGGAAGAAAAAAGGTAGAAGCTCCTCATAGTGTAAAAAGGTTTTCCTTTTATTGAACTCCAAAAAATGCACGACAATCTTCACATACAACATCCATAAGAAATATCCATAAAACCCCCGATCGGTACTGCAGCTAAAACTTTAAAAGCACTCCAAGGTGATAAAACCACTCCAAGTAAAAACGTGGGTGACACAACAAAAACGAACTTGACCCAAAATATGTGGGGTCAATATAAGAAGACCGCTATTGAGCTCCTATGTTTGCCTCGCGGCTGGATAGGACGCTGGCTCTTACCGCTGTTATCGCCGAACCCGGAAGTATGAGTCTCGGCGTGCGGTCCAGCTACTGACTCAAAGCGAGGCAACGTGCGTGCCAACTTGACGCGTTTCGTCAGAGTGTGACGTCTTCGGAAGACTTATGAATTTATGAATGGGTAGAGCTGTCAATCAACAGGCACTTCTCCCTTCCAACACGGTAGGTGATGGGTCGGTCTCTGGTAGGTGTTCGCTGTTCTTAGCCTCAGTATAAGTGGGGAAAGAAAGGAACCGCCAATGGTGCATTATCTTTTAACATTTTATTGAATGTAAAGAATCACACTTACATTTAGATGAAAAAATGCTCGCATTGAAATCACCCTATGCGGAACACAGATGACGGCGGCTGCCTGCAGTGCTAACCGCCGTGTGACGTTGTGTGTGATGACGCGGCGCCTCCTCTCTGATGCGTTTCCTCCCGATTGGGCATCAACTGATATAGGAGGGGAGCTCCCCTCCTATCTCAGCAGTCCAGCTAAAAATCGCTAATTACCGCCATTACTAGTAAAAATAAACAAAACTGACATAAATCTTTCCCCTAGTTTTTAGACGTGATAACTTTTGCGCAAACCAATCAATATACACTTATTGGGATTTTGTTTTACCAAAAATATGTGGCAGAATACAAAGTGGTCTAAAAGGATGTAAAACAAATTGATTGTAACATTTTTTTTTTTTTACTGGGAATGTTAAATAGCAGAAGTGAGAAATATTGTCGCTCCTTAATTGTTTATAGCACAAAAATAAAAAAAATTGCACAGGTGATCGAATACCACCAAAAGAAAGCTCTATTTATGAGAAAAAAAGGACATCAATTTTATTTGGGTACAGAGTTGCACGACCGCACAATTGTCAGTTAAAGTAACGCAGTGCCGTATCACAAAAAATGCCTTGGTCATTAAGGGGGTAAAACCTTCCAGTCAAGAAATAAAACTAAGATCATGGCAACTGGTCCCATCACTCCTTGGCAAACAGAAGGAGAAGAAATGGAAACGGTAACAGATTTTATCTTTCTAGGCTCCAAGATCACAGCAGACAGTGACTATAGCCATGAAATTAAGAGACGCTTGCTTTTTGGGAGGAAAGCAATGGCAAACCTAGACAACATTATAAAAAGCAGAGACATCATCCTACTGACAAAGTGCCATACTGTATAGTCAAAGCTATGGTATATCCAGTATTAACCTATGGCTGTGAAAGTTCGACCATAACGAAGGCTGAAGAATTGATGCTTTTGAACTATGGTGTTGGAGAAGACTTTTGAAAGTCCCTTGGGCAGCAACAGGATCAAACCAGACAATCCTGAAGGAAATTAACCCTGAATATTGACTGGAAGGACAGATCATGAAGCTGAAACCTGAATACTTTGGCCACCTAATCTGATGAGAGGACTCATTGGAAAAGACTGATGCTGGGAAACCTGAAAGGAAAAAGGGGAAGAGGACGACAGGAAACAAGATGGATAGATAGCATCATCAAAGCAATGAATATGAAATAAGGCAAGCTCCGGAAGGCAGTGGAGGACAGAAAAGCCTGGCGCGCTATGGTTCATGAGGTCACGAAGAGTCGGACAGGACTAAATGACTGAACAACAACCACATACTGTATACACACACACACACATAGGATGTATGAATGTGAGTTAGGAACCCTAGACTGTAAGTTCCTTGAGGGCAGGACTGATGTGAAACATACTATATATGTACACATACACATATATATATATATACACACACACACACAGTATCTCACAAAAGTGAGTACACCCCTCACATTTTGGTAAATATTTTATTATATCTTTTCATGGGACAACACTGAAGAAATGACTCTTTGCTACAATGTAAAGAAGTGAGTGTACAGCTTGAACAACAGTATAGATTTTCTGTCCCCCAAAATAACTCAACACACAGCCATTAATGCCTAAACAGCTGGCAACAAAAAAGTGAGTACACCCCTAAGTGAACATATCCAAATTGGGCACAATTAGCCATTTTCCCTCCCGGGTGTCATGTGACTGGCTTTTATTGAATCGTTTATTAAAGATGTAGCACCTGAATGTATTGCATTCAATCTATCAATTATTATCTTATATTTATATTATACCAAATGATTGATAAAATAACTCAACAAAATGCAAATAATGTCTAAACAGCTGGCAACAAAAAAGAGTACACCCCTAAGTTAAAATGTCCAAATTGAGCCCTAAGTGTCAATATTTTGTGTGGCCACCATTATTTTCCAGCATTGACTTAACCCCCATGGGCATGGAATTTCCCAGAGCTTCACCAGTTGCCATTGGAGTCCTCTTCCACTCCTTCATGGCGACATCATGGAGATGGTGGATGTTAGAGACCATGCGCTCCTCTACCTTCAATTTGAGGATGCCCCACAGATGCTCAATAGGGTTTAGGTCTGGAGACATGCTTGGCCAGTCCATCACCTTTCCCCTTAGCTTCTTTAGCAAGGCAGTGGTCGTTATGTTGGAATACTGACCTGCGGCCCAGTCTCTGAAGGGAGGGGATTATGCTCTGCTTCAGTATATCACAGTACATGTTGGTCAATCATGGTTCCCTCAATGAACTGTAGCTCCCCAGTGCCAGCAACACTCATGCAGCCCCAGACCATGACACTCCCACCACTATGCTTGACTGTAGGCAAGTCACACTTGTCTTTGTACACCTCACCTGGTTGCAGCCACACACGCTTGACACCATCTGAACCAAATAAGTTTATCTTGGTCTCATCAGACCACAGAACATGGTTCCAGTAATCCATGTCCTTAGTCTGCTTGTCTTCAGCAAACTATTTGCAGGCATTCTTGTGCATCATTCTCTACAAGAGGCTTCCTTCTGGGATGATGGCCATGCAGACCAATTTTATGCAGTGTGCGGCGTATGGTCTGAGCACTGACAGGCTGACCCCTTCAAACTCTGCAGCAATGCTGGCAGCACTCATACGTCTATTTCCCAAAGACAACCTCTGGATATGACGCTGAGCATGTGCACTTAACTTCTTTGGTCGACCATGGCGAGGCCCGTTTTGAGAGGAACCTGTCCTGTTAAACCGCTGTATGGTCTTGGCCACCATGCTGCAGCTCAGTTTTAGGGTCTTGACAATCTTCTTATAGCCTAAGCCATCTTTATGTAGCGCAACAATTCTTTTTTCAGATCCTCAGAGAGTTCTTTGCAATGAGGTGCCATGTTGAACTTCCGGTGACCAGTATGAGAGAGTGAGAGTGATAACACCAAATTTAACACACCTGCTCCCCATTCACACCTGAGACCTTGTAACACTAAGGAGTCACATGACACCGGGGAGGGAAAATGGCTAATTGGGCCCAAATTGGACATTTTCACTTAGGAGTGTACCAACTTTTGTTGTCAGCGGTTTAGACATTAATGGCTGTGTGTTGAGTTATTTTGAGGAGACAACAAATGTACCCTGTTATACAAGCTGTACACTCACTACTTTACATTGTAGCAAAGTGTCATTTCTTCAGTTTTGTCACATGAAAAGATAAAAATAAAATATTAACAAAAATGTGAGGGGTGTACTCACTATTGTGAGATACTGTAAGTACCTGTAATAAATAAATAAAAACATTTACACATGCACACAAATTATGTATATAATATAAATTTCTTGAGGTTTTTTTTAACAAGGCTGTATTTTTTTACTGTATTTGAATACAAAATTATAGATATTACTATGTGTGCTTTTATGTCACTTAGAGTGCCCTGAAAATCCTGTTTATTTCATTACAAATCTTTGTTGAGTATTGAGGGATGTGGCGCCTTTTGATTGAGTTGTCAAACAGAACCCGCTTATCTATACAGAATTAAAATGCTCATTCAAACAATGCCTACAGGTAAAGATAATCTACTTGAATAAAGGAAAATGTTTTTGTTGAATAAATTATCTAAAAGGCACATCAGTGCATGTAATGGTGTACTGTGAAAAAGGTAAGAACACCCTGGTCTCAGAAGCTGGTATTGCCTCCTTTAATAAAAATTACTTCTTGTAGGTATTTTGCATAATTGCACACCAAACTCTGAGCAGTCCTCTATGCACAATTCCTTCAATTGCAAGAGGTTTGCGGTTCTCAAATTGCTTTTTTCCATGACTCATGGCACTAAAATAGTTTTGAGAGCAACCAACATATTTTTAAGTTTGTAGGACTACCCTTAACTGGAGAATTTATCTTTCTGTTTTGCTGCTGGGTAGATGCTGTGTAGGTCCATACGAATTGTGGTAACAGTACAATTTTTTTGGAAGTCTGAAAAAAAAATCCCCCAGGATAGTAAAATAAAACAAGATCTTCTTGTTCATTTCATATTATCAAAGGTCAGAGATTCTTATGCAGTTTTGTACCCTTTTAATTGCAGAAATAATATCTAATTAAATATCCAAGCAGCTTTTATAAGCTTCTAATTTCACGTTTAATGAGGCACTACAGGGATGAGGATTTATATGCGAGAGCTTGTTTTGTTAGCCTTCGTACAAAAGATTTGACTTTATCTGTCTCCATGGACCCAGAGTCAAATTCATTTGAAGCTCCGTACTGCGGAGGACAACAGGCCTGCTGATGAGTACTGACACTCTGCAATCCTATCACTCACAAGTCCACTTCCAATGCTAAATAGTTACTATATTTACTATGCTTCTTCTAAGCTGAACATTTACACAGAATTCAAGGTGAGAACTAATGTGGTGTACCTAACCTATTTGACACTCAAGGTAGATACTGTTGTATAGAGAAAGGGGTGCTCAGTGCTCAAATTATGTTCAGTAATAATCATGAAACAAATAATTACTGCCAAGACAATGAAAATTGTAGTGTCTTCTTACATTGGTAATAGGCGTTATGCTCCCATACCTGCTGCAGAAAAAAAGGAGCATATAGAGGTTTTCATGGATGTGTATTAGTTAAAGGGCAACTCCACTTTTGCGGAAAAGAAAATTAGTGAAAAAAAAAAAATATTATATATATATATATATATATATATATATATATATATATATATATAGCATTTACTAATGCGACACAAGTCATATCGTAATTGAATGTTATTAAAAATGACCTTTCCTTTTTAAGCTGCGGTGCTGTAACTTTCTGTAAATTGCAATGCAATATGGCTACCTGGAGGCTTTCTGTACACAGATGGTGTACAGAATGCCCCCCAGAAACGTAATTTTCTGCTTGTGTTTTTTCTTAAAGGATAAGTCCACCTTTACAAAAAAAAAAAAAAATAATAAATGCACATTTGCATGTAAAATAAATATGCATCTATTATTTTTTTTTTTTGTAATGGACTTGTAAAGCATTGCACCCACGATCTGCTAATCATGTAATGCCACGGTCCTGCAGACTATCTGTGTATCTGTCTGGCCGTACTTCCAATAAAGTCAGGCAGTCACACTGACAGGACGCATGAAAAAACTACCACAGCGCTCAACAGTGCCGTGGTAGTTCATTGAGAACTACAGGCCGACAGCCACAAAGGATTCACAGAATACTATAAATGGATAATGGGAGAGAAGATCCCACGATAGCTGTCAGAACGGGTGGTGCGAGGACCGGTGCATCAGTAACAAGTTACATGTTACACCCAAAATAAGTGTAACATGATACAAAAGGTGAACTTATCCTTTAACAAAAGAGAAGTTACTCTTTATGTGTGCCTACCAAGAATCAGCTTCATGGAAAATGCCATACATGCATTGTGAGTACTGTAAAGCATTTCGGAGAGCACAATCTGTAAAATGTTGGGCCACTGTCCTTGCTGGGATGCAATGATATTCTGACCTATTCATATCTTAGCTTTACACCTTGTGCTCATCACAGAAATGAATGGTGGATGCTATGCCTGTTCAGGCATAAGCATGTGCCCGGGTACATGTACTTCCAAGTGATTGAGGCACAAACAGAAAGGTACAAACAGCAAGAAAAAAAATGCTTTTAATAAGAGTGTGTAAGATAAGCGATTTAATTCTATTTATCATTTTGGCTATGTTGTGTGAGCTGTGCTCAATAAGCATGTAGGACATCCACTTTTGCAAACGACAATATTTGTCATAAGCTTTTACTCTTTTACACATTTAACTACAAAGTAAAAAATAAAACCAATAGTGCACATGCGCGCGGGGCCGACGTCGGACATGTTCTGACCGAGCTCCACACATCCCGGCCAGTTCATTGCTACAATCAGCGGCAAGTGTGGGGTGAGACACTCCGGAAGGGCCACATCAGCGAGGGGAGGCAATGCTGCACCGTAAGACCTCCTGTTTAACAAAAAAGCAGAAGACGTTGCTCCAGCCCTCTCCAACGGCGCGCCCCTCTCCCCCTAAGGCAAAGCCAAGATGGTGGCGACCCGCAGCTCAACTGCACGAGGCGGCCCCCCTTCTCAACCAGCGCCTCTTCACCTGGGGTCACAGGCACCTACAGCCACATATCTGGAGGAGGTAAGGGATCCCTTCTCCTCCCAGTCGCAAGCAGACAACTCCCAGCCCTCACAGGCTGAAGCGCTGCACTTCTCCCCTTACCAGGCCTCTTCAGAGGGGGGAGCCTCAGCAGCTTCATCCCTGGACAGGCAGATGGCGGACCTGGCTGAACTTGCCCAGAGTCAGGGGGGCTCTGCATCCACCTCCACTCCCCCCCCCCCTGGGACCATATTCAGGGGATTCTGTATTAATAGCCAGATTATCGGCTCTTTTGCAATAGGAACTGTCCAAAGCCTGTGCAATCATCACAGCGGATCTGATGGGAGATTTTCAGGAGATAGGTAGCAGACTGGACTCTATAGAATCTAAAGTAGATGGCACAGTGAAAAGAGTTAATAAGAATCACAAACTGATTGTCTCTCTGCAAGATCAACTGGATTAGGCCTAGGACAAAATCGAGGATTTAGAGAATAGGTCCCGCCGATACAACTTCAGAATCAGGGGGCTCCCTGAGTCCATTACTGACCTGGAACCTGCTAGCCACTCCCTTATGTCAGACCTCATTCCTGACATTTCCTCCCATCACCTGGAAATGGATTGCTTCCATCGAGCCCTGACATCTCCGAGACAAGATGGCCTACCTAGGGACATCATTGTTAAACCGCATTTTTACAGGGTTAAAGAGAAATGAATGGGAGCGGCCCGTTTCAAGCAGGATATCATCTTACTTGGTCACCCGATCCAAATTTTTGCTGACATATCCCAAACAACTATTCAGAAGAGGAGATCCTTGAAACCACTACTGACTCACCTCATTAACCGCCAGATCAAGTACAGATGGTCATATCCATTTCGCCTCTCCTTCACCTACAAGGGGAAAACGCATTCCTTATCTACCTTTCACGATGGCGAAGATGTTTTACTTGGCCTAGGTATCCTCACCAGGGAAGGCCCCCCGCCTAGATCCCAGTCAGTCTCCTACACCCTTGGCCCAACCACTGTCACCTCTATGGTCCCAACTGCAACGGAAGGCCCAGGGCCACCCACGTACCCCACCGTGAAGCCTAGATACATCTCCCTTGGTCTCCAGATTTTTTCTTTGGTCCTTGGTGTGAACGGTATCGGTTGGGAGGTACACATTGTTTTCGGGGGGACCCCATAACCCGATTGCCTCCTCACTGTTCTGTTTTGTTTTGCCTCCAGTTTGAGGCAAGTGGTACTGGTCAACTACAGGGACGGGAAAAAGATGACGGAAGCTTCAACTCACCTGAGGTCCACGTGAGACTGCCCTTTTCATTCCCCCTTTACCAGTCCTCACCATGGGACAACTGCTACTAAAGCTTTGAAAAACATCCCCCCTACTTTTTTCCCCCCTTTTGTTTGTGTATAGGGGACATATAGCTTGGACTACAATGCCCCCCATGGGGCCTAGTTCAGGGTCCCATAACCATGGAGCCCTTGCATATATTTGTAGGTTTTAGGCCTCCAGGAAGGTCTTGCCTCATTTCGCTCAGTGCCTGGAGCGAAATGGTTCGGGATGTTTCCACATGCCACTTTCCTTTTGCGACCTTGCTCATGGCTGATTGCGGTGAGCAATTTCGCGATACTTTAGGGGGAGCTGGACCCCACAGCCAGCCCTGTTTAAGTACATGTAATGCAATATTGAGAGTTTCCTTGACTTTCCCCTTCCCCCTCGCTTGCGATGGGGGGGGGGGGGGGAGGGCAGGGTGAGAGCTCTCTCTCCTTGTCTTTTCTTTACTCTTTTTTCGACTTTCTTTCTTGTTCTAGTGCTGCTTTGGTGTCCAGGTCCTCCAGATTTTGATGGTGTCGCTGGTGTCTTTTCGGGTCTACAGTTCCAGGGGGCAGTTGCCCCCAACATACTCAGGCGAGTGTATCCTGATGTACCACGATGACACAACACGCTCCAGCTGACTTTAACATTTTAGCCCACAATGTTCAGGGCCTCAATGCTCCTGTGAAGCGCACAAAGGCTTTCCAGTACAATTCTAAGCAGGGCATAGATATTCTTCTATTACAAGAGACCCATTTTGCACATTCCTCCTCACCCAAATTTCTTAGCGCTAAATACCCCACCTGTTACCTGTCCAACAGCTCTGATAAAAAAAGGGAGTAGCAATATGTATAGCTAAGAGGGTCCCGTTCACACCTAGTGGCGTAATCCGAGCTAAAGAAGGCAGATATGTACTAGTTCATGGCAAAATAAACGAACATGAGGTCACATTCATCTCATATTATGCACCAAATGTGGCACAATTGACTTTCTTTCAGGAAATGCTCCGGGTTGTGATGCCGCATGCAACAGGCCATGTCATTTTTGGGGGAGACAGTAACCTCCCGCTAGACCAAGTATTGGGTAAATCAAATTCTTTACATGTTTCCCTCAGACATGTCCCCAAACAGGGAGTTAAATTGGCACGTCTGTTGCATTTGTGCAACCTGGTGGATGTCTGGAGAAAAGATCATCCCACTACAAGAGACTTCACACACTATTCTCACACCCACGAAACGTATGCTCGCATTGATCATTTACTCACTCTGACACCCCTCCTCCCATTCATAGTGAAGTCCCAGAGAACAGTGATGCTTTGGTCGGACCATTCGGCAGTCGTAATGACAGTTTCTGACCTATGGACGAAGCAAAAATCCACATCCTGGAGGCTCAATGCTTCTCTCCAAAATTACCCTATAGTCTTTAAGGAAGTGGATGATACTGTGCACCAATATTTCCTAGACAATAGTAGTACTGACACCTCCCCGGCGATTCGCTGGGCGGCACATAAGGCGACGATTCGGGGCAAGCTTATTCAAGTAGCCTCCCAGAAAAAAAAAGAACACAAGGACATCTACCGACAGGAAATGGACCTCCGCGATTTATTGAGGAAACAGAAACAAAATCCAGGTGTTGACATACGACACAAAATAGACTCCGCAAGAATGACACCTAACCTTAGCTTGACTACACGAGCGGAAGAGTCAATCCGGTGGTCAGGTAATCGTTATTACACGTTAGGCGATAAACCACATACATTGCTTGCCCGCAAACTGACTCCGAGACAATTCTCCCCGGCACTCCCGAAATTGAGGCTATGAAATGGTAACAGATCACAGAACCCTCAACTAATAAACAAATTTTATCACTTCTACCCTAAATTGTACACTCAGCCGAAACCTCTTCAACGCTTCCTATTTGAAGTGTTCTTTCAAGATATCCCCCTCCCGCAGCTATCCACAGCGCATGTCGCTACTAT
Source organism: Pelophylax lessonae (assembly GCF_965119305.1). Classification (NCBI taxonomy): domain Eukaryota; kingdom Metazoa; phylum Chordata; class Amphibia; order Anura; family Ranidae; genus Pelophylax; species Pelophylax lessonae. The sequence continues at coordinate 352,394,129 of NC_138771.1, forward strand.
GGATAGAGAATTCTCTGAATCGGAAATATTGTTTGCCATCAAATGCCTGAATTCCACTAAAGCCCAGGGGCCCAGATGGTTTCTCCGGCCATTACTATAGGAAGTTTAAGAAGACTCTCACCCCCACCTTTGCTCATATTTTAACTCGATCAGAGAGGGTACTCTCAACCCTAAATATGAAAATAACGCTTTTATACCCGTCATACCCAAACCTGGCAAGGATCATGGCGACTGCTTAAATTATCGTCCGATCTCTCTAATTAATCTAGACATGAAAATAATGACGAAAATCCTGGCCACAAGACTGAATTCACCCAGACCAAGTGGGCTTTGTCCCTTGCAGATAGGCCTCTGACCAGAACAGACGGGCCATCGACATTATTTCTGCCCTGAAATCGAACTGGGATGGGGGAGGACAGAGAAGAGGCATGCTGTTGTCTCTTGACCTTCATAAGGCGTTTGATTCCTTATCCTGGGAATACTTATGGCAGACACTTGAGAGATATGGCTTCGGAAATACTTTCCTTACCCTAATACAAACCTTATATAGAGAACCTATAGCGAGATTATCTATCAAAGGTTATGGCTCAGAGTACCTGGACATTCATAGAGGAACGCGTCAGGGGTGCCCATTGTCCCCCCCCTCCTATTTATCTTAGCCCTCGAACCATTAGCTATTAAAATATGCCAGAATCCAAATGTCCGGGGTATCCCCTGCGGAGACAGAGTGCATATGTGCACGCTCTTCGCCGATGATATCCTGTTGTATTTGTCTATCCCATTGGTCTCTGTCCCTAATTTGCTTAGGGATTTTGGGTCGTGTACCGCAATCTCTGGCTTGCGGGTGAACCACTCCAAATCCCAGGCCCTGAACTTGACACTGGATGACACCACGGTGTCCGCCCTTAAAACAAATTTTCCTTTCAAGTGGCAGAACAAGTCTCTGCCGTACCTAGGCATCCACCTTACTGACTCGGTGGACACGCTCTACGCGTCTAATTACCCACCCCTGTTCAAAATTCTGCGGGCAGATCTCACAAAATTGGCAGTTAGCCCCCCGTGGTTCGGCAAGTTGCACTCGGTGAAAATTAATGTTTTGCCTCGGTTGCTCTACCTATTTCGAACTCTAGCGATCTCAATCAATATGCCAAACCTTAAAGCGTTTCAAACTAAGCTTGTGCAATTTATATGGGGAGATAAGAGGCCTAGAGTGAACAGGCGAACCCTGTTTACACCTAAGTTACGAGGGGGTCTAGGAATCCCTGATTTGGTCAAATATTATGCTGCTCAACTCACCCACCTGATTAGATTCCACTCCAAGGGATCCCACCCGATATTGATGCAGCTTGAGGCCACCCATTTACCCATTACTCCAATTAATCACTTGATGTGGTTGCGGCCCAGGGATCGTCCTGGGGTCCTGTGCCCCACCTTGTCCCTGTCTTTAGGAATATGGGACAGATTGTCGAAACGGCATGGCTTCAAGTCCCCCCACGTTCCATTGGCTCCCTTGTTGGGTAATCCGCGGTTCCCTCCAAGCCTCTGTCCTCCTGCTTTTGAGTGGTGGACGAACAAGGGACTTCTCAGATTGGCGGATCTATGTGATAGAAAAGGTCTGCTCCCTAGAGCTACATTACAAGAAAAATATTCTCTTCCAGTGAGGGAATATTTTCGCTACACTCAGATCTCCCATTATGTGAAATCTATGAAACGTCTTTGTGATCTAACAACCTCGACTCCCATGGAGCATCTCTGCAACACAATTGATAAACAGCCAGGCTTCATATCTATGATTTATAATATACTGAATGATGATAGCACTAAATTGCCTTATATGGAACAGACTTAGGTGAGGAACTGGACAGGGCTGAGTGGAATACTTTGGCACAGCTAAACTCAAAATCCTTGATTAACACATCTCTAATAGAAGCTAACTATAAAGTGTTCTTGAGGTGGTACATGGTCCCGGTCAGACTGGCTGCAGCGGTTCGAGAGGCCTCTCCGCAGTGCTTTAGAGGCTGTGGCCAAACGGGCACAGTTCTGAATGTCTGGTGGACCTGTCCTAAGGTCCGACGATTCTGGATCCGGATATATAATTTTATATATTCTCTCACTCACATCAACTTAGTCAAGTCACCTCTACAGGTGCTTTTGGGTAAACCTATTGAGAAGGCTTCTAAACACACCAAACGCCTGGTCACTTTTATTTTCACAGCAGCCAAAATAGCCATAGCTTGTTCCTGGAGATCTCCAGTGATACAGATTGAGTTGCTTAAGGCTAAGCTGACTTGGATCATGATCAATGAGAGGATGGTGGCCATCCTACAAGATAAAATGCACCATTTTGAGAAGACTTGGGACCCCTGAGTGAGATACTTGTTGGGCTCCCCGTAAACAGGAGGGTATTCCCCCCCCCATATACAGGGATTGGATGGCTTATTCAAGTCGACTGAGCCCCTGTCTTGCGGACCTGGACACCAACCTCCTACTGCTTCTATTCTTCACTCTATCCTTTTTTGTTCCCTTTCCATCTCCTTTTCTCCCTTTTCTTTCCTCAGCTCTCACAGTGGACTGGGGGCTGGGTGGCCGCTTCCCCCCTTGTGGCGCAGTTTTTTTCCCCTGGGGGCGCCGAAGGGGGGGGGGGAGTGGGGCCAGGCCCGGATGACATTGCCCCAGTCCATGGAGACTGCCGGCATGATGCTCTCCAGACGCACATGCCACTGCCATGAGCTCCTCTGTGGACCATGTCAACTGTTTAGCATTGATATGCGTTATCTTTCATTGCAGGATGTCAACTGTAAGCATCTTTGTGTATTTTTTTCCTCGCTTACGAAAAATGAATAAACATATTGAAACCTTAAAAATAAAACCAAATTCCTAACCTAGTATGGACCCTGGCCACTGGCAACAAAAATTAATTCTACAGTTAACAAAGGGAATGCCTTGGATTCAGATCTGTTATAAGAGATAATTTATGTATTGTGAAATAGGTTGGCAAATAAATATTTTTTGCAGGAAAGATGTTTTCAGATGTTATTCTTTCAGTCTGCAATTTAATGCAAAAAAATAAATATGACATGTTCCCAATGTGGTTTATTGAAACAATAAGAAACCAGAAATTTGAAAATTGTTAATTATGAAATAACAGCTGGCCAAGCAAACAAGTCGCTCCTGCTACACTAAATAAATTCCCCAGCATCTGTTTGACTGTGGTTTTGGAGTCTTTCAAAGGGAATCTGTCAAGATAGTAAAAAACGGAGTTGCCTCGACACCTCATATGTGAATGCTTGTTCTGGGCCAGTGACTAACCAGAGAATAAACTAGTGAAGAATGATTAGGGAAGGTAGCATAAAAGCTTGCACTTCTAAACACAAGTTAGCAATTTTAGCTTCAATATTTACTAACCTGACAGTTTCTCTTTACAAAGAAACCAGCAAACATTACCACTTTTCTCTGAGCACAAGAACACCATGAATAGACTACATAAGGTGTTGTTATGATTTCTGGAAATTCTCCATTAGCATGAACAAGCGCATGTATTATCGGTGAACCAGTCTACTGCCTGCATCAGGGTTGAGGATTCTTAAGAGATTGTGTGAACTTACCCCTAGGGAAAGGAAATGACATTCTCAGGAAGTTATGTACAACACCTTGCCAGCCTCCCCAGTAAACCCTGACCTGCCTGTGTTGCCTAGAGAAGTATGAAGACCCAGAGATAATGCCATTGGGTGTAAAATGAGGCAAGGAATAAGAATATTTAAACAATCTTTTAGAATGTTATTAAAAAAGGAGGGGGGGGGGATGAACCAGGAAAGGCAAGTTACAATTATGCATAAAAATGAACACAAGATTTGATTGCTCACAAAAAAACACAGTCAAAGTTGTGGCAAAATATATACAGTATAAAGTCCTTTGACAACATAGAGTGCCTTGCGAAAGTATTCGGCCCCCTTGAACTTTGACATTTTGCCACATTTCAGGCTTCAAACATAAAGATATAAAACTGTAATTTTTTGTGAAGAATCAACAACAAGTGGGACACAATCATGAAGTGGAACGAAATTTAATGGATATTTCAAACTCTAACAAATAAAAAACTGAAAAATTGGGCGTTCAAAATTATTCAGCCCCCCTTAAGTTAATACTTTGTAGCGCCACCTTTTGCTGTGATTACAGCTGTAAGTTGCTTAGGGTATGTCTCTATCAGTTTTGCACATCGAGAGACTGAAATTGTTGCCCATTCCTCCTTGCAAAACAGCTCGAGCTCAGTGAGGTTGGATGGAGAGCGTTTGTGAACAGCAGTTTTCAGTTCTTTCCACAGATTCTCAATTGGATTCAGGTCTGGACTTTGACTTGGCCATTCTAACACCTGGATATGTTTATTTGTGAACCATTCCATTGTAGATTTTGCTTATGTTTTGGATCATTGTCTTGTTGGAAGACAAATCTCTGTCCCAGTCTCAGGTCTTTTGCAGACTCCATCAGGTTTTCTTCCAGAATGGTCCTGTATTTGGCTCCATCCATCTTCCCATCAATTTTAACCATCTTCCTTGTCCCTGCTGAAGAAAAGCAGGCCCAAACCATGATGCTGCCACCACCATGTTTGACAGTGGGGATGGTGTGTTCAGGGTGATGAGCTGTGTTGCTTTTACGCCAAAACATAACGTTTTGCATTGTTGCCAAAAGGTTTGATTTTGGTTTCATCTGACCAGAGCACCTTCTTCCACATGTTTGGTGTGTCTCCCAGGTGGCTTGTGGCAAACTTTAAACGACACTTTTTATGGATATCTTTAAGAAATGGCTTTCTTCTTGCCACTCTTCCATAAAGGCCAGGTTTGTGCAGTATACGACTGATTATTGTCCTATGGACAGAGTCTCCCACCTCAGCTGTAGATCTCTGCAGTTCATCCAGAGTAATCATGGGCCTCTTGGCTGCATCTCTGATCAGTCTTCTCCTTGTATGAGCTGAAAGTTTAGAGGGACGGCCAGGTCTTCGTAGATTTGCAATGGTCCGATACTCCTTCCATTTCAACATTATCGCTTGCACAGTGCTCCTTGGAATGTTTTAGGCTACATTCACACCTGAGCGTAGCGTTTTTGCGCGTTTTTTACCGCGATTTTACCACAATTTTTACCGCGATTTACAGGCGTTTTTACAGGCGTTTTTTGTGCAGGCGTTTTTAGATTGAATAGAAACCAATGGAAAACGCCTGTAATCTGCCCAAAAAGAAGCTCATGTACTTTTTTGAGCGTTGGGCGTTTTGCTTACAGCGTCAAAACGCTCAGATGTGAACAGGGGCCATTGAAATGAATAGGATTTGTCTTGTTGGGCGTTTTGAGAGCTGATCCTAGAGCAGAAAAACTCCCCAAAAACGCCCCAAAACGCCTAGATGTGAACGGAGCCTAAAGCTTGGGAAATATTTTTGTATCCAAATCTGGCTTTAAACTTCTCCACAACAGTATCTTGGACCTGCCTGGTGTGTTCCTTGTTCTTCATGATGCTCTCTGCGCTTTAAATGGACCTCTGAGACTATCACAGTGCAGGTGCATTTATACGGAGACTTGATTACACACAGGTGGATTCTATTTATCATCATTAGTCATTTAGGTCAACATTGGATCATTCAGAGATCCTCACTGAACTTCTGGAGAGAGTTTGCTGCACTGAAAGTAAAGGGGCTGAATAATTTTGCACACCCAATTTTTCAGATTTTTATTTGTTAAAGTTTAAAGCCTGAAATGTGGCAAAAGATTGCAAAGTTCAAGGGGGCCGAATACTTTCGCATGGCACTATATATACAGTACAAAGTCCTTTGACAAGTCCAATGTAACATGAAAGAACTTGAAAACTCAAATCACGTGCATATAGTCCAAGCTGAAAGACCTCTGGCAGATTATGGGTTAACAATCATTCTACAACACCTTCAGACTAGGATCAAGGAGAATCTGCACTCATCAAGCCACATGAAAAAGACAGAGGGTGCAGGGATGTCAGCAACTGGTAACTTTAATATAAGAAAATCACAGTAAGCACTTACACTTTAACAAAGGACGATCTACAAAAGTGCAGAAGTTCACACACAGCAGGATACACTATATTACCCAAAGTATTGGGACACCTGCCTTTACACGTGCATGAACTTTAATAGCATCCCAGTCTTAGTCCGTAGGGGTTCAGTATTGAGTTGGCCCATCCTTTGCAGCTATAAGAGCTTCAGCTTCAGCTCTTCTGGGAAGGCTGTCCACAAGGTTTAGGAGTGTGCCTATGGGCGTGTTTGACCATTCTTTCTAAGCCACTCCAGTCCAGGAACCCACTAATAACCTTGGATCTATTATCCCCCACAAGTGGATCTTCATATTTCAAGAGGATTATCAAGCCTGTTTGACTCATTTGCTATACAGCACTTTGGTTCATACTTTCTGGTGAGCGCATATACTGTTTTTCACGTTGGTGTTGGGTCTTTCTTCCAAATATACACATCAGTTATTAAAAACCATTGATAGAAGTACCCCTTCCCCCCGGTACATGATAAAGTACAATTATGTATATATTACAATTTATAGATTCTTTTTTTTTTTTTTTTTTATATATATATATATTTCTTTATTAAGGGTTTTCAACATACAAAATTTTAATACATACCATTCCATTTAAAAAGACAAGGAAAAAACTTTTATCCCATAACAACCCTAGCTTTCAACCCTCCCCCCCTCCACATTTCCCTAATCCCTCCCCTTTTCCTAAGTCAGTAAGTAGTCCCTTGATTTTTTAAAATCTTGCCATATCTCCCATATCCCTATTCTCATATTCCTCTTCTCCCCATGCTCTTAGAAGTTCTAACTTTCTCGTTTTTTCTACCCGTATGAACCACTCTTTATATGATGGGGCTTCTTTTTTTTTTCCAATTTAAGGGTATTAAACTTTTTGCTGAATTTAACAAATGGGGAATTAATGTTTTTTTGTATTGTTTTATCAACATATTTGTCCCATGAAATAGACATGACCATGGATCTTCATTAACCTCTATGTTGGTAATTTTTTTAATTAAGGATAGTACTTCCTTCCAGTATTTTTTGATTTTTGGGCAATCCCACCAAATATGTACTATTGTACCCGTTTCCTTACATCCCCTCCAGCAGAGTTTTGAGCTCTCCAGCAGGTATCTCCCCACTTTATCTGGGGTATTATACCATCTGGAGATAAGTTTGTAATTCATTTCAGCCGTGCTAATATCTATAGCAGAATTATGTACCAATTTTATACTTTTTTCCCACGGGAATCCCTCAATTCGGGCACCCAATTCACTTTCCCATTTTTCTACGAGTGGAGGGAGGGACCGTCTGCTTCTCCCCTGCATTCAGAATTTTATATAAGTTTGAAATACTATTGATTATTTTCTCTGATGTACACATTTGTTTGTATGGTGATAAATCATTAATTTCTCTTATTGGCTGAGGTAGGGAGGCGACAAAGTGTCTAAGCTGACAGTACCTCCAATCGGTTAGATTCCAATTTGCTTTCTTTTTTTTTAGATCCAATAGTGTGATTATTTTTCCCTTCTCCATTATATCTTTCAACCTTACATCCTCCTCTTCCATCCAATTACCATACTCCCTTCCCTCCCCTGGTGCAAAAAATGTTGTGTCTTGCAGTGGTGAATTGTAATTCCATTTTTCTCTAGTATATATTATATCCCAAATTTTTAATGCTTGTCATCTAATATTATGTGAGTTATTTTTCAACTTTCTATATTTTGGTGGAATCCAAATAATCTTACCTAAGTATATGTCACTTATTGCATTTTCAATTTTAACCCAATTTTTTTCACTCTCTTTTTTCCCCATTCCATCACCCGTGTGAGAATTGATGCTTGATAATATTGTTTAATGTCTGGTAGGGCTAGCCCCCCATCTCTTTTACTTCTACTTAATGTTGTGTATTTTATCCTTGGTTTTTTATTTTTCCATACAAACGTAGTTATCAGTGATTTTAATGTCTTAAAGAAAGCATGTGGGATCTGTATTGGTACCATTTGAAATGTATACAATATTTTTGGAAGGATTGCCATCTTTATGATATTAACTCTTCCCATCCATGATATAGCTCTTGATATTAATCTATTTATTTCTGTTTTTATTTCGTTCAATAGTGGGAGGAAGTTTGCTTTATATAAAACTTTTCTGGGGTTGGTGTTAATTTAATTCCTAGGTATCTTAACTCATCTCTTATCCATACAAAGGGAAATTCGCTTTTTAGCCTGTTTCTCTCCTGTGTGCACATTTTAATACTTAATATCTCAGATTTTGTTTGGTTATTTTTTAGGTTTGAGAGTTCTCCATATTGCTTAAAGATTTTGATTATATTTGGCAGGGAGATCCTTGGGTTGGAGACGTAGAACAACAAGTCGTTGGCAAACGCCGCGACTTTATGCTCTACCTTCCCAACTATCACCCCTTTGATATCTGGGCATTGTCTTATTGTTGCGAGCAAGGGTTCTAAAGAAATGACAAACAGCATTGGTGACAGGGGGCAACCCTGTCTCGTTCCATTGTACATTTCAAATGGTTCGGACAATGTCCCATTTTTATTTTTGCTGAAGGTCGGCTATACAATGTACTGATCCATGCCATCATTCTGGGTCCTATACCCAGTTCCTCTAAAGTTCTTATCATGAACTCCCAGTTGACCCTGTCAAATTCTCTCTCAGCATCTATTGACAGTACCACATTTGGTGTCCCATTTTTAAGCATTTGTTTCATCAATAGGATCGTTCTAATCCCATTATCCTTACCCTGCCTGCCAGGTATAAAACCTTCCTGGTCATTATGGATCCACTCATTCATCAACCCTTTCATTCTTGTTGCTAATATTTTTGTAAACAACTTAGTATAAGCATTTAAGAGAGAAATGGGTCTATAACTTGAGCACAGCGTTGAATCTTTCTCTTCTTTTAGAATGACTGTGATCGAAGCTAGAAGTGCTTCTCTACTCATATTAAACTGGGTACCAAGTCCATTCATATACCCTTTCAGCCTCGGGACAAGGAGATCCTTATATTGTTTATAATAACTAATGGTGAACCCATCAGAACCTGGGCTTTTTCCTGCGGTGGTGTCTTTTATAGCTCTTACTATCTCCGGTTCTGTAATTGGTGCCTCTAGGAGTATTAGTTTTTCCTTATCTATTTTTTTCATTTTTGCCTTCTCCAAATAGACTTTAATCTTCTCACCTCTATCAGAATTATTTTCTTGTTTACCATAGTATTTTTGGAATTCACTTGCTATCTCGGTAGTTGAGTGGACTAATTCCCCATTTTTATTTTTGATCTTGTCTATGAAATTCATTGCTTTTTTTTTTTTTAGGATCCTTGCCAAGTTTTTCCCAATCTTGTTACCCTCCACGTACAGTATTTCTCTCTTGCTACCCTATTAAACTCCTGCCTAGTTTCCTGTTCTAATAGGTTCTTTAATTACACTTTTTTCCTTTCTAATAGGGGGATTAATTCTCCCTTTATTGTATTTTTATGTTTTTGTTCTCGATCATATACCTCTCTCATCAGTCTATCTTTATTTTTAGTCCTTTCTTTTTTCCTTTGTGCTCCTTTTGAGATTAAAATACCCCGCATGTAGGCTTTTTGTGCTTCCCATATAATATTTTTGGGTGTCTCCCCTATATCATTATTTTGGAAATAGAATTCCAATTCTTTCTCTATTTCCCTTCCCCATTTTGTATCCCTAATCAGTTCTTTATTGATTTTCCATGTGGTCATTTTAGATTGTTCTCTGCCCATTTTCATTTCTACTGTGATGGGGGAGTGATCTGATTAGGTCCTAATCCCAACCCTCGCCTCTGATACTTTCTCGATCCATCGGTGTTCTAACAAGAAGTAGTCAATTCTTGAATATGTCCCATATATATTTGAATAGCGTGTAGTCCCTTTCTTTTGGATGGAATAGTCTCCATATATCCGCTAATTGACCTTGATATAACTTTTTCCTAATCTCATGGTTCGAGAACCTTTGGTATCGCAATGTATTATCCATTTTTGGATCAAGTCTCAGGTTGAGGTCCCCCGCCATGATCACCCCTCCTTTTTTAAAATGTATTAATTTACCCAAAATCTTCCCTAAGAAGGCCACTTGCCCTTCGTTAGGGCTATATATGTTTACTAATGTAACTTCTTCCTCATTTAACTTCCCTTTCAGAAAGAGGAATCTTCCCTCCGGGTCCACCAGCCTATCTTCTAACACAAATCTCACTCCTCTAGCGAGTCCAATAGCCACACCACTAGATTTTTTCTTAAGTGAGTCTGCGTAATACCAAATAGGGTGGTTTCGTGAATATAGTCTGATGTTTGATGCATGTGTAATATGGGTCTCCTGTAAAAATATTACATCCGCATTTAAATATTTAATTTCCCCCAGGATTTTTTGTCTCTTTACAGGTGAGTTCATTCATCGTACATTATATGACATAACATTCACTACTACCATCTCTTTGTTTTAATTTTTTCCCTATTTTTCCTAATTTTGATTCTACTCATTGTTTTTTTTTTCTAGAGTTAATAGGCTGGTGTCCCCGGGAGTCTGGTCCCTCACTGAGAGATAAGGGTTTTTGATTTTGTAAGCGGGATACTCTTTCACTATTATTTTTCCTACTTCTTCCCTCCCTCCTCCTTTCCCTCCTCCCCCCACCCTCCTCCGCTCCCTCCCGCCCCCCCCTTTCCCGAACCCCCCTCTTCCATCCCCCTTCCCCATCCCAACCCTCGGCCTAGTGGGTACCTAGCTTTCCCCTTTCCCATAGCTAGGATAGGCGATTTACCTCCACCCCATTCCAATCGACATTTCCCCGGGGTTGAGCTCTGTCTTTGCTCACCCATCCCTCCCTTCTTCCCTATAGCTGGGTCGATAGTTGGTGCATGCTATCGCCTCCGTTGGGCCATCCTCTTGGACCTCTTCTTAAGTTTCCCTCATACTTCCCCCCCCCTCGCAGCTTCTCCCCGCCCCCCCCTCACTTGAATCCCCCCCCCCCTGTCCAGTCTTCAATTTTTGTTTTTTTCCTTTGTTTTCGTATTCTTTATTTTCTCTTGCCACTGATTATCTTCCTCTGTTTCCTCCTCTGGGGTCTCTTGGTCTGTCCATCCAGGAATTTGCATTACTGGTATGTTTAAGGCATCACAGAAAGTTTGGGTATCTTCTGGAAACCTTAACAGAGCCGTCTTCCCTTCTCTCCTCACCCCTAATCCCGGAGGATGACTCCAAAAATACTGTATATTTTGTTTCTGTAAGGGTCCTTTCACACGGCCGCTCCGTGTGAAAGGTACGCTGCGGGACTTTTTTTTTCCACGGAGCGGATGACATTTCTGCCATCCGCTCCGTGTGCCCGCATATCACCCCATCCGTTTGCGGATGATATGCGGACATAATGTAAGTATATGGCACTGCGGATGTCAGCGGATGACACCGCTGACATCTGATTTTCCTTCCTTTCCGTTTTTTACACGGAAGAAAAAATGGGGTTCTGTTCCATTCGTAAAAACGGAACAGAACTGACAGGAGGAAAATCGGATGTCAGCGGATGGTATTCCGCTGACACCCGCAGTGCCATTCACTTACATTATGTCCGCAAACGGATGGGATGATTTGCGGACACACGGAGCGACCGTGTGAAAGGACCCTAAGGCTTCCACTACTGGTTTTAAGATGCTATTTCTATTAATTGTTTCCTGTGAGAGATCCGGGAAAACTTGTAGGTCTGCTCCTTCGTATCTCATTATAGGTCTATCTCTCATTTTTCCCCAGATTTGAGCTCTCACTTCGTATTTATGGAATCTTGCTATCACGTCTCTTAATTTTTCTCTTGGTGCATTTAAGGGTTTCGGTATTCTATGGACTCTTTCAAATTCTATTTTATCTGTGATTGCGTTCCCCAAGAGCGGGTTAAATACACTTTCCAGCATTTCTTCTTTGTCTTTTTCCGGTAATCCTCTGATCTGCAAGTTCTTCCTTCTATTTCTATTCTCTTGATCTTCCATTTTATATAACATGTTCCTCTGTTCTAACTGTATTTTCTTCATTTGCTCTTTTAATTTTGTTATTTTTTTTCTTCAATGGACGCCTATCTTCGTTTCTGTTTCTTCTACTCTTATCAGAATATGTCCTAGATCTCCATACAGGGTGGCCATTTCAGTTTTAATTGATCTCTCCACATTGGAAAACATTTCCACCATCTCTGATTTTGTAGTGGGTTGGTCCTTAGTCCTTGGTTCTCCTTCTCTCCCTAATTCACTGTCTCCCAATGTTTGTGTACTCTCTCTAGACAGAGCTAGACTCTCCTCTCCCATTGCTCCTGTAGATTTTGGTCCTTTAGTTTTTTTTATTTCCTTCAGTATTTTGTTTTGGCCTTACAACTGGTTGATTTTCAAGTGTCATATTCTGCCCTTTCCCTTCCAGGGTCATGTACATTTTAATGGTCCCAGGGCTAGCCGTAACTTTTGCTGGTTTGCCTGTCACCTATTTTGTCTGTTTATTCTTCATTTTAGACATATGGATTCCTTTTATATGAGGCTGGTGGATATAGCAGACACTCTTATTTTTAACCAAAATATACAGTCTTTCCAGAGTAACCTATAATAAGCACCAGACTCATGATACATAGAGATACACACAGGATGTATATGGTGGGAGCCTCGAGAGAATTAGCTTTAGGGGGGCCATGGAAGTTCTTCTGTGTAGTTCCCTTATCTATTCAGGTAATTCAATGGTTAAGGATGGTCAAAGGAATTTCTTATTTACTTGTTTAATCCTATAACTTTTGAATAGTCTTTCCAGAGTGGTCTATAACATAGTCCTTAGAGAGATCTCCATACCTACATATTTCTCCTAGGGCAGCCGCTTCTTAAATCCTTTCCCCCTCTAGGAAGCTACGGCGTGCCCCCTCTTTGGACAAAAGAGAGCCAGAGAAGGTTTCTATCACAGCGTGATTCAGTCTATCAATGCCTCCCCACACAGGGTTATCTTGATAGTGTTCACTTTAAACAGTGCTTGCAGTATGTATTGAATAGAGAGTTGGGGGACTCGCTTGTTAAATCCTTTCCCCACTTGGGGAGCTATGACATGCCCCCTCTTTGGACAAAGGGCCAAGAGAGCCAGAGGGGTTTCTATCACAGCGTGGTACAGTCTATCAAAGCCTCTCCGCAAAGGGTTATCTTGATAGTGTTCACTTTAAACAGTACTTGCAGTATGTATTGAATAAAGAAATTGGGGGGCTTTCACCCTCTCACCACTCCTTTGCGACCCGATCCCGGATTGCCTCCTGCACTATGTAATTTATGGCTTCTTCGCTGTGTGCTTGATCGAGTATCCGGCAGCAGCTGCGTCTCTCTCCTCGAGATACTGACTCACGCTGCTCTCAGGCAACGAGCGAAGCCTCTGCCCCCTCTGTCTCCTGGGCGGTTGTTCCCGAGTCGGCATCTGCTTCCCCAGTATCCAGCTGGATGCGGTATGTCCACAGGAGGCCTCCCTAGGCTGGGGGGATCAAGTGAGGGGGAGCCAAGGTCTCGAACTAGCTGCTCATGGGGGCCGGAGGATTGGGAGCCTCTGCAATCATTTCTCTGGACGGCGTTCCACGGCGCTCTAGCATGCACACAGGACTGGCGCCATTGACACGCTCCTCCTCCCTGACAATTTATATATTCTAGCCAGAAAGAACTTTTGTCTATTCTTTTACCACTTAAGATAGATACCAACCTCTGTACATCTAGTACATATATAGCACATAAATCTTCTGTACAAGATATTAGAAAGTTGTTAAAGTTGAAACATCATACTAATACTGTTAACACTCAGTGGTAGGATGTTTTCTTTTTAAAAAAGTATTTGGACCATAATACCCCAAGGGGGTTAAGAACTATCAAACATTGTGCAACCGCTGTGCTGGGCAACCATTGCCCCCGCCAGACAGGTCAGAATCTCAAGTTACAGGAGATCATAGACCCTTGCATCCTCCACAACAAGGCCATAATATGTTTTTTGCAGGTTGCCTGACAAAAAAGGAGCAATTAGCCAGTCCATTTGTCTCAGTCACCCTTTGTGTTCTGCAGTCCTCTCATACACTGACATAAATGCTTCCAAGTTGTCTGTAGGTGGCAGCTCTTGAAACACATGACTTGCTTTTCTGGATGTCTGGTTACAAAATACAACATTCTCCTGCTTAGAACTTTAAAGTATAACTCAAGGCAAAACTTTTTTTTTTTTTTTTTTTTTTTTAGTTTTGGATAGAGGGAAGAGAGATTAGAACGTCTCACTTTTTATTGCTGTCTGTGCCCCCTTAAAGAGATTCACCCCCTATGTTTGTCTGTTTACCATTATCATTGAAAGTGAAAGTAAAAGAAAATCCCAAAGTTTGGGTTGTCCCCAGAAAAGTAAGAGGGGAACTCTTCAAATGGGCACACTAGTTCTGGTGACCTGGGGGACCCCAAGGAATTCCTTTAATTTGCACATATTTCCCCTCAGTTCCTGGCTTATGGACAGGAAGTGAAATCTCCACAATGGGACACAGATGGCGAAAATAAAAAAAATCTGATGGGTTATAACCCTCCCTTGCTCTATCCAAAATAAAAAAAAAAAAAAAGGTTTTGCCTATAGTACTAATTTAAGACAATTATTATAAGTTATTTTTGTGCTGCTGTGGTTTCTCTCTGGACCTCAGTGATCCTTTGCTGTGCCTCTATATATACTATAGTGCTACACTGGCCAGGCATTGCTCTAAATTAGCCTTTTGCTGTGCAGTGTTAGTCTCCAGCAACTGCTTCAATATTTTCCACCATTATTTAGTTACTAGGAGGCATTGTTCCTTACATTTTTTTTCTAAGCATACCCTTACCTTTCCTAGCATCAGCTGTAACATTTGGGGATCAGCAAGATCACATGACACAGACCTTTTGAAAACCGGTATAGTTTTATCCAATTCAAAGGGCAGAAAACTCCATGACAGTTAAAGAAAATCAGAAATTCTCCTCGTCAGGTTATCACAGTCTTGATAACATGAAAAATGTGCCGACATCAGCCAGGTAAAGTCCAAGATTACAACGACCATTTTAGGGAGGCACCACAGAGCAAAGGCAGAAGCAGGGGTTACTGGCCTGTGTCTCTAAACTCCCACTGGTTCAGTCATTAGTGGTCCTTTCTCTTTTTCCTTACTAGCCGTCTTCTGCATTAACTCTTGCTGCATCCCTTAAATGACCCTACACATGCCACAAAAAAGAGGGGATGTATAGCTCCCATTTAGGACACCGGTACAGCTATATTTGGACACAACAAACTAAAAACACTATTTCATTCATTTTGAATATTCAAACCAATACATTAGTAAAATCCTCAAACCTTTATCCAGAAATCGTAAAATTGGGTACTCATATTGGCTTCCCTACTACAGTGGTGCTCCAGTTCACACTATTCTAGATTAGAAACCAACACCGCAAAAAGCAAAAACCGACAAGAGAGGTCTAGGTTTAGGTTCTAAAGGCCTAAATTTTCATCTCCTAAAATAATGAACATGTTATACTAACCAGTTCTGTGCAATGGTATTGTGCAGAGTGGCTCCAAACATCCTCTTCTAGGGGCCCTCATCGCTGCTCTCAGCTCCTCCTCTTCTGTGAGTGCCTCATAGAAATCTGTGTGCTATGCGAGCACACCCCTGAGCGCTGCTGTGTACTTCTATAGACACAAACAGCGTGGCTTGGCCAAACCCCCACCTCACTTCGCAGAATTTGTTTGACAGTAGCAAGAGCCAATGGCCATGTGAGGACACAGAGGAGAAGATACCAGCACCGCTGCAGACAGGCACAGTGCTGGATCAAGATAGGACTCAGGTAAGTATATAGGAAGGTAGGTGGGGAAGGGGTGCCATACAACTACATGTTTTTACCTTAATTGTCGTTATACTTTTTTCTATTTTGCCAACAGTTTGTGCAGGGCAGGCAGTACAGTTGCAATACAATTCAATAAAAGAGGAATCAGAGGGCCCATTTACTGCTTAATGCAGGGAATTCATTAGATAAAAAATGTCTTGCCTTCAAAACCATGTTAACACTTTCAGATTTAGAGTGGTTAAAATTCAGGCAGCAGCTCCTTTTGCGCAACACATATAAGGCATATCCATGCACACCAAAGGAAGAAGAATAAGGATAAGAACATAATTTAAAGCAGATCTTTGCTGCATCTGAGCACCAAAAACACTATTTAATTACTTTTTAATATTCAAAGCAACCCCCCCAATCCATCTACGTCTCTGTGCTTTATGTTAGTTGAAAAATCACTTTGAAAAACAACCGCTAGCATTTCTGGCCGTGGCCATCTTGAGTAAGGGAAAATGATTTATGTAGCATTTACTTCCTGGAATCCACCTGCCCTCAACATGCATGCAGGGGAGGGTGCTTAGCTGAGAAAATCCCTCCTCCCCACCTGAAGACTCCTGGGATATATGACATAATTTGCCTAGGCAAGAAACCAGGAAGCAACTGAAGAAATGTAAAAAAAAAAAAAAAGTTTGAAACCAGTAAATATGATATACTTTCCTATCCCTATTTACTATATTCCTATTTACTAAAGCTAGTAGCAAGAGGATTAAAAAGAATCAATATTGATTGGGAGATTGAAGTTCCACTTTAAATTTAGCTCTAAAGTCATAAGTCATCTGAAAAGTTTTTTATTGTGTTGCCTACCCACAATTTTGTGTATCCTAGTTTTGTGCAATTTTCCAGGCATACACGATCTTGACCCCAGATATACTCAGCCCTTAATAAAATGACAGTCTCATTTTATATATAAAAAAAAAATGAAATATTTAGAGCTTACATTGCATTTATGTGGCAGGAAAAAAATTTTTTTTCTAAAAATAGATTTAATTAAGATTTGCAAAAGGATTTTTCATGATTTTACATGGCCTTTTATGGACCACCTGGCTACTTTTTCATCACACTCAACTGTAAAACCTTTCTAGGGAGAACACTTGAAATCTAGTGTTCTAGAGTCTGTGCTTTGATAAAGAGAAACAAAAAAAGGAACACTGCATAGCACTGTATAAATAAATAATGCTGTCTATATACAAGTGGAACCTATGCAGACAATACCATGATTTTAACACATCACCACACCAATAAGATTCAGACCAAGCGATCTATTTTACTTAAAGAACAAAAAAAGATGGGAAAATTGTACAATCCTATTAAGAGAATTAAAAAGGGAAAAAAGTTGTGATAAGGCTGGATGCTGGACAGAAAAAAAAATTCTGTGGCAAGTCATAGCTTTTACCATGTTTTCTACAGTACATCAGGCAATAAAGGCCTCCTGCACACGATACTCCTGTTTGAGCATCTCGCAGCTTGAAAAACCTCAGTACAGCTTTTTTTTTTTCTGAGCTAAAATACAGCACATTAATTGTAATGTGCCTGTGCACACAGGCACGTAAACAAGCGATGTGCATTCTTCGGTAAAAATAAAATAGAAAGATCTGCATTTTTGGTCAGTAATTTAAGCCTCAATGCACGCAAACACACACGAATACGCACAAATACACGCTAATACATATTAAAAAAAAAAACCTCTGGAATAAGTAGATGCTCAAACAGGAGTATTGTGTGCAAGAGGCCTTAATGGGCTGTATTTTAGCTAAAAAAAAAGCTGTACTAAGCTTTTTCAAGCTGCAGTGTGCAAGAGGCTTAACAGGTTTGTAAATCTTGTCCTGTGTCAGGTCATATTCCACATTTACACCTATATGTACTTACACTTAGGGGTGTACTCACTTTTGTTGCCAGCGGTTTAGACATTAATGGCTGTGTGTTGAGTTATTTTGAGGGGACAGCAAATTTACACTGTTATACAAGCTGTACACTCACTACTTTACATTGTAGCAAAGCGTAATTTCTTTAGTGTAGATAATAAAATATTTACAAAAATGTGAGGGGTGTACTCACTTTAGTGAAATATTGTATGTCCATGTAAAATATTTTGGGCAATGCAAAAAGTAAAGAGCTCTGTTCGCTTTGTACTCTGGTGAACTCTGCCTGCCATCTGAATTACATTTGATACACAACAAACTTGCAAATGATGCACTACTTCCCAGCAGCCTAGTTAGACACTGCACTATAAAACATTACCACCTTTCTAGTAAAAGGTTAAGCCAATTTAAAAGAATGTTTCTTGCCAAAGTTGAGCAATAAACAACCTGTATATTTTAATAAAAGAAGTGATTGCTGACAAAGCTGAGAACCCAACTATTTAATGTTTTGTGTAAAAGAAACCTGTGTTCATGCAGGTAAAGAGTGATTGTAAACCCTTTTTTTTTTTTTAAATTACAAACATGTTATATGTACCTGTATTGTACTAATGCCCCAATCCTGCTCTTCTCGGGTCTCCCGCCAGCACTCCTGGCTCCCCCACAAACGATGGTATATACCGTATAAAATCGGTCAATCCTGATGTATTTTGGAAAATAGACAGTCCAATGTACTTAATAAAAGGCATGGCAACCAGTACCAGTGCAGTACAGTGTCATTATATAACTGGCCTGGTGGCAGTGCTCATCGACACTGATTGGTGACAGTATAAAAAAAATAATTTTTTTTAAAAATGTAACTTTTTTTTTTAATGGTATGAATGGAAGTCAGTACCATGTGATCACAGCGATCACATGGTACTAGCAGGGTCACTGATCTGTCCACAGGACACAATGGGTAACAAATCGTGCCGAAGACAGGCCCGTGCGAGTTATAAACCTGGGAGGACGTCATATGATGTCCATCCCAGATGGAAGAGCTCCCGCACAGCCGTCATTTTACAATAGGCTGGGTGGAAAACAGTTATTCACATAGGCCTGTACGGTAGTCTGTCTGGTCCATCATAAAAAGTAGCTGCAGAGGAAGCATCCAAATCCATTGTCTATGTTATATGCAGTGGCCCAGTGTGGTATCAAACAGCGACACCTGTCACATATGAAATATGGTAGTACAGGAGACAGAAAAAGAACGGAGAAGTAACAACCCACATTCCTCCCTGTATGCTGTCCCCAACTATCAGCGTACCCTTAGGTATCCAACAGAACTTATGTATAGGTAAAGGGTGGGGAAGACCCATGTAAAGAAAAAAAGTGAAGATAGGAAAAAGGCAGCCTCCAGTAAGATAACACCCAGTACCCAGGGTGATCTACTTTTTTGATAAAATATCTGGGGGATAAGAGAAGGGCATGTATTTATTGTATGTATGCAGTTGACCGTGAAGCAATGTATAGATAGAGCGCATAGTGAAAGTATTCACAGAAATTCTGATCTGCAAATCACAGGCAGTTAACAGGTCACGTCTAGAAAGGGTAGATTTTCTTGTGTATAGATATGAGAGCGTGTTCTGGTTTCAGTCAGGCAGAGCATGATGTAGATTTAGGATTATGACTGAAAGTGGGAATATATATGCTGTGCTGAGCAATGGGTTCTGGCACTGGCCCATACCACTCTAATTTATAATGCGGTTTAGCATGGTGATATCTGGGGTATCAGTCACGGTAGTGACTACATCCCCTAATAGTGATCCATGGATTACCAAAAAAAAAAGCCTTACCTAGACTGATGACACCAGAGTTTGGCAGAATGAATCATGCTGCAAGGCAAGTTGTACACAGAGCCATTTTTTGACCAAGAGAAGGGTCTTCTATCATTCTTTAACTACTGATAAGTTGGGAACAGATGGAAACTGTTGTATTCGAGGTCCCTGATGAACCTGGCCATCCTCAAAATTGTGTCTCTGTCTTGGAAATGTGAGGGTTTGGCAATCAAGGAGTGTGGCGAAGTCCTGGAGTGAAGTGTTTTGGATCATAAATGATGTGCCTTTTTGTTTACAAAGAAGTCAGACAGGTATTGTGTCCCAATGTTGGTGCAGAGTCAGTGCTCCAAAAAACATTTAGTTAGCAGGCTCTTCAGGAATATTGTTTTTCTGTTCTGACGATTTTATCGAAAGTGGTTGTAAACCGCTGCATGGTTTTTTTTTCCCCTTACCTGCAAGGCAAAAGCATAATGTGCTAGTATTCATCGCATAGTAGCACATTATGTGAAACTTACCTTAAAACAAAGCCTTCCAGCAATGCAATGTCGTCGTTGGAGACAGCTTCCATCTTCACCTGTTTTGCGCACAGGGGCCACTGGTCACAGCAAAAGGCTCTGAAGTAACGGCATTGGTGGCCATTCCTTCAGAGTACATGCGCCAGTGATGTCACTGGCTGCATGTACAACAAATATCTCCTAAACGGTGCACCTTTAGGAGATATTTACACTACCTATAGGTAAGCCTTATTATAAGCTTACCTATAGGTAAAATTTAGAGATGGAAGTTTACTTCCTTTTTAATATCAGAGTGATCGTATCCTCATCTTTTCTAATGTGCTGATCTGTGGCAGTAGCTCTTTGGTGCAGGATTTGCATAGCTTTCTTTAAGAAAGGGAGATCTAACCTCACAGATTTAACCAGTGTGGTTTGGCAGTATTAAATTGCCCTCATTATTTACAAAGTAATGGTTCTACAGAGTACTCATCTGTTTAGACAGTGGCTTAAATAATGATGGGTGTAGGAGGTTCAGGTTTCCGCTTATGAGGTGTTTGGCCCTTGCGCATGGGGCTTTAGGAGCTGGCGTTGTTTCTGGAGTGTTATCTGCATATTTCTTTGTCATGCGGTTCCATTTTGGGCAATATCCTGGATGAATCTAGCTTGCTTGTCTGCCAGGATTTTGGCATACCATGGTTGATTTTGACCATGTTAAGGTTCCATTGTGTGCCTGTATATCTCTTGGTGCAGATGGAAGAGGATTCACTGCAGACTATAGGAAGCATTATAATGCGATACAATGTTGACAGAGACCCGTAGGTCTATAATGTCTTTTCTAGGTCAATAATGCCTGTGCATAAGAACTATTAAGGCTGAGAAAATCCCTTACCTGCATAAATACTATGTATACAGCACTAGAAACCCAGTACACAGAATATAAAAATATTGAATTCAAATACTGCATGTTTTTTTTTTTTAAGAATTACTGCATATACCAGGCAAACAGACAAACATTCTGCTTGAGTACCATTCAAACGTTAGTAGAAGGCGCTTCTACATGTAACAGACATTTAGACTAATGCGCAAGGAATTCGCAAGCAATCTCATAATCATGTTACAATGGGAACGGCAAGCAACATTTTATGGATGGGATAAAAGCAAATGAATGGAGAAAATGTAATTTTCTACTGATCTCACACTTGCTTCAGGCAAAGTGACTGTCTTTTTACATCCACGAGAATAGGGGAATAAATAGCTTATTTGTACTGTCAGCAGGCTGCAATTCCACTTTAAACACAGGAAAATACTTACACAATACAAGACGCCTGAAAATCCAAAAATCAGTGTATAACGCGGTCAGTTAGGTGGAAACTATATAACATAGCAGGGGTGATGCGCTAATTCACAGCGCACATAAAAAAAAACCATATTCCCCTAAAACTTAACTCAATTAAATTGCATTAAGAAAAAAAGAGGGATGTTATTGTGGCTAAATACAGGGGAACTCTATTCTCATAACAAGGAAAATCTCCCCCATTTGGTACAGAAATCCATATGGCCATTTGCGTTGTGGCAATACTAATATTTGTTATTTAATCTGCACTTCACTTCTGATGAAGATTTGTTTTAAAAGTTAAACATGTCAGGTTTTCGGGTCACTGTGTGGAACTTGTTACCATTTATATGTTATTTATCAGAACTTTCCTGTTCTGGGGATTTTAGAGAAATTATACTTTTGAATATCCCTGAGGCCCAGTTCACACTGAAGCATTTTTCAGCTTGTAAAACGCTCAGCTCTGAAGCTCTAAAAATGTCCAACAAGCAAAATTCTATTCATTTCAATGGGCCCCTGTTCACATCTAAGCATTCTGTCACCTGAAGCAAAACACATGATCTCAAAAAGGTACATGAGCTTCTGTTTGGCAGATTACAAGCGTTTTTGGCCCCATAGACTTCAATAGAAAATGCCTGGACTTCAGCAGAAAAATGCTCAAAAACTCCCGTAAAATGCTGGTAATTAGCCACATTAACATCACATCTTTTTTCTTATTACCATTTTAATGCAGTTTAATTAAGTTAAGTTTTAGGTCACAGTGGCTTACATGTGCAAGGATTTAGCGCACTACCCCTGCTATGATACAGGAAAATACCTCCCAACAATGAAAACAAAATGGTTCACTCAACGTTGTGGATACACAATCTTAGAATGGGCATTAGTATAGTTTATTGTGCAATAATTGAATTTTATGTGCATTCATATGCATCAAAAGTGTAATTCCGTGTGATTTGGATTTTTTTTACAGCATTTAAAGACCAAAATGCTTTGACACAGCTAATAACTGGAAAACGTCTGTTGAATGCAGACACAACACTTTGTGATAACAAGATAGAAACAAATAGAAAAAAAAAAAAAAAACTATTTCTAATTCTGGCCATGTACACATAGATGTTTTTTTCATTTAGCCAACAGATTCTTCTAACCACACCTTAGGCCTCTTTCACACGGAGCGGACCGTATTGCGATCCGCTCCGGCACTTTTTTTTTTCTTTTTACGGACACGGATGACACGTGTCATCCGGTCCGTATATCATCCCATCTGTTTGCGGATGATATACGGACATAATGTATGCCTATGGGATTGCGGATGTCAGCGGATGACACCGTTGGCATCCAATTTTGCGTCCTTTAAGTTTTTTAAACGGAAGAAAAATAGGGTTCTGTTCCTTTCCAAAAAATGGAACAGAACTGAAAGGACGCAAATCAGATGTCAGCGGATGGTCATCTGCTGACATCCGCAATCCCATTGACATGCATTATGTCCATATATATCACCCGCAAACGGATGGGGTGATATACGGACATACGGAACGCCCATGTGAAAGAGGCCTTACAGTGCAGTTGGAAGAATTTCCCACTGCAATTGTATTCTAGCAGTGGGCACAAGCGGCTATCAGAATACCTGAACAGAGTCTGCATCTGATTGGATGTAGCTGCTGTTTGATCACTAATTTCAGGCCTGCCTGTTTTTAAATCAAAGGGTGACAGTCAGGAAGGGGCTGACAGGGCCACCCACCAATCAAATTTTGTTCATCAGGAACTGGAAAAAAATTTGAACAGCATTTGGCCAGCTTAAGGCTGCCCAAATGCTTTTGAGCAGGGGTGACAAAACCTGCAGCTCAAGACAGCTATGAATGTGGCCCAGCACTGCTTGCTGTGGTGGCACTTGGGCAGGAGGGACAGGCCAAAAGCGCCGACAAGGGACCTGAGAAGATTGGTACTGCACTGTGCAAAACCATTACACAGAGAAGAGAAGTATAACATGTTTGTTTAAAAAAAAAAAAAAAATACTTTAATATCACTTCGTGTTTTTCATGCATTAAGGTAAAAAAACATTTTACAGCTTGCTATGTTCTCCCCCACTCCCTAAATGTTTACCTGAATACTCAATCAATTCAGCACGGTGCAAAGCTGGATCTCTTTTCTCCGCTCTTCCTCCTCACACAAGGATTTGGGTAGTAGCAGGAGCCATTGGCTTCTGCAGCTGTCAATCAAATGCTATGAGGAGGAAGAGGGGCGGGGCCAAGCCATGCTGTGTGTGTCTATGGAGCACGGATCGTTAGACGCACACAGCTCGGAAACAAGCATGCAGGTGTGCCCCCACAGCAAGCAGCTTGCTATGTGGGCACACAGAGAAGAGAAGCCAAGATTGCCAGCAGGGGACCCTGGAAGAGGAGGTTTGGGGCCCTCTGTGAAAAACCATTGCACCATTGAGTATAACATGTTTATTATTATTTTGATTTAAAATATTTTTAATAATACTTTAAGTTATTTCTAAACCTAACATACATTTAGGAAAGCAACAATAAGCTAAACCATCAAAATCAATTATTTCCAGTCTGTGCCACAAAAGTCAAAGGTCTCAGCTACAATTACTGCTCCTTGTGACAGCCTGCAAACAGACCCTCAACTTTTTGTTGCCACTGTGGACACCTGCTGCCTTGGATACAACATGCTTCATTAACCTTTCTCCAAGTGTTGTTTGTGATTCTTAGGGCCATATTAGCTATGAAATTATATGCAATTAGGTAAACCGATTAACACCCAAGGGAAATTAAATAAAAAAAAAAAAAAAAAACAATACAAAGGGTGTAGGTTATCCTACCTTATATATAAACTTAAAAACAAACTAAACAAGTCTTGAGACGCAAAAAAATAAATAATAATAAAACATTAAAGTGTGATTGACTTTGACTGATCTGCTTTTACCTTCAGGTGATTGGACACTGGCAAAGCTTTTGAGGACACACCCACTGGGCACCCCTCTACAACTCCACCCCACTGAGTGAGTCCTTAGTTTTGTAGCAACCAAGGAATGGAAGGAAGGGTGTCCTGTGCCCTGTACTCCAAGATTTAAGATTCACAAGTCAAAATTCCACTTATCTTATTTATGCAGCACAACACATAGACAAAGCATTCATAGACCCTGGGATGCCCTCAAGCAAAAAATAAGAAGGGGGGTCCAGCCGGGCAAACAGAATTGTGCCAACAGGCCCAACAATGAGAAGGATTAGAAAGACCAAACTTCAGAGTGTCAGGAAACTCCCACTGATTTGGTGGGTGGGGGTGTAAAAGCAGGTGGATGAGCTCTGTCCTTGAGAGTGTAAGCTCTAGCAATTACATTTCTTATTCATCTCACAAAGGACAAATAGGGAATTCTTCTGTCTGATCAGATGTCTGTAGATTTGAGGTAGACTGTAATGGCTCTGACTACATCCAGGCAATGAAGAGAGAATTCTGTTGGATACTTTGGAGCAGGGCATAAGGATCATAGGTTGTTGTCTTAGTCCAGTTAGCTTTAGTTTGACATACTGAAATTGCAGTGACAGCTGGTTATAGGGCTGGGCTTGTAAAAAGTAGAGAGAACCCATTAGAGCAGTGGTTCTCAATTCCGGTCCTCGGGACCCACTAACAGGCCAGATTTTAAGTATTACCTTGGGGGATGCAGACTAGAATACTGCAATCACTGAGCAGCAAATGAGATCACCTGTGATGTAATTTAGTTATCTTGCAAACCTGGCCTGTTGGTGGGTCCCGAGGACCGGAGTTGAGAACCACTGCATTAGAGCATCTCAAAGGTTGTATAGCTGCAAAATCTTTTAATGAAGCAGCATCTGTAATAGTTACATTAAGATATTTAATTAAGATTGAAGTGTCATAATCAACTACAGGAACAGACCACTGGTATCCAGTGGATAGAGTACAACAAAGATTTTGGGAAGAGTAAAAATTATTTCAGGAGTGATCCAATTGTCACAGATTGCACATTATCTGTTAATGAACAGGGAATGTCTTTGAGGGTCCATTTACAAGTCCATTTTTACTCAAAGGGGCATGGTGAGAAAGAGGAGAAGCTTTTCCACATTAGCAAGAATGTCTAAGGTGATACAGCAATCTGGGGTAAGAAAAATCTCTTTCACAGCTTTCTGGAATACCGCCTCAATGTCCTCTTCATTCCACTCAGTGTCTTTCTTGCCTAGGTCCAGGATATCCGGATTCATCTCAAGTAGACAAATAGGAGTAGGAGAAGAGATGTGCACTTTTAAACAATTAGCAAAGATGGCTGTATTAAAGAGAGACCACTGTTGGATTAAGCTTCTGCTCTTGCACAAGGGGCACATCGACACTCTGTTGAGTGTTGTATGGGCCTTCAACAGAGCAAATGTTCTCCTGTAATTTTGCAATGGTTCCCATTCTGACCAGCCTGTAGCAAATCCTCATTCCGAATGTGCCTGGGTACCATAAAATGGCATAGGTGGAAGTGGTGGTAAAATGTGCAACCTGTAATGTGATGTCAGACTTGGTCATCCACCTGAGACTAAGTGCTTAGTTTTAGCACCAAATTTGAAAGGTTTACCTTGTGATTGTCAATACAATTCGAATATAGTCTTGGTCTTTTACAGTAACAATGTGAAGCATACAGTATGACAATGTCTTACCTGTCCACAATGTATAACTATATAAAAAGGTCAAAGTTTCACCCCTGTAGGTGAGCATATCCTTTAAGGAGTCTTCAGGGACTGGTATCCATAGGGATGGACCATGGCCCTGGACCTGTACAGTATAGCTCCTTACAGTTCACTACATGCTTTGCACTGTGCCAAGGTGAGAGTCAATGAAGGAGTCCGTGCCTGAAGTGACATCACAGCCCTTTCCCCACATCGTGGGGCATGGGTATGGCTTTTATGTTTTGCAGAGGTTGTGCCTATCCAGATTCACTGTCTCCATTTGTGGAATCAGAAGACAGTGAGGAGTTGATTGAAGAATCAAAAGATTAAAAAAAAAAAAAAAAAACGTTAAGCTAAAAGTGATTTCTCTATGAAGGAGAAGAGGTCCATCACCTTAGAACACTAGCACAAAACTGCAGACTCACAGAGAGAGGTAAGGTTATAGGGGAGCCATGTCATTAAATGATTGCCAGTGTTCAATCACCTGCAGGTAGAAGCCTACAACCCAGGGTCTATGAATACTAAATGCCTGTGTACTATTAATATATATATACAAATTATATCTTAAAATGTAACTCTATGCTTGTTTTAATGCTTTGGATTTAGTGAGAAAGGTTAGTCTCTCCTACTGGACTATTGTTTCCCATGACCTCTGCAAGGGGATCTCCCAAACTTTTGGGCCCTATTGTGATAGCCAAAGCTCAACTCAAGCAGAACTTCTTGGCACCTCTATCTGAAGTGCATTATCTACATATTGCCACAAATAAATTGCTAAGTGGACTCTAAGCCCCCTTGTTTTCACCATAGGAATATATGGACCAGCAAGTTTTTCTTACAGCAAAGTCTTAACTATACCACTAAGATCTTAGGTGGTAGGGGATTTTTTTTAAATCAGCTACAAGAGGAAGTGATGTACTTACTTCCTTCACTTTGGCTGTCTTTGTTTGAATTGTAAACCTACAAAATAAAAAACAAAATAATTAAAATCATATTAGAGAGTCAATAAAGGAAGTAGTGAAATTAGCATCGTCATCTAAATTTTAATTTATCCAACACATAAATGTCTGTAAAATATTATACATTACATTTTTAAAAGACTGCATAAATCTGTGGGTTTTTTTTCACTGTGCAATTATACCATGTACTTCGTATTTAAAACAACATTTATTTCCTTTGATTTGGATCTATCTTTAACAGAAATGGGGGAAGTTAGTTAAAAAAAATAGCATACTTCAATAACAATAGAGCTGAACTCCAGGCAAAAATAAAGCAAATACCACCTGAATATAAAGCCAAGATCATGAACATGGGGACAGGACTTCAAACCTGTGCCTGTGATCTAAATTGTCTAGAGGTGGCTGATAAATTCCGTATTCTGTACAGCGAAGGAAATTTTATTAGTGCTGCAGAGAAGTCTTCCTAGAGAGGGGAGATTCATGGACCTTGGCTTCATATTGAAAATACTGCCATCCTGGACCTTATTCACCTCCTACACGTAACAGAGTTTGTATTTCTGCCCATTCAATCCTGGGATTTATACAGCTCTGCAACCCAGCACAGCCAGCCTGGAGTCCTGAGTTATCAATACTACCAGAACAGGGAGCAAGACAGCTGAAAAATTGGATTTGCCACTACCCAACTTTCAGACCCCCTAAAAAAGTGTTCTTAGACCCAGTAATCCCTGGGTCTAGAGATCTGGTGAGTCCTAACCACATAGAGGGACGGCGGTGAATACACCAAGATTCATAATGTCAATCCAACTTAAAGAAGCTACCTATGATCTGGACAGCCCTGTGCAAGAGGGGGGCCCTCTTCAGGCATGGGAGCTATTCCAGGGGATCAAGAGGTGACCCAGCAAGGGTAAGGTCAGCAGCCAGAGCCATAGACCAGGAAGTTAGTAATCGGAGTGCTGGCTAAAAAACAGTAGTGGATGTCCAGTGTCAGAGATTCGGTTTTCTGCGTTTTTAAAGCACTTTTGCATGTCCTCACTCTATGGTCCGCCATCCCCCCAGTGCGTTTGTGTTTATATGACTAAAACGTAATTGTTCAATGTACCCTGCCCTCTGTTGCATAATATTTCTGAGTATATAAAAAAGTCACTACATCTAATATTTATGTGTAATGAGTTTTTTTTTTTTAAATGTTGCTGTAGCATAAACTAGTCTGGCAGAACCTACATGAAACAATGATGTTTCTGTCTTCTAAGTTAAGTTTGTCTTGGCATGTACAGAACTAGGAAGTTTCCCTTCTTCCCCTAAGAGATTATTTCCTGCTACAGTGAATTCAAATATAATAGAGAATTTGGCAAATGGAAGGACCATCCATCACATGTAAGATAAGATACTTCATAAGGTGTTGAGAAGTGCAGATATCGCAATGCAGTTCACAAAGAGGACACGCATGCACAAATCATGCGCATTTAAGACCTATAGTAGCTGCTCATATCTGGGCTGTTTTATTGGGAATATAAAGAAAGATTAATGAAGACTGAGTTTTATTTCCAGTACCAACCCCTTGAACCCCTTTTTAAAGAAAGTGATCATGAGATGTGTAGCATGCAGTGTCACTTGATTTAGGGGATTGATTCTTTTCAGTGGTAAGCAAATGGTGTATTTATATACTTTATGTGCCTAAACATTAAAAATAATAAACAATTTATGTCTAGGTTAACAACAGATGTATTACTCTATCTGGATGCTGGTGTGACTGGATTCCTGTATGATCCTTTAACCCCTACCTATTTTTTGTATTTTTTTTTTTTTTTTTACGTTTTTCATGATTTTTATGATCCATATACAGTATATTCTCTTTTATATTTCATATGCATGTACAGTAATCTCGCAAAAGTGATTACACCCCTCACATTTTTGTAAATATTTTATTATAGCTTTTCATATGACAACACTGAAGAAATTACACTTTGCTACAATGTAAAGTAGTGAGTGTACAGCTTGTATAACAGTGTAAATTTGCTGTTCCCACAAAATAAGAACACACAGCCATTAATGTCTAAACCGCTGGCAACAAAATGAGTACACCCTTACATGAAAATGTCCAAATTGGCCCAATTAGCCATTTTCCCTCCTCGGTGTCATGTGACTCGTTAGTGTTACAAGGTCTCAGGTATGAATGGGGAGCAGGTGTGTTAAATTTGGTGTTATCGCTCTCACTCTCTCATACTGGTCACTGGAAGTTCAACATGGCACCTCATGGCAAAGAACTCTCTGAGGAGACAGTGGCCAAGACCATACGGCGGTTTAAAAGGACAGGTTCCATGCAGAACAGGCCTCGCCATGGTCGACCAAAGAAGTTGAGTGCCCCTGCTCAGCGTCCTATCCAGAGGTTGTCTTTGGGAAATAGACGTATAAGAGCTCTCAGCATTTTTGCAGAGGTTGAAGGGGGTGAGGTCAGCCTGTCAGTGCTCAGACCATACGCCGCACCCTGCATCAAATTGGTCTGCATGGCTGTCATCCGAGAAAGAAGCCTCGTGTAAAGAGGATGCACAAGAAAGCCCGCAAACAGTTTGCTGAAGACAAGCAGACTAAGGACATGATTACTGGAACCATGTCCTGTGGTCTGGTGAGACCAAGATAAAAACTTATTTGGTTCAGATGGTGTCAAGCATGCGTGGCGGCACCCAGGTGAGGAGTACAAAGACAAGTGTGTCTTGCCTACAGTCAAGCATGGTGGTGGGAGTGTCATGGTCTGGGGCTGCATGAGTGCTGTCGGCACTGGGGAGCTACAGTTCATTGAGGGAACCATGAATGCC
This sequence comes from Pelophylax lessonae, assembly GCF_965119305.1. Taxonomy (NCBI): domain Eukaryota; kingdom Metazoa; phylum Chordata; class Amphibia; order Anura; family Ranidae; genus Pelophylax; species Pelophylax lessonae. Next base: position 352,423,991 of record NC_138771.1, read on the forward strand.
ATGTTCTGTGACATACTGAAGCAGAGTATGATTCCCCTCTTTGCGGAGACTAGGCTGCAGGGCAGTATTCCAACATGATAATGACCCCAAACACACCTCCAAGATGACCACTGCCTTGCTAAAGAAGCTGAGGATAAAGGTGATGGACTGGCCAAGCATCTCTCCAGACTTAAACCCTATTGAGCATCTGTGTGGCATCCTAAAAACAGAAGCTGGAGGAGCGCAAGGTCTCTAACATCCACCAGCTCTGTGATTTCATCATAGAGGAGTGTAAGAGGACTCCAGTGGCACCCTGTGAAGCTCTGTTGAACTTCATGCCCAAGAGGGTTAAGGCAGTGTTGGAAAATAATGGTGGCCACACAAAATATTGACACTTTGGGCCCAATTTGGACATTTTCACTTAGGGGCGTACTCACTTTTGTTGCCAGCAGTTTAGACAAGCTGTACACTCACTACTGTTACTTATATTGTAGCAAAGTGTAATTTCTTCAGTGTTGTCATATGAAAAGATATAATAAAATATTTACAAAAATGTGAGGGGTGTACTCACTTTTGTGAGATACTGTACGTATGTATATTTGTTGAATGTGACCTTTTACTTGTATGTATGAGTGTTTCAGTTTAATTTTATAGAAAAACAAAATTGTATATTGCTCTTTTGTTTTTTATTAAAGTTGCTCGGTTTTAAATTTTTCCTTTCTTCTTTTTTTTCTTCACTTTTGTCATTAGTTATGTTTTTTAATTTTTTTATTCTCTTTGTTTCCATGATGTAATTTCTTTTGTACCATACAGCTGGTCTTGTAATTCCCTTTTCGAAGCCAGTCTGGTCTGATATCCAGATCGAGTATAGCAGATTTGCCAACCAAAGCAAGGCTTGGTCTAAAAGTTAGAAAGGAGGCTTGGTCTATATGACCATAGGTCAGAACAAGGCTTGGTTTGAACTCAAAAACGAGGCTTGGTTTGATGAAATTGTTTTTCAATGCAATGGCTCAGCGTGTCACTCCCAGCCCCGGAAGATGTCTTTTGAATTACTGAGGAGTGTCTACAGTGGAGATTTGGGGGTCCACTCTTAACACCCAAAAAGCATGTTATAACCACCCGAGGTGGGGTCATGTGGAGTCTGTAAGTGAGCATTCCATCTGCCACTTCGGGAAAAAAGTGCCTGTCAGTGTCATCACAAAATCCCTAGGGTCTTAAACTAAATTTCATTTTTTTTTTTCACAACCTACTCGATTGGAATTTGGCTTACCCCCTCCCCCCTCCCAATACACACACACCCTCCAAACTGCACCAAATAGTAGGTGTGGTCAAATGTCACTAACAATGAGAGGGTCTTGAAAGGGCACTTAAGGCCAGGAATGCATTTCGTAAAGAGTTCCGTGGGTTTATTTTTTTTTTTAGAACACCTCTGGGATATTATGTTTCTGTCCATCCGCCGTCGCCAGATTGCACCTCAGTCTGTTCAGGAGCTCAGTGATGCCCCGGTCCAAATATGGGAGGAAATACCCCAGGACACCATCTGTTGTCTTATTGGAAGCATACCCCAATGTTGTCAGCCATGTATTCAAGCATGTAGGGGAATATAAACTATTGAGTACCATTTTGAGATGCTGCAATGAAATTTCAGCAAAATGGAATAGCCTGCTGCATAATTTTTCAGTTTGATTTTCGGGGTGTCTTTGAATGCAGCCCTCTGTAGGAAGATACATTTTTTTTCTGATGTGTTTTCAAAGTGTTCCTTTAATTGTTTTGAGGTGTGTGTATGTATATATATATTATATATATATATATATATATATATATATATATATATATATATATACACACACATATACACACATACATACACACACACACGCACTAATAAATATAAATATATATATATATATATATATATATATATATATACACACACACACACACACACACACATACAGATAGATATACAGTATATATGACTTTCTGCTCTGCTTCATTGTTATTTGGTTGTATGCACTGTCACTTTTGCACCATGCAGTTTTAGTAAATAACCCCCATGATGTCTTCCTTCTAGCTACTGTCACTCTGCATGCTCATTCCAGCTACATGTGAAGCTTCAATAGGTAACCGTGAAAAAATGATTCATGTCACTTATTATAAATAACCAGGGTTGTGAGAAGAAGAGGTGAGGGACAGGTCTCATGCAAGTGCAACTTTAGATCAGCCAAAGGATAAATTCATAATTCAGACTAACTCTATAATAATCCTTTTACATGATGCGCCTCACTGCTCCTGTTTAGAAATGATTGCAACAGGACTGATAAATGTTCCAAGTATATTTTCTGTGAGCATCATTCAAATATAATTTTGAGACACTTTTTACCCTTTGGAAATGTCTGGACTTCTGCATGAATTGCTCTTAAAATTTTATCTGACCTTTATACCATATAATAAAGAAAAATAAAAAGAAGCGCTTCCCATTGCGAACAGCACAATTTGAATCACAATACAACACACACAGAAACAGCAACTACTCACAAACTGTTTAGAAACACCCACAGCGCTATCCGATTCCGATCCTGACCATGAAATCCCGGACGGAAGGAAACCCTATTTTCCATCCGTCTGGAGGATCGGATAAGATCAGATGAAAACGAACAGGCGGTCTGTTATCATCCGATCTCCCATAGAGGAGAGCGGGGCTCTGACAGCTCCGTCTCTGCACACAGAGCAGAGACGAAGCTGTCATGCGTCTGCTCAGTGGGGATCGGCGGATCGATCCCGGCTAAGAAAAACGGACTCCGTCGGGCGCACCACCCATGTGAAAGGAGCCTTAGAATTATTTTGTGCATGTACACCCTATATGTTTGGGATACAAAACTGCGTCCCTATGTATCACTCAACTCTCCATATCAAACTGGAAAAATCTCTAAACAGGGATGTGGGCCTTCAACACCATCTGTCACCCACATATAATGTCACTTAACCATCTCTAACTTGGCTATTCGACAACAGTTTATTCACCTTCAGCTGTTTAACTGTGATCAATTAAAACCTGTCCCAGACTTCTTGGCACCAAACTTAAACTTTAAACTTAATGAATCATACTGGGGTGCTGTTGTTGTATGCAAGTCAAGCAATAATGTAAAAGTAAAAAAAAAATAAATAAATAATCAACTACATTTACACATCTAAAATATGAGACGCTAGAATACGACATTGCTGATATTGTCAGTGGAAATCATACTGTTCCACGAGACCACATGCAACTTAAAGGCTAACTCCATTTTTTAGACCATGTTACATGTAGAACCCATATTTAGGGTGTAACATGGTTGCAAGTGGACTGTTGCAAGTGGCCCTCCTGTGACAGGGTGCAGGGGTTCCTATCCCCTACAGCAACTGTCACTTGTGCAGGGCTCTGCCCCCACAGTTGTGCCATTTATTCACATAGATCTCTGAATAAATAAACAAACTACAAGTACAGAATTGTCGTTCTCGATGGAACACAAGTGCAATGATTACCACCCTCGTAGTTTATTGATACTTCCTCCAGCTCAGTAACTGAAAGCCCATACCTCTGTACAGACAGAGCTAGAGGAAGAGTCTGCAGAAACCTAAGCACTGCACCACAATTGACAAATCAGGGTTGCAATGCTTGACAGGCTCATTTGCAAAAAAATAAAAAAGCAAATTTTTGCTGCAAATATGGGAGTATTTTTTATTTATTTTTAAAACAAGAACTTAGAATTTAAAAGATTTTCTCAGGCATGTACGGTAAATAAAAGGATTGGAATTCTTCCCCACATTGTCCTCCAACTTCCACTAAAAAAAAGGAGGATCCTCTCCCCACTGCAGGGTATTTTCTTTCGCATTGGTGCATGTCCCTCATGACTGGGACTCAGCTCCCCAATATTCTTTTATTTTTTTGTAACATTCCCTTATGTATAAAGTTTTGGCCACCTGATTGATTATCAAATTTTACCCCCACAGAATTCACTGGGGCTCAGTTTAAGGTTTTCAATTTTTTGGACTTCACACTGGGTTCCACAAACCTCCAACATACCAAATCCAGACACATTCGCTGATCCATAGGTAATATTAAAGTATAATAAAGATACATTTCCAAGGGATACATTCGCTGGGAGTGAACATTATTTTTAAAAACTGAGCAGCTGCAATTAAAGTTGATGTCAGGCCTGAATTTTGCCATTGGGTAAACCTTTAGCAGATGTAAGTACAACCAAATAGAATATAAACTACTGCTAGTCTAATGGATTCTGATTTTTGCAATCTGTTTTAGGGTTATACAATGGCCACTTACTATATGGACTTTATATCTTCATGTGCCCTCATTTCAGCGCTCTCTCTTTGAGGCTTTTGCATGTTGAAAAAGAATCAACCATGAAAAAATATGTAAGCTACTACTACCAAATTGTTTAAAAGTTGGAAGCTCTGGAGCAGATCTCTTGCTCTCTCTGCTATACGGCATCCTGCATGCCTGCACAAAAAAAAAAAAAAAATTGGCTTGTTTTATGGGTAAACCTGAGCTTAGTTACTTGTAAGTTTTTGATTGCAAAACAGCAACATACTAAAATATAAAAAGTGGAGGATTCAATTGTAGATATACAGTACTGTACAATGCCTGTAAATCAGCCTCTTGGTATACACTATACCACTTATGAAGGCAGGATGGTATGATATATATAGATATATAGATATATATATATATATATATATATATATATATATATTGCATACTATCCTGCCTTCATAAGTTTTATATATACATATACAGTGGGTACGGAAAGTATTCAGACCCCCTTAAATTTTTCACTCTTTGTTATATTGCAGCCATTTGCTAAAATCATTTAAGTTCATTCTTCTTCCTCATGAATGTACACATAGCACCCCATACTGACAGAAAAACACAGAATTGTTGACATTGTTGCAGATTTATTTAAAAAGAAAAACTGAAATATCACATGGTCCTAAGTATTCAGACCCTTTGCTCAGTATTTAGTAGAAGCCCCCTTTTGATCTAATACAGCCAGGAGTCTTTTTGGGAAAGATGCAACAAGTCTTTCACACCTGGATTTGGGGATCCTCTGCCATTCCTCCTTGCAGATCCTCTCCAGTTCTGTCAGGTTGGATGGTAAACGTTGGTGGACAGCCATTTTTAGGTCTCTCCAGAGATGCTCAATTGGGTTTAAGTCAGGGCTCTGGCTGGGCCATTCAAGAACAGTCACGGAGTTGTTGTGAAGCCACTCCTTCGTTATTTTAGCTGTGTGCTTAGGGTCATTGTCTTGTTAGAAGGTAAACCTTCGGCCCAGTCTGAGGTCCAGAGCACTCTGGAGAAGGTTTTTGTCCAGGATATCCCTGTACTTGGCCGCATTCATCTTTCCCTCGATTGCAACCAGTCGTCCTGTCCCTGCAGCTGAAAAACACCCCCACAGCATGATGCTGCCACCACCATGCTTCACTGTTGGGACTGTATTGGACAGGTGATGAGCAGTGCCTGGTTTTCTCCACACATACCGTTTAGAATTAAGGCCAAAAAGTTCTATTTTGGTCTCATCAGACCAGAGAATCTTATTTCTCACCATCTTGGAGTCCTTCAGGTGTTTTTTTAGCAAACTCCATGCGGGCTTTCATGTGTCTTACACTGAGGAGAGGCTTCCGTCGGGCCACTCTGCCATAAAGCCCCGACTGGTGGAGGGCTGCAGTGATGGTTGACTTTCTACAACTTTCTCCCATCTCCTGACTGCATCTCTGGAGTTCAGCCACAGTGATCTTTGGGTTCTTCTTAACCTCTCTCATCAAGGCTCTTCCCCCACGATAGCTCAGTTTGGCCGGACGGTCAGCTCTAGGAAGGGTTCTGGTCGTCCCAAACGTCTTCCATTTGAGGATTATGGAGGCCACTGTGCTCTTAGGAACCTTAAGTGCAGCAGAAATCTTTTTGTAACCTTGGCCAGATCTGTGCCTTGCCACAATTCTGTCTCTGAGCTCTTCAGGCAGTTCCTTTGACCTCATGATTCTCATTTGCTCTGACATGCATTGTGATCTGGACGGTCTTATATAGACAGGTGTGTGGCTTTCCTAATCAAGTCCAATCAGTATAATCAAACACAGCTGGACTCAAATGAAGGTGTAGAACCATCTCAAGGATGATCAGAAGAAATGGAAAGCACCTGAGTTAAATATATGAGTGTCACAGCAAAGGGTCTGAATACTTAGGACCATGTGATATTTCAGTTTTTCTTGTTTAATAAATCTGCAACAATGTCAACAATTCTGTGTTTTTCTGTCAGTATGGGGTGCTATGTGTACATTCATGAGGAAGAAGAATGAACTTAAATGATTTTAGCAAATGGCTGCAATATAACAAAGAGTGAAAAATTTAAGGGGGTCTGAATACTTTCTGTACCCACTGTGTGTGTGTATATATATATATATATATATATATATATATAATTTATTTTTTTATATAGGATAAACACATCTTTTCACTTGAAACTCACAATGAGGTATTAGTTTGTATTTTGGCTACAATGTGTAAAGGTCATTGCCCTTCACCAATGGGTTTCATATCTTGAGAGTCCTACAAAGAGTACAGAAAACCTTTTGAAAGACCTTTTCAAATTTTGTGTGTATAGGTATTTTGGGTAGCAAGTGAAAAGACGTGTTAAAATGCATTCTAAGCAGAGGCGTAACTAGAACCTTCAGGGCCCCGGTGCAAGAATCCATGAAGGGCCCCCCAGATCCCTGGCTGGGCCCCTTCCCTTCAAGCCTTCCCACTGATCCTGGGGCCCTGCAGCTACAGGAGGAAAAAGGAGGAAAGTGATTTCTCTACATGCCCCCACTTCCCCTCCTATCCAGGTGTACAGAGGAGCCGCACAGGCCCCCTGGAGCATGGGGCCCGGTTGCAATTGCAACCCCTGTAGTTATGCCCCTGATTCTAAGCAGTCTGCTATATAAAATGATATAGGGGACACTTAAGACTGGTTTACGAGCATGAATTCCATTACTTTGGTAATTTTAGTACGATCCTGAAGGTATACACCGCTATCCATGTTCTGGCTCAGTGACAAACACAGCCCCAGAGCTTGCACCAGTACAAACAAGCCAGCAAGCACACCTACTATATACCTACTGTATCAGAACATTTTTCCTATAATTTATTATACAGGATTTATAAAGCTCCAACAGTTTACACAGCATTTTACACAATAAGGGCAGACAGTACAATTAAAATACAATTCAATACAACATGAATCAGAGGGCCTTGCTCAACAGAGCTTACAATCTGAGAGGGATGTAAAAATCTTTTTTTAGCAGCAACCAAACTCCAGCTGTAATTTTTTAAATTTAGGCTGGAAAATTAAAGCAGTTGTTGCCATATGGAGTTTAGGCGTAATTTCCCTTACCGTGTTGTGATGATGAGGAGATTATGTATAAATTTCCATTGTAGAGATTGTAAATATTTATGTAAATATATACATGTATGAGATATTGAGTTTTGGATTTTACATTTAGTTGAGATAGGATTGTCAATTATATGAAGCTGGGTGACTTCCTTTAGCAGTCAGTTATAGGAACCGGTTTAACCAGTCCATTTAAAATGCAGGCAACTGCTGTTTACATATAAACAACTACGGATAGGATCATCCGGTGATTACATCTTTGGAAGCGAGACTTTCTGGAGCCAGGGCACCACAGGTAGGAGTGAGTTCCCCCCCCCCCCCAACAGAAAAGGAGTGGTTAGAAAGAGGCGTAACTATGGGAGGGGGAAATGGTCCAATCTGGGAGGAGATACGCCCACAGGAAGTGACAGAGCAAGATAGCTGAACCAATGAGAATTGCCCTATACAAGGCTATGGGAGATGGGTCTATATGAGGAAAGACGAAATAGAGCGACTTCCTGTTTGGCATGGGAGAGCGAGAGCCATCACTAGAGGGAATTATGAAGGAGTAAGGGTTTACATTGTATATTTTATTTGTGTGTCGGTCATAGTGTGTGTATATGAGTCTATACTCTATGCATTGTATTTGTTGAGTTAAACTAGGAATCTTTTACATTTTGTAGTATGTACAATAGTTGGATTGATGTAAATTAAGTAGGCTTTGCAAACCTTATACAAATAAATTATTGCTGTGTTAAAGTTTTCATTCAGTCATAGAACTCTCATTATTAACCCAAATATTGTCTGAGATAAATTAACTCTCATATATTTTTGGTAACACAGTATTAAAGCCAAAACCAAAAATAAAATATATTGCAGCTTATCAATTCTTAAAAGTAATTGCTTAGTTTTCTTTTTTCTCCATGGTTTTCACCTGGTGGTTCTGCCAGTAACACACCCCCTGTATTAGAGTGCCCCCATTCTGGATGAAGGAACACAGGGACACATTTGGAAAGCAGCATGGTCAGTCTAGGAGGAGTTCGATTACTAGCAGATCAAGATACACTAACAAATTTAAGTTAAAATCCAGCCCAAACTGCAGCAAGTTTGTTTTCTCTTTTGGGATAAAGGTTTTTACATAGATAAAAGCAGATCATTGTAAGCACCCCAGTCAGTGGTAAATGGTTTGCCTCAACACTCTTAACCGACACATTTGTAGGAGAGCTTGCTATGTTGAAAAACAACAGATTTACTTGCCAGATCACAAGGTCAAAATAAAGGAAAGAAAGACTAAAAAAAGAAAATGAATACAGCCATTATATCCAAGAATTGCAAAGCTGCAATATAATAAATGTTTGCTTTTAGGTTTAATACCACTTTAAATCAGGGCCCCAATCGTCTGCTGCACATAAAACATTTATATAGTGATTGGCATCATACATAAGACACGTTGAAAACTGAAAGACTTAAAAATGACTAAACCCTTTTTTTTTGTGTAACATGTTGTTCCAATTTTTTTTCGTAATTTTATCTGGCAGATTAGAAGAAATAACTAAAGCCTACTTATAAACATTTAAACTCACAGCATTCCTGCTTCTAATATTCTGGAGAGACAAATGATGGTTTATGAGAGAAAGGGAAAAAAGTAAAATCCCTTATCTAAAAACCTTACTTTATACGAAGGACAAGCAAAAAAAAAAAAAAAAAAGGATAATTAAGATGAACATCATTCTGACAGAAAACAATATTTTAGTTTTAGATTTAGGTAGAGCTTTGGGTAATTCCCTGGTTAATTTCACATTTTGGAAATTAAGAGGGAGAACAAATAGCATGGAAACCTTTACAATGGCCAAAGGTGATTCAAGCAAAGACACCTTGCTAAGGGAGCCCAAGAAATATATTAGGTGTTATTAGCATTTACCAATGACATGATACAGTTTTGGGTGGCCTGACTCTAAGTTATCATACATTTGCTAAGAGAAGAAATGTATTGTTTGAAGGACAAATGCAAAGAAATAGGAAATCACCTATCATTCTTAAATTGAGTTGCAGGTTAGGTTACGAAGGAGTTAGACCATGAAACATGCAGTCCCTTATAGATACGCCATATGAGCACACCATTATTATTATTATTATTATTATTACAGTACATATGGCAGAAATGTTCCTACTTAAGTCTAGTTTGGAATTTTTCCTTGTTCAACCTTTGTATGCAGAGAAACTAAATGGAAATCATTCTCTAAGGAAAAAAGTGTTCAAGACCCTGTAAGAGGGGATTGGAATGTGTTGACATGGAAAGTAGATTAAAAAATTCATAAAGAAATAGTGCAGCGCTTTATATATAAATCAAACATAAATGTCATATAATTGAGTGGAAAGTCCATGCAAGACCCGTGGAATAGGGATGAATCAGACAGCTCCTATATGGGGACACAGGTGCTATATAAAGTGCACGATCGACCACCACCATATAGATTGGCCTCTCATCTCAGGACAATAAAAGACAATTGCGCTTAGCAGTCACTGAAAAAGTGCTTTAGTGCATAAATATTAAAATTGCAAATAGGATAAATGTTTATACACAATAAATGAATAAATAAATAAACATTGGTGACTCATGTGGTTCAAAAAAAGTCCTTAAAGTGCTCAGTGCAAACTGTGTCTTCAGCAGCAAGATTGGGCAATATGGGAACCTTCACCAAACACCTCCACCCAGTGGTAAGACAATATACCTCTTACCAGACAACGATGACCCCTTAATTATAGGGGGTCAAAACCGGCATTGATCTCCACATAGGCTCAAAATGTTCCTCAGCGCTGTCTCTGCTTAAAGGATATTGGCCCAGATGCCTTTAAGAAGCTTCGGATCTCCGAGCATCATAATGTAAAAGAACAAAGGGAAACTCCAATGGTGTAATAACGTCATATACTGGGGTTTAATGAAAGAATTGCACTTACATCTCACTTACTCTCACGGGGACACGTGAGACCGTAGAGTTCCGGTGAGGTGGCGCGCAGATGCGCAAGCGGCGTCCCATCCACCCGATCAGCTGTTTTGTACTTCCAGGCGTTTAACAACTGCTTTGATCTAAGTGCAATTCTTTCATTAAACCCCAGTATATGACGTTATTACACCATTGGAGTTTCCCTTTGTTCTTTTACATTATGATGCTCGGAGATCCGAAGCTTCTTAAAGGCATCTGGGCCAATATCCTTTAAGCAGAGACAGCGCTGAGGAACATTTTGAGCCTATGTGGAGATCAATGCCGGTTTTGACCCCCTATAATTAAGGGGTCATCGTTGTCTGGTAAGAGGTATATTGTCTTACCACTGGGTGGAGGTGTTTGGTGAAGGTTCCCATATTGCCCAATCTTGCTGCTGAAGACACAGTTTGCACTGAGCACTTTAAGGACTTTTTTTGAACCACATGAGTCACCAATGTTTATTTATTTATTAATTTATTGTGTACAAACATTTATCATATTTGCAATTTTAATATTTATGCACTAAAGCACTTTTTCAGTGACTGCTTAGCGCAATTTTCACCCTTTGTTATCACAGTTCACGTTTTTACGTTTATTATTGCGGCTCGCAGAGTGGAAGCAATTCCCATAATATATATTTACACATATTTATCCATATTTTGTGTTGTCAAATATCACTCCATTCGCGCAGGTGTGTTTTGGTTAGCACCAATTGTTTTGCGTACAATAAAAGACAAGCCCAACTATCCACTCTATGGAAGGAGTAATCCTGGGTCGGCTTGAGACAGACCTCCACAGCTCCTCTAGATACACATTAAGATAGCCAGAGCTCTCCTCTCCCAGCAATGGACCTGGATCAGCTTTGGACCTTCCTCAACTCCACTCATGATCAAGGGAGACATAAGATATGCAGACACATAGCGTATTCCTGATACCAACTTTATTAAAATACACTGTAAAAAAGCCTCTTACTCTGTTCAGAAGATATTCAAGCCAAACGAGTGGTAACAGGCAGCGGCGAGTCCAGCACGGACCTCGCCGTATTCCAAATGACAGCGGGTGATGTCAGTAGCTCCACCTTCCCCCCGTACGCGTATCATCCCCCTATGGGTGGGGACTTCCTCAGCGGTGATTGGAGGCTCAGAACGGACGTCACCCTTGTATATACCTTACTGCCTGCTCATTGGCCGGACAGTACCGATCTCCTAATTGGCTAATCCCTGTAGTCACGTCAACGGAGACGCCGCAGTCCGCAAAACCAACCCATGCAGAAATTACCAGCCGCTCATTCATTGGCTGAGCTGAAACTCGCTCATGATAGGCTATTTACCCTCTCCATGGCTACAAGGACACCGCCATACATGACAGCGGAAGTCACTGAGCCATATATGCTTCTAGGGGCAAACAGCCATCAAAAGCTTATTCTAATAACATATACTGAAAGAAAAAGGTTTCTAAACAGAGAGGATCCGGCTCAAAGTACCTTTTTCTCTCTGCTGAACCTAAATCAGTTCTATAAAAACAGTATAGAATAAATAAATATATTAAAATTGAATCCCATGTAGGGATTAAGCAAAGATCCTAAAAAAGGATAAAAATAATAAAGGAGCAATCGACGTCCCGCTGTCATCAGGATTACAATGTACAATCCCCCAAACGACAATAATAAGCAACAAAATAAATCACAGTATTAAAATTAAATATATATGGCACAAAAAAATTAACGGTCAGAGATAAAACAATTTAAATCAAAATCCATTCAAGCCACGAGGGACTCCCACTTTCGTCTCAAAAATCCAGGAGGATTCTCTTTGGCTAAGCTGCCGTATAAAATTTCCTCCTCTCCAGTGTCTTTTAACTCTTTCTACACCCCAGAATTTTAGGCCCCGTGGGTCTCGGTTATGACACTGTTTGAAATGATGGGATACAGAATGAGAAGTTTTGCCCTTTTTAATATTCCTTACAAGCTCTGCTACTTGAACCTGTAAGGCCCTAGATCTCCTGCCTATATATTGTAAACCACAGTCACATTCCAACATGTAGACAATACCTGTGGTGGAACATGTAATGAGGTCATTGATTATATACTTTTTCCCTGTGGCATTAGCTGTAAAATCCTTCCGTCGCTTGAGATTAGTCTTAGCTGTGCGACAGAGCACACACTTACCACAGGCGTAAAACCTGATAAAAATGAAAAAAAAAAAAAAAGTTTACTGTTGCTTTGTGTGGGCGGATCTACAACACCAGGGGCTATAAGATTCCTAAGCGTCGGTGCTTTCTTATAAACAAAAGAAGGTCTTGCCGGCAATTTAGTTCCTATAGTCCTATCTTGTAAAATCGGCCAATGTTTGTTGATGATTTTTTCAATTTTCTTATACTTGACATTATAGTCCAGTATAATTCTAACCTCCTCCTTATTGGTGGCCATTTCTTTAAGAACATTCGAAATAGAGACAAAGTGTCTCTATTAATGGCCATGAACCGCCGTCCTGTCTTTCTCAAGCTTACTCAAATTATATGCCTTTTGGACGAAACGCTCAGCGAGCAGTTTGGACTGTGCAACAAAGTCAGCTTCAGATGAACAATTGCGTCTTAAACGCACAAACTGCCCCTTAGGGATGTTGCACATGGAAAGTAGATTGCTTGTGTTTTATGGGTTTATGGCTGCTCATTGGGTCATAATCTTGCAAATCGCTCATTGACAGTTGTACAATAAGCTCCCCTGTCATCCAAAGTAGCTAACATTTTGCAGCATTTGGCAGGGACTATGTAGTGCAACCTCATACCATCCAACATCAGAAGTTGAGAAAAAGGGAAAGCTGGAAGCTGGTATGCACTCTGAGTCCAACATAAAAAAAAAAAAAAAAACAGAAACTACACATAGACCATAACTGTTTAGACAATAAGCACTTGGGCCAGGAGTATCTAATGAACAGTGGTAAGCCCCTTGTTGTGTACAACAAAATGGCTGACATTTATCAAGTAAATTAACAACAGAATTAGTCGCAAATTGCTCTAGTGCGTCTATTACTGGAGAGCCAAACGCGACAGCTTGCAAAGTTCAAAGGCATATTTATTACTGAAGATAAAACAGATTTCCAATCTAAGAAGATGCATAATTTGGAAATGGACAGGGTCAGGTTTAATGCACTTGCAAGTGAGGACTTCGAAACAGCTAAAAAAGGAATTTATGACTCAGTGGAACAAAGAAAATGATTGTAGTTTTTTGGTCAACAGGGAAGGGGGTGGGGATGGAAGAGGGTATCAGTGTTAGTAGTGCCAGACCTGGTTCAGCAGTGGGACACAGCCTGGCTCCACACCTAGATATCAGTACATCAGTGTGCTGCTCTAGATTCAAGAGACTACCATCATTATCCCTGACTCCTTCCCTATACTAGTACCTGTATGTATGCTGCTTGGAATATGAGTGAGAGACCCATAATTTATTATCTGTCATCCACCTCCAATCCGCATAGTTTTGGTCTCCTCTATTATCCACCTTACCTGGAAAATAGCTGCAGCTCAAAATGTTAGAGTTCCCCAAAATAATTTCCATGCCACCCTTCCTGTCTACTAATTAGCTCACCTGGACCCCTCCCCTTTGACTGTCATTGTCTCTTTATATCCTCCAAATTCTAAGCAGTGTCCCTGACAGGTTTCAGCCAGGTGGTTGTGCTATAGGTGACCTATCGTTCTGTTACCATTATAGGCTACTGTCAAAATAATGCAAGATGTAGTCACTTGCTACATAGGCAACATTAACAGATGCAAGCACTGCTCAATTTTCTTGGCATATTTTTTAGGTTCACAAACTGATATTGTATACCATCATTTCAATTGCCTTAATTCTTTTTTTAATGTCCAAAAAACATTTATTTCAGAAGGTATCCGAAGCCTACAGCTTGGATAGCATGTTGGATATTTTAATAGGCCCAGTATTGCCTCCAGGCTTACTGGCAGCCTATTACAAATTTGAAATTAAAGTAAACAAATCAAGAGAGAAATATTGGGGTTCCCATTTATCTTTATAAAAATGCTAGAAGAAAGGAAGGCTGTATGTCCCTCCTCTGACTCATTTGTTATATTTTTAGCAGAACAGCTGTAGAAAGTGTCTTCAGGGAACTGTCCTCGCATAGAGCTCACTACATGCGAATGTCAAAAGCTAAATAATTTTTATTTTTTTATTTACATTATTTAAAGCAGAATGGTGGTGGGGCAGCCAGCAGTTTTTATAATGTGCAATTATGCTGAGCATATTTGCTCATTATGGTACATTTACCCCTGGGTCTGCTCTTCTCCAGCAAAGTGAGGCCCTAGCTGCCTGCATGCACTTTGTCTCTGCCAGTGCCATGTTCTTCTCTACCGGGTCCATCATCTTCCTGCTTCCCGCGTTGGACAGGCATTGATGCTGAAGCACATAATTTTGGCACCCAAAATATGCATCACAGTTAGTGTGCAGAAAAGTAAAGTATTTAAAAGAGGTTTTTAATTTCTTTTCTCTGGACACTGACACTTTGGGCACTAGTGACACTAATGCATGGATTAGTGCTAAAAATATGCATGGTCACTGTACTAATGTCGCTTGCTAGGTTAAAACAGATGGGTTAAACATCTAGGGCGATCAAAGGGTTAACTGTGTACCTAGCCAGTGTTTTTGTGTACTGTATGTGCTGCTTTTACTAGAGGAAAAAGATGGATTTTAGTCCCTGCTTTGCTGAGACACAGGATCCATCCCTTCCCCCCGTCAGAACAGAACTCTGCCTTGTTTACTTAGGCAGGGTTCTGTTCTGAGTCTCTGCCTGAAAAGTTTGCAAGTGAAGATAAAGGAACAGTAACAGTCCTGGAACAGTGACTCATTTTCAGGTGATCACTAAACTAATATTTGAAACTTTCTGTGGTCATCAATGGCTCATACTCATTGCAGCCACCCACTTTCACAATAATACAAAAGAGGAAAATTGCAGGCATGTGGGTAAATAGTTAAACAACTCATGTATGAGTTTTAGCTTAAGAACTGTCGTACTAGCAATCATGACACTTGTAACCAGTGTTAAATTTCATCAACGATTTTGTCAACATTTTAGTCAGCGGCATTTTTACAGTGACGAAAATTAAATGAAAGTACACCACATTTTCGTTCACTGATAAAACTATGAAAGACATCAATTTAGTTTTAGTTAACGAATGAAAACAAAATGAAAATGTAAGGCAGGGATGTTTACCCTAGTGAACAAACGGCCAGTTTCCAGAGAGCCACCTGCTTCTGCTCCCAGCAAGCAAGCGACTGTGTGTAGCCAGCATTACAGGCCTCCAAGTACTCAGAAGACCATCCAGAGACCAGAGCAGCACTGTGCATTACAGGCCTCCCGAGTCCGGACGAGAGTCCCACTCTGGACGACGACCGTCTAAAGCAGAGAGCACCCACTGTGAGTGTGTACATTACAATTACAGGCCAGGGGCCTTCCCTCAGACCACTGTTCGCCCAGAGCACTGTGTGCATTACAGGCCTCCTCTGACAACTGGCATCCAGGGCACTGTGCATTACAGGCCATCCCTCTGATCGGAGACCAACATCCAGCACTGTGCAGCATTACAGGCCTCCTCTGACCACTAGCATCCAGAGCACTGTGCATTACAGGCTATCCCAGTCAGACCTGAGACCACCATCCAGCACTGTGCCGCATTACAGGCTTCTTCTGACCACCGGCATCCAGAGCACTGTGCATTACAGGCCTCCTCTTAGAGTGACCAGCGTCGAGAACACTGTGCATTACAGGCCTCCCCTTTCAGAGCACTGTGCAGCATCAGGCTTCTCACTCTCAGACCACTGTAAAGCATTACAGGCCTCCTCGGACCACCGTCTAGAGCACTGTGTGCAATGCATTACAGGCCACCTCTTCAGACTGTCCATGTCAAGAGCACTGTGCAGCATTACAGGCCTCCTCAGACAGACCACTGTCCAGAGCCCTGTGCATTACAGGCCCCCATCAGACCATCCAGAGTGGCTAAGTCTGTGACTTTGTTCAAACCTTAATACAATAAATAAAAACATATTAGATTTCTTTTTTTTTCACCAGGAGTACATAATGAGTTTGGAAATTCTATAGAAATGCTTAAATGATGCATTACAATTTACCTAAACACATTAGATTTTAGTTGACTAAAATGATTTTATTCAACTAAAATGTACTGGAGATTTTAGTGTACTAAAATACAGCTAAAACAATTGCAGCTGACTTAAATGGAACTAAAACTAAAATGGCATTTTAGTCAAAAGACTATACCTAAAACTAAATCAAAATTTGATGCCAAAATTAACACTGCTTGCAACACACCAGCATCAAGATCGCTAAAAGAGAACTCGCTTGCTTCTATGGTATCACTCTCTGGCTGGCAGCAACAAAACCCAGGTTTCAGCCAATGAAGGAGTGACACTGCAGATGAGGTGACTGTTCTTTCTGCTCTATTGGCAAACTTGTCAATGGCTTGTTAATGTCAGTGACGGTATCAAAGCTGACAAGCTCCCGCAGCAGATTTTATAATACCAAGCAATTAAACACCTCTCATTTAACAACATTCAAAGTCTGGATAAAATATTTACCTTTAAACGGCTATTACATTTTAAAAAAAGAGTATGCTTAGGAGAGCATGGAAAGGGAGAGGAATACTGTATATCCCCTATTAAACATTATCCAGGGGATTTCATTCCTCCTATCACTGTAACACAAGCTGCATTTAACCATTATTTTCATAATCAATTAGCTTGCCGATTATTGTTTTGAATAATCAGATAAAAACCTCAAAAAAGTGTAATGTGCATTGTGAAAAAATATGACCATTTTGGTCCAAGGTAACTCACTTTTTAGCTACACAATTTGGTCTGCCTAGTGTGTGTAGTCCAAAGTGGTATCTACTAGGGATATTGGAAGAAACTGATTTAAGCGCCTATCAAAAAACATTCCTACGCTTTTTAACCACTTGCCGACTGCCTAACGATGATTTACGTCGGCAGTCAGCCCCTCACAGGCAAAGCGACGTAGGTTTACGTCGCTAGCCTGTGAGGGTCTAGGGAGCGAGCGCCGCCGGAGGCGTGCTCCGGCTCCAGCTCGCTCACAGACCCCCCCGCGTGAGTGACCGGCGGACCCGATGCATGATCAAATAAATCGCATAGGTGATCAAATACCACCAAAAGAAAGCTCTGTTTGTGGGGAAAAAAAGGTCGTCAATTTCATTTGGGTACAGCCTCGCACGACCGCGCAATTGTCCATTAAAGTCACGCAGTGCCGAATCACAAAATAGGCCCTGGTCAGGAAGGGGGTAAAATCTTCCGGGGCTTAAGTGGTTAAGGTTTTGAGCTAGAAAAATGATAGCGCTGCAATGGATATATTTCACAGCAATCTCCCTTAATCGGTGGAAGACTCTGATTAACCAGGTGCTTCCGACATATAAGCTTACATATGAGGCCAGGGGATGTCCTAACAAGTTTGAAAAAATGTGGGCTCCTTGGATAAAACTCTCTGATATCTGTACAATACCTGAGGAATGATTTTGGATTCTGATGTATGAGAAAGGGAGTGGTACTCCTATGAGGACTGTGAGGTAAAGGGGAGCGGTTTCTGGCTCTCCTTTACCTCATGGAATGCTGGCGGCAGAAAGGGCCGGTTTTTCAAGTCTTCCCCTGGGCCCTTGGAGATAAGGGAGGTAATAAAAATGTCAGAGCTCTGGGAGGGGTCAGCCGACCTCTCCGAGGTTCATGTGACCTCCTGAAGAATGTTCTGGATGGCTCGGGTTAGGGGTATATAAAGGGGTTCCGTGCGGCTCATTTTCATTCGCCTCAGAAGCGGAGCTGTGGTGCTCCCTCCCTTTTTTGTTCACGGCCAATTATTATGTGGTGGGGTCGCCTTTGATTATTCAAAGGGGTCTTGCCGAAGAAGTCACAGCCCTTAGCGCCGATGTAATGCATACAGGAGGGCGGAGCCATGCTGCGGACATCACTCCCTTTCCTCTCTCGCTTGGAGATTTGTTTGTTTGCCTTGACTGACTCCATTGAGTGTATTGTGAGTACCCCTTTCTTCAAATAAACATTTGCTGATTGATTTATAGACAGAGAGCACTAGATTGTGTTTGCTTTCTGTCCTCATATTCATCCGGTTTTATGGATTTATGGGCTTCATGATCCTGGACTCGCCCGAGATATCGTTTTGCTGGCTTTATATCACCACTGCAGGGGACTGGTGTTTCTGACCCTGGGTGGTTCCTGGGTCAGATACTGAGGTGAGAGGCTTGTATACCTGGTGGCGGATCCTTATAATCACGTCTTTTGGAATGAATTGATCACAGCACGATTATTTGTTTTTACACGTGGACTTTATAATATTTACCCTAAGGGACTTATCTAGCACCATCATCACTTATTTGGAATTTATAGACTTTTTTAACTTTTTTTTTTTTATATTGTTGAACCATATTATCACATGTATTTATTTATGATTTAGCGCAACACATTTACCTTGGATTAGTTCTTATATTTTGGCTCAAGCATAGGGTTAAAATCATTATTATTATTGTTTAATTTTTTGCATTATTCATAGTGCCAAATTAAATTGGAATCCTGCAAGGGACGACTCTTTATTTGTTTATGCTGATGTCGGAAGTTCCGCGGCGTGGTGAGCTGGCTAACTTCCGGTTCTTCACCTCGTTGCCGATTGGACGTAGAGCGTTCCAGCAGGGCTACTTAGATGCCGGATGTTGTTGTTCTGGTCACGCCTCCAGTTGAAGTCGGACATGACGAAACCGGTCGGGGCGTGACCAGACAACACATCCGACATCACGTGACGGTGGGGGACCTACCCGGAAGGTACAGGGCTGGCGTGGAGTGAGCCCGGGGACTGGACGAGCTAGGTTTCCTTCTACCAAGCATTATGTGATTATATGCTTATTGATGAGCTTATACATGTGAGTGCAACATTTTTACTTTTAACAAAGCAATTGTGGTTACGGTACTTCACTATGTGGGGCCATTCTTTCTCTCCATGATATCGGTATACCGAGGGAGTGCGTGCAAGGATTTGTTATGAAGCAGTGGTGAACAGGTTCTGGCTCTATATCCATCTAACATTTCTGCGCAGTTTGCTCTTGTGTGAGAACACCTGAGCATTGAGTTCTGGTGAGTTGCCAATCCTACTATTTCTTGGTGTGACACCTGGTGGTGGACGGTGATCCAGTAATTCAATTCATTTCACTTACCCTTGGATTTCATGGACTGAAGGGACATTATCTCTTTCCTGAATACTATTTTTCTTTTTTGTAATGTTTGTCTAGCAGTATCTTTGATGGCTTGCTTACAACATCTTGAGTCATATAAAGGTGATCTCGTGCGCTACTCTTTTTCCATTTAGTTCTTATATATGTTTGGAAAGAAAATGTTTGGGGATTATACGTTTATGCAACCTGAGTCGGGGTGATTGGGTTGTTTTCATTGTATTTATTAGTTTATAAATATTATTGAGTTTTAATATTGTTTATAACCAATAATAAATGGCCGCGGCCATATTTATTTCCAACCTGGTGTCCTAAAGTTATTTGTTCTAACAAGTAAGCTTTTATATAATTTATTATTGTAATATGCAGTGGTTGATTAAATTCCTGTCTACTGTCCCATACATGCTATCAGCTCTATTTGTTACCCGTGTAATTTGTTTCTGGACAATGCATGCTTAATGTTCAGACTTCTGTGTGCAGGTATTTAGGTTGATTGTGTTTTGTTTGGTTTACAACTGTCTTATTATGGGTACCCTGCTTGTTAGGGGACTTTCTAAAAGATTCTTCTTTTCTAAATATACTCTAAGATATAATGGACTCTTTGTGACAACCAGGAATAATTGTATATGGGCTGATAATATATTCAATTTGTGAACTATCCATAACATGTTCCTGTTGTATTTGTTTTGCTGAAAATGATTAAATGCAGTTTAAAAAAAAAAAAAAAGTGTAATGTAAAATTTGGTAAAATTTTAAATTTAAAAAAAAAAAAAAAATGTATTTTTAAATATATATATGCAGTGGTAAATCTAAATAACCAGCTATATGGTTAGGGAAAAAATATCTAATCCACTCTTAGAAGAACAGAAGCTAGATTATATATATATATATATATATATATATATATATATATATATATATATATATATATATACATACATACATATACATACATATACACACACACACACACACACACACACACACATAAAGATGTTAGGTCCTCTTTATGGAGAGATCTGGGGTCAAAAATATCCCAAATCTCTTCATTACCTTTAAAAGCAGAGGATCTTTTGCTTTAATACATAAAAAAAAACAATTGTTTACTAAGGGACGTCCTGATGCCACTCTGGTCCTTCAAGGCCATCAAAGACGATCTACTCTTTGATCGAGTCTTGGGCCAGCCGGCGGCACAGTCGGATAATTTCTTGGGCAAGCTGGTGGAACGGTTTAGCCCAAAAAACACCGGTGAGTGGCTTATGAGCCGCTCGGAATGCTTTCATGAGGAAGTCAGCCGCCAGCTGATAAAAAAAAAAAAAAAAAAATCCCCGGTTATGGCTGATGGCTTCAGCCATCACCCTGGTACCCTACTTCAAAGCCATAACATAAACATATATGTGTGTGTGTGTGTGTGTGTGTGTTTTGCGGTCTTAAAAGCGTTTTAACCGTTTTTTTTTTTTAGACTGCATTCATACCCAGGTGTAACAATTTTCAGGTGTTTTTATGTGAGAGTTTTTGAGCGCTTTTAGAAGTGTATTACAAGCGTTTTGCAGCTTCAGGTGTTTTTGTTTAGCTAATAGAAAGCACTAGGGGAAAGAGAGATTAGAAGTGAAGAGCTGCTGTTTGAGCAGAAAACAAGCTACAAAACACTTGTGAAATGCTCATGTCGCACATTTTTAAGCGTTCCAATTGAAGTCAATGGGGCCCAATCTGCGTTTAATCTGCCAAAAAGAAGCTCATGTACTTTTCTGAGCAACAGACGTTTTGCTACCGGTGACATAACGCTCAGATGTGAGCAGTGGCCATTAAAATAAGTGGGAATTGCCCTGAATGTTTTTAGAGCTTCCGGTGACATAACGCTCAGATGTGAGCAGTGGCCATTAAAATAAGTGGGAATTTCCCTGAACGTTTTTAGAGCTTCAAGTAGAAATTCGCTCAGGTGTGAATGGGGACTTAAAGAAAAAAAAAAAAAAAAAAAAATGAAAAAAAAGACCTAAAACACTGTTTTTGCAGATTTTCAGACAGGACTGTAATATAGTATGCTTGTCAGAGGTAGGTAGATGGATACAAGCTACCTGAGCCTGCTGTCACTAAGACATTTAGTAGCAGCAGAATGCATTTTGTATCACCTGTCATGGTAGGGTTAGGAAACAAAAATTAGCTCTTTATAGTACAAAAACAGCAGATAATCACTATGAACAGTGTAGTGAGCGGTATGTGTGCTGCATGGTGTATACAGACATGTATGAACAGTGTAGTGAGCTGTATGTGTGCTGCATGGTGTCTACGGACATGAATGAACAGTGTACTGAGCTGTATGTGTGCTGCATGGTGTATACGGACATGTATGAACAGTGTACTGAGCTGTATGTGTGCTGCATGGTGTATATGGACATGTATGAACAGTGTACTGAGCTGGATGTGTGCTGCATGGTGTAGATGGACATGTATGAACAGTGTACTGAGCTGTATGTGTGCTGCACTGTGTATACTGAAATGTATGAACAGTGTACTGAGCTGTATGTGTGCTGCACTGTGTATACTGACATGTATGAACAGTGCACTGAGCTGTATGTGTGCTGCATGGTATATACGGACATGTATTAACAATGTACTGAGCTGTATGTGTGCTGCATGGTGTATACGGACATGTATGAACAGTGTACTGAGCTGTATGTGTGCTGCATGGTGTATACGGACATGTATAAACAGTGTACTGAGCTGTATGTGTGCTGCATGGTGTATACAGACATGTATAAACAGTGTACTGAGCTGTATGTGTGCTGCATGGTGTAGATGGACATGTATGAACAGTGTACTGAGCTGTATGTGTGCTGCATGGTGTATACGGACATGTATAAACAGTGTACTGAGCTGTATGTGTGCTGCATGGTGTAGATGGACATGTATGAACAGTGTACTGAGCTGTATGTGTGCTGCATGGTGTATACGGACATGTATGAACAGTGTACTGAGCTGTATGTGTGCTGCATGGTGAAGATGGACATGTATGAACAGTGTACTGAGCTGTATGTGTGCTGCATGGTGTATACGGACATGTATAAACAGTGTACTGAGCTGTGTGTGTGCTGCATGGTGTATACGGACATGTATGAACAGTGTACTGAGCTGTATGTGTGCTGCATGGTGTATATGGACATGTATAAACAATGTACTGAGCTGTATGTGTGCTGCATGGTGTAGATGGACATGTATGAACAGTGTACTGAGCTGTATGTGTGCTGCATGGTGTATACAGACATGTATAAACAGTGTACTGAGCTGTATGTGTGCTGCATGGTGTATACAAACATGTATAAACAGTGTACTGAGCTGTATGTGTGCTGCATGGTGTATACGGACATGTATAAACAGTGTACTGAGCTGTGTGTGTGCTGTATGGTGTATATGGACATGTATAAACAGTGTACTGAGCTGTATGTGTGCTGCATGGTGTATACGGACATGTATAAACAGTGCACTGAGCTGTATGTGTGCTGCATGGTGTATACAAACATGTATAAACAGTGTACTGAGCTGTATGTGTGCTGCATGGTGTATACGGACATGTATAAACAGTGTACTGAGCTGTATGTGTGCTGCATGGTGTAGATGGACATGTATAACCCGTGTACTGAGCTGTATGTGTGCTGCATGGTGTAGATGGACATGTATAAACAGTGTACTGAGCTGTATGTGTGCTGCATGGTGTAGATGGACATGTATGAACAGTGTACTGAGCTGTATGTGTGCTGCACTGTGTATACTGACATGTATGAACAGTGTACTGAGCTGTATGTGTGCTGCACTGTGTATACTGACATGTATGAACAGTGTACTGAGCTGTATGTGTGCTGCATGGTGTATACGGACATGTATAAACAGTGTACTGAGCTGTATGTGTGCTGCATGGTGTATATGGACATGTATGAACAGTGTACTGAGCTGTATGTGTGCTGCATGGTGTAGATGGACATGTATGAACAATGTACTGAGCTGTATGTGTGCTGCACTGTGTATACTGAAATGTATGAACAGTGTACTGAGCTGTATGTGTGCTGCATGGTGTATACGGACATGTATGAACAGTGTACTGAGCTGTATGTGTGCTGCATGGTGTAGATGGACATGTATGAACAATGTACTGAGCTGTATGTGTGCTGCACTGTGTATACTGAAATGTATGAACAGTGTACTGAGCTGTATGTGTGCTGCATGGTATATACAGACATGTATGAACAGTGCACTGAGCTGTATGTGTGCTGCATGGTATATACAGACATGTATGAACAGTGTAGTGAGCTGTATGTGTGCTGCATGGTGTATATGGACATGTATAAACAGTGTACTGAGCTGTGTGTGTGCTGCATGGTGTATACGGACATGTATAAACAGTGTACTGAGCTGTGTGTGTGCTGCATGGTGTATATGGACATGTATAAACAGTGTACTGAGCTGTATGTGTGCTGCATGGTGTATACGGACATGTATGAAAAGTGTACTGAGCTGTGTGTGTGCTGCATGGTGTATACGGACATGTATAAACAGTGTACTGAGCTGTATGTGTGCTGCATGGTGTATACGGACATGTATGAAAAGTGTACTGAGCTGTATGTGTGCTGCATGGTGTATACAGAAATGTATAAACAGTGTACTGAGCTGTATGTGTGCTGCATGCTGTATACTGACATGTATAAACAGTGTACTGAGCTGTATGTGTGCTGCATGGTGTATATGGACATGTATAAACAGTGTACTGAGCTGTATGTGTGCTGCATGCTGTATACTGACATGTATAAACAGTGTACTGAGCTGTATGTGTGCTGCATGGTGTATATGGACATGTATAAACAATGTACTGAGCTGTATGTGTGCTGCATGGTGTATACGGACATGTATAAACAGTGTACTGAGCTGTGTGTGTGCTGCATGGTGTATATGGACATGTATGAACAGTGTACTGAGCTGTATGTATGCTGCATGGTGTATACGGACATGTATAAAACAGTGTACTGAGCTGTATGTGTGCTGCACTGTGTATACTGACATGTATGGATGGTGTACTGAGCTGTACGTGTGCTGCACTGTATTTCCTGATATGTAAACAAATAATGCATTCTGTATGCAGGCCAATTAATTGCCTGATCAACTAATCAATAATGAAAATAGTTGACAACTCTTTCTTATCGATTATGTTAATTCGTTGTTTCAGCCCTAAATACAAGCACCAACAAAACTTTGTTTAGGCAAGTCATACACTGAAAGATTGCCTGCTGAAAGATCTAATTGGCGATCAAATTAAATCTATAGCACAACACTGAGCTGCTAGCCAAAGTCCCGATTTTTCTAAAGCAGAAAAATAAAAATAAAAAAAGAGAGAAGACTGTCCTAATTAGATTCAAGCCCACGTTTCACGAAGAGGGCAGGAAAGCCACCGCACATCCAAAGCAGAAGTTGTCTGGGACACTTGCCAGCCATCTGGCTGTTGCTCTCAGATCAGTTATATAACAAAGTCTCTTTACAAACCCAAAAAAAGAAAAGCAGTGAATTAAATCATATGTAAGAACGCAGCAAAAGAGCTCTACATCTTCATGGAATATCCACATTTCACAGAGGAGAAAAATAAATCTGCCTTCCAAAGCAGACAGAGCCTCGCCAATAATTTACAGTATTCTAAAGGTCAACCAGGCTGGAAAATATGATTTTTCTGTACAGTGGGCAGCACATTTAATATTTTACAGATCACTGTTCTAGCTTTAACAGATGGCAGTAGAGCATGTCTGCAAAAAATGACGGAAATGGAGGTTTTGATGGCCACTAAAAATAACATGATTTTCTGTGCGTGTGCGTGTGGATGGCAACAGCAAGTTGCAATAGGGCCCCCCTCCCCTCCGTAAAGCATCCCACACAAGCTTACAGCCAGACACAGGAACTACAGAAAGCAGCAACTGTAACCTAATTTTAGAAAACGTGCAGCTCACATGCCTAAAAATAATAGAATATAATCACAGTAACCTCTTGCAACTCTGGCTAGATTTCTCCCAAATCCAATCAGGGCTCCTTCACAGAAAAATAAAAATTACATTAAAAAGAAATGGAGGTGGGAGATGCAAAGAGAAGCCTTTAAGGCATTTTAGGACAGAGAACTATTTCTTCTGTGATAAAGGCGCTTTGTTTGCTAGTGCAGAAAAACCACAAAACCAAGTAATGGTTACGAGTGTAAAATCCAGAATCTAGAATTCAGTCATATAAGGCTGCAAAGCAAGCAATATTTCCTTTGGTAATATCCACAGACCCGAATATTAGTCACGCACATAAACATAGACGTGTCATCATGACACGAGATATTTTCTTGACTACCATGTTTTTATACAAACCGTTTAAAGGTTAAAATTATGATGTAACCAGTTAAGAAAACTCTACGTACTACACACACCCCGAAAAACACCATCAGGACGTGTGTAGCAAGTCCTATACTTCTACTCATCTGGGGCATCCCCGTACCCATTATTCTGGCCATTTCCGACTTTGAAAATGAAGCCGGGAGTTGCTGTTCACATACAGAAGCTCTAGAAGCTGCTGCTGTCAAAAAAGAATCATCTAACTCAGTGTTTATAAACACTGTTAGGGACCCGTTCACATCTAAACAATTTTCTGCTTGGAGATCTGAAACGCTCAACAATCAAATCTTATTCATTTCAATGGCTCCTGTTCACATCTGAGTGTTCTGTCGTCTAAAAGCAAAACACCTGAAGCTCAAAAAAGAGCATGAGCTTCTTTTTGGCAGAATACAAGCATTTTGGCCCCATAGGCTTTTTTTCTTTTTTTTTTAATCTTTTTATTGGTTTAAACAGAACCAAGAAATATACAAATACATACAAACATGTAGGTATTAATGTGACCCTCGTAGGGCAATACAGTATATAGGAGTTACATATAACAGAACTGGAGGAGGGTCAAAATGTTGGAGGAGAAAGCCTAGGTCCCATTGGTCAGCTAGAGGCACGGGCAATCACTTCTACATATAAGTTAATGTAATCTTAAGCGGTGTAAGTTTGAGACGATTTGAGCAGGCAGATGACAGCTGTGTCTCCGCGCTGTGTGGGGAGACACAGCTGTCAGGTTGCCATGCATCTCTATGGAGGAATCAGATGGGAACGGACCGTCTGTCTGGTCTCATCCGATCCCATTCCCTGGACGGATTGAAAATAGGGTTTCCATCCCTTCAGATTTGACGGAAAGGATCAGATGTTATGTTTCCGCTGACATCCGATGCCCCATAGAGATGCATGAGGTGACCGTTCAGATACGCCAAAAAAAACTGACAGGCGGATCTGAACGGTCCGCCTGTGTGAAAGGAGCCTTAGACTCAAAATATAACCTTCTGGATCACCAGGTGAAATAAAGAAAAGCCTTAACCACCTCAATACCGGGCACTTTCACCCCCTTCCTGCCCAGGCCAATTTTCAGCTTTCAGCACGCTCACATTTTGAATGAAAATTGAGTGGTCATGCAACACTGTACCCAAATTCCATTTTCATAATTTTTTTCACACAAATAGAGCTTTCTTTTGGTGGTATTTAATAACTGCTGGGTTTTTTATTTTTTACTAAAAAGACAAAGTTTTGAGGGAAAAAAATAAATGTTTTTCCTTAAAGATTGCATAAAAAAAATCTTTTTGCAAGAAGACAATATCACGAAAAAAAACCTTATTTGTGCTAAAATATATATATATATATATATATATATATATATATATATATATATATATATATATACATATACACATACATATATACTGCTCAAAGAAAATTAAAGGAGCACTTTGAAAACACATCATATCTCAATGGGGAAAAATATCATGCTGGATATCTATACTGATATGGACTGGATAATGTGTTAGGAACCACATTGTTTAATGAAATTAAAATGATCAACCTACAGAGGGCTGAATTTAAAGACACCTTGAAAATCAAACTGAAAAAATGATGCAGAAGGCTAGTCCATTTTGCTGAGTATTCATTGCAGCAACTCAAAATGATACTCAGTAGTTTGTATGCCCCCCCCCCCCCCCCGTGCTTTTATGCATACCCGACAACGTCGGGGCATGCTCCTTTTGAGAAGGCGGATGGTGTCCTGGGGTATTTCCTCCCAGATATGGACCAGCTCATCACTGAGCTTCTGAAAATGAGGTGCAACCTGGTGGCATCAGATGGACAAAAACATAATGTCCCAAAGGGGTTTTTATTGGATTTAGGTGAGGCAAGCATGGGGGTCATTTAATGGTATCAATTCCTTCATCCTCCAGGTATTGGCTGCATACTCTTGACACATGAGGCCGGGCATTGCCGTGCAACAGGAGGAACCCAGGACCCACTGCACCGGTGTAGGGTCTGACAATGGGTCCAAAGGTTTCATTCCAATACCTAATGGCAGTCAGGATGCCCTTGTCTAGCATGTAGAGGTCTTTGCGTCCCTCCATGGATATGCCTCCCCAGACCATCACTGACCCACCACCAAACTGGTCATGCTGATCAATGTTACAGGCAGAATAACATTCTCCACGGCTTCTCCAGACATTTTTATGTCTGTCACGTGCTCAGGGTGAACCTGCTCTCTTTTGTGAAAAGCACAGTGCGCCAGTGGCAGACCTGCAAATTCTAGTGTTCAATGGCAAATGTCAATCAAGCTCCACGGAGCTGGGCAGTGAGCACAGGGTCTTCAGGACAACATCCAGAAGTCTGTTTCCGATTGTTTGGTCAGAGATATTTACACCAGTGGCCTGCTGAAGGTAATTTTGAAGGGCTCTGGCAGTGCTCATCCAGCTCCACCTTACAGAAAGGAGCAGATAGTGGTCCAGCTGATAGGTTAAGGACCTTCTACGGCCCTGTCCAGCTCTCAGAGTAACTGCCTGTCTCCTGGAATCTCCTCAATGCTCTTGAGACTGTGCTGGGAGACACAGCAAACCTTCTGACAATGGCACGTATCGATGTGCCATCCTGGAGGAGTTGGAATGCCTGTGCAACCTCTAGGGTACAGGTATCGCCTCATGCTACCAGTAGTGACACTGACCCTAGCCAAATGCAAAACTAGTGAAAGTCAGTCAGAAAAGATGAGTAGGGAAAAAAAATTCAGTGGCCTCCGCCTGTAAAGCCATTCTGTTTTGGAGGTCAAGTCATTGTAGCCCATCTAGTGCCCCTGCTAATTTAATTAACACCAAAACAGCTGAAACTGATTTACAATCCCCTCTGCTACTTAACGGACCAGATTAATATCCCAGGATTTTAATTAACTTGATGCTATTCTGATTAAAATGTGTTCCTTATATGATTACTGTAGTAATGTCACTGGTCCCCCCAAAAGTGTCACAAATTTCAGTTAGGTGTCCGATCTGTCAGCCGCAATGTGGCAGTCCCACTAAAAATCACTGATCGCCGCCATTACTAGTAAATAAATAAAGACGTAAAGCTTTCCCCTAGTTTGTAGATGTGATAACTTTTGCGCAAACCAATCAAAATACGTTTATTGGGATTTTTTTTTTACCATTTTTTTTTAATAGCGCAACAAATTGAAAAAGAAAAAAAAGAAAAAAAAGAAAAAATCGCAGAGGTGATCAAATACCGCCAAAAGAAAGCACTATTTGTGGGGAAAAAAAGGCCAAATTTTATTTAGGTACAGTTTCGCACCACTGCGCAATTGTCAGTTAAAGTAACGCAGTGCCGAATTGTAAAAAATGGCCTGGTCAATAAGGGGGGGGAAAACCTTTCAGTCCAGAAGTGGTTAAAAGATAATTACACCTTTGGCTAAGCTGCTTCAGAATAACAATACAGAAGCTCCACTTTACAAAGCACACATTGTCCAGTATTTTAAACGGTATTCTACCACTATTTCTATCCAAGAAAGTTGTAGCGAGATCAAATTAATATGCACACACCCTGGAAAATTGCCTGCTTTTGTTTAATTGAATGTGTAGCCTAGTAACACTATATGGACAATTGAGTCTTTATTAGAATTTTAATTCCTAATATACCCACTCATCTGTTTTCCTTCTGCCGTATACCTAACAAACCATGAAGTAATATCAATTAAAGTGTTACTGAATTGATTTCTCATTGGTACAACTCTGATAGAATTTGCTCTTTCATAAACACACTGCTGTGTGTAATTGTGCAACATTGATATATCTCAAATGTAACATATTGGACTGCATGTTTTACAGATTTTTAGAATATAAAATCCTTGCAATCTATTACACCAGTGTATTTTTGTTGTATTATTTTATGCTATTCATTTGAAGAGGGAACTGGATAAATGATTTCACTTCAAAGTGGAACATGCTTTTCTGGGCAGCTAAGGTGACCTTCATAAATCACTCTTACCTAGCTGGTATTCAGTGCAGACTGACAAGCATATACAGTATACTGGGAATTGTAATGAGGAGTATGGACACCAAGGTATTCAATTAGTAACACTGGAGAGTGCAAAATTTGGTGTAGCAACATAGAATTAGAAACCAATCAGCTTCTAAGCTGAAGTTAGAAGAAGCTTATTGGCTACCATGCATTGCTGCCCCAAATCGTGCACTCTCCAGTTTTAGTAAATCAGCCCCAAGAGTTTTTCTTGTGTGTTGTTCCTGAGAATTACAGGCCACCAAGATGAAGGGTGGTAGCCACATGATCCAACAAATTAGCCAATAGATGCAGGAAGGTGCAAGCAGAGAAGTATCAGGATAAATATTTCTTTCCATCGTCCCAAAAACGGATATGAAGCTTAAGGATTATGAAGTAAAATTAGATGGCTCATTCCAATGCCGTTACCTGAAAGAATGACATATGCCACAATGGAAGTAAAGTAAAACAAATACTTCTATTACAAAATTGCTATGCCAGTTTTAGTAAATATTTTTTGGCTACAAAATTGTACTATAATTGCCCCTAAAAATTAAACTGTTTCAATAGACAAGAGTAAAAAATAAGATTTGCACTCAGACTCAGGCTTGGGCCTGGTGATGAGCTGCCCAAGCGCAGAGAGATACTGTGGAATGTAGCCAGGAACTGCTGGATATTGTCTCTAAGGGCTCCCCTGGTTAGCAGCACATATCCACTTGAAAAACTCTCTGAATCCCTCCTTGTTCCCAATAGCTCTTCACATAAATGAACAGTCTAGGGGTGTTGTTCGTTTTGTTGTTTATTGATCATTTGGGATAGGAGAAGGGAATAGTGGGATACTCCAATTGAACTATTCACATTATTTGAGGACTTGTTAATCCACACTGCCACTATGGTGGATGGGGTTAAGTCTCTTGTTCTCCTTGCTCTCTAACAAGATGACTTGATGGACGATAATCTATCTTCAGGACACTGTCACTAGCATCCTCTTCCTGCTGACAGCCGTCCACTGACTATTCTATGAGCAGGGGTGGCACCCCTCAAGTCAGGCCCCTTGACACAAGTTTCTGTACTTGCTGTACTGCAGAGACAGATCCTCCAGTGTCTCCCCTCTCAGTCAGCTTCCCTGGACCTCTGGGTTCAGCTCCTCACTGCTACTATTCCGGCCCTCAGGACAACCCCCAAGGCTGCATGGCACCTCTACAAAGGAGGAGGCAGCCAGCCCCTCCCTCCAGGACTCCGCTCCCCAACAAAAGACCTCGAAAACATGATGCCCATGGCTTTTATACAGTATCCCAACATGCACGGAGGCAACTTTCCCTCCATCAGGACTGTATCAAAGCCAATGCATCCATTTGTCAGGTTTCCTCACACTGTCCAACATGTCTCCCTATTGGACCAGTGTAAAACACTCTCTAGAAAGAATGAGTTTCACTCTGAGTACAATGAGCAGACCTCACTAACAGATACGGCTCTCTGGTAGGCAAAAAACAATATAGATTTACCTGCAGGCCTTCTAGTAAGCAGACAGAGAACAAACTATACTTTCTCACTAGCACCTACCTAGGAGGGTGCTACAATTACAAAGTGACAGCTTGCTCTGGAGATTTGTGGGGCTCCCGAGGCACAGGAGAAAGACTGTAACTGTAATGGTATGGGACCTGATTTGATGTACAGATCTTGATTTATGCTCTGGACAGTAGCTCCAAGTTTGTTTGTTTTTTTTACAAACTTTTTATTGAAAAAAGTAAAAATAACAGTACAAAATAACAAACAAATGCCACAAAGATGACAGATTCAAAACAATACAGAAATATGGGGTACACACTTTAAGAAAATCGGTTGAACGATCTTCCGATTTTCCTCATCGTTTCACAGCAAATCAGAACCGATGAAAGAAAATTTGTACAAAACTTCTCATACGACAAAGGCTTTTTTTTTGTGGTTTGTTTCTTAACAGGTGCAGTCTTTCTTTTCAGATTTTTCTTTTACTACAATGGTACACATTAAATGAAAATCGTTTGTTCTGTTCCCATACGAGATTTAGGAGTTTGTCCCTTTGGGAATTTTCGTATGAAAAGTTAGATTCGGCTGTCAAAATTTGCCGAAACACAATATGAAAATTGTACGACAGTTCCTTGGACGAAAATGTTAACCCGATTTTCAAATCAACTCAATCTGAGTGGCGGTAAATGAACCATGGGTCCCATTTCTAATCAAAGGAAGATTTGGAATCATGTAATGTATGAAAAGTATTTTTCCATCAACATAATTTGGTCAATACGTGAAATAATTGTTAAAAAGGTACCACATTAAGTTTCCAGTTTAGGGCAATTGCCCATTGCATAGCTACACAGGTAGTATGTATAAGTCTCAACAAGTGTTTGGGGACATCAGGAATTTTACCAAACAGAAGGTAATGTTCATATGTCAGAGCAAGATGCCTGCACATCAACATGTCAATCAGGGTAAATACATCTCTCCAGATAGGTTGTAATCTACCACATTCCCAGAATATGTGTAGGAAGGAACCAGGGAGAGACTAGCCACGAAAGCAGGAGGGGCCTGGTGGTAAATAGTTTATAGGTGCGAAGGAGTAGAATACCGGCATGTAAAGAGTTTCAACGCGGTTTCACGTATTGTTAGTGATTTTGTGCAACTGCGATATTAAGAAGATTAGTCTCCCACTCCTGTACATCATACTCTGTACCCAACTCCCGTTCCAAGTTACATATATAAAAATTTGGAGTCATCACCAAATGGTAGCCATAGATTTAGAAAAAACAGAAATTAAGCCTTTTTTTCTAGGAGCATTCCTGCAAATGAATTCAAAGGATGTATGGGCAGGGTCCAGGGAATAGTGCGTTAGAAAAAAATGACGTAATTTGTAAATTATATAATTTCGGAGAAGGGACTCAAGTTTGTTTTGAGGTGGAGGAAAGTGAAAAGGGCCAATTACCAGGAAGAGTTGAAATTTGTATATACAATCCTATGCCTGTATCTCTAGATCCACTGAACATTTGGATATTTTCATTGAAGGCATCCTCTGCTTATTTATTATTTTCATCATATGTTCAGATTAAATCCAACTTGGTTAGTCATGGGGGTACTATAAAAAATCTCTTTTTGCTTTTAGCTTGCCGAGATAAGATATTTTCCTATTTCACCTGAATGGCAGATTCAGGATATTAGATATATAAAAAAAAAAATTTCCAATAAAACTTAAATAGACCCCTCATATTTCTGAGAGTAGATGAAGTTTAATATATTGAGGAATGTAGGAATTTGCAGCAGTTTAAAGAAAAACAGCCTGACGTTCTGCAGCAAACCTGTCGCTTAGAAGAAGCAATTCTGAGCATTGATAGGGAAATAGATTTAAAGAGTAACTCCACTTTTGTTGAGAAAAAAAAAAAACATTCGCCTTTGGGTGATCTGTGTACATTGCAAGGATTTTAACAAACTTAGTTGCAGATCCCTAACTTTTGTTATTTTGACGAAATAGCTATTTGTTTCTCTGTGTCCATGTGTAGGGTGAATGTGTATGGGAGTGGTTTTATAATTATTAATCATCCCCTTAGATGTGATTTTTCTTTGGGAGCATCTTACCACAAATTACATTTTTATTGCAGGGGATGCCCAAACTCTGACTTGTATCTTAGTACAGACTCCTGGGAAAATCCTTAAGATTTTTTACATTTTTAGGGGGCGTACTGTACACCATCTATGACTCCAGGTAGCCATATTGCAATTATATTTTACAGAAAATGACAGAGATGCAGATTGAAAAAAAGAAGGTAAATTTTAATGACCTTCAATTACAATAGGACTTGTGTCGTAATCGTATATGCTCTATTTTTTTTTTTTGTTTTGCTTTTTTTATCTACAAAAGTATAGTTACCCTTAAAATTTTTCGGGATGCAAAGGATGGAGTTGATACTGACTATCTTAGAGTTTAGAAAGATGCTTGATTTTAACCTGTATTCTTCAGGTGAAGAACGATGAAGATCTGATACTTTCTGTCTAAATGGTAAAGTTCCTTAAAACTGAACTTTACTCTCAATTAACATGGAGTATTTCTAATGACGCTAACATTAGTAAAAAGATAGGAGATTATATATATATATATATATATATATATATATATATACACATATATACATACATATACACACACACACCTCTCACATTTTTTGTAAATATGTGATTATATCTTTTCATGTGACAAACACTAAAGAAATTACACTTTGGTACAATGTAAAGTAATGAGTGTACAGCTTGTATAACAGTATACATTTGCTGTCCCTCAACACACAGCCATTAATGTCTAAATCGCTGGCAACAAAAGTGAGTACAAAATTGGGCCCAATTAGCCATTTTCCCTCCCCGATGTCATGTGATTCGTTAGCGTTACAAGGCATCAGGTGTGACTGGGGAGCAGGTGTGTTAAATTTGGTGTTATCCCTCTCATTCTTTCATACTGGTCACTGGAAGTTCAACATGGCACCTCATGGCAAAGAACTCTCTGAGGATCTGAAAAAAAAGAAAAAGAATTGTTGTTCTACATAAAGATGGCCTAGGCTATAGGAAGATTGCCAAGACCCTGAAACTGAGCTGAGGCACGCTGGCCAAGACCATACAGCCGTTTAACAGGACAGGTTCCACTCAGAACAGGGCTCGCCATGGTCGATCAAAGAAGTTAAGTGCACGTGCTCAGCGTTAAATCCAGAGGTTGTCTTTGGGAAATAAATGTACGAGTGCTGCCAGCATTGCTGCAGAGGTTGAAGGGGTGAGGGGTCAGCCTGTCAGTGCTCAGACCATACGCCGCACACTGCATCAAATTGGTCTGCATGCCTGTCATCCCAGAAGAAAGCCTCTTTTAAAGATGATGCTGAAGACAAACAGACTAAAGACATGGATTACTGGAACCATGTCCTGTGGTCTAATGAGACCAAGATAAACTTATTTGGTTCAGATGTGTCAAGCGTGTGTGGCAGCAACCAGGTGAGGAGTACAAAGACAAGTGTGTCTTGCCTACAGTCAAGCATGGTGCTGGGAGTGTCATGGTCTGGGGCTGCATGAGTGCTACCGGCACTGGGGAGCTACAGTTCATTGAGGGAACTTTGAATGCCAACATGTACTGTGACATACTGAAGCAGAGCATAATCCTATCCCTTCAGAGACTGGGCTGCAGGGCAGTATTCAAACATGATAACAACCCCAAACACACCTCAAAGATGACCACGGTCTTGCTAAAGAAGCTGAGGGTAAAGGTGATGGACTGGTCAAGCATGCCTCCAGACCCATTAAGCATCTGTGGGACATCCTCAAAGGGAAGGTGGGGGAGCACAAGGTCTCTAACATCCATCAACTCCGTGATGTCGTCATGTAGGAGTGGAAGAGGACTCCAGTGGCAAGCTGTGAAGTTCTGGTGAACTCCATGCTCCATTTTCCAGGCAGTGCTGGAAAATAATGGTGGCCACACAAGATATTGACACTTTGGGCCCCAATTTGGACATTTCAACTTAGTGGTGTACTCATTTTGTTGCCAGCAGTTTAGACAATATTGGCTGTGTGTTGAGTTATTTTGAGGGGACAGCAAATTTACACTGTTATACAGGCTCTAAACTCACTACTTTACATTGTAACAAAGTGTAATTTCTTCAGTGTTGTCATATGAAAAGATAGAATAAAATATTTACAAAAATGTGAGGGGTGTACTCACTTTTGTGAGATACTGTGTATATATATATATATATATATATATATATATATATATATATATATATATATATATATATATATTTAAGCTGGGGAACAGGTAGCAGATACAAAGCTCCCTGGGATGAGCAGTCTTTCAGGCACGGATACCACATCCAGTGAGGTAGTGAAACAGTGCGGTGTTTATTGGTACTATATACAAGTACTGTACGGTGTTTTAAGGAAAAACAAGCAGGAGAAAAAATAAAACAAAAACCTAGCCGTGTCCCGGCACTTACTATACACAATGCAGGCCCTCACTAACAGGCTGTGCAAGACTACCGCTTTTCAGGTTCCACAGGCACAATCTGACAGTTTTACCGACCTTCTCTCATAAAAGAAATGTTAGCTGATTTCCCAGGCTGAGAGAGCACTGGCTGCCTGTCTCAGGTGAGTTTAAATTGGCCTGGGGAAGAGGACCAAGATCTGAACTCGATCATGGATCAGAGATCCCTAAAGGTGTATGAGAGGTGCCTGGG
Source organism: Pelophylax lessonae (assembly GCF_965119305.1). Lineage (NCBI taxonomy): Eukaryota > Metazoa > Chordata > Amphibia > Anura > Ranidae > Pelophylax > Pelophylax lessonae. The sequence goes on from NC_138771.1 coordinate 352,460,242, forward strand.
GGATGTATAAACTCGAACAGGATTTTTCCCGGCTCTCTCTGGGACGCTCTGATACAATATATACATATATACACAAACCAATTCCAAAAAAGTTGGGACACTGTACAAATTGTGAGTAAAAAAGGAATGGACTAATTTACAAATCTCATAAACTTATATTTTATTCACAATATAATATAGATAACATATCAAATGTTGAAAGTGAGACATTTTGAAATGTCATGCCAAATATTGGCTCATTTTGGTTTTTACGAGAGATACACATTCCAAAAAGTTGGGACAGGTAGCAATAAGAGGCCACAAAAATTAAATGTACATATAAGGAACAGCTGGAGGTCCAAATTGGAACTTATTGGGTCAATTGGCAACATGATTGGGTATAAAAAGAGCCTCTCAGAGTGGCAGTGTCACTCAGAAGTCAAGATGGGCAGAGGATCACCAATTCCCCCAATGCTACGGCAAAAAATAGTGGAGCAATATCAGAAAGGAATTTCTCAGAGAAAAATTGCAAAGAGTTTGAAGTTATCATCATCTACAGTGCATAATATATTCCAAAGATTCAGAGAATCTGGAACAATCTCTGTGCGTAAGGGGCAAGGCTGGAAAACCGTATGGATGCCCGTGATCTTCAGGCCCTTAGATGGCACTGCATCACATACAGGAATGCTACTGTAATGGAAATCACAACATGGGCTCAGGAATACTTCCAGAAAACATTGTCGGTGAACACAATCCACCGTGCCATTCAACGTTGCCGGCTAAAACTCTATAGGCAAAAAAAGAAGCCATATCTAAACATGATCTAGAAGTGCAGGCGTTTTCTCTGCACCAAGGTTAATTTAAAATGGACTGTGGCAAAGTGGAAAACTGTTCTGTGGTCAGACTTATCAAAATTTGAAGTTCTTTTTTAAAATAGGGACACCATGTCATCCGGACTAAAGAAGACAAGGACAACCCAAGTTGGTATCAGCGCTCAGTTCAGAATCCTGCATCTCTGATGGTATGGGTTTGCATAAGTGCGTGTGGCATGGACAGCTTACACATCTGGAAAGGCACCATCAATGCTGAAAGGTATATCCAAGTTCTAGAACATCATATGCTCCCATCCAGATGTTGTCTCTTTCAGGGAAGACCTTGCATTTTCCAACTTGACAATGCCAGACCACATACTGCATCAATTATAACATCATGGCTGCGTAGAAGAAGGATTCGGGTACTGAAATGGCCAGCCTGCAGCCCAGATCTTTCACCCATAGAAAACATTTGACGCATCATAAAGAGGAAGATGCGACAAAGAAGACTTAAGAAAGTTGAGCAACTAGAAGCCTGTATTAGACAAGAATGGGACAACATTCCTATTCCTAAACTTGAACAACTTGTCTTCTCAGTCCCCAGACGTGTGTAGACTGTTATAAAAAGAAGAGGGGATGCCACACAGTGGTAAACATGGCCTTGTCCCAACTTTTTTGAGATGTATTGATGTCATGATATTTAAAATCAATTTATTTTTACCTTAAAATGATACATTTTCTCAGTTTAAACATTTGATATGTCATCTATGTTGTATTCTGAATAAAATATTGAAATTGAAATTTGAAACTTCCACATCATTGCATTCTGTTTTTATTCACAATTTGTACAGTGTCCCAACTTTTTTGGAACCGGGCTTGGATATATATATATATATATATATATATATATATATAGATATATATATATATATATATATATATATATATATATATATATATATATATTTGTTTTAATTTTTTTTTTTATTCATTCAGTTACTTCTTGGTTTCCATGCCTAAGCAAATTATGTCATACATCCCAAGAGTCTTCAGTAGGGGAGGGAGGGTTCTCAGCTAAGAACACCCTCCTTGCATGCATGAGCTGAGGGAAGATGGAATCCAGGAAGTAAATGCTACATGAATCATCTACCTTTTCTCAAGATAGCCACTGCCAGAAATGGCAGGGGGCGTTTTTTTTAAATGATTTCTCAGCAAAATAAAGCATGGAGACATGGATGGGTGCATTTGCTTTGAATAACAAAAATTAATTATATAGCATTTTTGCCTTGTAATGCTCAGATACAGTGCAGTTCCACTTTAACCACTTGCCGACTGCCTAACGACGATTTACGTCGGCAGTCAGCCCCTAACCGGCAAAGCGACGTAGGTTTACCGTCGCTAGCCTGTGAGGCTCTAGTGTCAAGAATGTCAGTCAAGGGTCCGATCTGTCCGCCGCAATGTTGCAGTCCCGCAAAAAAAAAAAAAAAAAATCGCAGATCGCCGCCATTACTCGTTAAAAAAAAAAAAACAACAAAAATGACAAAAATCTTTCCCTTAGTTAGTAAACGCAATAACTTCTGCGCAGACCAATCAAAATACGCTTTTTGCGTTTTTTTTTTTTTTACCAAGCATATGTAGCATAAAACAAATTGGCCTAAAATGTTAAAAAATTTTGATTTTTACATTTTTTTTGGGGGGGAATTTCATATAAAAAAAAATGTGAAAAATAATGTTATTTTTGCAAAATTGACGCTCTTTTTTTGTTTATAGCGCATGATCAAAAAAAAAAAATCGCACAGGTGATCAAATACCACCAAAAAAAAGCTCAGTTTGTGGGAAAAAAAGGACATCAAATTAGTTTAGGTACAGCGTCGCACGACCGCGCAATTGTCTGTTAAAGTCACGCAGTGCCGAATCGCAAAATAGGCCCTGGTCAGGAAGAGGGTAAAATCTTCCGGGGCTTAAGTGGTTAAGAAACATCTGAAGGTATACTTTTAGTTGGATCAATGGAAAGTATTCCCACCAATGCCAAGATAGACACTGCATTGTATTTATCAGATGAGGACAATTCACAATATATGCCTTTTTTTTCCCCAGACTTCAGCTTCAACCAGCTGAAATTGATTAAAATGCCTCTAGGCAAGCACTGAACGCAGGAGGACCTTACGAGCCTGGCTTAGGCCTTATTCACACTGGCACTCTCATGTTCAGCTTTCCTAAATACTGTAGAAGTGATCCAGAAAGTATAAACAACCTCCCGGATAACTTTTTCCCATGTTTGCATGTCCCTGCTTTAGCCATGCTTCCAATCAGATCCTGGACACACAGAATTCTATTTTTATTAGACCCTGATAAACTGTCCGCAGCTAAGCGCAGATAAGGGCAAAGTGTGAATGGGACCATTGAAAAAAAATCACTGTATGCATTTATTTTAGGGTTGCACCGATACCAGATTTTTACCAGAGAGTACCAATACTTTTGGTCACATACTTGCCGATACAAAGTACAGATACCCTTGCAGTGTTATTTGAGCCCATATAAAATTAATAGGGCTCAAATCGCACAGCAAAGAATCAGGAATGCAGCATGATTCCTGTCTGAATCACATGCGCTTACCCCCACTGCTCCTATGTGAACCCGTGCTGAAGTCACTATGATAATTCTTTGCAGTGCGATTTGAGCCCAAATTATTTTATACATTTAGTACTCGTGAAAATACTCAGTATCGATGCAACCCATATTTACATGTTTAGGAATGTCCTCTAAACATTGTGATATGGGGTGATTAAGCTCAGTGTGGTAGATGCATTTGTAGTATGTCAATGTCAGTTAGGTTAGGGGATTCTGACCCATTTTTTTTTAGGCAAAATGGACAAAAAAAAGTTCACAAAGATCCCAGCACCCCAGGATCTCTCTTCCATAGACTTACTGCCTCCCTCCAGCCCCTTGGACTTGCTAGTCGCCTTGAGTTTTCTCAATCTACACAGACTTGCTAGTCGCCTTGAGAATTCTCAATCTACACAGACTTGAACAGTTGTCCCAACTTTTCCAGTCCTGTGGCAAGGAATCACCCCAACATGGGGTGCAGTCTCTTGGCAGGAAAACACAGCTCTCTTCAGACAGGGCTCTGTCTCCAAAATGGGAGCTCTGAGCTGTCAGGATTGGCTTATCACGAGCATGCACATCTGCATACTCACACAACATGCAAGGTTCTAACAAGACCTGGACCCAGGATTGGAGATTTCTTCCCACCCAAATTTCACCAAGTCTCCAATCCCCAGACCCTAATCCGGGATTACTAAACCTGGAGAAGGCTTAAAACACAGCTTTCTCCACTCACAATAAACGTGCCGGAAATTATCAATTGTAACCTTGGGACTCCTGTGTCCTCTCTATATCCATTTATATAGTGGCAGGGCCTACCACTGTCACAATGTATATAAACGCAGATTTGAAAGTGCCAGCATGACCATGGCACTGAATGGGAGCAGTGCACCCAGGAGGCACAGGTGCAACATTCAGCCCTATTACAGGCAGCCTGACAATCTATGGTAGGCTGAATGATCTACTGAGGGATAACCATATTTAGGTCCTGTGCATTCAGGGACAAAGGTCTGAAATGCAGGTCTTCTCTCTAGGAACAATGTTCAGCCCTGTCTAGCCACAGCCTTCCAGTGCTACTGCTAGGGCTGGACATTGCCCCTGTCCATCCCAGATGCACTAAAACACTGGGAGGGATGCCGTGTCCCGTAAAGCCTAGTTTGCAAGGGGCCTTAAAGTATAACTAAAGTAAAAACTTCACTTTAGTTCAGTATAAAGAGGGATTAGCACATCTTTCAAGTTTTTATTGCGGTCTCCATTAGGGAGATTCACCCTATTAGTCCCCTATCACAGAAAGTGAAAGAAAATCCTAAAGTTTGGATTGTCTCTGAAACAGGAATAAAGGGGAAATCTTCCAATATAGAAACTAGTTATGGTGACCCTAGTAACAACAGGGGGTTTCCTCATTTTGTAGGATCTCCTTTCACTTTAAAAAAAATCCATCTAAATGGGGATTCGAATGGCAAAATCTGACAGGGGTTAAAAGCCTCCCTTACTCTCTCCCTTTAGTGCCACTTTAAAGCATAGGCACAGTTGAGTACTGCATGTAAAAAAACAGGGCAGCCCAACACATAACAGTGCAAAACTATAAAGAATATCAATCATTACAATCAGTCTCCAGATATACTGGTTGTGCTTGCAGTGTTTTAAAAGTAAACTGTGCTAAAAGTAAAAGTCAAACCGACCAACTCCTAACATGCTTACAGTAAACAATAAAGACAACATACATGTAGCTTCTTCAGTTTTGGAGACTGCCATCTGTTACTTGTCTTTTGATCAACAAATATGGTGAAAAGCCTTCAGCCGAAACGGTGGATAGTGGTTTATAGCAGACTGTGGTCCACAACAGGATTTTGGAACACAGACCTTTTTATTTTAAAACTCTATATACTATATACTTTTTTGGTGATATGGGCCCTTTAAAAAGTTCTGCACTTAATTCACAAAAGCCTTATGACAGTTTCCTTAAGAGTTCCAATTCTAGACAGATTTAGGTAGTCCCTACTTTTACTTAAAGTATATGTTGTTACAGCTGTTTTGCAACTAAACCGGTGGTTAATAAAACCAACTCTATGTTGGTGTACTCAGAGCCTGTTTGAGATGAGAAGTTCCTTCCTGCTCGAGACTTGTGGGTTTCCGATGTCCCACCAACCAGTGATGCATCCTTGACCCCAAATCAGCTGCTGGCTTGGAGATTTCCTGGCCAACAGCCGATTGTAAACATAGGGGCTGGGGATACTGGCTGATGTCATTAGCCCAATATGGCAATGGCCATTTTTGGTCAATATTGAGAATAGGATGGTCTTTGCTTGCTAGGACACTGTTGGATGCACAGCTGACAGCAATCTAGCAAACAAGGACACTGTGAAGTCCAAGGGGTGAACATGCACAGGAGATGGAGTGTCCAGTATGACCCTCTAACCATGCCTCCTTGAGATAAACTCATATATCGGTTTTCAACAGATACATGAATCTGTTGCAGACATTGACATTTGTCGCATGAAAGCAAGACACAATTTTAAAGAGTGTTTATGGCACACTTAACAAAATCCAGAGTTTAAATCTGGAATGGCAAAAGTGAAATAATATAATTATGGTAAAAAAACTTGGTTTTATTATGTTGAAATAAATTGCCATTCTGCTTATAAGGCCAGATTTCACACTAAACCACGTAGACCAGAGTCTGTTATTATCTGTCCAGGCTTCCAATATCATGTATGACCACAAATTACCAAACTTACCCCCCCCCCCCAACCTGGCTCTTTTTTTAATATTGTTTTTATTAAGGGACAATAAAAGAACCCAGTGTTATAATAAGACTAGTTATAATACAAAGTTAAACTACTTGCAGAGGGGACTAATCAAAGCCTGTAAGGTTTACTTTTGCCAGCTTTGTCACATTGGGGAGATTTACCTTCACTACCTGTCCCATAGCCAAAGAAGAATTGGGAAGAATCCCTGCAAATTAAGGGCATTTCTTGGAGACCCCTAGGTCACCAGAATTAGTGTGCCCATTGAAAGATTGCTGTATTTATTTTCTGGGGACAATCCAACATTTGTCATTTATTTTACTTTCATTTGTCTCGTTTACCATTTCATTAACATGGTAAACCGGACAAATAGGGAGGGTAAATCTCCCTAACGGGAATAGACTGAAATACAAATCCGACAGGGGTTCTAATCCCTCTCCACTCTATCCAGCTAAGGCCACTCGGTTAGAGTTTGCGACACCAGGGCAATGGTGAATACCTGCCTTCGTGCCGAACCAGCCAAAGTGTATATATTGCGGGTCACAGCCTCCACCTTCCTGTCAGCCGGTCCCTAAAGGCCGGGGACTCTTCAACAGGAATCATGGTTGCCTTGTTCAATCCGGAAACCGGAGGGTCCACCACCGGTGGAACAGTCCACTTTTTAAGGGACTCCTCATAGGGGTAACGCCTAGTAAATCGCTTAGGGACCCCAAGGGGATGCTTTGGTCGTCCCCACTCTTTAGCAACAATTCTGTCAAAATAAGCGGGGAAAGGAGACTGCTCTAGATGGCTTGTGAGCGCCAAAGGCATCCTGTGCTGCAGCTGCGCCCTCCATCTTCAAGGTCTCACATATGGCGCTTTTCCACTGCATGGAACCATACCGGTTCGGCACGCTTTTGTGCTTTTCCACTGCTGGTACCGCATGGTATAGGGTCGGAACGGTTCGGTACGGTATAGGTTTGCTTTTCCACTGCATGGAACCGAACGGTACGGTATAGTACGGCTCTGAAAAAACAGTACCTACTCGATTGTGGTTCCAACAGGTACCAAACTGGTACCATATCCCACAATCCTTTGCATGCAGTCACTACTAGCCACCGATTGGTCAGAGAATCCCACCCACCCCGTTGTTATGCCACCCACTTAACTTAGTACTACTTTAGTGGAAAAGCAAACCTATACCGTACCGTACCGAACCGTTCCGACACTATACCATGCGGTACCAGCAGTGGAAAAGCAAACCGGGCCAAGCAGGGCCGAGTAGAGCTGAGCCGGTACTTGCAGTGGAAAAGTGCCATTACAGAAACAATCAGTGCTTCCACCAGCACCTTTTCTTGCGTGGTTTCAGATATGGAGGAATCATCCTCACTATCTGAGGATTACAGGCGCGTGGTCGCAGACCCAGCAGGATGACCCACGTCCACGGCAGCCAAATCAAATTTAGGATCTGAGGAGACAGATGAGGCAGGGGAAGGCGGTGGGCGCATAGTGCTAGCACGTCGCCAGAAAAAAGCCACCTCAACCCTGGGCACAACATGGGTACAACCCCAACACCCCCCCCCCCCCGCCTGCACAGCCGATAATCCGATCCCCGGCGGTGCACCCCTTCAGCCCCCATCGTCAACATAGAGCCCTGCCCCCACCCCAGGAGGTGGACCAGACCACCCACACAGCCACAGCATAAATGAAGGGAGAGTAGGATGGGGCACAGATGAAAGGGGGTGCCTGACGGGAAGGAGGGAAACCCGGGGGTCCGACTGTCCCAAGAAGAGGGCCACGTCCACCCCAAAACCCTCCAGGGGGAGAGGGGGGGCAGCTACTCACCATACCAGGAAAACCGCTCCAGACAGAACCCCTCGCCATCTAAATGGGAGGGCTATCGGCCAGGAGGAACGCTGCGACTCAGCCGAGACCCAGTCGTATGCAAACTTGCAAGGCATTTAACTCGCAGGCCAGCCCCCCATCCAGTGGGTCTATGTCGCGGCTGACCTAGTGCGAGCAGAGGTCTGCGCGAGCTCGCTGGCCAAACTGGGGTGACCACTGAATCTAGATGAACCAACCTGTCGCCCAGTCCAGCAGTTGATTGTAGATCTCACAGGGAAAAAACAGGAGAAAAAATGTATCTAAAAGGAAAAAATGTTGCCAGGACCAGAGATCCCAGCAAGGAACTAGGTCCTTTCTCCTGACTAGGTAGGGGGAGGGAGTATACACCCTGGGATTGCCCATAGGCATAGCCAGATTATTTTTCTGCCTAGTGTCCTACTTCTGTAGGGGGCAGTATAACGCAGTGGTTATGAAGATCAGGAGCTGTGTCTGTCAATGAACGAAAAAGAAAGCCATTTTTTTTTTTTTTTTATAATTCTGACAAAGAGCATTTTACAGCAAATGCAGAACTCAAACTCTGTTCTGTGGACACACAGCTAAATCTTTATAGGAGGTCAGATTTAGCAAAGCGACCATAGTAATCTCTATAGCAACATGAGGGCTTGGCAGTGTCACACTGCACTTTGCAAAGCCATTTGATTTACCTTTGAACAGATGGAGCATGCTCGGTGAAGCATGTCTGAAATTCATTTTATTATGTTGTGTAAACTTGACACTAATCCAATGGACATGCCATATTACCCAGGTGCCCTTTCCCTGTCACTATGGCAAAATAATCTATCCTACTTTTAAAAAACCCCATAACATTCCGCACTTCGATGCAGAGGGACTAAGAAACACCCAGAGTCCGTTCATGTGGGTTTTTTTGTTTTATCTCTTGCCATGTGCTTGGTTTTTAAAATGTAACATTTTCATAAACACCAAGCACCAAGAGACAGGCAGGAAAAAAACAGAAAGTTGCCTTTCCAAGTGGGTGGACCTCAACTTAGTAAAGAAAATGAAGTGACAGAGCCCATTAGGATTTAGCAGGGCAAAACTGAAAGGGAAACAAAAACTGAATTTTTCTCTTCTATAGCCTATGAATACTAATCATTTCAGTTTATTTAGGGTGGCCTGCCACCTAGTGGACAAAGGGCCATGGTGCAAAAAAGAAAGCAATGATTTGTGAAAAATAAAAGATTGCTTATATAGAGGGTATGTTGATCTGACGTGACCTCTAATGACCATTTTACCTGACATCATGCACACGTTTATTCCATCAACTTCACAGTGCTAACTTTGCAATGAAAAAACATACAAAAGTATATAAAGTATATTTACTTTTATTTATGTCCCTTCACTTCCTCAAAATTGTCTGAATTGGCTTTCCGATAGGAGTTAACCACTTTAGCTCGAGACCCTTTCTGACACTTTTGTTTACAATCAGTATTTTTTGTGAACAATTTTTTTTTGTCAAACGGTATTTGTGTAACAGTTTTTCTAATGAAATCTTTGGAAAAAAATACACTTTTTTGAATTTTAACCACTTCAGGACCAGGCCTATTTGTGACATGTTGTTTACAAGTTTAAAAAATTATTTTTTGCTAGAAAATTACTTAGAAGTGAACCCCCAAACATGATTATATATATATATATATATATATATATATATATATATATATATATTTTTTAGCAGAGACCCTAGAGAATAAAATTGAGATAATTGCAATGCTTTATGTCACACGATATTTGCACAGCGGTCTTACAAACACATTTTTTTTTTTTTTAAAAAAATACACTTTTTTGAATAAAAAAAATAAGAAAACAGTAAAAATAACTTTTTTTTCTATAATGTGAAAGATAAGTTTACGCCGAGTAAATTGATATCCATTATGTCATGCTTTAAAATTGTGCACACTCGCGGAACGGCAACAAACTTTGGTACTTAAAAATCTCCATAGGAGACGCGTCAACATTTCTACAGGTTACCAGTTTAGAGTTACCTAGGAGGTCTAGTGCTAGAACTATTTCTCTCGTTCTAACGATCGCGGCGATACTTCACATGTGTGGTTTGAACACTATTTACATATGTGGGCATGACTTGCGTATGCGCTCGCTTCTGCGCGCGAGCTTGGAGAGACAGGGTGCTTTAAATTGCTTTATTTTTCTTATTTATTTCACTTTTTATTTTTTTTTTACTGTCCCTTAAAAAAATTGGATTTTTGACTTACTGTAAAATCTATTTCTCTAATGCTCATTGATGGACACAGCTTCAGATCTTCATAACCATTGAGTTATACTGCCCCCTACAGGAGTAGGACACTAGGCATAAATAAAGTCTGGCTACGCCCATGGGCAGTCCAAGGGGGGTATACTTCCTCTCTCTGCTATAAGCACTCAGTTTAGTTTCAAGCAGTGTCAGAAGAATTTCAACTACACAGAGGGGTGGGTACTGTGTCCGTCAATGAACATCAGAGAAATTGATTTTACGATAAGTCAAAAATCCCATTTTCTCCCTTCGTTCATTGACAGACACAGCTTCAGATCTTCATAACAGTTGGGATGACCCAAACATGAGGGGTGGGAACAGCAAAAAAAAAGTCCCAAGGCTAAGTAGTAGCCAACCAGGCAAAGTAGCTCAACCGAAACAACTGGAGCCCACCAGAAAAAAAACAATACACCCTTGAAGAGGATCAGGTCCTCTCAACAGCAGCCTGCAAAACCCTGCAGCCAAAAGAAGCTTCCGCAGATGCCAACACATCCACTTTATAAAACTTTGTGAAAGTGTGCACCGACGACTAAGTGGCTGCCTTGCACTGATGCCTGATGACGGAAAGCCCAGGAGGCACTAACCTGACCCTTGATGGAATAGGCTTGAATCACTGTCTGTCTGAACCATCTGGAAATAGTTGCAGAGGAAGCAGACAACCCTTTACGAGGACCATCCGTAAACACAAAGAGAGAGTCCGACTTCCTGAAAGACTCCGTAGCTGCCAGGTACACCCTAATTGCCCGGACCACATTGGAAGCATGCAAGGCAATTTCTTTCGGATGTTTAGGTCTGGGACACAGGGAAGGCAACACAATGTCTTCATTCAAATGAAAATCAGAGACAACCTTTGGAAGGAAAGACGGACAGGGATGAAGAATCACTAGGTAAGGTGAACGACAGGATAACGCCATCAGCTCCAACCCCCTGCACGCAGAGGTTATAGCCACCAAAAAGGCAACCTTATGGGACAGTGTAAGCAGGGGAATCTTCCGAAGATTCTCAAAGGGGGGCTATTGGAGTACCGAAAGCACCAAATTGAGGTCCCAAGGTGGCAACGGAGCCCGCACTGGAGGAACCAGATGTCGGACACCCTAAAGAAAGGTATGCACCAGGGAGGGTGTGGCCAAAGGTCATTGGAAAAAGACCGCCAAAGCCAGCACCTGGCCCTTGATACAACTCAAGGCCAATTTCTGTTCAACCCCCTGTTAAAGGAAGGTCAAGATCCAAGCCACCGAGAAGGAGCGGGGATGAACCCCAAGAGACACCACGCAATGTACGTCTTCCACGTACAATGGTAGATCCTCCTAGCTTTTAGCAGTGTAGCTAAACTATCCTTTAGCACCAAAAAAGACCTCAGATCTCACATTTACACTTAAAAGCTATAAAAAAAAAAATTAAAAAGTGTTTTTTTTTTATTCCAAAAATAAAACATTTGGCACTTTAAGGGCACTTTAAGGCCGTTTGGCAGAAGTGACGTTTGACGTTGCTCCAGTCCTCCAAGGGCATAGAGTTGAGTGGGGGCCATTTTGCCCTCACTCAACTTTCTGCCCAGCAACACGGGATCGGATTGTTTTCCCCGTTACCAACTGCTCTGGTAAGCAGGGAAAACTACCGGAAATTGGCAGTAGGGGGGTGGGCACCTCTCCTGCCACCCATAAAAGAGATCCAGTGGCGAATCCCTTGCTGGGACCACTTTTATATGAAAGAGGACCGCTGGCTATTTGCTGCCATAACTCCGGTATTTAATGTCAAAGTAGCAATGTAAATACACGGCGGGCGGGCGGTCCGGAAGTAGTTAAGGCAAAAAAAACACAATGCATAGCCTAATTTTCGCTGAAAATCTTAAAGATGATGTTATGACCCCAAATCCCTCATCTGCCCATAAAAGCGTTGGATCACACCAAGATCTGTGTGATCAAATGTTTTTCATTTGCTTAAAATGGCACCACTGATATCCAGGTAACCCAAGTGAAGTAACGTCATTGCTTCCAGGTTACTATATCATAGAAACAGACAAAGCAGATCCGGTCTTTGTTGGGCTCTATGATCAGCCAGCTGAAGTACCGGCTGGTCGATCGGAACTCCCAGGGGGGAAGGGAGATCCCGGTACAGCCACGGAAAGTGCCCCTCGCTGCATTTAAAAGCAATCCACCAGCTAGATAGCTAGTTAGATTACTTATTGTATATTTTAAACTGATAAAATGTAAAGGCCTATCTCTGGAGAAAGTAGAAAACCTCCCTTGCAGTGGAGCTGTCCCTGTATTGCAAGGGTGAAATGGTTGTTTAGGTCAACTGGAAAAGCACTTTTACTTCTTTTCTCTGCTCTTCTGGCACCCATTGTTCGGAGCCTCTGTACTATCTGATGTTAGTACAGCAATCTCCCATGCTGTTCTATTGTGGTCTGACCCGGGGGGGGGGGGGGGGGGGGGCGTTCAGGAAACACTTACGCATGCGCAGTGAAGCCAATGTAAATATCTACTAAATGGCGTATGTTTAGTAGACATTTAGGGCACCTACAGGTAAGACGACTTCTACAACATAAGCTTACCTGTAGGTATAAGTTTAACCACCTCCCAACTGATGCATGTATATGCGTCTTAGTAGAAAAGTGGTTATACCAGTATCATGGTTGCAGCCATGAATCTATACAAAGTACAAGCGATCTGAGCGGCTATAACGTCCCCCCCCCCCCCCCAACTCCCACCCTGCTGCCTCCTTTCCTAGGCCCTCCTGTCCCAGCAGGGAGCCCGGGACCAATGCCACCTGTCACATCAGATTTCACTGTGAGGAGTAGAAGGAACGGCTTCTGTGATGTCACAAACCAAAAGCGATAAGGATTTAATCACTAACAGTTTTGGTTTGCCTATTTATAAGCCGTTACTTGCATGTAAAGCTGCCAATCAATCTCTCCATTGAAACGTATTACTATTTGACGATTTATGTACTTCTTCAGGATGTGTACCTACCCCTTTTTCTGTTTATTCGTATTCTGTATTTTTCAAAAAAAAATTAATGACGATCTCTCCATAAAGAGGACCTGTCACGGCCCATGCTATCACAAGGGATGTTGTGCAATAAAGTTCAATAAATTAAAAAAAATTAAAAAAGGCAGTGTAAAATAAAATAAATAAATCATTTTAAAGCGCCCCAGTCCCCCCATGCTCATGTGCAAATGTGAATGTGAATGTAGGTCCCGCACATACATAAACAGTGATCATACCATACATGAGGGATCGTTGCGAATGTCAAAGAGCAATAATTCTAACACAAGACCTTCTGTGCAACTCTAAACTGGTAAACTACAAAGGTTTTAAAGCGTTACCAATGGAGATTTTTAGAACGAACAGTTTATCGCCATACACAATTTTAAAGCATGACCTATCTATTTATGCAGTGTAACATCTTTAATGTTACAAAAAAATAAAATGTTGCATTATGTTGTGTTTGGGTACACTAAAATGTATTAAAGTTTATTTTTTCTGAAAATTTGCATTTGATAAACCATTATACAAATATCCTGGCATAAATATTGCAGCACCCACCGTTTTATGCTTCAGAAAATTTATATTGTTGGGGGTTCTTAGTAAAATTTAGCAAAAATAAGAATTGCCCTGGTTTTGAAGTGGGTACAATTAGAGTTTACTACCATTTTAGGGACATTTGGTGGGCTTCATCTAAATACTTTGGGTGTGTATGATATGCCCAGTCTCTACTCCTCCGTGCAAAGCTTTCTCCAGTGCAAAGCGAATGCTGCAGTTCATGTAGCAGGGCTCTTCTTCAATCTGGGAGTGTTCTCCCCACACAAAGTGTAAAAAGCTAGTGTGAATTAGTGAAAGGCCCCTTTCACACATATGGACCGTTCATTTCATCAGTTCAGTCACATCAAAATGGATTAAGTATTTGTCCTTTTTTCATCTGTTTTTTTTTACCTCCACTACCAATGCAAAAACTGATGAACAAACGGACCGTTTGTCAGTTTAAATCCGTTTTTCAACCGATCCGTTTTTTTAAACGGAAGAAAAATAGGGCTTTCATCCGTTCAAAAAAACGGATATTGACGGAAGCGGATGTAAATGGATGATCATCCGTTGTCATCCGTTTTTTCCATAGGAATGCATTGATATCCGTTTTTCATCTGTCAACGAATGGATGAAAAACGGACAAACGGTCCGTATGTGTGAAAGGAGCCAAAGTGTTATCCCATTGTGCAGAGAATGGATACTGCTCTTGCTGACAGTTTGTCACACACAAAGATCAAGGGTGTCGGTCATATACTGTACATATGGGTCTGGAGTTAAAGTTTGTGGAGAAAACTGTATTGATCCAAAGCATCCGTTCCATTGTTCTATTAAAATGTAACAAAACTAGGCTACTTACTGGTTCCCGGCCATCCATAGCTTCCATCCACAGCCTTCTGTCTTCTTCTGAAAGAGCCTGCATAGTTATTACAGTTGGCCTAAAACAAAAATATAAATAACTGTAGTTACTTTGCCATAGGTTATAGCTGTGGCAGAGAATGACTAGTGACTGTTTAACTGTGGAGTAACAATTTACAGTAGGTCATCCAGTTATTAGTTCTACACATTGCCATTTAATAAATTAGCTTGATGTGCACTTTCCATGCATTCACATGCATAGCTGCTGCAATGCACTAATATAACATTAACAATCAATGATTATTACTAATAGTTTATGTGAAAAACAACTTGGTAACAGATTTATATCCAGATTAACTGCATTTTTCTACACCTATGTTAAAGATACTTGTGAAAGAAGAATATAGGAGTAAAAAAAAAAAAAAGTTTTCCCTTCAGTTCCAGCCTGATACAGAGAACGCATGTTAAAAATAATAATTTAGAGGGTTTAACAGTTTTCAAAGGAGACAAGATAAATAGTCGGGCTGTATTTTGAATAAATTGCTTACATAAAAGAATGCAAATTGGAAGCTGGACCTTAAGAAAAAAAACTGCTACATTGGAAAAGTTCCTTTGGTTATTGGAAGTGTTTGCCTTCCTTCTTCCTTCAAATGTTCTTGCAAAGGTGACAAGGGGGAGCACAGACTTAAACTTCCAGCTTATAAAATCTCAGCCTCTTTATTCACTTGCTGGCTAGGTCTTTTCTGCAACTTTTTGTTTACAAGTTAAAATTAGTATTTTTTGCTAGAAAATTAATACAACCTCCATTTTTTTGTATAATGTGAAAGATGATGTTATGCTGAGTAAATAGATACCTAACATGTTATGCTTTAAAATTGCGCACACTCTTGGAATGGCAACAAACTACGGTCCTTAAAAATCTCCATGGGTGATGCTTTAAAACATTTTTACAGGTTAGCTGTTTAGAGTTACAGAGGAGGTCCAGTGCTACAGTTATTGCTGTCCCTCTAATGATTGCGGCGATACCTCACATGTGTGGTTTGAACTCCGTCTACAAATGTGACACAACTTACGAATGCGTTTGTTACTGCGCGCGAGCACTGAGGGACAGGGCGCTTTAATTTTTTTTTTTTTTATTATTATTTATTTTACCTTTTGTTTTTACACTGTCCCTCTGGTTTTTTTTATGTTTTTTTTTTAGCACTTTTATTCCTATAACAAGGAGTGTTAACATCCCTTGTAATAGAAATAAGCAGGACACATCCTCTTTATTGAGAGTTCTGGGATCAAAAGACCCCAGATCTTTTATTTACCTTTAAAAGCAAAAGAAAAAAAAAATAATAATGTTTGACACTTTGATTAAAAAAAAAAAAAAAAATCATCACTTTAAGCCCGAGAACTGGAAGTGACAACGGAAGTCGCTTCGGTCCTCCAGGAAATCTCTGAAGACTAAATGGATTGATGTCCACCTGATGTCCAGTCTACACTTCCTTACTAACCAGTGACGTCACTTCCAGCGATTCAGTGAAACGCACGTCGGCTGACTTCTCGGAGCGTTTAGAGAGGAGTGAGTCCATTACATGGTTGAGGAAAGAGGATGCAATTGATATGCGATATGAGCTGGTGCCGGTCAGGGCACATTCTATGTAAGCCTAACTGGTGATGTATGTGTGTGGTGGCATTTTATTATTTAATAAAACAGTGTTGCAGTATTATGGGTGTCTCTGTTTTACCTCCAAATAATCAACATCGGCCATCCAAGAGGGAATAGACAGGTGCAGACCCATCCTGGTGTTCTGATTGCTGATAAGGCTCTATGGTCCCTGGGCCTACTGGTGAGCAGATTTGGGAGTCTTATCACGAGGTGGAGCACTTGAATCAAAATAAGAAGGCATGGTGTGGGTGACACTACCATGCCTGCCATCAGCCTTCTCATTACCACTTTAACAGTACCCCTCCTTCACCACTCTGCCTGCACTCCCCTTCTCCCCATCATGTCTGAAACCTCCCCACCACTGCACCTTTAGGTCACCCCCTCGCTCTCCAACTACTACAGCTAACCCACATTCTCCTCCACCCACACCACACCTGTGCACCAACCCACACTCTCTCAACACTGCACCTAACCCCCATTCTCTCACTACTTTTACCGCAGGCCCCAAATTACCTTGCCACTGCGCCAATGCCAACCTCTGTGCTTGCTGCCAGCGAACTGACCCTATGCCTCAGCACTCACTGCCATTGTACCATTGAACACTCCTGTGCATTCCACCACTACAATGATTCCCTCTTCCGTATTAAGCCACTTCAACAAACAAGCACACTTTTGCTAGTCTATAATAAAGACAAGCTCTTTTTTTCTCGAAAATGGGGGGAAGTGTCATTTATTGTAGACCAATACAAAATATTACAACCAAATTTCTGTCATACTTTTTGTCATTGCTTCTTTCACATTTGTGAAATTATATTGCATTTGTGTTTTTTTTTTTTTTTTTTTTTTAATAAATAGGGGCATGTATAGGAGGGAAGTAGGGATTTTATACAGGAAAAAAAAAATATATTACAAAAGAAATTGCAGGTTCTGTCAGAAGATTTCTGCTGCTATTGCTTGAGATTGAAAAATAAAAAAAGGAACATCTCCTTGTCTGCTATGAGCAAACCCAATAATTTTCCTTTGTGACAGAACCTCCAAATGAACACTCTGGTTTCAAGACCCTATTCAAAGTGTTACTTATCTGACTAGTCAAACCATTTCATAGTTGAAGTCTAGATATACACCGTAATTGCACAAATTACTGTATGCTTTGTACATACCTTCACTTATTTTTATACACATACATTAATAATGCAAATAAAGTAATGATGAAGGTATTCCCATATCAGAATTAAAGTGTATTAAACCAATTTTCTTCTACTTTTGGAAAGCTTTGGGGAAGATTAGAAGTCCGGTCTAGTTTTGAGATTTAGGCCCCATGCACACAAGACGTTTTTGCAGCTGCTGTTAGCGTCAGATGTTTTTTTTTTTGCAGCTGCAGAACGCCCATCCTTGTTATTCTATGGCCTCATGCACACATAAGTGGCATAGGCCTTTAATAGCTGCAAAAAAAAAACCAGGACCAGTGCATTCTGGAGTTGCAGCGTCAAGCTGTAAAAACATCTGACGCTGCTGAAGGCTGAATAACGTTGCTTAACGTGCGTTAAGCCACATTATACTTTTTTTTTTTCCAATGAAAATCAATGGTTCCCTATGGGAGCCTATTGATTTGAATGGAAGGCGCATCGCAAGTCGGATCAGGATGATCCGACTTGCTGTGCGACTTGCGCTGTGAGAATCTTGAGGGGGAACTACACGCCAAAATGGGGAAAAAAAACGGTGTGGGGGGTCCCCCCCCCCCCCCCAGGTTCCAAACAAGGCCCTTCGGGTCTGGTATGTATTTTGAGGGTAGCCCCACGCTGAAAAAACGGCATGGGGTCCCCCCAAAATCCACACCAGACCCTTATCCGAGCATGCAGCCCGGCAGGCCAGGAAAGGGGAGGGGAGGGGACGAGCGAGCGGCCCCACCCCTCCTGGACCATACTAGGCCACATGCCGTCAACATGGGGGGTGTGGGTGCTTTGGGGCAGGGGGGGCTCTGCACCCCCCACCCCAAAGCACCTTGCCCCCATGTTGATGAGGACAAGGGCCTCTTCCCGACAACCCTGGCCGGTAGTTGAAGGGGTCTGCGGGGAGGGGGCTTATTGGAATCTGGAAGCCCCCTGTAACAAGGGGGGCCCCCCAGATCCCGGACCCCCTCCCTATGTGAATGGGTATGGGGTACACTGTACCCCTACCCATTCACCCCATAAAAGGCAGTGTATGTAAATAATGACAGGAGACGTTTTGAAAAGTTTAAAAATCTTCATCCGGTCTTCTCCGCTCTATTCTTCTCCTCTCCGCTCTTTTGCCCTCCGCTCTTCTGCTCTTTTGCCCTCTGCTCTTCTTCTTCCTCCGGTCCTCCTCCGACGCTGTCTCCGGTAATTATGCCGGTCTCCGGTCTATGCAGCTTATTATATAGCCATTAGGGGCATGGCCTCCCTGTGACGTCATCAGGAGGCCCCGCCCCTTGTGTCACATATGACATCAAGGACTAGGGACAAAGTGAGGGGGGGGCAGGGAGATTTTTATGGTACCGTAGAAATAAACCTATAATATTATTGTATTAAAAACATGATTCACAATTAAAAACAGTGTGTGTAGATTACATCTACATTAACATTTGTAATGGACAAAAATGTTGTTTCACATAAAACAGAGCAGATGACTACAGCATGGTCCTGCCCAACATGTTTCGCGGTTCTGTACCGCTTCTTCAAGAGCATAGATCTTAAGGGGACCAAATCATCCTACAAACACAAAAATCATTATACAAACTATAGTAGCATTGATTTTATATATATATATATATATATATATATATATATGAATCATAAAGTGGTACTTGCATGACAAATAGGAAATGGTTAACCCTGAAAAAAACAGTTTACCAAGATGGAACGGCAGAAGAAACGATATTTCCCCCGGGGACGAATGCAGGAATGGGATATATTAAGTAAAGCGGATAGTACAGTATAAAAGATAGGTTTAATAAGATTTAATAAGATTATTAAACCCTATATTTTATACAATATACTATATTTGTCGTGCAAGTACCACTTTATGATTCATATATATAAAACCAATGCTATTATATCTTGTATAATGATTTTTGTGTTTGTAGGATGATTTGGTCCCCTTAAGATCTATGCTCCTGAAGAAGCGGTACACAACCGCAAAACATGCTGTAGTCATATGCTATGTTTTATGTGAAACTAATTTTTGGCCATTACAAATGTTAATGTAATTGCAATCTACATACAGTGTTTTTAATTGTGAATCATGTTTGTAATACAATAAAGGAAAACATTTTATACAAGATTATATGTATATTTCTAGGCTACCATAAAAATCCCCCTGGCCCTTCCCTCCCTTTGTCCCCAGTTCTTTCCCCCTTTCCCATTTGTCCTGGCCGTTTGGTTCCTTTCCTTTCAGGCCTCAGCAAATAGTGTCCCTACTCTAACAAAATGAACTGCGATGAGGGTACCTACTAGCTACATTTTATAATAGCACAAACACAATCGCCTTTTTATAAGTGGTTAATGATGCTTTTTTGAAGCTTTAATGAAGCTTGGCAAATGCCCTGTGTGTCTGTGTTGATTTCCTTTTTTTTTTTTATAGGGGCCCAGTAGAACCCCTGGTCAGCAGATACCCAACTCATTAGTACCCTTGTTCAGCAGATCACGTGTGTGTGTGTGTGTGTGTGTGTGTGTGTGTGTGTGTGTGTGTGTGTATGTATATTATATATATACACACTGCATTTATTTCCAATATATTATTTTCCTCAGTAGTACACATATTTTGAAAATGAAATCCATTGGTGGCTCCATTAGCTTTAAATCTGGATGGAAAGATACGCCTTTTGGTTTCCCAGCGCTTTCTGGGATATCGCAAACATGCAATACCTTCAAAACTAAGCTAGAGCTCAATAAAAGCCTCTCAAAAGTTGCAGGGGATTAAAGCATTGTGAGACTTCTATGGAGGCTTCGGAGAAGCTTTGAAGCCCCAAGAAAGCGACATGGGGTATACTTTTTAAAGAGAACAAAAGAAAAGCAAAAGCATTGTGTAAACAGGACTGTAAGCTAACCATTTTATTTAGTGACAGGAACTTTGATTGGCATTCAGAGCCCTTTAAAAAAAAGTGTGTCTGAAGCAAGTGTAAATAAGCCCTTACAGTTGAACTGCATCAGTTAGTGTAAATGCAGAATAGCAGGCACCATCAGGTGATATGGCATTCCTAAAGTATAAGTTAAGGCAAAACTTTTTTTTTTTTTTTTTTTTTGTTTAGTATTGGGTAGAGTGGAGAGGGATTACAATGCTTTTCAGTTTTTATAGTGGTCTGTGCCCCCTTTAAGGAGATTTACCCTATTTTGGGTAAATCTTCCAATGGGGACACTAGTTCTGGTGACCTGGGGGCCCCCCAAGGAATTCCCTTTATTAGCAGGAATTTCCTGTCATTTCCTGCTTGGCTATGGGACAGGATGTGAAGGGAAATCTCCACAATGGGACACAGTTAGTGAAAAAAAAATCTGACAGGGGTTTCAAACCAATCCAATATGAAAAATTAAGTTTTGCCTATAGCTCTACTTTAGGGTTAATATACAGATTTCTCCCCAAGGTGCTTGTCTTGTTCAAAATGCAGGTATACAAATTTTCTGCATTAGGGTTATGGTAATTTCAGGGATTCATTTAAAAGTTTTTACAAATTAGAGTACACCGTATTAGAGTGTTTTATGACAGCACCAAGGCAAAGAGGTGGAAACCGCAATTGGGCCTGGCAAAAAATGTCAGAAGGGATGGAAAAAAATGGGAGAAAACAAAACATCAAAGTCAGGTGAAAGTGGCAGTAAAGAACCTTAGGTGTATTTAGTTTTTATAGGCCAGTTCCCGGCAAACTCTACATTTTGGAGCAGACTGCAGAGGCCACTTTGATCTCTGGCAGCCCACTGTACAGTCCATCTAAATACACTACCTAATCACTGAGTGGTGACAGATCATGTGACCGGACCGTGGGGCTGAAAAGCCATTGGCTTTCGCTACCGTCAATCACAGCCTGTGAGGAGGGAACTAGCGGTGGGGTGTCTTATGGACACACAGAGCAGGGCTGGGGAGCAAGCATGCACAAGTGCTCCATAGCAAGGGGCTTGATTTGGGGGCACTCCGAAAGGAGGAGGAGTCAGGAGCACCGTCAGGGGACCCGAGAAGAGGAGGATTAGGGCTGCTTTGTGCAAAGCCATTGCACAGAGCAGGTAAGTATGACATGTTTGTTTTTTGTTTTTTTACCTTTAGTAGCATTTAAAAGAGTAGTATGGACTTTTTTTTGCACATTTATACTTACCTAGGTGGATGCAGCATCTGTTCCCCGCCAGCTCTGAAAATGAGAACCAAGCGATCTAACACTGCCATTGCTCGGTTCTAACAACTCCCTGAGCAGAGAACAGTCAGGTCAGTCAGCATCTGTGCACCCCCCCCCCCCTTCTCACTGGAGCACTGGGCTGTGGAGGAGGCAGGAGAGCGGCCAGCTCAGACTCTCAGCAGCTTGCTGAGAGGCTGAGCCAGGTGCCGGTCCAAGCAAGTGGGCGGATCCTGACTTCATTTTTGCGGTCTTGCCCGAGCCTGTACCGGCTCTGTGACGTCAGCCCTTTGTCTGCTAAAAATGGGTCACAGGAGTGCAGAAGGAGCTGCACTCCTGTGATACACAGGAGTACAACAGGCAAACAAACTTTGGCTCTACTTCTCCCTTAACCACTTGCCGTCTGAGTACGGTAGTACTACTGCGGCAAAGTGGTTCGTTATCGTCTGACGACGTAGTATTAACGTCGTCAGACACTCCCCCTTCTGGGCGTTTTCATTCACAGCGGGAGTCGGGCCAGGGGAGGAGCAGCGGCGATCGCCGCTGCTCTGCCCCGATCGCCGGGGATCTAGTGTGGAGATCCGCCCGCCTGTGTAAACACAAGCGGGCGGATCTCCATAGTGACAGGGAGTGACAGATCGGACTGTTCAGCATAGCTGGACATCCGATCTGTCCTTGTCTCACTCAGTCACCTCCCCCCCTACACGTCAGTAAGCACCAGGCATACATTAACCCCTCCCTCTCCAATAAAATTAACCCCTTCCCTGCCAGTGTCATTTTTACAGTAACAGTGCATATATATAGCACTGATTACTGCAGTAATGTCACTGGTACCCCCAAAAGTGTCAAAAATGTCAGTCAAGGGTCCGATCTGTCCGCTGCAATGTCGCAGTCCCACAAAAAAAAAAAATCGCAGATCGCCGCCATTACGCGTTAAAAAAAAAAAAACACCAAAAATGACAGAAATCTTTCCCTTTGTTAGTAAACGCAATAACTTTTGCGCAAACCAATCAAAATACGCTTATTGCGATTTTTTTTTACCAAACATAGGTAGCAGAAAACAAATTGGCCAAAAAATTTTAAAAAAATTGGTTTTTACATCTTTTTTGGGGGGAATTTCATATAAAAAAATGTTAAAAATATTGTTATTTTTTCAAAATAAACGCTCTTTTTTTGTTTATAGCGCAAAAAGTAAAAATCGCACAGGTGATCAAATACCACCAAAAGAAAGCTCTGTTTGTGGGAAAAAAAGGACGTAAATTTCGTTTGGGTACGGCGTCGCACGACCGCGCAATTGTCAGTTGAAGTCGCACAGCGCCGAATCGCAAAAAGTGGCCTGGACGGAAGACAGCAAAATCCTCCGGTGGTAAAGTGGTTAAGATTAGTTAGGTAAAACCCAGAATTCCACCCTTACAAAATACACTAAAACTTTTATTATTTTAAAACAAGGGTAAAGCTTCTCTAGACCACTCCTAAGTACCATAGATGCTGTTATAGTAAAGCATACTTGTCTTTTTGAAAAGGGAATTAGTAAGGTCCAGGGACAAGCAAGTCTGAGTTTTATCTTTGTAGAGAAAGCAATGATCTATAACTAATACAAACAGCCTTCAATTACTGCTGTCTATAAAGGTACATTTTCTGAATAAAGCGGTGTAGAAGGACATTGATTTATGGGTGCATGACTATCTAATTTGTCAGCTCTTCTTTTCTCCATTTTGTCACCTCTGAATCTCAGCTTATGAATGAACTGACTGTTATATGATTAGAAATAAGCATCTGCTAAGTGTGCCCTGGAGCTGAAAGCAACAGGTCAGAGGGAAGAAATGAAGGCAGGATTGCACACAATGGTTCACATCTCTTACATCTTTCGTTTTCCAGTGGCATGGCTGCGGACAATAGCACTTACTAGGAAGACATCAGAAAACGTAATTTATTTTGTAACAGACTGCTACCCATCAGACATTCTGAAAATTGCTGGGAAGGTACTAACTGAAAAAGGACACTACCATCATACAAGAAAATATTGTGGTACGAGGTTAGTCTTGCATTTACTGTGTCTGGAAAAATATTACACATTTCATATTTCATTGTCTGTTATACAACCCAGACCAGCAAGTGTAAAATAAAAAAAAAAAAAAAGCACATCAAAATCTTGATTCCATAATCTCCTATTAAATTAATTACATAATTATGATGAATCACATGTTAACCATACCATGGGAATTTCACAGAACTTCAAAGTTCAAATATTTGAACTAACTTTTTGCTGTACAAAAATAACAAGCGACACTGAGAACTGCAGATTCAGTTTCCCTGTCTCAGTAGGGTTATTTTTTGTATTTATTTTATTTTATTTTTTAATTTTGGTTGAGTAGTTATGTGATTGTATTGTACTGCAATGATTACGGAAGGCATGCCTATACAGTAGTTAGAGTACAAAGTCCGCCAGTATAAAGGTAGATAACAAAAAATGTTATGACCGATCAGAACCAGGGAAAGTGACACTAGCTAGTCTGACCTGTTTAATGTATATTTTAGGTCTAGATGCCAAGGTTAGTGCATTTCCAACAGAGTAGGGGAGCACAGTTTATGAAAATGAGTGTTGTTCACGTCTAATCATTTCAAGCTGAAATGTTTGTTCACCAATGAAAAATTTTGCATACGGACAATATTTCAGTGGACTGATTTAGAGCATATGAATGTCCTTTTGTGCTGGACCCACAGCTGGTGGATACAATACCTTCGCTAGCTGAGGTTGATTGATATACATGTTTTGGGATTTAGATTGAAATTGGGCATGTTTGAACTCATCAACATACTGGTCTTCTTTATATACAGTGCCTTGCGAAAGTATTCGGCCCCCCTTGAACTTTGCGACCTTTTGCCACATTTCAGGCTTCAAACATAAAGATATAAAACTGTAATTTTTGGGAAGAACCAACAACAAGCGGGACACAATCATGAAGTGGAACGAAATTTATTGGATATTTCAAACTTTGTTAAATAAAAAACTGAAAAATTGGGTGTGCAAAATTATTCAGCCCCTTTACTTTCAGTGCAGCAAACTCTCTCCAAAAGTTCAGGGAGGATCTCTGAAAGATCCAATGTTGACCTAAATGACTAATGATGATACGTAGAATCCACCTGTGTGTAATCAAGTCTCCGTATAAATGCACCTGCACTGTGATAGTTTCAGAGGTCTGTTTAAAGCGCAGATAGCATCATGAAGAACAGGGAACACACCAGGCAGGTCCGAGATACTGTTGTGGAGAAGTTTAAAGCCGGATTTGGATACAAAAAGATTTCCCAAGCTTTAAACATCCCAAGGAGCACTGTGCAAGCGATGATATTGAAATGGAAGGAGTATCAGACCACTGCAAATCTACGAAGACCTGGCCGTCCCTCTAAACTTTCAGCTCATACAAGGAGAAGACTGATCAGAGATGCAGCCAAGAGGCCCATGATCACTCTGGATGAACTGCAGAGATCTACAGCTGAGGTGAGAGACTCTGTCCATAGGACAACAATCAGTCGTATACTGCACAAATCTGGCCTTTATGGAAGAGTGGCAAGAAGAAAGCCATTTCTTAAAGATATCCATAAAAAGTGTTGTTTAAAGATTGCCACAAGCCACCTGGGAGACACACCAAACATGTGGAAGAAGGTGCTCTGGTCAGATGAAACCAAAATCGAACTTTTTGGCAACAATGCAAAACGTTATGTTTGGCGTAACAGCAACACAGCTTATCACCCTGAACACACCATCGCCACTGTCAAACACGGTGGTGGCAGCATCATGGTTTTGGCCTGCTTTTCTTCAGCAGGGACAGGGGAGATGGTTAAAATTGATGGGAAGATGGATGGAGCCAAATACAGGACCATTCTGAAAGAAAACCTGATGGAGTCTGCAAAAGACCTGAGACTGGGACGGAGATTTGTCTTCCAACAAGACAATGATCCAAAACAAAGCAAAATCTACAATGGAATGGTTCACAAATAAACATATCCAGGTGTTAGAATGGCCAAGTTAAAGTCCAGACCTGAATCCAATCGAGAATCTGTGGAAAGAACTGAAAACTGCTGTTCACAAACGCTCTCCATCCAACCTCACTGAGCTCGAGCTGTTTTGCAAGGAGGAATGGGCAAAAATGTCAGTCTCTCGAAAAAAACTGCAAAACTAATAGAGACATACCCCAAGCGACTTACAGCTGTAATCGCAGCAAAAGGTGGCGCTACAAAGTATTAACTTAAGGGGGCTGAATCATTTTGCACGCCCAATTTTTCAGTTTTTTATTTGTTAAAAAAGTTTGAAATATCCGACAGATTTCGTTCCACTTCATGATTGTGTCCCACTTGTGCTTGATTCTTCACAAAAAATTACAGTTTTATATTTTTATGTTTGAAGCCTGAAATGTGGCAAAAGGTCGCAAAGTTCAAGGGGGCCGAATACTTTCGCAAGACACTGTACTTGTATGGGTTATGTTTTGTATCCTTTAAAAACCTTAATAAAAATCTACTGAAAGAGAAATTGGGCACATTTAGGTATTTGTATTTCTATTGTGTATACAATAGGGGGAATTGGAAGTGTGGGAGCGCACAGTCACATGGAAGGGTATAGTTTGTTCATGTGAAGAGTAGTATATGATTTCAGAATTTTTGCACAATACTTGTTATATTTTGTGATATACAGGCAGTCCCAGGGTTGCAAACAAAATAGGTTCTGTAGGTTTGGTCTTAAGTTGAATTTGTATGCAAGTTGGAACAGGTACATTTTTTTAGTGTAACTCTGTAAAAACTATTTTTCAGACGGGGCTCCTGTGACCGGGTTAAGGCTCCTGTGTCCTGGTTAGGAGGTCTTATGTTTAGCCTTTGGTTATTTTCCCCACCCCTCATTTTCCTTTTGGCACTGCTTTTGGATGTCCCAGTAGTTATGATTTATGGAGTGCTGTGTCCGTTGATGAACGGAAGAGAAAATGGGATTTTTGTACTTACCGTAAAATCCATTTCTCTGAGTTCATCGATGGACACAGCATCCAACCCTCTATGGAGTTCTGATACTGCTTGCTAATAAACTGATTACCTAGAGCAGAGAGGGGAGTTATATACCAAGCTGAGGAAGGCCCATGGCCCATTGTTCTGCCTAGTCCTACTCCTGGAAGAAGCAATATAACCCAGTAGTTATGGTTTATGGAGTGCCGTGTCCGTCGAACTTCGAGAAATACGTTTAAAGAAAAACACCCATCAAGAGGGAACAGCCCCTCTTAAACAGCAGCCTGCAAATC
The DNA here is from genome assembly GCF_965119305.1 of Pelophylax lessonae. NCBI lineage: Eukaryota > Metazoa > Chordata > Amphibia > Anura > Ranidae > Pelophylax > Pelophylax lessonae. The sequence goes on from NC_138771.1 coordinate 352,487,163, forward strand.
TTTGCGGCCAAAAGAAGCATCCGCAGATGCCAAAGTATCTACCTCATAGAATTTTGTGAAAATATGCACCGACGACCAAGTGGCCGCCTTGCAATATTGATGCCCGATGATGGAAGGCCCAAGAAGCACTCAGCATTCGAGTAGAATGTGCCGTGACAGGGAAAGGTGGAACCTGACCTTTAATGGAATAGGACTCAGTCTCCGTCTGTCTGATCCATCTGGAGATGGTAGCCGAAGAAGTGGCCAGCCCTTTTCTTGGTCCATCCGTAACCACAAAAAGCGAGTCTGACCTCCGAAAGGACTCCCTAGCTGCCAGATACACCAGAATCGCACAAACCACATCCAAGGTACGCAAAGCAAATTCCTTGGGATAAGCCGGCTTGGGACACAAGGAGGGCAACACAATGTCCTCATTCAAATGCAAGTCAGAGACAACTTTAGGCAGGAATGACGGACAGGGACAAAGAACTTCTTTATCACTATGGACCACTAAATAGGGACTGTGACAGGATAATGCCCCCAATTCCGATACCCTGAGGGCCGAGGTAATAACTACCAAGAATGTCACCCTCTGGGATAATGTAGGCAAGGGAATCTCCTGAATATTCTCAAATGGAGGTTTCTGGAGAACCAAAAGTGCTATATTTAAATCAGATGGTGGCAAAAGGGATTGTACAAGTGGAGCCACATGTCAAACCCCCTGAATGAAGGTATGAACTAAAGACTGCGTGGCTCGGGGTCACTAAAAAAAAAAAAAGATTACCAGGAGAGACACCTGGCCCATGATCGTACTCAAGGCCAACTTCTGATCAATACCCTGTTGAAGAAAGGTTAAGATTCGAGCAACAGAAAAGGATTGAGGATGAGCGCCAATCGACTCACACCAAGAAATGTATGCTTTCCACGTACAATGGTATAGCTTGCTGGAAGACTACTTCCTCATCTTCATCATAGTAGGGATCACTGATCCAGACAGACGTTTATCCCTCAGTACCTGGCTTTTAATAACGAAGCCATTAAAACCAACGACTGTAAATTAGGATGGTAGATCAGCTCTTGCGACAACTGGTCCTCTCTGAGATGAAGCCCCCAAGGGACATTTACAGCCACCAGACTGATAGGAAGTTCCTCGCCCTTGATTTCTCACAGGAATTGCGTTAGAAGCCTGAGCAGAAGATGATACTGGCCTTACCGTGGCCCGTGGACGCCTGTGGCGTCTGCCAGAAGAACTCGTGATCTCGCCACGAACCTCGGTATCCTTCTGTGGAGTTGAACCTGCTAAAGGAGCTGCACGTAGGACTGTGCAAACAGAACTGTCCTGAAGGTGGATACCACCAGACTCAGAAACCTGTATGCATAATGGGAGAGAACTATCTGTGTGACAGCAGCTGGTGAATCACGGCCTGTAGTTTCTGAAGTTTGCCCAGAGCAAGGACCACCCTGGTCATAATTAGTATCAGACCTAGGCAAATCAATTCCCTGGACAAGGTATGGGGGAACCTTTGGTAGTTCGGACATAACCTGAACCTTTGCAGGAATTAAATCTGCACAAGGAAACGCAGGACCTAAAAAAACCTGAAAAGGACAAGCTTTGTCCCCCTTTCTGGGTATCCCCAAAAGAATCATTTCGTAGATCCTCTTGACGCTCATGAAGGAGGTCCACGAGGCCGGAAACCAGCGAAGATGTCCCCCCCACCCCAATAACGGGTGAGGGCAGACCTTCATGCTGAAGGCTAACCAGACCAAGGATACTTGCAACTCCCCGGGGAAGATTTGAAAGATCCATTTCCCTTATTCTCCATCCCAGAAGCAGAAAATAATTTTCTATGTGCAACGAGGCTCCTTCCCTTCCCATATTCTATGGCAGGAAGGTACTCTTCCTCCCCAGGGATACCCTTAAATGATGTCATCCAGGTTAGCCCCAAACATTGATCGCCTTGAAAAGGCAGATCAATGAGAGCTTTCTTAGAGGCTTAGTCTACAGACCAACTCTTAAGCCACAGCACACGTCTTATCACCACCGCTGAAACAGAAAGTGTGGACAGCACCGGAGCTGTTTTCAAAGCTGCATCACAAATAAATTGCAGTCCATGGACCAACTAGTCTGCTAAATCAACATAAGCAGCGGGGACCTGCTCACCCCCCAGGCGCTGGCGAAAAAGCTTGGCCCATTCAGTTAGGCTCTGAGACACCAGGGCTGAGGCAAAGACTGGCCGCAATGTCAAACCAGCCATAGTAAGCACCCTGTCAGCCGGGTCATTACAGGACAGGGATTCCTCTACTGGGACCATGGTAAAGGAAACACCTTTGGAACGTGAGGTGACTTATGCGTACCAAACGACACAGCGATGTCCCTGACTACATTAGCCAGATTCTCAATTTTTAATGTCTCACGCACTGCTTTTTCATTCCCTGCTGCAACCATGGAGGAATCATCCTCACTATCTGATGGATCTGGGGGTGTGATATTAGGTCTCCCTGGATGGGCCGCATCCACGGCAGCATCAGGCTCAGAATCAGATGACACAGACTGAGCAGGGGGACGCTTCCTGCTGGGCCTTTGTCCACACAGCACTTCCACCCGGGACACTAAGGACTGCAGGACCACCGTCAGTGCAACCATGGATAGCTGGGGTTCGGAGGGACCTTCCACCTCCATGAGGCTCCATAAAAGGAAAGTAAGACCTTGCAGTAAAAAAACAATCTTTTGGCACCACTAAAGGATCCCTTCAAGGCTCAGGGTACCTATCAGCAGAGAGAGAGATAACAGGGACCCCCATCCCCAAGGACTTACCCTATCGATCGGAGGAGCGGCAAAAATTCGGACCCAGCATCACGATGGACGCCATCCCTGATCATATGTCTTGGGCACAGGAAGAGGAAACTGAGGAGGAAGAGAAAGAGGAGGAAGAGAAAGAGGAGGAAGAGAAAGAGGAGGAAGAGAAAGAGGAGGAAGAGAAAGAGGAGGAAGAGAAAGAGGAGGAAGAGAAAGAGGAGGAAGAGAAAGAGGAGGAAGAGAAAGAGGAGGAAGAGAAAGAGGAGGAAGAGAAAGAGGAGGAAGAGAAAGAGGAGGAGCTTCGGCATCCCCACGAGGCTTTGGTTGTCTCCAGGGTCTCCCGGACTAAGAGAAAATTTCTCCCGTAACATCATTGCGCTACACAAACATGGTCACCAACCGGAGACCAGCCAGACTAAGGGAAAATGGCCACAAACGCTGAAGCATGCTGCCAGGATTCTTCCTGCGCGGTCTGTAACGCTGCACCCTCTGCAAGGGGAAACCCCCCCCCCAAAGGTAGGGCACACGTTAGGGGAGACTCCGCTGCACACTCTGCACCGGTCTCTGCAGTGTGGATATAGTGCAGGGGGTCCCAGTGCAAAGAGTAGGGCATGCACCTAGGGGTCTCCTACACTGGGACCCCTCCAGACTACCAGGGTAATGCACACACACACTATCCCAGGACCCTTACAGAGTGGGGAAAGTGGGGGAGACCCCAGGGGTCTCCGCTGCATTCTCTGCCCTGGGACAACCCACCACACTCTAGGTCCCGATCGGTGGGAAAGGAAATGGGGGAAGCCCAGCTCACTGAGGGATTTTTAAGGATGGGAGGAGAGAACCTGCAGGCAGGTCAGACCAACCCTGGAGGTTACCCGCGTCCACCCCAAGAAATGGGATTTTTGACCTACCGTAAATTCCATTTCTCTGAGGTTTATTGGCGGACACAGCTCCTGGTACTCATAACCATTGGGTTATACTGCCCCCTACAGTAATAGGTCACTAGGCAGAAAAAAAGTTCTCGCTACACCCATGGGCAGTCCCAGTAAGTATACTCCCTCTCTCTGCTATAGCCACTCACAAGCAGTGTCAGGAGAATAATAACTCCACAGAGGGGTGGGTGCTGCTTCCGTCAAAAAACATCAGAGAAATGGGTTTTTCGGTAAGTCAAAAATCCCATTTTCTCTTTAGTTCATTGACGGATACAGCTACTGGTATTCATAACCATTGGGATGTCCCAAAGCATTGTTAAACATGAGGGGTGGGAACAACCAAAAAAATTCCCAATGCTAAACATTAGCCAACCAGGCAACAGGAGCCCACCTGAAAAAAAAAAAAAAGAAAAACAATACACCCTTAAAGAGGATTAGGTACTCTTAAACAGCAGCCTGCAAAACCTTGCGGCCGAAAGAAAGGATCTGCAGATGCCAACACTTCCACTTTATAAAACTTTGTAAAAGTGTGCACTGACGACCAGGTGGCCGCCTTGCAAAGTGGCGTCACTGACGCCTGATGACAGAAGTCCCAGGAGGCACTAAGCATCCTAGTAGAGTGCGCCTTGACAGGGAAAGGAGGAACCTGACCCCTGATGGAATAGGCCTGAACCCCCGATGTCTGATCCATCTGGAAATGGTTGCAGAGGAAGTTGACAATCCTTTTCGAGGTCTGTCCGTGAGCACAAATAGAGAGTCTGACTTCCTGAAAGACTCCGTAGCTGCCAGGTACACCCTAATTGCCTGGACCACATCCAAGGCATGCAAGGCAATTTCCTTCAGATGGCAACACAATGTCTTCATTCAAATGAAAATCAGAGACAACCTTTGGAAGACAGACAAGGGCGAGGAAACACCTTATCTCTGTGAATCACCAGGTAAGGTGAACGACAGGATAACGCCGCCAGTTCTGAAACTCTGTGCGCAGAGTTTATAGCCACCAAACAGGCCACCTTCTGGCAGAGCGTAAGCAGGGGAATCTTCCAAATATTTTCAAAGGGAGGCTTCTGTAGAGCTGAAAGCACCAAATTGAGATCCAAAAGGCGGCAACGGAGCCCGCACTGAAGGGACCAGATGTCAGACACCCTGAAGAAAGATACGCAACAGGGAGTGTGTGGCCAAAGGTCGTTGGAAGAAAACTGCCAAAGCCGACACCTGGCCCTTGATGGTACTCAAGGCAAACTTATGTTCAGAAGAAAGGTTAAGATCTGAACCACCAAGGAGCACTCACACCATGCAATGTACTTCTTCCACGTACGATGGTAGATTTTCCTAGAAGTAAATTTCCTAGCTTTCAACAGTGTAGGAATCACCAATTCGGATAAACCCCTATACTTCAGCACCTGGTATTCAACAGCCAAGCCGTCAAAGCAAGCCACTGTAAAGCAGGATGGAAGATCGGTCCTTGGGACAGCAGATCCTCCCTAACAGGAAGCTTCCAAGGAACGTCGGCAACCAGCCGCACCAGATCAGCGTACCAAGCCCAACGAGGCCAGTCCGGAGCCACTAAGATGACCGGAATCCCTTCTGCCTCGATCCTGCGTAGAAGTCTGGGCAGAAGTTTGAGAGGAGGGAGGGCATAAATTAGCCAATATTGAAGCCACGGGGCCACCAGTGCGTCTGTGGCGTTCGCCAGAGGATCCTGTGACTGAGACACAAACCTCTGCACCTTTCTGTTGAGCCGAGACGCCAACAGATCCACCTCGGGGTGCCCCACCAGGGACACAGCTGATGAAACACCTCCAGATGAAGGGACCACTCCCCTTGGTCCAACACCTGCTGACTGAGGTAATACGCTTGCCAATTTTCAACCCGGGGGATGTGTACAGCGGAGAGGGCTGGAACAAACCATTCTGCCCACCTTAGAATGCTGATACCTTCAGAGCTGCCAGGACACTTCTTGTGCCCCCTTGGTGATTGACATAAGCGGCGGCGGTGGCATTGTCCACTTGAATGCGCACTGGACAACCCTGAAGACAATCCGTCCAATGACCCAGACACTCAGAGTCCAGATCTCCTGAGCAGAATGCTCACGAGGACGCCTCCCCAGCCGGACAGGCTGGCATCCGTGATGACCATTGTCGAGTACAAGGAAAGGAAGGATTTGCCCAGCCTAAGCACCGGCAAAAGAAGCCACCCTTTAAGGGAGTCCCTTGTTCCCCGACTCAACCAGATCGGATTGTCCAGAGACTGCGGAGATTTGTCCCATTTGGTCAGATTCTCCCTTTGCAGGGACCCTTGTATGGAACTGTTCAAACGAAACCGGCATACAAGTCCGGAAGGACGGCCATCTGTTGGCCAGCAGGAGGCTAATTGCAGCCTGCAATTTCTGAAGTTTGTCCAGAGGAAGGAGCACTCTGGCTAAGGCCAAGTCCAAAGTCAGGCCCAGATAGTCCAGCTTCATGGATGGAGCCAGAGCAGACTTCTGAAAATTCAGAATCCAGCCGAACTCCCGCAGAGTTTGTATTGTGATCGTTAGGTTTTCCACCAGAGGAGAGGGAGACCCCGTTCGCAGAAGGAGATCGTCCAAGTAGCCCAGTACCGTGAATTGCCCGTTGGCGTAGCAAAGCTAGCACCAGGGCTTACACTTTTGTGCAGATTAGAGAAGCAGAGGCGAGACCAAAGGGTAACGCCACAAACTAATAATGCTCCTCTCCCACAGCAAAGCGGGGAAAACGTTGGCAACTGGCATATTATGGAATGTGAAAGTAGGCATCCTTGATATCGATAGAGGCGAGGAAATCTCCCTGACGCACAGATGCTACCACTGTTCAAATGCATTTCATTCTGAACTTCTGTACCCGCACAAAGCAGTTGAGCGCCTTGAGGTCCAGGATTGGATGCACTTTGTGTAGGGACTGTGAACAGGTTTGCGTAAAAACTCTGAAAACGTTCCGAGGTCAGAACTGGAACAATCACCCCTTGAAGGAACAGGTCTTGTACCGCCCCAAGCAGGCCCTGTAAGCAGTCTGGAGACAGGTGCAAGACAGGAGCCGCATCTTAAGAGGCATCACAGATAAACTGCAGCCCCTGCGCCAGTTCAGCAAAGGCAGGTGGAAGCTGTTCCCCCCTCCAGGTTACGGCGAAAGAGCTTAGCCCACACAGTCAAGAGTTTACGACACTAGGGCAATGGTGTATGCCGGCCTCATTGCCGAACCATCCAGAGTGTACATATTGCGGGCAACAGCCTTCGCCTTCCGGTCAGCCGGATCTTTAAAGGCCGGAAAGAGAGGATCAAGTGGGGAAATGTGTTCCCAAGACCCCATGAGTCACCAGGGAGACCCCACAAAAAGTGTAAAACACTGCTAAGGGACAACCCCCACTACACTGGCAGCACCACCCGGTCGCCAGGTACAAGCACCAAGCAATCTCAGCACAGAGGGAGAGGACCCCACCAGACTCACCACTTGCAGAAACAAGCACCTGCAGCCACCAGGAAAATCCACTACACATGCGGCGACGGAGAAGTAAAATCATCCAGGAGTCAAAACCAGGGGATGAGGAGGGACTCCCACCGCTGAAATAGCCGCCCACAGGACTCCACTGTCATGGCCGCCGCTATTTTCAATGGCAAAATGGCCATGGGACTACACAAACATGGCCGCGTGTATAGGAATACACAGGCTATAACAAAATGGCAGCACCATGAGGCATACAGGGACCAGGCCTCAGGGACATATCTAGGAAGGAAGGGGGCCCTGGCAAAAGCCTCCAACAGGTACAAACCCCCCCCCCCGCACAGTCAATCATCCAGTCACCGGCGGTGCACCCCCTGGCCCCCTTAGCTAATAGGCGCCCTAGCTCCACCCCAGGAACAGTGGCCAGACCACCCAAACAGCCCCAGCGTATGTGGAGGGGAGGTGGGGGGCAGGTGAGTGACTCGGCAAGGGGGGATGACTGCCGTAAGGAGTGAAACCCGGGGGTCTGACCGTCACAAGGAGGGGCCCAAGTCCACCCCAAAACCCTCCAAGGGGAGAGGAGGAACAGCTACTCATCATACCAAGGAACCAGACGGGCACCGCTCCAGACAGAACCTCTCTCTATCAAAATGGGGTGCTGTCGGTCCAGAGGATCACTGCGACTCGGGCTGAGACCCGGTCGTATGCGACCTCGTGAGGCGTTTAACTGGGAGGCCAGACCCTGTCCAGTGGGGCTATGTTATGGCTGACCTAGCGCGTGGTGGAGGTCTGGGCGCGCTTTCTGGCCAGACTGGGGTGAGCACTGGATCTAGATTATCCAGCCCATCGCCCAGTCCGACAGTTGATTGTAGAGCTCACAGGAACAATCTAGGAGAAAAAATTTCTAACTAAAAAAAAAAACAACATTTTGCCAGGGCCAAAGAGCGCAGCAAGGAACTAGGTCCTTACTCCTGACAAGGCAGAAAAAAAACTGAGTGGCTACAGCAGAGAGAGGGAGTATAACCCCCCTGGGACTGCCCATGGGTGTAGCCAGAATTCTTTTCTGCCTAGTGTCCTACTCCTGTAGGGGGCAGTATAACCCAAGGGTTATGAATACCAGGAGCTGTGTCAGTCAATGAACGAAAGAGACAAACCGCCAAAAGGGGAGAGGGGGGACTGTAGTTACCCTTCCATGGTGCAGGTAACACTCCAGACAGAATCCTTGCCAATGAAGTAGGGAAGCTGACGGCCAAGGGACCCCTGCGACTCAGACCCAAGCATGGTCGTATGCGACCCAGCGAGACATTTAACTCATGGACCAGCCTCTGTCCGTGAGGCTATGTCGCGGCCAACCTAGCGCGTAGCTTCGGTCTGCACGTGCTCACTGGCTGGGCAGTTGATTGTAGTTCTAGAGAAAAAACTAAAAAGATGTAGTGAAGGAGAAAAAAAATTGCTAGGACCAGAGATCCCAGCCGGGAGCCTAGGTCCTTACACTCCTGACTAGACAGATTAAAACTGATTACCTAGAGCAGAGAGGGGGGTTATATACAAAGCTGAGACGGCCCATGGGCATAGCCAGTTGTTTTTGTTCTGCAATTTAACCCAGTAGTTATGATTCATGCAGTGCTGGGTCCATTGATGAATGAAAGAGAAAATAGTTAGAAGTTTTTTGGATAGATAGGGATGGGTTAACACCCCTGTAACCCCTCTGCAGAAATTTTTACCTCACTTTCTGTCCCTGTCACTATTGGATTTCGAAAATTTTGCCATGTTGTAGAAACAAGGATTAGTATAAAGCGTCAGTGGAGATACCTTTTTCCCATGGTAACTCATACAGTAGTAAATTTCCCTTCCCAGGGGTAGATTTCCCCTCACTTCCTGTGGTCTCCCTCCATTTTTTAATATAAAAGTCATATGTAAGTTGGGTGTATGCAATTCGGAGACTACCTGTAGTAGGCTGAGGCTTGAAGGGCAGCAACATACAGCATCTACTCATATTATTTTTCACTGGGTAGTGGCAGCTGAGATATTTATAAATTTGTGTTTAGGGTAGGGCAAAGGGGGCTATTAGTCCAATCACCGCTACGGGTGGTACAACCACCTATAACTTTAAGCCCCACTCTAGGATCAATGTCACACCCTCCCTCTCCCTTTGTGTAATCGCTGGAACAAAAAAAAAAGCCTGGTTTTACTTAAGCCCCGTTCACCTGGGCCGAATGTCGGGAGATATCACCTGGTTAAAAAAAAAATGGCTGACATTCGATCCGTGTGTATGCCAAAACACGGCCGTTTTTGCTGGGCTCTGACGGTTGTGCAGGCTGGAAAACCAGCAGCCGACCTGCTCCCAAGCAGCACTTTCAGGTATATAATTGTCTAGAGATGCCGTAGCAGAGAGGTAGAATCTCACAGATCATACAATACCCACAAATTTCTAGAAAGGAAAATATACTAGCCAGATATTTTAATGTCTTGTGCAGCCAATTCCTGGCTCTTGCAGAATCTTGTCATGGAATATGACTACTATACACTTAAAGTGTTTGTTACCCTAAAAATCCCTGATCACTGTGGTCAGCCTGTGTGCCTACATCATCCGCAGGTCTCCTCTGACCCCTGTTCTCTTGTAGCAGATTAAACAGCACAGTGCTTGTGCTGTCTAATCTGCCTCTCTCTAAGCTATAAAAAACCTGGCTGATCAGGCCACTTCCTGTGTCCCCCATCTGTGTCCTTACCATGATAATCATGGCTGCTGAGCCTTGCACCCCGTGGTCAGCCTGCGTGCCTACATCATCCGCAGCTCTCCTCTGACCCCCTCATTCCCTCCCTGCCTACCTGTCAGCAGCTCAGTCTCTGAAAGAATAAAATATTACCAATCGTCACTGCCAGCCCCTCTATTATATCTAGGCATACCACACTGTTGCCTTAAGTGTTTTATTAAAACTAAGCTTGTAAATACCTTTTAAAGCTATCTTCATGCCGGTCATGTGACTCCCGGCTGCTTCCTACTCCGATCCAAAGCTACAGTGAGAGGGGCTGAGCGGCCACGTGACCTCACCAGATGACGACAGAGGGATATCTCAGCCCCCCCCCCCCCCTCTGTAGCCCAGGGATCGGAGTGGTAGACAGGCCGGGAGTCACGTGACCATCCTGACGTATTTACAAGTTTTGTTTTAATAAAACACATACAGTGTGGTATGCCTAGATATAATAGAGGCGCTGGCAGTGATATCCATTGTTGTGGTTACAACCACTTTAAGTTACAGAAAATTAGCACAGCTTTGCACATTTAGCCACACTGAGCCCCTTTACAGAAAACACGGTCTCAGTTCCCAAGTTATACCGTTCCCGATTCCAAAAATCCAGCCAGAATACTAACATTTATTTAAAAAAGTAAAAGAAAAAACTTGTCTAACTAGGCATTACAGCACTGGAGACCATTTTAGTCCATACTCCTTAATCCTTTTACTGCCACCGATGTAAGGCAACATTCTTTTACACACACTCCCCATGTACTTGTCAAGCCAATTGATGATTTTCTGATGGACACGTCATGTTTTTTGGGCTCTGCATGATGAGTGGCACCGAGCAGAACAGAAGGAGCTCAGTAAACATTGGTTCGCGGATCCTCTCTTGGCGAATGAACCAGAAAAGGACACGTATAACATCACATTCAGATTCAGAATTGTCATTTCCCTCTACCACAGGGTTACATCAGGAGCCTAATAGATCCCTGATGTAGCCTTAACCACTTAAGCCCCGGAAGATTTTACCCCCATTCCGACCAGGGGGTATTTTGCGATTCGGCACTGCGTGACTTTAACGGACGATTGCGCGGTCGTGCAACGCTGTACCTAAACGAATTTGGCGTCCTTTTTTTCCCACAAACAGAGCTTTCTTTTGGTGGTATTTGATCACCTGTGCGATTTTTTGATCACGCGCTATAAACAAAAAAAGAGCGTAAATTTTGCAAAAATAGCAATATTTTTCACATTTTTTTATATGAAATTCCCCCCAAAAAAAATGTAAAAATCAAAATTTTTTTAAATTTTCGGCCAATTTGTTTTATGCTACCTATGTTTGGTAAAAAAAAATCGCAAAAAGCGTATTTTGATTGGTTTGCGCAAAAGTTATCGCGTTTACTAACAAAGGGAAAGATTTTTGTCCTTTTTGTTGTTTTTTTTTTTAACGCGTAATGGCGGCGATCTGAGATTTTTTTTGCGGTACTGCGACATTGCGGTGGACAGATCGGACCCTTGACTGACATTTGTGACACTTTTGGGGTTACCAGTGACATTTCTACAGTAATCAGTGCTATATATATGCACTGTTACTGTAAAAATACACTGGTAGTGAAGGGGTTAACTTTATTTGGGAGGGAGGGGCTGTGTGTGTCCCTAGGGGCGTGCTTTCTACTGTGATTGGCTGTGGCTTGAGCTGTAAGGACACTGATCAACGGATCTACATACTAGATCCGTTTGATCAGTGTCTTTACAGCGAGGAGAATGACAGGTCGCTTGTTTACACAAGCTGCCTGACATTCTCCCTCTCCCCCGCCGATCGCCGAGTGGCCGGCGGACATCGGGTCCGCTGGTCACACGCGCGGGGGGGTCCGTGACCACGCGGGAGCGCGCCTCCGGGGGCGCGTGCTCGCTCCCTAGACCCTCACAAGCAAGCAACGTAGCCCTACGTTAGTTTGCCTGTGAGGGGCTGACCGCCGACGTAGATAGTCGTGCGGCGGTCGGCAAGTGGTTAAGGAGAACCTGTGACCAGCAAATTACTACCAACAAAGTTTAGTAAAAGTACACAAAAAAAAAAGATTAAAGCCATCCTACACACAAACATACTAAATTACCACACACACGCCACAGTAAGAGCAATAAATCAGTGGCCATCAATTATGGCTAATTCTAAACTAATGACTTGTAAAGCAACCCCTATGAATAGTTTTGGGTAGTGAAGTCTATTGCTGTTCCACAGCTAAAAGGATAGGTTCGCTTTTTAAAAACAAAATAATAAATGCACATTTTTTTGCAGGTAAAAAAAGAAAATGTGCATTTATTTTTATTTTTTTTACTCAGGAGCTTGTAGAGCATTTCACCTGCGACCAGCAGATCATGGGTGCAAAGTCAGGTTCCTGGACACGGTCAGTACAACTGTCTGCTCATACCTCCCCTACAGGCAGGCAGTTACTGAAATGCAGGAAGATCAATAAATTACGAGAGCACTCACCAGAGCCCTTGCAGTTCATTGAGAACTACAAGCTGTCATTATTTTACAGAACTATGAATGAATGACGTGGATGTGTGGGCAGAGGTGTTACTAAAGGTGAACCTATCCTGTAAGGTTTGACATATTTACTCAGTGCAATCTCATTTTTTATTTTACACTAGGTGGGTAATATATTGTGTTTGTGAAATTGAGTGTATTTTGTATGGAAAATATGCATTTGATAAACCGTTGTGCTAATATTGTTTGACATAAAAAAATGAATTTTTGTAAAATCTTACCTGTAAAATTCCTTTCTCTGAGTCCTCCGACAGTCGCCGCCTCCTCTAAGTCATCACTATTGGGTATTGTCCACCTATCCGTAGGAATAGCTAGGCATATAGACTTAGTCAAAAGTCAAAAGACAAAATGCATTAGCATATACACACCCACGGGGGCTGTCCCATCTGGTCAATACCCCCCCTGCATCACCACTCCCAACTCAGTTTGGTAGCATAGCAGTAGGTAACAAGAACCTCCAAAAGAGGGGTGGGGGCGGCGACTGTCGGAGGACTCAGAGAAAGGAATTTTACAGGTAAGATTTTACAAAAATTCAGTTTTCTCTTACGTCCTCCGACAGTCGCCGCCTCCTCTAAGTCATCACTATTGGGATATCCCAAAGCAGTAAAGACATGAGGGGTGGGAGACGCAACCGTAGAAAAAAAGGCAACGCAGTACCCACATCAGAGAAAGGAATCTTACATGCACCGTAAGAACCAACTGGGCAACAGAAAAAAACAATGCTCAACAGGAGCAACAGCCCAGGAAAGCAAATGCCAACAGCCAGGGACCCAGAGAAAAATTCAAGGGTCCATCAAGTAAATGCCGCACTGAGAACTTTGCGGCCAAAAGAAGAATCAGCTGAGGCCAGAACGTCTACTTTGTAGAACTTGGAAAATGTGTGCACCGACGACCAAGTCGCCGCCTTGCACACCTGGGTCACCGAGGCCCGATGCCAACAGGCCCAGGAAGTACTCAAAGACCCGGTAGAATGCGCCTTAACAGGGAAGGGCGGAACCCGTTCCTTCAAGGCATAGGCCTGCTCAATGGTCTGTCTGATCCACTTGGCAATAGTCGCTGCCGATGCAGCCATGCCCTTCCGAGGTCAATCAGGAAGGACAAAGAGAGTCTGCCTTCCGAAAGGATTCCGTAGACTTCAGGTAGACCTTGATCGCCCTGACAACATCCAAGGAGTGCAAAGCAATCTCCTTAGGATGCTTAGGCTTTGTACAAAGCGAAGGCAAGACAATTTCCTCATTAAGGTGGAAATCAGTGATCACCTTGGGAAGAAAGGACGGGGGTGTTCTCAACACCACCTTATCCTTGTGAATTATCAAGTAAGGGGAGCGGCAAGACAACGCCGCCAGCTCCGACACTCTGCGAGCCAAAGTGATCGCCACTAAAAAGGCAACCTTTTTCGACAGCAGAGGCAACGAAATCTCCCTGATATTTTCAAAAGGAGCACGCTGCAATGCGGACAGGACCAAGTTCAAGTCCCATGGAGGTAAAGGCTCCTTCCTAGGAGGAGCCAAATGTCGCACACCTTGAATGAATGTGCGCACCAAGGAATGAGACGCCACAGGGCGTTGGAAAAGGACCGCCAGTGCTGACACCTGGCCCTTTATAGTGGCCAGCGCCAGACGCTGATCCACTCCAGACTGGAGGAAAGCCAAGATTCTCGACACCGAGTAAGAACGAGGGGAGAACCCCCTGGACTCACACCAGGTGAAATAGGCTTTCCAGGTATGGTAATAGATCTTACCAGAGGAAGATTTCCTAGTCTTGATCAGGGTAGGGATAACCTCAGAAGACAGACTCTTGTCTTTCAAGACCTGGGTCTCAACAGCCAGGCCGTTAAAGCCAGCGACTGTAAAGCAGGATGGAAGATCGGACCTTGAGACAGGAGATCTTCCCGCAGAGGCAGACGCCACGGAGGCGCCACTGCCAGGTGAACAACGTCGGCGTACCAAGACCGGCGAGGCCAGTCCGGCGCCACCAGAATCACCATGTGCGGTTCCGAGACCAATCTGCGAAGGAACCGGGATAGTAACTGAATCGGAGGAAAGGCGTACATCAGACGATACTGATGCCAAGGGGCCACCAACGCATCCGAGGCGTCCACCAACGGATCGCGCGTTCTTGCCACGAACCTTTCCACCTTTCGATTTAGCCGGGATGCGAACAGATCCACGTCTGGGGATCCCCACCTCGCACACAGCATCTGAAAGACCTCCGGGTGTAGGGACCATTCCCCCTGGTCCAGGGTCTGGCGGCTCAGATAGTCGGCCTGCTAATTTTCCACACCCGGAATGGGAACTGCCGAGATCGCCGGGACATGAGTCTCGGCCCAAGACAGGATGTCGGTCACCTCCCGGGCTGCTTGAGCACTCCTGGTGCCCCCCTGGTGGTTGATGTAAGCCACCGCGGTAGCATTGTCCGTCTGTACGCGAACAGGCAGGCCCTGGAGACGGTCCGACCACTGGAAGAGACAGAGTTTTATCGCTCGTAGTTCCAGCACATTTATCGGGAGGGAGGATTCCTCCTCCGACCAAGTGCCCTGGGCAGATAGGGTGCCCAGGACTCCACCCCAGCCCGACAGGCTGGCATCCGTGGTAACCACTGTCCACACCAACGGGCGGAAGGGCTTGCCTTCCGCCACCGACGGGGACTGGATCCACCACAGAAGAGCCAATCTCGTCCGGCGACTCAAGGAGACCTCCAGATCCAAGGACTGAGGAAGTCTGTCCCACCTGGCCAGGATCTCCTTCTGGAGAGCCCGTGTGTGGAACTGGGCAAAGGGAATTGCCTCGAAGGCCGACACCATCAAACCCAGGCCCCGCATGCAGGCCCTGAGTGACGAGAACGAATTGTCCCTGAGGGATCGGATTTCGTCCCGCAAAGTCCGGAGCTTGTCCTCTGGCAAGAATACCGTTGCCTGAGCAGAGTCCAGAACCATTCCCAGATATGGAAGACGAAGCGATGGAGACAACGCTGATTTTTGAACGTTGATGGTTCACCCGAACTCCTGAAGCGTCTGTACCGTGATGGACAGATCCCGCACAAGGTCCTGACTGGCATGCGATCTCAGAAGCAGATCGTCCAGGTACCCCAGGACCGCAATACCCTGGGCCCGCAGCAGGCCCAGAACCGGTGCCAACACCTTGGTAAATACCCTGGGTGCCAAAGCGAGACCGAACGGTAACGCCACAAACTGGTAGTGGTCCTCCGCGATAGCGAACCGAAGGTACCGCTGATGACCCTCGAAAATGGGGATGTGCAGGTACGCATCCTTCAGATCTATCGAAGCCAGGAATTCTTCTGGACTCAAGGAGGCCACAACCGAACGGAGAGACTCCATTCGAAACTTCCGAACACGCACAAAGCGGTTCAGCGCTTTTAGGTCCAGAATAGGACGCACTTTGCCCTCCTTCCTGGGCACAGTAAACAGATTTGAATAAAACCCCCGAAACCTGTCCCGATGAGGCACCGGGACAATCACCCCCTGAGCAAGCATGTCCTGCACCGCTTGATGCAAGTCCTGCAGACGCCCCGGAAGCAGCTGGAGATTGGAGGGAAAGAATCTGTCCACCGGCCTGGAAAGGAATTCGATCTTGCAACCTGATCGAACGATTTCCTGGACCCACCTGTCCGAAATCCGGAGCAGCCAAGGTTGGAGGAAACCGCGCAAACGTCCCCCCACCCCAGAAATGGGTGAGGGCGCCCCTTCAGGCAGAGGCGGATTGTCCCGCCGAACCGGCATTGCCGGTCTTCTGCTTACCCGCCCAGGGTTTCTTCTGGTTGCCCTGGGCCTTGAAGGGCTTGCCCTTGGATTGGTTCCGAAAGGCACGAAAGGACCCCTGAGTAGATCTAGGCGCAGAACCCCGCTTGCCACGGAAGGACTTGTTCTTCGGGTTCTGGGGTAGCATAGTGCTCTTACCCCCGTTACGCCCTTCACCAGGGTATCCAACGCCTCGCCAAAAAGGCGAGAGCCAGCATAGGGAAAATCAGCAACAGTTTTCCGCGAGGACTGGTCGGCCGACCAGCTCTTCAGCCATATCAGTCGCCGGTTAAGTACCGCGACACTCGAGAGGCGAGCCACCAAGCGGGCCTCATTCAGGGCTGCATCACACAGATACATGACTCCTTGATGGATCTGGTCCACCATTTCCAGTCGTGCAGGCGGCACGTCATCGGACACTAGGTTGTTTCTAAGCACCTTAATCCAATCAGCCACCGCCTGAGCCACCATAACAGACGCGAAAACCGGTTTGAGCAACGAACCTGCCACCATATAGGAATGGCGGGCTAGAGACTCCAACCGCCGGTCCGTGGGATCCCGAAAAACCGGGGTATCCTCAGTAGGAACCAAGGTAGCCTTGTTCAGCATGGCCACAGTGTGATCTACCTGTGGAGGCACACACCATCGTGATTCCGTAGCCGGCGCAAAAGGATAAAGCAATTTGAACTGATTAGGTACCAGGAATGGAAGTTTCAACGTGCGCCACATTTCATTAACAGTGTAATGGAATTCCGCCGGGCAGGGAAAAACCTGCGCGGACTTGCGGGTCCTGTGCGTCCCAAATGAGGACACAACGCCCGGAGGACAGGGCTCATCCTCTAAATGTAAGGTTTCCTTAACAGAAACAATCAACTCATCCATGGTCGCCCGTTCTTTGGGTGACCCTGGGGAGGATGTATCAACACCCTCCACCTCAGCCTCCCCCTCAGACCCTGGGGGGTCCAAGGATGAGCGGGACCCTGAAAAGGGCATGCTTGCAGCAGCAGCCATATCCCCATCTGAATCAGAAGAGAGAGACAGCCTTGGCCGTTTTCTCGCAGCCCGTTCAGACATCAGCATTTCCATATTTGCCACTAAAGTCGCAACCACAGCAGCCAGATCAGGTAGCAGCTGGGCCACAGGAGAACTGGGGCCCCCCACTAAAGCTGGAGGAAACTTGCTTTCCTGAGAATCCATGGCTCAAGATAATAAAAAACTACAGTGTAAAAAAGTAATGTACTGTCCCATTAAATAGCGCTGCGGAATGCGCAGCCCACCGCTACTGTCACAGCTATGAAGACCCCCAAAAGGAGAAAGAAAACTGAGCCAGAAGCAGTATGCAGAAGAAGACAGAGAGATACACTGCAGAGCCCGCAGATCGTTGCTACCTGTGCCTGTGCTGTCTGAGAGGAAGAGGAAATGCTGCTGGAGGGGGCTGGCCATAAGCCAGACCCCAGGGAAAATGGCTGCCCCATAGGGATGCATAGGAGGCTACACCAAGATGGCCGCCGACATGCGGCCAAACCGATCGTTCCACCGCCCACAAAATTGCGGCGGATGGCACCAAAATGAGCTGTAAACTCACCCCAGAGGGGCTATACACGTGTGCATATTAAAAAACATGGCGGACCGCGCAATTTTTCCCCCGCAGCGGTCGCCGCACAACACACAAGTCTGTACCCCCAAACATGCACCTAAGGTGACACTGGGACAGGGACCCCCGGCAAAACACACAGTGCAAACAGCGAACCCCGCAGGGATCGCACAGGGAGTCACACAGGCACAGACATGGGGACACACAGCAACACAGACTGTCACCCCAGACAGAGGCCCCACACAGAAAGTACTTACCTGTACCCGATGGCGTGGGGGAGACTCTATGCACGGATAAACCTCTGTCCTCATCTGACAGGGAGTGCCGTGAGCCAGGGACATGACGCTGCAGTATCGCAGACGAGTCCTGTGAGGTAGCCACCTCACGGCTGCATCCCTGCAGCGAACAGGGATGGGTCGTTCTTAATGCCAGGGCGAACCATAGCTGAACGCTCGATGGCGGGCTGGGGGTCCATCTGGCCCTCTGTGCCCTGGAGAACCAAGGCGGCCAGTCCGAATCCCAGCACCGCATGATCCATCTTCATCTGAAGAATAAACTAACACTAGAGCTGGTAAAATAAACAGCTAGTAAAGTGAGAGAAAAAAAACTGATATTTAAAAGAAAAATCAAATAAAAGATTTAGGAAGGCTGAGACTGAAGCCCCAGCACAAGGTAGCCTGACTATTCCTAAGCTAGGCAAACTAAAACTGAGTTGGGAGTGGTGATACAGGGGGGGTATTGACCAGATGGGACAGCCCCCGTGCTAATGCCTTTTGTCTTTTGACTAAGTCTATATGCCTAGCTATTCCTACGGATAGGTGGACAATACCCAATAGTGATGACTTAGAGGAGGCGGCGACTGTCGGAGGACGTAAGAGAAAAAACAATTTCCACTACCACCATTTTATACTCCTTGGTCCTTGCTCTCAGAAAATATACAGTATATCTGGGAGGTTTTAACTAATCGCCAGACTTAAAATGTGTGATTTAACATGTATGCAAAAATGTCTTCAACAGACAGAGTGAAACCCTTAAAAAAAAAAAAATGTGGTAATTATTCTAGACCCAATATAGCTACTTACCGATCATCACCTTCAACATCAAAGCAAAACCTCTTCTCTATGGAATCGGTTTTTCTTCGTATACAGGACTTCAAGTGAACAACTTCTTCTTCCCCCTGCAAATACCACAGCCATTTTAGTGGTGGAAGATGTGTCACACATAAGAGGAATTTATCATTATTAAACATTTTGCTAGCACACTGGCCAGACAGCAAAGCAAAGTCATTTACATCCAAGAATAAATGAATGGACAGGGAAGGAGTAGCAGAAAATGGATGAGGTTATCCCTCTACTCAATCTACTCTCTCATCCCGGCAATATGTTCCCTGTTAACAAAAGCGTAAGGAGCGGAACCATAGTTGCCATGGTTCCTATTTACACCATGTTTCTCATTTAGATTTTTATAAATAAAACTAAACCAACATTTTGAGCAGCAGAATGCAGAATCTAATAAGTGAAAGAACAAATTTAATTGAGAAAATTATCAGGGACATAAATAACAGGTGGCTTGTTTAACTGAGAACCATTTTTTATTTCGGTGTAAAACATCTGGGCTTATTTAATATGACAGAGCAAACATCAGTGATGCTGTGCAAAATGCAACAACCCAATTAGCCAAAACATCTTTACCCAGCTGAAAAAGGTGAGAAAAGTGGCAGATAATTACAGACTGACTGCTACACTTTACTGCACATGACAGGTTAGTCATTTGTTTTTAGGTAAAAACAACAGATTTCCAGGGGTTTTCCACCATCAACAAGAAAGTAATCTACTTAAGATCCAAAATGGCAGGCGACTGCCCAACCACCACTCACTGGGAGCCATTTAACATTTAAAGTCATGGCCAGAGGTGTGAAAAACAATAAAAAAAGGTTAATTAGTTCCTTGTGCTGCAGAAGACTCTGAGATGGTTGTGTAAAGTCGGCGTGTGCAGGGGAGGCCGGGCAAAGGCGTCGTCATGTGCAGGGGAGGCCGGGCAAAGGCGTCAGCGTGTGCAGGGGAGGCCGGGCAAAGGCGTCGGCGTGCGCAGGGGAGGCCGGGCAAAGGCGTCTGCGTGCGCAGGGGAGGCCGGGCAAAGGCGTCTGCGTGCGCAGGGGAGGCCGGGCAAAGGCGTCTGCGTGCGCAGGGGAGGCCGGGCAAAGGCGTCTGCGTGCGCAGGGGAGGCCGGGCAAAGGCGTCTGCGTGCGCAGGGGAGGCCGGGCAAAGGCGTCTGCGTGCGCAGGGGAGGCCGGGCAAAGGCGTCTGCGTGCGCAGGGGAGGCCGGGCAAAGGCGTCTGCGTGCGCAGGGGAGGCCGGGCAAAGGCGTCTGCGTGCGCAGGGGAGGCCGGGCAAAGGCGTCTGCGTGCGCAGGGGAGCCCGGGCAAAGGCGTCTGCGTGCGCAGGGGAGGCCGGGCAAAGGCATCTGCATGTGCAGGGGAGGCCGGGCAAAGGCGTCTGCGTGCGCAGGGGAGGCCAGGCAAAGGCGTCTGCGCGTGCAGGGGAGGCCGGGCAAAGGCGTTGACGCGTGAAGGGGAGGCCGGGCAAAGGCGTCGGAGCGTGAAGGGGAGGCCGGGCAAAAGCATATTTTTGCATGAGAGCTGGGAGAAAGGGTCACTGTACAGGGGAACCAGAAGAAATCAGTATGTAGGAGAGCCAAGAACAAAGGTCAATGTGTAGGGAAGACAGAAACTGTAGTCAGTGTGATGAGGAGCCAAGAGAAGGCATCAGTGTTCATGAGAGCAGGAGTTGGTGTGTAGGGGATGCGGGAGCAGGATTTAGTGCACTGGAGAGCTGAGGGCAGTGGTCACTGCACTAGGGCAGTGGTTCCCAACTCCGGTCCTGGGGACCCACCAACAGGCCAGAATTTAAGTATTACCTTGGGGAGATGCAGACTACAATACTGCAATCACTGAACAGCAAATGAGATCACCTGTGATGTTATTTAGTTCTCTTACAAACCTGGCCTGTTGGTGGGTCCCGAGGACCGGAGTTGGGAACCACTGCACTAGGGAACCAGAATAAGGGGACAGTGTGCAGTGGATCTGGGAGTAGGGGTCATTATGCATGGAAACTGGAGTCAGAAACACAGTAGCTGTGCTTGTTTCTATTGATTCTGCTTCTTGGCACATTCTTTCAGATTGTTATGAATACTATACGATAAGCAGAAAACACCTTTAAAATGGCAGAACTATAAAACACCTTGAAAATGGGAGAACCTTAGCTATACCAGTAAAGAATGTGCCAGCAACAAAAGCTATATAAGAATCGATTTACAATGTAAGGTGATCAGCTACTATTTTTTTTCTAATTTTCTTTTTGTATTTTTATAGTCACTTTATCCAATATTGTCAGAAACATTTATAAATGTTTGCAGTGCAGACAAACAAAAAGTAAATCTAGGCTAGAGAGGCAAAGTCTCACTTCACCTTCGATGGCATGTGTATCAAGGCACAGTTAACAAGTCTTTTGGAAAGGTGTTTGCCTTGGAGTTTATGCTAAGGGAAATCTGATTCTGGAGCTTACACTGGATTCCCTCGTGCAACTTCCTAGGAAGGCCAGCTTATAATCAAGGGACTTAATTAGCTCTGTGTTTGGAAGGCAGGAACATTTCACTGGTTTCAAATCTGCATTGGTGGTCTAGGTTCTGATCCACCTGAGGCCTGATAACTAAATGTACTATGCGAAGTAATTTCCCTAGTTGAAGACATTACCTACATATGTCACCCTAGCGTACCCCTATGTGTCTGCCCATAGAAGTAGTCTTTCTGGTTCAATTAAAGTTATAAAATAATTGAAAAATATAAAATCTAGCTCTTCTCTGAAGAAGTGGACTAAAATGGTTTGTAAAACACGTTTAAAACGGGATGCATCTCACCACTGACCAGGAATATACTGTGTGTTGATATTTGTGGTTACACATTGTAATAATTTGGTATTGAACTGGAACAGTAGGTAGACCCAAATATACTTGAGAGAATGGTAGAAAGGTGTAAGGCATAGCATTAGGGGCAGTGTCTAAATATAATTTATGGTGTCTAAACATAGTTTACAGTGACCGACTGACTGCAAAGAACCTATTAAAATTAAAATGCTACATTGTTAATTACTACATGTGCATGATTAAGGAAGCTACTATTTTTATGGAAGTATAATATTTTGTGTGGTATCTTTAAAATTTGACTATACTTTGCTGGAAAAATGTTAAATGAAGAAAACCTAAAACATACCACTTTTCCCCCTGACTTCTGATCAAATGGAATCATAGTGAGCAGTCTTGTTTCCCGTTGATAGGTGCAGTAATGTTTAACCCAGGATGTCCCAAAGTGCCCTGCAAAATAAGGACAAAATATTAGTGCCTGCTTTTATGAATGCATACAGATTCTCCAATATCTCTTATCATCTACTTTGTTTTCTTCAGACAACAATGCATGCCTAAAGCCTGGTAGTACTAGTTTTTTTTTGTTCAACCCAGTGGGCTGTACGAAAAAAAATTAATAGCTCGGGAGAAGCCGTTGTACTAACTATGCTATGTTAGTACAGCGATCTCCCCCACTGAGCTATTGTGTTCTGACAGGGAGGGCGGCCAGGACAAACCTGTCAGCGCTCCCAGGGCTGATTGAATGCCGATTTGCAGACCTTTTTCGATCATGCCCCTTCAACCGAAGCCAGCTGAATGGCCATCTTCTGTCAGACTGTCTGCCGTACACACGGACCGACGCCGCCCGATATTCCGCCCCTGTGTACGCCCCTTAGGGGAAAAGCCACAAGGACCAACCAAGGTAATTATGTAATCTCTCCTTTAGATTGGAAGATGGCTTTACCCACCATACCCATACAGTGGGGAAAATAATTGTTTGATCCCCAGCAGATTTTGTAAGTTTGCCCACTTACAAAGAAATGAAGGGTGTATCATTTTTATCATAGGTGTATTTTAAATGATAGAGACAGAATATCAAACACAAATCCAGAAAAAAACATGATACAAATGTTATAAATGGAGTTGCAGTTCAGTGAGTAAAATAAGTATTTGATCCCCAAGCAAAACAAGGTGCAGTATAACTGTACTGACAGTTCAACAAGTATTTGGGAAAGTTGGAGGAGGCACCAAGACTTGCAGGCAGTCCAGTCCATAGGGATTCTGCTGTGGAGATTTCTATTGAAGTCAAGTAATTTAATCTCATGTGTCATGGATGTGTGGCACAAAACTTAACATGCCTAAAAATAATCAGTCTCTGATAACCTGAAATTGGGGCAGTTAGGAAAAAGGTGTAAAATGTATTTAAACAATATATACAGATGGGCTCTTCATGTGCTGTACTGCACTTATTACATTTGTTCGTATTTCTGGAAGGTACAGAATATCAGATTTAGGCTACTTTAAACAACGTGTTCCTAAAATAAAACAAAACAATAAAATACGTTTTTACTCTGACCTGTTTAAAAAATTAATTGTGATGCAAGTTCAATGAGGTTTAGAAAAGTACATAATAATGTTACTAAATTGGTTTTTTAACCGCTTAAACATCAGGCCTATTTCTGACACTTGTTCTTTAAAGGAAAAATCATTATATTTTTGCTAGAAAAATACTTAGAACCCCCAAACATTATATATTTTTTTTAGCAGAGACCCTAGAGAATAAAATGGAGATCATTGCAATACTTTATATTACACCATATTTGCGCAGAAATCCTACAGACGCAAATTTTTTTTGCAAAAAATACACTTTATTTTTAACTAAAAAATAAGAAAACAGTAAAGTTAGCCCAATTTGTTTCTAGAATGTGAAAGGTAATATTATGCCAAGTAAATAGATACTCAACATGTTTCAAAATTGTGCACGCTCGTGGAGTGGCGACAAACATTGGTACTTAAAAATCTCCATAGGCGACGCTTTAAAAACATTTTCAGGTTACCAGTTTAGAGTTAGAGAGGAGGTCCAGAGCTAGAATTATTGCTCTCGCTCTAACGACCACAGCAATACCTCATGTGTATGGTTTGAACACCGTTTACATATGTGGGCGCGACTTGCGTATGCGTTCGCTTCTGCGCGCGAGCTCGGAGGGAAGAGACGCTTTAAATTGTATTTTTCTTATTTATTTTACCTTTTATTTTTACACTGTCCCTTTAAAGTCAAGTGGGGGCCATCTTGCCCTCACTCAACTTCCTGCCTGGGACATGGATGGACCGGATCTTTTTTCCGGCTACTGGCGGCTCCAGCAAGCGGTGAAAACGACTGGGAAGCGGTGGAAGGGGGGCGCACCTCTCTTGGCCCATAACAGCGATCCCGCAGTGAATCCGCAGCTGGGACCACTTTTATGTGAAAGAAGACCGCCCGCCCTGTAAGACACCGGTATTTAACGTCAAAGTACCGACGTAAAACTGTAGCGGGTGGTCCAGAAGTGGTTAAAGACTATTAAGTAAAATACATTGTATATTATTACCATATGTTTCAAAATTGTGTAAAGATGGAAACTTCTCAAAGAATGTGCAAAAAAAATTCTGGTCATTGAAATGAATTTAGAGTTCAATTCCTAGCAAAACTTTGAAGTGGTTGTAAAGGTAAAGAACAATTACTCCTCTATTCTATTAATCTATCCTACACTGTGTTAATTTTTTTTTATTTTTTTTTTTTTAAATGATGCCTGTAAATACCTCATCTTCGATTTTTCTATGGTTGGTCATGTGACCTCCTGCTGCTCTATTCCTCCAATCTACGGGCCACAGCGGGAGGGGCCCTCGGACGTTAGCCGGGGAGGTCACCTGACTGCTGTGCTGGCCACTAATCCCCTCCTGCTGTAGCCCTTAGATGGGGGGAGGAGAGTAGCTGGAGGTCACAGTACCAGCCAGAAGAGATTGATTATCTACTCCTGACCAATAAGGCCAATAAGACCAATAAGCGGTTTACACTGATGGATTTGTGAATTTTGGCTGCATTGTCAAAAGTGTAACAAAACATTTAATAAAGAAGAAAATGGCTGGAGTTAGGCTTTAATGCAGGGGTATGCAAACTGTGGCCCTCCAGATGTTGAAGGAACTACAAGTCCCATGAGACACAGCAAGACTCTAACAGCCACAAGCATGACACCCAGAGGCAAAGGCATGATGGGACTTGTAGTTTTGAAACAGCTGGAGGGCCACAGCTTGGTATTTCTAACTTAAGGCAAAGATTAACTGCATTCAGGTTCACTTAACCAATCCTTAAAATGTATTATTTATACAGCACACCCAATCTACCATAATTCACTACAAAATGTCTTCTAAAAAAAAACTGACTTTCTTAAAAGGAATAATTATGTCTCTCAATGCCCAGCAGGAAAACATTTGAGCCCGGAAATTGGTTGCTCAACATTAGGCATTAAGAGCCGGTTCACATTATCGCTACTTGTCAGGCGACTTGTCAGCCTGACAAGTCGCGCTCCCTCGCGGTCCATTGACCGCTACAGGACCCGTTCTAATAGGAGCGACACAAGTCGCTCCGACTTAGAAAAAGGGTCCTGTACTATTTCGGGGCGACCTGCATAGACTTCCATTATGTGAAGTCCCTGCAAGTCGCTCCGAAGTCGTGGTGCAATGTAATGCACAAGTCGCCCCCGAAGTAGTAAGGAGTCGTGTCGCCTCAGTGTGAACCGGCTCTTAATGTGTTTCATGCTAGAAGTATCAGATTTTTCTTTGAGCTTCAGTGGCAGATTAAGAAGGTGGGGGAGGTAATGTTTAAAGTATAAGGGTACCAGTAGGTTAAACTTGTACTTACTACAAGTTGTACTTAAAATGGGAATCTCCTATAAGCTTCCCTTCGAACTCCTACTAGTAAATCAGAGGTTACCCTTTCCATCTCCTTGCAAGCAACAGCAGACTTCCTATCGCACTACAGGTGATATCTGTAATTGCAGCTGACAGTACAGCAGGAAGATGCAGATTACCCACAAGAACTACCAATGTGTACCCACGTTTCTCCTGGACATAGAGATATCCCTCCATTGTGTAAGGACTCATCATTTGCTGTTCATGAGGGTTTTCTTTCATCTTCTGCATTAGGGCTTCTACTTCAGAGCGTGTGCCTTCAAAACGATCCCGTGTCTTAAATTGAAAACATAACCAATAACTCAGACAATAGAGTTAACAGTACACAAATGCAAATAATCTTTCTAAATTTCAGGAAAATATGTAGAAGTAATGGATCAGTCACTTATCAGTCTGGGTGGATGTAGATCTAGCAATGTAGGCCTAGAAAAGAAATAGATGTTCTACTTACATTTTGGATACTAATTGTTAGTTGTGTCTTGAAGTCACTGAAGTCTTTTGCCAGTTCATAGCCATGATGGTAAAATGTAAACAGACCTTGCAAAAAAGCCAGCAGCTACAACAAAACAAGAAGTACAGCAAAAGAAAATTAGGTTTAATTATTTGAAACACATAGGAAAATTGTCAAAAGAAGCCCCCTACCACATGGGAACAAATCACTTTCAGAAGACGTTAGGGGTAGGGATAGACCGATTATCGGCAAGGCCGATATATCGGAAGCGGATATGCACTTTGCTCAATATATCGGTATCGGCCCCGGAACTGGCCAAGATTGACGATATTTTTGTGACGTCATTCTGCCTTCTTAGGCCGCCTCCCTCGCCTTGGACAGCCTCGTCTAGAGTCACATAGTTACATAGTTACATAGTTAGTGAGGTTGAAAAAAGACATCAGTCCATCCAGTTCAACCTATGATGTGTGTGTGTGTTTGCTAGTCTCGCGGGAGTGTATCACAGCCATACATCCACCCACAGCAGCCCGGTGCCAGCCAGCCACCCACATCCACAGGTCCTGTACCAGCCAGCCACAGGCACTGTACCAGCCACCCACAGGCTCTGTACCAACCAGCCAGCCACCCACAGGCCCTGTACCAGCCAGCCACCCACAGGCCCTGTACCAGCCAGTCACAGGCCCTGTACCAGCCAGCCATCCACATGCCCTGTACCAGCCAGCCAACCAAAGCCCCTGTGCCAGCCAGCCACCCACCACAGGGTACCAGCTAGCCACCCACAGGCCCTGTACAAGTCAGCCACCCACAGCCCCTGTGCCAGTCAGCCACCCACCACAGGGTTCCAGCCAGCCAGCCACCCAATACAATGTGCCAGCCAGCCAGCCATCCACCACACGGTGCTAGCCACCCACCACAGGGTGCCAGCCAGCCAGCAACCCACCCACCACAGGGTGCCAGCCAGCCAGCAACCCACCCACCACAGGGTGCCAGCCAGCCACCCACCACAGGGAGCCAGCCAGCCACCACAGGGTGCCAGCCAGCCACCCACCACAGGGTGCCAGCCAGCCACCCACCACAGGGTGCCAGCAAGCCAGCCATTAAGCATTAAATAAAAATGAACATGTTCAGTACCAGATTTGTGTCAAAAATTGTGTTTATTTTTCAAAACATTAAATGTACAAAATATCGGCCGATACCGATACGTTGTGACCAAAATATTGGTATCGGTATCGGCCCTGAAAAAACCATATCGGTATATCCCTAGTTAGGGCTGCTGATCCACTTGAAAATAATGGGCAGGATTGTGTTGTAGCAGATCATCAACCCAAGGAATAAGGAGACTGGAGTGAAAGGGGCAGACTGCTGCAGGTATTAACTAAAGGAAGTTAGTTGTGCGCATACCAAGCTTTTTTGGCAGGTAAAGTTCAGACATTAACAGGTATTGATTGAGCTTGCTGCTAAGCCCATGCAACACATTTGTTTGATTCACTACTCTCATAGGTACACAGGAGGCAAGCTTTGGCGCTATCAGATATGTATAATGTAGCCATGACAGAAAGGTTTGGCAGGCTGCTCCAGGTATGTGCCTGCAATTCATACTTGCAGCAGTTTTCCACTTACTCCAGTGATAAAGTCTAATGAAAAAACTGAAGAATCTTCCAGGAAACATCATCAGCCTGTAAGGAATCCTTCCAAGAGTCCGTAGCTAATGTTTTACATTTTTTGGGGATTGCAATCTATGGAAAATTACTGAATGTGAAACCATGTTTTTTTTTTTAAAAATAAGACATCAATGCTATTAAACGATCTTGGCAACTCGTGTCAGAATTTATAGAGCATGTGATCTCTTCTGAAATAAGGGTTCAGCCAAGGTTTGTGGCAGTGAAAAATGTGAATCTTCTGGGGTCAATATTTTCACTCTGGTCTTCAGGAAGGGGAAACCCCAGTTCTATAGATAGAAGCCAATGTGCATAATGTGGGTAAGTCGACAGTTGTAAGCTGCTCCTTGCCATCCAGAGCTGCTCACTGGTCCTCACTGGGAAGGGCTGGGAGTAATACGTTGGCAGTGTAGCGTGGTACTGCAGCTCAAAATGAATAGGGGGATTTTTAGGTCATTAGGTAGATCTCATTTGGGAACATCAGTGATTGGCAGTCAGTTCAAAAAGGCGGGGAGTGGGCAGAAGTTTATTAGTCACATTGGGTCTGACACTGGACTCTCAAACAGGGTATTCAGAGTCCTTCATATTGGAAAGGTGGAGAATGACTTCCAGTTGTGCAAGTCATGGGTGGTTAGTTCAAGTGGGGGTTACCAAGGGTTATCAGGTAGTCAGTCTAGGATATTGCAGGTCTCAACTCATGGGTGACAGGTTCAGGGGAAAGTGTGTTGCTACTCTTGGGTAGTGCTAGCTGTGAGTGTGCGTGTGTGTGTGTGTGTGTGTGTGTGGGGGGGGGGGGGGGGTCTTCACTCATCAGTCTGGGTGGATGAGAGTCATGGGTCATCATTCCATCTGGAGAACAGAATTGCAGGTTTAGAGGCAAACGCCGTCATGATTGGAAGCGTAGTAACATGAAATAGAGACATGCAATTGCCAGGGGCTCTCACCCTGCGGTCTAATATAGATGCAGATGGTGAGAGACACAAGCAGACATAGTAGCAGTACAAGATACATGCATGGAACACTGATGGAGTCTTAAAGAAAAGTAGCAGTAGTAGTACGGGATGTATGCAGTAGCAGTGTTGGAGTCTTATTGTCCCAACAGAATAATTGTGGTTGCAGAAAAAATTTGTAGCATTTAGCAGCCAGCCTTTGTTTCTCTATTCCCTGTTCTCATCTATAGACGCCTCTAGGGAGCTCTAAGCAGTCAGCATCTCACACACTAACCTATGGAGAGTATACAGCACCCTATGCCCAAACAACTGCCTCCTTGGCAAACATAGGAGGGTTCCACCTCTTACCTAAAACCAGAAGCTGCAGTAAAAGTAGAAAAAAGTTCTGACAAAGGTGAGGCAGCTGACATTATGCACATCATAAGCTGCTGAACTTGCACATTTAAACTAAAGATCCCCAAAGGTTTTTAAATTGAAAAATTAAGGAGTGGCGATTGTGCTCTGACCCTGATGCAAAGTAAAGGAAGGAAAAGGAAGGAGAGCACAGAGGGCTTTCTCCTATTACCCTACAGTGCAGTATAGTCCCCTGAGACAGTGAGCCAAAAACCTACTACCCGAACTCCTAGTGGATAGTAAACCCCCGCTCCATCGCGGTTCAGTTTTTGCGGTCCCGGTATATTGCGTTTTTTTTTGTAATGTTATTTTACTATATAAATCATTGAAAATGAAATATTTTTGTGTTTTCCATAGCTCTTATGTCTCTCAGTACCTTTTATGTGTTTAAATGAGTTTCTATTGTTTTAAAAGTGTGTTTAACCACCTCAATACAGGGCACTTAAACCCCCTTCCTTCCCAGACCAATTTTCAGCTTTTAGCGCTGTTGTAATTTGAATGACAATTGCGCGGTCATGCAACGCTGTACCTAAACCAAATTTGTGTCATTTTTTCCCCACAAATAGAGCTTTCTTTTGGTGGTATTTGATCACCATCAGGTTTTTTCTTTTTTGGTGCACAAATAAAAAAAGACTGAAAAGTTTGAAAAAAAAAAAAAAAGTTTTTTGTTTAGGTTATAAAATTTTGTAAATAGATATGTTTTTTCCTGCACTGATGAGCACTGATGATGCCGCACTGACAGGCACTGATGAGGAGACACTGATAGGGTGGCACTGATGGGGTGGCACTGATATGCAGCACTGATGGGCACTGATAGGTAGCACTGATATGCAGCACTGATGGGCACTGATATGTGGCACTGATAGATAGCACTGATATGCAGCATTGGTGGGCACTGATAGGCAGCGCTGATGGGCAGTGATAGGCAGCACTGATGGGCACTGATTGGCGGCACTGATGGGCACTGTTGGGCGGCAATGATCGGCACTGATGGGTGGCACTGATCGGCACTGATGGGGGGCACTGATCGGCAGCACTGGTGGGCAATAATGGGCACTGGTGGGCGGCACTGATAGATGGCAATAATGGCACTGGTGGGCAGCACTGATAGATGCCATTGGTGGGCAACACTGATAGGGAGGGCACTGGGGGGCTCTCTGAGCCCTGCTTGCCATCCCTGGTGGCCATAGTGGGCATCCCTGGTGGTCATGGGTGGGCATCCCTGGTGGCTTAGTGGCACCCCTCCCCCCCCCCCAGGGCTGCACTGGTAATCAATGTTCTGATTACCAGCACAGACCCCCCCTGTGATCAGTGAGTAATTAGAAATACTCACTGATCACCCCCGCAGCAGCACCGATCCTCTGATCTTCTCCTCACTGACAGGATCTGTCAGGAGGAGAAGAGATCGAAGCCGTTACAACGGCTCTATTTACATTACATGACGGCTGTGATTGGACACAGCCGTCATGTGATCAGGAGGGCCAATCACAGGGCCCTCCTGCCGAATGATGTCGCTCTGTGTCCGAGGGACACAGGCACATCGAGATCGCGCCGCTGCGCGTGCCCGCGGCGGCGCGATCTCTCTCCTTCTGAAGGACGTTCCGGAACGTCCATTCAGAAGGACGAGACTCCCGCCCGGCCGTATATGTACTATGGCCGGGTGGGAGGTAGTTAAAGACCTTAAAATGCTTTACACGTACAGTGACAGTAAAATAAACATGCCTACAATGCATTTTAATAGGGTTTTTCTATTTCGCGGATTTTCACTTTTTGCGGCTGGGTCCGGAACGTAACCCCCGCAATGGAGGGGGGTTTACTGTAACTAAGCAATACAAGTAACAAGGACACTCCCTTCCTTCTTGGGAATTAAAGAATTACACTGCAAACAGATAAACATAAAAAGATGGTGTTTTTCCTATGTTATTGCTCAACTTCCTCCATCCATCAAAACATGTATGTTTTTCTTTTTAAAAAGGATTGTTTGAATCTCCAAAGTGACCTATCAACATGAGAGGCTGGAGCTGATTATGTGATATATTAAAAAAAAAAGTTAAGAATTTGCTAGCTAGAAAATTAACATTTTTCCCCATATTCTATTGTGACTGCATGCATCCAATTAAATTGAAATGTATTAAAATTCTTATTAACTCTCTTCTTTAACTGTGAGATTTTATACTATTTTGATAAGCTTTTAATGCATATTGAACTTGTACATCCACCATTACGTTTTGTGTACTATATGACTATGAACTGACAGCCAGTGAACACGCTGTAAAAAAGGTCCAGTGTTAACGGGCTTTTATTTCCTTCAGACACAAGTTCCGATACAAGTCTATGGAAATACAAAAGAAGATTGAAGCAGGTTAAATGCACCTGTTATGAATTCTAAATAATCTCAGAAGTGCCAAAAACAGATGGCTAAAGCTTGCTGTATTTGCAGCCCAAAGCCCATGCACAAAGGCCCTTCGCCTGCTTTTCTCTAGTAATAATGATGCTGGACTTCACCAACTTTATATATGTTTCACGTACTGTGGGGTTTTAACAAAATAATGCCCAAATTGGTCCCATTATGCAATGCTTGACACCCTGGAACCAGTTTTGTGCCAGTGTAGACTGGGGAGCTTGATGCCTGCCCGTGCGTCCCTGGAAAGGGGAACAGGTGAAAGGGGCGACAGATACAGACTGAAGAGTTACACCATTACGGAAGGCGCCATTAGTTGGTGGTTATATCGCTTGGAATCACTAGCAAACCTTTAAAGAGGAAGTAAACCCTCCTCTGACACTTTTACCTATAGGTAAGCCTATGATAAGGCTTACCTATAGGTACTGTAAATATCTCCTAAACATGTACCGTTTAGGAGATATTTACCTTACATGCAGCCAGTGACGTCACTGGCGCATGCGCTCTGAAGGAACGGCCGCTGGTGCCGTTCCTTCAGAGTCCGTGCCCTGACCGTCGGGTCCCGCGTGCGTGCGCGGGAGTGACGTCACCGCAGCTCCGGCCAATCAGATGGCCGGATGCCGCGATCCCAGGAGACTGGCGACTGGACATGTCGCCCGTCATACAGGTAAGCGGGAGGTACGGCGGGGGCTCGTTCTAAGGTAAGTATTTCATAATGAGCTAGTATGCGGTGCATACTAGTTCATTACGTCTTTCTCTTTCAGGTTGCGAAAAAAAAATCTATGGGTTTACAACCTCTTTAAGAGGTTTTCCTGTCTTTTGTTGCTTGATATGCGATTATTTGACCATGTATCTGGTGAGTGAATAACCAAGAGGTAGCGGTGACACACATTCACGTGGTGTGGTGGAAAGCTAACTTCAGAAGTGTCTCATATATGAACTTTTAAATTTTTTTTTAGATTTGTTCATTTTTCTAATATGGACTTTTTTTTTTTATTAAGCTATTAATCATATAATCACTTTTGTCATGGGTGATTTTTGCCATGCGCCACTGTTTACTATTATTGATTTTGTTTCAAGGAGGTAGACGGGTTCTTATTATCCGTTTTCTTTAAAGTGGCAGCTGATTCATTTATACAACTTTAATAAATTGAATTAACTTTTAAATTAATTTTAAACCCTTTTTCATTTTTCAACACTCTTTAATTTTCTGTCTTTTAGTGCTGAGGCGCAGTGGTAGGTTCCATTTTATTACAAAATCTTTAGGATGGACCCTGCAGTCTTTTCTTGACATGCATGCCATTTACCAGTAGAGTGCTTCTTTATAGTGATTTCACATGAAAGCCCAAGCACGTTGTGTGTTCACATGGAGACTGTAATGCTTGTTTACTTGTGTCAGCACAAACAGGAAACATATAAACAAGGCATTAAAGGCCTTGGACAGTGTGGTAGTTATTTATAGCCAAGGCTGTGTACTAGTTTATGTAAGAACTTCTGTTCTCCTGTGTGAACAGGAAATGGGAAGATGCAGATCTTCATTCCAAATCCATGTGAAAATCAAATAAGCACCACATGGAAAAGAGATATAGCCGGTCACAATGACTTTTCATTTAAAACCACAGTATAGCCTAGCAGCCGAAAAAGCATACATTTTCATTGTCATGTTCACCTTCAGCAACTGGCAATTCTACTAATTAAATGCCTGCAAGTATCCTTCTTCCTAATGGACCTAAACCTGAACTGAAAGTGGTTGTAAAGCCTAACATACAACCAGTGAAGTGACTGGTCTCAGGGGATACACAGAAGAAACAAATCCTACAACATAATCTGTACCTATTTCCCTACAGCCGTCTTCCCCCTTCATTCATTCAAAGTCATGAATTAACACAGGATTTCTCAGCTTTGAAAAGCAGGGGTGGAGGGCTGAATTTACATCAGTGAGGAGACCTATGTGAGCTGATTTGAGGGGAGAGAAGGGGGGAGAGAAGGGGGGAGAGAAGGGGAAGAGAAGGGGGGGGAGAAAAGGGGAAGAGAAGGGGAAGAGAAGGGGGAGAGAAGGGGGAGAGAAGGGGGAGAGAAGGGGAAGAGAAGGGGAAGAGAAGGGGAAGAGAAGGGGGAGAAAAGGGGGAGAAAAGGGGAAGAGAAGGGGAAGAGAAGGGGAAGAGAAGGGGAAGAAAAGGGGGAGAGAAGGGGGAGAGAAGGGGGAGAGAAGGGGGAGAGAAGGGGGAGAGAAGGGGAAGAGAAGGGGGAGAGAAGGGGAAGAGAAGGGGAAGAGAAGGGGGAGAGAAGGGGGAGAGAAGGGGAAGAGAAGGGGGAGAGAAGGGGAAGAGAAGGGGAAGAGAAGGGGGAGAGAAGGGGGAGAGAAGGGGAAGAGAAGGGGGAGAGAAGGGGAAGAGAAGGGGGAGAGAAGGGGGAGAGAAGGGGGAGAGAAGGGGGAGAGAAGGGGGAGAGAAGGGGAAGAGAAGGGGGAGAGAAGGGGAAGAGAAGGGGGAGAGAAGGGGGAGAGAAGGGGGAGAGAAGGGGGAGAGAAGGGGAAGAGAAGGGGGAGAGAAGGGGGAGAGAAGGGGGAGAGAAGGGGAAGAGAAGGGGGAGAGAAGGGGGAGAGAAGGGGGAGAGAAGGGGGAGAGAAGGGGAAGAGAAGGGGGAGAGAAGGGGGAGAGAAGGGGAAGAGAAGGGGGAGAGAAGGGGAAGAGAAGGGGGAGAGAAGGGGAAGAGAAGGGGAAGAGAAGGGGGAGAGAAGGGGAAGAGAAGGGGAAGAGAAGGGGGAGAGAAGGGGGAGAGAAGGGGGAGAGAAGGGGAAGAGAAGGGGGAGAGAAGGGGGAGAGAAGGGGGAGAGAAGGGGAGAGAAGGGAAGGGGAACCCCCCTCCACACAGCACATAGGAACAGAACTTAAGCTGTCAATCACAGGCTGTGCCCTCCCCTGTCATCATTGTTCTCTTGGTGTCAGGAAAACTCATCAGAAAAAAACTCATGCCGAAAGCAGGGGAATGAGGCAGTGGACAGAAATGGCACTTAAGGCTCTGGATTGAGACAAGCACGCACTTCAGAGGGATATGCTTTGTTCCTACGTCATGTCTAAGGTTTACAACCACTTTAATAAAGTTTCATTGTTCTGTACATTTCCTTCTTTGATAACCAAGGAGAAGCTTCCCAGCATAAATTTAGGTTATATAAGGCAGCAGTCCACAAAAAGCCACTTTAAAACGTTTTTGTCTTGGCCCCCATTGCGTTACGTTGTTCTTTAAAGATAAACTTTATACTTTGTCAAAAGTATTGGGACGCCTGCCTTTACACGCACATTAATTTTAATAGCATCCCAGTCTTAGTCCGTAAGGTTCAATATTGAGTTGGCCCACCCTTTGCAGCTATAACAGCTTCAACTCTTCTGGGAAGGTTTAGGAGTGTGTATGTGAGAATGTTTGAACATTTTTCTAGAAGCGCATTTGTGAGGTCAGGCAGTGATGTTGGACGAGAAGGCCTGGCTCCCAGTATCCGCTCTAGTTCATCCCAAAGATGCTCTTTAGGGTTGAGGTCAGGACTCTGCAGGCTAGTCAAGTTCCTCCACCCCAAACTCGCTCATCCATGTCTTTATGGTCC
This sequence comes from Pelophylax lessonae, assembly GCF_965119305.1. Classification (NCBI taxonomy): domain Eukaryota; kingdom Metazoa; phylum Chordata; class Amphibia; order Anura; family Ranidae; genus Pelophylax; species Pelophylax lessonae. Next base: position 352,522,253 of record NC_138771.1, read on the forward strand.
TTGCTTTGTGCACTGGTCCAAAACATTTGGCAGAGGAGGGATTATGGTGTGGGTTGTTTTTAAGGGTTGGGCTTGGCCCCTTAGTTCCAGTGAAGGGAACACTTAAAGGCATCAATATACCAAGACATTTTGGACAATTCCCTGCTCCCAACTTTGTGGGAACAGTTTGGGGATGGCCCCCTCCTGTTCCAACCAGTGTACAAAGCAAACCCAGGACCCTGCATTCACTATATCTGGTCTCCCACAGTACAAACATGAAAATGCAACAAAATGTAGTAATAATAAACTGCTAAATACCTTTTCTCATCAGCAGTATATACAGTATCTCACAAAAGTGAGTACACCCCTCCCATTTTTGTTAAAATTTTATTATATCTTTTCATGTGACAACACTGAAGAAATTACACTTTGCTATAATGTAAAGTACTGAGTGTACAGCTTAACCACTTGCCGACCGCTCACATTGAGCGTACTGTGGCAAAGTGGTTCGTTATCGTCCAGCGACGTATGTCTACGTCGCTGGACTCCTCCCCTTGTGGGCGGCGCGCATGCACGCCGCCGGAGGCTTGCTCCCGCTGTATTCAGACACAGCGGGAGTCAGGCCAGGGGAGGAGAGGTGGTGATCACCGCCGCTCTTCCCCGATCGTCGGGGATCGAGTGAGGAGATCCGCCAGCTTGTGTAAACAAAGCAGGCAGATCTCCTATGTGACAGGCAGGGGCAGATTACAGGATTCAGCATAGCTGAACCTGCGATCTGTGCCTGTGTCACACAGTCCCCTCCCCCCACACACGTTAGTAAGCACCAGGCATACATTAACCCCTTGATCACCAATAAAAGTTAACCCCTTCCCTGCCAGTGTCATTTTTACAGTAACAGTGCATATTTATAGCAATGATTACTGTAGTAATGTCACTGGTGCCCCCAAAAGTGTAAAAAATGTCAGTTAGGGGTCCGATCTGTCTGCCAAAATGTCGCAGTCCCGCAAAAAAAATTGCAGATCGCCGCCATTACTAGTTTAAAAAAAAAACAATAAAAATGACATAAATTTCCCGTAGATAGTAGCTGCGATAACTTTTGCGCAAACCAATCAAAATACGCTTATTGGGATTTTTTTTACCAAATATATGTAGCAGAAAACAAATTGGCCTAAAATGTTAAAAAATTTAGATTTTTACATTTTTTGGGGGGGGGGAATTTCATATAAAAAAATTTGAAAAATATTGTTATTTTTTCAAAATTTTCGCTCTTTTTTTGTTTATAGCGCAAAAAGTAAAAGTCGAACAGGTGATCAAATACCACCAAAAGAAAGCTCTATTTGTAGGGAAAAAATACATCAATTTAATTTGGGTACAGCATTGCACAACCGCGCAATTGTCCGTTAAAGTAACGCAGTGCCGAATCGCAAAATATGGCCTGGTCAGGAATGGGGTAAAATCTTCCGGTCTTAAAGCAGTTAAAAATACGCTCATTGAGAATTTTTTTGTCAAAGACATGTAGCTAAATACATTTTGGCCTAAAAATATGACAAAAATTGAATATATTGGATATTTTTTAACTGTCAAAGTAGAAAAACATTGTTATTTTTTCAAAATTGTCGCATTTTTTTATTATTATCGCAAAAAATGAAAAGCGCAGAAGTGATCAAATACCACCAAAAGAAAGCTCTGTTTGTAGGGAAAAAAGGACATAAATTTGGTTTGGGTACGGCGTTGCATGACTGCGCAATTGTCAGTTAAATTCGCACAGTGCCGAATCACAAAAAGTGGCCTATACGTAAAGCAGGAAAATCCTCCGGTCCTAAAGTGGTTAAATAACAGTGTAAATTTGCTGTTCCCTCAAAATAACTCAACACACAGCCAAAAATGTCTAAACCACTGACAACAAAAGTCCCAAAGTATTTTGTGTGGCCACCCTTTTTTTCCAGCACTGCCTTAACCTTCTTGAGCATTGAGTTCCTCAGAGCTTCAGAGGTTGCCACTGGAGTCCTCTTCCACTCCTCCATGACGACATCACAGAGCTGGTGGATGTTCGAGACCTTGAGCTCCTCCACCTTCCATTTAAGGAAGTCCTACAGATGCTCAATAGGGTTTAGGTCTGGAGACATGCTTGGCCAGCCAATCACCTTTACCCTCAGCTTCTTTAGCAAGGCAGTGGTCCTCTTGGTAGCGTGTTTTGGGGTCATTATGTTGGAATACTGCCCTGCAGCCAAGTCTCCGAAGGGAGGGGATCATGCTCTGCTTCAGTATGTCACAGTACATGTTGGCATTCATGGTTCCCTCAATGAACTGTAGCTCCCCCAGTGCCGGCAGCACTCCTGCAGCCCCAGACCATGACACTCCCACCACCATGCTTGACTCTAGGCAAGACACACTTGTCTTTGTACTCCTCACCTGGTTGCCGCCACACACGCTTGACACCAAGTGAACCAAATAAGTTTATCTTAGTCTCATCAGACCACAGCACATGGTTCCAGTAATCCATGTCCTTGGTCTGCTTGTCTTCAGCAAACTGTTTGCGGGCTTTCTTGAACATTATCTTTAGAAGAGGCTTCCTTCTGGGACAACAGCCATGCAGACCAATTTGATGCAGTGTGCGGCGTATGGTCTGAGCACTAACACCCCACCCTTTCAACCTCTGCAGCAATGCTGACAGCACTCATACATCCATTTCTCAAAGACAACCTTTGGATAGGACGCTGAGCATGTGCACTCAACCTCTTTGGTCGACCATGGTGAGGACTGTTCTGAGTGAAACCTGTCCTTTTAAACAGCTTTATGGTCTTGGCCACCATGCTGCAGCTCAGTTTCAGGGTCTTGCCAATCTTCTTATAGCCTAGGCCATCTTTATGTAGAGCAATAAATCTTTTTTTCAGATCTTCAGAGTTCTTTGCTATGAGGTGCCACGTTGAACTTCCAGTGACCAGTATGAGAGTATGAGAGAGTGAGAGTGATAACACCAAATTTACCACACCTGCTCCCCATTCACACCTGAGACCTTGTAACACTAATGAGTCACATGACACCGGGGAGGGAAAATGGCTAATTGGGTCCAATTTTGACATTTACATTTAGGGGTGTATTCACTTTTGTTGCCAGCGATTTTGACATCAATGGTTGTGTGTTGAGTTATTTTGAGGAGACCGCAAATTTTCACTGTTATACAAGATGTACACTCACTACTTTACATTGTAGCAACGTGTCATTTCTTCAGTGTTGTCACATGAAAAGATATAATAAAATATTTACAAAAATGTGAGGGGTGTACTCACTTTTGTGAGATACTGTAGCAGTCTTGTGACTTCAATCAGTGTCCGGCCAAGCACTGGTTAAAGATTGTAGGAGCTGTTTTCACACTCCCCTTGACTGTCCTAGGAGGCTGCATGACCCCTGACCCTCTGTATGGACAGTGTGGATTGCCCCTAAACTCTCTAGCAATACACACCAGACTGAGCATGTGCAGAGTGCCCCCAAGGCTCTGTACTATCAGCAGATGGATTGGGGACAGTAAAAGAAGGAGAGGATCAGAGATAACAGGATCACACTGCCTTTTTACACAATGCAGAGGATTAACACAGTGAGTATAACAAGCATGCTTTACTGCAGGGGTGGGGAACCTTTTTTCTGCCAAGGGCCATTTGGGTATTTATAAGATCATTTGGGCGCCGTACAAAATTATCAACTTAAAAATGTGCCTGTTATATTTGGTAAAACATTTAATTAACTCACCCCTAATGTAATGGCAACTGCTTCTATTTGGTGAGGTGTGTGATGTTAGCTGGTATTGATGATGTTGCTACTCGCACCTGGATTTCCAGGTTTGCGTCGGTCAGTCTGGAGCGCAGTCGACTTTGTGGTGGTAAGTTTTGAAAAGAACTGCTGGCGGGTACTGCTGGTGGGTATAGCTGGTTGGTACTGCTGGTGGGTACAGCTGGCTGGTACTGCTGGCTCAGGCTGGTACTGCTGGCTTGTACTGTGCTGTGGGTACAGCTGGCTTAGGCTGGTACTGTGCTGTGGGTACTGCTGGCTGGTACTGCTGGCTCAGGCTAGTACTGCTGGCTGGTACTGCTGTGGGTACTACTGGCTCAGGCTGGTACTGCTGTGGGTACTGCTGTGGGTTCTTCTGGCTGGTATTGCTGTGGGTACTACTGGCTCAGGCTGGTACTGCTGGCTGGTGCTGCTGTGGGTACTGCTGGCTGGTACTGTTGTGGGTACTGCTGACTCTGGCTGGTACTGCTGGTTCTGCTGTGGGTACTGCTTACTCTGGCTGGTACTGCTGTGGGTACTTCTTGTTCTGCCTGGTACTGGTGTGGGTACTGATGTGAGTACTGCTGGCTATGGCTGGTGCCGCTGTGGGTACTGCTGGATCTGGCTGGTACTGCTGGTTCAGGCTGGTACTGCTGCTTCTGGCTAGTACTGCTGTGAGTACTGCTGGTTCTGGCTGGTACTGCTGTGAGTACTGCTTGTTCTGGCTGGTACTGGCTGGTACTGCTGGTTCTGGCTGGTACTGCTGTGAGTACTGCTGGCTCTAGCTGGTACTGCTGGCTCTGGCTGGTACTGCTGTGTGTGCGGCTGGTGGCAAATTCTAGCTAGAAGCGGCGCCGCGCTGGAGGAAGAGGCGATGTTTCCTGTATTGGTCACAGACGGAGTGCATTTGATATCACTCTGCCTGTGACCCACTCAGACTGTCAGAATGGAGCCGGAACTATACAGGAAGAATCGGCTCCATTCTGACAGATCAGCTGAGAGACACAAACTCAGAGCTGGTGAATGACCGTCACGGCTCTCTGCTCAGACCTTAGGGAAGAACTCAGTTCTAACTGCAGATGCTGGTGGGGTACACATGCAGCAATGGATCGATGCTGCATCCACCTAGGATAGTCTAAATTTTTTTCTTTTTTTACAGAAAGCCATAATCCTCTTTAAGGAGTATCCCATAGACTGGAAGCTGTGCTGGTAAATCGAAACCTGAAGTCCCTTGCCTCCAGTTATCTCCACAGGGGTGATCTTTTGGCACTCTGGAGGTTAGAATGAACAGCTGCAACTGTGACAGGCACTCGTCAAGTGCTAACTTTGCCCACCATTTTTATCCCTGTGCTTCATTCATGGAAACTCTTACCAGCTTCCACAATGAAAATCATTCGAATCACTACGAATACAGGAGGCAGACCCATTATTCACCCACTTATCCTCCATTCATAGAGCCCTTTTAATTGTGGCTTCTATGAATGGAGCACAGGGGCAGAAAAGGTACTGGCACTTGACGAATGCCTGTTATAGCTGCAGCTGCTCATATTCGGTTCGCAGCAGCAAAAGATCACCACTGCAGGGGTATATGCGGGCAAAAGACTTCAAAAATTACCCTAACATAGCAGCCGTGAGCAAACAGGACATACTTCATTTTCATTAATGGCAAATACAATTCTAAGTGCTGTATGCAAAATTTCCAGTAAACTTAAGTTTTGAGTGTAAATTCATTTTTAAAAGTAAGATATGAAGTAAAAAAAATTAGCAAAAATAAACTTACCGGTTCCACAAATTCAAACATTTTCCTCTCTTGGACTTCATGCACTTTCAAAACATACTCCAGCGACACCTCATAGAAATGCTGCCTCATTTGATCCACTTGACTATCAGCCTATCAGGAAAAAAACAAAACAATCAGCAATAACCTAAATCAAAAATTTGTGTTAAGAAAAAATAGCCAATATTATATTTAATAATGATATTATACACACTTTACATCTTAGCTTTGTTACAGATATAGGACCTGCTATATGATAACCATTTCTTTAAAAGCATTTTGTTAATGCTAACATACCCAACTGACTGTGCAGGTCACTATATTTTATATTGCAGCAATCTGACTAATATGCTACTGAAACATTAATACATTGGCTTGAAAAAGTATTCATACCCCTTGCCATTTTCCACATTTTGTTAGGTTACAACCAAAAACTTAAATCTATTTTATTGGGATTTTTTGTGATAGACCAACACAAAGGGGCACATAATTGTGAAGTGGAAGGAAAAGGATAAATGGGTTTAAATTTTTTTTTTTTTACAAATACATCTCTGAAAAGCTTTTTTTTTTTAGCCCCCTTTACTCTGATATCCCTAACTAAAATCTAATGGAACCAATTGCCTTCAGTAGTCACCTAATTAGTAAATAGAGTCCTCCGGTGTGTAATTTAATCTCATTATGAATGCAGCTGCTCTGTGAAGTCCTCAGAGGTTTGTTAGAGAACCTTAGTGAACAAATAGCACCGTGAATGCCAAGGAACACACCAGACAGGTCAGGGATAAAGTTGTGGAGAAGTTTAAAGCAGGGTTAGGTTATAAAAAAATATCCCAAGCTTCGAACATCTCACGAAGCACTGTTCAATCCATCATCCGAAAATGAAAAAAAAAAAAAAAAGAGTATGGCACAACTGTAAACCTACCAAGACATGGCCGTCCACCTAAACTGACAGGCCAAGCAAGGAGAGCATTAATCAGAGAAGCAGCCAAGAGGCCCATGGTAACTCTGGAGGAGCTGCAGAGATCCACAGCTCAGGTGAGAGCATCTGTCCACAGGACAACTATTAGGCATGCACTCTACAAATCTGCCCTTTATGGAAGAGTGGCAAGAAGAAAGCCATTCTTGAAAGAAAGCCCAAAGAAGTTTTGTTTGCAGTTTGCGAGAAGCCATATGGGGGACACAGCAAACATGTGGAAGAAGGTGCTCTGGTCAGATGAGACCAAAATGTAACTTTTTTGCCTAAAAGCAAAACGCTATGGGTGGCGGAAAATATACACTCCACATCAACCTGAACACATCATTCCCACCTTGAAACATGGTGGTGGCAGCATTATGTTGTGGGGATGCTTTTCTTCATCAGGGACAGGGAAGCTGGTCAGAGTTGATGGTAAGATAGGATGAAGCCAAATACAGGGAAATCTTAGAAGAAAACCTGTTAAGAGTCTGCAAAAGACTTGAGACTGGGGTGGAGGTTCACCATTCTAGCAGGAGAATAACCCTAAACATACAGCCAGAGCTACAATGGAATGGTTTAGATCAAAGCATATTAATGTATCCAGTCAAAGTCCAGACCTAAATCCAACTGAGAATCTGTGGCAAGACTTGAAAATTGCTGTTCACAGACACCCTCAATCCAATCTGATGGAGCTTGAGTTTTTCTGCAAAGAAGAATGTGCAAACATTTCACTCTCTAGATGTGCAAAGCTGGCATAGACATATTCTAAAAGACTTGCAGCTGTAATTGCGAAAGCTTGTTCTACAAAAAGTACTAATTTAGGGGGGCTGAATCCAAATGCACGCCACACTTTTCAAATATTTTTTTGTAAAAATAATTTGAAAACCATTTATCATTTTCCTTCCACTTCACAATTATGTGCCACTTTGTGCTGGTCTATCACATAAAATACATTTAAGTTTTTGGTTGTAACATGACAAAATGTGGAAAATGTTAGGGGAATGAATACTTTTTCAAGGAACTGTATCTTATCATACTGATACCCATACTTTGAAAACAAATGTACAAGTAGATAGAATAATGGATGCACCGATATCTGCTTTTTAAAAGCATGTACGAGTACCAATACTTGTGCTCAAGTACTCGCCGATACCAATTACTGATACCGTGCAGTGGGGTGTGATTTGAGCCCAGACAAAATAAATAGGCTCAAATCGCACTGCAAAGAATCACATGTGATTTGAACAGGAATGCAGTGTGTGTAAACCCAGGCTGAAGTCCCTATGACAAGCCTGGGTTCACGCAGGAGTGGTGCAGGAAACCGCATGTGAGTAAACCAGGAATCACACCACAATCTTGTTCAAATCACAAGCGATTCTTTGCAGTGCTGTTTGAGCCCATTAATTTTGTATGGGCTCAAATCACACCACAAAGGTATCGGTTTTAGCTATCGAAGTATATGCACGAGAATAAGTACTTGTGCAAATGCTTAGTTTCTGCACCAATACCGGTATCGGTGAAACCCTAGATAGGACCATGATTGAACTGTATGTGCTCAATTGCTTCGTTTTGGACTGGTAAATATACCTCTAAAAAATGTTCGATTACATCTGCTTTAGAAGTGCAAGACAAAAAAAAAAAGTAAAATTCTCTATACTATAGAACACCCCCCCCCCCCCCATGTTATGGACGTAGGAAATCAGGAGATGTTCTGTAGTTCTAATGCACCTCCTGCCCTATGGTAATAATGTTGCTCCTCCATTGATGGTGAGTGGGGGTTATTACATTGTTAAATGCTGATTTATGGTAAAGCACCATCTCACTACATACAGAATCGCTTACATGACTTGATCATACCAATCTGTGCATCCAATTATTATGAGCAAGATGGCAAAAAATGCTTATCAGGCCCAAGGGAAAGATGACCCATGGGTAATTATTGTCTATATCTTAAATGCAATTCACTTGTATACGCAAGTCATTAAACCTTCCTGTTTTGTGTCTTTCACGTTAATGGACTGCAATCGTTTTTCCCCACTAGATGTCAGTGTCAGTTCATATATTTCAGGAAGGTTCAACAATCCCAGTCAATCTTTGTAATAAAATTAAAATGTCCTATTCGCTTACAACTGGTAAAAAAACAATGGCAACAACGAATAATTATGAGAACAACCTATTCTGTAAATGTTTGCCAAGTACCAGTAGTGAAGTTACTCTGCTTTCTTAATCATGTTCCTTGCCGTGCTATTCCTGCACACGAAAACATATATTATGATAAGAGGCATATTCCTGCATCAGGATATGCTTAAGGCCTCATGCATACTGCAGCTGCAGTTTTTTGTGGGTTTGGGCATTTTTTTTTTTTTTACAGCCCTTAAACTCCCCTCAAGGTTATTCTATGTGCCCATGCACACATAGATGTTTTTTTGCAGTTTATCAGCAGGGGAGATTATGGGCCTGTAGTCTGAACGCCCTAGAATTGCGTTCAAACACCCTCTGAATCTGTGCGATGCCAACTTGGCGGCGCCGCAACGATTCCCAAAAGTAGTTTCTGCACTACTTTTGGTGACTTCAGGGGCGATTTCAATAGACATCTGTGCAGGAAAACGCACAAATCGCCCCCAAACTTGCACTGATATGCGGGTTCAGCTGAACTCGTACGATTTCAAAGTCACCCTCAGTGTGAACAAGGGCTCAAGAGCAGTTCTGACCACAAAAAAAAAAGCTGAACTCTCAAACTCTCTTGAACTCTCATAAACTGCCAAACTTAAGGCATGTTTAGCACTATTTATGTCAATGGTCAGAATAACTTAAAATTCTGGCCAATGAAATAAACTCTCAACTCCAAACTCTGATAAACTCACCTAGACGGTTTTGTAAAAAAATGCAGCTTAGGTGTGTTTATAAGTGTTTACAAGAAACCAATGTGCATGAAGCCGTATAGACAGTGTTTGCTCCTGTATACAGCATTGTTTCATTTTTTTTTTTTTTCTCTTTTTAACACAAGGATGGCAAAAACTGTACTCCAATGAAGGGTCTCCTAATTTGCGAAAGTTTTTTTTTTTTTTGAGTAACACAAACTATCTACAGTGTATGCATGTGTGGGAATTTACTGTATATATTTTATACTAAGCGCTTGCTGTACAAAGCCCTCCTGTATTGAAAATGAAGTGTGTTTGCCGTCTTGCTAATTAAAATTGCAGGACAAACCCCACTAGGACTGATCCTGTCTCGTGCATGGTTTACTGCTCCAAACAGCATGCTCCCCTTACTATATACTAAATATGGGCTCAGGCGTGTTCAGATCATACCCGCTAGGAAGCGGTCACTACACACCGCCAATCATAGGCAGCGCGTGCATGTTTAGCTGCAGACTGGGAAATTCCTCACAGCCTATGATTGGTGGTGAGCAGTGATGGCTTCCTGGCAGGTGCGATCTGAACACGCCTGAGCCCATCCCGTGTGTGTGTGTGTGTGTGTGTGTGTGTATACATACATATACATACATACACACACTCTCACAAAAAGTGAGTACACCCCTCTTATTTTTGTAAATATTTTATTATATCTTTTCATGTGACAACACTGAAGAAATGACACTTTGCTAATGTAAAGTAGTGAGTGTACAGCTTGTATAAGAGCCCATTCAGACTAGCGCGACTTGTCAGCCTGACAAGTCGCGGTCGATTGAGTAGTACACGGCCCATTCTAATAGGAACGACACAAGTCGCTCCGACTGAGAAAAAGGGTCCTGTACTATTTTGGGGCGACCTGGGAGCGACTTGCATAGACTTCCATTATGTGAAGTCCCTGCAAGTCGCGCCAAAGTCTCGGTGCACACGACTTCACAGGTCGCCCCCCGAAGTCGGATCGCCTCAGTGTGAAACGGCTCTGACAGTGTCAATTTACTGTCCCCTCAAAATAACTCAACACACAACCACAACCGAGGAGTAGTTTCACAGCAGTGGCCCCAGTGTGTCAACATCTCCAATGAGTGTCGGTGTGACCGGTGTGGGGAGAGCTGTCGTACGTGTCCCCGGGAGTAGTCACTGACAGGCAGCTGGATCGTCAGCGTGGCTTTTGTGAAAGACTCATGTGGATCCTAGGAGAAGGGGAAGATAGTGTTCCTTCAGTTTCAAGCGTGTATTGATTGCCATCTGGTAAGAGGCTAACCCAGGTGATTTTCACGAGGTGGTTGCTGGATCACTACGGGGATTGGTTTTTGTTCAGCACATTTGTTCATTAGTGGCACCTTACCTTTTTCCGTTCGGTAAGGAGAAATTTCACTTGGTGGTGGATTTATTTTGGATGTGGAATCAAGTTCATCTTTCTTCATCTTCTATGCAATATCATCACCCTATTTATGGACACTTATGAACTTTTATGTTTATGCACCAGTTGATATTCACGGATTATCATTGTGTCACCATAATTTATATATGTTTATTCATCCTACATGTTTATAATTTTTAATTATTCCAACTGTTTGGATCTTATTGTTGTTTAGCGCACCCCATACTTTTTCATTTACTTCACATATTCACCAAGCACTGAATACCGGGAGCAGCTTCAACACACTATCAGAGCACCCATCCCCCCTAACACACACAACCATTAATGTCTAAACCGCTGGCAACAAAAGTGAGTACACCCCTAAGTGAAAGTATCCAAATTGGGTCCAATTAGGCATTTTCCCTCCCCAATGTCATGTGACTTGTTAGTGTTACAAGGACTCAGTTGTGAATGGGGAGCAGATGTGTTAAATTTGGTGTTATTGCTCTCACTCTCTCATACTTGGCACTGGAAGTTCAACATGACACCTCATGGCAAAGAACTCTCTGAGGAGCTGAAAAAAAGAATTGTTGCTATACATAAAGTTGGCCTAGGCTATAAGAAGATTGCCAAGACCCTGAAACTGAGCTGCAGCACAGTGGCCGAGACCATACAGTGGTTTACCAGGACAGGTTCCACTCAGAACAAGCCTCGTCACGGTCGACCAAAGAAGTTCAGTGCACGTGCTCAGCATCATAGCCAAAGGTTGTCTTTGGGAAATAGACGTATGAGTGCTGCCAGCTTTGCTGCAGAGGTTGAAGGGGTGGGGGGGTCAGTGCTCAGACTATACGCCGCACAGTGTTCCTCAGTGCTCCTCATTCACAACTGTGTCCATGTAACACTAACAATTCACATGACACTGGGGAGGGAAAATGGCTAATGGGGCCCAATTTGGACACTTTCACTTAGGGGTGTACTCCCTTGTGTTGCCAGCGATTTAGACATTAATGGCTGTGTGTTGAGTTATTTAGAGGGGACAGCACATTTACACTGTTATACAAGCTGTACACTCACTACTTTACATTGTAGCAAAGTGTCATTTCTTCAGTGTTGTCACATGAAAAGTTATAATAAAATATTTACAAAAATGTGAGGGATGTACTCACTTTTGTGAGATAATGTATAAAGCTTGCGTGTGTAATAAAGGATACTGTACTGTGCAACACACCATGCTAGGAAAATACTGTGATTGACTTCACACATCTCTATTGGTGAATATGGCTAGTTTATTACTTATGCTTGTTTTATCTGCTTGTTTTTTTGTTTTGTTTTTTAATTACCCCCCCCCCCCCCCCTTCCCTGTATATCAATTAGGATGCCACTATCTCCACTTACTTTGCCAGCAAAAAAAAAGAAAAAAACACAACAGTCTCTAATACATGCACACTTCCCCAGGTTGGACCAATCACTTTTGGTCACCTCTCCCCTGGGTCACTGACACAGACCATTGCAACTACAGCTGCAGGGGAGCAAGGATCTGTAAGGGTATCCTGGTAAGCTGAGCATATGGGGGTGCCCCTTTTAAGATACCGTCACTTTGCCCTGCATAAAGTGTCTCTTTGCCCTGCATAAAGTGTCTCTATAAGTACGGTAATTCTCTAGGAAAGATTTAAAGATCCCATGAACTCACACTGCACAAAGAATACAACACTTTACACTTGTGCTTGGCTACAAAAGAATGCAAAAGTGAGGATTGATCATTCTGGCATCAAATTTGTTATCACCTAAAACAAAAAAAACTGTATAAGAGACACATGATTTTGTAAAGTTTCACTACAAAAATGCCAGCAGAACGGGCCTTACCAGAGCAAAAATAATCGCAGGCTTAAAAGGATTAAAAAAAACAACCCAGTTTAACCCCAAATATGTCATTCACAATAATGCTTAAAAAATGATAGCACAATCCCCCTCTACTGTGAATGTAGAACAGACCTGAGGAATGCCAACTTCATGCCAGTAAGTTAACAAGGGATTATATCTACTGCACTGTAAGTGTTCGGTGCTGTAACTTTCCCAGGAGGGATGAACAGGTGGCACTTGCTCAGTACCAGCCTGAAAGGGTTTTCCTGCCAAGTGCATTGTACATTCCTTCCTGATGTCTATATACCCAAACATCCACATCTCTCCTTCCTGGGAAAGTACTGTATATGGACAGCGCTACTAAATAAAGAAATTTGTTATGGCCTTATTCTATGCTGCATCAAATTATCCATAACATTTTGAATTTTACATTTAAAGCTGCATAAATAAAGCCTAGAAGGCATCATCCATAGCAAAGAGCTAAGCCAGCTCATGACCATTCTCGAATACAACTGCACATCTTATTAATTACTAAGAACTGGACAGCCCTCTTAGGACCTGCTTTCAAAATACAATCTTATTGGTGGCTGTGGGGAAATACTAAAGGTGCCAAAATCAGAGGTTTTTGATTGGGGCTATGCAATATGTCCGATAAGCATGGCAAGGATTCTGTCCCCAAAATGTCATTTTGTTAACCAGGTTAGAACAAAGGGAGGCAACACAATAAATAAGATTCACTCATTCAAAAAATTAAAAAAAAAAGATTAGTCATCCTCATTTCATATTATATATATATTTTATATATATATATATATATATATATATATATATATATATATATATATATATATATATATATATATTTGTACTCGTAGTACAGCGCAGAAACAATAATGCATCTTTTGCTTTATTCGTATCCTACCAGCTTCCATTGTATGGTATGTGTAACATACCCATAGGTTAGATTGTAATAACTTATGAGCAGGGCCCACTTAACCATCTTGTATTTTGTTATTTCTGTTTGATTTTAACTGTACTGTCTCCCTTTAGATTGTAAAGAACTGCACCAAGTGTTAGCACTATATAAAGCCTGCTAGAATTTCCTGGCTAGAAATAATTCTTATGAGAAAGTATCCTGTTCATTGCTTCCTTTGCGTGAAATCTCTGGTATTCCTGCCAGTCCCTCTGCTTTACTATAAAAAAAACTGACCACACTAAGCATAACACACCCTGGTGAGTTCTCTAGCTATGCTGGGAACTCTGTGTACCTTCCTCCAATGATGACACTTGTACTGACACATCCTCCCCTCCCCCCCCTCTACACAGCCTTTGGCTGGGAAGTTCGGTGTACTGCTGCTTCTCCTCCCCTAGCTTGTATGCAGCTGGGAACAGAGGGAATGTGATCACTTATAATAAAAAGGGGGAAAAAAAAGGTATTGATGAGGTTTTGTTTTTGTTTTTTTAATATCTATACACAACTGTTTTCCCTTTCGTTTCTATTTTAAACTGAATGGATTGTCTTACAAGGTGATCATTTACAATCACTTTAAATGCAGAAATGAAATACAAAAAGATGTCAGCGCTGCTGTATATGCATATGACAAAAGGTAAATAATGTGCTAACTGTGCCTTATCTGTGTAGTGTAGTAATCAGTGCAATCCAGTAGATAATTAGATAAATATACCAATAATAATCAATCCGTAGGTACATATATATAAATCATAAATACTTTGCAAAAATATTAAAGTCCATATACAAAATATTAGAGGCCATATAAAGTGATCTCAGTGCTCTAGGTGCTTAGTATATACTTCTTCGGGTGCTACAAACGTGCTTCAATAGTGCTCCCCTATGGTGACCCTACTCACCAGAAAGGTAATGATCATAAGCCTGGGATGTATGGATGATGGTAGGAGGTATGGTATCCTGATATAGGCTGTTTAGGCTGTTAGATGGTCTCCGTGACACAAATAAAATGAAGGAATCTCCATGGTGAAGTATATAGTTGAAGTTTATTAAAAATAAAATATCCACTCACTTGACAATGCCTAGTGGGAGGGTGAAACGCGTTTAGCGATACCAGAGCAAACTGCGTCACTTCCGGTCGGTGGAACGCACGCTGGAACTACACCGGAACCACCATACGACACACAATTAGGAGGAGTCAAGTCATTTTTAATGTGAGTGGATATTTTATTTTTAATAAACTTCAACTATATACTAAATGTGGGGGTTTCCGCAGCAGAGGCAGCGTTGCCAATCCAGGAAACAATGGACAAGACTAGGTGCAGCCAGGTGCTGATTGACAAGCGATAGCCTTGTGTATCAGCAGTGACGAGAGTAATAACCAACCCCCCTCTTTTCACAGAAAGCAGGCAAAGCCTACATAAGACTGGCCATACATTATACAATTTTCTTCTTCAATTTCCTTTAGATTTACCTTTAACTATGTATCGTGTTTCCCCGAAAATAAGTTTGGGTCTTATATTAATTTTGGCTACAAAAAACACACACTAGGGCTTGTTTTCAGGGGTTGTCTTATCTATGTCCCCTGTCTTCTCTCCTCATCTCCCCCTTTCAGCTCAGGAGTCATCAATATGACATCTATAATCCCAAAAATAAACCTTGGTTAAAGTCATTGTAAAAATATGTAATCCGTTTTGTAAAAAGATTATATAATGTTCAGTGAGTCTCCATTTGTAACTTTATAAAAAGATTATGAATTGTCCAGGAAGTCTCCTTTTGTAGCTTTATTGTTAAAAATACCTTATTTACAGCGTCTATGGGTGCTCACGTGACCCGCCAGAGCGCTACTTCCCTTCTCCGAGCACTGCCAAGGTAGAGGCGATATCCCCACTGACGTCAACCCACCCTGAGCACTGCAGAGAGAGGGGCTCAGCGGGAGAAGATCTATGGCGGGTCACGTGAGCGCCCAGCAGCACTGTAAATAAAGGTATTTTCAACAATAAAGTTACAAAAGGAGACACACTGGAGATTATACAATCTTTTTACAAAACAGATTATATATTTTTACAAAGACTTTACTAGGGCTTATTTTCAGGGAAGGGCTTATACTGCAGCCCTCCCCGAAAATCACGCTAGGTCCTATTTTCAGGGAAACACAGTAGTGCATGGGCCTACCTGATGCCATAGAAATTTTAAGTGTTTAGGTTTGACCTAATATTATATGGTTTCGGTAAATATAAAGGAAAATTGTACAAGAAGATTGTATAATGTATGGTCAGCCTAAGGGTTACAACACTGCTTTGAATTCAAGAGCAGTGCAGCAAGGTTGTCACCTCATTTTCTTCATAGATAAATAAAATACAAAATATTTGTGAATTTCGATTCTTTATTCTCTCTAGTGGGTTCCTCCCCACAATGCTGTGAATGTCAATGTCTTAAGGCCCTTACACACGATAAGAAAATTGGAAGTAAAATTTTGTCCGATGAACAATCTGCTGATTTTAAAATTTTTATTGTACGTGAACACAACGTCCGATTTTCGTTTAATTAGTTCAGTTTTCGTCCGAAAAAAATCGTAAGAGCAAGACTAGGCATGCTCAGAAATGAAAGATTACATACAAAACGATTCAACACATGACATCACTTCTGAAGTTGAATTCTGTCGTACGAGAATTTTCGTATAAAAGTAACCTCTTCACTTTCCATACGAGACAAGCATGCAACAAAAAACAGACGAAAAATTCATCTGATAAAAACGTGGCTAAACTGCACATTTTGCCACCCTCAAAACAAGGCCTAAGTAATAACAAACAATTAAAACACTGTGCCTGACTGAATGGTCTCAGTCTTCATTTGCCCATGACAACCAATGGGATTCTCACGATCCTTTTACAAAACTGCAAATAGAGCTGTCTGGCAAGCAAGCACCTGATAACAGGTTAACAGTAGGTATACTTATGGCTAGAGAGCTGCAACTGTGCAGGTATCATGGGACATAATCATGGTCCATATTCCACTCTGTCATTGGTTGGGAGACTTCGGCACATCTTAAAGAAGGTAAATGTAACCAATGCTTTCATTATGTTGGGTTGGCCCTTGCCCTGTTGTGCATTTATGCACAGCGTGGAAAATACACCTGCCAAGGTGCCCGCCTCCAGCGATGCAACTCCCACAATCCCCCTTGTTGCCACCTCTGACATCTTCATCTGATCTTCTTCTGTGTTCTGCATCTTTGTCCATCTTAAATGGTTGGCACCGAATGATGTACCTTGTGCTCATGCCAATGGAAGAGAGTTAAATCATTCTAGGATCCAAGGCATCTTGAGATTGTACATTGAGCTGCACATGAATGGCTAAGTGAGTTAATTACTAGCAGGTAGGAGAGAAGCTTTTATGGCAGTAAAGACATATAAAGTCAGAAAAATGTCACTTTATAGGCTGTCTGGGAACACCAAGATCTACTTGATCATTGAAAAAGTATATGGAGGTGGTTTCTGCTTCCTCCCCATTCACATTATTAATTTTGTATCTATCCATCTATCTATGCAAGATTTGTCCAGTAACATTATGGGGACAGGGTCAATTCTTGACTATAGACTATTCGTTTTAGTGTACTACACGTAATATTTGAAATGGCCACTAGATGGTAGCAATGCATTTCATGATATACTACACAGAAATGACAGCTGGAAATAGTAATCTAATCTAAATTAAAGCTGACATCACATTTAACTTGATTTTAAGAATTAGGGATAATCTTACCATTTTTCTTATTTAGACAGTGAACTGCTGTTCCACACACTTGCTATACATTTTTAAAATGTAATTTAAAAGGAGAAAATAGTAATACATCCAAAAATGAATTAAACTTAACCATGCAATTTGGATGCCCAAGACATTGGCCTGGACTACATCTATGGCAGCCATTTAGATAGATGGTGTTACATCACAAAACTCAATATAATATGGGGTTTTTACCCAATACAAACAGCATGCATGTGCAATAAGTTACACAAAATCAGTCGAAGGTTAGGTTTCATTAGCTGAAATGTAAAATGTGATTGCTTGCCTAATGTACACCAAGGGTGTTTACACTATTATATTAAATAGTTTTGGATTTGAAATAAAGATTTGAATACAGAACTCATGAATCGGTTGGTATCTTGCTGACTGTGCTGAGGGTGCAAAGTTTTGTTATGCAGGGCAAACAAGCCTGTATCTACACAGACATGTCTATGTTTCCATTGGATTTGCTTCAGCTATATAAAGAGGAAGAAAAGGAACCAAAGAGGACAAGAATGATCCCTTCCCAGCTTGATGCTGGCAAATCAGCAAGAACAAAGTCAGTTGTATCATAATGACAAAAAGGCAAAATGACATTAGTTTAGTCTATATGGTAAAGGTGAAATAAGTAACGCAATGTTGAACACCACCCTGTTTGCGCATTTGGGTGTTTCCTGCCACAGTCCATTATCAGAACAGCAAAGAGAAACAAAGCATTACCCATTATATTACACAACGTCTATCTTAAAGACAGAAGTTTCCTCCATGGATGTGAATGTACTGTATGTATATAAAAAAAGCACAAAATGCCAATATTTTTATTCGCTGAATAAAGTTAAAAAAAAGCAATACAGCAAACGTTTCAGGCTTGATAAAGGGCATAAAACATTTGCTGGATTTCTTTTTTTGAACTGAGCAATAAATATTGCCTCTGTGCTGACACACCTTTATTTTCTTTTATTAGTTTTGGTAGTTTTTGGGGATTTACCAGGAAGCTTGCATAGGTAAAAGATTCACTTGTGTTGGTGCTGGCCACCCACATACAGTATGTGTGTGTGTGTATATATATATATATATATATATATATATATATATATATACACACATACATACACATACATACATACATACACACACACACACACATTATATAATGTATGTATGTATGTATGTATGTATGTATGTATGTATATACATACATACATACATAGCTCAAAAAAATTAACACTTTTTAAAAAGGAACACTTTTTTAATCAGAGTATAGCATCAAGACAATTAAAGTCCTGGGATATTGATCTGTCAAGTTAAAGAGCAGAGGGGGTTGCTAATCTATTTCAGCTGCTTTGGTGTTATTGAAATTAACAACAGGTGCACTAGATGGGCAACAATGAGAAGACCTCCAAAATAGGAATAGTTTTAACAGTGGAGGCCACTGAAAAGTTTTTTTCCCTATTCATCTTTTCTGACTGTTTTTCACTAGTTTTACATTTGGCTAGGGTCAGTGTCATTACTGATAGCATGAGGGGATACCTGGACCCTATAGAGCAGTGGTTCTTAACCTTGTTGGAGGTACTGAACCCCACCAGTTTCATATGCGCATTCACCGAACCCTTCTTAATTGGAAAAATAAAATATGATTTTTTCAAATTCAAAACATAGGTATATATTTAGGTATATATTTATACATAGGTGCAAAAAATGAACAAAACCATTAAAGAACAAAACCATTCTTCAACACAGCTGGTTTTATGAGTGTTTCACCAATGGTGTGTGGTTTGCCCTGCTTTGCGATCAGGTAAGCAACTTCGTACGATGCTATGAGGATCGGTTTGTTGATGGGTACAAAGCCGAGAACAGGCAGACTAGCCTTTTCATCGAATCTGGCTCTCCTCACCTTGAATTCAGCGAGCGTTGTGTTCTTGTATTTTCCATCTCCATGCAGCTTAAGGAAGTGTTCTCTTAGGCCCCTTTCACACATACGGTCCGTTCAGTTCATCAGTTCAGTCACGTGAAAATGTATCCATCCATTTTTCATCCGTTTTTCGTCAGTTGTTATCCATTTTTCATCCGTTTTTCGTCAGTTGTTATCCGTTTTTCATCCGTTGTCATCCGTTCTTCATCCGTTTTTCATCTGTTGTCATCCGTTTTTCATCCGTTGTCATCCGTTTTTCATCCGATCCCTTTTTTTGACGGATGAAAAATAGGGCAATTATCCGTTCAAAAAAACAGACATTGACGGAAGCGGATGAAAACGGATGTTAACTGATGATCATCTGTTGTCATCCGTTTTTACATATTGATACATTGATGCCCGTTTTTCATCCATCAACGGATGGATGAAAAAACGGACAAACGGACAGCATGTGTGAAAGGGGCATTAGTTTTGCCGGTGCTAGACTAGAATTGCTCAACTTGGCATTGCAAATCAGGCAGTTAGGACGCTGACTCCCATCACGTTCCGTTATACATGTGAATCCATATTGTACATATTCTTCCAACCACTTTCTTTTTTTGCTTGACATAGTCAGTATGAAGGGATTAATATTAAGAAATAAATCACACGACGTACCAACACAACAGTTACAATTCGACTACTGGGCGCACCAAATTCCCTGCAACACAGATAGGCCAAGCGATGTTGCGTGATCACCTGCATCCAATGAGTGGGGCGTGTCATCACCAATCATATGATTCGGGTGTGTGTCTTGACCTCCGCCGAACCCACGAGACTGACTCACCGAACCCCTGGGGTTCGATCGAACCCAGGTTAAGAACCACTGCTATAGAGGTTGCACAGGCAGTCCAACTCCTCCAGGATGTCACATCAATAAGTGCCATAGCAGAAGGTTTGCTGTGTCTCCCAGCACAGTCTCAAGAGTATGGAGGAGGTTCCAGGAGACAGGCAGTTACTCTAGGACAGGGTTTCTCAACTCTGGTCCTCAGGGCACACTACGGCCCCTTTCACACAGGTGGACCGTTCAGATCCGCCTGTCAGTTTTTTTGGCGGATCTGAACGGTCCCACCATGCATCCCTATGGGGCATCGGATGTCAGTGGAGACATGTCCACTGACATCCGATCCGATACGTCAAATCTAGACAGATGGAAACCCTATTTTCCATCCGTACAGCGGATTGGATCGGATGGGAATGGAGATGTATGGGGCTCTGACAGCTGTGTCTCCGTGCGGAGAACAGCTGTCATTCTCCTGCTCAGCAGGGGATCGGCGGATCGATCCCCCGCTGAGATAAACTGAGTCCGTCCGACAGACACACTGTGTGAAAGAGCCTTAACAGGCCAGATTTTAAGTATTACTTTGGGGAGATGCAGACTAGAATACTGCAATCACTGAGCAGCAAATGATATCACCTGTGATGTATTTCAGTTTTCTTGCAAACCTGGCCTGTTAGTGTGCCCTGAGGACCAGAGTTGAGAAACACTGCTCTAGGAGAGCTGGACAGGGCCATAGAAGGCCCTTAACCCATTAGCAGGATCAGTATCTGCTCCTTTGTGCAAGGAGGAACAGGAAGAGCAGTGCCAGAGCCCTACAAAATTACCTCCTTCAGGTGTGAATTTTTCTGTGCAAACATTTAGAAACAGACTGTTGGCCCGATGTGCTCTAGTGGGCCCTGTGATCACTGCACCGTGGAGCTTGATTGGCATTTGAAATTGAACACTAGAATTGGCAGGTCCGCCACTGGCACCCTGTGCTTTTTACAGATGATCTCAGGTTCACCCTGAGCATATGTGACAGACGTGAAAGGGTCTGGAGAAGCCGTGGAGAACTCTATGCTGCCTGTAACATCATTCAGCATGACAGGTTTGGTGGATGGTCAGTGATGGTCTGGGGAGGCATATCCATGGAGGGAAGTACAGACCTCCACAGGCTAGACAATGGCACCCTGACTGCCAGTAGGTATTGGGATGAAATCCTTGGACCCATTGTCAGACCCTACGCTGGTGCAGTTGGTCCTTGGTTCCAACTGGTGTACGACAATGCCCGGTCACATGTG
This sequence comes from Pelophylax lessonae, assembly GCF_965119305.1. Lineage (NCBI taxonomy): Eukaryota > Metazoa > Chordata > Amphibia > Anura > Ranidae > Pelophylax > Pelophylax lessonae. Next base: position 352,543,620 of record NC_138771.1, read on the forward strand.
GTGAGAGTATTCAGCCTGTTCCTGGAGGATGAAGAAATGGATACCATTGAATGGCCTCCACGCTTGCCTGAAATAAACCCAATAGAACACCTCTGGGACATTATGTTTCAGTCTATCCGACGCCACCAGGTTGCACTTCAGTCTGTTTAGAAGCTCAGCAATTCTCTGGTCCAAATTTGGGGAGAAATACCCCAGGACACCACCTATTGTCTCATTAGAAGCACGCCCCAGTGTTGTCAGGCATGCATACATGCATGTGGGGGGCCATACAAATTAATGAGTACCATTTTGAGTTTCTGCAATGACATTTTAGCAAAATGGACTAGCCTGCTGCATCATTTTTTCACTTTAATTTACGAGGTGTCTTTGAATTCAGCCCTCTGTAGGTTAAGAATTGTCATTTCTCTCTAACGATGTGGCATCCTTTCATTCCTAACACATTACCCAGTCCATACCATTGAGATCTGTTTTTAAAGTCTTCCTTTAATTTTTTTGAGAGCACACACACAAACACACATACATACACACATAGTACTGTGAAAAAATCTAAGGCAGGAGTGAAAAAAAAATGCTGTAAATGAAGCACTTGCCGACCTCTCACAGTAATATTACTGCGGTAGGTCGGCTCCCCTTGGTCCAGCGACGTAGACATAGTGTTGAGACACAGCGGGAGTCAGGCTGGAGAGGGAGAGGCGGCGATCGACACCTCTCTTCCCCGATTGTCGGGGAATGTGTGAGAAGATCCGCCCGCTTGTGTAAACAAAGCAGGCGGATCTTCTCTGTGACAGAAAGGGAGAGATCACAGGATTCAGCATAGCTCGGTCTGTGTCACAGAACCCCATCCCCTCCCCCCACATGTTAGTAAGCATGAGGCATACATTTAACCCCTTGATCAACAACAGTGTTAACCCCTTCCCTGCCAGTGTCATTATTACAGTAACAGTGCATATTTTTAGCACAGATTACTGTAGTAATGTCACTGGTCCCCCCAAAAGTGTCAAAAATGTCAGTTAGGGGTCCGATCTGTCCGCCACAATGTCACAGTCCCGCAAAAAAAAAAAAAAAAAAAAAAAAAAAACAATAAAAATTTTCCGTAGTTAGTAAACGCGATAACTTTTGCGCAAACCAATCAAAATCCGCTTATTGCAATTTTTTTTTTTTTTTTTTTTAAATAAAAAAGGACGTAAATTTCGTTTGCGTACAGCATTGCATGACCGCGCAATTGTCAGTTAAAGTCAGTTAAGTGCCAAGTTGAAAAAGCGGCCCGGTCATTGAGCAGCAAAATCTTCCGGGGCTAAAGTGGTTAAGAATGCTTTCAGAAATAGAAGTGTTGATGAAAAAATATTCTATCATTTAAAAAATTGGAAAGTGAATGAAAAAAAAAATCCAAATAAAAAAAAAAAAATTGATGTGACAACCCTTTGCCTTCAAAACAGCATCAATTTGTTTAGGTACACTTGCACACAATCTGTGAAGGAACTGGGCAAGTTGGTTCTTCCAAATATATTTGGGAACTAACCACAGAACTTCTGTGGATGTAGGCAGCTTCAAATCCTTCTGTCTGTTTTTGTAACCCCCAGATATACTTAATGATGTTGAGATCAGGGCTCTGTGGGAGCCAAACCATCACTGCTAGGACTCCTTGTTCTTTATACTGAAGATAGTTCTTAATGACATTGGCTGTGTGTTTGGGGTCATTGCCCTGCTGAAGAATACATTTGGGGCCAGTCAAACTCCCCCCTGATAGTAAGGCATGATGGAAAGTATCTGCCTATATTTCCAAATGACCAAATCTCCAACTCTATTTGCAGAAATGCAGCCCCAAACTTTCAAGAACCTTCACCATGCTTCACTGTTGTCTGCAGAAATTCATTAGTGTACTGTTCTCCACCCCTTCTGTGAACAAACTGCCTCCTGCTACAGCCAAATATTTCAAATTTTGACTCATCAATCCAGAGCACCTGCTGACATTTTTTACACCCCAGTTCCTATGTTTTTGTGCATAGTTCAGTCGGCTTGTTTTGTTTCCATGTCCTAAGCGTTAAAACATAGGAACTGGGGTGCAGAAAAATGGTTGCAGGTGCTCTGGACTGAGGAGTCAAAATTTTAAATATTTGATTGATTGTTCACATAGTACATCTATGTACTGGATGTTTGAGAACAATTTATAGAATTGTATTTACTTTTTTATCTGAGCAGGGCTATATTTTACTATTTCATGGGTGAATACGTACATGCAAGTCTATGCCTGTGTAGTCCCCTGGATCCTAAGCCCAGGCTGTACATAGGGCCTCAATTTCTCTAAGAACTAAACAGGTATGTGAAGATTAACCCAGATTCTATGGGTCAGCACTTCAGCACTGTGGTTACTTTTTTGGTCAAGCCAGCCTCCATATTAAGTGTCGGTTCACACTAGGGCGACACGACTTCGGGCGACTAATGCCGTCCAAGTCGCCTGACAAGTAGGAACAGTGTGAACCGGCACTAAGGCACGCAGTTACACAACAATTACATGTGTAACAAGAAAACACAAGAGAAATAATATATCAGATAGGAAAGGAGCAATGAAAAGATACAAATGGTATATTTGGAGTCATGTAGTTTGGAACATCATGTTACAGACAATTTAACTAAAGCTAGACCAGCTATATGAATGAACATACGATTCCCTGCATATATACAGTGAAATGGTAATTACAAAAAAATAAAAGATAACTGATAGAACTCGTCCACTCCTCACCTCATGAAGTTGCACCTCTTTCTTTTTGGATGACAGGTTCATGTGCTTTTCCAGAACACTGCAATATTTTTCTGTCTCTTTGTCATACTTCTTCTTCACCTCCTGCATTAAACAGAACACATTTTACTGGAATAAAACATTTTACTGTTCAAATACTCATTTAAGGTTTCTCTAATCTTCTCCCAAATCTATAAAATTTAACGTAAGTGTGTTGAAAGGTTTCATTTTGAAATCCCAATGTAAATGAACTGTAAAATGAGCAAGCCCAAAATTTTGTTTGGCGCCATACTGGACAAACAATTTAAAAGACAGAAATCATAATCCTATTTTACTGCAGCCCTAAAGTAATGAAATAATAAAGTGGAAGCGAATATAAATGGGCATTAGGTGCCATCACATGGGCATACATGTAAAATAAATACACCAGTATGCACAGATATTTCTGAAAGTGGAGAATGCAGATATACTGACATATGTCCTAATCAAATGTCATATCTTCCTTACTTGAAAAACATATAAAGCAGTGCAGGTCATCAAGTGTGGCCTTTGGCATAATCAAAAGGCCATGTAGTATTTACATATGTTACATGCTGCGCAACAGAAGACTGTAAAAATCTATAGACATGCTACAAGAGATAAGAAATTGCACACATGCAACAGAAGAATCTCAGAGCCTTTGAGCCAATTATAAGAGAAGGTCGGACTATGAACATATACAATAGGAGATGTTAAGAGTATGAATATACTAGAAGAGAAAATCAGAGACTGGAAAGATGTTGCACAAGGTCAAAGACCATGAACATGCTTCAGGAGTAGTTGGTGGCTGGGAACATACTTCTAAAGATAGTCAGAGACTAGTTCAACTGACAACTGAGACAGCTAGAGACCAATGATTTAACAGCCTCTTCACACAAAAAGGCTCCTAAATTCATACTTCCAACTAAAAACCTATTTCCTGCCTGCAACACATTACATTATAAAGGACCGGAAAAAAAATTGTATTTGTGTATATGCATAAAATTCAATTCTTGGAGTCCATAAGGGAAACATAAAAATTGAAAGCCAGCCACAAGTATAACCACTTCTCAACTCAGCAGGCAACAGCTTCATGGCAAAGCAATTTAGCAAAACAAAAATGAGCAGGACCTGCGTCACTCAATGGACTTGAAGAAATACATTTTATGGTACCGGTAGGTAGAAATATCTAATTTTATTTCTCAACTAATGAGAGAGACAAGAATTCAGAGTGGGTAACACATCAACAACCACTAACAGGCTCACGTTCAACCTCATGGAGGGAACCTCTACTAGACAATGGAACCTGACCAAAGGGATATCATTTAGAATCCAACCTAATGCTCCACACAATGGTGGAAAAGTCTACCACCAGAGGGAAATAAATCCACATAGAAGGGAAGACAGAACCTCAGCAATTGAGAAGCTGATCCTTCAGAACCCACCACAAACAGGTGGAACAACAACACATTAACAAACAAGGGAGGAAAGACGTGGTCAACCCCACAGAAGTTGTAGGTTCCAAGAGCGAACCCAGTACAAAAACAGGTTAAGACAAGAAAGAACAGTCTGTCTACAAGGAAAGACTCAAGGCCTTAACATCCCTAACCCTGAGGATCAAGGGGGATAGCAACTCTATTACAAAAAAGAGTGGCCCTATTAATTAGCAAAACACACCAGAGAATGGACAGTAACAGTACAACCCAACAGCCCACAAGGAGTGTGAAGTGATCCTTACTGAAAAGTTTGCTCCTATAAATTCAACGTGGCAGGAGGAATAGGGTGCAAAGTAAGCACCCCGACAATGATATGCGGAATGGAAGTTAGACCTTAGCCCCAAACTGGTGAGAAAAGAGCCACCAGAAGGCACTGAGAAGAAAAAAAAAAAAAAGAAACATCCTATCTGGCACTCTGAGGTGATACTTGGGCCCACAGAAGAATACTTCTGGGCCCACAGAAGAATACTCCAGAGTCTGCCTAATCTTAACCACAACTATGGGTATAAATATCTCTTGAATCCCACAGGGTCCACCAAAGTATTGCTGACCATGGTGTAAGGAGCAGGAATTTCAGGAAAAAAGCTATGGGCATTCACAAACAAAAAAGGTTAGACATTTCCCAGCTGAGCTGAAGAAAGACTTCTATTCTCCTAGGACACTAGCAATAAAATGGGGCCTGCAGAGAATAAGGGGAGTTATACTGGGTGCCGACTTATAATTTTTCTGTTTGCAAATTGTTCAATCATCCTGAAGATGGCATTATAAACCGAATGTACCTTAATTCCTGTGTCCCTCAATGAATGAAAAGGAGAAAGAAAAATATCTAAAGCAGTTGTAATGACACTAATCACAAAAACTGGAATCCCCTCTTCTACAGCAAGATATACTGTGCAGTGTATGTGTATTTTAAAACTTATGCAGCGAAACGCCTTATTTTACAGTGCTGCTGTGCAGTCACATGACCCCCTGGTGCTCCCCTTCCTCGATCTAAGAACTACAGTGGGAAGGGCTGAGATTCCCCTCTGTCGCCAGCCGGGAGGAGAGGACGAGAGCGGCAGGAGGTCACGTGAGCACACAGCAGCGCTCTGAAATAAGGTATTTTGCTGCATCATTTTTAAAGAACAGACACTGCACGGTATATTTTGCTGCATCAGAGGGGATTCCAGAATATGTGATTATTGATTTTACAGCCACAGCAGGACAGAGGCAGGAGGGGAGGAGATGGCACACACACACACCCAAGCTGACAGGCAGGGAGGGATGACAAAGGCACGTAAACTGACCACAGTATCGTGGATCAGCAGCCATGATTACCGTGATCAGCACACTAAAAGGGACAAAAGTAAAGGCAAGATCAACCACGTATTTTACACCAGAGAGGGACAAATGACACTGCACATTCACTATGTTGTATATTCTACTTTAAAGGAACACTTTTTTTTTTTAGGGTTACAAGAAAAAGTTAGAAAGTGTGAAAGAAAAACTAAACTAGTTGATGGCAGAAGCCAGTCTAATGAATTTCTTCATTGACAGGAACTGTGGTAAAGTGCCAGAATTTATGCAATGTGACAGCTTCCATAGTGTACTGTATGTACAGTACATCCAAAAAATATTCACAGCACTTTACTTTTTCCACATTTTGTTACGTTACAATCCTATTTCTAAATGGAATAAATTCCAAATTTTCCCCAAAATTCTACAAACACCCCATAATGGCAATCACATGTAAAAAAGTATTCACAGCCTTTGCCATGACACTCAAAATTGAGCTCAGGTGCATCTTGTTTTCACTGATCATCCTATCTATACAAGGTCGCACAGTTAACAGTGCATGTCAGAGCACAAACCAAGTAATATAGTTCAAGGAATTGTCTGAAGCCCTCCGATACAGGATTGTTTGAGGAACAGATCTGGGGAAGGGTACAGAAACATTTCTGCAGCATTGAAGGTTCCAATGAGCACAGTGGCCTCCATCATCCATAAATGGAAGAAGTTTGGAATCACCAGGACTCTTCCTAAAAGGGGCCGCCCAGCCAAACTGAGCGATCGGGGGGAGAAGGGTCTTAGTCAGGGAGGTGACCAAGAACCCGATGGTCACTCTGACAGAGCTCCAGTGTTTCTATGCGGAGAGAGGAAAACCTTCCAGAAGAACAACTATCTCTGCAGCACTCCACAAATATGGTAGAGTGGACAGAAGGAAGACACTCCTCGGTAGAAGACACATGACAGCTCGCCTGGAGTTTGCCAAAAGGCACCTGAAGGTCTCTCAGACCATGAAAAACAAAATACTCTGGTCTGATGAAACAAAGATTGAATTCTTTGGCCTGAATGGCAAGCATCATGTGTTGAGGAAATCAGGCACTGCTTATTACCTGGCCAATACCATCTCTACAGTGAAGCATAGTGGTGGTAGAATCATGCTGTGGGGATGTTTTTCAGCAGTAGGAACTGGGAGCCTATGGGAAAGATGAATGTAGCAATGTACAGAGACATCCTTGATAAAAACCTGTTTCAGAGCTTTCTGGTCCTCAGACTGGGGCGAAGGCTCATCTTCCAACAGGACAACAACCCTAAGCACACAGCCAAGATAACAAAGGAGTGGCTACAGAACAATTCTGTGAATGTCCTTGAGTGGCCCAGCTAGAGCCCAGACTTTAAGTCGATTGAGCATCTCTGGAGAGATCTGAAAATGGCTGTGCACCAACACTTCTCATCCAACCTGATGGAGCTTGAAAGGTCCTGCAAAGAAAAATGGGAGAAACTACCCAAGAATAGGTGTGCCAAGCTTGTAACACCATGCTCAAAACAACTTGAGGCTGTAATTGGTGCCAAAGGTGCTTCAACAAAGTACTGAGCAAAGGCTGTGAATACTTATCTACATTGTATTGGTTTTGTTTTTTTATTTGAAGTCTTTGCAAATCTATTAAAAACAAACTTCTTTCATGTTATAATTATGGGGTATTGTTTGTAGAATTTAGAGGAAAATAATGAATTTAATTAATTTTCAATTAAGGCTGTAACATAACAAAATGTGGAAAAAGTGAAGCACTGTGAATACTTTCCTGATTGAACTGTATAATTCCTCAGAGAGCACTTTCTTTGATCTTCTCATTACAGTGGTACCCAACACTGAGTGAAGAATCCCGCTTTTACGAATATTAAATACAGCAACTTCTGGTGCCACCACAATGTACATTGCTGCTGCTCCCCTGCCCATGGGAGCTGATTAACAGCACAGTATCTCTCTCTCTCTACGTTTCTAATGAATATCACATGCTACCAACCTGAGCCTCTGCAGTGATTCCTTCTCTTAGGCTTCATCTTGAAAATAGGAAGCAGGAAGCCAAATCATGTATTCTAATTTTAGAACACATTCTTATGGTACATTCACAATTCATCTTTTTGTTAGGTTTTTACAAATGTATCCAACTCCCATGAAGTCTAAACACCACTCCACTGGATATAATTTTACAGCACAGATTTATACCTTTTATTTTATAATGTGTTACTAAAGAATTTTGAATTCAAAAATAAAAATCAGTAATGCCCAGTGCCAATGTGGACACACCAGCTGAGAAGAGTGTAGTGAAGTAAATTACATGTGGAAAGTGTCTGTGCTGAAGTCAGCTCCTCAACAACAAGGTACAAGCAGTCAGTGTGGACATGTAAGCATGGAATTTCAAGTTCACACTACCAAAACATGTAGATATGGTAGGTACATATGATGTACCCTGGGTTCTGCATGCTTAATTTCAAGAAAAACATTCATGGGACTGTAGACTGCAATGTTTATAATTTAAACAAATCTAAATATTTTGAAATACTTTTCTTCAAAATAACTTAAACAAGACCACTCAATAATGAATACACCACTCAGATGGATAAAAATTGGCCGCGGCACCTTTATTGGTTTCTTTTAAAATATTGTAAACAAATTTTATTAATCATCAAATAAATAAGAATAAATAGGAATAAATATCAATATAATAAATAATCCATAAATCATAATAAATTAAATTCCAGCAAACACAAATCACTCAGTCATAGAACTCGAGTGATGAACAGTCAAAAATTATATATTTATTTCAAATAAGTCCCCCCCTTGATCCAAGGGTGACAGACCACATAACGGTGCCACGACAGGGATGGGGGGGTGGGGAGCTCGCCAAGCCGCTCAGAGACACTGAGGAGACTGAAGCCGCGCGGCTCTTTATATACTGTAGGTCTATGCCTATGACGTAGCCGCACGTGACTCACGTGTTTCCCACCCGGCTGCCGCGTGACTTTCCCGCCTAGGTTGGATTGGAACTAACCAATCCGAGCGCTTACCGCCTGAAAACCTCATTCAAAGTGCCGCTGCTTAAAACAACAAGCGGCCATTAAACTAAACGCTAGAAAATGAACTTAATCACCAGCTGGTGACAGCAGCCACATTCCCATGGCGTTAGGCATTTACTATGCCCAACTAACATTCCCTCTTTGATTGTAAGCTCCAACGAGCAGGGCCCTCTGATTCTTACTGTATTAAAGTGTATTGTATCTGTACTGTCTACCCTTAAGTTGTAAAGAGTAAACTGTCGGCGCTATATAAATCCTATATAATACTAATAATAATCATTTGAAATAGTATCAATAGCACCGATTTACTGAGGAAGTTAAGAATCATCACGCATTAACTTTGAATACACAATAACGATCAGATTAGGAATTGATGAGGAATTTGCTTTTCATGTGATTGGATAAATTAAGTAAATCTTCAATCAATTTATTTACTCATTCCATTAACTCCTTTAGTAATTCAGTTTTCAGTCTTAAGTACCACACTTCTGTGTGTGTCTTCGGTCCAGCTCAAGGCTGGCTTGTGGCATACCAAACTACTGCAGACAGCCCTACCCATGGCCTTAATCCACCAGTGCATAGAGAAGGAAAGAATTGGCATTAGTATAAAATTACCTAAAATTTCATTGCAAGTCCTAATGATCTGCAAAGTATCACATATCCTAATACTTAACCTCTAAGTTAACTGCCAAGCACTCAGAAATAAACTGCTATTGAAGATTACATTTGTGAATGGACGTAAATATTATTCTTTGGTGGTGGCAAAGAGGTATTCTCTGGTGACTACTGAAAACCAACATGAGAGATAAAACAGGGGAATCTGAAGGATTAGGATTGGGGGTCATTTACACCAAGGAGTATACCTTAACAGTGCAGCCAGTTGCATGCTCTGTGAAAGAGCAGTGGGATGAATCGTAATAAGGGATTGAACGATTTCTTTTTTTTTTTTTTAACTTTACTGAAATGTCCCAAAATTGATTTTCATTTATCTCTATGCATCGCAGCTTGTTGTGATGCAGTGTAGTGCATCATAACATGCTATGTTGAAAAATAAAGTACAGCACATTCTATATTTTTTCAGCATACACTACTGCAGCACTGTGGTGTAAACTGAACTAACAAGACATAAAGCCAATTGCCTTGTCTATGCGTTGGGACTGGCTGTCCAGTGCAGTCAAACATTTATAATAGGTTCTTATCATATAGACTTCTGTAAGTAAGCAGTTAGTACACATCCAGCTATGTGTATTTGTTACCTTGGCTGCACCAATCTGCTCCTTTCGGAATTTTTCAAGAGGCGTAATGAGAACTTCTCCAGCATTTTCAATCTATAAAAGTGAATGCAAACATTGGTAATGAATAAATTATGAAAATAGTTACTGTACATAGAAATAGGATTGTTCCATTGCACAGATTTCACCCGAACCCAAGCATTGGGAAAAAAAAAAGGAATCAATGTATAATAGGAGACAGCATGCTACCTACATTTAGGCAGAGCTGCTACTACACTTCTGTATGTTTGTAAGGATGCATGCCCAATGAATTTCATGATTGAAATGGGTGTCCAGTGTTGGCCAGACAATATACGGTAAAACAAAAACCAGTGAAAGTTCTATTTATGTCATCTCTTATTCTCCAGCCTGCACACCACCTGACAAGTGCATTATGGTATATATGCATAAATGGTACTGGTTACCTCTGGTCTCTGTAAACTTTTGGGGCCATAATCTGAACCTCCAGGGCATTACAAGCTTACAGGTGAAGAAATAAAGGGAAGCACTCGTCACAATAATCTCTAGATGTCACTAGTAAACTAGAATAAATTAACAGGTCACAGAAAACAAAAATACATCTCCAATAAGCTATAAAAGAATGTCCCATTTTAAAGCAGTATATCCCATCATTTACCTCTGTTCCTGGCACAATACTTCTGATATGACCCGCCGATAAAAGAACTAAAGCTACCATTTTATTCTTCTGTTACTGCAAACATTTAGTAGAAACTTTAGATCCCAAATTATCCAATAACAATAAGGCTTCTTCCCTTTTATTACTTCTAACATCATTCCAATCTTTTATGATGTTTAACATCATTATGGGCATCTGGAAAGCTTTCCAACTGACAGGATATCCCATCAGTCCAATGAGAGATCAGTCAAGATGTCAATTAAAGCCCAAACCTGATTACAGATACTGATCTTTTGTTTCCTGGAATGTGGGACATTACTACAACATATCTGACAAAGCAAAGTACAAATAGAATTAGAATGGATTAAGTGCCCACCTACCTTGACACAGCCTGCCACTACTAACCAATACAAATGCATGAATACAAAAAGCTATGAGTATAATCTCAATTCCCTCTTCCCAAAAATTAATCGCACCTGCCCGGAAGCTTTAAGGCTGCATTCACACCAGAGCGTCATGTTTTTGGGCATTTGTATGAGCATTTCTGTACAGCGTTTCTCAAGTGTTTTTGAGGTTTGGCTTCTTTTTTTTTTTTTTTTTTTAGCCAATAGAGAAAACTATTATCCGTTTCATCATTTGTTGCTATGTTTTTCATCTGCATTTTTTAATTAGTATTCATTAATTATAAGAAATGTTTTTGTTCGGGGTTAGGAGTAAGGGTTTATTTTAATCATTATTTTTTTTTTTGTTAGGTTAGAGTTTAGTATTATGGTTAGGGGTTGGGGTTAGGATTAGGGTTAACTTATTATTATTAATAAAAATTAATAAAAATATGTATCATCATTTATCTTTGTTTAATTATGGTATTTGAGCAGAAAAAGATCAGGAAACTGTATTTTAATAAATATTGGTACCTTTACCTATAAAAAGGTTTTTGCACAGTGACACCCTCATTTTCAAATAATCTCAATGGATCTGGGATGTCCTTAAACAGGTACTGAGATTTAGCATGCAGAGCTTTCTTTTGCAAGACTCCTAATTGCCCTTCTTGCAACTGATCGTAGTCTTAAAAACACATGAGAGAAGATCTGAATGTTTATATACTCAGTCAAAAATCCCTTTAGGTGTTTGCTTAACAGAAAACCTGCAAACCCTGAAGGCCCTGTTCACACCAGAGCGTTTTTCAGCTCGTAAAATGCTCATCTCTGAAGTCTCAAAATGCCCAACATGCAAAAACCTATACATTTCAATTGCTCCTGCTCACATATGAGCGTTTTGTCACCTGAAGCTCAAAAGAGTATGTGTGCTTCTGTTTTGGCAGATTACAAGCGTATTTGTTAGATGTCAATGCCTGCCTCTAAACACCTGCAAAAAACGCCTGAACCCCCCCAAAAAAAAGCCTGAAAACAAAAAAAAAGAAATGCCTGAAAACAATATGCTCAGGTGTGAATGGAGCCTTAAAGCAAGCATACCTGCTATTTTTTATAAGGATAATGAAAAAAAAAATAGTATAAGTGAAAACCAGGTTCAACATGATTTAAGCTGTTTAGTTCAAAAATATTTTTTCCTTCTTAAAGCTACAGTCATATACTTACCTGTAATGATGTATACCCCATGTCTCTGCAGGGTGCCCAGTCCTCTTCTTGATGCTCATCTTCTAGCAAGGCAGTGTTTAAAAGCTGCAGGTCTTCAGGCTGAACGGCATTCAAGATTGTCCGATGGGATCCCACCCCATCCAGCCCTCTCATCCATTTAGGAAAGCCTGTGCATTGTTTACACTGAATGTGGCACAAACACTGAACTGGGGAGAGTCAAATGTATAAGATAATTCTCTCCCCCATTCAGAACGGAGGTAAATTCATTTTAAAACAGCAGGCTTTTCTCAATAGGTGAGAGGGAATGAGGGTCTGGTTCCCTTTCGGACCACCTTTAATGCAGGTCAGCCTGAAGACCCAAAGCTATTAACCCATGCTGTGCTGGAAATTCAGCACTAGGAAGAAGACCAGGCATGCTGCAGAGACTATTTCTATATGAAGCAGCAGCCTGTACTACCGTGTTTCCCCAAAAGGGAGACATCCCCCGAAAATAAGATCTACTTATAGTTTTGCCTCTCGCTGAAATAACAGGCATCCCCCCAAAAATAAGACCTTCCCCGAACATAAGGTCTCCCCGATGATAAGGCCCCCCGAAGCTACCGTAACTCTGGACTCTGGACCGTAGCGGCGGGCGCCGCCGCGCAGCTCAGTGTTGGCCGCAGGGCAGCCGGAGCAGACAGGAAGTGCGAGGTCTCTTATTTAGAGAGCCTGCACCTCCACCAGGACAAGCTGCCACCTGCTGCTCGCTCTGCCCTGAGGGAGTCTGGCTGACTCACAATTACACAGTGAGTCATGCGGGGCAGGAGTCGGGCACATTGTGTGGACACACAGGGGTGACTGAGGCAGGGGGGAAATGTCTGATAAAGGGGTGGGGGAGATGTCTGGTGAAGGTGTCCACTGGCACAGGGGTGGGGGGAGTGGGATCACTTAAAATGACACAGGAGGATCAGAGGGGGCAATCAAAATGACACAGGAGGATCAGAAAGGGGGGGGGGATCAAAATGACACAGGAGGATGTCATTTTCTGGTTTGTGATGACAACTACTACCGTATTGTATACAGGTAATACATTTTCATTTTTTTTGTTTAACAATAAATGTGTACCGTATTCTTCTTCATGGAAAAATAAGACATCCCCTGAAAATAAGACCTAGCGCATCTTTAGGAGCAAAAATTAATATAAGACACTGTCTTATTTTCAGGGAAACCGGGTATGTGGGACACATATCATTACAGAAAAGTGATGTGACTGCAGCTAAAGGGAACGAAAATACCATCTGAGTAAACTTAAACTTCAATACATGTGAATGCTACATATAGTAGGCTGCTCATATCATATTTATCATATAAATCCTTTAAGTATTTAATAAAATCTTACTTGCACTGGCCTCTGTTTGTACCAGCTTGGATTTGGATTTTATTATTTTAATGTAAAGTAGGAAGATAAAAAAAAAAACACACCCATTGCAATGACCCATGATACCAGAGTCTAACAATATGACAAACCCGATGGCCCTGGAATTGAAATTATTTACTGGCCATAGCGCAGGCTCTGAGACATGACACACCTGCTAGGCTGCATTATGTTTGGCCATTTGTCAACATCCTGTGTCAGTGGGACCACTTACCATCCGCATCCGTTCATCTTCAAGATTGCCCAGTACAGCAGCGAATTCCTGCAGAGACCTGGCTGGAGAGGCAATGGAAGGAAATTAGAACAATACAGTGCCGCCACAAGGGATGTCAGTATACAGCAGCAGTACAGATAGCTTCCTGTATGAATGTCAGCAGACTTGCTACTGGGATTGTTCCTATGTGTACTTCTGGAGAGAAAATGAGGTGGATTCCCAATATTACAAAAATATTTAACATTTTCTACTTTTGGTAAACTGCAATGAGAAGGTTCCCAGTGCATTATAGCTTTTTCTGGTTTCAGACCCTTCCAGCTATGGTATACTGAGAAGGCAGGTCAAAGGTAAAATGCTGTTTTTGTTTACAATTTGGCATGGGGACACTTTAAATAGACTAGTACTTAATTATATATTTCCCTCATGCTTGTGCAGAGAATGACAGATTAAACAATATCATGTATTAGCTGACAAGTGTTTTTTGCTAGATCTACAAAGCAATATAGAGAAGGGAATGCTGTAAAGTTGCGTGGTCCCCTGCAGCAAAGGAACATCAGAATAATCAACACCAACAATATCATCTTTATCGCCATAATTAAAAACGAACCTGTACAGAATGAAATGCGCTATCTGCCCTTGCAACCTTCTTTATGACAATGCTAGTTACCTGGCTTCTTCACTATATAAGACCAACATGCCCAAAACAAGAATGTACCCATTGAAGTCAAAAGCAATTTAATGTATGTGTGGTGTGTTACCTACCATTACACACAAGTAAAGCTGGCAAAATTACATCAATTCTCTGCAAATGGGATTTTTTTGGTCAGATACTTCCTAAGACTATTGTATACCTATGACCGAGTGGTAAAACCTCCTTGTAGCAGCCTGCCTAAGATAAGTGCATAGAAGTCAAATGCCAATATAGTCTTCGAAATGTGTAACGATAGTAATCTGCAATTAAGTCCGTTAAAACCCTTTCCTTAATGTTAAAAGCCAGAGGATGTGCATGGAAGCAAGGCAAAAGGAGGTTATAAGTCATGCCCCAGGGACTATGAATCAGGCAAAAAAGTGTACCTGGGAAGTTTCAGCTCTGTAGCATGTCCAGAACACGAAAAAAACTGATTATTTTTCTTAGAATTTCAGTAGCGCACCCTCCTTTCACACCTGGGCGTTTTTGTTTCAGATATTTTTCAGGCGTTTTTTGAAGGCGTTTGGAGGCAGGCATGACATCTGAACTTCTGTATAGGGGTATATATATATATATATATATATATATACATACATACATATATACAGTGGGTACGGAAAGTATTCAGACCCCCTTAAATTTTTCACTCTTTGTTATATTGCAGCCATTTGCTAAAATCATTTAAGTTCATTCTTCTTCCTCATGAATGTACACATAGCACCCCATACTGACAGAAAAACACAGAATTGTTGACATTGTTGCAGATTTATTAAAAAAGAAAAAAACTGAAATATCACATGGTCCTAAGTATTCAGACCCTTTGCTCAGTATTTAGTAGAAGCCCCCTTTTGATCTAATACAGCCAGGAGTCTTTTTGGGAAAGATGCAACAAGTCTATCACACCTGGATTTGGGGATCCTCTGCCATTCCTCCTTGCAGATCCTCTCCAGTTCTGTCAGGTTGGATGGTAAACGTTGGTGGACAGCCATTTTTAGGTCTCTCCAGAGATGCTCAATTGGGTTTAAGTCAGGGCTCTGGCTGGGCCGTTCAAGAACAGTCACGGAGTTGTTGTGAAGCCACTCCTTCGTTATTTTAGCTGTGTGCTTAGGGTCATTGTCTTGTTGGAAGGTAAACCTTCGGCCCAGTCTGAGGTCCAGAGCACTCTGGAGAAGGTTTTTGTCCAGGATATCCCTGTACTTGGCCGCATTCATCTTTCCCTCGATTGCAACCAGTCGTCCTGTCCCTGCAGCTGAAAAACACCCCCACAGCATGATGCTGCCACCACCATGCTTCACTGTTGGGACTGTATTGGACAGGTGATGAGCAGTGCCTGGTTTTCTCCACGCATACCGCTTATAATTAAGGCCAAAAAGTTCTATTTTGGTCTCATCAGACCAGAGAATCTTATTTCTCACCATCTTGGAGTCCTTCAGGTGTTTTTTAGCAAACTCCATGCGGGCTTTCATGTGTCTTACACTGAGGAGAGGCTTCTGTCGGGCCACTCTGCCATAAAGCCCCGACTGGTGGAGGGCTGCAGTGATGGTTGACTTTCTACAACTTTCTCCCATCTCCTGACTGCATCTCTGGAGCTCAGCCACAGTGATTTTTGGGTTCTTCTTTACCTCTCTCACCAAGGCTCTTCTCCCCCGATAGCTCAGTTTGGCCGGACGGCCAGCTCTAGGAAGGGTTCTGGTCGTCCCAAACGTCTTCCATTTGAGGATTATGGAGGCCACTGTGCTCTTAGGAACCTTAAATGCAGCAGAAATCTTTTTGTAACCTTGGCCAGATCTGTGCCTTGCCACAATTCTGTCTCTGAGCTCTTCAGGCAGTTCCTTTGACCTCATGATTCTCATTTGCTCTGACATGCATTGTGATCTGGAAGGTTTTAAATAGAGAGGTGTGTGGCTTTCCTAATCAAGTCCAATCAGTATAATCAAACACAGCTGGACTCAAATGAAGGTGTAGAACCATCTCAAGGATGATCAGAAGAAATGGAAAGCACCTGAGTAAAATATATGAGTGTCACAGCAAAGGGTCTGAATACTTAGGACCATGTGATATTTCAGTTTTTCTTTTTTACTAAATCTGCAACAATGTCAACAATTCTGTGTTTTTCTGTCAGTATGGGGTGCTATGTGTACATTCATGAGGAAGAAGAATTAACTTAAATGATTTTAGCAAATGGCTGCAATATAACAAAGAGTGAAAAATTTAAGGGGGTCTGAATACTTTCCGTACCCACTGTATATATATATATATATATATATATATATATATATATATATATATATATATATATGTGTGTGTGTGTGTGTGTGTGTGTGTGTGTGTGTGTGTGTGTGTGTGTATGTATATATATATATATATATACAGTGGGTACGGAAAGTATTCAGACCCCCTTAAATTTTTCACTCTTTGTTATATTGCAGCCATTTGCTAAAATCATTTAAGTTCATTCCTCTTCCTCATGAATGTACACATAGCACCCCATACTGACAGAAAAACACAGAATTGTTGACATTGTTGCAGATTTATTAAAAAAGAAAAACTGAAATATCACATGGTCCTAAGTATTCAGACCCTTTGCTCAGTATTTAGTAGAAGCCCCCTTTTGATCTAATACAGCCAGGAGTCTTTTTGGGAACGATGCAACAAGTCTTTCACACCTGGATTTGGGGATCCTCTGCCATTCCTCCTTGCAGATCCTCTCCAGTTCTGTCAGGTTGGATGGTAAACGTTGGTGGACAGCCATTTTTAGGTCTCTCCAGAGATGCTCAATTGGGTTTAAGTCAGGGCTCTGGCTGGGCCATTCAAGAACAGTCACGGAGTTGTTGTGAAGCCACTCCTTCGTTATTTTAGCTGTGTGCTTAGGGTCATTGTCTTGTTGGAAGGTAAACCTTCGGCCCAGTCTGAGGTCCAGAGCACTCTGGAGAAGGTTTTTGTCCAGGATATCTCTGTACTTGGCCGCATTCATCTTTCCCTTGATTGCAACTAGTCGTCCTGTCCCTGCAGCTGAAAAACACCCCCACAGCATGATGCTGCCACCACCATGCTTCACTGTTGGGACTGTATTGGACAGGTGATGAGCAGTGCCTGGTTTTCTCCACACATACCGCTTAGAATTAAGGCCAAAAAGTTCTATTTTGGTCTCAGACCAGAGAATCTTATTTCTCACCATCTTGGAGTCCTTCAGGTGTTTTTTAGCAAACTCCATGCGGGCTTTCATGTGTCTTACACTGAGGAGAGGCTTCCGTCGGGCCACTCTGCCATAAAGCCCCGACTGGTGGAGGGCTGCAGTGATGGTTGACTTTAGGGATGCACCGAAATGAAAATTTTGGGCCGAAACCGAAACCGAAAATGCAGGATGCCTTTGGCCGAAAACCGAAACCGAAACCGAAAATGACTTTTTCCCCAAAAAAATTTTAACAGATAGAAGAGGGGCATACACCAAAAACAGGCAGCGACGTACACCTGTCGCTCCCACCCTGTCACAGTATATGTACTGTGATGGGTTGGCAAGAGGTTAATTTAATTACCAATGGTATTTGTATTATGCAGCATGAGGTAACGGTTAATGTATTGCCACTGCTGGTCACTGATGAATTAGTGACCGACCAGTGGCAGTTAATTAACCCCTTTATGCTGCATTAGTGCAACCAGTATCAGTGTTAATTACCACTGGTTGCACTAATGCAGCACAAAGGGGTTAATTAACTGCCACTGGTTGGTCACTAATGCAGTAGTGACAATACATTAACCCCTCATGCTGCATAATACTAATTCCATATGTAAGCTGCCTCAGCATAATGATCAAACAAATAAAAAAAAGCAGTCAATTTTTTATGGTTGCATAAGTGCTCAATGGAACTTGGAAGAACAGAAGGGGGGGGGGGGGGGCAGATAGGGGAGACAAGGGAGGGAGATGGGGACAGTGTAATGAAAAGTGTAAATGCAGTGCTCACTCATTCAAGGTCCGAGGACGAGGCAGAGGCTGCATGGCTCAGGTATCATGAGGCTTGGAATGTGTAGCTGCTTGCTGTTCTTCATATTTCCCGCCCACATCCCTCTCTCTGTCCTGCACATACGTCGAGATAGGAGAGTGGGCGGCCCCGGGCAGACACAGAAAACCTGGGGTGGGAGGGGGGAGGAGGATGAGCTGTGTGAGTCTTTCTCCTCTCCTGTCCGTGTCTGGGAGGGGTGAGAACTGCTCGCTGCTGGGCTGTGTGAGAGACGAGGTGTCACAGACGCTCCGCTCGGCTGCAGCCAAATTGAAAAGACTGATTCTCCTATCCTACGGACGGGAGAATCAGGGACTTTTCAAACCTGCGCTGCGCCCTCCTCCTTCCTCACGGCGGCCATTAATTTCGGCACTTTTAACCTATTTTCGGCCGAAATGGGATAGGCTCATTTTCGGCCGAAAATTTCGGTGGCCGAAATTTCGGTGCATCCCTAGTTGACTTTCTACAACTTTCTCCCATCTCCTGACTGCATCTCTGGAGCTCAGCCACAGTGATCTTTGGGTTCTTCTTTACCTCTCTCACCAAGACTCTTCTCCCCCGATAGCTCAGTTTGGCCGGTCGGCCAGCTCTAGGAAGGGTTCTGGTCGTCCCAAACGTCTTCCATTTGAGGATTATGGAGGCCACTGTGCTCTTAGGAACCTTAAGTGCAGCAGAAATCTTTTTGTAACCTTGGCCAGATCTGTGCCTTGCCACAATTCTGTCTCTGAGCTCTTCAGGCAGTTCCTTTGACATCATGATTCTCATTTGCTCTGACATGCATTGTGATCTGGAAGGTCTTATATAGACAGGTGTGTGGCTTTCCTAATCAAGTCCAATCAGTATAATCAAACACAGCTGGACTCAAATGAAGGTGTAGAACCATCTCAAGGATGATCAGAAGAAATGGAAAGCACCTGAGTTAAATATATGAGTGTCACAGCAAAGGGTCTGAATACTTAGGACCATGTGATATTTCAGTTTTTCTTTTTTAACAAATCTGCAACAATGTCAACAATTCTGTGTTTTTCTGTCAGTATGGGGTGCTATGTGTACATTCATGAGGAAGAAGAATGAACTTAAATGATTTTAGCAAATGGCTGCAATATAACAAAGAGTGAAAAATGTAAGGGGGTCTGAATACTTTCCGTACCCACTGTATATATATATATATATATATATATATATATATACCCCTAACCCAGAATCTGCATAGTGGGGTCACCCTGACATGGCAGAGTCAATTCACCCTAAACTACACTACGGTCTCCCTGACACGGCAGAGTCAGTTCACCCTAAACTACACTACGGTCACCCTGACATGGCAGAGTTCGGTCACCCTGACATGGCAGAGTCAGTTCAACCTAAACTACACTACAGTCACCCTGACATGGCAGAGTCCGTTCACCCTAAACTACACTATGGTCACCCTGACATGGCAGAGTCAGTTCACCCTAAACAACACTATGGTCACCCTGACATGGCAGAGTCAGGTCACCTAAACTACACTACGGTCACACTGACACTTAAAGGTATCCCTACGAAAACTATATTGAATCTAACTATAGTGGTATATATTACCCTAACTACACTGCATATCCCTTTCCTCACACTAAAAGAACAGCTCCATACAGCAGAGAAAAACAAATGCTTCCACTCTCTTCCACAGCCCCTGTATTACAGTGCAAGAGGTTTGGCGGGGCTATGCTATATACTGGGGGGGGCGTATTCACTACTGATTGGCCTCTGGACCCCGTAGTCACTCCAATCACATTCCTAGCAGACTCCTGCCCCCTCAATTGGCTTTTACTGATGTTTCTGGGCCAATCACGGGCTTTTAAAGCCCAAGTCCTGTCCCATTGCATTTTGGGCGGTTCTGGTGGCCGAATTCCGAACTTTTACCACAAAAGGTTCGGAATTCGGCCGAATTTCGAACACCAAATGTTCGGGTCGAACCGATGGTCGACCCGAACCATTCGATCATCCCTAGTTTTAAGCGCCTTGCTACCTATTTCTTTTAAAAGTAAAACTCCATACATTGTGCAGCTGCTATTGGCAAGCTGTGGCTGGATTGTGTCCTGTCTCTCTAGAACAGCGGTCGTCAACTTTCTTGATGCAGGGGGGCAAAAGTGCAGCCCCTGAAAATCACCAAAGGGCCGCACATGACATGCAACAAATGTAATGCTACAGAACGCTATCAAACAGGCAAAAAGAGATTACGGGTATGGTCCAGTTTTTTGGAGACTGAGAAGTCACTGACTAAAGACACACCATACGAGACTGCTAGAGACAACTGCCTTTACAGCCCTTTAGAGATCAATGCTTCCACCTTTGAGTTCCCAACAGCCCCCTTAAAAATGAGTTGTGCCACATTTGATATTTTGCTTTGCATGGTCCATTAGAACAGATCAGAGAGTAAAACACATAAAAAGTGAAAAAGGACAGGTAGCACAAAAAAAAGTAAGATAATGGGAAAGAAATAAAAAGCCACTTAACTACTAGAACCCAGTCTAAAGAATATTTTATCTTTACTGACCTGAACAAGCACCCAGGCAAAGTAAAACAAGACTACTGTCAGCAGGGGCCCTGAGGGCCACACAGTAAGTGGTATAGGGCCACATGTGGCCTCTGTGCCATAGGCTGGGCTCCAGAGTTCTCTAACAAAGCTTGCAACATATTAGTTAACTAGCACTAGCCTGATTCATACACACACAGTAATAAGCACACTAGGGAGCAAAAACATGAACCAACAGGCAGATGTGATGAATTAGCTACCACGTGGGTAGGGTGCCTGTCAGTTAGGTAACGTTTGGCTTTCTGAACACACTGGCATTAATGTCAAGCAGGATATAACTAGCTCTTCAAGTAAAATCTCTTGGAATAGTTTCAATTTAGAGACCACGTAACAGGTAAGTCCCAATACACAGCACAGCCTTCACTTACCAATGCAGATTTCATCATCAGTTTCTGCATCACCGATGCACCGGAATTTGAATTCATTCAGTGAACCAGCAAATTTCCTCTTTGCGGATGACAGAGCTGTGGGGAAAGAGAAATGATTCAGACACGTGCAGAGAGGAACATAATAAACCTGTTTACACACTGCCTGCATGCGC
Organism: Pelophylax lessonae; assembly: GCF_965119305.1. Classification (NCBI taxonomy): domain Eukaryota; kingdom Metazoa; phylum Chordata; class Amphibia; order Anura; family Ranidae; genus Pelophylax; species Pelophylax lessonae. Next base: position 352,565,142 of record NC_138771.1, read on the forward strand.
AGTAGGTTTAATAGGCTTGTAAAGAAAACCTGCTGATATGATCAATGGATTTCTTTACATTTAAATCAAATATCCTACGTTCACACCAGAGGAAAGTTGCTAATACTAGAAACATTTAAAATATTTGAGATAATATTAAATTCAAATTCAAGTTTGACATAATTGCCACGCATTTACATTCTTGCTTAATAAAATTATTACATCAAATGAACAGATTTGTAGATAAGCCACAAAAGCGCTGGTGTGCGCGGTTTCGGTAGTGTTGCTGATGACTGAAAAACAGAGAACCACCAATACAGCCGCCTTCTTTCCTCAAACTTTATTGAAATGTCACAAATTTAATTATTTTTTTCAGTCGTATTCACAGCAACAGTGTTCTGATGCAGCGATTCCTGTGCATTTCCCGCACCGCATCAGAATCGCACTCTGTTCATCAAACTGCTGCGGGTGTCAATGTTACGCCACCAACAGTCCAAATACAGTTCGCAAATCGCAGTGCGAATCAGATTGCATTGCTATGTCATCAGTGCCCCCGAGTGTCTTCGAGTTTACCAGGAAGCCCTAGGAGCCACCAGCACCCCCCGACCTCTGGCCACCAACACACCAATCGCTACCACCCAAAAGTAGAGCCGATTAACACCACCTTCCTCATTTATGCTGGAATTATTTTTAACCTTGTGGGTGTATTTCTTACCTTTTATACATTAAATTGCGGTCATACTGCACTTAGATGGTGGTGCTCTTTCTGTTCTTGGTGTTCCCAGAGTCCCTTCTAGCTCTTATTGGAACCAGCAGCCAATAAAGGTGTCCGTTACATTTACTTATGGACTTTTATACCATATATCTTTGTCTATTGTGCAACACAACCACTTCAGCCCTCAACCCCTATTCACCCTCAACTACCCTGCCCTCTCCATTTTTTTTAACCCCATCATGATCGGGATACAAAAAGCATGCTGCTTCTACTAAATGTCTTTGTGACAGCAGGTTCAGGTAGCTTGTATCAAGCTACCTGCCTATGAAAAGGAAGTCTGTCATGCATAAATGTTATATTATAGTCCTGTCTGAAAATCTGCAAACCATTGAAGGCCGACACCATTTTTTTTTTTTTAAATCTAGCTGTATTTTCTAAATTGCAATTTAGAACATCCAAGAGAGAGATATATCACCAACATGTCCGAAAATGTAAAAAAAAAAAATTAAAACATACAATCAACGAGTTGGAAAATGGGCCATCAGTATTTTGTTGAACAACCTTGTGCTTTGATTACAGCCTTTAGTCTATTGAGATATGTCTCTACAAACCTTGCACATCTAGACTTTGCAATATTTGCCCACTCTTCTTTTCAGAACTGTTCAAGTTCAGTTAAATTTGATGGTGACCATTTGTGGACTGCAGTTTTCAAGTCATTCCACAGATTTCAATTGGGTTTAAATCTGGGCTCTGAATAAGCCATGCAAGGACATTCACCCTTTTCTCCTTCAACCACTGTGTGATCATTTAGCTGTGTGCTTTCGGTAATTATCATATAGGAATGTAAACCTTCTTCCCATTGACAAGTTTCTGGGAGATTTCCCTCAAGAATTTGAAGGTATTTTTCCCCATCCATTTTTCCTCATCCATTTTTCCTGCTATCATGACAAGTGCCCCAGTCCCTGCTGCAGAGAAACACCCCCATAAGAGGATATTACCACCTCCATGCTTTACTGTAGGAATTGGGTTATTTTGATGGTGAGCTGTATTGGATTTTTGCCAGACACTTCGTTTGGTGTTGAGGCCAAATAATTCCATTTAATATTAATACGACCAGAACACCTTCTTCCGTGTGTTCTCAGAATTTTCAAGGTGTGTTTTAGCAAAGCATGTGGCCTTACTTGAGTGGTCTTATTCTTGCAAGTTGCAACCTTCCCATACAAGGCAAAATAATGGAGAATTTGCGATATTGTTGTCACATGCACACAATGACCACTCTGTCATAAACTCCTGCAACTAATTCAGAGTTGCTGTAAGCCTCTTGGTAGCCTCTCGCTAGTTTCCTCATGGCTTTTTCATCCAGTTTGGAGTGACGTCCTGATCCAGGAAGGGTCTGTGTTGTACCAAATATTTCCATTTCTTAATAATAGACTTCACTGTGCCTCTAGGCATTGATAAAGCCTTTGAATTTTTTTTTTTGTATCTCCTGACTTGTGTCTGTCAACAACTTTATCCAGGAGATCCAGGTGACCGTGGCCTCGTCACCCATAGTTAATTGTTTGCTTCAGTTGCACTATCAAGGACTGAAATGCTCCAGTAAAGCTCTTTTCATGATGAGCTAATCAAAATGACCACAGCTGATCACAATTTAAACCCAAATGGCTGTGTGCGCCAATGAGAAGGAGATAAGCTACACCATATTTGAGTATACAAGTCATTTTTAGGAGGGGGGTGATCCTTTTTCCAACTCAGTGATCCCGTTTTTGAATTTTTTTATTTTTCTGACATGTTGGTGTTGCACTGAGTAAATACAGCTGGATAAAACAAAAACTGTGGGTCTTCATTTCAGGCTGTAAAGCAACAAAATGTGATTTGAAAAAGGGGGGATGATTCTTTTTTTATGCCCACCATATATATATCTTCTGTTATTCTCAGTGTGGTTTTGTATATTTACCACTGCATATAGATATTCAAGAATAAATGTTTTTGTTTTGTTTTTTAAACTCTACATAATAACTAAAGTGCACACCAAACTTTTGTTGAGTTTTTTTATCTGATTAATCAAAATAATAACTGTCCAACTAATGAATTATGGAAATAATCGTTCGTTGCAGCTCTAAAGTACAGCATGCTCTTTTAATTATTTTTTTTAAACGCAGATCACTGCAGTCTTTTGCGTCGAGACTGGGATAGAAAACACACCCAATGTGAACAGGTCCTTCTGCTATCTGAAAAAGTGCACAGTTTTTTGTGAGTGTGTCTGATCACCTTATTCTGCTTTCTTTAAAATCTTTAAAATGACGTCCGCCCTGCTTCTCTAGAACCTCCTGGTATATCCAAATAAGATATCCCAGGAGGCATCAGCTGAGGTATCACACAGAACTGAGCGAAGGACGCTTCCCTAATGGGCAGCATTTTAAATAAACCCTTTTCACCTTGCCATACATGACAAATATTTGCATGTAGAGTGTACTTAAGTTTACATATGGAGCCAAGGGACATAATTGAAGGGGAGTTACAGTACCAAGAATGGACCAGCACTTTACTGTACAAGGGAAGTTACAGTACCAGAAATAGACCAGCACTTTACTATACGAGGGGAGTTACAGTACCAAGAATGGACCAGCACTTTACTGTACATAGGGAGCTACAGTACCAGAAACAGACCAGCATTAAAGGGAGTTACAGTACCAAGGACCAGCACTTTACTGTACATAGGGAGCTACAGTACCAGAAACAGACCAGCATTAAAGGGAGTTACAGTACCAAGGACCAGCACTTTACTGTACATAGGGAGCTACAGTACCAGGCAGCAACAGACCAGCACTTTACTATACAAGGAGAATTAAAGTACCAAGAATGGACCAGCACTTTACTACACAAAGGGTGTTACAGTACCAAGAATAGACCAGCACTTTACTACACAAAGGGTGTTACAGTACCAAGAATGGACCAGCACTTTACTACACAAAGGGTTTTACAGTACCAAGAATGGACCAGCACTTTACTACACAAAGGGTGTTACAGTACCAAGAATGGACCAGCACTTTACTATACAAGGGGAGTTACAGTACCAGAAATAAACCAGCACTTTCCTATATAAGGGGAGTTAAAGCACCAAGAATAAACCAGCAATTTACTATACAAGGGGAGTTACAGTACCAAGAATGGACCAGCAATTTACTTTACAATAAAAATAAAAAAATGTCTCTGCTTAAAACCAGATAAAATATATTAGGTTTTAACGGGTCTAACCACCTGTCAACACCTAATTTTCTCAATTAAGCCTCTGCACACGTGTTAAATATCTGTATATTGTTTAGATTGGAGCAGACTTTTTTTTAATCTCTCTCTAATGGAGCATGGACCAAAAAAGAAACCAATAGAGGCTCTAGCCCTATCCCAAAATAAAAAAGAATTCTTGGACTTCGCTTTAAACGGTCTAAAGACTTTGGATGGCAGCTGGCTGTGCAGACTTGATCCAGCTGCCAAATTAACTTTTATACAAAGGATCATTCTACAAATTGGGCAAATGTCCATGTTTGTGCCTATGGAAGAATAGAATTCTTCAGATATAACCTGCGGCGACTTATTTTGGGAAAAACAGTGATCAGCTGGGGAAATTCAAGCCAGCCAATTCACTTTCCACCCAAAAATATCCAGCCAGGGATGTCTGTCATTATCATAATGGCCTACAAACATAGGACATATGATTGGTTTAGACAAACTTTAAGGATCTGTCCCTAAAACAAAAAGACTAAAAAATGTGCTCCTTGCATTGTGGTTCTTCCCGCTGGCCCCCCAAAAAACTACTGTGTCTTGTAGGATTTAGCGGCTGACAGGAGGAATCACAGCACCGCAGCAGATAATACAGCTGGATAACAGTGGTGATATGCAGCGCATGAGAAGTGGGAGAAAGACATGGTCTTTGCAAGGAGCATGGTTTTTTAGACATAAAGGCTATATTAAAATAGGAACAGATAGCTGCTGGAGGGCTTTACCTCTCTAGCAGCTGTTTTTTTACTGCACTAGGGGGCAGTGTGGTGTGCAATTCAGTGCATCACACAGCGCCCTATTTTTTATTTTTTTTGTACAAATTTTATATGAATTGTACAAAAGTAAATTTCATTCCAGCAATGCACTGTGCTGCTGTACAGCACCATGTGGTCCTGTACAATACACTGCGATTAAATGCAGCATGTCTGCATTTTATCGCAGCATTCAGCAGCACAGCACCAATCTGCGTTGCTGTGTGAATAAAACTCACATGAAACAATTGTTTTCTATGTGTCCTTGTGATGACAAGCATTTTGCAATGCAGTAAATGTGTAAATTAGCCTTTAAAAAGTGTTTCTTAACCCACAACAGTAAAATCAGTCTGGATGTGCAGTAAAGCATGCTTGTTATACTCACTGTGGAACCTAAGTGGTTAATCCTCTGCATTGTGTTAAAGGGCTGCTTGATCTTTTATGCACGGATACTCCTCCTTTTCCACTGACTCCAAAACATGTGTGGATAAGACAGAGCCTTTGGAGGAAATCTGCACATGCTCAGTTTGGTGTGTATTGCTAGAGAGGTTTGTTTTTTTTTTCTTTGGGAGAGTGCATGTGATCAGCACAGGACCGATCAGCACTGTCAAGACATGTCCAGACAGAGGGTCAGGATCTCTGCAGCCTCATAGGACAGTTCAGTGCAGTATGAAAACTCCTCCTAAAGGCTTCACCTGAAACGGATAGCAAATCACAAGACTGCTATACGCTACGGATGAGAAAAGGTATTTAGCTGTTTAGATTTACTAAAATAATTGAATTTGTGGTAGACCCGATCTAGTGAATACAGGGTCCTGGGTTTAGGAACACTTTAAGTTTAGAGACAGAGTCACAGTGGTGGTAGAAATCCAAAACATGATAAAAGTAATCGAACACAATATAACATCACTTAAGAGTGGCCATCAGAAATTAGCACCAGGGAAAAAAGGCCTCATTCACACGGGTCTACTAATGTGTACACCTGTGTGAGGGCCATTTCTTGACTGCACGGGATGCATAGGTGTTCTATGTATTCCACTGCACGCAGCCTTATTAATATAATCTAGATCGCAGCTTCTGCACTGACAATTTGACATCCAGGCGCGTGTCGCCGAATGCAGACAATGCAAGTTCAGAGACATGCACCTGCACCCGAACTAATGTCAAATTGGGAGAAGTGGCTGTGTAGGTGCAGCTATTGCATCCCAACTGACACGAATGGGACTACCTGCATGTGGATGCGTGGAACACCTGTGCATCCCATGAGGGCAAAGACGACCCCTCACACGGTTGTCAGCTTATGTATGCATGTATGTATGATGCCTAAAAGTTTTAGGAGTGCTTTTTATTATATGTATAGATTTATTGAAGCATTGGGAAATTCCTGCTAGAAAGAACATTCAAAAACATTGGTGATGGTACCACTGACCACTAACGTGCAGCTAGCTTGTCAGGGGGTAGTAAAACCCCAGGTCAACCACCTCAACTAACCTGCAAATGAGGCCTAACAGCTGTCACCTGACCAGGTGTTTGCATTCAGAAATGTAATCTAGTCTAAAGCCCCGTACACACGTACCGATGGTCGGCATACAAATGTTCCTCTTTTCTCCCCGGGATGTCGGTGTCTGTTGAAAAGTGCAAAGACAGCACAAGGACAGCACAAGAATTTTGTCTGCAGACTTCAGCTGACTGCAGAAGTGATGTCATGTAATGGTTAACTTTCCCTGTGTTTTTAATTTTCTGAGCATGCCCAGTCTTGCAAATCTGCGGTCTGTCGGCCGAATTCTGTACTGACAGGCGAACAATCGTCCGTTCTGGTGTCCGCAGACAAAAATTTTCATGTTTGCAAGAAAGACTTTTGTCCGCGGATTGTGCGCAGACATCTGTCGGAGGCACCATACTAACACGCGTACAATCGGCAGATCTTTCGTCCGCCGACGTTTGTATGCCGACGATCGGTACGTGTGTACGGGCCTTTATTCTAATCACAATGGTTTACCATCACTTTTTCACAGAGAAAAATAAAAACCATAGCACTAAACCCACTCCGTTAACCATTGTTCAAATCAATGCAAATGTTAAATAAATGTTATTAAATAAATATACCAATGTTGTTTTTCATTTACATCCTGCCTATTAACACATGGGCAGTGTGTGCTACATTTAGAGTAGGTTCTCATCACAGCGTGTGCATTGGCACGTATGCATTTAAACCCAAAAAGAAACGTGCACTTAGTGTAAAAGGGTGATGCAGCACTTTTACACTCACCGGCTTTACACCCACTTTATTAGGTTCACCTGTTCAATTGCTTGGTAAAAAAAATTGCTAATCAGCCAATCACATGGCAGCAACTCAATGCATTTAGGCATCTAGATGTGGTGAAGACGACTCGCTGAAGTTCAAATCGAGCATCAGAATGGGGAAGAAAGGGTATTTAAGTGACTTTGAACATGGCATGGTTGTTGGTGCCAGACAGCTGGTCTGAGTATTTCAAAAACTGCCAAACTACTGGGATTTTCACGCACAAGCATCTCTAGGGTTTACAGAGAATAGTCCAAAAATAGAAAATATCCAGTGAGCAGCATTTGCGTGGATGAAAATGCCTTGTTGATGTCAGAGGAGAATGGGTTTGAGATGATAGAAATGCAACATGTACTCAAATAAGCACTCGTTACACCAAGGTATGCAGAAAACTATCTCAGAACATACAACACATCGAACGGGAGGTTTAACTACAACCTTAAGGGCCCCGGTGCAAGAAACCATGAAGGGGCGAGGAATGGGATCAGTGGCAGAGGGCTGGTGGGATGAATGGGATCAGTGGCAGAGGGCTGTTGGGAGGGATGGGATCAGTGGCAGAGGGCTGGTGGGAGGGATGGGATCAGTGGCAGAGGGCTGGTGGGAGGGATGGGATCAGTGGCAGAGGGCTGGTGGGAGGGATGGGATCAGTGGCAGCGGGATGGTGGGAGGGATGGAATCAGTGGCAGCGGGATGGTGGGAGGGATGGAATCAGTGGCAATGGGATGGGGTCAGGGGCTGAGGGATGGTGGGAGGGATGGGATGGTGGTGGATGGATTGGATCTGGGGCAGAGGGATGGTGGGGGTGGGATTGCTGTGGTGGGGGGATGGGATCAGTTTCGGAGGGATGATGGGGGGATGGGATCAGTGGCAAATAGATGGTGGGGGGATGGGATCAGTGGCAGAGGGATGTTGGAGGGGATGGGATGGTGGCGGAGGGATGGGATCAGTGGCAGAGGGATGGGAGATGGGATGGGATCAGTTGCAGAGGGATGGTGGGGGGATAGGATGGTGGTGGAAGGATGGGATCAATGGCGGAGGGATGGTAGGGGGGATAGGGATGGTGGTGGAGGGATGAGATCAGGGGCAGAGGGATGGTGGGGGGGATGGTGGTGGAGGGATGGGATCACGGGCAGGGGGATGGTGGGGGGAGATAAGTAGCGGAGGGATGGTGGGGGGGATGGGATGGTTGTAATGGAGGGATGGGATCAGTGGCAGAGGGATGGTGGGGGGATGGGATGGGATCAGTGGCAGAGGGATGGTGGGGGGGATGGGATGGTGGTGGAGGTATAGGATCAGTGGCAGAGGGATGGTGGGGGTGATAGGATGGTGGCAAAGGGATGGAATCAGTGGCAGAGGGATCAATATAGAAGAAATGGCTGCACTCCAGGTATCATCAAAATTCTGGTTTATTAACCGAACATCCCAATGTTGAAAAACAGGTAGACGCGTTTCACACACTAGCAAGTGTGCTTAATCATTACATTGGTATATTGATTGTCTGCGGTGGCGAGTCGAGGCGGGCACCTGTACATCATCAGGCTTCTTGATTCACCTGGAGCAGTGAGTCTTCCTTGTCTTTGTAGTGGCAGAGGGATGGTGGGAAGGATGGAATCAGTGGCAGAGGGATGGTGGGAGGGATGGAATCAGTGGCAGAGGGATGGTGAGAGGGATGGGATGGTGGTAGAGGGATGGGATGGTGGTAGAGGGATGGGATGAATGGAGAGGGATGGTGGGGGGGGGGGGATCAGTGGCAGAGGGATGATGGATGGGATGGTGGTAGAGTGATAAGATTAGTGAGGAGGGATGGGGGGGTGATAGAAGGAGATGGGATCAGTGGCAGAGGGATGGTCAGGGGGATTGGATGGTGGTAGAGGGATAGTGGGGAGGGGTGTGAGATGGTGGTGGAGGGATGGGATCAGTGGAGAGGGATGGTGGAGGGGGGAAGGGATGGTGGTGGAGGAATGGGATTAGTGGCAGAGGGTTGGGATCAGTGGAGAGGGGTGGTGGAGGGGGGGACGGGATGGTGGTGGAGGGATGGGATCAGTGGCAGAGGGATGGTGAGGGAAATGGGATGGTGACACTGGCACTCACCTGTTCTCAGTGCGAGTCGATCCCCCCTTCTTGCTCAGCGCTCTCAGCCTGGCTTCACAGTGCCTCCAGTACCAGCTCTCCCAACATGGGGACTCTGTCTTCACATTGGCTAACGCAGGGGAGATCTTTTCCCCCCTCACTCTACTGGCCCATCAGCTGACTTTCTCCTCCAACCGACATTGATCTGCTTGGAGTAATGGGCGGAACGCTGTGCCAGAAGCAGTCAGTCAGCGAGCTCCCCCCAGTGGCGGAACTCCAGGGCCCAGTTGCAAGTGCGACTGCTGCAACCTTGGCAGTTCTGCCACTGCATCGAACCTTGAAGCAGATGGGCTACAGCAGCAGACCACACCGGGTGCCACTCCTGTCAGCTAAGAACAGGAAACTGAGACTACAATTCGCACCGGTTCATCAGAATTGGACAATAGAAGGATTGGAAAAACGTTGCCTGGTCTGATGAGTTTCCATTTCAACTGCGACATTCAGATGGTAGGGTCAAAATTTGGCGTAAACATAAAGCATGGATTCATCCTGCCTTGTATTACCGGTTCAGGCTGGTGGTGGTGTAATGGCATGGGGGGACATTTTCTTGGAACACATTGTGCCCCGTACAAAGTGAGCATCGATTAAATGCCACAGCCTACCGGAGTATTGATGCTGACCATGTCCATCCCATTATGAATACAGTGTACCCATCTTCTGATGGCTCCTTCCAGCAGGATAATGCACCATGTCACAAAGCTCAAATCATCTCAATATGGTTTCTTTAACACGACATTGGAGTTCACTGTACTCCAATGGCCTCCACATTCACCAGATCTCAATACAACAGAGTACCTTTGAGATGTGGTGGAACAGGGGATTCACATCATGGATGTGCATCCGACAAATCTGCAGCAACTGCATGATGCTATCATGTCAATATGGACCAAAATCTTTGAGGAATGTTTCCAACACCTTGTTGAATCTATGCCATTACGAGCGTAGGCAGTTCTGAAGGCAAAAAGGGGTCCAACATGGTACTAGCAAGGTGTACCTAATAAAGTAGCCGGTGAGTGTATATTCCTGAAACACAAGGAAAATCCAGAAATAAAACATGGGCAAGTGTGTCGGTTCTTTTACCAAATGGTAATGATCTCCAAATTATAAGAGATCACCAAACGAAATATCGCAGACTCCAGAGTCTTCAAAGACCACTCATCAGATAGGGATAAATGGGGGAAAGAGCAAAGGACCATAGAGTCGTATTATTTGAAGCAAATATACCCACAAATATAAAAATAAAAAGTGCAGCGCTAAAACAAACTAGTAACGTGAACGGTTATTAAAAGTCCAGAAAATGTGGACAAACACCAATCCACTCCAATAAAAGTCAAAGACCAAGACCACAGGAACACCGCTAAATAATCCAGATTACAAATGACGAAAAACTAACATACAGTATATCAAAAATTTATATATAAAACCATCAAAAAAATATATATAAATAGGATACTATTGGACCAACCCCAGTGGACGTTATCTGTGACGAAACGCGTAGGGGTTCCACGGCATCTACGTCATCACGCTAGCTCTACCAGATTGGCTATTTTCACCTGGAGTCAGATGCACGAGAAAAAGCCCACAGGAACATCGCTACATTTGCTGTTTATACGCATCTATATATCTTGGAATCTGTAAGTGCAATATTACCCTTTTTATTAAAGAGATATCTTTTAATGCACTATGGAAGCCTTTTTTGTTTCTTATCCCCTGGGATCCGTATATGCTTGCCGAATGAGTTTTTCACCTTATGAGAGACCTGCTGTCATATGCTTTATTTGACCACCTATAAACTAGTGGTCTTATAATCTGGTAAACAGAATTTATTACTCACTTTGGGTGTGAAGTTAAGAGCTTAAGTCACCCTTTACTTTCCTTGAATCTATACATCTGTCACCATCGGTGGTCCGGTTCCTGCTACTACTTCTGTGGATTGGTTTTTGTACACATTTATGAACTTTTAATAACAGTTCACATTAATAGTTTGCACTTCTTCTTGTTTTTATATTTTTGGAGTATGGGTGTTTGCTCTTAGTCCTGGCGGCTTTTTATTTATACTCTAGCACATTGGATTTTTTTTTGTCTTTTTGTTATACTCACAAATATAAAAGAATCCCCAGAGCAAAAAAACACCACATTAGATGACATCAGCAGGTGTATAACATCATGATTCACTGGTCTCGCCCTACACGCGTTTCGTCTGCACAACAGACATTTTCAGGGGATGGAAGAAAGGAGGCGCACATGGATTGAATTTTTGCATGCGTTGCATTGCGCTTTTATGCTTTAAGGAATTTTTCTTTGTTCGTGCATTGAGATTGTGTTACCAATTAAAGTTCAAATAAAATAAAAATAATATTTCAGCTGTTGCAGACACCACAGTGCAACATATTTCTTGCTGGTTGCTAATACAGTCCAATGCTTTGGCTGTCAAAAAGCTCTCAAGGTATGCCTCTGGTGATATCGGTCACAGTTGCCAGTGTGCTTATGTCGGCTCACAACTGAACATCAAGTCCTCAAACAGCTGATAAAATGTGCAGGATTATGAAAACAGGAGGATGGTACCATCCTCGGCAGATATAAAAAAAAAAGGTTTTAGTTCAATTTTTTAATCTAAAACTAATAGAACTAGCATCAATCTAGCATTTTTTGTGTGAATCTACAGCTAGCTACTTCTATAAAGTTCTGCAGAAATGAGACTACAGTATATCCACAAGTAGTGAAAATTTTCTTTCTGCAGTGACAACCAGCTAAGTGCAATTACCTATTACAGAAATTGCAGGATACAACTACCTTCACTAATGAAAGGGAGCATGAGTCAGACACATTAACGTATACAGCATTGTTAATGTCTATGGCGACACTTTGAGATCTGATTTCTTGCTTGCACCTGTGAAGTGAGGATTATTAAATTGTACACAGCATGTCTGTGTTGAAACACTGGCTTGGTTGCACTTGCCAACTTTCTGCTGATGAAACCCTGCCAACTTCTACAAACATTTGTATATCACACCAGAAAACAAGATGGAGGAAAAAAAAAATTATATAATATCCTAATAGCCCATACACTCGATCTGAAAAAAATCGAACAACAGATCGTCCGTTTTTTTTTTTTGCATGCTATTTACATATCGAAAATGGAGAGGTTACCAAAGTTCCGAACATTCTCGTACGACAGAATAAAAAAATCAGAAGGGATGTAATGAGTTGTAGTGTATTTTCAGACAACTGTACTGGTTAAACAAAACTCTTAAGATCTGGTATGCTACGATAAACATTTTTGTGCTTGTCCGATCGGATAATAATCTGATGAACTGTCATGATCAGGTCTTGAAATGGTCAGATTATCGTATGATCGCTTAGAAAGCAGTATTTTTCTTTCAATTTTCGAATCGTGTGTGCGGGCCATTAGCATGGTTATCTAAAAAAAACTTTGCTTGATGGGAATTTACCTTTAACACAAAACCACAAAATTCTCTTCTTCAAAGGCCTGCCAGGGCCTTCTACTGCGTTAAGCTATAGACTAGGGGGCGTGGCTTGGCAGCAGATGTGGGTCGGCCACACACACAGCTCTCCGCCAAATCACCTGCTTCTGATCCTGTTGGCACTTCTCCTATCCTGTACGGAACAACACCGATCGCACTGCTAGACTGCCTACATCCTAACCTACCATCTGACGGTATTCCCTAGAGCAGTGATGGCGAACCTTGGCACCCCAGATGTTTTGGAACTATATTTCCCATGATGCTCATGCACTCTGCAGTGTTGTTGAGCATCATGGGAAAAGTAGTTCCAAAACATCTGGGGTGCCAAGGTTTGCCATCACTGCCCTAGAGGCTATGTCTAAGCGGGGCTCTGCTTCTCAGTCAGCCACGGACCATGCGACCCAAGATGGCAGCCTTCCTCCTCAGCCGTCCAAGAGCAAGTACAGGGAAGCATCACAAAGCCTGCTCCTAAGGATCCGCTCCTAGTGTCTTCCTCCCCTGGTGAGTGTAGTGGGGAACATTCAGAGACTAATGATACAGTGCCTCTGTATGAATCTGCTATCCCACTGCAGGATTGGGACACAATGAGTACACAGGCAGACCTCTTTGCTATATATTCTACACAGGCCCTAGGCTCTGAGGAATCAGAATCCACGCTGAGAGATATACTCTCAGCGGTCACAAACTGTAACACTTCCATCGGGACCCTAGCCACGGACATAAAGGGGGGTTAAGGCTGAGGTTACATTTATTTGCCAAGATATGCAGAAGCTCAGAGACCATACTGCAGCCTTGGAAGGTCGCCTTAACACTCTTGAAGACGAATGGGCCCCGCTGCAACGTGAGGTTGCATGTACCCACACCACGGTCACTCAGCACGCAGAAAAGCTAGAGAATCTTGAGAACAGGCAATCGGAATCCCTAAAAAAAAAAATGGGGGGAAGAACCCAGTAACTTTCATTGAACAGTTGCTATTTAATACCTTTGGGAAAGATTCCTTCTCCCCCATGTTCTCTGTGGAACATGCACATAGAATTCTGGTACATCCTCTACCACCTGGTGCTCCTCCTCGCCCCTTCCTCTTTAAAATGCTGAATTACAAGGTTAGAGATACAATTCTCTCTAAGGCCAGAACTATTGGTCCGGCTATGGTGATTGACAACTCCAAAATTTTATTAATTCCTGACTTCTTGGTTGACGTTCAAAAGAGGAGGGCTCAATTCACTGATGTCAAAAAAAAAAAAAAAAAAAGGTTGAGGACCCTGGATTAACAATATGCCATGTTGTATCCAGCCAGGATGCGAGTTGTAGCAAAGAGAGAGGTTTGCTTTTTTGAGAAACCATCCTTGGCTCAGCAATGGTTGGATCATGAGGAGAACCCCCGGGAATATGCCGCAAAATCGATGACTACCTACCTGAAGATCGCAGTTCTTGTAGTTTTTTACTACTTTTTTTTTTCCAGGCAGAGATACACAGGAGCCTGGTGATCTTCTACAGGAACTCTTTACTACATTGAACTTCATAACTATGAGGCCAGATTATACGGAGCCTGCTTGCTAAGATGTTGTTCCCCACAGTTCTATGTAGAAGTGGCAATGCGCCTTTTCTGTTGACTTGGACACGGTATTTGTGCATCGGTTTTTCAAATGCAGTTTTTGGGGGGGAAACATTAAAAAAAAAAAAAAAAAAGGTACACCTTTCTTAAAATTTAAATGCACAAAAACACAATGCAAAACCTAATTTTTTTGTAAAATATAAAAGAGGATGTCATGCTGAGTAAATCGATACTAAAAATTGTGCACACCCGGTGACAAACAACGTAAATTTTACTATCCATAGGCAGTGCCTTAAAGGCTTCAAAGGCTTTTAAGCCTCTACAGGTTACCACTTTACATGTACTTAGATGTACAAAGAAGAATCAGTGCTAGAAATACCACCCATGATCTGATGTTCGTGTTGATACCTCACATGTGTGGGTCGATCGTGGTTTGCGTGCATGTGGGAGCGACACGCTTCTTTTTTGTTTCGCGCTAGCACAGGGAAGGGGGTACTTTAAATTATTATATATATATATATATATATATATATATATATATACATATATATATATATATATTTTTTTTTTTTTTTTTTTTACACTGTTGCTTTAATTTTTTATTTCTTTTGTAAACATCCCTGTGACAGCAATAGGCATGTGACAGGTACTCTTTATGGAGGAGTCTCCAAATCCTTCCTTTGCACTTGAAAGCATTCAAAACGCCAAGATCTGCGTTTCTGAGCGCTTTCGATTTTTTCAAACTGGCGCCTTTATGTTGCCAGTAAACCGGAAGGGATGTCATGACGTTGCTTCCGGGTTACAACATCCGAGACCAGAACAAAGCGGAGCCCGGCTTTCTTCAGGTCTCAGGCAAGCCAGCAGACATGAGTGGAAAGGCGGCGGGCACTTCCCCTCCCGCTGCTTGGAATAACAGCCGAGCGGCTGCTTAGCTGCATTGGTTGTTATTACAAGAGAGCTGAGCGTCAGCGCTAAACAACGGTACTGAGTGATGCCCTCCAGTACAACCGCTTGAAGTCAAATGACATACAGGTACGTGATTTGGCGGCAAATGGTTAATTGTACAAGCTGAAGTTCTAAGCTGATTGGTTACTGTAACGGAACCGACCCACGATGTGCTTGTGTGCTTCCGTCAGAATACCGCTTCCTCCAGTCTTGAACATAGATATCAGATATTATGGCCACCAATATAAAAGTCTAGCCGATAATAGCTTGTAGAAGATCTGGAAACGTGTATTGAACAAACTCACACAGAATATATACCCCACCAGGTCAAGTGAGCCTGATTACATTATCATGTGTAGATGAAATTGTATACAGAAACAATTAACCTGAGCTAATCACTTGCCAACCGCTGGCTGCAGTTTTACTGTGGCAGTCTGGCTTAGCTGCGTGAATCGACGTAGGGTTACATCGGTTCGCGGGAGTGGTGATGAGGGGCGAGAGCACGCCACCGCGCTTCCGCCTCAACTAGGCAGCGGGAATGCCGATCCACGGGACTGGGGGCCGCGATTGCCGCTGGGCACCCATGATCGCTCCCCGCTGAGAATGACGGTCAGCTGTTGTACGATCACAGAACGCCTGTGATCCTTCTATATAGGATCACAGGTCTCTATGATCATTTCACAATTCCCTCCCCCCACAGTTCGAAAACACCCCCCTAGGCTCACAATTACCCCTTTGATCATTTCCAAAGTTAACCCCTTTCCTGCCATTGTCATTACAGGAACAGTGCATATTTTTAGCACGGATTACTGTAACAATGTCACTGGTCCCCCCCAAAAGTATCAAAAATGCCAGTTAGGTGTCCGATCTGTCCGCCGCAATGTTGCAGTCCCGCTAAAAAAATTAAAAACCGCAGATCGCCGCCATTACTAGTAAAAATAAATGAAAATGACAAATATTTCCCCTTGTTTGTAGATGCGATAACTTTTGTGCAAACCAATCAAAATACGCTTATTGCGGATTTTTTTTAACAAAAACATGTAGCAGAATACAAATTGACCTAAAAGGCTGAAAAACGTTTATTTTTTATTTATTTTTTATTTATTTTTTTTGGGGGGGGGATGTTCTAGCAGAATGTGAAAAATAGCTTCATCTTTTTTTTTTTTTTTCAGAATTGTCTCTCTTTTTTTATTAATAGTGCAAAAATAAATAAATAGAAATTGCACAGGTGATCAAATACCACCAAAAGAAAGTTCTATTTGTGGGGAAAAAAAGGACTTCAATTTTATTTCGGTACAGCATCGCACGACTGCGCAATTTTAAGTTAAATTAAGGCAGTGCCGAATCTCAAAAAATGGCCTGGTCATTAAGGGGGCAAATCCTTCCAGTCCAGAACTGCTTAACTAGCCATCTGGACAGAAACAATAGGTGAATGGCAATCCATACCTAGACAATGGTATAATTAACATGGTAATTAACTCAGCACTGCAACAAGGCTAAAACAAAGTACATTACACATTATCCTAAGTATAAACACAGAACACCTTATTAAACAGACAATAGCAGGAGACCCCAGTAGCAGACTGTCCGTCTCCTACATTGAAGTACATGGAATCCACATCTAAGCAATGCTTTGATTATTTCGAAATCACAGACTTCAAGGCAACAGTCTACAAAAGGCTATAGGTCTCACAGTTTAAAGTGGGCTTAAACCTTCATAGATTTCTTTAAGAGACATTGTTGATAAATATTACTGTCCTATTTGAAGTAATACAAACCATATTCTCATTGTCCATTAGGTAGCTGTCCATCATTTTCTTGGTCACCCTGTGCCCCTAATAGACACAGGGTGACTAAAACATAAGAGGGGCCTAGGGAGCGGAGACAGGGATTTCCCAACCTTTCTAAGGTAAGCTGTGTTCCACGGATCCCCCAATCAAAGTGGCTCCTGTCACATTTACCATGAACAGCTGCACCAGATTCAGAGTGTACCAGTTTTAGTAATTCTCCCCCTTTGTTATAATAAAGTTGGCGGTTTTACATTATGGGAGGCTGATATTTGTTTCCTTTGCCAGATTAACATCTATGGAACAAACAAGGTGATCCGATTCAGTCTCCCTGTTGGTGTACCCTGTGCTTCCCCTATTGCTGGATACATTAGCTGCAGCAGTGCCCATGTATTGTAAGGCCCATTTAGACCACCAATAATGTGGGTTCTCCTCATTTGGTAAGAGGATATGTGTGGTATGGCGGTGGATCTCACATTTTTACTGAAGCTGTTAATATATTCACAAATTAATTATTCTCTTATTTATTCATGCTTTGTGTGTGTGACCATTTGTTTTTATTTTTAGTTAGCGTTTTAAAGGCACAGTATCGCTCAACAGGTTTTTTAGTTCTGTCTGTGCCCACGTTAGGGAGATTCACCCCTTCAATTCATCCTGTTTATGGTTTCCACTGAAAGTGAAAGCATACCCAAATTTTGGGTTCACACTAGAACAATAATAGAGCGGAAATCTTCCATTAGGGACACTAGTTCCAATGACCCTGGTGACACCCTGGGATTTCCTCACTTTGAAGGGCTTTCTTCTCGCTTCCTGTTTTGGCTATGGGACAGGAAGTTAGTGGAAATTTATCCTATGGAACACAGATGGCAAAAAAAAAAAAAACAACAGGTTATAATTCTCTCTTGCTTGATCCAAAATGAAAAAAAAAATGATTTGTCTTTAGTTATACTTTAAAGTAGTGGATGCATATTATTTATGAAGAATAAGGGCATAATTTAGAGTCACTTCCCATGCCTGTCTTTCGGAGCTCCTGTGGGAGAAGCAAAAGTAGGGGCTTGCACACCAAATTAGAAAAAGGAGTGACTTGGCGTGATAAATCAGAGTTTTAGCCCATTATGCAGCAAATCTATGCCAGATATCTTCCCTTAGGATAGATTTAGACATGTAGACGTGTGTCTAAATCCCCCTTTACTCTGAAACCCAACCCCCGCTGAGAGGTGGAGAGGAATCAATGCGACGCCTCCTCACCGCCTATTTTAACACCATTTATCGTACGTGGTTGCAGGACATTTGCTGCGCTTCCTATTTGCTAGACTTGCAACCCACCCACAGGTAAACTATGCCACAGGTGTGAAGCGAAGCATCACAACTGTGGCATGTAAACACCTCTCTGCTACCTATTGCAGCTTACAGTGGAAGCAAACCCTCCTGTCATTTTCAGCCAAAGAAGCGGTCATCTTGGTTTAATCTTCAACGGCCATGATGCTGCACATGTGATCAGTTATGACACCAGCCATTGGATGGTTTGACAGTTTGATTGAGAGCACAACCAATGTGACAGTTACATTCCCAACACATGTCGGAAATGTAACTGTCTTTTGAAACTGATAAATTGATGGGTTTATTGCCGATTTAGGCCCCTTTCACACATACGGTCCATTTGTCCGTTTTTCATCCATCCATTGACGGATGAAAAACAGACATCAATGCATCTCTATTTAAAAACGGATGATCATCCGTTAACATCCATTTTTCATCTGCTTCCATCAATGTCCGTTTTTTGGAACGGATGAATGCCCTATTTTTTATCCGTCAAAAAATCGGATCGAACGAAAAACAGATGTAAACTGACAAACGGTCTGTTTTTCATCCGTTTTTGCATTGGTAGTGGATGTAAAAAAAACAGATGAAAAAACGGATGAAAAACAAATTTTGACGTGACTGAAGTGATGAACTGAACAGACCGTATGTGTGAAAGGGGCTTTAAGGGGGGCGTTTGATGCCTCCCTTACTGCACAAATAAATGGAGCCTTACAGACTTATTTATTTAGGCATATCATGCAACATAAAATTGGGGCTAAAGTATGAAAATCTACAGAATAAGAGCTGTAGCCAATCAAAACTGGGCTACAAACCTAATTTCCCCATTCCGGATGAAGAAGAACTCCACCCAGGTTGGTAGGTATACACTGTTTTACAGTCTAGTTTTTGAAGGCCAGCCCATTTCGTACAGTACCCAATATGGTTATCATCCAGTTATCACTTTCCTTTTCAGTTTAGTCATGTCATAAACCAACAATTTGGTCACAATCTGTGGTGGTTTCAGCAGGAAACCCCAATGATAATGGATATAGTGATAAACAGATACCACGACCTTCAACCATAAGACATTCTTCTCATGCAGTTTCCTGCGAGTCTAGGCAGAGTAGGTAAACCTTGCCTTTCATCAGTCTATATTGTCGGTCAAGAGTTTAGATTTTCAAATTTGTTAGGTTAACACTTACAAATTTATTCAGCGACAAATTCACTGGAAACATGGCAAGGGACCCCTCAAATTAACCCCTGATGATAGAATGTGGCAGTGAACCCAGACAAAGAAAAAGAGAATTGTTTCTCAGAGGAGATCAAAGACAAGGCTTATTATTCTGTATATTATTAGGTCTCTAATGATTAGGGAGATTGTATTAAAAAAAAAAAAAAAAAAGCTCAGTCTGCAGTTTCCAGAATCCGGAACTGTACTTGGTTTAAGGAAATGAGCACTTAGGTCATTAAACCATGTTTATTTTGTAAGGACAAAGAACGACTGGAGGAGGAAAGAGGAAAGATGACAGAGATGTTGTCTACCAAAAGGCAAACGTAAAGAAAAAAAATAGAGGGAAAGTGTTTGTTTTACACAAAGGGCGGACATAATAAATAGGAGAATCTTGCAAGATGTGAGCAAAAAACCGTACCAATTGTGATCACTTAGGGCTTGGTCACACTTGACTAAATTTCCAACGCTCAACAAATGCTTCTATAGCATTTGTATGGCATCAGTATGGGCGTCGGACAGGCACCAAAGAGCTTTAGTATGGGGTGGTTTACAAGCGATAAAAACGCTCCATAAACGCCCTATGCGCGGTTTCGGCACGCTTGATGATCGTTACAACTGCTCTACGATGGAAAGTAAAAGAAATAAACAAATTTTAACGTGCAGCAACCGCACCAAAAACGCCGGTGAGAGCGTTTGCGAAGCTTTACCATAGACTTGCATTGGAGGCATTGAAAGGCTTCAAATGCCTCCTGACATGAGGCTTTAATTTTGAAGCGAAGCAAAACTAACGCTTCATGTTTTAATTGTGTGAACAGTACAATGTGCTGTATATTGTATCTTGTGCATAGGCGTTTGAGGGGGCGTTTTTAAGGCCTCTCAAACTCTTGCTTTTAATAACAGTATGAACTCAGCCTTAGGGTGTTCGGCAATAGCGCAAAAGGAAAATTTTTTACTAAACCTGGACTCTGCATTCACTATATCTGGTCTCCCACAGCACACGGAACATGGTAATGTAATTAATTTTGTAAATATAAACTGCTAAATACCCTTTCTCATCAGCAGTGTAGAGCAGTCTTGTGATTTCTATCAGTATCCAGCATAGCATTGGTTAAAGCATGTAGGAGGAATTTTCATTCTCCTCTGACTGTCCTAAGAGGCTGCAAGACCCATGACCCTCTATTTAGGCAGTACTGATTCGCCCTGTGCTGATCACATCCAACCTCCCAAGAAAAAAAAAAAAAAACTAGCAATACACACCAAACTGAGCATGTGCAGACTGACTCCAAAGGCCCTGTTCTATCAAGAGATTGATTAGGGACAGTGGAAGAAGGGGAGGATTAGAGAAGACTGGTTCAAACAACCTTTTTACACAATGCGTAGAATTAACCCCTTAGGTTCCACAGGGAGTATAACCAGCATGATTTACTGCATATAGAGACTGATTTTACCGTTGTGGGTATAGTAACACTTTAACAGTACTGATTAAAGATCTGCCCACATATGTATACAGAAATAAGCAGCACAGTGCATCCACAAAGTAGAACGACATATGACCCTGAGGACATATTCAAACCACTGGGTTGCAATAACACGTAGTAAAACTCTGCAGTCAGTAGCTAGCAAGAAGAAGGTTCTAAAATTGTTGATTACGTAAAAGACACCGTTGATGGGTCCTGGCGAATGATTGCCGTTACCAGTGACTGGGAGTTATTGTGCTGGCTGGGGACTAGCCCCAACACTGGCCGGTAGGTATTGCTTAGGGTTATCTTTGCTGGCGCTAACTTTAGCTAAAGAATATTGCTGGGGATTATCGCTAGCCCTGACACTTTTGGGAGGTTATCACTGCTAGCCATGAAATTTACAGGGGGTTATCCCTGCAGGCCCTGACATTTGCTGGGGGTTATTGTTGGCCATGACCTATGGTGGGGGTTATCATTCCTGGCATTGAAACTAATGCTGGGGGTAATTATTGCTGCCAGTGACACAAAGGATGAGTCTATTTTCCAAAGATTTTCGTCACCCCAGGAAGCTATTTGGTCTAATCCAGGAGTTCCCAAACTGGGGTCGGGACTCACTGGTGGGTCACGAGCTGTGTATTCAGAAGTGGGTCTCGGCCCAAAAAAGTTTGGGGAGCTCTGGTCTAATCCATAGAAGAGCAAATGATCAAAGGTTTTGGCTTGTAGTGTGTCACCTTTTAAACAACACACCACGCCCACTTTTTTTCTTCAAGATAGGAGGCCCACATAGTGAACCATGTTTTTCTTCTCAATGCCTTCAAGGTGTCGCTCCTAATTATTTTCCAAAGATAGCACCCTCTGACACCAATTATAGAACCGTTTTAGCAATTGCTGAACAGCAATGTAAGGGACATGTTGCATACTTTGGACCACTGCACACTATATGCTTCAATGTGCTTACGGTAAATGGCCTACAGCTTATTACACTGTACATGGTTTCTATGTAACATTGTGTCCTTCATTTTCTGACCAAACATGTCTCATGGTTTTGTCTGCTTTTATTACAATTGATGACCCAGTGTCCAGGACTTGGCTCTCCCCACTTATACTCCCAGCAGCAGCGCAGCTCCCCCGAAAAGAGATGCCCGCTGAGCTGTTGTGTTCTGACAGGTGGACAGCCCTCCCACCAGAACCCTCCGATCAGCGCTCTCGGTCATTGGCGGATTGGGAGCTGGTTTTCCAGCATGCTCGTCTAACAGAAGTCGGCCAAACAGCTGGCTTCTTTCAGACCAACTGACATACGCACGGGCCGAATGTCAGCCGTTTTTTATTGAACTGGGCGATTTCGGCCCGTGTGTACGGGGCTTTACACAAAGATAACAAAAACAAATCTGACAAGGGGTTTACCATTCCCTATTGTATCCAAAATTAGAAAAGATTAGCTTTAGATAATAATTTAACCTGACCATTGCATTTAAATCTTCATAATTCGTTTTTTAAACAGTTGCAAAAGCTGTGTGCAGCAATCTTTGTATTTAGTCGGGGGTGGAATCAACCATGCGATAATAAAGTAAAAAGATGACAGAAGGCTACGATTGGCAAGCCATGAGTGACACGTTGCACTAGAACAATGGATGTAATACAATTAGAGGGTTGCAGCAATTATATTCAGTTTATATTAGTAGAAGGAAGAACATATCACTGGCAGCGTGCACTCTTGCGATCCACGTATAGCACACAAATGCGCCAAGCGCTCTGTCAAAACACTGTTAGGGTCTTACAATGCAATGTGCTCTCCAACTCCACAAAACTCATCCAAATTAATCTTTTATTATTCATTCTTCCCACGAGGCCTTTACTCATTTGTCTTTCTGCCACTATATCCTGGGATAGGACTATGGTAAGGTTTCAACATGACTAGCACATAAATTCACATTGCTTCATGGAAAATGCTGGACCAAAAACTGGAGCCCAGAGTCTCACAGCTCGGTGGACTTTATCCAATAAGAATAACATTGAAAAGAAGAACTTGTCTGCACCAAAGAAACGTGCTGACACGTAGTGATTGGCAATGGATAAAGTCGGGTGAGATTCTGTAGATAATGTCTCATTTTTTACATATGACAAGGACTCAGTCATGGCACACATCCAGCCATAAGGGTCCCTGTACGGAGGCAGGTTGATAAAAAGCAGATCTTGTTACAAGAGTCTATTCAGGTTGCCATGGTTACCAGTCAATTAGGACTTACTGACTCATATTATATGACAGCAGTACAGGATGAAATCATAGGACACAGTGCTAAAATAAAACACTCTTTTTAGAGGACACTGGCAACTTCGGCGCATGCAGAAAGAAAGAAATGCAAGAAAATTGTGATCATTCATAATTATCTGTGACACAGCAAAAGGAAAAAGATAAATTAACCAGCAAGTCATGGGGTGAAAATTAGGAGAACAAAGGTATTGTACTACTACATTGGTGCGATGCAGGAACCCTGCAAATCCACTGCGGGTTCCCGCATCGCACAAGACTCCCAGACAGTTCACACTGCCATATGCCGGAGTGTTAATACAAAGTTAATGACACCCCCAGATTAGTTTGCCTATGGCCATGCGAACTGTCATTTCGGACAGGAATCGGATCGCATAGGTGTGAACAGCCATGCAATCCGATTCTGGTGCAGACCAAAAAAAGGGTCTTGCACGACTTTGGTCTGAATGCAATGGGAATTCAGCAATACAACCTGTATGGCTGAATTGGCATCGCACAGACAATGCATGTGCTTTGCAGAGCAGTGCGGAGCGAATCACATGCAATGTCTGACATAACTATAGTGTGAACTAGCACTTAAAGCGTAACTCCACTTTTGTTGAGAAAACAAAAAAACATTCCCCCCTGGGTGATCTCTGTACATTACAAGGATATTAACAAACTTTGTTGCAGATTCCCATCTTTTGTTATTCTGAAGAAATCAGTTTGTTCCTCTGTGCTGAGTGGGTCTAATGGGAGTGGTTTCATAATTATCTGTCAGCTGTGGCAGCTGCAGGGCTCTAATGAGGAAAGCTGCTGGGCCTGCATCCCTTTAGACGTGTTCCTATTGGGAGTATCTCACCAAAAATTACTTTTTTGTTGCAGGGGATGCCCGAAATCTGACTTGAAGGCAGACTTCAGGAAAAATTGGTGAGCCAATCACACAAGCAGGAAATTATGTTTCTGGGGTGTGGTCAGTATACATTCTGTGTACAGAACAGCTCCAGGTAGCCATATTGCATTGCATTTTCAGAAAATTACAACAGCTGCAGATTGAAAAGGTCATGTTTAATAACATTCAATTGCAATATTTGTGTCGCAATTGTATATGCTTTATTATGTTTTTTCTCCCACAAAAATGGAGTTACCCTTTAAGGTTTAAATTACATTACCAGTATTAAAAGGTGCAGCACATGCAGCAGAAATTAAAGAAAAATAAAAAAAAAAATAACTAAAAAGGTTTGAAAACCATGAATGTATAAATGCTAAAATAATGCGCTCATCGTATCTGGAAGTTTAAAGAAGTATCATGCTATGGAAATTCAAATATTCTTAACAAGCAGCAAAAATCTTAAACCAAGCCCCCTCTAATCTCTGTAGCTGCTGACACTATGGAGTAATTTATCTTCAAAGTTTACAAACAAGAAAAGGAGGTTATAGGCACAGAGGCTTGTTCATAATACCCAATATGCAAGAAATGTAGTTAAAAGGTAAAAGTCCATAGTAAGTCCAAAAATGTCCAAGGCACTAGGGTAGGCTTCTTGGTGGAGTTTCGCTGACTCTGGGTAAATTTGGGACTCTGACAGTACCAGCAGCTCCCATGGCATTCCGGACCTACAGTCATTGATGTGCCTATGTTTTACCTATCTATTGTTAAGTATCCCTGTTGTGGGGTTTAATTAAATACATAGTCTTACTGCACTTAGAGGCCCTACTCTGCTTTTGTTTTTGTATATTCTCAAAGTTTGCAGCAGAAGTATTTAAAATAGAACTTGAGGCTGGCCCCTTTTGCAGATATAGCTATGCAAAACATTAAAAATAAGTCTATACTGTGTAAAATCCAGTAATACACTGGCTCAGCCTGCTCCGCACATGCTCAATTACTTCCAGTTTTAGGCACTGCTGAATTTGTAGATCTGCTGACAGCTTTAAAGTGGAAATAAACCCTCCTATCCTTTACAGCCAAAGAAGCTGCTTCTGTTTTATCTTCAACTGCCATGGTGCTGCACAAGTGATCAGTTATGACACCAGCAATTAGATGGTTTGACAGTTTGTTTGAGGACACAAGCAAATGTGACAGTTAGCAATCCTTGCATTCCAGGAATGTAACTTTTTTAAAACTGTTAAATTGATGGGTTTAACTCTGCTTTATGATTTACTGCTGTTCAGGGGCTCTGGGCTTCAGTAAAATGTCAGCCTCCAGAGCAACAAGAGCAACTCTGGAGGCACTTTACAGCACACACTAATGTTAGTAGCAAAATTGTTAATGTGGAATGCATGTTCCTTGCTAAAGAACATTATTTTTTATCAAGTTTTTATGGGTAAAGTTTCGCTTTAAGGAGGACCTTTGGGTAAGCTGCATGTAATGTACTGTATAGCTCAGGGTATACAGTACATCATTTAGGCCAATAGAATATATAAGCACAGAGATCAGCAGAATATAACATACAGCACAGCTTACTGAGTGCAGAAGTTAGAGTATGCAGTATGGTGCCACCTTAATGCTGGTCAGTAGGGGTAAGAATGCCCTGGTAAAATAATAACAAAATATGTCCACAGTGCTGATGTTAGTGGACAATAGCAAAGCTTTCTAGAATTGGTAGTAGCAGCATGATAAAAAAAAATCCTCCACATCAGCATTGTCTCTCACTTCATTGTCAAAGGGAGCTCAACCCAGAACAGCTCATTGCTGAAATTCAGCCGGTTCAACAGGTATCAGACGAATTTCGATCCATCTATGGCTGTTCCTGCTCCACAGAAGTCAATTTAATTAATGACTTTGATTTAACAAGACCTTACATTCAATCAGTGCACTCTGCTGTCAGAATACATTGGGTGAGGATGCCTTCATCCACCTCGCTTGTGTGGGTAAGCCTTTTTTTTTTGGGGGGGGGGGGATTGGAGGTGCATAATAAAAAAAAAAAAAAAAAAAAAAAAAAAAAAGATCCATGTGTGGTGGTCAAGCCTTACCTGGGACAAAAAAATGCATTTACTGCACCGCCGATTCTAACAGGTTTTCTCACCACCACAACCATGCAAGACAATACTGGAGAACCCTCCACTTGACAGCCCCTGCCAGGTGCTGAAGCCAATGTTCCAGCACCATACAGTGGGATGTGCCTTGAAACCACAGGACACTCACAGGACAGGAAATCCCTGGGCTCTCCCATAAAAACTGTGGATCTAATGGAACAATGATAAGGAGGAAGAGGGTACAGGACACAGAGCAACAGAATTAAAGATGAACTATAGGTTTTTTTTTTTGTTACTAAACCCAGGACCCTGCATTCACTACATCTGTTCTCCCACAGTACACAGAACATGGAAATGCAATTATCTTAGTAAATATAAACTGCTAAATACCTTTTATCATCTGCAGTATATAGCAGTTGTGTGACTTCTATCAGTGTCTGGTTAAAGCTTGAGGCTGCATAACCCCTGACCCTCTGTCTAGACCAGGGATCCTCAATCTACGACCCTCCAGCTGTTGCGGAACTACACATCCCATTGTAAAACTCTTGACATTCACAGACATGACTAGGCATGATGGGAATGGTAGTTACTGAACAACTGGAGGGCCATAGTTTGAAGACCCCTGGACTAGACAGTGCTGATTGGCCCTGTGCTGATCACATGTACCCTCCCAAGAAAACATAAAAACGCTCTAGCAATACACACCAAACTGAGCATGTGCAGAGTGACTCCAAAGGCTTTGTACCATAAGGAGATGGATTGGGGACAGTGGAAGAGGGGGAAAAATCAGAGAAGACAGGATCAAACTGCCTTTTTACACAACACAAAGTATTAACCCCTTAGGTTTCACAGTGAGTAGAAGAAGCATGCTTTACTGCATATACAGGCTGATTTTACGGTTTTGGGTTTAGTAACACTTTGTTGCAAACCTGTAGACCAAATTGGACCTCATACTTGAGTAGCAGCTGTAGAAACGGGCAATCACTGTAGTAGTTGGCGCTACTACAGTAAGCCACAATATTGCAAGACATATGCCTAGCCACTTCTCTGCTCTATGAACACAGGGGGTCCTTTGCTTGGCACTGCCTCTATTAACGGAATGCCTTGTATTTTTTTAAAACAAATACAAGGCATTTGCCAACTGGATAAGGTGAAGATTGTGACATCGTTACATGCTTCTCCTCTCCACCTCATCCAATCAGAGAATGCTTTGTATTCATTTGAAAAAACAGTGTTCGGTGAATGCCTGAAGTACTTAGCTATCAATCCCCAGCCATCAGTGTGCAGATGGAAAGGATCCAGAAGACTGTGCCCATCACTGTAGTTGCGCCAAATAATACAGAGATTGTCAGCTTCCCCAGTACAGCCTGAAAGCCAGATTGAGGACAACGGTACTGGATATCTGCTAATCATAGGGGAAGCCTACAGTAAGAGTAAAGACAGAAAACACTTCTAGAGAAATCAAAGGTTATTACTTTGTTTTTAATTAAAACAGCATAACTGAAGAAAAGACATCCATCCCCCAAAGACAATAGATAAAACCTAAAGTATGCTGCTGGTAATAAGAGGGGTTTATACCCTGGGCTGGCCTATATTTGTTTGTTAGCCGTGTCCAATTCAATAGGTGGTGGTGTAGCTCAATGTTGAATGCCCTACATTGCCACCAAAAGGGGCCTAAAGACTTCCTGTGTCCCTCAAAAGATCAAAAAGAAACACTAGAATGTTTAAACATGTTTAAACATGATGCTTGCAGTTGCTGTTCTGTACAAAGAGAATAGATCCGAAAGTGGACTCCTGCTTGTGAAAACAACATTTGCCTAGTTTTAATGCATTCTAGGGTGTAGCCCCCCCCCCCCCAGCCCCCCTTATACTTACCTAAGCCCGATCCAGCGATGTGCATGAGATCAACGACTCTCCCGGATTTTGCTCTCCTCATTGGCTCACAAAGCAGCGGCAGACATTGGCTCCTACTGCTGTCAATCACAGCCAGTGAGCCAATGAAGAGAAAGCAGGGGGCAAGACTGAGCCATGTTCTGTGTGTAAATGGACAATGTCCATTCACAGGAGCACTGCTCAGGAGCGAGCCTGCTTGAGTGCCCCCATAGCAAGAAGCAGGGGGGTGGAGCCAGGACCACTGGCGTGGGACCCAAAAAGAAGAGGATCGTGGCTTCTCTGTGCAAAACTATTGCACAGAGCAGGTATATATAACATGTTTGTTAATTTAAAAAAAAAAATACAACATTTAGCAACACTTTTCTACCTACTGAAGGTGCAGATCAGTGCAAATCAAAAGCCCTGATTCTAATTCTTAATTATTATTCTTAATTCCAAATCCTAATTCTTAATTAAAATTGTTACTCCAGGTCTGTGAATGCCAGCAGTCGTATTTTCCTTAGCAATCGTTGTCATGCCTGACAAGGCCTCTCTAAAAGGTCAAAATTCTTTTGTACGATGTGGTTAAAGATCTCTTCTTTCAGTAAGCATCCCTATTGTCGGTCTTTCACGGTCATATTTGTTTGTTTATTTTTAGACGTGGAACATGCACAGAAACACGCTATTTTAAACAAAGTATTTCTAGCGTTGGATGAGCACGTCTGCAGGTGTCCACAATGATGTGTGACTCAGCTCCTCGCTCTTGTGCAATACATTTATTTTTCTCTTCTTGTGTCCCAAAGCCTACAGCCAAGTATGGAAAGCAATGCGTAACTTTCTCACATTCATCAAGTTACGTTGTGAAGTGAACAATCTGTTACAATGCCACTTGGATAAACATATTCCTTAATACTTGAGAAAAGTATTATGTAATCAAAATTATTTGGATGGACAACACCACCTTTCTAAGGCTGGTTTCGCACAAGTGTGAACGGACACTTGCGTATTGAATATTACCAAGTGGTACTCCAGCCAAAATGTATATTTTTTAGTTTTGGAATGTAGTATTGAAGATCAAAAACTCTTGAGTTTGAGCTGTTGGGAGTCTACTTCGTGACTTCCCCACGTTGTCAACCCTAATGGCTACTGTCACAGAGACCAGAAGCGAGTAGAAGTCTTCCAAGAGAGGTTCTATTACTTCTCATTTCATCACAGATTTTAAACCAGTTTGGAGATTTTCTATTCCAAAGAACATAAAACGTCCGACAGAATTTTTGTCTATAGTTTACAGTTGCCTGTGTTCATACAAGCAAAGTTTTACCGTGCTTACTGTCCCACAAGAAATAAAATGGGAATCTTCCGCAAGGAAGACACAGTAGATACAATCCAGGGGAGGACTGGACCAAGGGGCACGGGGGCAAATGGCCCCCGGCCACTCTGGTGCCCTGTAAAAAGGCTGCACTGTTTCTGTCACAGACATGCCTTAAGGATTCCGGATGAAGAGAAGTAAAAAGTCTCTGCCGCTGACCTACTGAGTGCAGAATGAAGACAAGGACAGAGCGCAGCACCCCTCTCCCCCCCCCCTTCCCCAGCATGGATGGTGTACACTGTGTCTGAGCAGAGGCCGGTTCTATTCCCCAGCCCCAATCGAGCTGTTCCAGCTCCCCCCAACCGCCCAATTCGGAACCCGGATTCGGTTGGTGAGTAGAGAGTACCTGGAGTGGAGCTTCAGCCTGGCATGGGGGTCAGGAGGAGGCCGGGCCGAGAAGAGGGAGAGTGGGAGGGGGGCCAAATCGCTGCACCATGGGCCTCTGGATTGTACTTGCCCCCTGGGCTGAAAGTTGCCAATCAGCCCCTCATACAGTCAGCAGTAAAAACCAAACAGAAGTTCTGTCAGGCTGTAGGTCCTAGTTAAATGAAAATACAAACGCACAAAATCCCATATTTTGCATGCGATTTTAAAATGAGCTGCTCAGCACCATCATTTAAAGTGGAACACATTTCAAATACTGTATATATGCACTTTGTGATAAATTAAATTAAAACCCGCGCTACTAGTGTTGAATTACTCAATATCTGTGTTGCAAAATTATTAATGCAGCTGCTGTGCATCTAAGTTAGTCTTAGAAGAAATGTGTAAAATAAATTTAAAACAGCGCTAGCATTTCATATAAAAATAGTAAATGCAATAATATTAATTAATATATAAATATATATAACCAACATATATTTGCAAAAATTGATAAAAACAATCCTCATTAGTAATGTGTCCAATAAAGTGCAAAGTTATTAATTAATATAAATATAAAACCAGCATATATTGCAAAAATTGATAAAACAGTCCTTGAATAATAATGTGTCCAATAAAGTGCTCAGGTGCAGAAACCAATCATTCAAACGGTGCTCAAGTGAGTGGCCAGACCCTCTAGGTTCCCTACTCACCACAAAAATGCATCTCAAGCGCTTGATAAGATCATAGATGGCTTTGGCAACCAGGCTCTTAGTAGAGATAATTCCAAGATTATAGATGCCTTGTATGGGATCGCTCCGAAATAGGCCTCCGTTAGTCCCAGATAAAAGAGAAAAGGATCAATAGTGTAGTATGTTTTTGATTATTTATTTCCCCAAAGCATATAAAACATACTTGCAATGTGCATAAGAAAAAAACGCAATGTATAGAGAGTCCCAACAATGGTGGTGGACGCCACTGTTAGCGTGCGTTCCACTATCATCCAGGAAGCAAACCGGAAGTGACGATGCGTTCCAGCTGTACCGGAAATTGCGTCAACGTGTTTCGCCCGCCTACTGGGCGTTTTCAAAGACCATGGCGCGATCAATGACTTATAGCGGGAATGCCACATTACGGTGGACAAATTGGACACCTGACTCTTTTTTGCCGACCAGTGACACCAATACAATGATCAGTACTAAAAAATATGCGCAGTTACTGTACTAATGACACTGACAGGGAAGGGGTTAACATTTGGGGCGATCAAAGGGTTAAATGTGTTCCCCGAGAGTGCTTGCCAACTGTGGGGGGGGGGGGGGCTTGCTCTGACTGGGGAAAAACAGAGATTTTCATCTTCTTCTCCCGTCAGAACGGCAATCTGCCTTGTTTACATAGGCAGATCACCCTTCTGCCTCTCTCGGGAAAGATCACAGGTGGCCAGCAGACATTGGTTTCCACCGGACCCCCTGATTGGCTCCCCCTCTGTCCAATTAATGCGCAATCAGGTCTACGGTGCATAGAGGCTATTGTACGAAATAATGTACAGGTACATGATTTCACGCAATAGAGCCACTTTGTCGCAGTAAATGTACATTACGCGGTCGGCAATTGGTTAACTTGCACGGACTATGTTTTTTTTTTTTTCTTTGCCAAGACTTTACTACCACTTTAACACTGACAGGAGTGCTTACAATTGTCAGGTTTTATGTAAAACCTTTACCCAAAAACGGGGAAAAAAACCTGTTGCTGTAACTACTTATAAAGAGTTAGCTGGAGATTGGCTTCAATTTGTTTACTGTATCTAAATCTGCTAGTACATCCAACTCTACTCTCCCCCAAGACTGACAATGCTGTTGTCCGAATGTGTCTGTTGCGCCTTCATCCAGAGTAGTTTTTGGTACATCACTGCTCAACATCCCACTGAAAGTTTATGCCTTTCTCAAAGTTGATATCTGCATATACAGACATACAACTAAATAAAAATGCCATAGGGCCCTCTAAGGGGTCACTCTGGCCACGGGCACTGTATAGTAGGATTGAATCTGGGGGCATGACATGCACAATTAGGAAAGCAGGGAAACCAGAAAACATACAGGTAAGAAAGCTGCAGGTGAGACTCTGGAGATTATGGTTGACTGACATTGGTAAGGTTTATGAAGTTCTGTGGTGTAATCTGTCAGACATTTTGGCAGTTTCATCTGCAGCAACTTTTCTAATCAGTTGATAGATAGCTCTATATTATATATATATATATATATATATATATATATATATATATATATATATATATATATATATATATATATATATATATATATATATATATACACACACACACACACACACACACATACACACTATATATATATATATATATATACACACACACACACACATATATACACATATATACACACACACACAAATACATACATACACATACATATACACATATATATATATATATATATATATATATATATATATATATATATATACATACATATATACATACACACACACTCACACACACATATACACACACACATTATATTAGGCAGCAAGTAAACATGTTGTCCCTAAGCATTGCTGCTGACCAAGAACACCCCTTCATGGAAACCGTATTCTCTGGTGGCACCTTTCAGCAGGATAATGTGTCCTGCCACATTGCAAAAATGGTTCAAGACTCGTTTGAGGAACACAAAATAAAAAAAAAAGTTTGAGGTGTTTACTTGGCCTTCAAATTTTCCAGCTCTCAATCCAATCCAGCATCTGTGGGATGTGCTGGAAAAACAAGTTTGATCCATGGAGGCCTTGCAACTTTCAGGACTGAAAGTAGTGATCAACTACTGATAGCTTGGTGCCAGAAACCACAACATACCTTTAGAAGATTTTGGAGTCCATGCCTCGGCAGGTCAAGGCTGTTTTGCCAGCAAAAGACCTTCCCAATTTTAGGTAGGTGATCATAAAGTAATGGCTGATCAGTATATGGTCATAAACACAATTTAACCACTTCCCGACCACCCGCCGCCTTTTTACTGCGGCAGGGTGGCTCTCCTGCGCAAACCGACGTAGACCTACGTTAGTTACGCACAGGAAGCTAGGGGACGAGCGTGCGCCGCTCCCGCCCCCACTCGGCAGCGGGGAAGCCGATGCACGGGGCCGATTGCCGCCTGAGGTCCGCGACCGTTCCCCGCTGAGAGAGAAGGATGGGCAGCTGTATGTATCTGTGTATATATATGTATTTGCTAATATGCCGATATTGACCAACATGACTATTATGTCTATTTACCTATTCATTTCTATAAAATAAGGTCTGGAATTTTTACATATTTGACTAGATATTTATATACATATATACGAGTTTTTTGATTGGGCGGATTACGCTATGTATGTGAACACAGTTGCAGATATGCTACCCAATGGATGGGGCCATACGATATTGAGGATATCTTTATTATATATACACATTGAATGTTTCTTCATATTTTTATATACGTTTTTGTAGAATGGGAGTGTTGTGTATGTATGTGTAGTCGCATATACTACTTTTCTATGCGTACTACATATATGCATATATACCTGTTTTTTGGTTTCAGATTTTTTTTGTCATTCCATACTATGGTCTTTTCTTTATCTATTTTTTGTCCCCCCCCCTTTTTTGTTTCTTTTTCTTGTCTTTCTTTTTTTCGTTTTTGATTTTTACCAGTTTTTATCCTTTTCTTTTATACATATTTTTTCTTTAATACTTCTATTGCACAAGATATATACATTCGTTTTTTGTGTTTACAAGTATAGAATTTTTTGCTATACGCATGGATAAAGGTGAAACAGAAACAAACATACAATTCCTGCTGGTTCTTTGTGTGCCCTTAATTGGGATTTATTATCTGCAGCTGTGTGGGCTCAATCAAGCACAATCTGGGAGGTACATGTCAACTGAAATGTCTTTTCCTCTATATATAGCAGTGTCTTGTATTGTATAAGCATGGTTACGACTAAGCGGAAGACTCCGTGAAACGCGTCAACCGCCGTGCTTTTCCTCTTTTTCCCTCATGTCTCCGACTGCCATGGTCTCATTTTGGATGATTTTATCTTTTTGTCTACAATAAAATTTGGATTTTATTTTTGCATCTCCAACCGGTTGTGCGGCTTTTTGTGCTCTTCCATTTGCCGACTGTTCTTCTCCCTGGAATGGTCATAGAGCCCATGTGATCCTTCTATATAGGATCACATGTCTCTATAGTCATTTCAGAAGCCACGACCCTCCACAGTTAGAATCACTCCCCTAGGCTCACATTTAACCCCTTGACCACCCAGAGGGTTAACTCCTTCCCTGCCAAAGGCATTATTATAGAAACAGTGCATATTTTTAGCACTGATTACTGTAGTAATGTCACTGGTACCCCAAAAAGTGTAAAAAAAATGTCAGTTAGGGGCCGGATCTGTCCGCCAAAAAATAAATAAATAATAATTCACAGATCGCCGCCATTACTAGTTAAAAAAAAAAAACAATAAAAATGACAAATCTTTCCCGTAGTTAGACACAATCAATTTTGCACAAACCAAATCATAATAAGCTTATTGTGATTTTTTTTTTTTTTTTCACCAAAAATATGTAGCAGAAAACAAATTGGACTAAAATGTTATAAAATTTTGATTTTTAATTTTTTTTTTCCCCTTTAAAAAAGAAAATAACAGGATACTTCCTAAATGCTGCAGGTGGTAAATGTTAGGATTCATTTGCTCTTCTTTTAGCGACACACACTTTTGTCGCATATATTGCATTTTTTATTTAGCAGAAGTGGTAAAATATACTTCAACTTACAACACACTAGAACAAGGATCTAGCAATGTTTGTTACAGATTCCTACCTGCTTTTGCTCCTTTAGATACTGAGATGGGAGGTCATTTAAATGCACGTGTTCATAATTAGTGGGAAGCTCTGCTTTTACCAAACATATGCATCTCTATGGTGTAATAAAAATGTTGCACTCTTGTAGTTCTCATGATGTGCAGCAATGAGACACTAAATCTTACAAATGGAATACTGTTGCCCAGAAGAAAAGGAAGCATTTTTTTGGGGCAGTTGTACAGGATTGAGAAAAAAAAAATGATCTACCTGTATATATATTTTTTAAGCAAATCTGAAGACCTTCTATTGAGGCCAACTCATTTTTCAAACTTATTTTGGCACTTTGTCATGCAATATTCTAAAAAGCAGCATTTGTCAGGATGTTAGCTTTTAATTATGTGACAGTTGGGTTCACTTTCAAGCAGTCTGCTCAAATGTAATTCATATCTGTGTGAACTGGAGGTGTGACTTAAAAATACTGGCATGTTACATGAGCTTTTATTCTATTTCAAGAAATGTAATTTATTAAGTTGTTTAAATAAATGTTAATAATTCTATTTGAAAAAAAAAAAAAAAAAAGTTTGTGAACCTTTGTTTGTACGGATGTGCATCAGAGATCAGAAATCTAACTAGGTAATACCAAAATACAAACTTTCTGGTGTTTATGATTATTCCCATTTTTTTACTTATTCTACAAAAACGTCCTTGTCATTTAGAGCCGGTTCACACTAGCGCGACTTGTCAGCCTGACAAGTCGCGCTCCCTCGGGGTCCATTGACCGCTACAGGACCCGTTCTAATAGGAGAGACACAAGTCCAACTTACAAAAAAGGTCCTGTACTATTTCGGGGCGACTTTGGAGCGACTTGCATAGACTTCCATTATGTGAAGTCCCTGCAAGTCGCTCCGAAGTCGTGGTGCATGGTAATGCACAAGTCGCCCCCGAAGTAGTAAGGAGTCGTGTGAACCGGCTCTTAGACCAGACAGCCTTCCTAATATCCTACTGTAAAATTTCTCTAGTAAAATCTAGAATTTTGAGAGAACTATGGAAGCTGTGAATAAAAAGCTATAAAACATCTTCAACGTAACAAAACAATTCCATTTTAATGTGACCAACTGCTACTAGATATACTATGACCTGGATAAATTCAAACCTTCACAGACATGGGGGGATCCTTGCATTGCAGGTCCTCAGGTACAGCTTCCTTTCCAGCAAGGAGAACATTGAGTGGCAAAGCAGTGACATTACCAAATTTCACAGGATTAGCAGTCAGAGGCACAGCGCCTTAGATGATTACACACTGCAGATATACAGTTATGATGGTACAAAATCATTGGAATCCGCCATGAAAGAGTCCTGCTCACATACTGCACAGCTCCCAGACTCTGATTGCCGTGGGAAAGCTGAGTCTGACGTCGCTGGCTCCTCCTACACGTTACGTCACAGGACACAGGACTTCATCAGGAATAAGTTACCAATAAGACCACACAGATTTATTCAGTACATCTGACATCGCCTGTTTGCAAATCTTAAATGTGAGTGAATCTCTGTATGTTTTATGAATATTAAAAGTTTTAAAAGATAATGCACTACGGAACATCTTTTATTTATATACACTATCCAACTGGCCCACTGAGATAAGAGGAGTGGAAGCTTGCAGGATTGCAGCTGGAGATATTTGATCATTGCACAAACACCTTGTGCTGCAGGTGAGCGCGCACTGCACACAGAGGTGTTTTTCAGTAGGTGGAAGGATCAAGCACCAAGCACTTTACTAGTTGTTTTTAGGAAGTTTTAATCACAACATCAACATATGTCTATTTGGATTGCAAAGCACTGCATGAACGGTTACCCATCACGGACTTTATTATAGAATATCACTTCTTCATTCATTAATATCAGTTTAATTTTGTGGCATACACAAAAGAAAGGGGCAGCAGGTACCAACCTAATACCATCAAGGAGCAGAACCAGGTGCCTTCACCCGTATATATATATATTTGTTTCTTTTTTTTTTTTCCTCATTTATTGTTTTATGCAAAGCATGCACAGTATGAATCAGCATTATATTATTTTCATATAGCACAGAATAGCGCTCCACCATCTCTACATACAATGCTCATAAATAGTTGTACTCACTTAGGATTTTGCCAGCTTTGAACAAAAAAATACTTTTATATAGCAGCTATAGTGACTGAATAGCAAGCACTTTGGGACACAATTTGAGAAACTATGATAAACTGTTCAAACACCAAGAAAAATATAATGCTGCCTCTAGAGATTAAACAAAAAGGTAAAGCGCATTGCATATCAAATGATTAGCAGCTGCATCAGTTGTCAGAAATGGTTTAATGTGTTATGACAGTGCTAGTAGCAAGCGATTCTGTATTAAAGCCCATTTATGGTTGGGATAGGTGAATAATTTGGAGGTGAATAGGAGAAATTCTTGCAGCAGACTGTAAAGCTCTAGTTTGGCTTTCTGGAACGGAAAATACACTCAGCATCCAAAACACATTCCCCTCTTCACAGCACTCTGTGAAAGATTTAAGTTGTGTGATTTGCCCCCACTCAAATGGTTGTCTGCAGTTTTGATTTAAAATGTGCATCTATCACAATGCAAGATAATATTGATCTAAAATATATTTTTGTAATGTGCTCATCCTTGTTTTTGTGGAATTATTGCATCTAAGCTACGTCCAGAAGAAGGGTTCACGGTTGGCTCAAGCCCTTTCCCACATAAAA
The DNA here is from genome assembly GCF_965119305.1 of Pelophylax lessonae. Taxonomy (NCBI): domain Eukaryota; kingdom Metazoa; phylum Chordata; class Amphibia; order Anura; family Ranidae; genus Pelophylax; species Pelophylax lessonae. The sequence goes on from NC_138771.1 coordinate 352,602,480, forward strand.
TAGTATGCATATAATCTCTGGGGAATTACAAGTCCCATTAGATGATATTAGATGGCAAGGGATTTAGTAACAAAAACCAGAAAAAGATGATGCCTGATATTGCTATAAAACATGACCAGACGCCAGAAGTATGTGGCATTGCAGCCACTTCCAGAGGGAGGTTCTCTTCTCCGGCAGTGAAGGAATAATGGGAAACCTTAAAAGCATATTAAAATCCAAACACAAATGTTTAATATTTCAACTTACAAGTCCTTCAATATGGTGGCCAAATTGGTTTTCTTTTTCTAGGCCTTTTCCCTTTATTTTCACCTGGTCATGATGCAAATTACACATTTTCTGCCCTCTTTGTGTCTGAGCATTATATTCATTGAAGTCGTCATGGATGTCACACAGGATCTTTTTTTTCTATAGATGGTGAATTGATTGGAATATTGGTTTGCAAAAAAAGAAATACCATTGTTTTTGCTATCTTTTAAACCCACATAAAGTGACCAGGCCAATGTATTTCTGGCAAGATCAACAGGTGTTTTCTGTTCCTGCTGAAAATGTACTTGGCCTGAAAAAAGGAAGCTAATGCAGCAACCACACAGAATGACTGGTAAACTGAAATAAATTACATTTTAGTTTTGGGGCTTAGATACATTTTACAGTGCTTTACGTCGTTAGGATTCAACTGTTTAGCGGCAGACCCTTTACTGTCCAATGAGGTTCTGACATTTGACAGGGACAGAGTTTAGTAACAGAAAGGGGTAGGCTTAAAGCAGAACTAAAACCTCCCATTCTTTACAGCCATGGAAGTTGCCATCTTAGCCTCCATTTGACCTGCAGTGGCCATGGTGCTGCACATGTGATCAGTTATGACACAAGCAACTGTGGCCGTTCTAAATCATGGCATGCCTTGATTGTAACCGTTTTGGGAAACCTTTAAAATTGGTGGGTTTAAATCAGCTTTAAAATCAGCTTGGGCAAAATTTGGATTTCCATGTACTGCCCAGGATGATCAAGAAGGTTCCACAGGGACAAGGGGATCTACTAAAATACTCACACAGGTTCTTGTGAACACTAAAAGGTTCCTATACTGCTGTAACTTAGAATGTTTTGGGCCAGCTGAATTTCTGTAAAAAAAAAAAAAAAATTGGATTTTTGCACTTACTGTAAAATCCATTTATGTGAGTTTGACGGACACATCGCTCCATAAATCATAACTACTGGGTTATATTGCCTCGCCCAGGAGTAGAACTAGGCAGACTAACCAACACCTGGCTACACCCATGGGCAGTCCTCAGCTTGGTATATAACCCCCCTCTCTGCTCTAGGTAATCAGTTTAGTAGCAAGCACTATTAGAAGTATCAGAACGCTATAGAGGGGTGGGTGCTGTGTCCGTCTATGAACTCTCTTTCGTTCATCGACGGACACAGCGCTCCATAAATCATAACTACTGAGATGTCCAAATGTAGTTCCAAAAGAAAAATGAGGGGTGGGTAAAATAACCCAAGGCTAAACATAAGAGCCCTTAACCAGGACACAGGAGCCTTAACTGGGTCACAGGAACCCCGTCTGAAAAATAAAAGTTTAAAGGAGGGAACAGCCCCTCAAAAAGCATCCTGCAAAACTTAGCAGCCAAAAGAAGCATCCACAGATGCCAAAGTATCTACCTTATAGAATTTTGTGAAGGTATGCACCAACAACCAAGTGGCCGCCTTTCAAACTTGCGATATTGTACCTGATGACAGAAGGTCCAAGAAGCACTCAGCGCCCGAGTAGAATGTGCAGTGACAGGGAAAGATGGAATCAGACCTTTAATGGGATAGGCCTGAGTCACAGTCTGTCTGATCCATCTAGAGATGGTAGCCGAAGAAGCGGCCAGCCCTTTTCTTGGTCCATCAGTAACCACAAAAAGCGAGACTGACCCCTGAAAGGACTCAGTAGCTGCCAGATACACCTGAATTGCACAAACCACGTCCAAGGTATGCAAAGCAAATTCCTTGGGATGAGCTGGCTTGGAACACAATGTCCTCATTCATATGGAAACAAGAATATGGACAGAAACAACTTTGGGCAGGAATGATAGACAGGGACAAAGAACCACTTTATCCCTATGGACCATCAAATAGGGGCTGCAACAGGATAATGCCACCAATTCCAATACCCTGAGGGCCGAGGTAATAGCCACCAAGAAGGTCACCTTCTGGGATAATGTAGACAAGGGAATCTTCCAAATATTCTCAAATGGAGGTTTCTGGAGAACCGAAAAGCACTCAATTTAAATCCCTTTCGGCAAAAGAGACCGTACAGGTGGAACCACATGTCGAACACCTTGAATGAAGGTACGAACTAAAGAGTGAGTGGCTAGGGGTCCCTGAAAGAAAATTGCCAAGGCAGACACCCTGCCCTTGATGGTACTCAAGGCTAACTTCTGATAAATTCCCCCGTTGAAGAAAGGTTAAAATCCGAGCCCCAGGAAAGGATTGAGGATGAGCGCCAACCGACTCACACCAAGAAATGTATGTTTTCCATGTACGATGGCATATCTTGCTGGAAAATGACTTCCTCGCCTTCACCATAGTAGGGATCATGGATCTAGACAAACCTCCATCCCTCAGTGCTGGACTTTCACTAGCTAAGCCATTAAAACCAGCAACTGTAAAGCAGAATGGTAGATTAGCCCTTGGGACAACTGGTCTTCTCTGAGAGAAAGCCCCCAAGGGAAGATCCTCGCTCTTGATTCCTCACAGGAACTGTGGAAGAAGTCTTAGCCGAGTATGATACTGACCTTACTGTGGCCCTTGGACGCCTGCGGCGTCAGCCAGAGGAACCCGTAGCCTCATCACGAACTGCGGTATCCTCCTGTGGAGCCAAACCGGCTAAAGGAGCTGCATGTGGGACTGTGCAAACAGAACTGTCTTGAAGGTGGATACCACCAGACTCAGAACCTGTATGCAAATCGGGAGAGAGAACTGTCTATGTAACAGCAGCCGTTGAATCACGCATTCTGAGCCAGCCCCTCACGCCCCCCCTCCACAGCCCAGAGCTTCAGTGAGCACTGGAGGGGCAGAGCAGACAATTGGTGACTGATGTGCATGGCTCTCTGCTCAGAGTGGAGGGGGGGGGGGGGATCTGAGTGATCAGTGGTGCTTGATTGTTCAATTCTCACTGCCGAGCTGACGGGGGACAGATGTTGCATCGGATCAATGCTGCGTCCACCTAGGTGAGTATAAATGTTTTTTTTTTTTGTAAGTCCATACTTCTCTTTTAAAGAATACCTGAACCATCAAATGTGTAACCAACCATCAATTATTCCAAATTGTGAAGCTACAAAAAGAACACCACACAGTTGCATCACTCTATAACATGTCATTTTATCATAATACAAAATTACTCAGAATTAAAAGAAAAAAACAAAAAACGCTAAACATTAGGGCTAGGTTTACACATTTCCAGTTGCAGTTTGCAGTCCATTTTTAAAAGGAGTCCGGTGCAGTTCACTGGTCAGGTGCAATTCAGGCACACATTTTTACTTAAGTTTGCACCTGAACTGGACTGAAAATCGCGCAGCCGTCCAAGACAATTATGAACCGGCTCCATTGCAAGACGGTTTGGTTCACATGTTATGCGAATCAGATGCAGTTCAAAATGCATCCAATTTGCATATACAGTGGGTACGGAAAGTATTCAGACCCCCTTAAATTTTTCACTCTTTGTTATATTGCAGCCATTTGCTAAAATCATTTAGGTTCATTCTTCTTCCTCATGAATGTACACATAGCACCCCATACTGACAGAAAAACACAGAATTGTTGACATTGTTGCAGATTTATTAAAACAGAAAAACTGAAATATCACATGGTCCTAAGTATTCAGACCCTTTGCTGTGACACTCATATATTTAACTCAGGTGCTTTCCATTTCTTCTGATCATCCTTGAGATGGTTCTACACCTTCATTTGAGTCCAGCTGTGTTTGATTATACTGATTGGACTTGATTAGGAAAGCCACACACCTGTCTATATAAGACCTTCCAGATCACAATGCATGTCAGAGCAAATGAGAATCATGAGGTCAAAGGAACTGCCTGAAGAGCTCAGAGACAGAATTGTGGCAAGGCACAGTAGCTACATTCCAAGGGGGTTCCCTTCTTCATTAGTCATGTGGCTCTGATAAAAAGGGGAACCCTTTCAAAACATGGAAGCCGAATGGACCCAGGCCGCATCTTCCTGAGCTAAGCAGCGTGTGCAGTAAATGGGGCAACATTGTCTTTGGATGAATTTGATGAGCTTGATATCAACAAGAGTTTGAGTATACATCTATCTTGTTTATCTCATTAGCAATTAGTGGTTATGGGCTTGGCTGGTGCGACATGTTTTTCCGATTTCTTTGGTTGCCTGTGCTAAACCGAACGACAGGGGAGTGAACAAAGGTAAGTTTGAGCCTCACAGTTGATATTCTGGTAAGCTGCATTCCTATCAGTGGAGGTGTCTGGATCTACCATTTAAGCTGCCACTTCTCTTATTATTGGTAAGAAGTACCTTATAGGTCTGCTTCGGTGGTGGATGTTTCACCTTTCTTACACCAATTTGGATTTTTATTTTCACATATTCCATATGAGCACTTTTTCATCACTGGAGTCTTGGTGATCTTCATATACATAGAGTGCTATTCCATCAATTGGTATTTTGGTTTTACGCTATGGCATTTATATTTTTATTTTCACATATAACTACTACACTGAGGGGATCGTTTTGAGATTGTGAGATCTATCGTGTTTAGCCCCTGCCGAACATCTGGAGTCGTTATCATTTGGCACGATTTTTACCGATTTCTGGTAAGCGTTTCATCTACACAGTTACCCCCAAGTCACGTTTCCAATATTTGATTTATTCACTGACTTTTATGGACTATCAATTTATTCATTTTCACTGTTTGATATATTTCATTATATACGTCTGATTATCTTTTAGCGCAACTTATATACATTATTATACATAACAGTTTGCCTGACAAAAAACACTTACATGTTGTAATTTCTGTAGTTTACAAGCACAACTAATAAATGTTCATCTACACCAATAGACCTACTTCACCGGGGCTTGGCAGCAATTTACTAAAATTAGCAGACTTGGCGTTCCAGCATGTCTATCTTTGTTTTCTTGTCTGTACTCGGAAATGCCAAAAAACTATACTTAGAGAAAAAAGTTTAAAAGACACTCCATCATCATATTAGAGCATAGGATAATAAGCTACTATCCCTGGGCAATGCCCTTCACAATAGTTGGCACCAGAAAAAGCACAAATTTATGGGAGGTAACCATTGGCTCAGACTGAACATAACAAACACATGTGTTCTTTCTGGTTGGAATGTAAACAAAGACAATAACGGAAAAGCAGAGCGTTTTCCGGGGGGCCTGGACTACGTCAAAACTCACATTTCTCATGATGGATGCAAGTACATGCTGGGAACGATGGAACAGGATGCATGAGCCTAAAAAGGAGGACAAGCAACGGGAAAAAAAAAAAACAGCATTTCACTGGAATTATGTATTCTCACAAAAGGCAGTAGCAGGTAGGTGCTCAGAGGAGTTGTAGACAGAGAAGAAAACGAGTCATACAGAACTCCACAATCTAGAGCTTACCAATTTTATTCTAATCCTCAGGGTCATGAAGATTGTACTTGGTGTACTCAATTTAAAACATTAGCTTTTCTGTATTCTATTATTACATTGTATTACTTTCTGCTATCGCGCACGCTATAAGAAAAAAAAATAAGTGCTCTCCTATCACTGCCAGGTTAAGATTTCCACTGCAAGGCACACAAGGTCACAATCCATAGAATGGCAAACTAGGCTCGAGTAACCTTGTTACCTGCTGCTATCTTGCTAAAGTCAGAGCTAGAAAAGCAGAAGGTATTTCTGGTATTCAGTTAGGTCACGAACATGGACATTTATCAGGTCACAAAATGATGTTGCTCAGTGCCACTGCATTTACTAGATTAAACAAGAAACAAAAGGGCTATTTTTACTGGCCTGACAATCATAACTGGGCAATTCCCAATGATAAGACGTGTGTATAAAAAGGACTTTATCAGGCCTACAATCAGGGCTGGATTTCCATAACTGGAGTTTATTTACACAAACTTATGCTCCCAAAACTCCCTAATGCAGGGCATGACAAATTTGCTTTGAATCTAGGAGACAACAAAAAAAGTTAGGAGCCAGTTTTTGGGGGTTTCTTTTAACCACTTCAGCTCCGGAAGGTTTTACCCCCTTAACCACTTTAGCCCTGGAGGATTTGGCTGCTCAATGACCAGGCCCTATTTCGCGATTTGGCACTGCGTGTCTTTAACGGACAATTGCGCGGTCATGCGACGCTGTACCCAAATGAAATTGACATCCTTTTTTTCCCCACAAACAGAGCTTTCTTTTGGTGGTATTTCATTGCCTGTGCGATTTTTATTTTTTGTGCTATAAACAAAAAAAGAGCGACAATTTTGAAAAAATAATATTTTTCACATTTTTTTATATGAAATTCTCAAAAAAAAAAAAATGTAAAAAAAAAAATCAAAATTTTTAACATTTTAGGCCAATTTGTCTTCTGCTACATATTTTTGGCAAAAAAAAAAAAATCGCATAAGCATATTTTGGTTTGCGCAAAAGTTAGTAAACGCAATAACTACGGGAAAGATTTATATAATTTTTATTGTTTTTTTTTTTTAACTAGAAATGACGGCGATCTGCATTTTTTTTTGCGGGACTGCTACATTGCGGCGGACAGATTGGACCCTTGACTGACATTTTTGACACTTTTGGGGGACCAGTGACATTACTAAAGTAATCAGTGCTATAAATGTCCACTGTTACTGTAAAAATGACACTGGCAGAGAAAGGGTTAACTTTACTGGTGATCAAGGGGTTAAGTGTGTCCCTAGGGGCGTGATTCTTACTGTCAGGGGGAGTGGCTAGTGAAGTAACCACAGAGACATGCGATCCTATATAGCAGGATCGCATATAGCCTCTGTGCTTACTTCAGGGAGAATGACAGACGGCTGTGTTTACACCAGCCATTTGTCTTTCTCCCTCTGCTGCAGGAGAACGCGATTTGGCTCCCCAGGGCACGAGCGGGGGTGGGAGCGCACCGCCGGCGGCGCATGCTTGCCCCCTACACTCTCGTGGGCAAGCGACGTAGGGCTACGTCGCTTTGCCTGTAAGCGGCAGAGTGCCGCAGTAAATGTACAGTGGGCGGGGCGGAAGTGGTTAATGACCAGGCCATTTTTTGCGATTCGGCACTGCGTTACTTTAATGAAAAATTGCACGGTCGTACGACGCTGTACCCAAATACAATTGATGTCCTTTTTTTTCCCACTAATAGCACTTTCGTTTGGTGGTATTTGATCACCTCTGCAGTTTTTAAAAAAAAATTAAATAAAAAAAGCGACAATTTTGAAAAAAACGCCATATTTTTTACTTTCTGCTATAAAACATTCCCAATAAAAAAAAAATGTATCAATTTATCAAATATACATTTTTTTATCCGTTTAAGCCAATTTGTATTCTGCTACATATTTTTGTTAAAAAAAACGTATTTTAATTGGTTTGCGCAAAAGTTATAGCGTTTACAACTATGGAATAGATTTCTGGAATTTTTTTCGTTTTTTGTTTTTATTAGTAATGGCGGCAATCAGCGTTTTTTAGCCGAACTGTGACATTGCAGCGGACAGATCGGACCCCTGACATTTTTGACACTTTTTGGGGACCAGTAACCGTGCATAATATTTAGCAGTGATTACTACAATAATCACTGTTAAATATTATGCACTGTTACTATATAAATGACACTGGCAGGGAAGGGGTTAACACTGGGGGTGATCAAAGGGGTTAATGTGTGCCAAAATATGCTTGCTGACTGTGTGGGGGAATGGCTCTGTGACAGGCACAGAGAGATCGGAGTTTTAACTTAGCTGAAACTTCTGATCTCTCCCTGCCTGTCTGACACAAGACTTGCCTGCTTTGTTTACATATACAGACGGGTCTTCTGTCAGTTTATCTGACGATTATGGTAGGCCGGCAGCAATTGCCGCCGCTCCTGTTGTGGCCCGCCTCTTGCTGTGTCTAAGTGTAGTACTACATGATTTTGCCCAGCCGAGCCGCCCTGCCGCAGCAATACTATGGTAGGCGGTCCGCAAGAGGTTAAAGCGGAGTTCCACCCTGGATTTTTTTTTTTTTTTTTTAATACCCCCGGGACAGTCAGGGCTAGTGCATTCCACAATGGCTAGCCTCTGATCTGTCCCGGGTTGCACTTACCTGCAAGACGAAATACTTACCTTGCAAACGTCTTGTCCAGCGCTGCCATCTCAGATGTGGGCAGCTTGAAGCCAGCGCGTCCTCTTCGGCGTCTTCTTCCGCCTTCTGTGGTCCCACGATGCTCTGCGCCGGCCCCGACGTCACTTCCGGGTCGCGCGCGTCACCCCTCCACAGCTTCTGGGCATGCCCAGAAGCTGTTTAGAAGGGGATGACGCGCGCGACCCGGAACTGACGTCGGGGCCGGTGCAGGCGCAATGATTCCTGGGAGCTATGACGTCCAGCTCCCAGGAATCATTGCAGAGCCAGGAAGTGACGACGGGCCGCGGCCGAGGAAGGAGGAAGAAGGAAGTAAGGTAAGTATATTTTCTTCGCTACGAGGTAAGTAAAAAAAAAAAAAATATGCGATTATCCATTTCTTTTTCAGGTGACCCGGAGCGAGAAGATGGAGGTAAGTATAAAAATAGGGTGGAACTCCACTTTAAAGTCTTACTAAACCCACAACAGTAAAATCAGTCTGTGTATGCAGTAAAGCATGCTTGTTATACTCCCTGTGGAACCTAAGGGGTTAATCTCCTCTGCATTGTGTAAAAAGGCTGCTTAATCGTGTATGCACAGATCCTTTTCTTCCACTCACCCCTGAACATGCCTGGATAAGACAGAGCCTCTTGAGTCAGGCTGCACACGCTCAGTTTGGTGTGTATTTCTAGAGAGTGTTTTTTTTTTTTTTCTTTGGGAGAGTGCATGTGATCAGCACAGGGCCATTCAGCACTGTCCAGACAGATGATCAGGGATCCTGATAGGAAAGCCTAATGCAGTATGAAAGCTCCTCCTACAAGCTTCATCAGGAACTTATAGCAGTCACAATATTGCTATATACTGCTGATGAGAAAAAGGTATTTAGCGGTTTATAATTACTAAAATAAATTCTATTTTCATGTTCTGTGTACTGTGGGAGATCAGATATAGTGAATGCAGGGTCCTGGGTTTAGTAACACTTTAACAAAGCTTTATTATCAAGGACACACACAACCTCTTCTCTTATGTAGCCCTGAGGATTATCTTTACAAATGCACCATACAGGTTTACACACGGAGAATACACAGAGGTGCCAGTATATGAAGAAAAAAAAAAACTTTAGCTGTGCTGTGGGCTTTTAGATGTTAATCACTTGCCTACTGGGGACATTTTTACCCCTTCCTGTCCAGGACAAATTTTTAGCATTTAGTGATGTCACACTTTGAATGACAAAGAACGGTTTGATTCATATGGGGTGATCCCTTGAGTGCCACATCCCAAATTGAAATTCAAGAACAATGGGGTTCCCCTTGGGGCGGGACTTTTCAGGCACTATGTAATTCAAGATAAACAATTTATTTTGAAACTTTATTGAAAAAATATAAATACACAGAAAATAGTTAAAATGATTGTTCCTTGGCCGAGCATGATATAACACCTACCCTGCTAAGCTGGATTTGTCTGCCCGAAACAAGTGACTGCAAGCAGGACTGCCTATTGGGGGTTCCAGCTATTCCCACCCTTTTCCCTTTTGGGAGTTTGGGTTGCAAGCAGTCTCAACCATCTGTGACATCCAGAGAATTTTCTCTTTCGGGTCCAACATCTAGCATTTGTACACGGCATTCCAGTTTGGCGCCTGTCGGCACACTGATCTCCTGTTTTTAGCCTTCACAGGCAGGCAAGTTCCTCCATTCATTACAGTGAATATACCACCCCCTGCGGGCACCCCTGAAGAAGGAGTTTGGGGGTCCTCTCCGAAACGCGTCGGGTGAATACCCGTGGGTTATATGTGGTGCATTTTCACTGTGTATGTAATGTTTGTATAACTTGCCAATCATTTTAACTATTTTCTGTGTATTTATATTTTTTCAATAAAGTTTCAAAATAAATTGTGTATCTTGAATTACATAGTGCCTGAAAAGTCCCGCCCCAAGGGGAACCCCATTGTTCTTGCACTTTGAATGACAATTGCGCAGTCATGCAACACTGACATTTTTTATCACGTTTTTGAGACAGAGCTTTCTTTTGGTGGTATTTAATCACATTTTGTGTTTTTCTTTTTTGCTAAACAAACAAAAAGACCAAAAATGTTACGTTGGAGGTTGTACTGATGGTTCAATGGTGAGGAGGCACTGATTTTCAGTGTAAATGTGCCTTTCAGAATTGTCGGTTACTGGCTCTTTTCTTCACGCTGTCACAGCGTTCGAGGGAAGTATTGCCACTACCTGGCAAGTCTGTTTACAATGTGATTAGCTGTGATTGGACACAGCTGATATAATGGTTAACGGCCTCTGTTAGGCTACATTCACACCTGAGCGTAGCGTTTTTCGCGCGTTTTTTACCGCGATTTTACCGCGATTTTTACCGCGATTTTTGTGCAGGCGTTTTTAGATTGAATAGAGATCAATGGAAAATGCCTGTAATCTGCCCAAAAAGAAGCTCATGTACTTTGAGCGTTGGGCGTTTTGTATACAGCGTCAAAACGCTCAGATGTGAACAGGGGCCATTGAAATGAATAGGATTTGTCTTGTTGGGCGTTTTGAGAGCTGATCCTAGAGCAGAAAAACGCCCCAAAAACGCCCCAAAACGCCTAGATGTGAACAGAGCCTTAAGGACAGTAGTGATTGCCCCTTTACCTCAATCACAGAGCGAGGCTAATGCGTGCCCCAAGGGTTGCACAGGAGGGTTGGGTTCTGGGAGGACGTCAATAGATGCCCTCTCTGAACTTCCCGACTGAGCAGTAAGCAACCAGCTGCCCGGTGCATCGAACTGCATGTCTGGGGCGTTGGGCAATAGGAATTGCTAACACCCGGGAATGAGCTGACAAAAACCCAGGCATCAGGGCACAATTTCTAATCGCCACCACGACCTGGCACCTGGAAAATGTTGAGCCCTGCCCTAATGCCTAGTACACGTGATCAGAAATTTGGACGAAAAATACTGTTTTCTAAGCAATTGTACAATAATTTGATCATTAGTACACAGCTATCAACAGCCAATCATAATAGTCCAAAGGGACAAAACACTGACATTTTTTGTTTAGGCAGTACAGCATTCGCCCAAAAAAAAGTGGAAGACCAAGACCACGCATGCTAGTAAACAAAAGAATACATTACAATACAAAACAATTTTAGTACCAGTCGTAAGAATTTTAGTAACTTTCGTAACCTCCTAACTTTCAATCTAAGACTTGCATGCAAGAAAAAACAGACGATCATTCGTCTGATATTCTCAACACGTGTACGAGCTTTAGGACCATCCCTTGGCACAGAACATTTTACTGGTCCTATCCAGGTTTCAAATATTGTGCCTCTTTGTAACCAAGGGGTTCGTTTTTCATTTTTCCCCACACAGCTTTCACTCAGGATTCATACATTTTTCCAATCGAATACAATGGGTGAAAAGTTGTGTAAATCTTGTGTGAAATTTATAAATACACCCCTATGCTTATATCAGTCTAATTCTACTAATTACACAAGAAATTATGTATATTGCCCGTGGGACTTTATATGAGGGGCAACACACTCAATTGTAAAAACAAGGTAAAGATTTATTTGTGAATACATTTTTCAACAGATCAACAGTTACAATGCCATATAGTCAAGCAGATTGGTGCATCCTGTGTGCTCTGCTGGGCCCTTCGAATCCCACACCCACAGTTCCCGGGTCAGACATTTCCAGGCAATTACCATTAGGTCATGAGCATGTCTTGCAGATTCGTAAGTATGGGTCCCCCATTGAAGGATACCCAATGTTTGCATTAACAGAATACATTTTATTGTGTGTGTCATATATATTTCTAAACTTTTTAGACAATTGTGTGTGCATCAACATCTGAGGAAGTGACGTCATGTCATGAAACGCGTCGGGTTACATAGATGAAAGTTCATACCTATTTATTGATCTTTGTAACACTGTACCTGGCTACGGAATTAACCAATTCTGGACCAGAAGGTTTTACCCCCTTAAATGACCAGGTTATTTTTTTTGTGATACAGCACTGCGTTACTTTAACTGACTGTACCCAAATAAAACTGATGTTTTTTTTCCCCACAAATAGAGCTTTTGTTTGGTGGCATTTGATCACCTCTGCGATTTTTCTTTTTTGTGCTGAAAAAAAATAAAAAAAAAAAATAAGAAAAGGAGGGACAAATCTGATAAAAAAAAAAAAAAAAAATATATATATATATATATATATATATATATATATATATATATATATATATATTTTTTTTTTTTTACTTTCTGCTATAAAACATTCCCAATGAAAAAAAAATAAAAATAAAATTTTACATCATTTTAGGCCAATTTGTATGCTGCTGCATTAAAAAAAGTTAAAACAAAATCCCAATAAGTGTATATTGATTGGTTTGCGCAAAAGTTATCGCATCTACAAACTAGTTTTACTAGTAATGGGGGCGATCAGCGATTTTTAGCGGGACTGCGGTGGACAAATCTGACACTTTTTGGGGGACTAGTGACACCAATACAGTGATCAGTGCTAAAAGCAAAAAATGCACTGTTACTGTATAAATGACACTGGCAGAGAAGGGGTTAGCACTAGGGGTGATCAAGGGGTTAGGAGTGCTTTTGAACAGTGGGGGCAGTGGCTATACTAGAGGAAAAGAGAGATCTGGGTTTCTGCTTAGCAGCTAAAAACAGAAGATCTCTCTCTGCCTCTGTGACAAAACAGCGGTCTACCTTGTGTACATAGGCAGACCACCGTTCTGTCATTCCGCCGAACGATCGGAGGATCCTGGCGGCAACCTACTGTATTCAAATCACAGCGGGAGCAGCGCCCTCCAAAATACTGTTAACAAAACATGCACGTGATTTTGCGCAGCCAGACTGCCCTGCCGCAGTATATATGCGACAGGCGGTCCGGGACTGGTTAACAACAAATAAGCCCTGCAGCATGAAGACCATGATTTTTTTTTTTTTTTTAAACAGATATAGGTTTTAATCTCTCAAAGTTAAACTTAAAATATCTGATAAATCGGCTGATTTTTTTTTTTTTTTTTTGTATTCTCTTGTTCTTGGTATCTACGCCACAAAAAAAATGTTACAATCCACTTGCAAAATAAAACTAAAAGAAATTCTAAGCTCAACTTACTGACCAGACTGCTAACCAACCGCATTGTCCTAACAGTATGTGTTAAAAACAGCCTGTTTTTAACGCACACTGTAAGGCCCCTTTCAGACAAGCGGTTTTTGGTGCCGCTGGTAAAAGCAGGGCTTTTTGGAAATTCCAACACTCCTGGCACAAAGATTTTTCACATGTGTACATTGCGATTATGTGCGATTACATGCGGCTGTGTTTAGCTGCGGTATTAAAGTATTGCCTTTTGTATAGCAATTGTTTACTTATTTTTTCTTTGTACTGCGATTAACTGCGTTTATATACAGATAGCTGCGGTACATCGCTCCTGGACGCTGTCAACTTTATTTTTCCTAAATGGAAACAGATATTATGTTATGAAATTGTTGCTAAATGCAGTGTGTGAATGGGGTCATAGGGATGCATTGTCTGCATTTACCTGCGGTAAATAAGTTCCTCTTTCCGCAGCTAAACGTGGAATTCTAACCGCTCATGTGAAAGGGGCCTTAGACAGGCTGGCCGGTAAGTTGAGTCGGGAATTTCTTTGGTTTTGTTTTGCATGCGTTGTCCTTCCATGAGCTCCTTGCTGCAAAGGCCAGTTGTAGGTGAGGGCAGTGGCAATTTGTTTGTACTGTAGAATCCACTTGGCTTCAGAAAAATACCTAATGGTATTGGAGCCATTTGCTCAACACCAACTGATTCTTTGAAGTCGCAAATACTGGTGGGAAAACACGAATTAAAGCAAGAAATTAATATAATAAATTACTTGGATATTACAAATTCACTTTTTATGAAAAGTTTAACTTTTTCATGATTATTCTCTAAAGCCTGGTACACACAATGAGTTTATCAGATGAACGATTGCCTGTTTTTTTTTTTTTTTTTATGCATGCTAGTCTATATCGAAAAAGAAGAGTACAAAAATTCTCGTATGAAAGAATAAAAATTCTGAAGTAATATAATGTATTGTATTGCATTTCTGTGTTTGTCCCTTCAGATAATTTTGGATCAAAGCTGTGTACGAACAATCAGATTATTGTACGATCGCTTCAAAAGCGGTATTTTTCATCCGATTTTCTGACTGTGTGTACAGGCCTTAAGGAGCAGAGTTTGCCATACAGATAAAAGGCTCATCTACAAAATATCATAGAGGTCATCTGATTGATATTTAAAAAAATGTACATCACTGTACAAATTATTTTCATATACAATAAACCATGTATAATTTTATGCATAATAACCAGTTCTGGACCGGAAGATTTTCCCCCTTAATGACCAGACCATTTTTTGCAATTCGGCACAGCGTTACTTTAACTGACAATTGCACAGTCATGCAAAGCTGTACCCAAATAAAATTGATGCCTTTTTTTCCCACAAATAGAGCATTCCTTTGGTGGTATTTGATCACCACTGTGTTTCATATTTTTTGCGCTATAAACAAAAAAAATAGCAACAATTCTGAAAAAACGAAAAAAAGAAAAAAAAAAACAATATTTTTCACTTTCTTCTATAAAACATTCCCAGAGGAAAAGAAAAAATGTAAAAATCTAATTTTTCCATAATTTTAGGCAAATTTGTATTCTGCTACACATTTTTGGTGAAAAAAATCACAATAAGCATATTTTAATTGGTTTGTGCAAAAGTTATCGCGCGTCTACAAACTAGGGGAAAAATGTTTCATTTTGATTTCGTTTTTTTTTTTTACTAGTAATGGCAGCGATCTGCTATTTTTAGTGGGACTGCAACATTTCGGCGGACAGATCGCACCCCTAACTACAATTTTTTACACTTTTGGGGGGGGACCAGTGACATTACTACAGTAATCAGTGCTAAAAATATGCACTGTTACTGTAATAATGACACTGGCAGGGAAGGGGTTAACCCAGGGACGATCAAAGGGTTAAGTGTGAACCCAGGGGGTGTTTTATAAAGTCCCACAAAGCCTACATTGTTTATGTAACCAGGGATGGAGGCCTACAGGCTGGTGCTTCATTTAAAGTCCCACCGTGCGATTTTCGTGCGTTTTTTGGTGGATGCAGTCTAATTTGACCCCAGTTTTTTCTTATACAGGGATGGAGACCAATAGCATGACCTGCTTGTCTCATGTAAAGTCCCAAATATTTTATGAAATTAGGGATGGAGGCACTGTGCTTTACAGGCCAAATGCCTCCTATAAAGTCCCAATCTGTGTTTTACACTGCATCTGCCAAGGGGTTGGAGGTGTATGCTTCTCAGCTGGTCGTTTTCAGTTTGTACCATCGCAAGAACATCCCTATTAGAGTTTTGAGATACTAGACCAGTCATTGATGGGGGGTGGGTTGGGGGAGGTTGGGCTGCTCCCTCCCACCTGCCTCCTATCCATCCATTAGCAGCCATGTGCTCCCATTGTGGAGACACTCAAATTAAAAGTGTTAGGACTGCAGGTAAAACAGGGTGCCGTGTAGTGGCCCTGCAGTTTCAACTAAACCCCTGTTCTTTATTTATATCATGAGACAGGTCTACTTGGTTGGTGGCAGACTGGAGGGTGAGTACATCAGACTGGGGGCTGGCTGGCTTCCATGCACCTCTTTTAATCCTTTTCGATTTTCGTTTTTTCAGGGGGTGTTTTATAACTGTGGGGGGTGGCTTCTAATATCAACACAGAGACCTGTGCTCCTAAATAGCAGGAACACAGGGGCTCTGTGTTGATACCAGAGAGAACAACAGCAGACCACCATTCTCTCTTCACGGGGAACGATCACGGGCGCCCTGTGGCAATCCCAGCCCCCCGCCTTGGCTACCCTGCTGTCAAGTGGAGTGGGCGCCCACAGGAGTGGGCGCCCACAGGAGTGCTCCTGCGAACCGCTGTACAGGTACGGCGCTTCGCGGGAACCTGCTAACCTGCCGCCGTATAACTGTGGCGGCTGGTTAAACTTAAAGCTGAAATGCAGGCAACAAGCCGAATGCATGGATGAATCCCTGAGATTCTTTTTGCACAGCTCTGCTACACAGCACAATCCTGGACTGCCGACCAGGAAGGTAGGGGGAAAGTATTTGTGTCTTTTATATATTTTTTTTATTCTATATATTTTATTTCTTTTATATCAGCTTTAATTATTCTAATGGGATATTGCGAATACAATGGTGTAATATGAAAAGCACTACTGCCTGAGAATTTTGCCATTCTTTAGCAAGGTGATGGCAACAATACAGCTCAATGTAAACATTTCTCATAAAAGAGTCCGCGATTAGGACATAAAATGTAAAAGAAACAATCAATCTTTTCAAACCATTACAGCCAGGTACCTTGGCACGGCACAATCGCTAAGTTTCCTGGAAAGCAAACGCTGGCTGCTAGTCATACTTCACAGCTCAGAGCTTAGCATATTGATGAAAAATAACTCAGATTACTTAGCAAAGCCTTTTATTGCTGCTTGTGTAGTATTATAGCAGAGACCATGCTATAATACTGTTTAACCCATGCTGAATCGAGCCCTGAATATTGATACTATTATACTAGATCTTGAGAAAGGTGGACTGTGCCCCACCAAAATGCTC
The DNA here is from genome assembly GCF_965119305.1 of Pelophylax lessonae. NCBI lineage: Eukaryota > Metazoa > Chordata > Amphibia > Anura > Ranidae > Pelophylax > Pelophylax lessonae. The sequence goes on from NC_138771.1 coordinate 352,619,425, forward strand.
ACCAGTATTTATCAACCTTTTTTCAGTCAAGGCACCCTTTAAAATTATAGTCAGACAGACAATCTTAAGATACCCTTTAAAATTACGAACTGTCTCAAGGCACCCCATTCTAAAAATATAAAAAGCTATTCTAATAGCTTAACACAATACAGCAACATCCACACGTAGGACACCCAACGTTAGAGGGAATTTATTCTTCCAAAGTAAATACACTTTTGCACATTGATACTGACTAGTATTCCAATGTTTCTCTTCTCCCTCAATTTCTCTCCATCAGTTAGCTAATGTCACCCCAGTGCTGAGGGAGAAAGACACAGGATGGTTAAACAAGGATGCTGTGGAGGCAACAGACATCCTCCTCATTATTTGATGGTGTCGTTGGTTGTTAGGATGCCAGTGTCTAGAAAGTCATAATGGTGCATAATGAAAACACGTGGGTTTGTGTAGCTCAAAGGTGCTGACTTGTATACAATTTTTGATACATTTTTAAGCATTTTGCCAAGGCACCCCTATAGAAACTCCAGGACACCCCATGGTGCCTGGGCACCCTGGTTGAAAAAGGCTGGTTTACCAATCAATGACCAAGCCTATTTTTGATACATGTTGTTTACAAGTTAAAATCAGTAGTTTGTGCTAGAAAACTACTTAGAATCCCCAAACATTATATATATTTTTTAGCAAAGACTCTGGAGAATAAAATGGCGGTCGTTGAAATAAATTTTGTCACGCAGTATTTGCGCAGCGGTCTTTTAAACGCAATTTGTTTTCGGAAGAAATACACTGCACTAAATTAAAAAAAACTAAACAGTAAAGTTAGCCCAATTTTTTTGTATATTGTGAAAGACGTCACGCCGAGTAAATAGATACCTAACACGTTACAGTTTAAAATTGTGGCAATACCTCACATGTGTGATTTGAACACCATTTACATTTGCGAGCTTGACTTACGTATGCGTTTTCTTTGGTGCACGAGCTCACAGGCACGGGGGTGCGTTACATTTTTTTTTTCCTATTTATTTTTGAATATTTTTTTTTTTTTTTTTTTAACAAATGTTCCATAGAAAAAAGAAAAAGAAAAAGAAAAAAATCCGATCACTTTTATTGCAGTCACAAGGAATATAAACATCCCTTGTGACAGTAATAGACAGTGACAGGTCCTCTTTATGAAGGGATTGGGGGGGTCTAAAAGACCCTAAACCCCTCCTTCAAAGTATTCAAAACGCCAAAATCAGCAGTTTTTATTTTAAATCGGCGCAATTAGCAGCGAAGTAACCTGGAAGTGAAGTTGCTTCTGGGTTACTTGTTCAGAGACCTAATCAAACCAGAGTCTGGCTTCCTTCGGGACTCTAACCAGCCGGCGGATGTGTCGGCTCGTTGTTCGGGTTTCCCGGTGGGACGGGAGACCCGGGCAGAAAAGCAGAAGGCGGCGGATGAGGGAGGGGACGGAACGCTCACTGGGATAATGGCTGAGTGACTGCTGAGCTGCATCAGTTATCACCAGAAAGTCGACCGCCGGCTCTAAAAAACGGTACCGGGTTGATGCCAGTTGCAGGCATCACCACTTCTTCAAGCCTATGTATAGGTACGTCAGTTTGCGGGAAGTGGTTAAACTACAATGGAAAATATCTCCTGTTGCAAGTCCCACTGAGTTGGTTTGCTGCCCGCTTCATATTTTACATTACTTTTTACAAATTTTACATATTTTTTTTTTTCATATTTTTTTTATGGATCGCACCCTCGCCAATATCCCTACAAGTGTGTGCGGTGGCCCACCTCTACACTGCCTATCATAATAAGCCAATTTTAAAATGAAAGGTGTAATTGCTGACCACTTACTGACTTTTTTTTCTTATTTACTTAAAACAAGGAGTTCTTAAAGCTGGTACCAGCTCCTGCTTTCGCTCGGAATCCACTGGAAGTTCTCACCCCCAAATTACAAAAAAAGGGACACAAGGGGGCGGTAGCTACGTGCAGCATCAACGTACAATTAAAAAGCCAAATGTAAACTCACAGAAATATAAAATTAAAGAGCTTATCTGCAGCCATGCCACACTGGATGGAAGCCGTCCACCGGAAGAGCCGCTTGTGACAGCAAACAGCATGTCGTCAGTAAGGAAACCAAGTCCAATGTTCCAGGAAGTGAGGAGAGCCACTGTGGGACACAAGGCAGGATGTGATGTCACACCTGGGGGTGTGCCGGTTGCTATAGTAACGCATTTCAGAACTCCTATTCGCTCCTTTTTCAAACCATTGAAAATCATGGATAGGCAAACTCTATTTAACAGAGGGCACTGGGTGGGTATCCTGGGCTCAGCCAACTAAAAAACAAAACACTCAGCAATTATGAGGCAGTGCAAATCTGATGAGAGGAAAGGAAAAGGCAAACAAAACCACATCTCCTGCATACAATGCCGCTGTCAAACTAATCCTGAGGTTTTTTTTTTTATTAACACAGCCACAGCCGGCGTGGGGGACCCGAAGTCCGCAGAAGAATTGGTTTGGGCAAGGATGGCACTGGATCCCTGGACAGGTGAGGGTCCTTTTATTAAAAGTCAGCAGCTACAGTATATGCAGCTTGGGACTTTTATTTTATTTTTTTTTAAACAGGGCGAAGAACCTCTTTAACCTAGTTAAACTTACAGTCCCCCAATGATTGCCCCCATAACTTCCTCTGTAAGACTCTTGAGTTCATATGGCCTGTTCTCCTAGGTACCAGTGGGACTTCAAGAGGGGTTAATAGCTTTCTTTATATAAATAGGTACGCACACTGAACAGCTGAAAGAAAACCATAAGGATTTTATCATATGTATTTTTATAAAAACAGCAAATCACAAATACAGAAGCTAGCTACAAATAGTACTTTTTTTTTTTTTTTTTTGTGAAAGCAAATTGTGTAATCAAGCCGACAATGACACTCGTATGCAAGTTATCTGTCACACAAAGTTGATTGCCCAACTCTGATTTCAGATTCAATATGCAGATGTAAAAAAAATGTATATATACATACACACACACACACACACACACACACACACACACACATTATATATATATCTATATATATATATATATATATATATATATATATATCTATATCTATATCTATACACACACACACACAATATATATACACAGTGGGTACGGAAAGTATTCAGACCCCCTTAAATTTTTCACTTTGTTATATTGCAGCCATTTGCTAAAATCATTTAAGTTCATTCTTCTTCCTCATGAATGTACACATAGCACCCCATACTGACAGAAAAACACAGAATTGTTGACATTGTTGCAGATTTATTAAAAAAGAAAAACTGAAATATCACATGGTCCTAAGTATTCAGACCCTTTGCTGTGACACTCATATTTAACTCAGGTGCTTTCCATTTCTTCTGATCATCCTTGAGATGGTTCTACACCTTCATTTGAGTCCAGCTGTGTTTGATTATACTGATTGGACTTGATTAGGAAAGCCACACACCTGTCTATATAAGACCTTCCAGATCACAATGTATGTCAGAGCAAATGAGAATCATGAGGTCAAAAGGAACTGCCTGAAGAGCTCAGAGACAGAATTGTGGCAAGGCACAGATCTGGCCAAGGTTACAAAAAGATTTCTGCTGCACTTAAGGTTCCTAAGAGCACAGTGGCCTCCATAATCCTCAAATGGAAGACGTTTGGGACGACCAGAACCCTTCCTAGAGCTGGCCGTCCGGCCAAACTGAGCTATCGGGGGAGAAGAGCCTTGGTGAGAGAGGTAAAGAAGAACCCAAAGATCACTGTGGCTGAGCTCCAGAGATGCAGTCAGGAGATGGGAGAAAGTTGTAGAAAGTCAACCATCACTGCAGCCCTCCACCAGTCGGGGCTTTATGGCAGAGTGGCCCGACGGAAGCCTCTCCTCAGTGTAAGACACATGAAAGCCTGCATGGAGTTTGCTAAAAAACACCTGAAGGGCTCCAAGATGGTGAGAAATAAGATTCTCTGGTCTGATGAGACCAAAATAGAACTTTTTGGCCTTAATTCTAAGCGGTATGTGTGGAGAAAACCAGGCACTGCTCATCACCTGTCCAATACAGTCCCAACAGTGAAGCATGGTGGTGGCAGCATCATGCTGTGGGGGTGTTTTTCAGCTGCAGGGACAGGACGACTGGTTGCAATCGAGGGAAAGATGAATGCGGCCAAGTACAGGGATATCCTGGACAAAAACCTTCTCCAGAGTGCTCTGGACCTCAGACTGGGCCGAAGGTTTACCTTCCAACAAGACAATGACCCTAAGCACACAGCTAAAATAACAAAGGAGTGGCTTCACAACAACTCCGTGACTGTTCTTGAATGGCCCAGCCAGAGCCCTGACTTAAACCCAATTGAGCATCTCTGGAGAGACCTAAAAATGGCTGTCCACCAACGTTTACCATCCAACCTGACAGAACTGGAGAGGATCTGCAAGGAGGAATGGCAGAGGATCCCCAAATCCAGGTGTGAAAGACTTGTTGCATCTTTCCCAAAAAGACTCCTGGCTGTATTAGATCAAAAGGGGGCTTCTACTAAATACTGAGCAAAGGGTCTGAATACTTAGGACCATGCGATATTTCAGTTTTTCTTTTTGAATAAATCTGCAACAATGTCAACAATTCTGTGTTTTTCTGTCAGTATGGGGTGCTATGTGTACATTCATGAGGAAGAAGAATGAACTTAAATGCTTTTAGCAAATGGCTGCAATATAACAAAGAGTGAAAAATTTAAGGGGGTCTGAATACTTTCCGTACCCACTGTATAAACACACACTATATATATATATATATATATATATATATATATATATATATATATACACACACATACATATACACACATACATATACATACATACATACACACACATACACGTTATATATCTCTCTCTCTATATCTATCTATCTCTCTATATCTATCTATAAACAAACATACACATTATCTATCTATCCCTATATCGGTCTCTCTATATCTATATCTCTCTATCTCTCTCTCCCTCTATCTATATCTCTGAGCAACAAGTTCCTCCAGTTATGAAATTAGCTTGTTGTTATATCCCATTAGGGAAGTCCAACACATTGTGAGCTTCAAATGATGGTTGTAAACAATGCTTCAGGTGGATCGGTTGAAAGACTATGTATGCCACTCTTCGAAAGCTGGAAAAGGGCAGGGCAAAATGCTTTGTACTATTAAGTGCACAGTCTGCTTTCAAAGATAAACCAAAGTTTTTCAGAAAGCCCTTTGCTTTTTTTTTTTTTTTTTTTTTTTTTAACTTCACCTAATGGGTCAATTGCAAAATCTCCCATTTTTGCAGCCTCGCACCACAGCACAAATCGGCAGCACACATACTGTACTTCTTTATAAAACAGTATAATTGACAATGTGCTACAAGAGAAATCTGGGAGGGAGGCCTAAGCAACAAATACATACATTGTACATCTTACTTGAGTAAGTGCTTGACACAGCATGTCCCACATCATATTATGTATTTATCATGGTCACATTTCAAACTAATATCCAGCAGAAATAAAGATAACATTTACCGTATTTTCCGGCGTATAAGACGACTGGGCGTATAAGACGACCCCCCTATTTTTCATCTACCAGTAATACTTATACTTAGGTTACCTTGGAGATATTATACTCGGCGTATAAGACGACCCCCCATTTTTGGGGGATTTTTTTGAGGTTCAAAAGTAGTCTTATACGCCAGAAAATACAGTAAGTATACTGTTCAGTAGTATAAATTAAATTTACACTGGCTAGATTAAAAATAAATACAAAATGTTATTAACATGTAGCTCAATCATCTGTGCAAAAATATATCTGGAATTCCAACTGAATAAATCACTAAAATATTACCTGTACTCAAACATTGTTGTGCTTTTCTAAGATGCTAAATCGCAGCTTTAATGGCCCTGTTCACACCTGAGCGTTTTTCAGCTTGTAAAACACTTATCTCTAAAGTATCAAACGCCCAACAAGCAAAATCCCATTCATTTCAATGGCCTCTGTTCACATATGAGCGTTTTGTCGCCTGAAGCAAAATGCCTGAAGCTCAAAAAAGTACATGAGCTTCTTTTTTGGCCCCAAAAAAACACCTGAAAACAATACGCTCAGGTGTGAATGGAGCCTAAAAGGTTCTATTAATGCCCAAATCTAGGTTGGCAGGGTGATTAAAGCTCAAATCTAGGCAGGGTGACCTCCTTGGAGCACCCCTCTCAAGCATTTTTTAACTTTTAATAAATGTAGCTTGTAACTTTTTAGGCTCCTTGCACACAGGATTTAGAAGTTACAGATGTCTACAACTTTTGACACCTGTGTGCAAGGGGCAAAAAAACTGTGTAAAAACCTGATCAATGTTGAGTAAAGACGTGTAAAGAAACAGTCCATTCACAAAATGGCTAGAGTGCGGTGGGCAGGAGTGGTGGGGATTGATGGGCACTCGGAGGATCGGCGAATTAGGCAAGTAGATCACCGTTCTTAAATCCCCTAGGCAAAAACAAACTGTTAACCCATGCAGTGCAAGCACAGCCTCACCGCATGGGAGAAAAACATTGTTCACACTATTTGCGCCCTTGATCTGTTTCAGGTGTGAATTGGATCAGAATTTTTGCCTGAATTCGCACCTGAAACAGACCAGAAGACACACAAGACCCTTTTCCAATGTGGACTGCAGCCGTCCCAGAGCTGTGTACCAGCTATATTGAGAGCCAGTCACAATCTCCTGTCATGCGAATTGGATGCGGGGAAACCTGCATCCAATTCACATCAGTGTGAATCCAGCCTTAAATCATACAGTAGAGCTAAAATTGTATGCACTTTACAGCAATGTGTACTCTGGTTCTATGGATAGCTTATGTGAAATGGAGTCTATATTTAAAGTCTAAACCCACACCAGTAAAATCAGTCTGTATATGCAGTAAAGCATGCTGGTTATACTCATCTGCATTGTGTAGAAAGGCTGTTTGATCCAGGCTCCTCTGTTCCTCCCCTTCTACCACTATCCCCAATCTGACTGATAGAAAGGGGCTAGGGGACACGCTGCACATGCTCAGTGTGTATTGCTAGAGAGTTTTTTTTCTTCTTGGGAGGGTGCATGTGATCAGCACAGGGCCAATCAGCACTGTCCAGACAGAGGGTCAGGGGTCCTACAGCCTCATAGGACAATTAGAGCAGGATGAAAACTCCTCCTACAAGCTTTAACCAGACCCTGATATAAGCCATGGGCCTGCTATATACTTCTGATGAAAAAAGATATTTAGCAATTTATGTATACTAAAACTATTGCATTCCCATGTTCTGTGTACTGTGTGAGACCAGATATAGTGAATGCAGAGTCCTGGGTTTAGTAACGCTTTAAGTGGAATGGTGGATGAACTTCTATTATTAGTCAAGTTCCTTCCAGGTCACTAAAACTAATTATTCAACTTAAAAAAAAAAAAAAATGTTTGAACCCTGAATACAAAGTTTTGCATATTTTTTTTTTTTGGCCTGCATTGGGCTGACACAACCCTCACATCCTACACCCTATATACTCTTGATAGGACAATATATTAAAGAAAGGGTTGCAGCCTGTGTTTGGCTGTCTCATAGAAAATAACGCACAACCTAACAAGATCATAGCCACCATCCAACATTGCTGATGCATAACTATTGATAAAAAAAAAAATGATTCAACAATGCTTAAATTAATAATAAAAAAAAAACATAAATCAATGCAACCTTTTTGTGAATCAAACTCAAGATGTTAATAAATCCTCTGCTACGGTCTACCAACTGACTGAACAAAAATATGTTTGCAAGTATCTCAATAGTGAAATTAAAAGTCATACCAAAAGCAACAACTTGAAAAACACGCTTTTTTCGGTTGGCAAGCAAATGAATTGAAGATCGGCTTCAAAATATAAATGAAAATGCTATTTATAGATGAATGAGAACACTTAAAAGTTGTGTTCTAAGCCTTCCTCCTTTCCTTCCTGTTTAAGGCTTAAATCTATTTATATTATGATGGATGTAATTATTAAATGCTGCATCTGTCAAACACAAATCTGCCAAAAGCAAAAAAGAAAAGAAAAAAAAAAAATGTAAAAAAACAACAACGATTACATGTGAAACAGCTTCAAGGTTAATCCATACTTAAATCAGGAAATCTGCAACTCAAAAAGATTTATTTTAGTGATAGTTTTTAAACTTGCTCATTAAACAAAAGAGGCAGATGTGACAGGTAATTTGTACTTGGATTGACTCCTACAAACTGTTGGGTTTAAATATAATTTATTTAAAACATTGCCATGAAATAAAAGTAATCCAATAAAACAGAATGTTCTAAAGCATGTAAAGGTCCTAAAAGTATATGTAAACCAATCTTTTTCATAGGTTTGGCATTATATCGAATTTGTTTCCAGTTACATACCTGGTGATCCTGCCAGTCACAGTTTTCCGGTTTCAAACTGATAAAACTAAACTGCTGCCCTCTTATTGAGAGGAAAACTGTAAGCCTTTTTTTTTTTTTTTTTTAAGAGTGGTGAATTTTCACATCACGTTTGGGTTCACGTTTAAGTTCCCTTATGGGTTCTGTACCATATGCTCCTATAGAGAAACCACTATGTGACAGGCAATACATATGAGATAGATAGATAGATAGATAGATAGATAGATAGATAGATAGATAGATAGATAGATAGATAGATAGATAGATAGATAGATAGATAGATAGATAGATAGATAGATAGATAGATAGATAGATAGATAGATAGATAGATAGATAGATAGATAGATAGATAGATAGATAGATAGATAGATAGATAGATAGATAGATAGATAGGATATATTATATATATTACAGAATGTAGAAGCAGTAGTAAATATTTCCAATAAAAAAGAAAAATATCTGTGCTCAGAACATAATACACGCAAACAGAAGGCAGCCAACCATAAAGGTAAGATTAGACAACAAACATAAATGTAAAAGCAGAGGTAGCGCCAATAGTTAGTATATAACAATCAATGAATTAAAAAATGACAAAACAGCCTCAATGCAATTATGAAGATACAACATGGAAATAAAGTCCAGTTAAAAGTCCATAATAGAAGAACTTCTCCAGCCACCAGTGAAAAGGATGAAGGGTTAGCATCAACAACACCACGTGAATATATGATGCACTCTTACCAGACGATATTGGCCCTCAAATTTTAGAGAGGTCAATAAAAGCAGGATTCCTATATGTGACTGGATCCCGGAAATAGCTGTATGTATCCAATGTATTCACATGGGGACAGTAACTCACACTCACTCGTATCCAAAGATCTATTACCAAATCCCCTCAGGATAGAAACAGACTCTCATGGTGTAGTAAGTTCAAAACCTATATAGTAGAGTATTGAACTTACATAATGACCGAGGTAAAACGGTATAAAAAGATATCCAGATTGAAAAAAAAATGCGGTGTACCAGCGTGCTTACGCCCTACGTATTGTCCCGACTTACGCGTTTCATCATAGATTGACATCAGAGGTGATGACGTCAATCTTTGACAAAACGCGTAAGAGTCCGTTTCTATTCTGAGGTGATTCGGTAATAGATCTTTGGATATGAGTGAGTGTGATTTACTGTCCCCATGTGAATACATTGGATACATACAGCTATTTCCGGGATCCAATCACATACAGCAATCCTGCTTATATTGACCTCTCTAAAATTTGAGGGTCAATATCGTCTGGTAAGAGTCCATCGTATATTCATGTGGTGTTATTGAGGCTAACCCTTTATCCTTTTTTACTGGTGGCTGGAGAAGTTCTTCTATTATGGACTTTTAACTGGACTTTAATTATTCCCATGTTGTATCTTCATAATTGCATTGGGGCTGTTTTGTTAGTAGTAAAATATTTGGCAAAGGTCTCAAAGTCCTACACCACCTAAAACTAGATGCAATTCTGCTTGAATTCAAAACATGTGAATTACAACTCCCAACTACAAACTAACAAAACGCTTTTGTGGTGCCTTCCAGTCGCTCCTCCGATTAAGAGGACTCCTTGTATAATATGGAGATACTACTAAGGCTGGCCATACACGGAGCAAGTTTCTTTCCTGCAACAAATAAACTTGCTCTATTCCCCATCAACACAGACAGTGTTGATGCAGGAATCCCTCCTGCTGGGCCATTGTCTTCTCCAGGCGGGGGGGCAGCCATCCCCACGGGAGGAGACCGTTATTACTGCTAGCGGCTGAAGCGGCCGCTAGCAAAAATTGCAGGTAAAACCCAGAATGCTGGTTGTACCCAAATCGATCAGCCTGCCGACACATGGTGCGAATCTCGCCTGGTTCAGCAGGAATTCAAGATTCAAACTGTGTATGGCTTGCCTAAGTGGTATTGGGTCAATATTTAGAACAAACAAACTAGCTTTCTAAAACCCTGAAGTTGTAAAGTTTTTGCCTTGACAGCAAGGGTATAAATAGTTATGGGTCATATTTTATACAGGTGCATCTCATAAAATTAGAATATCATCAAAAAAATGTATTTATTTTAAATTTAAACTGATTGAGTTGTTTTACAAAGTAAAGGTTCACCTATACTTTTCTTTGTAATGTTTCTTTAATAAAGTTTAAAAGAAAAAAATATATACATATATACTCTGAAAGCAGTTCAGTATGCGTATCTCAATAAATACCAGAAAGAAATACACATTAAATGAATACAATACAGCAATCAGAATAAAGGTAACAGGCAAGTTGCCAGACACTACTGGAAATTGCCACAAAATTGGTTCATATAGGCCCTGGATATCATCAACATACACAAACAATGATAATCCATGACTTCAAGCATAACTCCACTTTTGTTGAGGAAAAAAAAAGACTTCTGGGAAAATCAGTGAGCCAATCGCACAATCAGGAAATGTTTGTGGGGGTGTGGTCAGTACACATTCTAAGTCAGGGCTCGACAATTCCCGGGCGCCAGGTCGCATTGGCGACTAGAAACTGCATCCAGGCGCCTAGGATTTCAGCCGTCTGCTGTCAGGCATCGGGATGCCGCTCTGTGATGCAGACTTGCAGAGATTTGAAATCCCCACGGCTTCTATCCATAATTCTTTGTGTCCTGAAAAGGCATTTTAATTGGACGGCGCTGACCAATCAAAACCGGCTGCCTCTTCTCCACTTTCAGCACATCAATAGGACGCACTGCTCGACTTCTGCCACTGTCAGCCCTCCGCGGTCAGCCGGCACACATCCATCTGACATCAGGTAAGAGTGCTGGGTCCGCGGCTGTGCGGTGTGTGAGGCGGGGAAATGGTGCACCAGGTCTTGGCTCTGCACAGAATTTCACGTGTCAGCCGCTCCCCATCCCACTGCTCCAGCCTGCCTGTGTGTCACTGCTTCCTCAGCCCCTGGAGGAGGTGGGAATGCAGACAGAGCCGATCCTGCCGTGGCTAAGGGAAGGGAATCGCCTACAATTAGTTGGGGGACACAGTTTACCTTTTATTGGCCAGGAATGGGAGCCCCCCCCCATAGACACGTGTGTGGGGGAGCAGAGCAGGCCATTTTCTGAGTGTATAGGAGGAAGGTGGAGGTGGGGGGAGTGCCACACTTCTGGAGGATTCCTCTGTACACACCATAGAGCTGAGGGGACCTCACTGTACATATACACATCTGCCTGAGACTTTCACTCTCTCCCACACTCTATCTCCCTCCCCCTCCCCTCTTTCCTTCTCTCTCTCTCACCCCCCCCCCCTCTTCCACTAACCTCCCCCCCCATCCCCACCTCCCTCTCCTCTTTTTTTCCCTTTTCTCTTTCCATTTCTTTCCCTTTTCTTTTTTTCTTTCTTTTTTAGCTGGCTCCCAGATTCAAAGAAAATTTGTCAACCCTTGTTCTAAGTACAGAACAATTCCAGGTAGCCATATTGCATTGCATTTTCAGAAAATTACAGCAAGTGCCGATTGAAAAGGAAAGGTCATTTTTAATAACATTCAATTACAATATGACTTGTGTCGCAATTGTATACACTAAATTATTTTTTCTTTATTTGCTTTTTTCCCCACCCCCCACAAAAGTGGAGTTACCCTTTCAGCCTAGTACACACTAGCTGTTTTTTTTTTTTTTTTTTTACAACCCAGCAGGCTGAACGGAAAAAAAACTGAAGAGCTCGGTCAGCGCTCTCAACCATTGACTGAAAGCACTATCAGATGTCGATCAGCAGACCTTTTTCTGTCATGCCCCTTTGACAGAAGCCAGCCATTTTCCCGGCTTCTGTCATGCCCCTTCGACAGAAGCCAGCCGTTCGCCTGGCATCTGTCGAACCGACTGACATGCATACAGGACAAATGTTGGCCAGTTTCTATTTAACCAGCCGATGTTGCCCGATATTCGGCCCGTGTGTATACAAGGAAAGGAAAATAAAAGCAACAAATAATCAGAAAAGTTTAGCAGAGTTTCTTCGCCACCTGGAAGATAAACTAGGACCACTTATAGATACCATCCCTGGCTGTCTATGAAAGAAGAGCATTGTTAATCAAAAATTTGGGCAGCATACCAATTAGACCAAGGAAGCTATAATTTGGTAATCACTGCACGTCTACCCACCGTACATTTAAACATAGTTTCAAAAGTACAATGTAGTTAAACTATACTAACAATATCAGATATGGTTGGAATAGTGGAGGATTTCCATAATCGAGCAATGCTTAGGCTAGCTGCTAGTAAAATGTGTTGTTTTGGTTCTCAAGGCAGGAGGAATATCTTCTATTCCAGTGATGGCCAACCTTGGCAGCCCAGATGTTTTGGAACTACATTTCCCATAATGCTAATGCACTTTACAGTGTAGTTGAGCATCATGGGAAATGTAGTTCTAAAACATCTGGGGTGGCCAAGGTTCGCCATCGCTCTATTCCAATACTCAGAATAGCTAGGCTGGGCGAGGGTTGCACTGACATTCCCATAACTTGTAGGGTCCATGTACACGGGACGCTGGAAATGGCCGTTTAGGAGCAGTTGGGCGTTTTTTTCAGAAGCCCCGTAACGCAGCTCCATGTTATCTTATCTGTCCATGTACACATGGTCGTTTACAGTCATTTGCAGGCAGTTGCGTTCAGGGACTTTTTTTAGAACACAATTATTTGCGTTCGAACGTGTGTTTCCCGACGTTTCTAACGCAGAAACGTGGCCGAACGTGACTAAACGTGACTGAACGCGATGACCTACATTCAGCCACGTTATAAGTTTTTTTTCTTCCATTCAAAATCAATGGTTCCCTATGGGAGCCTATTGATTTGAATGGAAGTCGCACCGCAAGTCGGATCCGACTTGCGGCGCGACCTGCACTGTGAGAATCTTGAGGGGGAACTCCACGCCAAAAATGGGAAAAAACTGCGTGGGGGTCCCCCCCAGGTTCCAAACCAGGCCCTTCGGGTCCGGTATGGAATTTGAGGGTAGCCCCACGCCAAAAAAACGGCGTGGGGTCCCCCCCAAAATCCATACCAGACCCTTATCCGAGCATGCAGCCCCGTCAGGCCAGGAAAGGGGAGGAGACGTGCGAGCGGCCCCACCCCCCCTGGACCACACCAGGCCACATGCCCTCAACATGGGGGGGTGTTGGTGCTTTGGGGCAGGGGGAGCTCTGCACCCCCCACCTCAAAGCACCTTGCCCCCATGTTGATGAGGACAAGGGCCTCATCCCCACAACCCTGGCCGGTGATTGTGGGGGTCTGCGGGCAGGGGGCTCATCAGAATCTGGAAACCTCCTTTAACAAGGAGGCCCGCCAGATCCCGGACCCCCTCCCTATGTGAATGGGTATGGGGTACACTGTACCCTTACTCATTCACCACATAAAAGGCAGTGTATGGAAATAATGACAGGAGACGTTTTGGAAAGTTTATTAAAAATCTTCATCCGGCTCTTCTTGTCTTCTCTCCGGGGGTCTTCTGCTCTTTTGCTGTCCGCTCTTCTTGTGTTCTCCTCTCCGGGGTCTTCTGCTCTTTTGCTGTCCGCTATTCTGCTGTCCGCTCCTCTCTTCTTTTCTTCTCCTCTCCGATCTTCTGCTCTTTTGCCGTCGGCTCTTCTTCTTCCTCCGGTCCTCCTCCGACGACATCTCCGGTGATTATGCCGGTCTCCGGTCTCTGCAGCTTATTATATAGTCATTAGGGGCGTGGCCCCCGATGACGTCATCGGGAGGCCCCGCCCCCTGTCACAGATGACGTCATAGTCTAAAAGCAACGTGGCCAAACGTGCAATAACGCAAATGGAAAAAGCTACTGAAAGCACGTTTAACAGCTGCTTTTTCCCGGCGTCAGAAATAGCTTTGCAGAACGTTTTTTCTAACGTCCCGTGTACATGGAGCCGTAAAATGACAGAGAATACCAGGGGCCAAAAGGTTGACAACTTTCTACAAGACCAGAATACGTGGTAAAGATTTCCTAATTTGATTACACTATCTCCAGCAATTTGGTGAAAGAGCAGCATGAAACTTGGAGATAAGATATGGTGTCAAATACCAACGTAGCAGGATTTTTTGAGTCACTTCTCATAAGGTTCACCTATACTTTATTACAGGATCTCAATAAACCATGGATATAAAGTAGGGATGCACCGAAATTTCGGCCACCGAAATTATCGGCCGAAAATGAGCCTATCCCATTTTGGCCGATAATGAGTTAACAATGCCGAAATTAATATGGCCGCCGTGAGGAAGGAGGAGGACGCAGCGCAGGTTTTAAAAGTCCCGCCTCTGGCCGGCCGCCCGCCTCTCAATGACGTCCCTACTACTACGATGTGTGTATGAATGAAGTGACATACCAGGCGGGAGGGCAGGCGAGCGGCCGCTAATAGATATAACTATGTGAGCTTCACTTCCCTTTCAGCGGGACTGTGTGTGAATGAAATGACCTGACACCGGGCGGGGGGAGCAGCCGCTAATAGCTGTAACTATGTGCTTCTTCACTTCCCTGTCAGCGGGACTGTGTGTGAATGAACTGACCTGACACCGGGCGGGGGGGCGGGGGGAGCGGCCGCTAATAGCTATAACTATGTGAGCCTTCACTTCCCTGTCAGGCATGGATCTCCTCTGACAGGGAAGTGAAGGCTCACATAGTTATAGTTATTAGTGGCCGCTCCCCCCGCCCGGTGTCAGGTCAGTTCATTCACACACAGTCCCGCTGACAGGGAAGTGAAGGGAAGGATCACATAGTTCTATCTATTAGCGGCCGCTCGCCCGCCCTCCCGCCCGGATTGTCACTTCATTAATACACAGATCGTAGTAGTGACATTACCGGGAGGCGGGCCGCCGGCCAGAGGCGCTTCTATTGAATGAAGGACACTGGAGGTGCACTCAGCAGAGTGACACTACAGTAAGGAGATTGAATCGTTGGGATGGGGAGGGACGCTGAGCCAGAGGGGGGGAGGGTGTACTGCCGAGGGGGACGCTGAGGCAGTGGGGGGGGGGGGGGATGGGGACGAGATTAGGCAGCTTACCAATGATATTAGTATTATGCAGCATGAGGGGGTTAATGTATTGCCACTGCTGGTCACTCATCTATTAGTGACCGACCAGAGGCAGTTAATTAACCCCTTTGTGTAGCATTACTGCAACCAGTATCAGTGCAACCAGTGTTAATTAACACTGATACTGGTTGCACTAATGCAGCACAAAGAGGTTAATTAACTGCCACTGGTCGGTCACTAATAGATGAGTGACCAGCAGTGGCAATACATTAACCCCCTCATGCTGCATAATACAAATACCATTGGTAATTAAATTAACCTCTTGCCAACCCATCACAGTACATATACTGTGACAGGGTGGCAGTGACAGGTGTATGTCGCTGCCTGTTTTTGGTGTATGCCCGTTCCATCTATTTTAAGTTTTTTTGGGGGAAAAAGTCATTTTCGGTTTCGGTTTTCGGCCAAGGGCATCCTGCATTTTCGGTTTCGGTTTCGGCCCAGAATTTTCATTTCGGTGCATCCCTAATATAAAGGTTTACATAACAAGGTATTGGATACTTTTCTAATGGTTAAAGTAATGACTTTTGGAAAGGTTTCCTTGTACGTGAAAATAATTTTTATGTCACAGTACAATTTTTTTTTTTATTTTTTTTATAAGTATGAGATAGGCTCAGTTGTCAACCATAAATTATTGGCAGAGGAGTTCCAATCGACTGCTAATGATATTACCAAGGGATGTCATCCAGTCGTTCGCTATCCTCACTCTGCCACTAGTAAAACCCTGAAGTCACTGTTACTTATGCCTGATTCACAATTAAGCCAGCCTCTAAAATAATCATCTCACTTTAAAAAGCCATTGTAATCCAGACAGTTTTCCTGCCTCCATCTGGTATTAAGTTATTGCTTTTAAATCCAACAGTCTGTCAATGCTGAGACAAAGCAGAGGAAAAACATCATACCTGCTGTAACAGTATGCTATTATACATGCTGGGAAACATTTATAAAACTAGACAGACTGAAAACCAGACTATTTTTGGTCTATCATCGATTTTCTTTAAAAGCATTATTTGTAACAACACTCATCTGCATACATTATGTTTTAAAGGGCAATTACAGAAACCATGCAGAGAATGCCCAGTTTTTAGCTAATGTGGTGTAAATATCCCCCACAGAGTTTTCTATAGACAAACTCCTTGCAGCACAAGACAGAGCAACTCTTTTCAGGCCAACTTTTAACATAAAAAAGGTTTATATGACTCTTATGTGGACTGAATCTAAAATACCTGACAAAGACTATTTAACTATTTACACAAGGAGTTAAACTGACAGTCTTCCTCTATACCAGGGTTTCTCAAGCTGGGTTCCATGGAACCCAAGGGTTCGTTGAGCAATGTCAAATTTCTGCCTCTCAGATAATGTCACCATTGATCTTTTTAGCTATCTATAAGGGGTAAATTATTCCCAATGATTACATGTGTAAGGATCATTCTTCCTACTGACCATCACACTAATGTATCATGAGTTTTAGATATAGTCATTTTTATCAGGGGTTCCCTGACCCTGAAAGTTATTTCAGGGGTTCCTCTGTTAAAAAGGTTGAGAAAAGGCTGCTCAATACTGATATAATAAGTGGCACTTTTGCTTTCCCATACTTGCGTAACAGTAACAGTGCAGCTGACAAACATTGTCAAGATTTACCCAGCTTTTAGGTGTACTTCTTGAAGAACTTCCAATAGCCTATGCAGTTGTGACTGGTAACCCCCAAATTCTGGTACTACAACTTACAGTTAAGACTCTTGTATTATTAACCACCTCCCACCCGGGCCATAGTACATATACGGCCGGGTGGGAGTCTCGTCCTTCTGATCGGACGTTCCGGAACGTCCTTCAGAAGGAGAGAGATCGCGCCGCCGCGGGCACGCGCAGCGGCGCGATCTCGATGTGCCTGTGTCCCTAGGACACAGAGCAACAAGACTCGGCAGGAGGGCCCTGTGATTGGCCCTCCTGATCACATGACAGCTGTGTCCAATCACAGCCGTCATGTAATGTCAATACAGCCGTTGTAACGGCTTCGATCTCTTCTCCTCCTGACAGATCCTGTCAGTGAGGAGGAGAGGAGAGGATCGATTCTGCAGCCGGGGTGATCAGTGAGTATTTCCAATTACTCACTGATCACAGGGGGGGTCTGTGCTGGTAATCAGATGATTTATTACCAGTGCAGCCCTGGGGGGAGGGGGTGCCACTAGAGCCACCAGGGATGCCCACCCATGACCACCAGGGATGCCCACCATGGCCACCAGGGATGGCAAACAGGGCTCAGAGAGCCTTCCAGTGGTGCCCCCCTATCAGTGCTGCCCACCAATGCCATCAGTGCTGCCCACCAGTGCCCGTTATTGCCATCAGTGCCGCCCACCAGTGCCCATTATTGCCCACCAGTGCTGCCTATCAGTGACCATCAGTGCCCCCCATCAGTGCCGCCCATCAGTGCCACCTATCAGTGCCCATCAGCGCTGCCTATCATTGCCCACCAATGCTGCATATCAGTGCTATCTATCAGTGCCACATATCAGTGCCCATCAGTGCTGCATGTCAGTGCTACCTATCAGTGCCCATCAGTGCTGCATATCAGTGCCACCCCATCAGTGTCTCCTCATCAGTGCCTGTCAGTGCGGCGTCATCAGTGCTCATCAGTGCAGGAAAAAACGTATCTATTTACAAAATTGTATAACCTAAACAAAAAAAATTTTTTTTTTTTTCAAACTTTTCGGTCTTTTTTTATTTGTGCACCGAAAAAGAAAAAACCTGGCGGTGATCAAATACCACCAAAAGAAGGCTCTATTTGTGGGGAAAAAATGACATAAATTTGGTTTAGGTACAGTGTTGCATGACCGCGCAATTGTCATTCAAAATGCAACAGTGCTAAAAGCTGAAAATTGGTCTGGGAAGGAAGGGGGTTTAAGTGCCCAGTATTGAGATGGTTAAAGTAGCGTACCAGACAAAAGGTCAAATTCTCAGTTAAAGCGGAGTTCTGGCCGCAAAATTGTTTCATTAGATTTTGTGCCATCCGCTTCCTTAAGGTCGCCTGAAAAAGAATGAAAGGAAAAGGGGAACAGTAATAAGCCCCCTTTTCCTCATGGGAGAGTGGCTGGGGAAATAGGTAGAATAGTTCATAAGGTAATTCTCCCTCCTTTTCTCCTCAGGTAAAGAGGGAGGGACTCCTAAGGTATCCTGAGGGAATAGAAATAGTGGGCGTGGTGTTGCAGGGGTCAGAGCACCTATAGGAATAGGTATAGGGTAGAAGTTTCTAGAGCCCTCTGAGCCCCTATATAAGGTAGAGCTCTCCTCAGAGGGGCTCATTCGCCTCAGAAGATTTAGCAGTGTGAATTCAGGAGCTGCCAATTTTGGAGTATAGGAGACTTCTGAGGCGAGAGGATGAGCCTATTGAGACAAATTATAGAAAGAGCAGGGGAGGACGGTGGTGAAGAGTGGTTACGAATGTGCTTAAGCTTACCAAGGAATGCGAGACAAGCAGCCGGTGGAAGTTCTGCTGCGGACGTGCGGGCGGAGGTGATTCCAGCTTTGAATGCCCCGCCGACGGAAGAAGATACGGCTGAGATGGAAGAAGGTCCGGGTCAAGTGGGAAGAAGCACCGTCATGTCGGAGGGACGGACGAAGAGGAAGAGAACGCCTGCCAGGCGGCACTCACAGTCACCAGCGAGACCTCCCGCGAGAAGGCCCGGGACCGGGACACAGCGCAGGCGCAGTGACCGGGAGTCAGCGTCATCAAGCGGCGCCGGGAGCGGAAGAAATGAGGAAGGCTCCGGTCGTGGAAGTCAAGCTCCGGTGCCGGAAGAGTCTCCGCGGCAAGAGATACAGGGCGGGAGCGGAAGAAGAGCTGAAGAGCCGGCGGTGGAAGGTCAAGCAATCACGGTGGTCGGGGAGGAGCTGGAGGAGAGACTACAAACACAGCAGAATAATGAGAATGGTGAGTGGACAACGCTGCCAATTCTCTCCAATATATCTGAAATGTTATTTAAATTGTCTAGAGATGTTAGGGAGCTGCAGCAAAACAGTAGATTGGTTCAAAATAGCCAGGTTGCAGAGCCAGCTTTGTCAGCAGCAGAAGTATGGGCGCCACCTTGTGGGGGCTTAGCTAAAGACAGGAGCATGCAGGAGAGTATGGTGGATTTAGTTGAATTAGATGGTAGACAGGTGGCAAGGTCACAAAATATTCCTGAAACATGTCTTAAGGAAGCTATACCTTGTGAGGTGTCACCGCTGGGCTTCCATCTATCACAGGGAATAAAAGAAAAGATTTGGAGAGGTGAGTTTATGGATATACTATCTCTTCTGCCATCAGCTAGAGAATTTATTAATAAGAGTGACAAAAAAGATGATAAGTCAGAAGAGGATAGGAAAAGGCCTGTTGCTAAGAATTTTAACAATTGGCTGCAATCCTTTTTTATTTTTGCTGCAGTTCTTTGTGAGAAGTCACCTGAAAAGAGTGTTGGACTTTTCCAACACTTGGATATTATTTTAGAAGCGTACAAGAGCTTCAGTGGTTTTGGATGGTATAGTTACGATGAGGCTTTTAGACAGAAACTGTCAGTGCACAAGAATTTAAGATGGGGGATTAAGGACGTAGGATTGTGGCTTAACCTTTTTCTACCCCAGAAATCAGGTTATGTCAAGCAGCCTGGTCCCTCCTCGCAGCAGTCCACCACTACATATAGAAAAGGGATCTGCTTTAACTATAATGATGGACAGTGTAAATGGCCCCATACATGCCGATATAGGCATGAATGTGCATTTTGCGGGGGAAGTCACCCGGTGTCAAAATGTTTTAAGAAACTGTCCGCTAACAACCAACAGAACCTTCAAAAAGGCAACCTCCCCAGTGAAATTACAAAAAATGTTGCCCTACCTGTTAGTTTTCCCAGACAAGGTGAGGGCACAACTACTGTTTGAGGGCTTTGAGGAGGGTTTCTTGTTGCCCTCCTTTTCAGGTTTAGGTTGTAGGCAGTTTAACAATTTAAAATCAGTTGATCAGTTCCCTAGTGTGGTCCAAGCAAAATTAGATAGAGAAATTTTGGAAGGAAGGATGGAAGGTCCTTTTGTTTCACCTCCTTTTGAAAATTTTAGAGTTTCCCCATTAGGTATTGTCCCAAAGAAGGAGAAAGGTTCTTTCAGATTAATTCACCACCTTTCATTTCCCAAAGGGGAATCATTAAATGACCAGATAGACCCAAATTTAATATCAGTATCATATGCTTCATTTGAGGATGCTCTTGAAAAGCTTAGGGCTTTAGGTGCAGGGACTTTAATGGCTAAAGCGGACATAAAATCCGCTTTCCGTCTACTCCCCATTAACCCGGTTTGTTTTAACTCTTTGGGAATTTTCTTTAAGGACAAATTCTACTTTGACAAATGTCTCCCGATGGGGTGTTCAGTTTCATGTAAATATTTTGAAGATTTTGCTTGTTTTTTGGAATGGGTAGTGATGAAAGTCGCAGGTTCTAGCTTTATGATTCACTACTTAGATGACTTCTTGTTCATGGGTAAAGCAGAATCGTTAGAATGTCTTCAATTATTAAATACGTTTTTCAATATTTGTAGTAAGTTTGGAGTCCCATTGGCGGTTGAAAAGACGGTGTATCCCACCACATGTCTGGAGTTCCTAGGAATTACAATAGACACGGCGGCGCTGGAGTTCAGATTGCCGGAAGAAAAAATTCAAAGGATTAAAGGTATGTTAATTAATCTGGTTAGGAGAAAGAAAGTGTGTTTGAAAGAGATTCAATCTCTTTTGGGCCTACTGGCTTTCGCCTCAAGGATCATGCCGGTAGGAAAGGCATTCTCCAGGAGAATGTACCTGGCAATCTCTGGGCTAAAATCCCCTTTTTCACATATTAGGGTGACCAGCGATATTAGGGAAGACATGTTAGTTTGGCTTCAGTTTTTAGAACATTTCAATGGGAGGAGTTTATGGCAGAAGGAATTCATTATTGATGAAGAATTTTTATTATTTACTGACTCTGCTGGTTCGGTAGGCTTTGCAGCGATCTGGCGAAACCATTGGTGCGCAGATCGCTGGAGCCAAAGCTGGAGAGAAAAAGGTCTATTGAAAAATATAGTTCTTCTGGAGCTTTTTCCCATAATAGTCGCTCTGGAAATATGGGGAAAAGAATTTAGTAATAGAAGGATATTGCTTAGTACGGATAACAAAGGAGTAATGTACGCTATCAATTGTTTAACATCCAAGTCTCCACCAGTCATTGTTCTTTTGAGATATATGATTTATTTATGTTTGAAATACAATATATGGCTTAAGGCTCGACATGTGCCTGGTAAGAGCAATGACATGGCAGATGCGCTATCTCGCCAACAGATGAGCAGATTTTTCCATCTATTACCAGAGGCGGATCCAGTGGGTACCAAATTCCCAAGGAAGTTATGGGAGTTGATATAAGTCTGGTTACAGAGAATATCAAACACTCCATAGCCCCTTCGACCATGGCAGGTTACCAGTCAGCTTGGCTGATGTGGATTTCTTTTCTGAAGGAGCTAAAAGAAGATGAACATAATTTTTCTGAAGGACTTGTAATGTTGTTCTTAAATAGTTTATTCAAGAAAAATTACTCCTGGGCACACGTGAATAAAATCTTGGCCGGAGTTTCGTTTTTTCAAAAAATGAGAAATTTACCATCTTGTGTGTCGTTTTTTACAGTTAAGCAGGCGCTTAAAGGATATAGGAGGAGGAGTTATAGCAGTGATAAGCGTAGTCCAATTACACCAAAAATTCTTTTGGACCTATGTATGGCCACAGGTGAGGTTTGTTTTTCTGTTTTCGAAGCTGCCCTGTTTAAAGCAGCCTTTTCTCTAGCATTTTTTGGAGCTTTGCGGATTTCAGAGTTATTAAATATTTTAAGAAAGGAGGTAAGTCTGGAGGGTAACTTAGTGAGGATAAGGTTAAGAAGGTCAAAAACAGACCAGGTAGGTAAAGGATGTGTTATTTGTTTAAATGCTCTCAGTGGTTCTCTCATATGCCCAGTTAAGTCATTGCAACAGTATCTTGAGTTAAGACCAAGTTTTGGTGAAAAGGCTCTTTTTATTCATGCATCAGGTGCAAACTTATCTAAATATCAATTTAATAGCGTTTTCAAGAAATGTGTGGTCAAGCTAAATTTAACAAGAATGCATTTGACATCACACTCTTTTCGGATAGGGGCAGCCACTGAGGCATCTAGATTAGGATTGGAAGATTCAATAATAAAAAAGGTTGGAAGGTGGAAATCAGATTGCTATCAATTATACATCCGACCTAATTCATTTGTTTGATTCTTTTCAGATGGAAAAAGGATCATTTGGATTGTCGGGCATTCATATATCTTTTGGGCGTTCAAGAGGGCAAGACAGAGGGTTTACTCTGAGAATTTGGGAATGGATCCAGAGAAATTCAAAGTATACTGGTATGGTAGGAGGGGCATGGTTTGGGCTGACCTACTATTTGAGTTAAACAGGTTACAATCATTGTTTCCTCCTCCGGATGCACTTATCGTGCATTTAGGAGGAAACGATATTGGGCAGGAAAAAACTTTGGAATTGATTTTCAGAATCAGGGATGATCTTTTTAGTTTTGGGTTGTCGTCACCAAATACTGTTATTATCTTTTCTGAAATCGTTCAAAGGCTGAGGTGGTTATTTTCACCTTATTTGAAGAGTTTTGAAAGGATAAGAAGAAGGATTAATAGGTCATTGGCTAAACTTTTGCCCAATATAGGTGTTATGTCTTTCAGACATAGGGAATTGGAAGGGGGTACGGAAGGATTGTACAGGGATGATGGGGTACATCTTTCCGAGATAGGATTGGATGTTTTTAACGCAGACCTGTCGGATTGTGTTGATATGGCCGCGGTGCGGGGTCGTTGGTGACAGAAGGGGTTAGTTTTCCCCCTTCTGTCTTTTGGAAGTTGATGCTTGAAATGTGATGTTATTTATCCGGCCTGAGCTGTGGTGGCTAGGCTGTTGAGTGTGTTTAAATTTTTAATTATATATTTATTTATTGAAGTTATTTTAAAATAAATAATAAACGGCCGCGGCCTATATATTTCCAAATAATACAGGTGTCTGCTTCTTATTTTATTTACTTAAGTAAAAATGCTAAGTGGTTATTGAATCCTGCCTACTGTCCCATGAAAGGAAAAGGGGAACAGTAATAAGCCCCCTTTTCCTCATGGGAGAGTGGCTGGGGAAATAGGTAGAATAGTTCATAAGGTAATTCTCCCTCCTTTTCTCCTCAGGTAAAGAGGGAGGGACTCCTAAGGTATCCTGAGGGAATAGAAATAGTGGGCGTGGTGTTGCAGGGGTCAGAGCACCTATAGGAATAGGTATAGGGTAGAAGTTTCTAGAGCCCTCTGAGCCCCTATATAAGGTAGAGCTCTCCTCAGAGGGGCTCATTCGCCTCAGAAGATTTAGCAGTGTGAATTCCCCATCCCCCCCCCCCCTTATGTCGCGGCTGTTAAAAATAAAAAAAAAAAAAAAAAAATAAATAAATATATATATAGATATATAATAAGTAAGTGGTGTCGTTTTTGCTATAGCAAAAGGGCAATGTTATATGTTTATGAGTGGAAGTTGATGCTTGAAATGTGATGTTATTTATCCGGCCTGAGCTGTGGTGGCTAGGCTGTTGAGTGTGTTTAAATTTTTAATTATATATTTATTTATTGAAGTTATTTTAAAATAAATAATAAACGGCCGCGGCCTATATATTTCCAAATAATACAGGTGTCTGCTTCTTATTTTATTTACTTAAGTAAAAATGCTAAGTGGTTATTGAATCCTGCCTACTGTCCCATTGGATATTCCCGAATTTTTTTATTTTTTATTCACCTTGTTTCAGAAGAAAATATACTCACCTTTCCTTCCACTTCCTCCCTCTGTGGCCGAGGCCCGTGCAATCACTTCCTGTCCTGCAATGCATCCTGGGAGCTCTTACTCATCACTCCCAGGAGGCAATGGGCAGTGATGTAGGCGGCCGGGCTCCTCTCACAGCTTGCACAATGAGCTAGAACCAGGAAGCAGGGCATACATTTGCATACTGCGGCTTCGGGTTACCAGGACAAAGATGGCGGCGCTCAGCAAACTTTTTATAAAGTAAGATTTTATGATTGCCAATCAATTATTTAACTGTCTAAAACCGGATTAGCGGATGTATGAAGGATGGTGGATCACTGTTTGGGAAGTATTTATAAAAAAAAAAAAAAAAACACGATTCTGTGGCCAGAACTCCACTTTAAATACTTCTAGGGTCCCCTGCTGGTGGTCCTGGTTCACCCCCCTTTCTGAATGCCTCCATAGCAAGCTGTTTGCTAAAGAGGCACTTGTGTGGGCTTGATCCTGAGTCAGGCTCTGTGTTGCCATTCACACACACACACTGCTTGGAATGTGTAAATGCCGTATCATTAGATATTCCTGATCTTGATAACGGTGATTGGAAAGATGTGTGGGACTACCCATTCCAACAATTGGTCTCTGCTAAGGACAGACTGTAAAAACGGTCCATCACTACTACCTTACCCCAGAGAGACTGGGTACGTTTTCAGCCGATAACTTTGTCATGTGTGGGAGATGTAGTGGTCTAAACGCTGGCTTCCTTCACATCTTCTGGACATAAGCATTTATTGGTCCAGGGATTTGCAAGTAATGCTTCTGGACCTGGATGTCTATTTATTGGGTCTTGTGAATCCTTTGGCCCACAGGAAAGCTACCAGAACTTTACAAGATCATATTGCTGCTCTATTAGGTCAGGAAGGTGACTATTTCATTGGAGGTCCTCTGCCTCACCAACTCTTGTGAAGTGGAAGTCTTTGAAAAATTCTGCTCTCCCATTGTACAAAGCTAACTACAACAGCAGAGGCTGTCCCACTAAATTTGACAGTCTGGTCGCCAGTCTGTAGAGCATACTGACACGGCGATCCAGATTTAATTACACCCCTTTCCTGTGGAATTTGTGTGATCTGTTCGTTTTTCATTATTAGGGTTATACAGTATTTGGATATTTTTACTAAGGGGTATACTTACTTTTGTTGCCAGTGGTTTAAACATTAAGGCTCGGTTCACACTGGGGCGGTGAGACTCCTTACTACTTCGGGGGCGACTTGTGCATTACCATGCACCACGACTTCGGAGCGACTTGCAGGGACTTCACATAATGGAAGTCTATGCAAGTCGCTCCGAGGTCGCCCCGAAATAGTACAGTACCCTTTTTCTAAGTCGGAGCGACTTGTGTCGCTCCTATTAGAACGGGTCCTGTAGAAGTCAATGGACCGCGAGGGAGCGTGACTTGTCAGGCTTACAAGTCGCCTGACAAGTCGCGCTAGTGTGGATTGAGACTTACAGCTGTGTTGAGTTATTTTGAGGGGACAGCAAATTTACAGTGCTATACAAGCTGCACGCTCACTACTTTACATTGTAGCAAAGTGTAATTTCTTCAGTGTTGTCACATGAAAAGATATAATAAAATATTTACAAAAATGTGAGGGGTGTACTCACTTTTGTGAGATACTGTATATCCTCTCTTTACAAAAGGCCCCTTCCATCACTTAACTTTAAAGCGTAACTCCACTTTTGTTGAGAAAAAAAAAACCTTCCCCTCTGGGTGATCTATGCACATTGCAAGGATTATAACAAACTTTGTTGCAGATTCCTACCTTTTGTTATTCTGAAGAAATCATTGTTTGTTCCTCTGTGCGGAGCGGGTCTAATGGGAGTGGTTTCCTAATTCTATATCCGCTGTGGAAGCTGCAGAGCTCTAATGAGGAAAGCTGCTGGGCCTGCATCCCTTTAGACGTGTTCCTATTGGGAGTATCTCACTAAAAATGACATTTTTGTTGCAGGGGATGCCAGAAATCTGCCTTGTATCTTAGGCAGACTTCTGGGAAAATTGGTGAGCCAATCACACAAGCAGGAAATTATGTTTCTGGGGTGTGGTCAGTACACATTCTAAGTACAGAACAATTCCAGGTGGCCATATTACAGTGAATTTTCAGAAAATTACAACTGCTGCAGATTGAAAAGGAAAGGTCATTTTTAAAGAACATTCAATTACAATATGATTTGTGTCACATTTGCACACGCTATATTGTTTTTCTTTATTTGCTGATTATTTTCCCCACTAAAGTGGAGTTACCCTTTAACTGTTTGAGTGGTACTTCTGCTGTTGGTTGGCTGCATTGCTCTTTAGGATGCAGTTTGTGTTGTATGTGTTATGGCCTAGAGCTGTGTTTAGTATGGGTTCCTCTCTGGCATGGCATGCCAATATTTAGTTCCTGCTAATGGCTTATTGTATGGATGTTATTGGGGTGGAACACAACCTGTTTATTGGTAATCCACTGGTTGTAACTGTGAACCATTGTCTTATGTTCTGTACTGTACATTTGTGAGTTTTTTCAACCGTTTGCCTCAATTGGCCAGTTCTGGCAGGTAATATAGCCATTTAACAACTTATCAAGATTTATTATTGCACCCTGGGGGGATACTCAAGATGGAATATTCTTATGCAAGTGTGTAGGACCATGGTACCCAACCTATGGCCTTTTGGCACTTCTTTTGTGGCCCACGGGGCCCCTGCCTGCAGATATTAATCGGTTTCTCTATTGCCCTGTTATAACAGTGATTTTTAGTAGTCTCATGTAATCGGTCTCTAGTCAATGACGGTCTACTCAAGTAGGTCTGAACTCTGCAGTCTCTGATCATCTCTTGCATTATATCCACAATCTCTGACCATCCTTGTATCCTGTCCAAGTACCCAACATCTCCTGTAACATGCAATTAGTCTTTGACCATATCCATTGTGCCTGCTGTCTCGGACACTAAATATTCACTGAATTTTATGTGCGACTATTTGATGACCGTATTTGAAGCCCTCCATATCAAGAAAGTTGCCCAACACTGGTGTAAGAGGCACAATTACCCTTTTCTGTTTACCCAATTAGGGGTCTTTAGCACAGGTCCACTTTTAGACCCCGTTCACACTGGGGCGACCTGGTCGCCTGACAAGTCGCCTTCCATAGAGTGGCTGTGGACCCGTTCTAATAGAAGCGACACAAGTCGCTCCGACTTAGAAAAAGGGTCCAGAGCTTCTTTGGGGCGACCTGGAGCGACCTGCATTGACTTCAATGATATTAAGTCCGTGCCGGCCGCTCCGAGGTCGCGGTGCGAGCTGTGCACCGTGACTTCACAGGTCGCCACCGAAAGTCGGGTCGCCCCAGTGTGAACGGGGTCTAAGTGGAACACAGAAAACCCTCCAGTGTAACCCATGGACAAGCCAAATATTTTTAAAAGTTCTGACAACTTTACAAATGCAACAACATGCCCCAGGATGGACCAAAAGTTTTCATATTTTAACGAGCAGGGCCCTCTAGTTCCTCCTGTTTTGAATTGTATTGCAACTGTATTGTCTTCCCTCACATTGCAAAGCGCTGCGCAAACTGTTGGCGCTATATAAATCCTGTATAATAATATAATAATAATATTTTTCCCCACTGAGTGATTCCAAATACACGATAGGACCATTATTCACAGTCCATTAGAATAACACAAAGAACAATGTATCTGTATTCCCATCAGTAGAAAAAAAAAAGAAATGAAAAACTTTATATGGGGAAGGGAGAGTCTGTAGAACAGAAGGGAAACAATATAAAAAAGGATGTATATCATAAGTATTGGCCACAAATTCTCCCACATCCCTTGCTAAATGTACTCATGAATCTCATAACAAAATTTTGGCAATAATTAAAGTTGTAATATTTACACAATATCTGCATTCATCTCAAAACATAACATATACACATACAAATATATAAACGCCTATGTACAACAATTCTAAGAAAATGATTGCAAAAATGATTGCATTGATGCAGAGACCTTATAACAGACAAAATAAAAAAAATCATACATGTGCTATTTACAAAATCATTACATTTTAAAGCTAGTACAAATACCGAAATCTCTTTTTATTACCTTCCACTAATCCTTTACAGTAGCATTCAGACAAGGATGACAGGTGAGCACACTTGAGTCAACTGGGACTCTTTTGCTTTGCGTAGTGCTGTAAGAGTGGCACCATCACCATACTGATGACTCATCATTATCCTGTTGTTCATTCACTGTCCAAACAGAACTGGGGGAACATCTGCAGCCATGCCCTTGTATATTCTGGCATCAGATCAGCGAGTACCATTACCACGTGTTCAAGGAAGAACAGGGGTTGTTGACCAGGGCAGAAGATACTTGCAGGCATAATGGAAAAAACATACCTATGGGGCATATAGCTGAAATGCTGGTTTGATTTCTGCCTGGGCATCCGCTTTATATGGATAGAACTTTATACACAAAAGCTAAAATTGGCCATCTCAGCTAATCAGATGCTATTTTTAATTGCCCAACAACAGCTGACATTGCAATGTTTACTCAGAAATGCAACTGCTTTCCTTTCAGTTTCCATACATGACAAAACCCATTGTTGACTGCATTATAGACAAACAAAAGTGTGTCAGCCTCAGCATTCTGCTTAAGAAAAAAAAAAAAAAAAAAGATGAGGTCATGTGCAATGAAATCTGTGATAAGACAAAAAGCCCATTTAAAACAATTAACGATAAATAAATAAAAAAAATAAAAATAAATGTGAACAAATATTTAATAGAAACATCAAAAATCTAACTGAAACATATGTACTAATTTATGTAGCAAATTAAGCCAAGTTTTACCTTTTAATGCAAACCTGATTTGTGGAAAACCGACTTATTTTGTTGCTCGCTGTAAAATCCCTTTTTCTGGAGTTCAATGATGGACACTGCTCTTTTAAAAAATTGTTGACCGCAGGTTATAGCACCATCTTCAGGAGTAGGACACTAGGCAGAAAACAAGAACCCAGCACTGCCTATGGGCAGTCCTTGCTGGTAGTAAACCACCTCTCTGCTATAGGCAGCTCAGTTCATCACAAAGCAGTACAAGCAGAAGAAAAAAAATAAAAAGGGTGGGTGCTGTGACTATTGGATCTAGACCAGTGGTTCTTAACCTTGTTGGAGGTACTGAACCCCACCAGTTTCATATGCGCATTCACCGAACCCTTCTTAATTGGAAAAATAAAATAGGATTTTTTCAAATTCAAAACATAGGTATATATTTAGGTATATATTTATACATAGGTGCAAAAAATGAACAAAACCATTAAAGAACAAAACCATTCTTCAACACAGCTGGTTTTATGAGTGTTTCACCAATGGTGTGTGGTTTGCCCTGCTTTGCGATCAGGTAAGCAACTTCGTACGATGCTATGAGGATCGGTTTGTTGATGGGTACAAAGCCGAGAACAGGCAGACTAGCCTTTTCATTGAATCTGGCTCTCCTCACCTTGAATTCAGCGAGCGTTGTGTTCTTGTATTTTCCATCTCCATGCAGCTTAACCACTTGCCGACCCCCGCACGACTATTTACGTCGGCGGTCAGCCCCTCACAGGCAAACTAACGTAGGGCTACGTTGCTTGCTTGTGAGGGTCTAGGGAGCGAGCGCGCGCCGCCGGAGGCGCGCTCCCGCGTGGTCACGGACCCCCCCCGCGCGTGTGACCAGCGGACCCGATGTCCGCCGGCCACTCGGCGATCGGCGGGAGAGAGGGAGAATGTCAGGCAGCTTGTGTAAACAAGCGACCTGTCATTCTCCTCGCTGTAAAGACACTGATCACATGGATCTACTATGTAGATCCGTTGATCAGTGTCCTTACAGCTCAAGCCACAGCCAATCACAGTAGAAAGCACGCCCCTAGGGACACACACAGCCCCTCCCTCCCAAATAAAGTTAACCCCTTCACTACCAGTGTATTTTTACAGTAACGGTGCATATATATAGCACTGATTACTGTAGAAATGTCACTGGTAACCCCAAAAGTGTCAAAAATGTCAGTCAAGGGTCCGATCTGTCCGCCGCAATGTCACAGTACCGCAAAAAAAAAAAATTGCAGATCGCCGCCATTACGCGTTAAAAAAAAAACAACAAAAATGACAAAAATCTTTCCCTTTGTTAGTAAACGCGATAACTTTTGCGCAAACCAATCAAAATACGCTTTTTGCGATTTTTTTTTACCAAACATAGGTAGCATAAAACAAATTGGCCGAAAATGTTAAAAAATTTTGATTTTTACATTTTTTTGGGGGGGAATTTCATATAAAAAAATGTGAAAAATATTGCTATTTTTGCAAAATTGACGCTCTTTTTTTGTTTATAGCGCGTGATCAAAAAAAAAAAAAAATCACACAGGTGATCAAATACCACCAAAAGAAAGCTCTGTTTGTAGGAAAAAAAAAGGACACCAAATTCGTTTAGGTACAGCATCGCACGACCGCGCAATTGTCCGTTAAAGTCACGCAGTGCCGAATCGCAAAATACCCCCTGGTCGGAATGGGGGTAAAATCTTCCGGGGCTTAAGTGGTTAAGGAAGTGTTCTCTTAGGCCCCTTTCACACATACGGTCCGTTCAGTTCATCAGTTCAGTCACGTCAAAATGTATCAGTTTTCCATCCATTTTTCATCCGTTTTTCGTCAGTTGTCATCCGTTTTTCGTCAGTTATCCATTTTTCATCCGTTTTTCGTCAGTTGTTATCCGTTTTTCATCCGTTGTCATCCGTTTTTCATCGGATGAAAAATTGGGCATTCATCCGTTCAAAAAAAAACAGACATTGACGGAAGCGAATGAAAACGGATGTTAACTGATGATCATCTGTTGTCATCCGTTTTTACATAGAGCTACATTGATGTCCGTTTTTCATCCGTCAACGGATGGATGAAAAAACGGACAAACGGACAGCATGTGTGAAAGGGGCATTAGTTTTGCCGGTGCTAGACTAGAATTGCTCAACTTGGCATTGCAAATCAGGCAATTAGGACGCTGACTCCCATCACGTTCCGTTATACATGTGAATCCATATTGTACATATTCTTCCAACCACTTTCTTTTTTTGCTTGACATAGTTAGTATGAAGGGATTAATATTAAGAAAGAAATCACACGACGTACCAACACAACAGTTACAATTCGACTACTGGGCGTGCCAAATTCCCTGCAGCACAGATAGGCCAAGCGATGTTGCGTGATCACCTGCAGCCAATGAGTGGGGCGTGTCATCACCAATCATATGAGTCGGGTGTGTGTCTTGACCTCCGCCGAACCCACGAGACTGACTCACCGAACC
This sequence comes from Pelophylax lessonae, assembly GCF_965119305.1. Classification (NCBI taxonomy): domain Eukaryota; kingdom Metazoa; phylum Chordata; class Amphibia; order Anura; family Ranidae; genus Pelophylax; species Pelophylax lessonae. The sequence goes on from NC_138771.1 coordinate 352,651,111, forward strand.
CCTGGGGTTCGATCGAACCCAGGTTAAGAACCACTGATCTAGACTATCCAGCCTGTCACCCAACCCAGCTGTTGATTGAAGAGCTCTACAGGAAAAACAAACAGGAACAAATCTATGCAACCATGGTTAGGTCCAAACTCCTACATTAGCGAGAAAAAAAACGAAGCTGCCTATAGCAAAGAGGTGTTTTACTATCAGCTAGGACTGCCCATAGGTGGTGTTGTGTTTTTTTTTTTCTGACTACTGTTTTTCTTCTTAACCTCCTCCCACCTAGTCACTGCACATATATAGCCGGGTGGGAGCTTCCTCCTAAGTGGACGTTCCTGAACGTCCTTCAGAAGGAGGGAGATCGCGCATGCGCACCTGTGCAATCCCGGTGTGCCTGTGTCCCCTGGACACAGCGCAACCCCGCTCGGCTCTGTGATTGGCCCTCCTGATCACATGACGGCTGTGTCTAATCACAGCCGTCATGTAATGTAAACACAGCCGTTGTAACGGCTATCGGCTCTTCTTCTCCTCACACACAGCCTGTCAGTGAAAAGAAGAGAATCTGTGCTGCCAGTTTTCAGAAATTTTACACACTGATCACCCAGCTAGTGTCCCCAAACACAGTGAAAACACCTGTCAAAAATCTGTCCATTATCATCTGGCGCACATCTGCCAAACATCTGGAAAAGTCTCACATGTGGTATCGCCATACTCAGGAGTAGCAGAATATATTTTGGGATGTAATTGAAAGTTTATCTATGCCATGTGTAAGAAAAAATAAAAACTTGTATGACAATTTTGTGAAAAAAATAAAAAAATCTTCATTACCCAAACTAAACTATTGTGGGCAAAAAATTGCCCTCTTAACAAAAAGGGGTCATTTGGGGGGTATTTGTACTGACCTGACATTGTAGGGCCTCAAGAATTGAGATCGATAGTCAGTGCAATAGGATTGATCAATTTTCAATGATACGTAGCCTAACTTGTAGGCTCTATAACTTTAACACAAACCTATTATCATGCACTTAAGATTTTTTTCCACCAAAAACATGTAGAAGACATTCTGGCCTAAATTTATGACAAAATTTGATTTTATGGTCTTTTAAAATAGACAGTAAAAAATATGTTTTTTTTTTCCAAAATGTTCGCTGTTTTTTCGCTTATATCACAAAAAATAAAAAACCCAGTGGTGAATAAATGGGACAGTAGGCAGGATTCAATAACCACTTAGCATTTTTACTTAAGTAAATAAAATAAGAAGCAGACACCTGTATTATTTGGAAATATATAGGCCGCGGCCGTTTATTATTTATTTTAAAATAACTTCAATAAATAAATATATAATTAAAAATTTAAACACACTCAACAGCCTAGCCACCACAGCTCAGGCCGGATAAATAACATCACATTTCAAGCATCAACTTCCACTCATAAACATATAACATTGCCCTTTTGCTATAGCAAAAACGACACCACTTACTTATTATATATCTATATATATATTTATTTATTTTTTTTTTTTTTTTTTTAACAGCCGCGACATAAGGGGGGGGGGGGATGGGGAATTCACACTGCTAAATCTTCTGAGGCGAATGAGCCCCTCTGAGGAGAGCTCTACCTTATATAGGGGCTCAGAGGGCTCTAGAAACTTCTACCCTATACCTATTCCTATAGGTGCTCTGACCCCTGCAACACCACGCCCACTATTTCTATTCCCTCAGGATACCTTAGGAGTCCCTCCCTCTTTACCTGAGGAGAAAAGGAGGGAGAATTACCTTATGAACTATTCTACCTATTTCCCCAGCCACTCTCCCATGAGGAAAAGGGGGCTTATTACTGTTCCCCTTTTCCTTTCATGGGACAGTAGGCAGGATTCAATAACCACTTAGCATTTTTACTTAAGTAAATAAAATAAGAAGCAGACACCTGTATTATTTGGAAATATATAGGCCGCGGCCGTTTATTATTTATTTTAAAATAACTTCAATAAATAAATATATAATTAAAAATTTAAACACACTCAACAGCCTAGCCACCACAGCTCAGGCCGGATAAATAACATCACATTTCAAGCATCAACTTCCAAAAGACAGAAGGGGGAAAACTAACCCCTTCTGTCACCAACGACCCCGCACCGCGGCCATATCAACACAATCCGACAGGTCTGCGTTAAAAACATCCAATCCTATCTCGGAAAGATGTACCCCATCATCCCTGTACAATCCTTCCGTACCCCCTTCCAATTCCCTATGTCTGAAAGACATAACACCTAAATTGGGCAAAAGTTTAGCCAATGACCTATTAATCCTTCTTCTTATCCTTTCAAAACTCTTCAAATAAGGTGAAAATAACCACCTCAGCCTTTGAACGATTTCAGAAAAGATAATAACAGTATTTGGTGACGACAACCCAAAACTAAAAAGATCATCCCTGATTCTGAAAATCAATTCCAAAGTTTTTTCCTGCCCAATATCGTTTCCTCCTAAATGCACGATAAGTGCATCCGGAGGAGGAAACAATGATTGTAACCTGTTTAACTCAAATAGTAGGTCAGCCCAAACCATGCCCCTCCTACCATACCAGTATACTTTGAATTTCTCTGGATCCATTCCCAAATTCTCAGAGTAAACCCTCTGTCTTGCCCTCTTGAACGCCCAAAAGATATATGAATGCCCGACAATCCAAATGATCCTTTTTCCATCTGAAAAGAATCAAACAAATGAATTAGGTCGGATGTATAATTGATAGCAATCTGATTTCCACCTTCCAACCTTTTTTATTATTGAATCTTCCAATCCTAATCTAGATGCCTCAGTGGCTGCCCCTATCCGAAAAGAGTGTGATGTCAAATGCATTCCTGTTAAATTTAGCTTGACCACACATTTCTTGAAAACGCTATTAAATTGATATTTAGATAAGTTTGCACCTGATGCATGAATAAAAAGAGCCTTTTCACCAAAACTTGGTCTTAACTCAAGATACTGTTGCAATGACTTAACTGGGCATATGAGAGAACCACTGAGAGCATTTAAACAAATAACACATCCTTTACCTACCTGGTCTGTTTTTGACCTTCTTAACCTTATCCTCACTAAGTTACCCTCCAGACTTACCTCCTTTCTTAAAATATTTAATAACTCTGAAATCCGCAAAGCTCCAAAAAATGCTAGAGAAAAGGCTGCTTTAAACAGGGCAGCTTCGAAAACAGAAAAACAAACCTCACCTGTGGCCATACATAGGTCCAAAAGAATTTTTGGTGTAATTGGACTACGCTTATCACTGCTATAACTCCTCCTCCTATATCCTTTAAGCGCCTGCTTAACTGTAAAAAACGACACACAAGATGGTAAATTTCTCATTTTTTGAAAAAACGAAACTCCGGCCAAGATTTTATTCACGTGTGCCCAGGAGTAATTTTTCTTGAATAAACTATTTAAGAACAACATTACAAGTCCTTCAGAAAAATTATGTTCATCTTCTTTTAGCTCCTTCAGAAAAGAAATCCACATCAGCCAAGCTGACTGGTAACCTGCCATGGTCGAAGGGGCTATGGAGTGTTTGATATTCTCTGTAACCAGACTTATATCAACTCCCATAACTTCCTTGGGAATTTGGTACCCACTGGATCCGCCTCTGGTAATAGTTGGAAAAATCTGCTCATCTGTTGGCGAGATAGCGCATCTGCCATGTCATTGCTCTTACCAGGCACATGTCGAGCCTTAAGCCATATATTGTATTTCAAACATAAATAAATCATATATCTCAAAAGAACAATGACTGGTGGAGACTTGGATGTTAAACAATTGATAGCGTACATTACTCCTTTGTTATCCGTACTAAGCAATATCCTTCTATTACTAAATTCTTTTCCCCATATTTCCAGAGCGACTATTATGGGAAAAAGCTCCAGAAGAACTATATTTTTCAATAGACCTTTTTCTCTCCAGCTTTGGCTCCAGCGATCTGCGCACCAATGGTTTCGCCAGATCGCTGCAAAGCCTACCGAACCAGCAGAGTCAGTAAATAATAAAAATTCTTCATCAATAATGAATTCCTTCTGCCATAAACTCCTCCCATTGAAATGTTCTAAAAACTGAAGCCAAACTAACATGTCTTCCCTAATATCGCTGGTCACCCTAATATGTGAAAAAGGGGATTTTAGCCCAGAGATTGCCAGGTACATTCTCCTGGAGAATGCCTTTCCTACCGGCATGATCCTTGAGGCGAAAGCCAGTAGGCCCAAAAGAGATTGAATCTCTTTCAAACACACTTTCTTTCTCCTAACCAGATTAATTAACATACCTTTAATCCTTTGAATTTTTTCTTCCGGCAATCTGAACTCCAGCGCCGCCGTGTCTATTGTAATTCCTAGGAACTCCAGACATGTGGTGGGATACACCGTCTTTTCAACCGCCAATGGGACTCCAAACTTACTACAAATATTGAAAAACGTATTTAATAATTGAAGACATTCTAACGATTCTGCTTTACCCATGAACAAGAAGTCATCTAAGTAGTGAATCATAAAGCTAGAACCTGCGACTTTCATCACTACCCATTCCAAAAAACAAGCAAAATCTTCAAAATATTTACATGAAACTGAACACCCCATCGGGAGACATTTGTCAAAGTAGAATTTGTCCTTAAAGAAAATTCCCAAAGAGTTAAAACAAACCGGGTTAATGGGGAGTAGACGGAAAGCGGATTTTATGTCCGCTTTAGCCATTAAAGTCCCTGCACCTAAAGCCCTAAGCTTTTCAAGAGCATCCTCAAATGAAGCATATGATACTGATATTAAATTTGGGTCTATCTGGTCATTTAATGATTCCCCTTTGGGAAATGAAAGGTGGTGAATTAATCTGAAAGAACCTTTCTCCTTCTTTGGGACAATACCTAATGGGGAAACTCTAAAATTTTCAAAAGGAGGTGAAACAAAAGGACCTTCCATCCTTCCTTCCAAAATTTCTCTATCTAATTTTGCTTGGACCACACTAGGGAACTGATCAACTGATTTTAAATTGTTAAACTGCCTACAACCTAAACCTGAAAAGGAGGGCAACAAGAAACCCTCCTCAAAGCCCTCAAACAGTAGTTGTGCCCTCACCTTGTCTGGGAAAACTAACAGGTAGGGCAACATTTTTTGTAATTTCACTGGGGAGGTTGCCTTTTTGAAGGTTCTGTTGGTTGTTAGCGGACAGTTTCTTAAAACATTTTGACACCGGGTGACTTCCCCCGCAAAATGCACATTCATGCCTATATCGGCATGTATGGGGCCATTTACACTGTCCATCATTATAGTTAAAGCAGATCCCTTTTCTATATGTAGTGGTGGACTGCTGCGAGGAGGGACCAGGCTGCTTGACATAACCTGATTTCTGGGGTAGAAAAAGGTTAAGCCACAATCCTACGTCCTTAATCCCCCATCTTAAATTCTTGTGCACTGACAGTTTCTGTCTAAAAGCCTCATCGTAACTATACCATCCAAAACCACTGAAGCTCTTGTACGCTTCTAAAATAATATCCAAGTGTTGGAAAAGTCCAACACTCTTTTCAGGTGACTTCTCACAAAGAACTGCAGCAAAAATAAAAAAGGATTGCAGCCAATTGTTAAAATTCTTAGCAACAGGCCTTTTCCTATCCTCTTCTGACTTATCATCTTTTTTGTCACTCTTATTAATAAATTCTCTAGCTGATGGCAGAAGAGATAGTATATCCATAAACTCACCTCTCCAAATCTTTTCTTTTATTCCCTGTGATAGATGGAAGCCCAGCGGTGACACCTCACAAGGTATAGCTTCCTTAAGACATGTTTCAGGAATATTTTGTGACCTTGCCACCTGTCTACCATCTAATTCAACTAAATCCACCATACTCTCCTGCATGCTCCTGTCTTTAGCTAAGCCCCCACAAGGTGGCGCCCATACTTCTGCTGCTGACAAAGCTGGCTCTGCAACCTGGCTATTCTGAACCAATCTACTGTTTTGCTGCAGCTCCCTAACATCTCTAGACAATTTAAATAACATTTCAGATATATTGGAGAGAATTGGCAGCGTTGTCCACTCACCATTCTCATTATTCTGCTGTGTTTGTAGTCTCTCCTCCAGCTCCTCCCCGACCACCGGGATTGCTTGACCTTCCACCGCCGGCTCTTCAGCTCTTCTTCCGCTCCCGCCCTGTATCTCTTGCCGCGGAGACTCTTCCGGCACCGGAGCTTGACTTCCACGACCGGAGCCTTCCTCATTTCTTCCGCTCCCGGCGCCGCTTGATGACGCTGACTCCCGGTCACTGCGCCTGCGCTGTGTCCCGGTCCCGGGCCTTCTCGCGGGAGGTCTCGCTGGTGACTGTGAGTGCCGCCTGGCAGGCGTTCTCTTCCTCTTCGTCCGTCCCTCCGACATGACGGTGCTTCTTCCCACTTGACCCGGACCTTCTTCCATCTCAGCCGTATCTTCTTCCGTCGGCGGGGCATTCAAAGCTGGAATCACCTCCGCCCGCACGTCCGCAGCAGAACTTCCACCGGCTGCTTGTCTCGCATTCCTTGGTAAGCTTAAGCACATTCGTAACCACTCTTCACCACCGTCCTCCCCTGCTCTTTCTATAATTTGTCTCAATAGGCTCATCCTCTCGCCTCAGAAGTCTCCTATACTCCAAAATTGGCAGCTCCTGAATTCACACTGCTAAATCTTCTGAGGCGAATGAGCCCCTCTGAGGAGAGCTCTACCTTATATAGGGGCTCAGAGGGCTCTAGAAACTTCTACCCTATACCTATTCCTATAGGTGCTCTGACCCCTGCAACACCACGCCCACTATTTCTATTCCCTCAGGATACCTTAGGAGTCCCTCCCTCTTTACCTGAGGAGAAAAGGAGGGAGAATTACCTTATGAACTATTCTACCTATTTCCCCAGCCACTCTCCCATGAGGAAAAGGGGGCTTATTACTGTTCCCCTTTTCCTTTCATACCACCAAAAGAAAGCTCTATTTGTGTAAACAAAATGATAAAAATTTCATTTGGGTACATTGTAGCATGACTGAGTAATTGTGATTCAAATTGTGAGAGCACTGAAAGCTAAAAATTGATCTGGGGAGGAAGTGCCCAGTATTGAGGTGGTTAAGGTGGCGCTATAAACCCTTTGGTCAAGAATTTAGAAGAGCTGTGTCCGTTAATCAACATAAGAGAAAATATATTTAATAAGAACAGTTGCCTGGCTGTCATAATAGTTCAGCACTTTGAATACATCTTGGTAACATAGTAATTAAGGTTGAATAAAGACAAAAGTCCATCAAGTTCAACCTGTGCAGGTGTGTGTGGACGTATTCATTTCCCATATCCCTGAATGTTTTTATCCTTGAGATGTATATCCAAGAGTCTTTTAAAAGTAGCCATACTACCCAAAGTAACTACCATTTTTGGTAGAGAATTCCACAGTCTTGTAGCCCTTACTGTAAAGAACCCACTGCATAGTCTTAGGTTAAATCGCTTCTTCTCTAATCGCATTATATGGCCTCGTGTCTTCATACATTCTTTGCGACTGAATAGTTTTTTTTTTTCTATGTTGATATCACCATTGAGGTATTTATAAATTGCTATCATGTCCCCTCTAAGGCATCTTGAGGCACTTGATTGGAACAAATTAACAAATCACAAGTTCTGTCTGTCACTGGCTGAATATCTGTTTCAGGCTGGGAACTGAGAAATGATTAGACAATAGGAAGTCAGTAAACTAGAATTTCCAGACATATATGAGCAATGATACCCTCCACATTTTTTCCTAGTATAGATCTCCTTTTCGGTGGAGACCTTGACCAGTCCAATTGGACCGCCAATCCTTTGTTTTGAAACAAAACGCTCACATAAAGATCGGACCCATTTGGAGATATCTTAGGGAACAATAACAAGTCTTTCCAGGGTAAGAAATGATTGCTACCTCGCAGTGGAAAATAACCAAAAGGAGGAAGTAAAACTAGCTGACCCCATCGGTCTGCTGCTGCTTCACCTTCATCCTGCATTGTGGACAAGGAAGTGATCAAGCCTCAGCCCTCGTTCACACTGAACACATTTTTGAAATCGTGGGAGTTTATCTGAACTCGCACGATTTCGAAGCCCCAGTTCAGTCCGAATTTGGGGGTGACTTGAAAGATATCTGTGCAGGTTCATGCACAGATGTCTATTGAAATCGGCCCCGAAGTCACCAAAAGTAGTGCAGGAACTACTTTTGGAAATCACTGCAGTGCCTCAAAGCCGGCGTCGCACTGCTTGAGACGCTCCGATTGCCGACAATAGGCTGCGATTTGATCTGTAAAATCGCAACAATGTAAACAGGGGCTTAGTGCTTATCTGCAGTAGAAATAAAAGGTGGTCATCAACTTAGCAGTGCCATTTTAGTAGGATTGTACCACTCTCAGTACTAGCTGGACAAAATATAAAATTATTTGACAGGTAGAACAACTTCAATAGATGTAGATAGAGCCGGTTCACACTGAGGCGATCCGACTTCGAGGGGCGACCTGTGAAGTCGCGTGCACCGATGTGCACCGCGACTTTGGCGCGACTTGCAGGGACTTCACATAATGGAAGTCTATGCAAGTCGCCCCCAGGTCGCCCCAAAGTAGTACAGGAGTAGTACAGGACCCTTTTTCTAAGTCGGAGCGACTTGTGTCGCTCCTATTAGAACGGGTCCTGTACTACTCAATGGTGAGCGACTGACCGCGACTTGTCAGGCTGACAAGTCGCGCTAGTCTGAATGTGGTCTGAGCCCTGGTTCACACTTATGCGATGCGTGAAGGCTGCGAATCCGCAGCCTGTTCCCGCATCGCAAACGCAACCCCGGCAGTTCACATTGCCATATGCGATACGCTGGGGGTGTCAATGTAATCTTAACGACACCCCCAGTTTGATCGCATATCGCAGTGCGATCTTGCAGTTCCCACAGGATCGGATCGCACAAGTGTGAACCGCTGTGCGATCCGATCCTGATGCGGCTGCAAAAAAGGGTCATGTGCGTGTTTGCAGCGGGTGCGGTGCGAATTTAGCCATACAAATTGTTTGGCTAAACTTGCACCGTACAGCCGATCGCATGTAATGAAGGAGCAGTGCGCTCCGACATTACATGCGAACGCCGCAGCCGCACAAATGTGAACCGGCGCCGGACCCTTTTTGACACCCCCAGCGTATCGCATATGGCAGGGTGAACTGCCGGGGGTGCGTTTGCGATGCGGGAACAGGCTGCGGATTCGCAGCCTTCACGCATCGCATAAGTGTGAACCGGGGCTCAATGTAGAAAAAAGTATTTAGCAACTTTAATGTCCACAATATATCACTTTGTAAAAACAATATTGTATGTTCAGAGACATGTTTTGTAGGCTATAAAACAAAAAAGTCTCTCCATATTCTGAAAGCAATACACATATAAAAAGAAAAAAGCCGATAATGTTGTAACTAAACTTGCTAGTCTGTGCTGTGTGCTCTAATAAGACAACTCTAAGTCCAGCAGCCATTGAACCATGACTAGGCGGGTATGGAGATCTGGACTTTTACATCACAAACACCATTTTCAACTTTTCCCTACTGGTTCAGAATGTCAGAAGCTTTCAGAACAACTTCTGGATTCTCTGGATGATTTTTTTTAATGACATAATTGTGCATTTACTAATTAATCAGCAAAACTGAGTTATCAAAAAATGCATTTAGCAAAGAACAGAAAGTGCCCTATTTTTAAACTATGCTAGTTTTTAAGTTGATTCCCCAATGTAATCAGCTTGGAGTGCAAAATAGCAGATTACACAATTTATCCAGTTGCTGACCATTTTAACCACTTGCTTCCCAAGTCTATTCTGACGCTTCTCTCCTACATGAAAATTTTATCTTTTTTTATGCTAAAAACATTACCGGTACTTTCCTTTTTTAAACAGCATATGGATTTTTTTTAAGCAAAGGCCCTAGAGAATAAAACAGCGGGTGTTGCAATTTTTTATGTCACACGATATTTGTGCAGCGGTTTTTCAAAAGCTATTTTTTGCGAAAAATACACAATTTTAGTGAACAAAAACACGATACAATACCAATTTTTTGGGTTAAATATAAAAAATGATGTTACATCGAGTAAAAAGATACCAAACATGTCACGATTTAAAATTGCTCACGCTCATGGAACGATGACAAACTACGGTACTTTAAAATTATCTATTGGGACGTTTTTAAAAGCCTTTTTAGGTTATCAGTTTAGATTTACAATTACTGCTCTCGCTCTGGCGATCGCAGTGATAACTCACGTGTGGTGCGATTACTGTTTACATGTGCGTGACCGACGTGTGCATTCGCCACTGTGCGTGAGCATGGGGGGATGGCAGCACTTTAAAAAAAAAATATATATATATATATATATATATATTTATTTATTTAATTTATTTATTTAGTTTCTATGCGGTTTCATAAAAAAAAAAAAAAATACACTTTTGATCACTTTTATTGCTGTTTTAAGTAATGTAAACATTCCTTTTAACAGCAATAGCTGTGACAGGTGCTCTTTATGGAGAGATCGGGGATCTAATGACCCCCCCAATTTCTCATTTGGGCTCCAGTGCAGCCAATCAGACACAGATCGGTCTGATCAGGTGCTTTATAGCCTGTTATGCGGATAGTAAACCGAGTCGGAACCGGAAGTGACAAAATAGTTGTCGCTTCCAGGTTCTGTCGTCACACAGTGGGAGGAACAACTTTAGTTCACAGTGTAGCTCATCACCTGCTCATCCATGTCTTTATGGACCTTGTTTGTGCACTGGTGCACAGTCATGTTGGAACAGGAAGGGCCAACCCCAAACTGTTCCCACAAAGTTGGGAGCATGCAATTGTCCAATATGTCTTGGTATACTAAAGCCATATGAGTTCCCTTCACTAAGGGGCAAAGCCCAACCCCTGAAAAACAGCCCCACACCATAATCCTCCCAGTGCACAAGGCAAGATCCATAAAGTCATAGATGAGTGAGTTTAGGGGGTGGGATGCCATTAAAGTTCATGTGATTGTAAAAGGTAGGCGTCCCAATACTTTTGGTAAAACAGTGTATACTCAGGTTTTAGAGCAGCATATGCTCCCATCCAGACAATGTGTTTTTCAGGAAAGGCCTTGTATATTTCAGGAGGACGCATACTGCATCTAGGACAACAGCATGGCTTCAAAGTAAAAAAAAAAAAAAAAAGAGTCCAGGTGCCTGCCTGTAGTCCAGACCCTTCACCAATGGAAAATATTTGCGCATCTTAACCACTTGCCGACCGCCGCAAGTACATATACTGTGGCGGTCAGCCCCTCACAGGCAAAGTGACGTATGGGTACATCACTAGCCTGTGAGGCTCTGGGGAGCGAGCGCGCGCCACCGGAGGCGTGCTCCCGCTCGGTCACGGACCCCCCCCGCACGTGTGCCCGGCGGAACCGAGATGACATCGGGTCCGCCGGGCACTCGCGATCGTCCGTTAGAGCGGGAGAAAGGCAGGCGGCTGATGTAAACAAGCCGCCTGTCATTCTCCCCTGTGTAAGAACAGTGATCATACGGTTCTACTATGTAGGACCGTTGATCACTGTTCCTACACCTCAAGCCACAGCCAATAACAGTTAGAATCACGCCCCTAGGGACACACACAACCCCTCCCTCTCAAATAAAGTAACCCCTTCACTGCCAGTGTCATTTTACAGTAACAGTGCATATGTATAGCACTGATTACTGTAGTAATGTCACTGGTAACCCCAAAAGTGTCAAAAATGTCAGTCAAGGGTCGGATCTGTCCGCCGCAATGTCGCAGTCCCAGATTACGCGTTAACAAAAAAAAAAAAAACAACCAAAATGACAAAAATCTTTCCCTTAGTTAGTAAACGAAATAACTTTTGCGCAAACCAATCAAAATACGCTTTTTGCGATTTTTTTTTTCCAAAAATATGTAGCATAAAACAAATTGGCCTAAAATGTTAAGAAATGTTGATTTTTACATTTTTTTGGGGGGGAATTTCATATAAAAAAAATGTGAAAAATATTGTTATTTTTGCAAAATTTACGCTCTTTTTTTGTTTATAGCGCATGATCAAAAAAAATCGCACAGGTGATCAAATACCACAAAAAGAAAGCTCTGTTTGTGGGAAAAAAGGACGTCAAATTCGTAGGCACAGCGTCGCACGACCGCGCAATTGTCCGTTAAAGTCACGCAGTTCTGAATCGCAAAATACCCCCTGGTCAGGAAAGGGGGTAAAATCTTCCGGGGCTTAAGTGGTTAAAAACGAAAAATTTGACGAAGACGACCCAGGACTGTTTTGTAGTTAAAATCCTTAATCAAAAAAGAATGGGGAAACATCAATCTCCCAAAACTCCAGCAACTGGTCTCCTCCGCGCAATTGTCCGTTACAGTCACGCAGTGCCGAATCGCAAAATACTGCCTAGTCATTGAGCAGCCAAATCCTCCAGTCTGAAAGTGGTTAAAAGAAGAAGGGATGTTACACCATGGTAAATATGGCCCTGTCCCAACTTTGTTGAGACATGTTGCTACAATCAATTTCAAAACAAACTTTTTTTCTTTAAATGGTACATTTTATCAACATTTCTATTTATGTTGTTTTTTCTATTTCCATTTCATTCTCTTGTGAACAAAATATGGGTTTAGGAGATTTGCAAATCACTGCATATTGCATTGTTTTTCTGTATTCGGATTTTACACAGTGACCAAACTTTTTGGAATTGGAGTTGTACAAAAAAAAAAAAAAAAAAAAAACTACTTATGTATTTCTAGAATACCTTCCTACAACTCTAACAACATTATACTGTATAAGGGAATATAAACCATAATAAATTCCAGTGGGTTTCAAATATGCAGATCAGGCTCATATATTGCATAATGTAGACATAAGACACAAGTTAAAACCAATAAGGAATGCCTCCTGTTTAAGAGCAGAAGTGTTTGCACAAAGCTAACCTTTTCTTTTTGACAATGCTGTCCATGCTGTGGAATGAAGCCCTGGAGTTGTCATGGAGATCAGATAAAAGCTTGCTGGGAAAACAGGATGACAAATAGCAAAACCGGTTTTGATTCAATCTATTCCTACTACAAGTTAAGAACTCAGGGACAGTTGAGTTGTCAAGTGGCCAGCACAGCCCCCCCTCCCCCCCCTAAAAATAACAAAAACACAAAATCTGCTTAAGGGGGCTAACGTAAACGTGTTTTTTTTAACAGTAAAACGGAACCTGCTCATTCAACTTGGTAACGTAACTGAAATTTGTTAAAAACAGTGAACTCACCGATACAGAATTCTCTGCACACTTTAGTTACTGTTAGACCCCATTCACACTAGCGCGACAAGTCGCGGTGGGTCGCTCGCCATTGATTAGCACAGGACCCGTTCTAATAGGAGCGACACAAGTCGCTCCGACTTAGAAAAAGGGTCCTGTACTACTTCGAGGCGACATGCATTGACTTCAATGATATGAAGTCCGTGCAAGTCGCGCCGAGGTCGCGGTGTACAGCGGTCGCCCCACCAAGTTGTGTCACCCCTGTCTGAACGGGGTCTAAAAGTGTGCCTGAAAGGATGATTTGCTAGGCTCCAATTACATCTAAGAGGGGAGAGTGAAGGTATATGGCGCTGCCTAAAATAAGTGTATGCAAATAAATATCACACAAAAATAAATATGTAAACAATGAATAAGATATTAAAGTGACATGTGTGCAATAAGTGCCATAGTGCAGTGTACAGCATCAATAAAATATGAATATCCAAAAAAGTGACACAATGTGCATAAATTAGGTGTACAACGTTGAATATATCACTGTGAGTAACTCAATTATAAAATAATCAAAAAAGCAGTATTTGACAATTATACAATTGAGTAAATAAAACCAAATAAATTGTGGTATAGTGACTTGGTAAATCCACAAATTAATAAATAATTAAAGTGCCTAGTGCAAAGGTGACCAGGTGTACATCCAGCAATAGTTCATAAGGTAAATAGATCTATAATAATTATATGGAGTCCCAACGTTGTAAATCTTGAGATGATCCAAAAAGGTGACTTGTGCAGGTGAGGAAACAATAGTGCTCCCCTCTCAATAATGACCGCACTCACCAGAACCGAGTACCCCTACAGGAGTAATAAGCGTGGTAGTACTCAGGGGTATATTCTCATCAGATCAAGGACATCGATATTGGTATATCTGGGCATCCAGTTATATCCTCCCTCACAGATATAGGGTAATGCTCTCCAGTGTATATCAAACTCAATCAAATGGCATCAATAGGTTATAAGTTTATTTGGGGATCCAGACCATATAGAGGAAGGAAAAGGGCTCATATAGTGAAGTATTGTTTAAATTAAATCATTTATTGTTGTAAGGAAATATACTCACAAAATAAAGAGTAAAAACAAGCGTGGATTAGCAGTAATAGAAGCCGCAACTTTCCAGTACTGCGGCACACTTTCCAAAAGCGGGAATGACGCGATGACGCTCTACGCATTTCGTCAGTTTGAAGTCATCAGGAGAAGCCTGCTCCTGATGATGTCAAACTGATGAAATGTGTAGAGCGTCATCACGTCATTTCCGCTTTTGGTTGGAACGCATCGCGTTCCAGAAGTGTGCCGCAGTACTGGAAATTTGCAGCTTCTATTACTTTAATAACCACTTTACCACCGGAGGATTTTGCTGTCTTCCGTCCAGGCCACTTTTTGCGATTCGGTCGCACAATTGCGCGGTCGTGCGACGCCGTACCCAAACGAAATTTACGTCCTTTTTTTCCCACAAACAGAGCTTTCTTTTGGTGGTATTTGATCACCTGTGCGATTTTTACTTTTTGCGCTATAAACAAAAAAATAGCGTTTATTTTGAAAAAATAACAATATTTTTAACATTTTTTTATATGAAATTCCCCCCAAAAAAGATGTAAAAACCAATTTTTTTAAAAATTTTTGGCCAATTTGTTTTATGCTACATATGTTTGGTAAAAAAAAAAAATCGCAATAAGCGTATTTTGATTGGTTTGCGCAAAAGTTATTGCGTTTACTAACAAAGGGAAAGATTTCTGTCATTTTTGGTGTTTTTTTTTTAACGCGTAATGGCGGCGATCTGCGATTTGTTTTGCGGGACTGCGACATTGCGGCGGACAGATCGGACCCTTGACTGACATTTTTGACACTTTTGGGGGTACCAGTGATATTACTGCAGTAATCAGTGCTATATATATGCACTGTTACTGTAAAAATGACACTGGCAGGGAAGGGGTTAATTTTATTGGAGAGGGAGGGGTTAATGTATGCCTGGTGCTTACTGACGTGTAGGGGGGGAGGTGACTGTGTGAGTCATGGACAGATCGGATGTCCAGCTATGCTGAACAGTCCGATCTGTCACTCCCTGTCACTATGGAGATCCGCCCGCTGTGTTTACACACAGCGGGCGGATCTCCAGACTCGATCCCCGACGATCGGGTAAGAGCAGCGGCGATCGCCGCTGCTCCTCCCCAGGCCCGACTCCCGCTGTGAATGAAAACAGCGGGAGCGAGCCTGCGGCAGGGCGCAAGCGCCGCCCAGAAGGGGGAGTGTCTGACGACGTTAATACTACGTCGTCAGACGATAACGAGCCACTCTGCCGCAGTAGTATTACTGTGAGCGGTTCTAAAGTGGTTAAACAATACTTCACTATATGAGCCCTTTTCCTTCCTCTATATGGTCTGGATCCCCAAATACACTTATAACCTATTGATGCCCTTTGAGTTTGATATACACTGGAGAGCATTACCTTATATCTGTGAGGGAGGATATAACTGGATGCCCAGATATACCAATATCGATGTCCTTGATTTGATGATCATATAATTATTATTATATACAGTGGGTACGGAAAGTATTCAGACCCCCTTAAATTTTTCACTCTTTGTTATATTGCAGCCATTTGCTAAAATCATTTAAGTTCATTCTTCTTCCTCATGAATGTACACATAGCACCCCATACTGACAGAAAAACACAGAATTGTTGACATTGTTGCAGATTTATTAAAAAAGAAAAACTGAAATATCACATGGTCCTAAGTATTCAGACCCTTTGCTGTGACACTCATATTTAACTCAGGTGCTTTCCATTTCTTCTGATCATCCTTGAGATGGTTCTACACCTTCATTTGAGTCCAGCTGTGTTTGATTATACTGATTGGACTTGATTAGGAAAGCCACACACCTGTCTATATAAGACCTTCCAGATCACAATGCATGTCAGAGCAAATGAGAATCATGAGGTCAAAGAAACTGCCTGAAGAGCTCAGAGACAGAATTGTGGCAAGGCACAGATCTGGCCAAGGTTACAAAAAGATTTCTGCTGCACTTAAGGTTCCTAAGAGCACAGTGGCCTCCATAATCCTCAAATGGAAGACGTTTGGGACGACCAGAACCCTTCCTAGAGTTGGCCGTCCGGCCAAACTGAGCTATCGGGGGAGAGGAGCCTTGGTGAGAGAGGTAAAGAAGAACCCAAAGATCACTGTGGCTGAGCTCCAGAGATGCAGTCAGGAGATGGGGGAAAGTTGTAGAAAGTCAACCATCACTGCAGCCCTCCACCAGTCGGGGCTTTATGGCAGAGTGGCCCGACGGAAGCCTCTCCTCAGTGTAAGACACATGAAAGCCCACATGGAGTTTGCTAAAAAACACCTGAAGCACTCCGAGATGGTGAGAAATAAGATTCTCTGATCTGATGAGACCAAAATAGAACTTTTTGGCCTTAATTCTAAGCGGTATGTGTGGAGAAAACCAGGCACTGCTCATCACCTGTCCAATACAGTCCCAACAGTGAAGCATGGTGGTGGCAGCATCATGCTGTGGGGGTGTTTTTCAGCTGCAGGGACAGGACGACTGGTTGCAATCGAGGGAAAGATGAATGCGGCCAAGTACAGGGATATCCTGGACAAAAACCTTCTCCACAGTGCTCTGGACCTCAGACTGGGCCAAAGGTTTACCTTCCAACAAGACAATGACCCTAAGCACACAGCTAAAATAACGAAGGAGTGGCTTCACAACAACTCCGTGACTGTTCTTGAATGGCCCAGCCAGAGCCCTGACTTAAACCCAATTGAGCATCTCTGGAGAGACCTAAAAATGGCTGTCCACTAACGTTTACCATCCAACCTGACAGAACTGGAGAGGATCTGCAAGGAGGAATGGCAGAGGATCCCCAAATCCAGGTGTGAAAGACTTGTTGCATCTTTCCCAAAAAGACTCCTGGCTGTATTAGATCAAAAGGGGGCTTCTACTAAATACTGAGCAAAGGGTCTGAATACTTAGGACCATGTGATATTTCAGTTTTTCTTTTTTAATAAATCTGCAACAATGTCAACAATTCTGTGTTTTTCTGTCAGTATGGGGAGCTATGTGTGCATTCATGAGGAAGAAGAATGAACCTAAATGATTTTAGCAAATGGCTGCAATAACAGAGTGAAAAATTTAAGGGGGTCTGAATACTTTCCGTACCCACTGTATCTATTCACCGGCGATCTGGAATGCCATAGTGTGAACGGAGCTTCAGTGAATTAACTCGCTACTAGATGTCTGCCAGATTCCAGTCCTCCTACACCAATGTCTTCTGACCAGGTTTTGCAACAGCATCTTTAATTCCTAATAAAAGGGATTTTCAGGGACACTGCAGCTCAGCCCGGGTAACTAAACCTGCAACAATAAAGGAGTTGTAAAGGCAGAAAGTTTTTTATCTTAATGCATTCTATGTATTAAAATAAAAAGTCTTCTTTGTGCAGCAGCCCCCCTAATACTTACCTGAGCCCCCTCTCTATCCAGTGAAGTCCACGAGTCCCTTGGCTGTAGGGGACTCTTTCTTCTGATTGGCTGAGACACTTCTGATTGGCTCCTGCTGCTGTCAAGGTCAGTTGACCAATCAGGAGAGAGGAGGCGGGCCGAATGGCAGCTTCATGTCTGAATGGATACACGGAGCTGCAGCTCGGGTGCCCCCATAGCAAGCTGCTTGCTATGGGGGCACTCGATAGGAGGGAGGGGCAAGGAGCAACGAAGAGGGAACCCAGAAGAAGAGGATCCGGGTCACTCTGTGCAAAACCAACTGCACAGAGAAGGCAAGTACAACATACTTGTTTTTGTTTTTTTTTTTAAAAACACAAGACTTTACAATCACTTTAAGGCTCCTTTCACACGGCCGCTCCGTGTGAAAGGTCCGCTGCGGGACTTTTTTTTTTTTTCTTCCACGGAGCGGATGACATTTCTGTCATCCGCTCCGTGTGCCCGCATATCATCCCGTCCGTTTGCGGATGATATGCGGACATAATGTATGTCTATGGCACTGCGGATGTCAGCGGATAACACCGCTGACATCCGATTTTCCTTCCTTTCCGTGTTTTACACGGAAGAAAAAATGGGGTTCTGTTCCATTTGTAAAAACGGAACAGAACTGAATGGAGGAAAATCGGGTGTCAGCGGGTGGTATTCCGCTGACACCCGCAGTGCCATTCACTTACATTATGTCCGCAAATCATCCGCAAACGGATTGGATGATTTGCGGACACACGGAGCGGCCGTGTGAAAGGACCCTAAAACTTCTATAAATCCAAGAACAAAAATGGAGAGTATTTCAGTTTACTGGTTCTTAAATGGCCTGCATGGCCATCTTTATTATTGATTGGACCCTGGGCAAACATTTTCTATGCAATTTCCTTCTCCAGAGACATACAATAAATAGCAGCTAGATTAATAATCTGTTTACTGCAGAAAATTAGGTAACGATTGTGATTGGTTGCCAGAGGTTACAGCACACATTATGACTCACTGATTAGTTGCTAGAGGTTACTGAACATTTCTGCTTGCTGATTGGTTGCTAGAGGTTATTGCATATCATTACTATGTACGTATTGTTTGCTAGAGGTTAACGTGGCATGCCTCCCCATAGAGGGGCCCCGGGACTGGAGGTGGCATGCCTCCCCATAGAGGGGCCCCTGGATTGGAGGTGGCATGCCTCCCCATAGAGGGGCCCCTGGACTGGAGGTGGCATGCCTCCCCATGAAGGGGCCCCTGGACTGGAGGTGGCATGCCTCCCCATGAAGGGGTCCCTGGACTGGAGGTGGCATGCCTCCCCATGAAGGGGTCCCTGGACTGGAGGTGGCAGCCTCCCCATGAAGGGGTCCCTGGACTGGAGGTGGCAGCCTCCCTACGAAGGGGCCCCTGGACTGGAGGTTGAAGTCTCCCTATGGAGGGGCCCCTGGACCGGAGGTTTTAATCTCCCTATGGAGGGGCCCCTGGACCGGAGGTTTTAATCTCCCTATGGAGGAACTCCTGGACTGGAGGTGGCAGCCTCCCTATGGATGGACCCCTGGACTGGAGGTAGCAGTCTCCTTATTGAGGACCCCCTGGACTGGAGGTAGCAGTATTTCTTTGGAGACCCTCCATAGAGAGACTGCTTCCTCCAGTCCAGGGGCCCCTTCTATAGTAGGGTGACATTAGAATAGAAAGCCCCTGAGATAGTTAAATCAGTGCATATTGCAGTTGCTCCTCTGCCACCAGTGTAGGGGTTAAGGTGCTCGCTCAGTGTGTGCCCTGTAGGTGGGTCTTTCCTGAGCCAAGTTGAGCCCGGTCCGGCTCTGCCCTCCTCCACAGCAGGAAGGTTCCAGTCAGGCATGTCATTGTGGGCACAGAGCGGCATGGGCACTTTCTCTGTGGTGAAGGGAACAGAACGGTCACAGCAGGGTTAGGAGTGGTGAGAGGATGCGGACGACCCCAGACTCCCAGCACACGCCAGCACAGCAATGGCAGTGTCCACAAGTGGAATTGAAGCGGTGTGGAGAGAGGCAGAAGACAGATCTCTGCTGTGACTGGGCTGCAGCTGGGACTAGAAAAGCAGTATCAGCAAATGTGGCTGACTGCTCCATCCGCAGCGCCTGCCCAATGCTGGCAGTGTATTTTGGTGAAAGTGCCTACCAGTGCTAAATATACTGTTGGCAACGCTGGGCAGCACGGGCTTAAGGGGAAGCTGCGCCTTTTGCCCCACCTTAAAGACAGCCCTGCCTGCAGGAGACTCCGCAGGGTTCCCAACAAATAGCTGACTGACAAGCATCTGCATGCAATTAATCATGCAAGCATCTACAGATGATTTGCTCTGGACTGTGTTTTTTAGTCCACAACAACAAGGAACAAGGATAACTCCTAACAGTCCAAGGACAGAGAGCACAAGAAATTATGAACTTGCATAATTTCTGGTTGGATGAACACACCAAAAGTAATGGGAGAAATTGATTGTTAACCGCTTGCCGTCCATATAACCTATCGATACAGCGGCAAGGCAGCTTGGCAGCGCCAGATTACGTATCCAGTATGTTATCAGACACTTCCGGGTGGGCACTTTTTGCACGGCCCTTGGTTCCCCTGCAGACACGTATCTGGGTATCCCTATTCTACTTTCTCCTGAAGCATGTCCCCACTTATCATGTCTGACCTTACCTTGTATCATATATCTGCAGTCTCTGACCATCTCCTGTACCAGGTCCACAGTCTGACCATCCTTTATATCATGTCTGCAGTCTCCAAGCATCTCCTGTACCCTGTCTGTAGTCTCTGACCAGCTCTTGTATTTTGTCCACAGACTTGACTACATTAGGTTTCCCCGTCTTGAGCTGGATACACACTATATCATTTTCTTTAGATTTTTTTCCTTTAAGATTTACCAAAATTATATAATATGGAGGTCAAACCTAAACACTTTCAATTTGTATGAAATCAGGCAGGCCCATACACTACATAGTTGAAAGTCAATCTAAAAAGGAAATCAAACAACAAAAGTTGTATGGTGTGTATCCAGCTTTAGAGACTGCATATTCATTGAATTTTATGTATGGACATTTGGTACTGTTGAGGCCACATTGAAGGCCCTTCATATCAAGAAAGTTATCCATCACTATCTTAGAGTCAACCTGGAAGAATGAAATTATTCAGTCTGCTGCACAAACGGGAATTTCCTTAGTACAGTAGATAGTGACCCCTGGTTAATGCTTGAACAAAGATGGAGTTGGATTTCTTAGCTGCAAAGGATTACACTTACACAATACTTGACACATCTATGTACCTAGCATGCCAAATACATTTGAGGCTAGGTCCTTTCTAAAGGCAAACAGAGAAAATATTAACTTAAATGTGTGTGGTTACATTCATTAAAAATAAAATAATATTTACAGAGAATGTTGGTCTCTGGGAACACAACATTCTCTTTAACAATGAAGCAAATCTATGTGTCATGTTTGTTATTTTAGCGACTTAGAGCTGGTTCACACTACTCCGACTTGTCAGGTGACTTGGTCGCCTGACAAGTAGCGCTCCATGCTGTGCAATGGAACCGTTCTAATCCGAGCGACTCAAGTCGCTCCGACTTAGAAAAAAGGTTCCTGCACTACTTTTGGGCGAAGTCGGAGCGACTTGCATTGACTTCTATTATGAGAAGTTGTTTGCAAGCCGCGATGAAGTCGTTATGCACGAGTGACTTCAAAGTCAGGGCGACTGAGTCGCAGCGGTGTGAACCAACTCTTAAAAGTGACATGAAACCATGGTTTGACTACAGGCAAAAAAAAAAAAAGGTTTTCCCATGCAGTGGGGCCAACAATTCTGGGGGAAAAAAAAACAATGTTTTTCACATTCTGCTATATAACATTCCCCCCCCAAAAAAAAAACATTAAACATTTTCATTCTTTTAGGCCAATTTGTATTCTGCTACATATTTTTGGTAAAAAAAAAAAAAAACTTGCAATAATTGTAATTTGATTGGTTTGCGCAAAATTTATCGCATCTACAAACTAGGGGAAAGACTCATGTAATTTTTATTTATTTTTTTACTAGTAATGGCGGCGATCAGCGATTTTTAACGGGACAGCGACATTGCTGCAGACAGATCGGACCCCTAACTGACATTTTTGACACTTTTGCGGGGAACCAGTGACATTACTACAGCAATCTGTACTAAAAATATGCACTGTTACTGTAACAATGACACTGGCAGGGAAGGGGTTTACCTAGGGGTGATCAAAGGGTTAATTTGCGAGCCTAGGGGAGTGTTTTCTAACTATGGGGCAGGGGCTTGTGAAATGACCACAGAGACCTGTGATCCTACATAGAAGGATCACAGGCGCTCTGATCATTTCAGAGAGAACAATGGTCAGCTGTGTTTACAATAGCTTACTGTCCTTCTCTCTAAGGCTCGGTTCACACTATGGCGCTCCGACTTAGAGGGGGGACCTGTGAAGTCGCGTGCACCGCGACTTTGGCACGACTTGCACGGACTTCATAAAATGAATGTCTATGCAAGTCGCTCCAGGTCGCCCCGAAGTAGTACAGGACCCTTTTTCTAAGTCGGAGCGACTTGTGTCGCTCCTATTAGAACCGTTCCTGTACTACACTATGGGACGCAACGGTGCGTGACTTGTCAGGCTGACAAAGTCGCCTTACAAGTCGTACCAGTGTGAATGGAGACTCAGTGGCGAGTGATCGCAGGTGTCTGGCGGCAATCACAGCAGCCGGTCCCATGGATCAGCATCCCCGCTGGCCAGCACCATTACCGCAACCGACGTACCCCTACGTCGTTTTACTGCGGCAGGTTGGCTTGGCTGCGTGAATCTGCGGTGGGCAGTTGGCAGGTGGTTAAAGAAGAAGTACAGCCAAAGCTTGTTTGGCTGTACTTCTCCTATGGATGACAGGAGTGCAGTTTTCAGCAGACAGTGGGCTGAAGTCCGCTGTAAGCTGACCTCACAGAGCGCATCCAGGTTTGGGCAAGATCGCGACAATGGAGTCGGGATACCCCCACATGCCTGGACTGGCACCTGGCTCAGCCTCACAGCGAGCCGGTAAGAGCCTGAGCCAGCCTCTCCCGCTCTTCCGCAGCCCAGCGCTCCAATGACCGAGGAGGGGGGCAGAGCAGACATTCGGTGACAGAGTCAGCAGCTCTCTGATCAGGAAGCTGTGAGAACCGAGTGATCTGCGGTGTTAGATCACTCGGTTCTCAAAGTTAGAGCCTACGGGGGACCGATGCTGCACCCATCTAGGTAGTAGGATTTAATGATAGAAGTATGATTGGGGGAAAAGAAAAGTCCATACTTCTTTTAACGTTATAAAAACAATATATAAGAATTTTTGATGCATGATTAAAATCACAAAAAAATACTTTCGGTTATAAAAATAACTCCCTTAACTTCAATCATGTGGCAATAACATCAACTACCGAACAATACTTGGACACACCCTTACAATCACAGGCCCACTGCAAGAAAACAATACTTCATGGAAGTTACATCAAAGATTCCACTTGGATACACAGGAGCTGCCAAAAACACAGGGATATGTGTTCTCAGGCGTCAGACAAAAAGCTGGCTTTATTTTGGATAATATGAAATAAAGCATATTTCATAAATACAAATGGAAAGCCCATGGGCTTCATGTGTACCTAGAAGAAGCAGATGATAAACACTGATACACTGGAGATGGAATGTTTTTAGAATGCCTTCAAAATCGGCTTTACTTTGTGAATATAATCATAATGGCACGGCCATCAAGCTTTATTGTATTTGGGTCGCACTGCACAAATGCATAAATCAATACAATTACCACAACAACAGACATACTAGGTGTATAAAAGTCCAGTATATCAGATTATAGCTCATTTTCCTGTCAATGATCCACCTGTACTCTCATATCAACACGACTCAAATGATTTTACAGTATTTGGCAGACATCAGCATGTTCAGTAATAATCTCGGTGCATAGATCTCCACAGGATTCCAGAAGGAAGACCTACCCACAGGAAATACTACAAATAAAGCCATAACTATGTTGTTTGGCTTTAAAATGAATCTGTAATTAAGGCACCGCTTGTAAAAGCAAGTTATGAACTTATGTTATGATGGTCTAAGGTTCCAAGTAAGATTGCTAAATCTTGCTCCCCAAGAGCCTTCCAGATGTTTCAGGGGTTATTTTTCAGAGGGTATTATGATGTATTTTTAGTGGACTTTTCCAAAAATCAAGAGATTTTGGACACACACATACATGCATACATACACACACACATATATATATATATATATATATATATATATATATATATATATATATATACTGTATTTATCGGCGTATAACACGCACTTTTTCCTCCTAAAAATGGAGGACAAAGCAATAGTTTGTGTTCTACGCCGATATTTTTTAAAAAAAGGCCAGGAAGCAGCGCAGAGAGCAGAAGGGGGCGGGCCGTGCCGAGGAGAAGGAAGGACGAGCTGTCATAGGAAGTCCCGCCTCCTCTGCCGGGACGTGTGACGTCTATCATAGGCGGGACTTCCGATGACAATGAGCGCTCGTTCTCCCTTCTCCTCGGCCAGGCCCGCCCCCTTCTGCTCTCGGCGCTGCTTCCCGGCCCTTTTAAAAACTGATTGTGTCAATGGCGCTTACGAGGCTGCATTAGTGGAGACTGCGCTGGCGAGGCTGCATTGCTAAAGGCTGCATTGCTAGAGGCTGTAATGCTAGAGGCTGTATTGCTGGACGCTGAATTGCTGGATGCTGAATTGCTGGAGACCGCTGATGAGGCTGCATTGCTGGACACCGCTGAGGAGGCTGCATTGCTGGACACCGCTGAAGAGGCTGCATTGCTGAACACCGCTGATGAGGCTGCATTGCTGGACACCGCTGATGAGGCTGCATTGCTGGACACTGGGGAGATGTCATTTGATTAAAAAAAAATGTTCAAAGCTGTTTATTTTAAATTTAAGCTTTTTTCCTGAAATTTCTCTCCTAATATTGAGGTGTGTGTTATACGCCGATAAATACGGTATATATATATATATATATATATATATCACACACAAACGCAGATTAAGGTGGGGGAAAAAAGAAAAAAAAAAAAAAAACACACCTCTTAATTCGTCATTGGGTACTTTGTTTCCAGGTATCCCAAAGGAAACCAGTAGGCTGATCACAAATACATTTCAATCAGCTAGAATAGCTATAGCTTGATGCTCGCGGAAGTGTACAGTCTCCCTGGACCTAATAAAACACAATCTGAATTGGATCACGCTTAATGATTGGATCAAGCACCTTACATAATGCACAAAAAAAGTTTGTTCCAACTTGGAGCCTGTAAATCCAGTAAAATGCTTTTGGAGTAGTTTCCATTGCTCGGTGTCTGCTCTAGAGATCTTGGTCCTTTGTGTGTCCTTTTTTATTTTGCTCCCTCCTTTTCTTGCACCACTGAGAGCTAGCCCTCCATAGGCTGGGTGGTTTTACACTTCATATCTGCCTCCCCAGGAGAGGCTTGAATGCTGAATGTATATTCTGGGCTCTAGCATTGGATTACGGATACTATAACCCCAATTCCACAATAGTTGGGACATAGTGTAAAATCGACAAACAGAATGCAATGATTTGAAAATCGCATAAACCCATATTTTATTCCCAAAAATAGAAAACATATCAAAATGTTTAAATTGATAAAATGTACCCTTTTAAGGAAAAGAAAAAAGGTAATTTTGAAATTGATGGCAGCAACAAGTATCAAAAAAATTTGGGACAGGGCCAGGTTTACCATGGTGTAGCATCACCTCTTTTAACAACACTCGTCTAGGAACTGAGTAGACCCGTAGCTGGAGTTTTGGGAGAGGAATGTCATCTTACCTGATATACGAATAAAACTGCTCAACAGTACTTTGGTTTACTTTTATATTTCCAATTGGTGAAAAGTCTGGACTGCAGGTAGACAAATTAAGTGCCCAAACTCTTCTACTACAAAGCCATGCTGTTGTCAGAGACCGTATGGTGTTTAGTACTGTCCTGCTAAATATGCAAGGTCTGCCCTGAAAAAAAATACATTGTCTGGATGGGAGCCTTTCGGCATTGATGGTGCCCTTCCAGAGGTGCAAGCTGCGCATTCCATGTGCACTAATGCACCCCAATACTATCAGAGATGAAAGTTTTGAACTGAGCGATGATAACAAGCCCTCTCCAGAGGACCCATTTTAATTTAGGTTTGGCATAGACGGTGGATCTGTCTGCTCAGCACTTCACACTAAGATGGTGGTGTTGTGAGGTAACGGGCTCGGCTCCTCCCTTAGGAAGGACAAGCTAAGCCCATGAGGTCACACCACTGCTATCTTCGTATGAAGTGTTGAGCGGGCGGATGACAATATCATAAAGCGTGTTGTTGGTTTATTCTTGTAAGTGTTTTTTTATCTGCTGGGATGTTTAAAAAAAAAAAATGTTAAAAACGGAGAGCACTATGGTTTTGCCTTTTTGTTTTACGCGATTCATATCTGGTGGCAGATGAGCATATCTGGAAATGGAAGGTATACATATCCTGAACCTGAGGATGACCGTGGAGGGTTTGCCTTAGGATTATCAAAGCTCAGAGTATGTAGGTGAACCTTTTTGATTTTGTTTGGAGGCGAGACGCTTTTTCACATGTTCTTTGGAGGCACACAATTCACTTGATGAATAATGAAGATGGTGAATAATGAAGGTGTTGCTGGACTTTATTATTTAATAATTGTGCTTGGACTGAATATAATTAGTGATCACTGAATATTGTTGCGCTCCACTATTCTTTGTATATTCATTTTGTAAACAAGGTGGTGTGTAATAGACTGCACTGATTGAAATTGCATAGTTGTATATATTGGGTTGGTACCTCGGGCCAATTGGGGTGGGACTTTAGAGGCAAGTGAATTGTATACAAAATATGCAGGATAAAATAATTCGTATTTAATAGAAAAAGAATTGGTTTACATTAAAACATACGAGATGTCTATACATATTCATTGTGATGGGTTATAGACCCAGAGTGGATGAGTGCAAGAAGTTGGAAATATTGTGACGATTTATAGGAATATCTGTCTCTGTCCCTCCATGCTGTGAGGCTTGGAAGTTTGATCAGAGATAGTTCCTGGTGCGTAGTATCCTTCGCTTTTCGGCTTTTTGCAAGTCTTTTTCAAGGATTATAGGTTATTGTCACCATTTCTGTAACAATAAGGTAAAGGAACATAAATTATTTCTTTATTTATACATACCACGGATTTAGTCATGCGGTATAAAATTGAGTATACATACATACATACATTGTTTTCTGTTCCGTGTATGGTTCTTTTACCCTTCACTAAGCAGTGAGAACCTTTAGGGAGCATCCTGCAATGGTATATAGCTGAATGTTATGTAAGAAAGTTTATACAGAGAATATATGGCATCAGATATGTAAATGGAGCACTTAAAGTGGCGTGCTTTTAAATGGATTAGTTGAGCAACCGGCATGGTTCATGCTCCAAATGGATCATTTAAGGGTATAGTTGGTGGTCCCATCTGGGCCTGCAGAAGGTTCTGCAGATATCAGAGGGTTAACTGAAAGTATAGCATAAAATATATAATATATATAGTATATATAATATAATGAATTATATATGTGGTAGGTGATGTATTTTAGAAATACTTCTCATTTGTGCCATAGTAGTATTGATTAATACTACTATGGCACAAACGAGAAGTATTTCTAAAGTAACCTACCTCATAACAATCTCCTTAAAGCGGAGTTCCGGGCACAGAAGTCATTTTTCACTGAACATACCCCCGGGACAGTCAGGGCTAGTACATTCCACAATGGCTAGCCTCTGATCTGTCCCGGTTCGCACTTACCTTTTAGAAGAAATACTTACTTATAAAATTTCTTCCACAGCGTTTCCATCTCTCTTGTGGGCAGCTGAAGCCGGCGCGGTCCTCTTCTGTGTCTTCTTCAGCGTCTTCTTGTCCCAGAATGCGCCTGCACCGGCCCCTCTCGTCACTTCCGGGCACGCGTCGCCCGGAAGGGACGAGCGGGGCCGATGCCGTCGCATTGATTCCTGGGAGCGATGACGTTCGATCTTCAATTACAAGGTGAATGAATAAAAAAAAAAATCTAACTATCCAATTCTGTTTCAGGTTAAGGGGAAGAAGCGGACGGGCACAAAAAAAAATATCGATTTTGTGCCCGGAACTCCGCTTTAAGCACAGAAGGACAAGATACTCTCTCTCCCTTTAATGCCCAGTGGGCTTAGATGGGAGTACTAAAAGTATCAGAAAACGATTGAGTTTGCGCTTGAATCAATCCTGGTCACCTTATTTGGTCAGTACATATACTGAGGGGGGGGGTCACAGAGCGCACTGGAAAGGGGTCCTCTGTGTCTTTGGGTCCATTTCAGGTGCGAATACAGACAAAAATTCAGACCAGAATCACAACTGTAATGGTAAATAGAGACACACCGGACCCCAGGCATGAACGTGAACCAAGCCTAAAATATATAAATAATCACCGCAATTACATCTTTTAATATACCATTACGATGTGCTAAAAATTGTGTTAAACCAGGATGCTGCAGAATGCAAAAAGGTATACCAGAAAAGGTTTATTTTTTGTGATGGCTTTCAATGGAGTTCTGTGTTTTTACTTTATTTACCTTCTGTTTTTAATGCCTGGTGTAAATACATGGCTATTAAAAAGCACAGAAGGAATTGTCTGGAAGTAACTGGGATACCTTCCAGTAAAAATCTCATCCTACAGCCTAAACAATGAACCCCTGTTGATTGGAATTTCAAAGTTAAAAGAACCATTTCTCTGATTTAGTGAAGACTTTTCTCATGAAACAAACTTACACAAAGAGCTGTAACAAAATAAACCTTGACTTTAATGAGCAGGGGGGAGGTAAATAGTGCTTCAAGAACAATGATTGTGTTTTCAGCTATACATAGTTGTAGTGAGCTACCAAAATATAGGCCTCAAAAAGGCTTGATCCCACCTTCTGGCCTGGGGAGAAATGATTCCTAAAATTTCCATGTTGAAGCAAGTCCAACATTCATCACCTGCTGGACCAGAGGTCCACAACCTCTTAGACTGTAAACACTATTCGTACAGAGGGCAAGCCGTGCCATTTGGAAAAAATACAAAACAATTTTTTTTTTTAATGTATACTTTATACGACCATGTTACTATCCAACAGATTTCTAATTGACAAGAAATAAAACTGCACCCTCACAACCACTGCAATAAAAACTACAAATCCACACACAATCTGCAACTAAATACTACAAAATTGTCAACTAAGCCAAAATGGCCTTTTCTCATTTACTACTTTGCTGGTCCCGGTAAACCCTTGGGCTGCTGAAGCAAGTGCCGTGTTAGGTAAATGACAGTGCTCTCCTACCTACAGCCCCCCCACCACCATCATGTCAACAGGGAATTC
Source organism: Pelophylax lessonae (assembly GCF_965119305.1). Taxonomy (NCBI): domain Eukaryota; kingdom Metazoa; phylum Chordata; class Amphibia; order Anura; family Ranidae; genus Pelophylax; species Pelophylax lessonae. Next base: position 352,680,332 of record NC_138771.1, read on the forward strand.
TGTGCTAAAACCACCACCGACAATGACTATATCAAGAGCTTGTGATGGTGAGCGGGGCCTAGTCAGACATAAGTCTGCACACTTCAGAGAATCCCTGCACCAGAGGTATGCCAAGTACAGTTTGTACACTGAGCAGACACTGCCTTAGGACAAAATAAAGAACTGAGCAAACATTGTAGGTTTTTTTTAGGAAACTTATAGATGGGAAACACTTACAGCACTTGGTTTAGTTCCACTTTAAGGATATTTTTTTTCTCATTTATTTTTTTATTACAGGTACTTATAGAGCGCTGTGAATTTACACATCATTTTACATATGCATACACACACACATTAATATATATATATATATTAATATATATATATATATATATATTAATATATATATATATATATATATATTAATATTAATATATATATATATATATATATATATATATATATATATATATATATATATATATATATATATAGTACATTCACGTCCCTGCCTTCAAGGAGCTTACAATCTAAGGTCCCTAACTCACATTTATACACACACCTACTTGGGCCAGTTTACACATGAGACAATTAACCTACCAGCATGTCTTTGGAGTGTGGGAGGAAACCCACGCAGGCACAGAGAGAACATGCAAACTCCAGGCAGGTAGTACCATGGTTGGGAATCAAACCGTCGACCCTAGTGCTGCTGTAAGGTACCACTGTAAGGTTTTTTTTTTTTTTCCGTCAGTCACCCCCATCAGGGATATTTACTCTACCCAATTGTTCTGATGTACTAATGTCACATGGAATGAAAGTGAGGGTAAATACACCATTTTAGTTGTCACCAGAATAGAGATAGAAAGGAAATCTTTTAACAGGGACACTTGCTTCTTGTGTCAGCTTCTAATCAAGAATTTCCCTAACATTGGAAATATATCCTTCCACTTCCTGTTGAGCCTACATGGCAGATGTGAAGGGAAGTAAAGTATCTCCCTAATGAGACACAGATTTAAGAAAAAAAAAAAAGTTACAGCAGTTTAAGAGCCTATTCAGACTAGCGTGACACGACTTTGGGGGGCGTCCTGTGAAGTCACGTGCACCGCGACTTTGGCGCGACTTGCAGAGACTTCACATAATGGAAGTCTATGCAAGTCGCTCTGAGGTCGCCCCAAAGTAGTACAGGACCCTTTTTCTAAGTCGGAGCGACTTGTGTCGCTCCTATTAGAACGGGTCCTGTGCTAATCAATGGACCGCGACCGAGTGCGACTTGTCAGGCTGACACTCCTCTACTCTTTTATATATTTTAAATATCCGTAAAGTGGTTGTAAAGCTCAGACATGAAATATGGACAAAACATCCCTCTATAGTGTGTACTAGGTCTCAATCAAGAGCACTAAAGCCTGGTACACAACCATTTTTTTTACTGGGTTGCACGAAAAAAAAAAAAGAAAACGTCCACTCCGGTCGAAGCCGCCTAACCATGCGAGGCAAGTTCAGCATTCTCCCCCGCTGAGCTGTTGTGTTCTGTTGAGAGTTTATCAGGAGCTGGTCAGCTGCTGGTTTTCCAGCATGCACCTCGGACAGAATCTGGCGATACACACAGGCGGAATTTAAGCGTTTTTTTTTTTTTTTCCAGCTGTGGTCGCCTGACATTTTATGTTTTTTTTTTTTTTTTATTTGTTTTAGGTTTTATTTAGTTGCTGCCACAGCGTGCACGCAGAGAGCGTGGTTCTGGGAAGGTCAATAGACGCCCCTCCCAGAACAGAACAACCCCACCGTAGCCGTCATTCGGCTATAGCGCGGTCAGCAAGTGGTTAAAAAATAAATCAACACTGCAATAATACAAACAATTGTTATTATTGACAATTCAGTATATTAAATTACTTGAAAAATCTCCTTACATGTTGTGAGTTCTGCCTGTCTGCTGGCTATCCCTTTCCACAACTTCCTGGATTCCCTGCATGCTTTGCAGCTTCTCCTCTGCGGTTTACTTTCAATTTCTAAAGACTACACATCCCATGGTATCTTGCTGCCTGCAAGCAGCAATTCCAGTACTGACTCCGCCTCCTGAAACTCCTCCTCTCAGCATCTCTGTAGTTCATGAGGCAAGCTCTGTGAAATGTGCAACACGGCAGTGTCTAATAACAGAGCATAGTGACTACGTGTCACAGAATTCAAGAAAGTAAATTTGACTTCAAGTGGTTGTACAGGGGTGATGTTGCAGCTGCAGACATCATCCCATTACCAATTTCTAAAGCTGATTGTCGGCTTTCTTGTAAGAGCGGCTAATCAGCAGCTCGGTTATTACATGCCCCCCTCTGTCCCACCGGGAGACCCGAGCTACTAGCTGGCACCTCTGACAGCTAGTCGGAGACCCGAAGAAAGCCAGAATCAGCTTTGATTGGGTCACTGCTATGATAACCCAAAAGCAATGACATGACATGACATCACATCCGGTTTACCGGCATTTTACCAGCATCTTAATGGCGCCAATGTTTGAAAATCGAAAGTATTCAAAAATGCCGATCTTGGCGTTTTGAATGCTTTCAAGTGCAAAGGAGGGATTTGGGGTCTTACAGACCCCAGATCCCTCCAAAAAGAGTACCGGTCACTGCCTATTACTGTCACAAGGATGTTAACATTCCTTGTGACAGCAATAAAAGTGATTAAAAAAAAAATGAAAAGCAACAGTGTAAAAATAAAATAAAATAAAGGATTTAAAAAATAAAAATAAATGTCTTTGTCCCCCTTTGCTAGAGCGCAAAAATGAACTTTTTGGTATCTATTTACTCGGCGTGACATCTTTTATATTTTACATAAAAATTGTGTTATGTATCGTTTTGTCTTTGCATTACAAAATTTTAAAAAGTGTATTTTTTCCACCAAAAAACTGCGTTTGAAAAAACGCTGCACAAATATCATGCGACATAAAAAAACCCACCAATTTATTCTCTGGGGCCTCCGCTTTAAACAAAACATATAATGTTTGGGGGTTCTGTGATGGGAGTCACTTTGGGCGGGGGGCTTGTGGAACCCAGATTACCTTAGAGAGGTTGGGAAACTCCTTGTCCAGCTTCCCCGGCCCCTCCTACGAGTAAGTGACCCTGTGTCTATTAGGGGCACAGAGTGACCGAGAACCCCATTCAGGTCAACACTAACCAGACTCACAATACAACCACACTGGACTCAGCATTTTGTGTTACCCCAGTTATCCTGACTTCTGTGTGTGTGGTTTATGTTAACCACTTGCCGACCGCCGCACGACTATCTACGTCGGCGGTCAGCCCCTCACAGGCAAACTAACGTAGGGCTACGTTGTTTGCTTGTGAGGGTCTAGGGAGCGAGCGCGCGCCCCCCGGGGCGCGCTCCCGCTCCCGCGTGGTCACGGACCCCCCCGCGCGTGTGACCAGCGGACCCGATGTCCGCCGGTCACTCGGCGATCGGCGGGGGAGAGGGAGAATGTCAGGCAGCTTGTGTAAACAAACTGCCTGTCATTCTCCTCGCTGCAAAGACACTGATAAAACGGATCTGGTATGTAGATCCGTTGATCAGTGTCCTTACAGCTAGAGCCACAGCCAATCACAGTAGAAACCACGCCCCTAGGGACACACACAGCCCCTCCCTTCCAAATAAAGTTAACCCCTTCACTACCAGTGTATTTTTACAGTAACAGTGAATATGTATAGCACTGATTACTGTAGAAATGTCACTGGTAACCCCAAAAGTGTCAAAAATGTCAGTCAAGGGTCCGATCTGTCCGCCGCAATGTCGCAGTACCGCAAAAAAAAATCGCAGATCGCCGCCATTACGCGTTAAAAAAAAAAACAACAAAAATGACAAAAATCTTTCCCTTTGTTAGTAAACGCGATAACTTTTGCGCAAACCAATCAAAATACGCTTTTTGCGATTTTTTTTACCAAACATAGGTAGCGTAAAATAAATTGGCCGAAAATTTTTAAAAATTTTGATTTTTACATTTTTTTGGGGGGAATTTCATATAAAAAAATGTGAAAAATATTGCTATTTTTGCAAAATTGACGCTCTTTTTGTTTATAGCGCGTGATCAAAAAATCGCACAGGTGATCAAATACCACCAAAAGAAAGCTCTGTTTGTGGGAAAAAAAGGACGTCAAATTCGTTTAGGTACAGCGTCGCACGACTGCGCAATTGTGCGTTAAATTCACGCAGTGCCGAATCGCAAAATACCCCCTGGTCGGAATGGGGGTAAAATCTTCCGGGGCTTAAGTGGTTAAAAGAATAAATGGGGCTCTTAGGACAGTAATATTTATGAACAATAACCCTCAAGAAATATATTATGATACATTGGTTCGACCTTTTCAGGCTGCTTGTAGGAGTTTATCTCATAGACCATTGCTAGATAGTTTGAGGTGGGGTTTGTTCTTGTTTAGTGCCTGTATCCCATTGTTCTATTGTTTCCGTCTGCCTTGGGATCAACCTATTATGGGCTGTATATGTATATGTGGATTAGCTGCTAAAGGGGAGGGAGAATTGTCCCAGAGTGTATATCTCTTTGTGCCTGTGTTTGAATAAACAGTCTTATGCTTCTTAGCACCCTACACTGATGTCACGACAAGTGACTGGGTGGGCTAATGGATCTTGGGTCGTGCTGATATCAGGCAAGGGAAGCTTATATGGCGGACATAGTCTTCTTGATTCCAACAAATTTCTTAGCGAAAAAAAAAAAAATGATTTTTGCCATGGAAACAAAAAGTGAAAGAAAATGCCCGGTCTTCAAGTGGTTTATTAAGAGACGATCAGGCATTTTCTGGCACTTTTTGTTTCCCTGTGAAAATCTGTTTTGCTTTTTTTTTTTTTTTTGTTAGAAAATTAGTTATATATTTAGTTTACGGCAGAGGCCCTAAAGAATAAATTGGTGGATTTTGCAATTTTTTATGTCACACGATATTTGTGAAAAAAAAAAAAGTCTTTTTAATTAGACTAGAAATAATTGAAATACAATGTCAAAATTAACGAAAGATTTAAAAATTCTGACCACAGATACATTTTACCGCAGAGTGAACATTAATGCATATGCATGAACATAACACATCAGAACCAAAAGGTGAAAGGTGGACCTTAGAAAATAAATTTCCAAAACAAAAATATATTTCATAGGAGGAATAAATAAAACATTGACAGGTGACAAAGAATAGAATTGATCCAAAGTTGTGTGTATGTAAAATAACCTTGTCTTCTTAGATGAGACTGGCAATGTACTGTAGCTTGCTATAAGAGATGTATTTAGGTCACTTATGGCCATCACTGTCAGCTGCATTCGCTCCCAGTTCACTGATCAGCTCTTCTAGAGACTGAAGGAAGCACACACCATAGATCTGAATATTTACTGCAAGTCAGCACTTTAATTAATTATTATGTCAAGGCAAGAACACCAGAAGCAATTTATGCACAAAAATCCTATACTATTCATTCTACATAATTTCAACTGCTTTTATTGTTTAAAACTAAACTCCAGGTAAACTTCTAAGGGTTCACCTACCAAAGTTTTACGTTCGGCTAGTCTTTATTTATTGTCACCAGGAAATCCCGGCTGTAACACTCCTGTCTCAGGGTGACAATGATCAGTCATTGTACTATGTTCTATGGAGCAGCATGAACTACAGAATTCCCTCCTTTCCATATCCCCATAACATAGGGGTAGGGGTTTCAAACTCCACAAAATTAAACTGGGTAGGGTGAATAGCAATGCTTGAAATAGTACAGCAGTGTGCTCATGACAATGGTGGATTTCTGGCAGGATCAACAAGTACTTTTTTGCAACAGATACAAGTTCAATAGTAGGTTTAACTCCTTGGAGCCAGGGGAGAGCCGGGAGGCGGGGCTGGATTTATGATGATGCGACTGCCGTCATTGGCTGTCACATGATCGCAAAGCTCTTGATCGCTGATGGTAACCTAGCCAGGAGCGCACTCTCGGCACAGCTGTATTTACACTAATGCATGCAAATATGCGGTCACTCAGCACGGAGAGGATGCATATTTGTAAGCAGCCAGTGCCAAGAAGTCAACAGACAAAAATGGAGTAAAAAAAAATAAATAAATAATTGTTAGGGTTTAGAGCCGGTTCACATACAGGCGACCCGACTTCCCGGGGCGACCTGTGAAGTCGCGGTGCACAGCTTGCACCGCAACCTCGGAGCGGCATGCACGGACTTCATATCATTGAAGTCAATGCAGGTCGCTCCAAAGTAGTACAGGACCCTTTTTCTAAGTCGGAGCGACTTGTGTAGCTCCTATTCGAATGGGTCCTGTGCTACTCTATGGCAGGCGACCCACGGCGACTTGTCAGGCGACCAGGTCGCCTGACAAGTCGCCCCAGTGTGAACGGGGTCTAACAATACATACACTTTAACCTCTTGCCTTTAAAGCAGTTACATTTTTTTAAAAAGAGGCTCTAGAGAAGAAAATTGTGGGTGTTGCCATTTTTTATGTCACATGGTATTTGCGCAACAGTTTTTTAAATGCAATTTTGTGGGGAAAAAAAAAAACAAACCAAAAAACAAACACTATAGTGAGTTTATGGCTACATTCACACCTGAGCGTAGCGTTTTAGCGCGTTTTTTACCGCGATTTTTGTGCAGGCGTTTTTAGATTGAATAGAGACCAATGGAAAACGCCTGTAATCTGCCCAAAAAGAAGCTCATGTAATTTGAGCGTTGGGTGTTTTGCTCACAGCGTCAAAACGCTCAGATGTGAACAGGGGCCATTGAAATGAATAGGATTTGTCTTGTTGGGCGTTTTGAGAGCTGATCCTAGAGCAGAAAAACTCCCCAAAAACGCCCCAAAATGCCTACATGTGAACGGAGCCTTAACCACTTGCCGACCGCCGCACGACTATCTACGTGGGCGGTCAGCCCCTCACAGGCAAAGTGACGTAGGTCTACGTCGCTCGCCTGTGAGGGTTTAGGGAGCAAGCGCGCGCCGCCGGAGGCGCGCTCCCGCTCCCGCGTGGTCACGGACCCCCCCGCGCGCGTGACCGGCGGACCCGATCGCCGCCGGCCACTCTGCGATCGGCGGGGGAGAGGGAGATAGTCAGGCAGCTTGTGTAAACAAGCTGCCTGTCATTCTCCTCTCTGTATGAGAGCTGATCACATGGATCTACTATGTAGATCCATTGATCACTCTGCATACAGTTGAAGCCACAGCCAATCACAGTTAGAATCACGCCCCTAGGGACACACACAGCCCCTCCCTCTCAAATAAAGTTAACCCCTTCACTACCAGTGCATTTTTACAGTAACAGTGCATATGTATAGCACTGATTACTGTAGAAATGTCACTGGTAACCCCAAAAGTGTCAAAAATGTCAGTCAAGGGTCCGATCTGTCCGCCGCAATGTCGCAGTACCGCAAAAAAAATCGCAGATCGCCGCCATTACGCGTTAAAAAAAAAAACAACAAAAATGACAAAAATCTTTCCCTTTGTTAGTAAACGCAATAACTTTTGCGCAAACCAATCAAAATACGCTTTTTGCGATTTTTTTTACCAAACATAGGTAGCATAAAACAAATTGGCCGAAAATATTAAAAAATTTTGATTTTTACATTTTTTTTTGGGGGAATTTCATATAAAAAAAAGGGAAAAATATTGCTATTTTTGCAAAATTTACGCTCTTTTTTTGTTTATAGCGCGTGATCAAAAAAAATCGCACAGGTGATCAAATACCACCAAAAGAAAGCTCTGTTTGTGGGAAAAAAAGGACGCCAAATTCGTTTCGGTACAGCGTCGCACGACCGCGCAATTGTCCGTTAAAGTCACGCAGTGCCGAATCGCAAAATGCCCTCTGGTCGTTTAGCAGCCAAATCCTCCGGGGCTTAAGTGGTTAATACACAAAAAACAATAAAGAACCTAACTGTATGGTAAAATAAAAAAAGACGATGCTACACAGAGTAAATATATACCTAACCTGTCACACTTTAAAACTGTGTACACTCATGGAACGGTGCCAAAATATGGTAATTAAACTCAATAGACGACGCTTTATAAGACTTTACCGGTTACCAGTTTAGTATTACACAGGAGGTTGGTGCTAGAAATATCGCTCTCGCCATAGTGCTTGTGGTGATACCTCATGTGTGTGGTGTGAACATCAGTTACATATGTGTGCGCAACCTACATATGCATTCGCCTTTGCATGTGAGCACAGTGGGGGGGATTTGAACAGGCTTTGGCACTTTTAATTTACTTTTCTTTTTTTTAAATCAACTTTATTGCTATCACAAGGGATTAACAAAATCCCTTGGGATAGGATGGGCAGTGACAGGTACTCTTTAATGAGAAATCCTCAATGCTGAGGAATACAGGCAGATACCCATCATAGTAACCCATCAGGGAGGCATTATAAATTGTATGTATATATATATATATATATATACACACACACACACATACATATATATATATATATATATATATATATATATATATATATATATATATATATATATATATATAATACACACACACACACACACACACACACACACACACACATCTATATATACATACACACACTTTTTTTTTTTTTTGCAGAACTTGTCAACAGTGGTGAAAGTGGCAGAAAAAGAAAAAAAAAAGTGTGAAAAGTGATGATTCAATGAGATTTCACTATCTTGTTGTGCATTAAAGTGTGAGAGTGGAACTGTGATGGGAAGTAGATTAAAGAGAAACTTCAGCAAATATGTAAAAAAAAAAAAGTAAAAGTCCGCAGCTAAAAACTTATTAGCTGCTGAATTTTAAGAACACCTACAGATACTTACCAGCTCATAGAGCCTAGCACAGTTCTTCCCAAATCCCATGACTGGTCCTGTAGCCTCCTGGGACAGAAATGGGAGCTGGTACCTATCAAAAAAAAAACCCTCTTCCCAAAAAAATTAAATAAATAAATAAAAAAAAGCTGCAAAAGTGTTAGAACCTAGGAGGGAAGAATAGGACGAGCTGCTCTTCCTTTACTGGGTGAAGGTCCCCTTTACATTGGTTGTAAACTCTAACAGATACCCAGTGAAGTGATTGGGCTCAGGGATACACAGAGATGAAACCAATCCTCCTACATGCGTTGTACCTGTTTATGTACAGCTGCCTTTCCCCTACAGCTATTCAAAGTGCAGAATTTACACAGGATCTCTTCGCTCTAAAAAAGTAGGGGGCGGAGAGCTGAAGTTACATCAGTGAGGAGCGCTTTAAAAGCTGATTGGAGGAAAAGGGACACCCCCCCCCCTCCACACAGGAACAAAGCTGAGGCTGTCAATCAGATGGTGCTCCCTCCCCGTCACAATTTTTCTGTTGGTGTCAGGAAAACTTATCAGAAGTGACTCATGCTTCTAGCACAGGAACGAGGCAGCAGACAGAAATGACACTTCATGCTCTGTACATACAATAGAGGGATATGCTTTAGTCATATTTCATATCTGAGGTTTACAACCACTTTAAGTATGCTGACAAAGCAACCAATAGGAAGTACAATGCTTGAAATCTGCATTATATTGGCTTACTAATCCCACCTATAACTATGATTGGCAAGCACAAGCATTTATTAGCAGCTCATGCCAGAGACAAGCTGTAAACAAGCTGCTTTTCAACCACAGACAGGTACGCCCTTATCCTAAATCCCAGAGTTCCGCTTTAACAGCACAAGGAAATGCTTCTGCAAACTGACAGATTATTTATTTATAGCTATGCAGAAAGAGGATGTGATTGCAATATGCATGAGTTGAAAAGCAGACATTTTATTTTTATTCAACCTTCATAAATCATTTAACCTCTAGATTACAGACGAATAAGCAAGTACAGTTACTTAGCCAATATGCAAAAGAGAGAGAGTAATAAAATAATATGGAACACTTGTTTTTTTGGCAAAGCGGGTAGTAAACTCATACTTTCTTTGCATGCAGAGTCTGTTCCCCTATTGAGAATCCAAGAGCACTGAATAGTGAGGGGTGTCCAGATTCTGGGATCATCCCTAGAGCCCGGATGTTGGGCAGCAAGAATAGCCATGAGAAGTGCTAGGCCATTATTAAGGTATGGAGGGGGCAGGCAAATAGTAATGTATAGGAGGTAAACCATCAGCCTAAAGCTGGGTACACATGATAAGATTATTGGACGAATGATCGACTTTTTTTTTTTTGGCATGCTAGTCTCCATATCGAAAATTAATAGGTTACTAAAAGTATGAAAATTCTTGTACGACGGAATAAAAATTTGGAAGGGATATAATGTATTTGTATTTTATTGTATTTTCAGATGAAAACTATACTGATTAACCACTTAAGGACTGCCCCACGTGTATTTACTGCGGCAGGGCGGCCCTTAAGCACAAAATCACGTACCTGTACGTGATTTTGTAAAGGGGGGTCTAGGGGGCAGGCGCGCGCCACCAGAGCCACGTTCCAGCTGTAACTGGCCAATCAGTGGGGTCCAGTGGTCGTGATGGCCACCCACGATCATTCAGGTGAATGACAGAACGGCGGTCTGCCTATGTAAACAAGGCCGACTGCTGTTCTGTGAGACAGGGAGAGAAACAAGGAACATAGATCTCTCTTCTTGCAGTCAGACCATTCCCCCTACAGTTAGAAAGCACTCCATAGGAGCAAACTTAGCCCCCCCCATGATCCCTTCCCTGCCATTGTCATTTATACAGTAACAGTGCATATTTTTAGCACTGATCACTGTATTGGTGTCACTGGTCCACAAAAAATGTCACTTAAGTGTCACATTTTTCTGCCGCAATGTCGCAGTCCCACAAAAAAAAAAAAAAAAAAAAAAAAAAAAAAAAAATCGCTGATAGTCGCCATTACTAATAAAAATAAAAAACATAAAAGAAAAAGTCCATAAATTTATCATATTCTTTGTAAACCCTATAATTTTTGCGCAAACCAATCAATATACGCTTTTTGCGATTTTTGTTTTACCAAAAACATGTAGCAGAATACAACTTGGCCTAAACTGATAAAGAAATTTGATCTTTTACATTTTTTTATTGGATGTGTTGTAGCAGAAAGTAAAAAATATTGTTTGTTTTTTTTTCTAAATGGTCCGTCTTTTTTTGTTTTATAGCGCAAAAAATAAAACTGCAGTAATAAAATACCACCAAAAGAAAGCTCTAAGGACATAAATATTTTTTCGGTAGACTCACATGACCGCACATTTGTCAATTAAAGCAACGCAGTGCCATATAGCAAAACATGGCCTGGTCTTTAAGGGGGTAAAACGTCCCGGAGCTGAAGTGGTTAAATGAAATTAACAGACAAGAAATATTTTCGGGGTTGTCCCTTCAGACGAAAGCTGTGTACCAATGATCAGATTATCGTACGATTGTTTCGAAAGCGATATTTTTTGTACGATATACCGATTGTGTGTACCTGGCCTAAGTATCTGGTCATGCTTTGTAGAAAAAAAAAAAAAGCACCCTGCTTTTCCGGAAAATGTTTCCATTACCACTTAAAGTGGCTGTTTCACCAAATGGAAAAAAAAATAAAAAATAACCACCAAGGAAAAAGATTTAGGTCTCTTTCAAACTGGCATAAAAACACAACTCTGTATATTATAGGCAATAAGCCCATAGATTGTTGATCCATTGACTATCTTACTGTAATCTGAGTGATTTGGGAAGGAATTCCCCCACCTCCTGTAACCCTCCCTGGAGCAAATTGCACCATGCTTTTAAGGCTTTTTTGCCTTCCACTGATCCAACTATGGTTATAGGATTTCAGTATGTGCAGGTTTTCGATTTATTTATTTTATAAACAATGAAATGCTTCTAAAGCCTTGGTGCTCAACCTGCAGCCACTTGGCCCTTTTCTTAATCGCCCGCACACACGATCCGAAAATCGGACGACAAATCGTCCTTTTTTTTTTTTTTTTTTTGCATGCTAGTCGCATATCGAAAATGGAGAAGTTACTAAAGTTACGAAAATTCCCGTAAGACAGGATAAAAATTCTGAAATGATGTAATGTGTTGTAGTATATTTGAATTGTATTTTCAGACCACAACTGTACCGATTAAAACAAAAAACGTATCATCTGGTATCAAACGAGAAACATTTCCGTGCTTGTCCGATCGGATAATATCGGACGTGATTGGCTCGCAAAAGCTCTGTACTAACTAACAAACAATCTGATTTTAAAAGCAGTATTTTTCGGCAGATTTTCGGATCGTGTGTATGAGCCATTACTCCCCTTGGGGCCCCTGCAGAGTGCAGACACTAATCTAGGTTTCCCTAATGCCCTGCTATAGCAGTGATCTCTAGCAGTCTCATGTAATAGGTCTTCATTCTAATGCCCCATACACACGTGCAGATTATCTGCAGACTTTTGTCTGCAAACTTACCAAAACCATATAATATGAGGTCAAACCTAAACACTTTCAATTTGTATGCAATCCGGCAGGCCCTTGCACTACATAGAAAAGGTAAGTCTGCAGACAAAAGTCTGCAGATAATCTGCACGTGTGTATGGGGCATAACTCTTGAATTACGGTCCCAGTCTCTGACAACTCCTATATCACGTGTACAGCCTCCTGCAGCATGTCCGCAGTCTCTTACCATACCATCTCTTGTATTATGCCTATAGTCTACGACCATCTCTTATATCATGCAAGCAGTCTCTTACCATACCATCTCTTGTATTATGCTTATAGCCTATGACCATCTCTTGTATCATGCAAGCAGTCTCTTACCATGCAAAACAAACAGACCTAGTGCATTATCCCGAGACAAATAATTTATTGAATGAAAACACAGCAAGTATTACAAAGGTAACAGAAAATTGCGTATCACAGATCTCAGTACATCAGACTGCTGACTAGTGCACATAGAAAAGAGGAGATCCAGGCTTTTGGTCAGTGTAGCAGGTCTTCCTGATTGGCCGAAAGGCAAAACCATGCCATTGGCCGAGGAGGAGGAAGAAGGACTCGAGGAGACGCCGGGGGACAGAGGTGAAGCCGCGGCAGGTAAGTGCACCGGTCTCGGGTGGGGGGGCACGGCACGCTGGTCATTCTGCATTAAGGGGTCACGCTGGTCATTCTGCATTAAGGGGGTCACACGCTGGTCATTCTGCATTGAAAGGGGGCACGCTGGTCTCTCTGCATTGAAAGGGGGCACGCTGGTCTCTCTGCATTGAAAGGGGGCACGCTGGTCTCTCTGCATTGAAAGGGGGCACGCTGGTCTCTCTGCATTGAAGGGGGCACACTCTACCTTGATTACTGAAGGCCCCTTTCACACTTTTGTGACCTCAAAGTCACGCAATTTTTTACAGCGTTTTTTGCCGCAAAGCAATGCCTGTTACATTTTTCTGTTTGCGCCCCCCAAAAGGGGGCATTTGGGTTGGATGGAGCTGGGGGCATTTGATGTGGATGGAGCTGGGGTAGGCATATGGGGTGGAGGGAGCTGGGGTAGGCATTTGGAGTGTTTGGAGGTTGGATGGGTGTTTGGGATAGATAGTGCTAGGGTGGGCATTTGGGGTGGATAGAGCTAGGGTGGGCATTTGAGATGGACAGAGCTGCTGGGAGCATTTGGGGTGGATGGGGGTGGTGTATGGAGCTGGGTGGGCATTTGGGGTGTATAGAGCTGGGGGGGGTGGATGGTGCAGAGTCCGACCCCTGCATTCTGTACATTGCATACTCCAGTCTCCTGCATTCTGTACATTACACTCTCCTGCACTATATACACAATACTGTAAATTATATACTTCTCACCAAAGTCTTCATTGTCTCAACAGTTGCTGGTGGCTATGCAGTCTCTGACTATTTTAATGAAGTTCTTCTTTAAGGTAGGCTGAGCAATCAAAGCATATTTTATGAGTACTAGGAAGTCTGGGTTTTGTTTACCCTATCCCTTAAGCCCCTCCCACTGCTAAGCAATTGGCCACACCCACAATTTGCAGCGGGGCGCTACGCGCGCGCCGCAGGTTTTGTTTCTCTTTCAGTGTCCCTCATTGCGAAGTTCAAAAGTTGGGAGGTATGCATCATTGTCCATAGTCTCTGACCAGCTGATTATTCACGTAATTTTAATTGCAACCCCTTGGTGATGTTGGGGGCTGCACGTGAGGCTTCCCATATCAAGAAAGTTGACCACCACTGTTCTATAGGAACCAAAGTCAATTTTTCAAACTTACATAGTCAGTCTGTTTGAAAAACAAGACATCTAGTTCAAACAATAAAAAAAAATGGATTTAAATGAACAATTTAAATGTTGAAGAAATGTTAAATCTACATAAACCTGAAGTAGTATAAAAAGCTGCAAATAAATTATACAATTACCGTATATGAACCTGATAATTATAAACATGTTGAAGATAAAAATTAACATGAGTTGTGGAGGTGGAAAACTAGATATGGGGAGGGGGATAATATTGTGTTCTGCGATCCTCTACATTTCAGAGCAAACCAGCGGATGACAGCAGATGACTGCCAAAATGTGCACTCTCTGCACACCCACCACCCTGAGAAATGAGTATGAAGTGTGCTGCATAGCAGGCAGACAGGAAAATACCAGAAATACTTTGCAACACATATATACTACACCCCATCCCCCAGGAGAAAAGATAGCATAATAATGTCAGCCTTCTGATAAGAGCATATTCTGCCGCTTATCTCTTCCCTAGAAAACAGCCTGTCAAACCCAATGCATGATATGGCTAAGTGATCAGAGGGACACGACTCATTTTAATTGCTTCAATTAAAATAACTATAAACCTGAGTTATTAAACAAAGCAAAGGGCAATGTGAAAAGTGCACAAGCCAACAGCAACTAATTACATATCATATAACTATACACTGCTACGCTGAAATCCAACTGGTGGCAATGGGTAATATGCTCAGTATATAGTTTTTGACATTCCTGGCAAATATGCAAAGACGACTTGAAGAGGCGCATTCTGCGGTTTTTATACAGGTAACAATAATAACCATAAAAAATGCATTAAGGGACAACTTCATCATTTTCTTATAGAGATCATATACAAATGGAAGCCACACAGGTCACATCAGTGACTGGTCCCTGGTGATTCTTGGCCAATATAGATCCCTGCTGCTGTATCCGATTGGTGTATGGATAATGCTGAAACCAAATTATACAATCATTTTTAAATTGCATTCTACACAAAGCTTTGACACCATACTGACTGGCTCAGTATAGCATTTGAAGGTAATAAAAGGCTGTTGGCAGGCAGGTTTCATAATCAACATGGAAAGAACCTTCCAGAGTTAAAGTGATTGTGATTTAGACATGAAATATGAACAAATCATATCCCTGTATAATGTGTAGTTGTCTAAATTAAGAGCACTAGGTGTCATTTCTATCTGCTGCTTCGTTCCTCTTCAACTAGCATAAGTCACTTCTGACATGCTACTTTCTATTGGATGCTTTGTGAGCATACTTAAAGTGGTTGTAAACCCCAGATATAAAATATGAACAAAGCATATCCCATAGTGTGTACTCTGCAACTAGCATAAGTCGCTTCTGCCAAGGGCTGTAGCGTCAAGAATACTGCAGATAAAGAGGTACAACTTATGTAGAAAGATTTGTTTCATCTCTATGTGTCACCTGAGGCCAGTCACTTCACCTGTTATATGTAAGCATTTACAACCACTTTAAAGCACGTTGGGAAGCAACCCTCCTGAGCAGACTGAATAATCCCATGCAACATATGGCCCAAAAAGGTTTTTGGACACCTGACCATCACGCCTATATAAGCTCATTTCTTTCCAAAACCATGGGAATTAGTAGTAAGTTTCCCCCGACTTCCCCTTTGCAGCTTTACCAGCCTCTACTCTTCTGTTGGGCTTTCAACAAGATTTTTTCGAGTGTATCTGTGGGAATCTTTAGTGATTTTAGAAGAAAAGACCTGGCTCTCAATTGGCAGCCCAAATCATCCCAAAAGGGGTTCAATACATTTGAGACCAAACTTATCAAACCATGTCCTCATGGACCTGGGTTTGTGCACAGAGGCACAGTCATGCTGGGAAAAAAAAAAAAAAGAAGAAGGTTTTCCCCAAACTGTTGTCACAAGGTTGGAAGAAAACAATTATCTAATCTGTCCTCATTTAACATAGCTGAACCAGAGGCATAACTAGAAGCTTCAGGGCCTGAGTGCAAGAAACTACGAAGGGCTCCCCGATTCCTCCAAGTCCAGTGGCGGAACGTCAAGGCCCAGTCGCAAGTTCGACCTTTGCGATCCTGGTAGTTCCACCACTGGTGTCAGTAGTTTTTTTTATTTTTGTTTTTTACCATTTTATTTATTTTAAATTTTTTGTTTTTACAAATTTAGGAGCCCCTTGGGGGGGCTTTGATAAAATATCAGGGGTCTAAACAGACCTCTCATGTTTCACCTTTGAGACAGAGAAAGGAGATTGAGGACACAACCCTCAATCTCCCTCTGCAGCACTAAATGAATAGACAGGAATAGCTCTATATAGAGCTCCCCGTTCATTCACAAACTGAAGCATAGTTAACTGTTTACTACACTTCATTTATGAATGGAGTGTAACAGAGATAGATACTGATCATGGACGCTGTCCATTCAAAAAAAGTTAGGGGCCAGTGCACAGGGGCACAAGGGCAGAAGACAGAAGAGGAAGTTGGATAGGAGGGACATTGGGGGTGGCATATAGGAGATACTGATCTCCTCCATTTTCCTCCTGCAGCTGCTAATTTCCTGCAGGAGGGTGGGGAGGAGAAACAGGCTTTTATAGTGGCTGCAGGAGGAAAATTAAGGGGGGATCGGTACTTCTATATGCAACCCCCGCTGCCCCTCCTATCCAGGTGTACAGGGGGAAGTATGGGGCCGGGTCTCAATTGTGGCCCCTGTAGTTACGCCCCTGAACTGAAATAATATGACAAGTACTCACAGATCGGAATATCGACCGAAAAAAAAAAACAGACACCATTTCACTCAAACTTGTTAGATGATTTGGCAATGCTGACAAGTTCCTTAATAAACGCAAAGTGTGAAATTTACGATAGGTCCACTTTAAGCCCAGACAGTTTGTGGAATGCATGAAGGGTGAGGCAGGGATGATTCGCTCCTGCAATTATCATAGCAGTTAAAGAATGACCTTAGGGAATCAGGGAGGTCTAGTAACAAAACAGATTATTCAATTCCCCAAAACATGCCTCATGCATGCATGCTGGGCAGCTGTCAGATAAGAGTTAAAGGAAATATAAATCTGTAGTGGAGGAAATGGCCTATAGTACGTGGTTTCCTCCAAGGATGATCAGACGTGTGGATGTACTTCTGGAATGTTATGCTCTGTAAAGGCTGGGAAGAGAGAGGACTGTAGAGTAAAGCTGGACACACACTATACTATTCTCTTTAGATTTTTTCCTTTAGCTTTACCAAAATCATAGAATATGGGAGGTTAGACCTAAACACTTTTCAATTTGTATGCAATCAGGCAGGCCCTTTACTAGATAGTTGAAGGTAAATCTAAAGCAAACCAAACAACAAAAGTTGTATAGTGTGTATCCAACTTAAGGCAGCATCAACGAGCAATATTTGCTGCTATCACATGCTATGCTATTCCAGCTAAATAACCTGCAAGGGCACTTACATCATTTATATTCCCCAAAACGGCATTACTGCAGTATCTATTGCCACTCAAGAGGCCAGAAACAAGGAAACACTTAAAAAAGTGTATCAAAACCCCAAACCAAAATGTAATACGTTGCAGCATACCAGTCCTAAAAAGAGGCAGCTGCATTCGTTTTCTTTTTACAGCCTTTTTTCCCCCTTTATTTTGATCAGGCAATCCTGCAAAATGATATATCCCTTGTCCCTTGGTGGCTATGCTCATTCTAGTGCATCTATGAAACAAGTCATGGTAGCCACCTAGGCTGGCTTTCAAAAAGGTTTGCCTTTGTTCTTCTCCATTATATCTGATGTGATACGATTAGTAGTTTACAGAAGATAGAGAACATTGCTTTTGTTTCTAGTTCATTTGACAGAAAGCAAAAAATAATCTGCTTTTCTGGCAAGATTAACATAATTTTCCGTATTTGCTAAACATTTTCTGAACCTAAAAAAATTAAAACTAATGCAAACACATTTCTTAGGATTGGTAGGCTGCAACATATTACATTTTTGTTCTTAGGTTTAAGCACTAGATGCAGAGGATTGGGTTTTGAGTTTACATATATTTTAAAAAAAAGGATCAGGTATACTCTATTATGAAGAGTGTTTCTTGGATAAAACAACCAAATAACAAAGAGGTGCCATCAGAATTTTCACCAATAAGGATTCTGGAATTAAAAAGTGATTGTAAACAATCACCATCTCCTCTTTGTTGCAAAAATCACACCTGCTTTTAATCAAGTTCTAAAGATAAGGGCTAAGAGCCGGTTCACACTGGGGCGACTTGTCAGGCGACCTAGTAAGTCGCCGTGGGTCGCCTGCCATAGATTAGCACAGGACCCGTTCTAATAGGAGCGACACAAGACGCTCCGACTTAGAAAAAGGGTGCTATACTACTTTGGGGCGACCTGGAGCGACCTGCATTGACTTCAATGATATGAAGTCCGTTCATGCCGCTCCGAGGTCGCGGTGCGCGCTGTGCACCGCGACTTCACAGGTCGCCCCGGCAAGTCGGGTCGCCCCTATGTGAACCGGCTCTAATACCACAAATAGACCGCCCTGGTGTAGTATGTTTAAAAAAACACCAATTACTAATAAAATATTGCAAAGCTAAACACTTGTAAACAGTATTCAAATGACCAACACTGATCCAACATACAGGGATATGCAAACAGTGGCCCTCCAGATGTTGCAAAACTACAAGTCCCATGAGGCATAGCCAGACAGCCACAAGCATGACACCCAGAGGCAGAGCCATGATGGGACTTGTAGTTTTGCAACAGCTGGAGGGCCACAGTTTGCATATCCCTGAATGTAGCAGATCAAACTTGCTGCTATTGCGGCTTGCTATGGTGGCACTAGGCAAGAGGGAGGGACCAGGAGCGTCAGTGGGGGACCTGAGAAGGGGAGGATAGGGGTTGCTCTGTGCAAAACCATTGCACAGAGCTGGTAAGTAAGACAGGTTTGTTATTTTTAAGGAAAATAAAACTGCCTTTAATATCACTTTATAATATCACTAATAAAGCAAAGGAACCTGTCATAAGCACTTTTTGTCCTTTCCACCCACCTTCTCCAATCATAGAAGCTGTACTTTAACTTCCATGAATGAAAAAAAAAAAAAAAAAAAAAAATCGATCGATCGATGCATGGAGGAGACGGACCTTTCATTCATTTGCCCTTCATTTCCATCATTCAAAGATCGTTTTTCCAATTTGTGGAAGATATAGTACAACTTCTATAAATACGGGGAAGAAATGGTAGACATAGTCGGCACCCTTGAGGAGGGACACATTGCATAGAGATAGTAATGTCCCTTGTGCCTATTCTTTTATTCCTTTTATTGCTAAACTTTAGGTTTTAGGCCCTTTCACACAGGCGGATTGATTGGGTGTGCCTGTCAGTATTAAGGCGGACACAAGTGGATCTGGCGGATTGGATCAGATGACAGTTGGATGTAAGATGGTGCATTTTAATTTGACCGCCCATAGAGGAAAGCGGGTTGTGTCTGTGCCCGCTCTGCATAAGCGGAGTAGTCACGGACCGGTCATCCGTCGAGCAAGCAAACGCGCTGGTGGAGTCCATCCGTGTGAATGAGCCCTAATGTTGTGTATCATTTTACATTTTGAAGAGCTTGGTAATGTACACAATGTGAATGCTTGATATACATTCTATGGCAATATGTTCGGTTGTATAATTTTTTTTTTACAAATATTTTATTTATGCAAAGACGGACGAACCGGATCAAGTAAATACAACACAGGTCAGTAAATAACATACGGTGGCAACGAGGACCAACAAAATTACATCTGTAACAATGCAGCATAGTAGAAAACATAACAAGGCATACAGGTGGATGTAAGGCAACAGCCGGAGCGAGGGCATGGTCCTCTAAGGCACAGAAAGGAAAGAGAGAGAAAAAGAAAGAGAGAAAGAGAAAAAAAGAGAAAGAGAAAAAAAGAGAAAGAGAAAAAAAGAGAAAAAGAGAAAAAGAGAGAAAGAGAGAGAAAGAGAAAGAGAGAGAGAGAGAGAGAATTAGTCGTCACAGGTCACAACAGGTTTTGCCCCCTGTCAGAAAGGACAAAGAGGTTCCACAGCCCCCAAGTTTTATCATAGCTTTCCCTTTTGTGTTGTGCAGATTAACGCAGGTCCTCCATTTTATTAACCTCTTCAATTTTGCGAATACAGTCGCTAATAGTTGGGGAGGATTGCGTCTTCCAGAGCAGAGGAATACAAGACTTTGCCGCATTCAGTATATGAAACAGGATCGATTTTTTTGTATTTCTTCAAGGGGATAATGGAAACATGTAGAAGGAAAAAAGCAGGGTCATTAGGAATCGCATAGTCGGTAAACTCCTGGGCCAGATCTTGCACGGATCCCTAGAAGCGGGATAGCCTCTGGCAGGACCAGAACACATGCAGTAATGTCCCCGGCTCCCCCCGACACCTCCAGGAGCGATCCGAGGTAAGTGTAAAGAATTTGTGTAGCAGATATGGAACCCGGTACCATCTCGTGTGGAGCTTGTAGTTAGTCTCTTGAATCTTAGAGCAAGAGGGGGTCTTCAACGCAAGTGTGAATATGCAGTGTTCCTGTTTTTTCGTGAATTTGCGATTCAGGTCTCTCCCATTTCTCTAGACAGGGTAGGGGGGCATTATCAGGTGGCAGCGACAATAGCCCATAAACCTTGGATAGTGGTTGTGGTAAAGCGGCACTACCCGAGCAGTACTCTTCAAAAGAGTGAGGTCTCTGAGCACCTCCGGGGTCGGCAGAGAATGCAGGAAGTGGTCCAGTTGCACAGCATTCCAAAAGGGTAGCTGAAAGGGACCCTGCGGATCAGTCAGTCGTGCAAGAGCGGGCCAGCGACCATCACACACAAAGTGGGAGGTCTGAAGTACCCCCTTGTGCCCAAATCCCACAGAGGGCGGTCGGTCAGGCCGGGCGGAAAGGCAGGGTTACCTATGATCGGGAGCAGAGGAGAGTCAGCCGTAGTCAACCGCGAGTGTTTCATGATTGAGGGCACGACCCGTAACGTCGGTCCAACTGTGGGATGCCTCATGAGGTCTCGAGAGAGGGAGCCACTGCACCACGGTGCCCCGCCCAGAGTTGCGTCTGACTGTAGTTGCTCGACGCGGGTCCACAGCTTGAGGCGAGAGTGACGTCTCCAGGCGATTAATCTGCTCAGATGGGCTGCCTGATAATATTTTAGGACGTCCAGGAGGGCTAGGCCTTCCAGGTTCTTAGGCAAGGAAAGTTGGGTGCGCCGGGTGCGAGACCTCCTACGTGACGAGATAAAGCAAGTGAATAGTGAGTGGACCTTTTTGAAGAAAGTGTATGGGATGGCAACGGGTAGCGATTGAAATAAATAGAGTAGTTTAAGGAGTATGCACATCTTTAGAAGGTTACATCTCCCAAACCATGAGTGTAGACCATGGTGCCTCTTCTCAAGGAGCAGATGTATTTTCGCCAACATAGGGGTGAAGTTGACCATATAAGTCGCGGACAGATCAGGGGTGATAAACGTACCCAGGGGTTGAAGAGCTGTGTCAGTCTATCGGAATGGGAGAGCGTCCTTGAGATGCCGGGATAGTCCAGGAGGTAACTTAACGCCCATAGGTTCTGACTTGGTGTAATTTATTTTCAGATTTGGTTGTATAATTTAATAATAACATTGCACGCTACAAAAAACGAAAGAAAAAGTCTTAGCTGTCTGATTACATATACAGTTTATCCTCTGTCTCATTTGTGCATCCAAAGCATTCTAGATTGTTAGACAAGTCCTCACTTGTAACTGGATGCCAGTGTTCCTTACTCCAAGTAACTTTCACATTCTAGCCCTGTCATTGCTCAGTTCCTCATTCTTCATACCATTTAGCACCTACTGTATGATAAATTTAAAACCCTGACATCAGGTTGTACAAAGTAAATTTTTTTTTCCCCAACAGCAGACAAGCACCAGCTCTGATATAATGAGATGCTGATGGCACACAATTTCTGCCAATGCAGAGAATATACCAGTACATCACTGGCTAAGCAGAATCATGACAGCAAATGAAATCTAAAAGCAAACAAAAACTAAATCTATTTAGAGCAAAACCTTTGTTTTTATTGCTTTAGAAACAAAAAAGTAACATGTTTATTGATCAAATATATTAATTATAAAAACAGCAGTTAAAAGCGTAAAACTCAAAAAAACAAAAATGTACTATATTGAAGCTTAAAGCGATGTTCCAGCTGAAAAAAAAAAGTTTTGTCTTTAGGTATACTTTAATTGTAACCTTGTGTGATGCCCCATAGTGGATAAAAGGAGTCTATCAAGCACATATAACCAGTATTTATTGCAAATTAAAAGATACATCACAAGAACACAACAGTAATTATATCCAACAGATTGTAGAGCCAGTGTGGTATGTTTTTTTGTTGAGCGTGTTGTGTGTGTTTACTATAACTGAACAGTTCCAAGTATCAGGGGTGTCTGCTTGCTGGAATACATAGAATAGTAAAAAAAAAAAAAAAAAAAAAAAAAAAAAAAAGAATCCTTCATTTCGGATTGAACAAGAGCTAAATTTCTAAGTGGCAAATCATACTCTCAATTTTTTTTTCATATATATATATATATATATATATATATATATATATATATATATATATATATATATATATATATATATATATATATATATATATATAAGAGAAAAAGTCCACAGGGATTGCTGCACAATTCTTTCTTTATTGGAAAAATATCCAAAGTACATACCAGTACAATATCATAGTATTTCAATCGTAACGTTTCGGACTCAAAGGTTAACGTCCTTCCTCATACAGAAATACATCTAAATCTCTATAGAAGTACAACAGCTATATGTTCAAGCATCAATTAAGAATCCACGAGTCGTCAATCACTGATTAATTCTCACAGTGGTCTTCAATATATCATTAGGAGGACTGAGACAAAGTTACAAAACACAGATCCTTCCCTATATGCAATTAGTCATATCCAGTGTTATCCTAATGATAAAGGAATAAAAAATATTTGTCAATAAAAAAGACTCTACAAGAAACATATATTTCGATCAATGAAATAACACAATCAATTATATGTTGCGGTGTTGAATATAGCTGTCACTGTTGAAGGTGTAGGACTCATAATTAGACTAAAAGGTCCCTTCAAAAAGATACCATTTACAAAAATAAATACAAATCGAGTTCAGAATTTAACCCCTTCGGTTGTAAGGTATCCAAAAAATGGATCCACTGGACTTCACGTTTCCTAAGTTGTAGTTCACGATTTCCTCCCCTTCTGTTTCTAGGTATATTGTCAATGACCATAAATCTCAATTGGGACACTGAGTGTCCTTTTTCCAAAAAGTGTCTCGCTAATGGTAGCTGAACTAATTTGTCTTTTATTGAGTATTTATGTTGGGCAATGCGATCTTTAACTTTTTGAATGGTTTCACCAATATAGTATAAGCCACAAGGGCATTTAATGATGTATATAACATATGATGACTGACAAGTAAAATGATCCTTGATTTTCAGATCATATCCCTTGTGTGGATGTGTAAAGTTTTTTCCTTTTATCATTGAATTGCACTGAATGCAGCTCAGGCATGGATAAGAGCCTGTATTTCTTGGTCCTAAAAATGTTATCATAGGACTGGGATCAACATACTGGTCAGTCTTCACTAACCTGTCACGTAAAGTTCTGCCTTTTCTATATGATGGTAGTGGGGGTGCATGAAATTCTGGAATATTGGGATAATTTTCACCCAATATCGACCAGTGTCTCTTAACGATTTTTTGTATCTCGATAGAGAATGGGTGAAATTGTGACACAAAGGGGATCCTCCTTTAAGAACTTCGTGAGTTTGTGAATGTCACTACTTGTTTCTGTTCTTTGTTAATTATTTCAGAGGGATATCCTCTTTCCGTCGGTTTTTCACCCATTTCTTTCAATCTGATTGCACAAGTCTGTTGGTTAGTTACTATTCTTTTAACTCGTGTAAATTGGCTTCTAGGGATAGATTTGAAAACCCCAGTTGGATGAAAACTATTGTAATGCAAAAGTTGATTTTTATCAGTTGGCTTAGTATATAAGTCACTAATAATACATGTGTCTTCCAGGGTTAACATTGTATCTAAGAATGGGATCCTTTCAGAGCTATAGGTCATGCTAAACTCTAACCCAGGTATCAAATGATTAATGTAGTCATTGAACAGCGAAAGGGAACCAATGTCGTCACCCCATACTGCAAACACATCATCCACAAATCTGAACCAGCACTTACAGTGCTTCATAAACTGTATATTATTATAGATAAAGGAAGTCTCTACCATATCCATAAATGTGTTAGCGTATGGGGGTGCGACACTAGAACCCATCACTGCCCCTCTAAGTTGCATATAATGCTGTTCTTTAAACAAAAAGAAATTTTCTTCCAATACCACCTTCAACAGATCCAGCAAAAACAAAACCTGATCATCCTTGTATAAACCCGAATGTTTTAACAAACAGTAACATGCCTCAATCATGTGGAATGATGGTAAATAAACTGCCTCTGTCCCATGTCACTAGGAGGGAGTCTGGCACAACATTAACCCCACATATCTTAAACAAAAAATCACTAGTATCACGAATATATCATCTAGTCTTCGTAATTAATGGCGTTAAACATTTGTCTAAATATTTTGCCAGGGGTGTTGTGACAGACTCCATCCCAGAAACAATGAGACGTCCAGGTGGATTCAAAAGATCCTTGTGAATCTTCGGTAATACATATATTACCGGAGTAACTGGATATTCATTGATCAAATAGTTTTGTGTATCATTGTCAATAATATCTGCTTGGACAGCTGATGCTAAGATCTTTTTTATTCTAGTTTGTACACGAAATACAGGACTAATGTCTAACAATTTGTAGGTTTCCCTATTCGATAATTGTCTCTATCTCAACCTCGTATTTACAAGTATCCATCACAACAATTGCTCCACCCTCAGCCGTCTTGATTGTTATATCTCGCCGGACTGACAAGGATGAGAGTGCATCCATTTCAAGTTTAGACAAATTCTTTGCAATAAACTCTTTTTTGCCACCATCCTTCAAAAATGAACCAATATCCTGATCAACCTTATTAATAAATACTTCCACCGCTGCACACGAAGGGGGTGGAGTCATTTTACTTTTAACATACAGGTTCAAATTTTTGACTGATAGTGGCCATGGCTATGCAGTTTTAATATCAGGTCTCATTGAATAATATGCTTTTAAGCGCAATTGTCGATTAAAAACAATATAAATCTTGTCTCAATTTGAACGTGTCCATCTTTTCCTTAGGACAAAAACCTAAACCCTTATTCAAAACATCTAATTCAGGTTTAGACAAAGGAACAGATGAAATATTATATACCACATCATTCTTTATCTCCTGGATCGAGTTCTTGGTCTCATTGGTGCATCGTGAGGTCTTTGATCTCCGATATCGTTTACCCCCCTACTCCTGGTTCTTGGCCTGTGGCTAAAAAAGTTGAATTTGATACCTGGGCTGAAGATCCAGTAGAGGCAATGATGCTGCTCACCAACCTTTTGAATATATATATTATATTATATACATACACACACACACACATACATACATATACATACACACACACACACACACACACATACATACATACATACATATACATACACACACACACACACACAATCATTATTGTGTATGTCCAAGTATCATTTTTCTGGCACACTTGCAAAATTAAAACCATCTATTAATATAGGATAAATTAACGATTTAGGCTCCATTCACATCTAGGCGTCGTTGGCGGGATATGCATTCCGGAACGTCTTATGGGCGACAGGCGTCCCGCGATTCTGTTTGCACCATTTTACTGCGATTTGTCGGGCAAAAATCATGACGCAAACATGGTGCCATTGAAAGGAACAGGGATCGCAAGAGCATTCCGGTATCGCAGGCAGAATCGTGGTGATTCCGTCCGCGATGCCTAGATGTGACCGGAGCCTTAACCACCTAAATACCGGGCACTTTTACCCCCTTCCTGCCCGGGCCAATGACAACTGAGGTTATGCAACACTGTACCCAAACTACATTTTTATCATTTTGTTTACACAAGTATAGCTTTCTTTTGGTGGTATTTATTCAACACTGTTTTTTTTATTATATACACCACCGTTCAAAAGTTTGGGATCACTTAGAAAATGTCCTTATTTTTTTAAAGAAAAGCACTGTTTTTTCAATGAAGATAACATTAAATTAATCAGAAATACAATCTAGACATTGTTAATGTGGTAAATTATTCTAGCTGGAAATGGCTGATTTTTAATGGAATATCTACATAGGTGTACAGAGGCCCATTTCCAGCAACCATCACTCCTGTGTTCTAATTAGGGATGCACCGAAATTTCGGCCACCGAAAATTTCGGCCGATAATGGGTTAACAGTGCCAAAATTAATATGGCCGCCGTGAGGAAGGCGCAGGGCAGGTTTTAAAAGTCCCGCCTCTGGCCGGCCGCCCGCCTCTCAATGACGTCCCTACTACGATCTGTGCATTATGAATGGACATACCAGGCGGGAGGGCGGGGCGAGCGGCCGCTAATAGATAGAACTGGGTGATCCTTCCCCGTCAGCTCAGCGGGACTGTGACTGTGTGTGAATGAGATCTGATCTGACCTGACACCGGGCGGGGGGGCAGGGGGAGCGGCCGCTAATAGTTGTAACTATGTGAGCCTTTCACTTCCTTGTCAGCGGAGATACATGCCTGACAAGGAAGTGAAAGGCTCACATAGTTACAGCTAATAGCGCCCCCCCCCCCCCCCCCGCCTGGTGTCAGATCAGATCTCATTCACACACAGTCACAGTCCCGCTGAGCTGACAGGAAGGATCACATAGTACTATGCATTAGTGGCCGCTCGCCCCTCCCTCCCGCCCGGACTGTCAGGGAATTGAAGAGAAGTGAAGCTCACATACTGACAGCTATTAGCAGCCGCTCGCCCGCCCGGTGTGTCAGTTCATTCATGGACAGATCGTAGTAGAAGTGACATCACCGGTAGGCGGGCAGCCGGCCAGAGGCGGGACTTTTGAATAATGGACACAGTGACTGGAGGAGTGAGTAGGAGAGGGACGCTGAGCCTAAGCTAAGGGGGGGGAGGGGGGTGATAGCTGAGGCAGCTTACCATTGGTATTTGTATTAATTATGCAGCATGAGGGGGTTAATGTATTGTCACTGCTGCATTAGTGACCGACCAGTGGTAGTTAATTAACCCCTTTGTGCTGCATTAGTGCAACCAGTGTTAATTAACACTGATACTGGTTGCACTAATGCAGCACAAAGGGGTTAATTAACTGCCATTGGTCGGTCAATAATGCATCAGTGACCAGCAGTGGTAATACATTAACCCCCTCATGCTGCATAATACAAATACCATTGGTAATTAAATGAACCTATTGCCAACCCATCACAGTACATATACTGTGACAGGGTGGCAGCGACAGATGTACGTTGCTGCCTGTTTTTTGGTGTATGCCCCTGTTCCATCTATTTTAACTTTTTTTGGGGGGAAAAGTCATTTTCGGTTTTCGGCCAATGGCATCCTGCATTTTCGGTTTCGGCCCAAAATTTTCATTTCGGTGCATCCCTAGTTCTAATGGTACATTGTGTTAGCTATTCGTGTTAAAAGGCTAATTGATGATTACAAAACCCTTGTGCAATTATGTTAGCACAGCTGAAAACTGTTGTGCTGATTAGAGAAGCTTTAAAACTGGCCTTCCTTTGAGCTAGCTGAGTGTCTGGAGCATCAGCATTTGTGGGTTCAATTATACTCTCAAAATGACCAGAAAAAAGAGAACTTTCTTCTGAAACTCGACAGTCTATTCTTGTTCTGAGAAATAAAGGCTATTCCATACGAGAAATTGCCAAGACACTGAAGATTTCCTACAACGGTGTGTACTACTCCCTTCAGAGAACAGCACAAACAGGCTCTAACCAGATTAGAAAGAGAAGTGGTAGACTCCAGTGCACAATTAAGCAAGGACAAGTACATTAGAGTCTCTAGTTTGAGAAATAGACACCTCACACGTCCTCAACTGGCAGTTTCATTAAATGGTACCCCCAAAATGCCAGTCTCAATGTCTACAGTGAAGAGGCGTCTCCGGGATGCTGACCTAGGCAGAGTGGCAAAGAAAAAGCCATATCCAAGACAGGCCAATAAAAGGAAAAGATTAAGATGGACAAAAGAACAGACATTGGACAAAGGAATATTGGAAAAAAGTGTTATGGACAGACAAATCTAAGTTTGAACATTTGTGAGACGCAAAACAAGTGAACAGATGCTGGAGGAGTGCCTGACGCCATCTGTCAAGCATGGTGGAGGTAATGTGATGGTCTGGGGCTGCTTTGGTGCTGGTAAAGTGGGAGATTTGTACAAGGTAAAAGGGATTTTGAATAAGGAAGGCTATCACTCCATTTTGCAATGCCATGCCATACCCTTTAGACAGCGCTTGATTGGAGCCGATTTCTTCCTACAACAGGTCAATGACCCAAAGCACACCTCCAAACTATGCAAGAACTATTTAGGGAAGAAGCAGTCAGCTGGTATTCTGTCTGTAATGGAGTGGCCAGCGCAGTCACCAGATCCTAATCCTACTGAGCTGTTGTGGGAGCAGCTTGAAGAAGTGCCCATCAAACCAATCCAACTTGTGGTAGGTGCTTCAGGAAGCATGGGGTGAAATTTCTTCAGATCATAACAAATTGACAGCTAGAATACCAAAGGTCTGCATGGCTGTAATTGCTGCAAAAGGAGAATTCTTTGAGGAAAGCAAAGTTTGAAGGACAAAATTATTATTTCAAATAAAAATCATTATTTCTAACCTCGTCAAGATCTTGACTATATTTTCTATTCGTTTTGCAACTCATTTGATGAATAAAAGTGTGAGTTTTCATGGAAAACACTAAATTGTCTGGGTGACCTCAAACTTTTAAACGGTAGTGTATATGAAACATGATCAGTCCTGATGTATTGACGGCCCATCTCATTTCTTGGGACCCAAAACAGTAACCATACCCCCCAAAGGACCACTTTTCTGGAAAATCAACAGTCCAAGGTATTTAGTAAAAAGCATGATGCGTTTTTTGTCACCAGTGCAGTATAGCATCATCGTATAACTAGTGTGGTGGTGATCAGGGATAGTGGCAATATGAAAAAATACATTTAAAAAAAAAAAAAAAAAAAAGTTTATTACTTTTCTTTTTACATTTTTTTTTTATCACACTGTGACCAGAGCAATTATTTTACTGAATGAAATGGATTCATTCAGTTTTGCTGTGATTAGCTGTGACTGGCCACAGCCAATCTGTACTGGTCCGCTGCAGGTACCATGTGACTGCTGTGACCAATCACAGCAGACCACATGACAATTGTAAACAATGGATGGCTTCCTTTAATACCATATACACAATGACCGATTACGCTGCAGACGGGCACCAGGTGTGATCAGGGGGGGGGGGTTACATGTCATGTGACATCCACCTTAAAATCGGCGAATGTTCTGCCCGGCCACCATTTTTGCTACAGGCCAGGCAGGAACTGGTTAAAGCGAAACATCACTGAAGAGGGGGGGGGGGGGGCTTTT
Organism: Pelophylax lessonae; assembly: GCF_965119305.1. Classification (NCBI taxonomy): domain Eukaryota; kingdom Metazoa; phylum Chordata; class Amphibia; order Anura; family Ranidae; genus Pelophylax; species Pelophylax lessonae. Next base: position 352,710,059 of record NC_138771.1, read on the forward strand.
CCGCCTCATCCCCTTTGGACACTTTTTTTAGGTGATCTAAGCGGAAGTTCAAGCCCCCCTCTCCCCCTCTTTGAGCTGTGAGACCATTCACAAAGTGCACATGGGCAGTGGAGTCAGAGCCGGCTTCCCACAGTAAAGATGCCAGTCTCTGGGACGCAAAGATCAGTTAAGAACCAGCTCAGATGAGGAGGGTGCTGGTTCCCTGGGCAGGTACGTGTCTTTTGTTTAAAGGTCAGCAGTATTTGTTCCCAGGGTGAAGATCCTCTTAAATAAAAGGATCAATTATCTATAATATATTGGCCAAAAAAAAAAGAAAAAAAAAAGAAAATATTTACATTCTGCTTGTTAACTCTGAAGAACGAAAACCTGGTTACAATGCTGCATGAGCAAAGTACAATAACAGGTGAACTAACACCCTACCCCCTACCCCTTCACTACCCTCCGCTCTCCAGGTCATCAGATTTTAACAAGTCAATAAAAGGAAAGGCTACATGGTAACGGTCTAGCCTTTACCTAAAAACAATTAGGTATGTAACGCTAATCAGCCTTCCAGTAAAAAGGAGAAGTATGGGTTTATAAAAAAAAAAAAAAAATACACATGCATACTTCTCCTCTATGTTGCAACATGGGTGTGATGCTGCAGCTGTCCCAAATCGGCTCCAAAACCCAGAACTGAGTGATCACATGAGTGTTGATCATTCATATCTCGATCTGCGACGAGCTGAGAGCAGCGACGGTCAATGATCGGTCCCTGCTCGGCTCCTTCAACGCTCACTAGATCGCTGGGGAAGGGGCAGGAGCTGATGGCTCCGGCTTTCAACTGCATCTGCAAGGTGGAACCAGCCGTCGATCAGGCAAGATTGCCAGGAATCTTTCGGAGTCTGGAGTGACTCTGCCCAGTCAGCTGATAGCAGGCACAGAAGAACAACAGTGAGTGCACTCTTGTGACCCAAGAGAAGAATACCAAAAAAAAAGGCTTTGCCCAAACCTCTTTTTAACAAAAATAACAAAGAATCAGCCTATGTAAATCAGTAAGGATTTCCACAGCTTTTCTTAAACTAGAGGTATAAAAATTAAAGGAAGGAACTGTTGCAATCACCAGTAGTTAAAAAAAAAAAAAAAAAAAAAAGAGTTATCTTCAGTTACAAGATGAGTCGTTTGCCACAAAGTTTTTGCAATCTGACAAAACTAAGGCTAAAATTTGCCTTTCAAATAAAATTAAAACTATGAAATCAAGCCTAAATAAAAAATCCATGCTATTTGCAGCACCCCCACAGCCTGACCAAACATTCTAAGCATTCCCCCATCATGCCTAGATATTTGGCAGCCGGTGATGTGGGCTCTAAAGTGAGCACATTTTTGGGGTCAATTCACTAACAGTTAAATAACGGGAAATAAAATGCGGTAAGATAACCCATGCGGTAAATCAGTTGTGAAGAGTTTAGCGGTAAATAACAAATGTGGTATTTTTTCGATTGTTCAGTAACTACCGCATTTTCTCACGCGGTAATTTATCGCACATGTCGGTGGTTAAGGGTTGTTTAAGGTATTTTACCTAATAACTTTTTACGTTTTAACATGTTATTTTTCTTTTGAAAAAAAAAACTATTTTTTAATCTAACATTTTTCACAGTAATCTGCATTTGGAGGCACTGAAATTTGAACTACCTTCTCAAATGATGTCTCCTGATGCTTGGTAATCCAAGCTGAGTCTGTTCCATGTGGAACTCCATTGCCTGAAAAATGCCTACTAAATCCATCATGCCATACATTCATAAAAATGTGTTTGTTTTTTTGTAATGTATGGCCTACTAGAGCTGTTGAAAGTGCTCTTTACTAGATTGTTCTATGTTTTTGGCCCAATTCTGTGCTGTTCCCTTATTTTATATCGTGGAAACTAAAGAAAAATTTTTATAATTTTTTAAAACATGATTTAATTTTTCTTGTTCCAAACCAAGTTTAACTTTTTTGATTTACAAAAATAATAAATAAAATAAAAATACTTGTTTGCTCGCGGTGTATAATGCTACGTGTTCCCACTGCTTGTGGAATAGTGTCAACTTTCTGTGGGTCCTCTGTGGATAGAATTAGACCCCTCTCTGAAAGTAGTATTGCACCCCTTTCTGTTGGTGGAATAGTACCCCTTCCTGTGGGTGTTCTGTGGTCAGAATTAGGCCACTTTCTGTGGTACTAGTCTCTCCTGGGTGGAATGCTCCTTTCTGAGGGTTTCGATAGGCCCCTCTTTCTGGTACCGTACTGGTTACTGCCACCAAAAGGGCAACGTTAAATATTGCACCATTTTTTAGTTGCGGTTTTGTTCGTGAATTGGACTTAATAGTTTACCACACAATGTTTTTAGAATATTTACCGCCAAATTTCTTTTTTTTTTTCATGGTTTCCCGCAAAATCATTATATTTTCTTTTGTTTAATGAATTGGACATTATTTACCGCATGCTATAATTTATGCAATTAACAGGATACCCTTAACGCATGCGGTAAAGCTTAGTAAATTGACCCCTTAATCCTTGTTTCTGAATACATCTACTACATTATAAAAGGGCACCCCTGTCTCTCTTTCTTCTTTTCGGTGGACATTCTGAGCTTTACCAGGGACCACTGGTCAGCTTCTCAAGATCCTTTGGTCCACGATATACCACCACACCTTAGACCCTAGTCATGGGGGATGCAGTCGGGTGACCTGCAGGGAAATCTTGATCAAGATGGGGTGCACTCGGTTGGCCAGGACTATATGAAATATCTCCAAGTTATTAGAAGTGGAGTTTGTGCTATTGGACCTTGTTCGGTCACACATCATTTGAGTTCCCACAATAATGAAAGCTGGCAGTTGGCATTCCAGAAAATTGGTACATTTCATTTTCTGCGATGACAACCTCAGGTCAGAGTAAACTGCACTTTACTCTCCAGCTTATCTTCCACGGATGACAAGCAAAGTATGTTTCGCAATTATGTCATTGCACCCAAAACAAGAGTTGTCCTATTCTGTGCTTTATCTCAATTCCTTCTATGTTTTTTTTTTTAAACAAGTCCATTTTTACTTCATTTACTAAGCTAGTAACAGTAAACAAATTTACGTTTCTATTGGGGGCATAAAGTGCATCTTTTTACCTCCTGCTACTGTATATTGGGAAAAACACGTGAAACTAGATCTGAACAGCCAATCACCAGGTCTGAGCAAAGCCATGTGGGGTTGGGTGGAAAATACACAGATCCTTGTTTAGTAAGTTGAACTTACAGTGCATCCGGAAATTATTTACAGCACTTCACTTTTTCCACATTTTATTATGTTACAGCTTTATTCCAAAATGGATTCAATTCATTATTTTCCTCAAAATTCCACAAACAATATCCCATAATGGCAGTGTGAAAGAAGTTTGTTCAAAATCTTTGCATATTTATTAAAAATAAAAACATATTTTAAAAAAATCCTATGTACATAAGTATTCACAGCCTTTGCTTAATACTTTGTTGAAGCACCTTTGGCACCAATTATAGCCTCAAGTTTTTTTGAGTTTGATACTACAAGCTTGGCACACCCTTTTTTGGGCACTTTCTCCTATTGATCTTTGCAGGACCTCTCAAGCTCAATCAGGTTGGATGGGGAGCGTTGGTGCCATTTTAAGATCTCTCCAGAGATGTTCAATCGGGTTCAAGTCTGGGCCCACTCAAGGACATTCACAGAGCTGTCCTGTTGCCACTTCTTTATCTTGGCAGTGTGCTTAGGGTCTTTGCCGTGTTGGAAGATGGACCTTTGCCACAGTCTGAGGTCCAGAGCTCTCTGAAGCAGGTTTTCATCAAGGATGTCTGTGTGCATTGCTGCATTCATCTTTCCCTCCATCCTGAATAGTCTCTGAGTTCCTAACGCTAAAATAAAAAACACCCCACAGCATGATGCTACCACCACCATGCTTCACTGTAGGAATGGTATTGGCCAGGTGATGAGCGGTTCCTGGTTTCCTCCAGATACGATGCTTGCCATTCAGGCCAAAGAGTTCAATCGTAGTTTCAACAGATCAGAGAATTTTGTTTCTCATGGTCCAAGAGTCCTTCAGGTGCCTTTTGGCAAACTCCAAGTGGGCTGTCATGTGCCTTCTACTGAGGCGTGGCTTTCTTCTGTCCACTCTACCATACAGGCCTGATTGGTGGAGTGCTGCAGAGATGGTTGTTCTTCTGGAAGTTTCTCCTCTCTCCATACAGAAATGCTGGATCTCTGTCAGAATGACCATCAGGTTCTTGGACACCTCGACTAAGGCCTTTCTCCCCCTATCGCTCAGTTTGGCTGGGCGGCCTGCTCTAGGATGAGTCCTGGTGGTTCCAAACTTCTTCAATTTACGGATGATGGAGACCACTGTACTCATTAGGACCTTCAATGCTGCAGAGATTTTTCTGTACCCTTCCAAGATCTGTACCTATATACAATCCTGTCTCGGAGGTCTACAGACAATTCCTTGAATTTCATGGCTCGGTTTGTGCTCCGACATGCACTATTAACTGTGGGACCTTTTATAGACAGGTGTGTGCCTTTCCAAATCATGTCCAATCAACTAAATTTACCACAGGTGGACACAAATCAAGTTGTAGAAATCTCAAGGATGATCAGTGGAAACCGGATGCACCTGAGCTAAATTTTGAGTGTCATGGCAAAGGCTGGGCATACTTATGTACATGTGATTTTTTTCGTTTTTTATTTTTAATACATTTGAAAAGGTTTCAAACAAACTTCTTTTATATGGTCATTATAGGGTATTATTTGTAGAATTCTGAGGAAAATAATGAATTTAATTCATTTTGGAATAAGGCTGTAACATAACAAAATATGTAAAAAATGTAGCGCCGTGAATAGTTTCCGGATGCACTGTATACTGGAATATCGAATGGGCTGGTGCCGAATCAGAGCGTGAGTTTAACAAGTAGAAGTTAAAGAGCAACTTCAACCTAAAAGGAAAGTTTAGTTTTTTGTCCTCCTACCCTCCTCTAACACTTTTGGACATTTTTTTTTATTTTGGGATAGCAGGTTTAATAGTTACACACTCCCACTCTTGGTTGGATAGCCTGGGCAATTCTACCGAAAGCTCAGTCCCCAACTCCATATCCACAGCCTTCTGGGACATGTCACAGGTCCCAGCAGTCTGCAGTATCATTCATAAAGTGCAGAGTGGCTTGCACATGCTCAGTGGAAAGTCGGCTGTGAAGCCAAAAAGGAGTCGCATCCAGTTTCCCATACCAAATATGCAGGCCCAGGACCTGAAGACCATCGGAGAACTGGCCCAGGTGAGGACAGCGCTGGATCCATGGATGGGTAAGTATCCTTTTATTCAAAGTCAGCAGCTACAATATTTGTAGCTACCGACTTTCAATATTTTTCAAAAAGGCCGAAGAGCCGCTTTAAACTACATACACCCAATATACCTTGGGTATATGCAGTATGGGTAGATGCAGTTGAAAACCATTGCATCAGATTATAGAGAGAGACGCACACAGGTCATTCACAGTAATCCCTGCTTTTGGAGGTGTCCCCAGTCTAGTCCCTACAACCAAAATCTGACATAAGCAAACAGAACTAACAATTTGATTAGAAGCTGATTAAGTTTTGAATTGTTGGAGGAAACCAATGGAAACCCAGACAAACAATGTCCTTGGTGGAAACAGAACCCAAGTCCCCATGGCTCTAGGAAAATAAATACAATTCATACATTAGACACATAAAGACAACCCCGACTGTTACTGGCTGGTGCGACTTTTTGTTGGAAAGCTATGGGTTAATTGGTTGGCTAATACACCATGATGGGTCTGTGGTAATTCTTCAGCCTCTGGCATACAATGCCCTACTGTATGTATAAAATGTCTTCAGTGACCTGCTTTACAGAACATGCTTGTTTTTTAATCTATTCCTCTCGACATGATTCTGAGCTCCTAAGATCTATCAGGAAAGTATTAGACTCTAGCAACGTTCCAGGCTAATGTACTGAGGCTGTAGCACAGAGCAAGGCTGATTTCCTAAGACAACTGGAAAGCAAGTACCACGCAGACATCAACTAGGAAGATTTAGATGGCAGCATCTTCAGAGGGATTAACGTTAGAAAACAGCTCTTCATTTTCTTTTCACAACATAAAATGGTTTCATTTTCGGAAAATTATTATTCAGCTAAGGATGGTCCTACATAACACAGGTCTTACAAGAAGACATCAAAATAAAGGATAGTTAAAGCTAAAAAATATTAATTTTCCATTTTCAATATCGGAAAAAAAAAAAAAAAAAAATGTAATAAAATTAAATTAAATAAAAAATAATAAAAAAAAAACAAACACACACACCATGGGTGCAGCTTGCTGAACAGGAGAGGGGTGTCACCACACACAAACTTCCCTGCAGATACTCTGAGTTTCAGTTGCTTTTCCCCCAACGGGGGTTACCAGGACTGCATAGGAAAGTTACTGAAAGTGAATGCTCAATTTTTTAGTGCACATGCTGGCCTATTTCAATTTCATTTTTTTTTTATGTTTGCCCTTAAATATTTACGCCATTGTGTTAAGGCTTCATGTGCATGGGACGTTTGAAAACCTCTCCTGACTGCTGGAACTTGACATCTAGTAACTGACTGTTAGAAACGTCCGTAGTGCCGCGTCTACATGCCGCGTTTATGCTTAGAAGCATTTTTACATTGTAAAATGGTCAGAAATGTATCCCTATTGAAAACACCTATAAAAGGAAACGCTTATAAATGCAAGTTGCCGCGTTTAGACCCGTTTACAAGCTGTTACAAGCATTTGGCGTTTTAAATGCCAATTAACTTCCGTCTGAACGCATTTTTTTTGCTTTAAAAAAATGCCAATAAAAACTCAACTGCTTCTAAACAACTTTAAAAGTCTCAGTGTACATGGACAGATCAGATAACAGAGGAGAGTTCAGGGGCTGCTGGAAAAAAATGCCCAACTGCTCCTAAACCTCTGTTTATCAGCAGTGTACATGAGGCCTAAGGATTTTATTTATTTATTTTTTTTATAAAAACCCTATAATAATAATAGGAGACAGTCCTGATAAACAGATCATAATGTATGTGAACCCTTACTATATATATATATATATATATATATTATATATATACATATAATATATACATATACACACACACACAAATACATACATACACACATATACATACATACATACATGCATAAATATAAAATCTTTTTTTTTTTTGTAAATGAGCTGGGGGAGGAGAAACTGCAGTGCATGGATACCAGTGAATGGCTGCGCGGGGGGGGGGGGGACGTATCTCGGCACAAGTCTGATCATTGGGGGGACACTGTTCCCCCAGCACAGCCAGAAAACAGACTACACTGGAATGGATGTGCTCTCATGCCTAGCGTGGTCAGTTTGAAATAAGAAAGCAGAGGGACTAGCAGGAGCACCAGGTATTTCACACAAAAGGAAGCAATACAAGGAGAACAGGATACTTTTTAAACACAAGTACCACATTTATCGGTTTATAACACGCACTTTTTCCTCCTAAAAATGGAGAGTAAAACACCAGTGCGTGTTATACGCCAATATGTTAAAAAAAAAAAAGTCGGGCAGCGCTGAGAGGCAGAGGGGGGCAGGCTGGGCCGAGCAGATGGAAGGACAAGCGGTTGCTGTCATAGGAAGTCCCGCCTCCTATGATAGACAGCACAGTGGCCCAATGCCTGGACGCGGGACGTCTGACGTCTATCATAGGCACCGGGATGTCAGATGATAGCAGCCGCTCATCCTCGCTTCTCCTCGGCCCGGCCCCTCTGCCTCAGCGATGCCCGGCTTTTTTTTTTTTTTAAATATATCGCCACTCTGTGCCATGCAATGGCGTGTAAATGTATTTTGCAATGGCGCTGGCGAGGCTGCATTGGGGACACTGCACTGGCGAGACTGCTTTGGGGACACTTCACTGGCGAGGCTGCATTGGGGACACTGCACTGGCGAGGCTGCATTGGGGACACTTAACTGGCGAGGCTGCATTGGGGACACTGCGCTGGCGAGGCTGCTTTGGGGACACTGCGCTGGCGAGGCTGCTTTGGGGACACTGCGCTGGCGAGGCTGCTTTGGGGACACTGCGCTGGCGAGGCTGCTTTGGGGACACTGCGCTGGCGAGGCTGCTTTGGGGACACTGCGCTGGCGAGGCTGCATTTATGGGCACTGCGCTGGCGAGGCTGCATTTATGGACACTGCGCTGGCGAGGCTGCATTTATGGACACTGCGCTGGTGAGGCTGCATTCACGGGCACTGGTAAGACTGCATTTAATAAAAAAAAAAGTTCTGAGTTCAATGCGGTTTATTTAAAATTTAAGCTTTTTTCCTAAAATTTCCCTCCTAAATTTGAGGTGCGTGTTGTACGCCGGTGCGTGTTATACACCGATAAATACAGTACATGGTATAACCGGCACATATCAGGGGTACAAAACTCTTTAAAAATGTTTTAATTATCTTCGGGTCCATTTATAAATGCTTTCACCGAAAATTACCACACTTTCCGCATTCAATTCAATTGGAAAAATGTTTGAATCTTGTGGGAATACATTTATAAACACCCATTGTCTCACTATATAATTAAAGTATAACTAAAAAAGGTGAATTTTTTTTTTTTTTTTTTCTTTTAAGGAGATTTAGTGCCGGTTCACATATGCGGTCAGACATCGCATGTGATTCGCAGCGGACTGCTCTGAAAATCACATGCAATGTCTGTGCGTTGCGAATTCAGCCATTCGCATCACATTCGGAAAAAAGTCACACAGGACCCTTTTTTGGTCCGCACCAGAATCAGATCACATGGGTGTTCACACCTATGCGATCCAATTCATGTCCGAATTGACAGTTCGCACTGCGATATGCGAACCGATCTGTGGGTGTCGTTACCTTTGTATTGACAACCCCAGCGATTCCCATATGGCAGTGTGAACTGGCTGCGAGTCATGTGCGATGCGGGAACCCGCAGTGGATTCGCAGGGTTCCTGCATCGCATATGTTTGAACCGGGAATTACCCTCTCTATTTGTCCTGGTTACCATTATTATTGAAAGTGAAATAATAAAAAAAATTCCAAAATGAGGAATTCCTTAGAGTAACTAGCACGATCTGCATTGTAAAATATAAATACAGGAAGTAAAGAGCAGCTTCCATTACCACTAAATTCCAGTCTCACATACAGATTGCATCTCCAAAATAATCCTATACATATGTGAATACTCTACAAGTCAAATGCTTTAGAAGGACCTAACATGGGAACCTAACCTCCAAAGTGTAATAAAATACTATCAACTGTAGTAGTTAGACTGCATTAACATGGCACTGCTGGCAGACATGTGCAATCTGATTTTTGCTGCAGTGGAAGCCCCTGTGGAGAATTCATGAGAAAAAAGAATGGCGCCAAAGGCTTGCTTGGAAATGTGGTTAATAAGGGGCAGTGCAGTGAAGCAGAGGCAATTCTGCCACAGTGTTAATGGAGGCAAAGTCCAGGATGGTGCAGAATAGTAGTAACCCACCAGGGTAATAAAAGCATACCCAGCTAAAACAGGTGTGATTAACTAGCTTCATCCCCACCAATGTCGTGCAGGAATTGGGCTCTCCTAGGCCGTCTTCATTTTGGGGTTCGAGTCTTCTCCACAAAAGTCGTTAGAAGTCAGTTAAATGTACTGTAGCACAATGATCATACTGACAGGTGACAAAAAAAGTGAGCAGAGGGAAGACATCACTGTGCTGCTGCTCCTCCCTGATTATCCAATCACAGACTAAAGTCAGGGAGGTGACCAGGCTGTATTGCTCAACTGCAGTAGAGAAAAGACAGGTCACCAATCTGGCTCTGCTGCCTGGTAAGGTTGTGCATATCATAGACAGACAAAAATAAACACCCTATTGCGGGTAAATCTGAATTTCAAATGTATAATTAGCCTGGAGGCAAGTTTAAAAAAGAAAAACAACTGTGGTTAAAACAAAAATCTTCACCCCTATAAACTGAATTCCTGTCATGTAAGAAAGACTTGAAACAGGAAACATTTGCAAAACATGCAGAAAGCTGCATAGTAGCTGCACCCAGCACTCTGTGCGGCCCACACACAAAAGATAGCCTTTTCTGAGGTACAGTGGGAACTAAGAAGATACTTGGCAGACAATGGATGTGGGATGAGGAGAACAGCTGTTCCTAGACGGGTTTCATTCAAGGGTTACAAAAGTTACATTTTTTTTTAAATCAGGCCTGTCTTATCACACGTCCTTCAGATGTGGTGAGGAGGATAAAAGCTGCGAAGAGTAACAGACTTATTAAAGCATTTTTCAGGACAACAATTTGACAAACAGCTAAACTAATTAAATTTGAGTAAAGGGATCCAACTTTTGACAGATGGGTTGCATTAGCTACCATTGCCTTCCAGGGATCTCTAAACCAGGGCCCTCCAAATGTTCAGGAACTACAATTCCCATCATGCCTAGTCATATCTGTGAATGTCAGGAGTTTTACTATGCCTCATGGGACATGTGGTTCTGCAACAGCTGGAGGGCCGCAGTTTGGAAATCCCGGTGTTAGGACCTAGAGCTGCCTAATGGTGGTCAAACAAATCTATAAATGTTAAATTTATTTTCCAATCTGTCTCTCGTGAAAGGAATAAATCATCTATAGTCAACCACCCATTCAATCAATACGCCACATATTGGAACTGGGATTTCTATAGATAATAAACCCCTTCCCGCTTAGCCCAAATATCGATTTAAAACGATAGATAAAGTCCTAGGAAAAATAAAAAATGTGGGCCCCTGGGTGGTTTAAGCCATACTTTTCACATTATGACCGACTTACCTTAAAATGAAGCCCTCCAGCGGCACATCGTCACTGACTTTAGAATTTTGATCTTAATTTGGTCTTCTTTCCGGATTCACACTCTCCAGCCGGTTGAATTGCCCAACCGCGATGACCTCACTACCATGCATGTGCACAGAAGTCCCAGTCACGGCACAGCACTCTCAATGGATGGCATACTCAAGTGTTCATTAACAGTGCATGTGCTGGTTACGTCACTGGCTGGTATAAAAATGGGAATATCTCCTAAATGGTGCACGTTTAGAAGATATGCCTTGTACATATAGACAAGCCGTATTAGTAGGCTTACCTGTAGGTACAATTCATCAAGCGCAATTTACTACTGCTTTAACGGGGTGTTCCACCTAGGGGCAAGAAGGTCTGCCTGAACACACAACCACTGTGCTTGGCTATCACAATGGTCACATGATGTGGAGCTAGTCCCGTTGGCTCCCGATCATTACTAGAGACCAGGAACTGTCTTTGACTTCTTGGTCTCTGATGCCCAACATTTGTGTGGCATAAAGGGGTAAAGGCCACATGTTTTGCCTGTGCACGTATGCTTTAATTGGGCGGCAAGAGAGTGGAACTTCACTCTTTCAATCAACATGGACTATGTCTAATCCTTATGCTGCTAGCATTAGTAAATAGATAGGAAAGGATATTATTTACTTGTTTTACACTTTTTTTTTTTTTTTTTTGCATTTCCCCAGTTACTTCCTGGTTTCCATGCCTTGGCAAATTATGTCATACATCCCAGAAGTCTTAAGGAGGGGAGGGAGGGTTCTCAGTTCAGCCAATGCCTAAGACGAAATCCAGGAAGTAAATGATACATGAATCATCTGCCCTTACTCAAGATGGCCACAGCCAGATATGCCAGGGGGAGTTTTTTTTTTTTTTAAAACAATTTCTCAGCAAAATAAAACATGGAGACATGGATGGATGGGGGGAGTTTGTTTTAAATACTAAAAATAAATGAAATAGAGTGCCCAAATGCAGTGCAGTTCCACTTTACGATATGACTGTAACTTATGAACAGAAGTTATTGATCACATTTCTGTTTTTACCATGTAATCTCATAATATGTTTGATTGACATACAATCAGATTCATGAACAAAGTATATTAGTGCTGCCGATCAATGCCAAAGGCTCAATAATATCCTGCGCTGTGTGATCAAATCTGATCACAACTGAATCCTAAATAGATCGAAAGGGAAATTAAGGCCATTCAGATGTGATCGTTTTGAGCGAATCACAAAGCAAAATTGGGGAAAAAATATAGTGTTTATGGCCACCATAATAGATTTTCTTCCAGGATAGCAGTCTCGTTTCTTACGCTGCAGTGAGGAGACTTCCTTTTCCTATTGTATTCTCCATAACAAAATGGTGGAAAGGTTCTGGCTGCACACTGACGTCTCTTTATCTTAAGTCTCAGAAGACTTGAGAATTGAGGAAAGGGAATGCGGAAGTCATTTCTCTCTATGCAGTATTAGGCCCCTCGATCATGTCTAATTTGTGGTCTTTAAAATGAGAAGAAGTTCTTAAAATAAGAACACTGGAGAGGAAGTCAGCAAGATGTGAGAGAACGCTCTCCTCCTCAATCACATCTTTATTTCATGTACTGTCAGACTTTGGAAGCTCCCAGTGCTTTTACATACAGTGTATGTCATCTATAGGTCATTAACAGAAGTTTAATTGTCTAAAAAGTTTAGCAGCCATGTAGTGTTAAATAGGTTACAAAATACTACAAAATTACTAAACACATGCCTTTCAACATACTTTATTTCCGCTTTTCTTCAACTTAGCAAACCCCACACTTCCTCCCATACTGCAATAGAGCACTGCGCCTCTATCTCCCATATAGATCTCACAGTAGGCAGATCAGTCTCATGGTTGGCAAAAGAACAAGAGCAAATAAAACATTAGGGATTCAATGAAGCATCTGCAACACTTTTCTGACATTAGGACTATATTAGAAAGTTCGGCGACAAATTCGTAAAAGACGTGCAACAGATTTCTTGCAATCTCCAACAGGTGCAACAAATTCAGGTACATCCTTTAAGCACAGATTCACACTGAGGACAGGTTTAAAATCACGCAAGTTCAGTTGAACTCGCTCTAATTCAAACCAACATTTTCAGTCCGACTTCGGAGGCGATTTCACAGACATCTGTGCGAGTTCCTGCACAGATGTCTAATGAAATTGCCCCCCGAAGTTGTCTAAAGTAGTGCAGGAACTACTTTTGAGAATCGGTGTGGTGTCACACCAATTTGGACGGTGTCATTGCCAGCATTCGCCATTACCGATTTGACACGAGATTTGATTAGGTCAAATCGGACCAATGTGAACGTGGGCTAAGGGATACTTTAAGGCCCCTTTCACACTGGTTTTCTGATCCGGTCCACCTGTCAGTTTTTCAGGCGGACCTGATCGGAATGCTTCAGGAGGAAGTAATGCCCCATACACACGTGCAGATTATCTGCAGACTTTTGTCTGCAGACTTACCAAAACCAGATAATATGAGGTCAAGCCTAAACACTTTCAATTTGTATGCAATCCGGCAGGCCCTTGCACTACATAGAAAAGGTAAGTCTGCAGACAAAAGTCTGCAGATAATCTGCACGTGTGTACGGGGCATAAACCCTCCTCTGACACTTTTACCTATAGGTAAGCCTATAATAAGGCTTACCTATAGGTACTGTAAATATCTCCTAAACATGTACCGTTTAGGAGACATTTACCTTACATGCAGCCAGTGACGTCACTGGCGCATGCGCTCTGAAGGAACGGCCGCTGGTGCCGTTTCTTCAGAGCCCCGTGCCGTGACGTCACCGCGGCTCCGGCCAATCAGATGGCCAGATGCCACGATCCCGGAAGACGGGCGACCTGTCATACAGGTAAGCGGGCGGCACGGCGGGAGCTCGTTCTAAGGTAAGTATTTCATAATGAGCTAGTATGCGGTGCATACTAGCTCATTATGTGTTTCTCTTTCAGGTTGCAAAAAAAAAAAATTGTATGGGTTTACAACCTCTTTCATGCACCCCTATGGAGCAGCTGATGTCAGAGGTGACCTCTCCGCTGACACCCGCTGCTATCTGATCCGGTCTGTGAAATCCGGACGGATGGAAACCCTATTTTCCATCTGTCTGGAGGATCAGATCGAATAGGATCGAATGAAAACTGACAGGCGGTCCGGTTTTCATCCAATCTCCCAAAGAGGAGAGCAGGGCTCTGACACGTCCATCTCTGCAAAGTAAGCAGAGACTGAGCTGTCATCCGCCTGCTCAGCGGGGATCGGCAGATCGATCCCCGCTGAGCAAAACGGAAACCGGCCGGGCGCACCGCCCATGTGAAAGGGGCCTAACACTGGTGCTATGGCTGCAACAAATGAATTGGGAAAGACTGTCATATTTGTCATAAGAAAAGTGGAGGTAAATAAGATCCCTTCCCTGTTGGAGTAAATTGTCCTACTCATTTCTGCCTGTTGAGTCATAGGCAAAAATTGTGTCCAAGATACAGAACTCAATAGGCTGCATTCAACCCACAACAGTAAAATCAGTGTGTATATGCAGTAAAGCATGCTTGTAATCCTCTGCATTGTGTAAAAAGGCCATTTGATCCTGCCTATCATGATCCTTCCCTTCTTCCACAGTCCCCAAACCACCTCCTGATAGAACAGAATATTGGGGGCAAGCTGCACATGCTCAGTTTGGTGTGTATTGCTAGAGAGTTTTTTTCTTTCCACTCTGGGAGGGTGCATGTGATCAGCACAGGACCAACCAGCACGGTCCAGACAGATAGGACAATCGGGGGAGAATAAAAACTCCTCCTACAAGCTTTACCCAGACACTGATAGAAGTCACAAGACTGCTCTAACTGCTGATGGGAAAAGGTATTTAGCAGCTTATATTTACTAAATAACTGCATTTCCATGTTCTGTGTACTGCGGGGGACCAGATATAGTGAATGCAGACTCCTGGGTTAAGTAACACTTTAACAAATGAAATTTGTAAAGGGGCTCTTAAAGTGATAATAAACACACACTGTTTAATTTCCAATTATCCCTTCATTTTATGAATGTGGATGATGATACTAATTATTTTAATTAAAAAAATAATAATAAAAAGAAAAAAAAAAAAAAGAAAAAAAAAAAACAAAAAAACAAAAAAACACATCATCAAGCTATTTTTCCAATTTTTAATATACAGCTGTCACATGACCCAGCTCCTTCCCATCCTATCTGTAGGGCAACAGAGCTTCTAGTCCTGGTTCACAAAAACAAAACCTTTGAGATACAGAGTAAAAATAAATAAACACTCTGTAATCATATGGGCTGCTCAAATATGATAGGAAGGAAATGCTCAGGGTAGAAAACACACTGAAAACTGAGCATGTGCAGAGCTGCCAGCACTGCTCTGCAGAACCCCCAACTGCAGTGGGGACATGAACAGAAAAATAGAGAAAGAACAGGAGGATCAACCAGGTATAGTCAGCATGTAATACAGCATTTATTGATAGATTTTAATGATGTGGGTTTGACACTTCAAGGCTCATTCACACAGGCACTAGCACTGAGCTACTGTATGTGCAGGCAGCCCATATAAGTGAATGAATTTACATCAGCTGTATCCGCACAGCCAAGTTTGACAGGTACATGAACCCAGACACAGTGCCTTTACATCTGGGTCCATGCACCCATCCCTGTGTACTGGTCAAACTCATCTGTGCGGGTGAGTCCATACAGCTAATGCTTATTCATTCGCTTAAGGCCCGTACACACTTGACGGAAATCGGACGATTTTTCTCTCTTGCTCAGCGGTCATAACCGTTTTTAGTTGACAGTGCATAAATGTTCACGAAATTTCTCGTCCGATTTTTTTTTTTGGGGGACATTTGTTCTTAGACTTCCGGGTTGACAGCAACTTCAGATCGCGGTCTTTCATATCCGATTTTTCACGGACTTACTGCGTACACATTAAAAGAAAATTGGTCGTCTGGGGACGGACGATAAAAATGTTGGTGTTTGTCCCTCCGTTTTTCCCGTTGAAAATGTCGGCATCGGCTGCTGAAAGTTGTGTACACACTAGCCGAAAAATCGTACGATTTTACCTCGGACGGGAATTTTCGGCAGATTTTCTACTAGTGTGTACCCCACTTTATATGGGCTGCCTTCCTGTAGCTCAGCGCTAGTACAAAAAAGTAAACAAATGGCTGTTCACTCTGTATGTGGCTGAAAAACATGGACTTCATGGACACATTGCCCATTATGACCGCCGGCCAGGTGGAAAAATGTGCAGTGATTTTGCTGCGTTTTGTGAAAATGTTCCTATCCTGACCGCAATTCTTCCGTGTTCAGGAGAGGTAGGTTGAGGGATTTTGATGGAGGTTGAATCTCCCCTAGCCGCAGCAGCTCCTAAAAGATCCTCAAAGCCTATATGCACATGGACACACAGGATTTTATGGATTGGGTTTTAGGAGCTTTTAGCAAAAAAAAAAAAAAGCCAAAAGCTCCTAAACGCAAGAACTTTTCCTAACTGCAGCAGCTACTAATCGATCCTAAAAGCCATGGACACATAGGCTTTTATAGAGCTGTGTTCAGGAGCTTCAGCAAAAAAAAAAAAAAAAAAAAACACCAAAAGCTCCTAAACTCAAGCTTAGGAGCTGTATTGTACATGAAGCCTTATAGTGTGAATGAGCCCTTATATTGCATGTACAGACATAATGGTTATTATTGTTTAGACAGAATAGGGAAGGGTACAACCCTTATGTTATTTATTGGTACCGGTGTCTCGCTGGGGAAATTTACTTTTAACTTCCTGTCCTGGAGATGCAACAGGAATACTCTCCAATACAGAAGTACAATCTTTGAGAGTTGCCATAGGATCAGGTGTCTCCTTTGGAGGGCTGTCCCTAATTTCTTGCTTTGGGGACGTTAAATATTGGATTTCAAATCACTCACTGGCTCACTGGTCACAGGACAAACAAACAGAGTGGTGAATCTCCCCTGGGGAAACAGACAGCGATAGAAAACACACAGGGGGGGTCAATCCCCTCTTCATTTTATTGTGTCCATCATTTTTGTTCTTTGTTTTAGATAAAGTCTGATACAAACATATCATATATTTTTGTTAAGCAGTTAATAATCAGTATCACAACCCAAGCAGCAAACATAGTAAGGGCTCTGACACATGGCTGTACAGAGTATAATACGCTTGCTGTGGTGCCTGGGAGTAACAGCTATTATTATTTATTTCAGGTTCTTATATAGCGTGTCAATTTAGCTTCAGTGTATTTACTTGGAACACACAAAAAAAAATTTAAAAAATTATGCGCAAGTAAACTCTGGCACTTGTGTTTACACCTGCGCAGGCGGATTTAAAAAATAAATAAATATTTTTGAAAAATATGCCCATATTTGTGCATGTGTAAATGCCAGTGCTGGAGTTTAGCTGTGCATAGCCAAGTTAACAGTTTCTTGTAGTGCAAGTCATTTGGCAAAAATATGTTACACCTGTGGTTCCCGACTCCAAGTGTATTGTAGGGTACCCTCACACTTGACAGGTTGAACTGAACCGCGCCTGAGTCCGATTGTCCCCACTCCCCTGCTGGTCTGCATTCACAGTGGACTATAAAGAAGTATTTTGGGCACACTTAAGCCGGCCATAGATTGGTCAAATTTCGGCTGGTTCAGTAGACTGGCGAACATTTAATACATCTATGGGCAGACTAACTGTACTCAAGTGGATCTGTTGATCGACTTCGGTACAACCAGCATGCTGGATTTCTAGCATGCAATGGTTACCAGTAGCTATAGTTTCTAGCAATAATAATTGTGTTCTCCCCGCAGGGACAGCTTCCCGTGCACCACCCACCAGGAGAACACAACAGCTCCGTGGGAGGGTTCCCCCTCAAATCACTGACTGTGTTAATAGGGGAATAAAGCAATTTTCTGTCCTGCAACCGTAATCTTTGGCCTGCCTTAAAGTGGTTGTAAACTTAAAAAAAAAAAAAACCCTGTAAGACAAAGGCATAATGAGCTAGTATGCATCGACAAAGGCATAATGAGCTAGTATGCATCACATACTAGCTCATTATGAATTACTTACCTTAGAACGAAGCCCGGACACGGACACCCGGACACCGCTGTGGGAGCTGACATGATCCCTCGGCGTCTCTTCCGGGTTCGGCGGCTCCGGTGCTGTGATTGGCCGGAGCCGCGATGACGTCACTCCCGTGCATGCGCGCGGGAGTCATTTTCCGGCAAGCTCCCAGCAAGGAAAGCTGAAGGTCCGCCGGACCTTCAGAGCGCATGCGCCGCTCGCGTGAGCGGCTGCATGCAGTGCAAATAAAATGGAAAATCCAAGACTTATATGGGTGTAAGAAGATGTCTGCTTCGTGTTCTGTCACATTAGGAAACCTATTGGAACGCATAGCGGTTATGTTGGAACGCATGGCGAATGCGTAGTAAGTTGTTCTAAGCCATACATCACTTGTTGTAGAATCTGATAGGTAGCGGTATTCTGATAGAACACCAGCCTTACTCATTATCACCTGTGCAAATCAGAACAATGATCCTTGCTTGTGTACACAGTCATCTAAGCAGCGTTCTGTGCTCTGACATGGTTTGCACCCACACTGAAGCAAACCATAGCGGACCACAAGTGAAGCATGCCCGAGACCACCTCCTCTCCCTAGTGGTCGCAGGCTTGGTTCGAAGCACTGCAAAAACAAGGAACAGAGGGCACACAAACCTTGCGCATTACCTTTTTAACAACTTTATTGTGTTAAATAAAAAAAAAAAAAGACAGTTGTGTACTCACAAACATCAGCCATAAGGCACATCAAAGTCCATATGTACTCGAAGCAGCCTGTTCACCTAGACAAGTCCCAAAGCATGAGAAGACTGTACAAATTGCTGACGCATTTCGAGGGAGGCACAAACGAACCAGACCAAAGGAGTGAACTGTGCCCAGGACTAGTTAAAAATGCTGGCGTGTGTGCACTTTTAGGGTTTATTCACACTCTAGATGGTTTATCTGCACCCGAGTTCTACCCCCCCCCCCCTTCCCACTCCCCTGCTGGCTTGCACTCACACTAGATTGGGAAGAAGGGTTCCCGGGCACTCTACCCTGATAACCAGACCAGTGATCCCTGTTTTATTACACAGTTCTTTATCCCAGCAGGGTTTGCACTCAGACTACAGTAAAATCCTACCAGATCATAAGTGAACTGCGCTCAGGACCACCTGTTCCAAGTAGTCAAAGTTCAGAGCACTCACACTGCACAAACGACCCAGCCCAATGGGCTGAACCGTGCCTGGGACCAATTTAACAATGCCAGGGTAAGTGCCCCTTATGCCTTGTACAAACGATCAGATAATCGTACAAAAAAACAAAATAGCTTTCAAATAGATTGCACGATAATCTGATCGTTGGTACACAGCTTTCGACAGCCGATCACGACATTTCGTCCAACAAAATCCAAAGGCACAAACACAAAATCTTTTGTCGTACGATAGCCTAGCGAACGACAATCGTTTAATCAGTACAGTATGCGTTCACTAAAAATTGATAGACAAAGACCATGGATGATCAGAAGCACGAAAATAACCCGGACAAAGCCTGGCTGCCATTGTTTTTGTTTTCCATTATCCGATACGTAGCTATGCAACCAGGAAGCTTTTCCAGAATCATACGTTTGGTACGCATTGTTGAATTCGATATTAGTATCATGCAACAAAATGCGAACGATAAGTCGCCCGATTATCTGATCGTGTGTACGAGGCATTACTTTGTATAAATATACACCTTATAAACCGCCGTATGCAAGAGCCCTAGCTGTTCAGAACGTTAGCATCTTATCATCTAGACAGTTGTCAAACACAAGGACCGCTGGCCGAATCCGGCCGCCAGGCCATTTCATGTGGCCCTCGCACTCAGGGCTTTTTTTCAACTCGAACATGGTGAACTCCATTCCGCCACCTCCAGCTCTTGCAGATCCCTGCATACCCTGCATGTACTCACAGCAGGGCACAGCAGTGCCAACCAATGATCTCCCTTCAAGCGAGAGAGAGATGCAAAGCCACCTACACTGCCAGGAGGTACTAGAGCCAGGCAGATTAAATGTAAGGAAGCTTTTTGGGGGAGTGTAAGGAAGCTTTTTGGGGGAGTGTGGGCATTCTGTACTCCGCACACTCCTGAACTCTGCACACCACGTACTACTTATCTCTGCACTCTGTACATAGCGCACCCATAATCCCTGCACTCTGTATGTCATACACTCCTCAACCCTGCAGTCTGTACATAGTGCACCACTGAACTCTGCAATCTGAATGTAGCACACTTGTGAACTCTACACTCTGTACACTGCATACTTCTAAGTAACTAAATAGATGCATAGTCTTACAGATACAACCGGCCCTTTATGGACAACCCTAATGCTGATGCGGCCCACAATGAAATAGAGTTTGACACCCTTAATCTAGATGCTGTTTATGCAAACACTTGACAACCATCACAACTAAGCAGCCAAACAGAAACACATAATATACCCCAATAAAGTGCTGTGCAGTATAGAATACATGCTAAATTGGGTGCTGGGTTATTATGCTCAGGTGAGAGTACAGGACTGATAGGGAAGAGGAGACCTCACATAATATATCTTGCTTTAATAAATTCACACTGTAACTCGAGGCACTTGGGGCTGCGCTGCATAGCTGATTCACCAATCCACGAGTTATTTTTAAACATTCAGATGAATCAAGCCTACAGAATAACCATTTAATAGCAGGATTCTGCTGCAGATAAGACAGCCTGATCACAGCTCATATCCACGGGCATTTTCAGAATCATCATCAAGTGCATCGCTGACTGATCAACACAGTCTCTGGGGTCAAATGTAGGCGCTAAGTTAATTGCATTGCGTATCTTATCTCATAACGATGGCCTATTCATATTGTTCAAGTCACCTAAATATTGCAAAGATGTGCAAGCATTTTGTATTTTGCATTAAAATTCCTATTTAGCCAATAAAAGCTATTATTTCTCGTAAATCCATACTTCATCTATCTCTTTTCATGTTCTAATGTGACAGCATCACAGCAACTATGAGCCTACACAGGGCTTCCTTTCCATATTGCTGACTGATGGATGGCACAGCGGGGGAGCAAAAGGAAGATCAGTGTGTGCTAAGGATAAGGGGGGGGGGACATTAAAGAGACTCGAGCGCTTTGGCATTTAGGGTAAAGCAAGTCTCTTTAAAGCCTGTCTCACTTATATTCCATGCCCACACTTCCTTGCTGCTCTATCAGAGGTGAAATTGATTGCAATTTCAGGTATGGAGGTCCATGCGTCAACATAGCACCTCCTCACTGACTATCAAATATCTCTGAAAGACAATCAGACTGCGAATTGCTTTGCAGAGACCCCGCAGTCCTTGCTGCATGTGTAAATGAGCCCTTACTTTGTCTATTCAGCATGGGAAAAACATACATTCACTACTAAAAGAAATATGTAAACTGCAACTGCTGAGCTTCTGAAAATGCAAGCTGCCTGGCTGTTTCTGCTATTAAAGTAGAATTCTGGAATATACCCAACTAATCTTAAAAATGCTCCCTCTCCCCTACCTGATCCTATGACAAAGCTTCAGGGGCAGAGCGAAACGCGTTAGGGGTGTGGCCTGGTTGAAGCCCTGGCTGAGACTGCCACATACTCGTATTTTTTGCCTGAATATGCACTTAAAATCGGGGTCAAAGACGCACAGTACCCTTTCCAAATGTGGACCGTGGCCACCCTGGAGGTGTGTAAACAGGCTCCATTGAGAGCCGGTCACACTCTGCTGTCATGCAAATCGGATGCGGGGAAACCCACATCCAAATTGCATAAAAGTGTGACCCCAGCCTTACAGAGGACTTGCAGGAATGTGCAACTTATGAGAAACATTTCTTACTACATGGCTCCCTCCCCCTCCTAAGACCTATTCTGACTATCCTGTGCAAGAAAGATCTGTATACCTACCTATTTTCAGGCTACTCTGGTCTGGTCATGTGATCTCCTGTGTCAGGTAGCACTGGCTGCAGGAAAGACGAGAGAGCACTTAATTGGTAAAGCCTGACGAAGTGACATCACCCATAGGATTACTATGGCCCATCGGTTGGCGCTCCCTCCTCTCGCTTACAGCCATCGCTGGCTGGCACAAGGGAGCCAGATCACATGAGCAGGCCGCAGTGGGCTTAGATAGGTAAGGATGCAGATCTTTCGTACACAGGCTAGTCATTATAGGTGTTTGAAGGGGGGAGCTGTTTTAAGATGAGTTAGGAAAATCCCGGAATGCTAATTTTATACCTGAACTAAACTAAAAAAAGAAAAAAAAAAAAAAAATTTTCAAGCAGGTACTTACAGGTCCTTATTACAGACATGCTAGGTCTCTACTGCAATACAACAAACTTACCTGCCTGTTCACAATAGTCTAATGTGCACTTAGCTGCGCATGCACAGCTTAGTGTATATTCTTGGTGAAACCTATTGTCTGAAAAAATAAAGTTTCTATGCATGTTAGAACTGCACGATCATTTAAAAAAAAAAAAAAAAAAAAAAACAGATCTTAATGCAACCTCCCCCCCCCCCCCCCCACCCACGATCTTAATCCGGCATTTTCACCATTTGTGTTAGGCCCATTTACATGGGCTTTCCAATCCGGTCCGCTTGTAGTTTTTCAGACGGACCGGATTGGATGCTCCATGCAGCCCTATGGATTCACCAGATTTCAGCGGTGACATGTCCGCTGACACCCAATGCTATCCGGTCCGATTCTGTCCGTGAAATCCAGACGGATGGAAACCCTCTTTTCCATCCGTCTGGAGGATCGGATAAAAACAGACAGGTGGTCCGTTTTCATCCGCTCTCCCATAGAGGGGATGACAGCTCCATTTCTCTAAAGAAAGCAGAGACGGGGCTGTCATCTGCCTGCTCATCTGGGATCGGCGGATCGATCCCCGCAGAGAAAAACGGAGTCCGTCGGGTGCACCGCCCATGTGAAAGGGACCTAACAGTGAAGAGCCGCTCTCTCTTCAGCGCTGTCAAAGAAAAAAAAAAAATTAAAGTAGCTGGCAAAGTATACCACAACATTGCTCAGTGCTTGCAGATAAAGAAAAACATTGTATCATTTGGTTCTTTTAGATCCAAAGCATGAACTTCAGTCTGTAAATGAGGTCAGTTTAACCACTTAAAGACGAAGCCTTTTTCTGACACTAGTTGCTTACAAGTTAAAGGAGTTGTAAAGTCAGGAAGGTTTTTTCATCTTAATGCATTAGGCCTTCTGTGTGTAGCAGCCCCTAATACTTACCTGCACCCCCTCTGTCCAGAAATGTCCACGAGTCCCTAGGCCATCCTGGGACTCTCCCCCCCGATTGGCTGAGATACAGCCATGGCGCCATTGGCTCCTGGCGGCTGTCAAAGTCAATAAGCCAAATCAGGAGAGAGAGAGGGGCGGGGCTGAACGGCAGCTCCATGTCTGAATAGACACACCGAGCTGCAGCTCAGCTTGGGTGCCCCCATAGCAAGCTGCTTGCTGTGGGGGCACTCGATAAGAGGGAGGGACCAGGAGCAGGAACAGGGGACCCGAGAAGAGGAGGATCCAGGCTGCTTTATGCAAAACCAACTGTACAGAGGAGGCAAGTATAACAGTTTTTATTTAAAAATAAATAAATCAGAGACTTTACAATCACTTTAAAATTGGTATTCTTTGCTAGAAAAAATTACTATTAAGTTAGAGCCCCAAACATATATTTATTTATATATTTATATATTAGAGCTGCACGATTCTGGCAAAAATGAGAATCACGATTTTTTTGGCTTAGAATGAAAATCACGATTCTCTCACGATTCTCAAAATCCGCCGCTGGGACCACACTTATGTTAAAGCAGACCGTCCGCCGTTTAAAAACCGGGGTTATGGCAGTAGATGGCTGCAATAATCCCGGTATTTTTTTTTTTTAATGTCAAAATTCCGACGTAAATACACGGTGGGCGGTCCGTAAATGGTGCACTGCAGGCATAACGCAATGGCACCCAGACCACATTTATTTTCTGTGTGCCCTGGCCTGTACCCACCATAACATTGTAATGAGGTAGGTTGTGGCACTTTGTGTAAAGAAAAAAAAAAAATAGATATGCTGAATTTTATGCAACAAAGTCACCGCACACTTCACTGCATGTCATTGTACATTAACTTGATTGAACCATCATCTTGTAATGTGACGTTTCAAAAAATAAAAATGAAAAAGTGGGAGAAACTTTTGAGAGTGTATATCAAATTATTATTTTCATTATATTAATACATATATATATCATAAATAATATAATGAAAATAATAATTTCATTTATTATATTATATTAATAATTCACAAGTCAAACTGCTGAAAAGGTAGTGTTATGTGCAGAAAATGTAATCCCTAAAAAAAAATTAAATGTGTATTATGTGTGATGGAGATTATATATATATATAATCTCTCTATCTCCACACATTATAATACACATTTAATTATTATATATTTTTTTTTTTTTTCTTTTAGGGATTGCACCCCCTCCTCTCCTCCCCTCCCCTCCTTTCCTCCCCTCCTCTGTCGATTACCTCACGATGGAAAGCTCATCATGCTATGTGAGGGCTGGAGTGCAGCGTCCATGGGGCTTCTGAAGGTACCGCCCATCAGTGGATGCGGTCTCTCACTGCTGGCGTCAGTTCCTGTATCGGTGGCGACGCCGCCACTTGCGTTCCAGGCTGGCTCCACTGCGGCCGACTGCCTCTACTACCCCGTCCCCAGAATCGCCGATAGTTAGAATGGAGATCGTATAGGGGGGTGAATCGAGATCGCGATCCTAAAACGATTAATCGTGCAGCTCTAATATATATATATATATATATATATATATATATATATATATATATATATATACATACATACATACATATACATACATACATACATACATACATACATACACATTTTTAGCAGAGACCCCGAAGAATAAAATAGCGGTTGATTAAATATTTTATGTCACACTGTATTTGTGCAGCAGTTTTTCAAACGCAGTTTGAAGAAAAAAAAAAAATACACCTTAATGAATAAAAAAAAAAAAAAACAGTTAGCCTAATTTTTTTGTATAATGTGAAAGATGATGTTAGGCCCAGAATCGTGAGAGAATCGTGATCTTTATTTTAGTCAGAAAATATTGATTCTCATTTTATCAAGAATCGTGCAGCTCTAATGCACGTGCACAGGAATTACATTATTCCAGCCTGGCCAATCAAGATGACCGAGGATCCTAAACCTGGAATAAGACCAAAATGAAGATGTTGGCCTCAGCAAGAGAGCAAGGGGAGAGGAGTTCAAATCCGCTTTAAGACTCTGAGACAAAGATATGGAACAAGCATTCAGATACATGAATGTCAGTGGTTAAAGACCTCCAAATCTATCACCGATCCAAAAAGTGCTAAAGCCATTGGACCAACATAAGAGCAAGCGCTTTATTATTTTCAGAAGACAAAAAACAAAAATGAAAGTCTTCTTTAGGCCCCTTTCACAGTTGTAGGACCTGAAAGTTGCATGACTTTGACGCGAGTAAGCAATGCCTGTGTAATCTTGAGATCTATGGACCTCAAATCGCATCAAAGTAGTGCAGGGACTACTTTGAAGTCACACAGATATGAGCGGTAGTCACTGCAAATCACGGGGTACAGTGCTATCTTAAGAGCATTGAAGGGCCCTTGACAATGCAGTGCACTGGGGCCCTGCCTACACAATCACCCACAAGAATAAAAATGCAAATTATTGATAAGGCGATATTTATTGGTACAGCAGTGCCAGGCTAATGACAGCTTCAAAGTTCGGCAGCTGGATCCGGTGAACACACACACGGATGGGAGTCAGACTCGACTAGCCTGTGTGTGCCTGTTCCCATGGAGGCGGACAGGTATTCCTGCAGTTGTGGGCTCCCCCTCCACAGCCTAAGTAGCCTGACAGCAACGCAGGGCCGACAGGCGCTTGCAACCTGCCAAGTTCGACGGTGGAATACACACAGGAGTCTGGACTAATGCTTGGCTGGTTTGCTGGGCAGGTGGGGCCCCCAAAGGCAAGTGGGCCCCCGGGCAACTGCTCAGTGTGCCCATTCGGTAGGATGGCCCTGACGGGGTATGACTTGTCATGCGACATTGCAGTCCAAAGTCACACAAGTGTGAAAGGGGTCTTAAGGCCTGGTTCTCCCCTGTGCAGATTGCAGTTTGCATATTCCAGGTACATTTTGCGTTTTTCAATACATGTTTTTGATCCTTTGAAGTCTTTGGAACAAAAAACAAGTCCCTGGCCCTTTCCATAAAATGCACAGATGTGAACGTGACCCATAGGAAACCATGTTAAATGAACTGTAGTGTGTTTCTGCAAAACTGAAAATGCACTAAAAATGAATAGGTGTGTACTAGGCCTGAAGGCTGATATCAGTGTGAATCCTGGTGAACTGACTTCTACATTTAAAATACATAGAATAAATAAAACATGGTAAATCCAGGTAACCCATTCCCAAAAAAAAAAAAATAAGTTACTAAATTTCACAAATAAAGATCGTTGATGAAAAAATCCCATACGTTACGGTGTAGTTATAGGACCATTACTTCTTCAGTAATTAGGGAACAAAGTGTAGCTCAGGTACCCCAATAAACTCAATAGTTACAAGGGATTCAATTATTAATACATAAAAGCTCAAATAAATCTCTAAAAAGGAAATGAACACAACAGCGATACCTGCTAGAACATTTGGCTTTATAGCATTTTCCTTTCATACTGCTGCCGTCCTTCACATGTCATCCAGCAGTTACTAATGTCAAGGTATAGACAAAAATGTAAACACAAGTATGACAGTTGCTGTACAGCACAATCCGTGATCAGTGATACAGTGTACAGCACAATCAGTGATACAGTGTACAGCACAATCAGTGATACAGTGTACAGCACAATCAGTGATCAGTGATACAGTGCACAGCACAATCAGTGATCAGTGATACAGTGCACAGCACAATCAGTGATACAGTGTACAGCACAATCAGTGATCAGTGATACAGTGCACAGCACAATCAGTGATACAGTGTACAGCACAATCAGTGATCAGTGATACAGTGTACAGCACAATCAGTGATCAGTGATACAGTGTACAGCCCAATCAGTGATACAGTGCACAGCACAATCAGTGATCAGTGATACAGTGTACAGCACAATCAGTGATACAGTGTACAGCACAATCAGTGATCAGTGATACAGTGCACAGCACAATCAGTGATACAGTGTACAGCACAATCAGTGATACAGTGTACAGCACAATCAGTGATCAGTGATACAGTGCACAGCACAATCAGTGATACAGTGTACAGCACAATCAGTGATACAGTGTACAGCACAATCAGTGATCAGTGATACAGTGCACAGCACAATCAGTGATACAGTGTACAGCCCAATCAGTGATACAGTGCACAGCACAATCAGTGATACAGTGATACAGTGCACAGCCCAATCAGTGATACAGTGTACAGCACAACCAGTGATACAGTGTACAGCACAACCAGTGATACAGTGTACAGCACAATCAGTGATCAGTGATACAGTGCACAGCCCAATCAGTGATACAGTGTACAGCACAATCAGTGATACAGTGTACAGCACAATCAGTGATACAGTGCACAGCACAATCAGTGATACAGTGCACAGCACAATCAGTGATCAGTGATACAGTGTACAGCACAACCAGTGATACAGTGTACAGCACAACCAGTGATACAGTGCACAGCACAATCAGTGATCAGTGATACAGTGTACAGCACAATCAGTGATACAGTGTACAGCACAATCAGTGATACAGTGTACAGCACAATCAGTGATCAGTGATACAGTGCACAGCACAATCAGTGATACAGTGCACAGCACAACCAGTGATACAGTGCACAGCACAACCAGTGATACAGTGCACAGCACAACCAGTGATACAGTGTACAGCACAACCAGTGATACAGTGTACAGCACAACCAGTGATACAGTGCACAGCCCAACCAGTGATCAGTGATACAGTGCACAGCCCAATCAGTGATACAGTGTACAGCACAATCAGTGATACAGTGTACAGCACAATCAGTGATACAGTGCACAGCACAATCAGTGATCAGTGATACAGTGTACAGCACAACCAGTGATACAGTGTACAGCACAACCAGTGATCAGTGATACAGTGTACAGCACAACCAGTGATACAGTGTACAACACAACCAGTGATACAGTGTACAGCACAATCAGTGATACAGTGTACAGCACAATCAGTGATACAGTGCACAGCACAATCAGTGATCAGTGATACAGTGCACAGCACAATCAGTGATACAGTGTACAGCACAATCAGTGATACAGTGCACAGCACAATCAGTGATACAGTGCACAGCACAATCAGTGATACAGTGCACAGCACAATCAGTGATACAGTGCACAGCACAATCAGTGATCAGTGATACAGTGCACAGCCCAATCAGTGATACAGTGTACAGCCCAATCAGTGATACAGTGTACAGCCCAATCAGTGATACAGTGTACAGCCCAATCAGTGATCAGTGATACAGTGTACAGCACAATCAGTGATCAGTGATACAGTGTACAGCACAATCAGTGATCAGTGATACAGTGTACAGCACAATCAGTGATACAGTGTACAGCCCAATCAGTGATACAGTGTACAGCCCAATCAGTGATACAGTGATACAGTGTACAGCCCAATCAGTGATCAGTGATACAGTGTACAGCACAACCAGTGATACAGTGTACAGCACAATCAGTGATCAGTGATACAGTGTACAGCACAATCAGTGATCAGTGATACAGTGTACAGCACAATCAGTGATCAGTGATACAGTGTACAGCACAATCAGTGATACAGTGTACAGCCCAATCAGTGATCAGTGATACAGTGTACAGCCCAATCAGTGATCAGTGATACAGTGTACAGCACAACCAGTGATACAGTGTACAGCACAATCAGTGATCAGTGATACAGTGTACAGCACACTAATCTTGCACAGGACAGGACTACAGTGCACAGCATCAGAAAAATAACTTCACCTAACTCTACCCTATACAGATGTCTCTGCAGGATACAGCAATCAGTTATAAGACTAGAGCACACTGTTACCCTACAGTGTAAAGGGCTATAAAAAACATTATTCATTTATCTGACTACAGCGCACTAGAATCCTGCACAAGAAACACTACAGTAGACAGCTATTAGCTATATGGCTGCAGAACACTGTTATCCTGCAAAGCATAGAACTACAATGCACATCGATCGATTATCTAGCTACAGCACACTGCACTAGTCTGGCACAGGAAATGACTACAGTACTGTAGACGGCAATCAGGGACTGTATGGGACCACAACACACTGTACACCTGCACAAGACAGGACTACAGTGAACATCACGCACTTATCTGACTTCTGCACACTATATCCCTGCATTGGCCAGGACTACAGTATATAGAAATCAGTTCCAGGACTACAACACAATGTAACTCTGCACAGGACAGGACTACAATATACAGTAGTTATCTGACAACAGCATACTTGTTACCCTGCACAGGAAAAGACTACAGTATACAGCAATTAGTGACTGTATATGATACAGCGCAATGTCAGCCTACATAAAATAGGGCTACAGTGAACAGCAATCACTTATTTGGCTACAGCACACTGTCAGCTTGCATGGGATAGTTATAGGACTCCTGCACAATAATCCTGCAAAGTAAATCACTACAGTAGAAAACAATTAGGTTATCTGACTCCTGCACACTATAATCCTGCAAAGTATATGACTACAGTAGACAGGACTCAGTGATATGACTACAGCACAGTGCCAGCCTTCATAGGACAGGACTCAAGTGATGGAACTACAGCACAGCGCCAGCCCTCAGTGATGGGGCTACAGCACAGCGCCAGCCCTCAGTGATGGGGCTACAGCACAGCGCCAGCCCTCAGTGATGGGGCCACAGCACAGCGCCAGCCCTCAGTGATGGGGCCACAGCACAGCGCCAGCCCTCAGTGATATGATTAGAAGACAGATGGATAGGGCTGTGTAGTAGAGCGCTTGTGTCCCCACTAATCTGTCATCCTGGTTGCAGTGATATAAAGAAAATGATGTGTGATGTCATGCAGCGATCCTGTGAGATCATGCACTGATCATGTGATGTCATGAACTGATCCTGTGACCTCATGCACTGATCCTGTGACCTCATGCACTGATCCTGTGACCTCATGCACTGATCCTGTGACCTCATGCACTGATCCTGTGACCTCATGCACTGATCCTGTGACCTCATGCATTGATCCTGGGACGTCATGCATTGACCCTGGGACGCCATGCACTGATCCTGTGAGATCATGCACTGATCCTGTGACGTCATGCACTGATCCTGTGACGTCATGCACTGATCCTGTGAGATCATGCACTGATCCTGTGACGTCATGCACTGATCCTGTGAGATCATGCACTGATCCTGTGAAGCCATGCACTGATCCTGTGACGTCATGCACTGATCCTGTGACGTCATGCACCGATCCTGTGACGTCATGCACCGATCCTGTGACGTCATGCACCGATCCTGTGAGATCATGCACTGATCCTGTGAGATCATGCACTGATCCTGTGAGATCATGCACTGATCCTGTGAAGTCATGCACTGATCCTGTGAAGTCATGCACTGATCCTGTGAAGTCATGCACTGATCCTGTGAAGTCATGCACTGATCCTGTGACGTCATGCACCGATCCTGTGACGTCATGCACTGATCCTGTGACGTCATGCAGTCTGCACTGATGTGAACTGATGCTATGGTATAGTTCCCACACCTGCCCATCCTTGTGTAATTGCTGCCATAATAATACACTGATAAGAGTGCAGCTACTTGCACAGACTTTACTCCAAGTAATAGGTAGGTGATGAGTGCCCCCCTCCCTCCATGCCCACACTTACTCTTATGTGCTGCCACCAGTGATTTGCCATCCTTGATAAGCTCTTTAATGAACTTGTTGGTCTTGTCCAGCTCGGTTTCATGGGATTTGAGTCTCTCCCTGAACTGTGGGCTATCCAGGTAGCAATCACTGAACTCCAGCGGAGGCAATCCCATGGTGTGATTATGTAGAGAGAAGCAATGGAAGGAAGAGATTGGTGTCAGTGATGTGAGATCCCAGCCCGGAGGAAGGCGCGGAGCTCAGGACATGACGGCAGGACAGAGGAGGAGGTGTGCTCATTGAAAGTTTCCTCGCACAGGCGGCAGCAGCTGGAGTGTGATGATGATGTCACTTAGGGCTGTGATGGCATCCGGCTCCGAGCTCTCTCATTGGAAGCTCGGGGAAATGAGGAGCACAGCGAGCCTCTCACATAAGGCCCTGTGATCTCATACTCGCTGTCCGCAACCTCCCACCGAGCTCTACTCAGATACCGCCCACCCCAACCTCTGACCAATCACCTCAAACCGAGCTCTAGCCAAAACACCGCCCGCCCTGAGCTCTGCCCAATCACATCTCACCAAACACCTCCCACTTCGAGCTGTGACCAGCCTTCCCTGGGATCTGAGAAACACACATCCCCGGCATCCCTCCGGACATGGACATTAACCAGTTCATGGCTGTGCTATGGATGCTCCAATCTGTCCCTGGAAAGGCTGCTCAGTACTACCGCATTTGCTGCTGTAGAGAAAATTAAACAGTTGCAAGGTCTACCACTTTTTCTTAATTTACCAGCCTGTCATGCCCCATCATTACCAGGTCACTTTTCAGGGCTGTAATCGTTTGACTGACAATTACTCGCAAAGCTGTACCCCAATGATTTTGACATCAATTTTTTTAGACAGATGACTTTTATCTTTTAGTGGTATTTACCAGTAAATTAATTCTGTGTATGCTGTAGAGCATGCTTGTTAAACGCACTGTGGAACCTAAGGGGTTAAAGTGATACTAGAGTCACATTTTTTTTAACCACTTCTGGACCAGAAGATTTTCTCCCTTAACCACTTCTGGACCGGAAGGTTTTACCTTCTTAATGACCAGGCAATTTTTTTCGATTCGACACTACATTACTTTAACAGACAATTGCGCGGTCATGTGGCGATGTACCCAAATACAATTGATGTCCTTTTTCCCCACAAATAGAGCTTCAGTTGGTGGTATTTTATCACCTCTTCGATTTTTATTTTTTGTGCTATAAACAAAAAAAAAGGGCGACAATTCTGAAAAAAAAAAAAATAATATTTTTCACTTTCTGCTTTATAACATTCCCAATAAAAAAAATGTAATCAAATTTTTTCATCATTTTATGCCAAAGTTAGTAATCTGCTACATATTTTTGGTAAAAAAAAATCCCAATAAGTGTATATTGATTGGTTTGCACAAAAGTTATCGCGTCTACAAACTAGGGGAAAGATCCATGTCGTTTTTATTTATTTCATTTTTACTAGTAATGGCGGCGATCAGAGATTTTTAGCGGGATTGGGACATTGTGGCGCACAGTTTGGACACTGAACTGACATTTTTGACACTTTTGGGGGGACCAGTGACATTACTACAGTAATCAGCGCTAAGAATATGCACTGTTACTGTAATAATGACACTGGCAGGGAAGGGGTTAACGCCAGGGGCGATCAAAGGGTTAAATGTGTCCCTAGGGGGTGCTTTTTAACTGTGTGGGGGATGGACTTATGAAATTAACATGGACCCGAGAGCCCGGCGGCAATTGGGGCTGCCGGACCTGCAGATCAACTTCCCCCACGGAGAATAGACGCAGAGCCAATCTGCCGCAGTATATGTACTGTTGGAGGTCGGCAATTGTTTAAGTAACAAACCCTTACCTGCCCTGTGTAATGGCTTTGCACAGAGTGGCCCAGATCCTCCTCTTCTCGGGTCCCTCTTCGGCTCACTAGCAGCTTGCTATGGGGGCACCCGAGCCGAGCTGCAGCTCTGTGTGTTCATTCAGACACGGAGCTATGGCCCGATTCCACCCCCTTTTCCTCCTTATTGGCTGACTGGCTTTGATTGACAGCAGTGTGTGCCAATGGCACCTTACTGCTGTCTCAGCCAATGAGGAGGGGAGTCCCGGGCAGCTGAGACACTCCTGCAACATCGCTGGATCTAGATGGGGCTGAGGTAAGTATTAAGGGGGCTGCTGCACACAGAAGGCTTATCTTAACCACTTCCAGACAGCATATATACTGCGGCAGGGCGGCCCAGCTGCAGAAAATAACGTGCGTGTACATGATTTTGTATACAATATCTGGGGCGCTGATTATTCCGAGGAGAAGCAGAACGGCGGTCTGCCTGTGTGAATAAGGCAGACCACTGTTCTGTCACAGAGGAAAATGGAGATCTTGTGTTTCTGCTAAGCTGTTTCTGTTTTCCTCTAGTGCATCCATTCCCACACAGTTAGAAATCACTCCCTAGGAGCAGTGGAACTCCGCCCGAAAGGGAAGTTCTGCTTTAAGGACTTGTTCCCAGCTCCTCTTAAACAAGTGGCACTTTTGAGAAGCAGGGGAAGTGGGTACCCGATTTTGACAGGTACCCACTTCAGCGGCGATTGGCAATGGAAGTTCTTCCCCTCTCCCCCCTGCAGTCTTCTCGGACACTAACGGGTCCCAGAAGACTGCATCCACCACTCACGATGCACAGTGCGACTCGCGCATGCTCAGCGAGCACCCGGCTGTGAAGCCGCAAGCTGTCACAGCTGGGTGCCCATAGGGAAGATGCCGGGAACCGAAGACAGCGGGTGAGACCGCCTGGGGTGAGCTCACCGCTGGAAGGTGGGACAGGTGATTGGCTTGTTGTTTATTTTTACCACAGGTGGCTGCAACTATGCTTTAACCCCTTGAGCGCCCCAGATGTTAACCCCTTCTCTGCCAGTGTCATTTATACAGTGACAGTGCATTTTTTTTGTACTGATCACCGTATTGGCGTTACTGGTCCCCAAAAAGTTTCACTTAGTGCCAGATTTGTCCATCGGTATTAACCACTTCTGGACCGGAAGGATTTGCCCCCTTAATGACCAGGCCATTTTTTGCGATTCGGCACTGCGTTACTTTAACGCAAAATTGCACGGTCATGCGACGCTGTACCCAAATACAATTGATGTCCTTTTTTTTCCCCACAAATAGAGCTTTCTTTTGGTGGTATTTGATCACCTCTGCGGTTTTTAGATTTTGCTCTATAAACAAAAAAAGAGCGACAATTTTGAAAAAAACAACACATTTTTTACTTTCTGCTATAAAACTTTCCCAATAAAAAAATTAAAAAATTAAATTTTTTTATCAGTTTAAGCCAGTTTGTATTCTGCTACATATTTTTGGTAAAAAAAAAAAATCCCAAAAAGCGTATTTTAATTAGTTTGCGCAAAAATTATAGATTTTACAAACTACATGATAGATTTTTGGACTTTTTATTTATTTTTATTTTTATTAGTAATGGCGGCGATCTGCAATTTTTAGCGGGACTGCGACATTGCGGCGGACAGATCGGACCCCTAACTGACATATTTGACACTTTTTGAGGACCAGTGACACTAATACAGTAATCAGTGCTAAATAATATGCACTGTTACTGTATAAATGACACTGGCAGGGAAGGAGTTAATATTGGGGGTGATCAAAGGTGTTAAATGTATGCCTGTATGCTTTCTGATTGTGTGTGTGTGTGTGTGTGTGTGTGTGGGGGGGGGGGGGGGTTCTGTGACAGGCACAGACAGATCACAGTTTTAGCTTAGCTGAAACTGCTGATCTGTCCCTGCCTGTCTGAGAGAAGATCCATCTGCTTTGTTTACATAAGCAGGCGGGTCTTCTCTCGGTTTCCCGGACGACCATGCAGCATCGCAGCTGCTCCTCCCGTGGCCCGCCTCCCGCTGTGTCTAAACACAGCGGGAGCGTGGCTCCGGCGGTGTGCGGCACCGAAACCACATGCACCTTGCCGAGCCGCCCTGCCGCAGTAAAAAAAAGCGTCAGGCGGTCGGCAAGTGGTAAAAAGTCCATAAATCTATCCTATAATTTGGAGACACAATAGCTTTTGCGCAAACCAATCAATATACACTTATTGGGATTCCCCCCCCCCCCCCCCCCAAAAAAAAAAAAACATGTAGCAGATTACATATTGGCCTAAACTGATCAAGAAATATTGTTTTTTTTTTAATTGGCACTCTTTTTTTGTTTATAGCACAAAAAATAAAAATCAAATACCACGAAAAGAAAGCTCTGTTTGTTGGCACAAAAGGACATCAATTTTATTGGGGTACAGCGTCGCACGGCTGCACAATTTTCAGTTAAAAAAATGCAGTGCTGTATCCCAAAAATGGCCTGGTCATTAGGGGTAAAGCCGTCTGGGGCTGAAGTAGTTAATGCATAGAATGCATTAGGATAAAAAACCTTCTGCCTTTAGAATCACTTAAATACAATACTCTGCATATAAAAAGGCTGTTTGACCTTGTATGCACAGATCCTCCTCTTCTTCCACTGTCCTCAATCCATCTCCTGATAGTACAGAGTTTTGGGATCACTCTGCACATACTCAGCTTGGTGTGCATTTTCTTGGGAGGGTGCATGGGATCAGCACTGTTCAGACAGATGGTCAGGGGGCATGCTGCCTCATAGGACAGAGAGTAGAATGAAAACTCCTCCTACAAGCTTTAACC
This sequence comes from Pelophylax lessonae, assembly GCF_965119305.1. Taxonomy (NCBI): domain Eukaryota; kingdom Metazoa; phylum Chordata; class Amphibia; order Anura; family Ranidae; genus Pelophylax; species Pelophylax lessonae. The sequence goes on from NC_138771.1 coordinate 352,745,637, forward strand.
AGTGTGGGAGATTAGCTCGGTGGCGGGTGTGGATGACCCCTTTGGGGGGTGCGTTTACACAGGGAGATAGCCGAGAAGTGGTTGCAAACAACAGTTTGGTTTATTCTTGGAGTTTACTTCACACAAGTGCAAGCCTCAAAACAGCAAAATAAAAATAAAACACAAAATAAATCCTTGCCACTGTGAGCGGCTATCTTCTCACACACAGGAACCTATCTAATGAAGTCTGTCTCCAACCTACTGTTGGAGCAAACTTTGCTGATCCTACAGCAGACACTCAATAGTCCATTTATTTTCTTCCACATAGAAATAGTTCAAGACCTCACCTTGAGTAGTCTTCAGTCTTAATTCATTTCCCCTTCACACAGGAAATGTCCATTGGTTTCTTTTCACCTAGAAACGATCCAAGACCTCACTTCGAGTAGTCTTCACACTTGTTACCCTCCTCAGCCACATCACTTCAGGAGGTCTTCCCCATGCTCACACAGCTTTCAGGGGGCACGCATCTGACTGTCCTCCTCTCCCCATGCCCACACAGCGGCAGGAGGCAGCAATCCTTAGACTTCCTTTGGACAAATTATAGAGGCCTTCATTTCCTCATTCTGAACAGCTGAATGGTTTTTAACTTCCTGCTGGCTATCTCTGCAGCCAACACCCTATAGTAATTGGTGAATTTTCTAAAACAGGTGGAAATGTATCTCCTGTCTGTGACTACATCCACAGATTTACCTGACTTCCTGTCACACCAGACACTGATAGAATTCACAAGCCTGCTATATACTAATAATGAGAAAAGGTATTTAGCAGTTTGTATTTACTAAAATAATTGCATTTCTATATTCTGTGTACTGTGGAAGACCAGATCTCTTAGATTGTAAGCTCTAACGAGCAGGGACCGTAGTTCCTAATGTATTAAAATGTATTGTATAGTGCTGCGTAAACTGTTGGCTCTATATAAATCCTATATAATAATAATAATATAGTGAATGCAGAATACTTTATTAATCCCAAAGGGAAATTAGGAAATTGTTGCGACACAGACACACTTAACAAAGACAACACAAGATCACAACAATAAACAGAACAAGATACAAAGACACAACAAAATTACCAATATCAGCCATTAGCACCAAATAAAACAAATTAAAACTACACTACAAATAAAACAATCCATACAATACAAAAACAACATAGAATAAATAATACAGATTAGAATAAGAGAAAATCGAACTACCCAATGCAAATATTACACAAATAATACATAATATATACTTTCTTCTGGACAATGTTACCTCTTTCATGACAAGGCATGTTTTTGTTATTCAGCACTGAGCCGCTTTAACTGGTAATTACACGGTCATGCAACGCTGTACTCAAACTAATATCTAATATCTATATAATATCTATATATCATTTTTTTCACAAATAAAGCTTTCTTTCGGTAGTATTTGATCACCGCTGTTTTTTTTTCCAATATAACATTTTGGCCAAAATGTATTATAGTACATGTTTTTTATTAAACAAAAATCCCAAAAAATGTATATTGATTAGTTTGCTTGAAAGTTATAGCATCAATTGACTAGGCGGTATTGGGTCCTGACAACCCTGGCCCAGATTTACCCTCAGCTTCTAATCTTTGCTGGTGAGGATGTGGCCAACGAGGCTCTCTATTACATGTGTGGTTGGAATGCCCCCTTATTAAACACTTTTGGGGAGAAATTAGGGATTGTATAAGGCCCCTTTCACACTTGTCTGGGACTGCAAAGTCGCATGACAAGTCATACTCCATGATTTCCAATGAGTGCTGTTCATATCTGTGCGACTTCAAGTCGTAATGACTTCAAAGTAGTCCCTGCACTAATTTGGGATGATTTTAATGCGTTTTGAGGTCCAAAGGCATTGCTTCAAGTCCAGTCAAAATCGCCTAAACAAAATTGCGGTAAAATCGAACGATTTTTAGGTCACATAAGTGTGAAAGGGGCCTTAATGATATTCTAGAGATTGACCTTCCATTGTTGCTGGCCCACTTCTTGCTCCATGTCCCTAAGGTCCCCATAACGAAGTATAAACGCAGTGCCCTTCCTCACCTGCATAAAGAGGTTGTAAACCCAAAAATTTTTTTTTTTTCAACCTGAAAGAGAAACACATAATGAGCTAGTATGCATCGCATGCTAGCTCATTATGAAATACTTACCTTAGAACGAGCCCCCGCCGCGCCGCCCGCTTACCTCTATGACAGGTGAAAGTGACTGAAATCATGGAAGCTGAAGAATGGATAGCCACTTGTAAAGGTGGCAAAGGACCGCTTTAAATCTGTCTGGGCACCGAGGAAGAAATATGTTGCTGGGAAACACTCGGTCTCTTCTAGCTTAGATATCGCATTACTTGCGCTAGCTGTCCTCTCATTTCTGCAACTTGTCCTGGTGAACCACTGAACCTAAATATGTGTATTTTTTATCCTCCATTTTCTTTGGTGGGAGTGCCCTCCGACTCGCTTGTCATAGAAATGGATGTGATAGGAAACAAATATGACAGTGATGGCAAAGCTTGGCACCCCAGATGTTTTGGAACTACATTTCCCATGTTGCTCATGCCCTTTGCAGTGTAGTTGAGCATCATGTGAAATGTAGTTCCAAAACATCTGGGGTGCCAAGGTTCACCATCACTAATATATGATATTCAATGATATTAGCGTCTGTTGAGTTTTTTTTCTCCTTTACCCACTTCCTCCTTTTTTGGGAGGGGGGCTTGTCTTTTTTACCCCACTATCCTTACAGGAGGGGAGGGTTTATTTGTCTTGTACACTTACGATATCTGGCATATCTGGGTTCTAACCTTTGCATAGCAGTCCCTCCATGGTGACTTTGTGGGCACATCTAATGACTAATCCCGCTGCCATATCCGCAGCCCGGCGGCGGAGAGGAGGTTGCACTGTCTTTGTCTGGGTTGGCATCACTCAATAGAAGGTACCCCAGAGCTACGCTCTCAACGCTGGGGAACCTAGAATGTTAGTAAATACGTTTTAAATATGTTTAAGATTGCTTCTTTGGATCTATCGTTCCTTTTTACCCCCCCCCCATTTTTTCTTCTCTTTTCAAGTTGTTCCTGTTTTTCCTAAATGAAGTATAACACACACCCTTCTTCTTTTTTTGTATACCAGATTTGTGATTGCATACATGGAGCTGTTGAAATACATGTGGTCCCTGACCATGCAATATTGACAATGTGTTTGTGTAATGTCCTTTTCGTGTTACTCTTTTTTGAAAATAAAATAAAGATTACACAAAAAAAGAAAATGTATAGCATCGACAAACTATTGTGTATATATATTGGAATTTTCATGTTTTTTATACTACTACTGGCAGTGATCATCGACTTATAATGGAACTGCGACAGTGTGGCGGACAATCTGACACTAACGGATGCTGGGGGGGAACTGACTAACTGCCACTGACATCACCAGTGACACTAATACAGTGATAATACTATACACTGTCACTGTTCTAATGACATTGGCTGCGAAGGGGTTAAGATCTAGGCGATTAAGGAGTTAAATGTGTGTCTAACAATGTGTAAAGTGTACTGCTTTTACTTTTAGATCTCTCAGTTTCTCATCCCTGCTTTGCAGAGGTGAGAAACTGACAGATCGCTCCCTCTGTACAGAGCTCTGTGTTGTTTTTCAACACAGAGCTCTGAGCTGTGATAGCACTCAGCCGATCAGCTTGTCCTGGCCATAAATAATAGTCCAGGACTTGCTGACATGCTCCCGCTGTGTACAATCAGAGCAGGTACAAGGCAGGGGGCGCGCTAAACCCAGAAGTAGGAAGCGATGTACGGATATGTCTCTTTGCCTACAGCGGCCGCTGGTCCGTAGTTCATTGCGGGTCGTCGGTCGGCAAGTTAAGACATTTGCAGCTGTAGAGAATAATATACAGTTGTTCTATCACTCTTTCTTCAACTAATTGAGTACTAGCCTGTAACATCTCATCATTACCAGGTCATTTTTCAGTGGTGTAATAGTTTGACTGACAATTACTCCACCACACAAAGCTGTACCCCAATTCATTTTACATCCATTTTTTGAGACAGATGGCTTTTTCTATTGGTGGTATTTAACAACTGCTGTTTTTAACATTGTTTTACTATACAAAGGAAAATAGTTTGGAAAAACATTACGTTAAGATAAAACCCCAGAACAGTATGAAAACCCCCAAAATTGCCCTTGTAGAGAAGTAAGAGATTCCAGGGTTATCTCATTTTTTGTCACAATTTTTTGGAAATGAAGAAACATGCCAGTACTGAGGGGGTTAAACATAAGGCAGAATAATGGTGCAATACATATATAAAATGTACAGGTCATACACAGAGGGAGCAGGAGGGGGAGGGGTTAATGCACTACTCACATACAGTGGCATCATGGAGTTGAAAAGGTTAATGTTCAGTTGTACCAGGTAAGGGAGGGGAATGGGTTAATATACAGGCCACATAGAGGCAACATTATGTACAGTAACCATGTGATCACTGTGATGACCAATCACTGCGATCACATGGTACCCAGCTGCTCAGATCATTAGGCAGATCAGCCCCCCGAGCATAAATTACACTGGTAAATAAAGGGCTGACGATCTGCCATTTATAGATGTACACTACCTAAGTGGTTAAAGCAGAACTAAACCCTCCTATCTTTTTTAGCCAAGGAAGCTGTCATCTTGGCCTCTGTTTGACCTTAAACTGCCATGGTGCTGCACATGTGATCAGTTATGACACCAGTCATTAGATTGTTCGACAGTTCCATTAAGAGCACAAACAAATGTGACAGTTAGCATTCCCAGCATGAAAAATGTATTCCTTAGTACAGCCCACTCTTTCCGTGCACATCATTGCCCTCCCTTTTCTACAAGTGTCTAATTGCTTTCCGTGCTGACCCAGCTCCTTCGCCCCCCCTTTTTTTTGTTGTAAATTCTTTTTATTCATTTTAAAGTATAACTAAAGGCAAAATTATTTTTAGAATTCTATTTAATGACCACTAAGGTAAGGAGTATTCCTCTTATTTATCAACAATATAAGGGGGATTCGTCCCACTGACAATCAGTGTAAGGAGCATTCTTCCCAATGACTCCCAAAGTAAGGGGCATTCCTCCCACCAACCACCATTGTAAGGAGCATTCTTCCCACTGACCACCAATGCAAGTGGTCTTCCTTTCACTGACAACCAATATAGAGAGTATTCTTCCCAATGGCCACCAATGTAAGGAATATTCTTCCCACTGACCACCAACGGAGGGAGCATTTTTCCCACTGACCACCAATGCAAGCAACATTCCTCCCACTGACCACCAATGTAAGCAGCATTCCTCCCACTGACAACCAAAATAGAGAGTATTCTTCTCACTGGCTACTAATGTAAGAAGCATTCTCCCTACCAACCACCAATATAAGTAGCATTCTTCCCACTAACCACTAATGTAAGGAGCATTCTTCCCACTTGCCACCAATGTAAGGAACATTATTCCCACTGATCACCAATGTAAGAAGCATTCTCCCTACCAACCACCAATGTAAGGAGCATTCTTCTTACTAGCCACCAATGTAAGAAGCATTCTCCCTACCAACCACCAATGTAAGGAGCATTCTTACCACTGGCCACCAATGTAAGGAACATTATTCCCACTGATTACCAATGCAAGAAGCATTCTCCCTACCAACCACAAATGTAAGGGGCATTCTTCCTAATAACCACCAATGTAAAGAGCATTCTTCCTACTGGCTATCAATTTCAGGAGCATTCTTCCCACTGGCCAGTGGCCACCAATGTAAGGAACATTTTTCCCAATGACCCCGAATGTAGGAAGCATTCTTCCTTCTAATCACCAATGTAAGGAGCATTCTTCCCACTGGCCAACGATGTAAGAAACAATTTTACTGAGAACTAGAGTAATTGGGTCCTTTTCCCACTTATCACCAATATACAGAGCTTTTTCTTACTGACCCCAAGAGTAAAGGGGTCCTACTCCTATTTACCACTAATCTAAGGCAGCCTCTCTACACTGACCATCTATGTATGGGAACGTATCATTGACCACCAATATCAGAGTACATGCCTCATCCGACCACCAACGTGAGCTGCCAACTAATATGAGGGAACACAACAATGGCCACTGTCTGCATTTATTTTATGGATTTGATTATCAATTTCATTTCTATTAAAAATATTTTATCATATACTGGGACACCTTGTGGTTGGAGGTCTGGGCCGAGGGGACCAATTCCGGTCTTTTGTCTGATTTTCTTTCTTTCCTTCTTTTACTTTTTTTTTTTCTTATCTTTAATTTTTGTTATGTTTTAATAACGTCCATAAGGATGCTGACAGGGGGCCATAGAGTCTCCCTTATCTTAACATTTACTGAATGAGGTATTGTGCCTTGAGGCAATGGGATTAATTCTTCACATTATTGTTACCTTACCTCTCCATGTAACTGAACTATGTATGACCTACAGTTTATTGTAATGTCTTTTCATAATCATTTTCATACTTTGACTTTATGTAATAGGTTGATAAAACGTTTGAGTCTAATGCCTTTGGTAAATTGTTGCCTTGTTTGATAGAGCCTGCTTGTCTGGCTAGGCCTTTTTGATTTGTATGTATTTAGGTCATAACAACTTGGCCTTTGATCATATTGGAGGGTGCATGCACTGTTTGACATGCACTTGATACTGTTGGCATTTTTGTACCGTGTTATAAACTTTGAAATAAAAACTATTAAAAGTATTTTGTCATATAAAACAGTTCTGGGTGTCAAATATGCTAAGTACATCACCATCCTAAATTTTGTATTTTTACTTACAATATATCTCAACTTACTGTTTTTATTATTGTGCCATGAGGTGCAGATACAGTAATTATTAGCAGGGGTTCCATTAAACCTAAATATTATTTCCCCCTTAGATATCTTTTTTTTTTTGCATTATTCTTTTTATATATTTTTTTTCATACTTATAGTTGAATTCTAATTAACTGAACTTGCAGATCCCCCCTTCGCAAGCGCTTAGATGCTCAGATAGTCAAAACTGCTCCTCTTCGCTGCTTCATTGACTTTAGCTCCTTGACATTATCACATACAATGCAGGACCAGCAGGACGCCAAGGACCTACCCTCATCCCGGGAGCATCATATAGTAGAGCGAAGGGTGCAAGCTACAGGAGGAGTAAGGCATAAGGTACAGCATTTTACCTTATCCATTGCCCTTTAAACAAAACAATCAGTTAACCCTTGCAGTGTAGGGATGAGGGATGTTCATTTTGTTTGTTTGTTTTTGCAGTGACGCATTAGAAAAAAAAATTGTAAATAAATTTGTTGTGCTTTGTAGCAGACACATAGTTTTATGGTAATTAAAAAATGCTACAAATCAAGATTATAGTGTAAAATTAGCATTTGCTCCTTTCCAGCAGGACTGGTTGCTTTAAAAGCTTACCCCATCTTTCAGACCATGTTTCATATACCTATATTTAGGGTGTAAAATAAAGGATGGTCAGCATGCATTCAGAATTTATTTTTTAATTCTGCACTGACTGTCGTTGAAATTTCTCGGGCCCCTGTTCAAATCCAATCTGGGGACAAAACCGGGGACAGACTCTGTCCGGGGACAGTGCCCTCAGTCCGGGGACTGTCCCGGGAAACCAGGGACGTCTGGTCACCCTACTGTAGAAACGTCCAGTGTGCATTAGGTCTAAAAGGTTTACAGGTTTAAGAGATTAAATTTCCCTATGTCATCTTCTGACAAAACAAGTTTAGTAGTAATCCGACACTTTCGGGAATTTTGGATCCCAGTTTGTGCCTTGTTCTCCTGCATGAGTGCTCTCGCTGTCAGAGTCAGAGTTGTTAGATCATAGCAGGAAATTGCACGGTTAAAGGAATTCCAAGGAGGCCATTATTTCTTCCAGCTCTTTCATTTGAATGGGCTGTTTAAAGCACCGCAATGCACATCTAGGCTGTTTAAGACATTGCAACAAACAACTTCGCTGGCGTTGCAGTGCACAGCATTGAGGTCTAAATGGGCTCCCTAGGGTCCTAAACCCCAACTGAAATTTTAGTTTATATTAACTAAATAAATTTCAGGTGCATTCAAATAAAAAGCGTGTGAATTCCTAAAGGGTTTCCCCCCCCCCCTTTTTATTGGCTGAATTAGATGGACTTGTGTCTTTTTTCAACCAGATCAACTATGTAACTATGTTATTCTTTTTAAGAAATCTGCATGCTACAGGGAAGGACTTTCACTGTATTTGTGTAGAAATAGTGGCCTTTCTGCACAGGTCTGACATGCCCCTGGCAGAGTCAAAGCTAGAGCTCTCCAATAAACAGGGAGCACAACTTCTAATTGTGGACCTCTTCATTGGACTCAGCAGTGGGCGTGTCAAACCTTATGGTGACAGATCAATGCTACCACACTGAGATCAAGGGTTGTTTGCAGCATACTGGCAGAAAGGAGTATTTTATTTTTTAAGCTTTGGCTAGTTTTACAAAAAAAAAAAAAAAAAAGCAGACTGGAAGACTTTGCTTATCATTTGTTTTTATTAGGGTTGCACTGATACCGTTTGAAGTGCCGATACTAGGCATTTGCACAAGTATCTGTACTCGTGCAAATGCCTCTGATACCTGAAACTGATACCTGAAGTGACGTCAGCTTGGGGGCAGAGAGTGGCATCGCTAGGGGGGTGCGGGCTGCACCCGGATGTCCAAGGCAGCTGTGGCGGATGGGCTGCACTTTGAGCTGGGGGGGGGCGGTTGGAGACTAGGTCAGCTGACCATGAAAGGGAGGAGCTAGAGAGGAGACCCCATTGCCACGTGTTGGGATAGGTGTCACTGCAGGCGCAGACACCACAAACTGCAGATAAAGTGAGTACTGCTTTCACCACTAGTTGGTCATATTTTGCAGAAATAACTGTGATGCTTGGGTCACTGTGTCTCTCTTTCTTACAATGTGAGTAATACTGAACAGAGGATAAAAGAAGGTAAAATGAAGGCATCAGTCATCAGCGATCAGACATTGCCTTCACTTTACCTTTGGTTATCCTCAGTCTAGTATCACTCACATTGTAAGAGAGACCAGGGCCGCTGCTAGACTATTTTGCATCCTATGCAAGACCAGCTACTTGCACCCCCCCAAAAAAAAAGTTCTATACCTCTATATGCCATAGAAAAGGGGCAAAATAGTCTAGCACCAGCTCTGTCATTATTCCCTGTGATGTTTGTTGCCCCCTCATTGATCTTCTTGACAAAGCTAACATAGTTTCCAACAATTAAAAAAAAAAAATTAAGGACACTTTTTTCTATGTGTCCAGAAAGCCGCTGTAGGCGAGTCATTACCTTAATTAGAGGACTAGGCGACAGCAGAGGACTGAGTGATAGCAGGGCAGAGGACTGGGTGACAGCAGGGCAGAGGACTGGATGACAGCACAGCAGAGGACTGGGCAACAGCACAGCAGAGGACTGGGTGACAGCAGGGCAGAGGACTGGGTGAAAACAGAGGATTGAGTGACAGCAGGGCAGAGGACTGGATGACAGCAGGGCAGAGGACTGGATGACAGCAGGGCAGGGGACTGGGTAACAGCAGGGCAGAGGACTGGGTAACAGCAGAGGACAGTGTGACAGCAGAGGATTGAGTGACAGCAGGGCAGAGGACCGGTTGACAGCAGGGCAGATGACTGGGGGACCGCCAAGGACTGGGTGACAGCAGAGGATGGGGGACAGCAGGGAAGAGGACAGGGAGACAGTAGGCAGAGGAATGGGTGACCGCAGAGGTCTGGGTGAGAGCAGGGCAGAAGACTGGGTGAAAGCAGGGCAGAGGACTGGGTGAAAGCAGGGCAGAGGACTGGGTGACAGCAGGACAGAGGACTGGCTGACCGCAGAGGACTGGGTGATAGCAGGGCCGAGGACTGGGTGACAGCAAAGGACTGGGTGAGAGAAGGGCAGAGGACTGGGTGACAGCAGGGCAGAGGACTGGGTGAAAGCAGGGCAGAGGACTGGGTAGCAGCGCAGATGACTGGATGATAGCATGGCAGAGGACTGGGTAACAGCACGGCAGAGGACTGGGAAACAGTATGGCAGAGGACTGGGAAATAGCAGGGCAGAGGACTGGGTGACAATAGAGGACTGGGTGAGAGCAGGGAAGATGACTGGGTGACAGTAGGGCAGAGGAATGGGTGACCGCAGAGGACTGGGTGAGAGCAGGGCAGAAGACTGGGTGAAAGCAGGGCAGAGGACTGGGCGAAAGCAGGGCAGAGGTCTGGGTGACAGCAGGACAGAGGACTGGGTGACAGCAGAAGACTGGGTGACAGCAGGGCAGAAGACTGGGTGACAGCAGGGCCGAGGACTGGGTGAGAGCAGGGCAGAGGACTGGGTGAGAGCAGGGCAGAGGACTGGGTGACAGCAGGGCAGAGGACTGGGTAACAGCGCAGAGGATTGGATGATAGCACGGCAGAGGACTGGGTAACAGCACGGCAGAGGACTGGGAAACAGCACGGCAGAGGACTGGGTAACAGCAGAGGACTGGGTGATAGCAGGGCAGAGGACTGGGTGACAATAGAGGATTGAGTGACAGCAGGGCAGAGGACTGGGTGACAGCAGGGCAGAGGACAGGGTGACAGTAGGGCAGATGCTATCTTGATGTTTGTCAGCTAACAGCACTTTTTTACTTCTATTTAAAAGTCTAAAGATAGAAGTAAAAAAGTTGACAAAGATCAAGATGGTAGATCCTTAGGCCCATTGATGTGCCATTCATCCGCGACCATCACCTCATGTTGCAGCATGATAACGGACGGCCCAATGTTGCAACGATCTGTACACAATTCCTGGAAGCTGAAAACATCCCAGTTCTTGCATGGCCAGCCTACTCACTGGACATGTCACCCATTGAGCATGTTTGGGATGCTCTGGATCGATGTATACGACAGCGTGTTCCAGGTCAATATCAAGCAACTTCGCACAGCCATTGAAGAGAAGTGGACCAACATTCCACAGGCCACAATCAACAACCTGATCAACTCTATGTGAAGGAGATGTGTTGCATTGTGTCACACCAGATACTGACTGGTTTTCGGACCCCCCCCCCCCCCCAATACAGTAAAACTGCACATTTTAGAGTGGCATTTATTGTGGCCAGTCTAAGGCACACCTGTGCAATAATCAAATGGTGAGAGAAGAAAGCAAGCACTCTGAGGAAACTCTATCCAGTGGTCTAGTGGGATCAATATCAGTATATAATCAGCTAATGAAAAGATAGTAAAAAGCTGATACAAATCATGAAGATGGAACATGAGAATAAAGCATGTACATAAAACAGTAAAAGATATTCAAGTCCATAATATGGAGCATAGAGTCCCAAAATAAGTCAATGTGCTGTTAGGATAGATGCATGAAAACTGCAATAAGGGCTGGCTCTGAGACACAGGGAAGTCAATTCTGTGGATGAGAGCAGATAAAACGACACACGGAGCGCGCTAAGTGCAGTATTGGTTTATTACAAATGGAAGCACAGAATATAGTAACTCACATAAGGTAAAGTATCACAGGCTTTAGTAAGCTGTAGAGTCCAGGTATCCCAGCGAGAAGGATGGTAACTAGAGTTGAGCGGACACCTGGATGTCCGTGTTCGGCGGGCTCGGCCGAACTTGAAAAAAAAGTCTGGGTCCGTGTCCCGGACTTTTTCCGAACTTTACCCGGACACCGCCCCCTATTGAAGTTAATGGGGACCCGAACTTTCAGGCACTAAAATGGCTCTAAAACACTAATGGAAAGGGCTAGAGTGCTGCAAATGGCAGCAAAACATAGTTAAGAGCATGGCGAGTGCTCTGCAAACAAATGTGGATAGGGAAATAACTTAAAACAACAAAAAAAAAAACAGAAAAATAAAACAATGTTCTTCATCTGTGAAGGATGAGGCCCATATGGAGTAGGAGGGAGGTTGAGGTGGTGGTGGATGTGGCGGTGTCATAGGCGTGCGTACAGGGTGTGCCGGGTGTGCCTGGGCACACCCTAATCACCTAGGGCACATTAGCATTATCGCTCTGTTTGCCAGTGACCTGCTCTGCCATAAGAGAAGTGCCACACACTTCTATTTCACTTTGCCAGCAGGGAGAGTAATGTACCGGGGCCATATACATGTAGGCAAACACATGCATGTGTATTTAAACTTTGGGGTGCACACCATAATGCAATAGGCTGCGCACACCTATGGGCGGTGTAGGTGGAAGCGGCGGTGGAGGAGGACGAGGTAGCCAACACTGCTTTTTTTCAGTCATTTTAAATGAGGGTACACCCCAAAAGAGTGAGAAAGATCAAAAATAGAACAATGGATGGGTAAGGTCGGTATCCATCTCTATTCTGCACAAGGTAGGGAAAAGTCCTGTGGGATCCATGCCTGGTTCATTTTAATGAACGTGAGCTTGTCCACATTGTCTCTGGACAGGCGGCTGCGCTTGTCTGTGATAACGCCCCCAGCCGTGCTAAATACACGTTCAGATAATACACTGGCTGCAGGGCACGCCAGCACCTCCAAGGCGTAAAGGGCAAGCTCAGGCCATGTGCCCAATTTGGAGACCCAGAAGTTGAAGGGGGCAGACCCGTCATTCACTACATGTAGGCGTGTGCACACATACTGCTCCACCATGTTGCTGAAATGCTGCCTCCTGCTAAGACGTTCCATATGAGCTGCTGGTGCTGCTGTTTGTTGTGGCATGCTGACAAAGCTTTTCCACATTTCGGCCATGCTAACCTTGCCTTCTGAGGTGCTGGCGGTGCCCTGGTTGCGTTGGCGACCTCTTCCTCCTCCTCCTCTGCCTTGGCCTTATGCTTCCACTGTGGCCCCGCTGTCAGGTGGGAATGCCAGCAGCATCGCGTCTACCAGCGTGCGCTTGTACTCGCGCATCTTGCGATCGCGCTCCAGTGAGTGAATTAAGGACGGTACGTTGTCCTTGTAACGGGGATCCAGCAGCGTGGCCACCCAGTAATCAGCACAAGTTAGAATGTGGGCAACTCGGCGGTCGTTGTGGAGACACTGCAACATGTAATCGCTCATGTGTGCCAGGCTGCCCAGAGGCAACGAAAGGCTGTCCTCTGTGGGAGGTGTATCGTCTGTGTCCTCTGTATCCCCCCAGCCACGCACCAGTGATGGCCATGAGCTGGCCTGGGTGCCACCCTGCTGTGAACATGGTTACATCTCCTCCTCCATCTCCTCCTCCTCATCCTCCTCATCCTCCAGAACTGTGCCCCTGCTGGACAATTGTGTCCCTGGTGTTTGTGTGCGCAGGAACCCACCCTCGGAGCCCCTTGCGAATGACTGCCCTGAAAGCCTTGGAAATGTTACCTCTTCATCCTTCTCCTCCTCATCCTGTGCCACATCCTCTTCCATCATCGCCCGAATGGTTTTTTGAAGGAGGCATAGAAGTGGGATAGTTAAGCTGACAACGGCGTCATCGGCACTGGCCATGTTGGTGGAGTACTCAAAACAGCGCAACAAGGCACACAGGTCTCGCATGGAGGCCCAGTTATTGGTGGTGAAGTGGTGCTGTTCCGCAGAGCGACTCACGCGTGCGTGCTGCAGCTGAAACTCCACTATGGCCTGCTGCTGCTCGCACAGTCTTTCCAGCATGTGCAAGGTGGAGTTCCACCTTCTGGGCACGTCACATATGAGGCGGTGAGCGGGAAGGCCGAAGTTACGCTGCAGCGCTGACAGGCGAGCAGCAGCAGTGTGAGAACGCCGAAAGTGCGCACAGACGGCCCGCACTTTCTGCAGCAGCTCTGACATATCGGGGTAATTTTTAAGGAACCTCTGCACCACCAAATTCAGCACATGCGCCAGGCAAGGGATGTGCGTCAAACCGGCTAGGCCCAGAGCTGCTATGAGATTTCGCCCGTTATCGCACACCACCAGGCCGGGCTTGAGGCTCGCTGGCAGCAACCACTCATTTGTCTGCTGTTCCATGCTCCTCCACAACTCCTGCGCGTTGTGTGGTTTTTCCCCCAAACAGGCAAGTTTTAAAACTGCCTTCTGTCGTTTACCCCTGGCGGTGCTGAAGTTGGTGGTGAAGGTGTTACGCTGACCGGATGAGGAGGCGGTAGAGGATGAGGAAGCGGAGTAGGAGGAGTTAGGAACAGGAGGCAAACTGAAGCGCCCTGCGATCCTCGGTGGTGGAAGAACATGCGCAAATTGCTATCCGCCTCAGGCCCATCCGCCACTGCATTTACCCAGTGTGCCCTTAGGGAGATATAACGCCCCTGACCGTGCTTACTGGTCCACGTATCAGTAGTTGACCTTGGCACAGATGGCGTTGCGCAGTGCACACCTGATTTTTTCCCCCACTTGGTTGTGCAGGGAAGGGATGGCTTGCCTGGAAAAGTAGTGGCGGCTGGGCAAGATGTACTGTGGGACAGCCACCGACATAAGGCTTTTAAAACTGTGCGTCTCCACCAGACGGAATGACAGCATTTCAAAGGCCAAGAATTTTGAAATGCTGGCATTCAGGGCCAGGGATCGCGGGTGGGTAGGGGGGTACTTCCTCTTCCTCTCAAGTGTTTGGGAGATGGAAAGCTGAACGCTTCCACGGGACATTGTGGAGATGGTTGGTGACCCAGGTGGTGGTGTTGCTGACAGATCGTCTGTTTGCGGGGTGGCAGGTGCCGGTATCACTACAGATGTGGATGGAGAGGCCAAGACTGCAGCAGAAGAGGAAGCAGGAGGAGCCAGAGACCTTTCTTGGTTTTGAAGGTGTCTACTCCACTGCAGCTCGTGCTTTGCACTTAGATGCCTGATCATGCAGGTTGTGCTCAGGTTGAGAAGGTTTATGCCTCGCTTCAGGCTCTGATTGCACAGGGTGCAAACCACTCGTGTCCTGTCATCAGCACATTTTCTGAAGAACTTCCACGCTAGAGAACTCCTTTGAGCTCGCTTTGGTGCGCTTGTTCCCTTGCTGCGTTGGGCAGTAGCAGGCGTAGTGTTTAGGGCACGGCCGCTCCGCTTCTGCACCCTGCTCCCTCTTCTGCTGTGCTGGTGGCTCTATGCGACCACCACCTCTTCCTCCAAACTACTCAGGTCACCTGCATGAACTTCATTCCATGTGGGGTCGAGGACCTCATCGTCCTCCACATCATCTTCCACCCAGTCTTCACCCCTGCCCTCCTTGTCGGTCTCCACAATTCTGAATGCCGCAGTTGTTGGCACCTGCGTTTCGTCATCATCGGAGACGTGCTGCGATGGTCCTTCCATGTACTCATCTTGAGAAATAAGTGGTTGGGCATCGCTGCACTCAATCTCTTCCACGTCTGGGGCAGGGCTAGGTGGATGGCCCTGGGAAACCCTGCTGATAGAGTCATCAAAAAGAAGAAGAGACTGCTGCATGACTTGGGGCTCAGACTGCTTGCCTGATTTGCAAGGGGATGAGGTAAAGACGGTTGGACATTGGCTGCAGGTGCCAACTCTGACCTTTCTGCAGTAGACTGGGTGGGAGACAATGTGAAGGAACTGGAGGCACTGTCAGCAACCCAATCTACTATCGCCTGTACTTCTTCTGGCCTCATCACTTCTAGAGGCGCATGATGCCCTACCAAATACTGCTGCAGGTTCTGTCGCCTACTCACACTTAAGGAAGGTGTTTCACTTGTGCGTGTAGCTGGCACAGATAGACCACGTCCTCTCCTTGCAACAGGAGCTCTACCAGCAGCACCACTACCCAGGCCACGGCCCCTATTTGACGGTTTCCTCATATTTCTGTAATTTATGATCTTGCCCTAGAAAGGTGTTTATTGAATAGCGGAACGAAACAACAACAGTATCGCATGGGTGTATCTCACAGTCAAATATGCAAACTATGCCGCAATTTAATTTTTTTTAATCCAAAAGGGTGTATATTGAATAGCGGAATAGAAAAAAGGATAAAAACTGTGTATCTCACACGTACAAACACAGACTAGGCCCCGATTAAAATTTTTTGTACCCTAAAGGGAGGATGAGGAAGAGGAGTAGGAGGAGTTCGGAACAGGAGGCAAACTGAAGCGCCCTGCAATCCTTGGCGGTGGAAGGAGATGCGCCAAACAAATTTAAAAGGTGTATCTCACACGTACCAATACAGACTATGCCGTAATTTAATTTTTTACACTCCAAAAGGGTGTATATTGAATAGCGGAATAGGAAAAAATGTATAATACGGTGTATCTCACACGTACAAACACAGACTAGGCCCAGATTACAATTTTTTGTACCCTAAAGGCAGGATGAGGAAGAGGAGTAGGAGGAGTTGGGAACAGGAGGCAAACTGAAGCGCCCTGCAATCCTCGGCGGTGGAAGGAGATGCGCCAAACAAATTTAAAAAGGTGTATCTCACATGTACCGATACAGACTATGCCGTAATTTAATTTCTTACACTCAAACAGGGTGTATATTGAATAGCGGAATAGGAAAATTTTTATAAAACGGTGTATCTCACACGTACAAACACAGACTAGGCCCCGATTACAATTTTTTGTACCCTAAAGGCAGGATGAGGATGAGGAGTAGGAGGAGGTCCGAACAAGAGGCAAAATGAAGCACCCTGCAATCCTCGGCGGTATGAGATGCGCCCCAAAATTTGGAAAGGTGTATCTCACGAGTACCGATACAGACTATCCCGCAATTTAATTGTTTTTACCCCAATGGTGTAGATTGAATAGCGGAATAGAAAATATGATATCAAAAGGTGTATGTATCTCACACGTACAGACCCAGACTAGGCCCCGATTACTATTTTTTGTACCCCCAAAGGCAGGATGAGGAGTAGGAGGAGGTTCGAACAGGAGGCAAACTGAAGCACCCTGCAATCCTCGGTGGTATGAGATGCGCCCCAAAAATTGGAAAGGTGTATCTCACACATACCGATACAGTCTATCCCGCAATTTAATTGTTTTTACCCCAAAGGTGTAGATTGAATAGCGGAATAGAAAATATGATATCAAAAGGTGTATGTATCTCACACGTACAGACCCATACTAGGCCCAAATTACTATTTTTTGTACCCCCAAAGGTAGGATGAGGAGTAGGAGGAGTTCGGAACAGGCAGAAGGCAGACTGAAGCACCCTGCAATCCTCGGCGGTATGAGATGCGCCCAAAAATTGGAAAGGTGTATCTGTAAGATTCTGGTACCTTCGGTACCCTTCCAGCCCATTTCTTCCGCATATAGCTACCTGTCCCTTTAACTCTCATGACGTCATCACTAGGCGCCGCTCTGAGCGGCTATTTCAATCGCCAGGTTTCACTCACAAGGTGTTCGTGCAAACCGCTTGTTATACAGCCTTGTCTGACGCTGCCGAAGCCTCCAGCTATTTCCCCAGTATCTGGATAGACCGGAGTATCCCTACTTGATCCTGTATCTCGCTACTGATCCTGTATCTCGCTACCTGATCCTTATCTTATTACCGGACCCCTCATCTCTCTAAACCAACTAGTGATAAGTACCCCACAGGGGATTCCTTCCTATCAACTTACACTATCTACTCTTGCATACTAAAGACTGTTGCTATCTATGCATTACTATTTCTATCATCTGCACTGTTACATAGATTGCTAGCTCTTGAGTCTACTACCATCTATATCCTTGCACTAAGTTAGCAATTCCTGTACTCTTCATCTGCTGTCCCCTACCACCTGTTACTTGTACATGATTGCTAACCTATCTGCATACTATCTATCACCATCTGCTAACACTCCTGAACATTACTATTGAGTGCCTATCATTGCTATCACTACTCACGCCTGTCCTTTCAGCACATCACCTCTATACTATCGTATACAACCTATCACTCCAGGAACATCTTATCTGAGTGTCTGTATATTTGCATGCTGAGGCAGGCTGGGCCACAATGATGAGTCTGGAGAGTTGGATATGGTGATTCAACACATCTCTACACGACTACTGAGTGGAAATTCTGCAGCTGCAAATCCATTTCACTAAACAAACGCCGGAGCGTTACAGTATCTCACACGTACTGATACAGACTATCCCGCAATTTAATTGTTTTTACCCCAAAGGTGTAGATTGAATAGCGGAATAGAAAATATGATATCAAAAGGTGTATGTATCTCACACGTACAGACCCAAACTAGGCCCAAATTACTATTTTTTGTACCCCCAAAGGCAGGATGAGGAGTAGGAGGAGTTCGGAATAGGCAGGAGGCAGACTGAAGCACCCTGCAATCCTCGGCGGTATGAGATGCGCCCCAAAAATTGGAAAGGTGTATCTCACACGTACCGATACAGACTATCCCGCAATTTAATTGTTTTTACCCCAAAGGTGTAGATTGAATAGCGGAATAGAAAATATGATATCAAAAGGTGTATGTATCTCACACGTACAGACCCAGACTAGCCCCAAATTACTATTTTTTTGTACCCCAAAGGGAGGATGAGGAGTAGGAGGAGTTCGGAACAGGCAGGAGGCAGACTGAAGCACCCTGCAATCCTCGGCGGTATGAGATGCGCTCCAAAAATTGGAAAGGTGTATCTCACACGTACCGATACAGACTATCCCGCAATTTAATTGTTTTTACCCCAAAGGTGTAGATTGAATAGCGGAATAGAAAATATGATATCAAAAGGTGTATGTATCTCAAACGTACAGACCCAGACAAGGCCCAAATTACTATTTTTTGAACCCCCAAAGGCAGGATGAGGAGTAGGAGGAGATCGGAACAGGCAGGAGGCAGACTGAAGCACCCTGCAATCCTCGGCGGTATGAGATGCGCCCCAAAAATTGGAAAGGTGTATCTCACACGTACCGATACAGACTATCCCGCAATTTAATTGTTTCTACCCCAAAGGTGTAGATTGAACAGAGGAATAGAAAATATGATATCAAAAGGTGTATGTATCTCACACGTACAGACCCAGACTAGGCCCAAATTACTATTTTTTGTACCCCCAAAGGCAGGATGAGGAGTAGGAGGAGTTTGGAACAGGCAGGAGGCAGACTGAAGCACCCTGCAATCCTCGGCAGTATGAGATGCGCCCCAAAAATTGGAAAGGTGTATCTCACACGTACCGATACAGACTATCCCGCAATTTAATTGTTTTTACCCCAAGGGTGTAGATTGAACAGAGGAATAGAAAATATGATATCAAAAGGTGTATGTATCTCACACGTACAGACCCAGACTAGGCCCAAATTACTATTTTTTGTACCCCCAAAGGCAGGATGAGGAGTAGGAGGAGTTTGGAACAGGCAGGAGGCAGACTGAAGCACCCTGCAATCCTCGGCAGTATGAGATGCGCCCCAAAAATTGGAAAGGTGTATCTCACACGTACCGATACAGACTATCCCGCAATTTAATTGCTTTTACCCCAAGGGTGTAGATTGAATAGCGGAATAGAAAATATTATATAAAATTGGTGATTTTTCAATAGCACATGTGAACAGCAGTGTCTTATATCCGTCAGCTCTGCTGCAGGCTATGGAGGAAAAAAAAAAGAAAATTCCCCTTTTAAGTTTGTAATTTTTAAATAGATTAGTACAGACTATGCCACAATTTAATTTTTTTAACCCAAAAGGGTGTATATTGAATAGTGGAATAGAAAAAAGTGTATAAATTTTGAAATCACTCAATAATAGCACATGTGAACACAGCAGTGTATTATCACAGTCAGCAGCACTGAAGGAAAAAAGCTGCACACAACTGACTGATAAAAAAGACTTTTTTCTCCCTCCTCCTCAGCGGGCAAAAAGATTGTGTTCACACCACCCCACACACAGAAAAATCGATGTGGACCACTGACCCTGCCTATCTCCAGCCTCGCCCTAAAATGATCGATAAGATCGGTCACTGCCGGCACTGCAAACCCCCCACTCAGTAAAATCGATTGTAGAACACTGACCCTGCCTATCTCCAGCCTGGCCCTAAAATGATCGATAAGATCGCTCACTGCCGGCACTGCAAACCCCCCCCACACAGCAAAATCGATTGTAGAACACCGACCCTGCCTATCTCCAGCCTCGCCCTAAAATGCCCTAACAACTCGCCCTGCCTGCAGCACTCCGACCTGTCCCTGATTCTGAATTCTTTTCGGACACAATATCATTTATGACTGTCTGTCCCTAATCAGCAGCCAGCACGTATGATGTGTGCTCTGTCCCTGTACTGCAGCAGAATGACGCAGCGGCGCTCTGTCTCGAACTTATAAAGACTTGGTCACATGCTTCAGATGGCCAATCACAGCTACTAATACATTTGTAGGCATGGCTGGGATGGCTTAAGGCACACCAGTTAAACGCTTGTTGATGGGCTGTTGAAAGCCCGCCATTAAAAGCACGCCAATACATACAAACCCGGAAATAAAATGACCGAACACGGATTTTAAACCCGAACATACAGTAAAGTTTTCGGGTCCATGTTCGGGTAACAAAAATCCAATTATTCGGTACAAACACGAATAATACAGTCCGTGTTCGCTCAACACTAATGGTAACAGCCAATAAGATGGAACCGGTAGATGGAAAGACCGGCCGGACATCTTCCGGGTTCAGCTGATGTACGGGAACCAGGCTGGAATGCAGCGTACGCCATGTGACGTCACCGGAGCTAGGAATGACACGACGCGTTTTAGAGCATGCGTCAAGCTCACAATGAGCATGCGTGCTCTTTTTTCAAGTGTGGGATCAAGTAACAGGGAAAAAGCCTGGTTTATATAGGGAAGATGAAAAACAAGGGGGCATGGCCACACAGTGCTTTACTAAATCAATAACGGCAAGCAAATAAGGGGAATTTTAAGAAGGTGATGATCATCATAGTGGACTAGAATAAAAACATAAAAAATACTCACACTTCTTAGAACATAATAGCCTCTATCAAATATAGAATATATACATATATACAGTGGGTACGGAAAGTATTCAGACCCCCTTAAATTTTTCACTCTTTGTTATATTGCATCCATTTGCTAAAATCATTTAGGTTCATTCTTCTTCCTCATGAATGTACACATAGCACCCCATACTGACAGAAAAACACAGAATTGTTGAAATTGTTGCAGATTTATTAAAAAAGAAAAACTGAAATATCACATGGTCCTAAGTATTCAGACCCTTTGCTCAGTCTGAGGTCCAGAGCACTCTGGAGAAGGTTTTTGTCCAGGATATCCCTGTACTTGGCCGCATTCATCCTTCCCTCGATTGCAACCAGTCATCCTGTCCCTGCAGCTGAAAAACACCCCCACAGCATGATGCTGCCACCACCATGCTTCATTGTTGGGACTGTATTGGACAGGTGATGAGCAGTGCCTGGTTTTCTCCACACATACCGCTTAGAATGAAGGCCAAAAAGTTCTATTTTGGTCTCATCAGACCAGAGAATCTTATTTCTCACCATCTTGGAGTCCTTCAGGTGTTTTTTAGCAAACTCCATGCGGGCTTTCATGTGTCTTACACTGAGGAGAGGCTTCCGTCGGGCCACTCTGCCATAAAGCCCCGACTGGTGGAGGGCTGCAGTGATGGTTGACTTTCTACAATTTTCTCCCATCTCCTGACTGCATCTCTGGAGCTCAGCCACAGTGATCTTTGGGTTCTTCTTTACCTCTCTCACCAAGGCTCTTCTCCCCCGATAGCTCAGTTTGGCCAGACGGCCAGCTCTAGGAAGGGTTCTGGTCGTCCCAAACGTCTTCCATTTGAGGATTATGGAGGCCACTGTGCTCTTAGGAACCTTAAGTGCAGCAGAAATCTTTTTGTAACCTTTGCCAGATCTGTGCCTTGCCACAATTCTGTCTCTGAGCTCTTCAGGCTGTTCCTTTGACCTCATGATTCTCATTTGCTCTGACATGCATTGTGATCTGGAAGGTCTTATATAGACAGGTGAAGAAAAGAAGAAAGATCCGCGCTTAGGATAAGCTATCTATAAAATAGTGCGTAAAATTTCTATAAATAAAACACTAATGGCTGCTGCCCACTCCAAAAGATGCACCCCCAATGGGGGAGCGTCAGGTGTAAATGTCAAAAAGGGAAGTGATTGGCGCTGCCAGGAAAGTAGGTTAATGGGAAATCTGGGTTAGGCTCCTATAGTTCAAGACCAAGTTCAACACATGCAAATGCACATAGAATGTATGTGGGAATGAGAACTATATAAGTAATAGGATATAAAAACACAATGGGTGTGTAATATGTGTGTAAAATTAACACTATGTGCTGATACCAAATCAATAAATAAATAAATAAATGTGTTCAATACCTAAAATGTTTATTGAGACTCAACATAAATATGCAAATATATGTAAATGTAGGTATAAAAATATAAAAGCATATAAAGATAGTATTAATAAATTATGGTGATATAGAGAGTTAGTGTGCAAAGGTGCTAAAAAATAAATATAGTGCACTAATCAAACTAAATAAGGTGCATTCCGAATAGTCATAACCATCTATTCAATAAAGTGCAACTGCATACTCATAAGCAATGAAAATAAATAAGTGGGTGAACTATGTGCATCCCACACTGGTGACAATATAAACACTAGTAAATAAATAAGTGCAGCTGTGCAAATAACTATATAAATTATGAAAGTGAGAACCATATAAATTCAAAGGCTCAAAAAGCAGGTTCTGTGTATTTTAAAATTGTCAAAAAATAGTGCAATCAGAGCTGGTACAGAAATCATAAAGTTCTATAGTCCATATAAGGATGGAGTAAGGTGCTCTTTTTTTCTATGAAGCCGGGAGTGCAGTGAGTGGTTGGAAGATAGGGTGCTCCCCCTCTCCTGGGGTCCTGTGCTTACCGGATGTCCGTACCCCTACAGGCGTAAATGGCGAGTCGATAACAGGGATCGCTCCCATACACCGGCAATCTGGTTCCGTCCTATCCTTCCTATTACCACTCGTATCCACTCCTTGCTCCGGTACACATAGGGGTTAAAGCATCAGGGAGAGAGCTCCAGTATTTAGTGTATCTAGTGTTTATATTGTCACCAGTGTGGGATGCACATAGTTCACCCACTTATTTATTTTCATTGCTTATGAGTATGCAGTTGCACTTTATTGAATAGATGGTTATGACTATTCGGAATGCAGCTTATTTAGTTTGATTAGTGCACTATATTTATTTTTTAGCACCTTTGCACACTAACTCTCTATATCACCATAATTTATTAATACTATCTTTATATGATTTTATATTTTTATACCTACATTTACATATATTTGCATATTTATGTTGAGTCTCAATAAGCTCAATAATGTTAGGTATTGAACACATTTATTTATTTATTTATTGATTTGGTATCAGCACATAGTGTTAATTTTACACATATATTACACACCCATTGTGTTTTTATATCCTATTACTTATATAGTTCTCATTCCCACATACATTCTATGTGCATTTGCATGTGTTGAACTTGGTCTTGAACTATAGGAGCCTAACCCAGATTTCCCATTAACCTACTTTCCTGGCAGCGCCACTCACTTCCCTTTTTGACATTTATATAGACAGGTGTGTGGCTTTCCTAATCAAGTCCAATCAGTATAATCAAACACAACTGGACTCAAATGAAGGTGTAGAACCATCTCAAGGATGATCAGAAGAAATGGAAAGCACCTGAGTTAAATATATGAGTGTCACAGCAAAGGGTCTGAATACTTAGGACCATGTGATATTTCAGTTTTTCTTTTTTAATAAATCTGCAACAATGTCAACAATTCTGTGTTTTTCTGTCAGTATGGGGTGCTATGTGTACATTCATGAGGAAGAAGAATGAACCTAAATGATTTTAGCAAATGGCTGCAATATAACAAAGAGTGAAAAATTTAAGGGGGTCTGAATACTTTCCGTACCCACTGTATATATAAGCAAATTTAAAATCCATAATATAACCGGAAAAAAAGATGATGGATAATAGAAAAATGAAAAAAAGGGAAAAAAAATAAATAAATAAATAAATATATATAGTGTATAGTAAATGGATTGATGAAGAATAATGGAAAATTAGTAATAGAAAATTGGAGGTAATATAAAAATGAGATAGAATAGGGGTAATATTGAAAATAGATGACTGATGACCTGATGATAAATGATTAATGAATAGATAAAAAATGAAAAAATGATGAGAAAAAAAAAATATGAATAAATATAAAAATAAAAATAAATATGATAAAAAATAATAATAGTAAAAATAAGAGTAATCTAAAAATAAAAATAAAAATAAAATTAAATAATAAAATAAAAAGAAAAGAAAAAAATTAAAGGAAAAAAAATAATAATAAGAGAAAAAGATTATTGTAAATAGTAAAAAAAAATAATAATACATAAGGCTGCATTCACACTTGAACGTAGTGTTTTCGCGCATTTTTTACCGTGATTTTTACTGCGATTTTACAGCGATTTTTACTGCAATTTTCAGGTGTTTTTTTCAGGCGTTTTTGGAGGCAGGCATTGACATCTATCAAAAATGCTGGTAATCCGCCCAAAAGAAGCTCATGTACTTTTTTCAGCTACAGGCATTTTGCTTCAGGCATTAACCACTTTAATACAGGGCACTTCCCTCCCTTCCCGCCCAGGCCAATTTTCCCCTTTTAGCGCTGTTGCATTTTGAATGACAATTGCGCGGTCATGCAACACTGTACCTACACCAAATTTATGTCATTTTCCCCCCACAAATAGAGCTTTCTTTCGGTGGTATTTGATCACCTGTGCGATTTTTACTTTTTGCTAAACAAATAAAAAAAGACCGAAAAGTTTAAAAAAAAAAAAAAAAATTTGTTTATGTTATACAATTTTGTAAATAAATAATTTTTTTCCTGCACTGATGAGCACTGATGAGACTGCACTGACAGGCACTGATGAGGAGGCACTGATGGGGTGGCACTGATGGGGTGGCACTGATGGGGTGGCACTGATAGGCGGCACTGATAGGCGGCACTGATATGCGGCACTGATAGGCACTGATATGTGGCACTGATAGGTAGCACTGATATGCAGCATTGGTGGGCACTGATAGGCGGCACTGCTGGGCACTGATAGGCGGCATTGATGGGCACTGATAGGTGGCACTGACGGGCACTGATAGGTGGCACTGACGGGCACTAATGGGCACTGATAGGCGGCACTGGTGGGCACTGATGGGCACTGATGGGCGGCACTGATCGGCACTGACGGGCGGCACTGATGGGCACTAATGGGCACTGATAGGCGGCACCGGTGGGCAATAATGGGCACTGGTGGGCGACACTTAAGGATGGCAATGATGGGCACTTGTGGGCAGCACTGATAGGGAGGGCACTGGTGGGCAGCACTGATGGGGTGGGCAATGGGGGGCTCCCTGAGCCCTGATTGCCATCCCTGGTGGCCATAGTGGGCATCCCTGGGGTCATAGTGGGCATCCCTGGGGTCATAGTGGGCATCCCTGGTGGATCTAGTGGCATCCCCCCCCCGAGGGTCTGCACTGGTAATCAATGATCTGATTACCAGTGCCGACCCCCCCCCTGTCAGGGGAGCCGCCGATCGGCGCTCCTTTACTCGTGCCTGTTAGGCACGAACTAAGGAAAGCCGATCAACGGCTGTTCCTATTTACTATGTGACCAGCCGTGATTGGACACGGCTGATCACATGGTAAAGAGCCTCCGTCAGAGGCTCTTTACCGAGATCGGAGATGCAGGGTGTCAGACTGACACCTCGCATCACCGATCGCCGCTCTGCGCGCCCCCGGGGGGCGCCCAGAGCGGAGTTATCCTGCCGCCGTCATATGACGTCCGGTCAGGATAACTCAACCACATTCCCGCCGTCATTTGCCTATAGGGCGGGCGGGAAGTGGTTAAAACGCTCAGATGTGAACAGGGGCCATTTAAATGAATGGGGTTTTACTTGTTGGGCATTTTGGAACGTTTTTTTGAGCGTTTTTGGAGCTGAAAAACACTCAAAAACGCCCAGTTGTGAATGGAGCCTAAGAAAAATAGTGATAGTAGAAATGAAAATAGAAATAAGAGCACAAATAGACATAAAAATAATAATAAAATTAAATGTAAAGAAATATAATGCACATTGGCATGATAAGTAATGGTATATATGCGCACACGCCCACGCGTATAGGCGTATATGCATATGCGTATATACCAACAAAGAACATGAATGCATAAATTATACATGATACGACATAAAAAGAATCAAATGTCATAAAAATGTCATAAAAATGTGTAGGCTTCGCCTAAAGGATAGTACTTATCTATAAGTCCACTTTATGGTGGGCTTCTAAGAAATGCCTAGGGACACTATGTTGCTCCGAGCCCTCCTCTATAAAACGACGATGTTTGCCAAAACATTGCCTGAGGGGACAGATGGTACGACCTACATATAATAGCTGACAGGGACAAGTAAGACAATACACCACTTGATCAGTTGAACAATTATAGAAATTGTCCATTGGGTAGTTTTACCATTATGGGAAAAAGATTTTTGGCTATAATTGATAAAATCACAGGTTTTGCAGAGTTTTTTCGATGTAGGTACATTCCCTTGAGGGGGATAAGGTTCAAGGGGTGAGAGGTCTTGTGTTCGGGTAATTTGCTGGGGGCAATTTTATTCTTTAATGTAGGGGCTCTCCGATACGTAACTTTAGGTTTGGGGTCCAAGATATTTTGAAGATGGGGTCTTGTACGAGGATGTTCCAATGTTTATTCAGGATACCTTCCATCTTTTTGTATTTGTTATGAAAGCGGGTGATGAATCTAGCTGGTGGGTTATCGTTGGATTTTGGTTTACAAATAAGGTACATATCATGGGCCTGATCTATTAAGTTGGAGGGATACCCTTTGTCTAGAAACTTTTGTTTGAGGTGTATACTCTGAGCGATATAGTCCTACTTTCTTGTACAATTTTGTCTGAGACGACAAAATTGTACCTTGGGTATATTGTTGACCCATACCGGGTGGTGGCAACTCTTGTAATGAAGGTAAGAGTTACCGGCCGTGGGTTTCGTATATTGTTTCGGGCAAAAATCTGTTTGTTATCATGACCTAATTCAAGGTCAAGAAAAGGAAGGGTGTCTGGGTCGGACTCAAAAGTGAAGGAGAGGCCTAGCTGATTGTTATTGCAGTATATGACAAATGCTTCTATATCAGTATCCTTGCTATCCCAAATAATCAAGATATCATCTATATATCTGCCGAAGAAGACCAGGTGTTTTGCAAAAGGATTATGATTCCAAATAAACTGATTTTTCCCAATACTCCATAGTGAGATTTGCGTATAAAGGTGCAAAGTTTGCGCCCATCGCCGTACCATTTATCTGGAGATAGAAGTCCCCATCAAACTGAAAATAATTGTGGGTTAAGCAGAATAGGGTGGAGTCTAAAATAAAAGAAGCTTGTAGGGGATGAAGGAGGGGGTCCTGTAACAAAAAATGTTGCATTTACATCAAGTGTAGGTATCACTTGATGTAAATTCATTATATACATCTATTCCCCATAATGTAGGTATGGCCGCTATCCAACATTTTTTGTTACAGGACACCCTCCCCATGTTGAGGGCAAGCGGACTGGTATGGTTCAGGAGGAAGGGGGCGCTCGCTCCCCCTCCCAGCCCTTTCCTGGCCTGCCAGCCTCATTTTCGAATAAGGGTCTGGTATAGATTTTTGGGGGGGACCCCAGGCTGTTTTTTTTTAAATGTTAGCATGAGTTCTCCTTCAAATCTATACCAGACCCAAAGGGCCTGGTATTGATTTTTTTTTGGGGGGGGGACCCTGTAACGGATCAACCGGCACCCCGACCGGGCACCTCCGTTAATGGATGCTCCTAGTGCTTCCAGAGGGCTCTAAGTACTCCACCAGACACCGTAACCACTTCAGACCCCAAAAACCAGCGCAGCTTGGTTGGGGTCTCGCCGTCTCCTACCCACCCTGGACCTACGACAAGGCTCCAGGTTCCCGTGGGTGACCCTCTCTTTCCCCAGAGAGTGAAGCAGGAACAAGCTCTTACAAGAGCTTAGTGATTAGCCAAGGGAGTATGAAGAACATAGCAATCCCTTGTAGCATATTCCCAACTTTATTGAACAAGAAACATACTTTTATACAGTTTCCCCTACAAGGTTACCACCCAGGTGGACCTTGTTGAAAACAGGCCCTGACATTCACAATTCAATGAAAACAGAGTTTTACACTCCCATACAGTCTACACAAAGATATACCCCCCTCCCCCTTAGCAGCCAATCCACATACACATATACATCCCATAATATGCTTATCTTAAGGCAGACAGAACAACGTGAGGTCATTAACATTTAACAATGAGACAGGCACAATCCACATTCCCTCCTAATACACAAACAATAGGGAAGTCTGCCAATGACAGTCTGTTTGTCTCTCTCACAGACAAGCACATGGAATACACTGTGTAAGGTGGTATTAAATCTTCATATTTCTATATGAAGATATGATTGACAAATATTACTGTCCCATCTGAAGCAATTCAAACCATCAAGTATCTGCTCCTCACCTCCAGTGACGGTGAATACTGTCACAGACCCCATGCCATTTTTTTTAATTCTGTCATGGGGTTCTACTTAAAATTCATACCAGACTCAAAGGGTCCGCCCAAGCTGTTTTTACCCCAATTTTTTTTCATTTACATTTTTTTTTTTACAATTATTTTTTCTGTATCATTCATTGATGGCGCAGCTCCTTATCTTCTTTAGCCCATTGGGTCATGCTACTCCCATCAGGAATAGGGCACCAGGCAGGAAAAAGCTTTACCATGCCTATGGGGGCTGTCCCTGCAGGCATAGCCCCACACACTCTGCTATAGCCTCTAGTTTGTTTCTGCCTAGTTTAGGAATAGGACCTAGTTCCCAGCTGGGACTTCGGTCTTAGCTATTCATAGGGAATTTTGTTATTTTGTGATTTTTTTATTTTCCCTAGTTAGAGTTCCTGGAGAACTACAAGCAACAGCCGGCTGTGATTTCGGACTGGATATTCTAGATCAGGGGTGTCAAACTTAATTTCATTGCGGGCTGCATCAGCATTATGGCTGCCCTCAAAGGGCCGGTTGCATCTGTAAGACTAGATGTCCAGAGCAACCCACCCTCTAACATCAGATGTCAGGATCCCTTCATCAGAAGTCAAGAGTCCCAACCCTCCCTTACATCACAGTGCACCCCTCTTACCTTGTGCTGCTGTTGGGAAGAAGCTGGGGGCAGAGCTGGGAAGCAGAAAGTCCAGGGTCTATAGGAGGACCAGAGGAGAGCTGGAGCCTGCTAAATGCTGAGACCAGGGGTGACCGAGGCAAGGGGGTGCTGCGACTGCATAGAGAGGTGCAGGAACTGTAGGAGGAGTTCTGTCCTCCTCTCTGTTGCTGACTGTTGAGTCAGAGAGGAGCCTCTCCACGGGGGGGCTACTGCAGCTGCAGGAGAGGTACGAGGGCCACATGAAATGGCCTGGAGTGCCGGATTCAGCCCACGGGCCTTGTGTTTGACACCTGTGTTCCAGATCCTAAAGGCCTCCAAGCCTGGCCAGCGAGCGTGAGCAGGTTATAGTCCAGAACTAGACCTCACCACGACAGAGCCCCGATGGATGGGACGTGCCTACGAGTGGACAAGTCTCACTGGGACGTGATCAACCTGGAATGCCCTGAGTCACAGCGTACCCCCTGGCTGGCAGCACCCCCACTCCGGGTGGGAGGTGGACTGTTCAGAGTGGCGCCCACTCGGTACCGTGGTGTGAGTAATACTGTCCTCCCAATCCTCTGGCACTCTCGAAGTGGACGTGGACCCTCTCCCTGAAATAGTCGGACCCTTGGGGCTCCCTTGGTTCCCCTGGCCTCTGCGATATTAGGCCTACCCCCTCCAAGTCTTTTCCCCTATACATAGCAGGTCCTATCTCCGGGGGGTGGAAATATTGCAGCCGCTGCGGTGTATTTCTGTGGGGGAGGCTTTGTCCTGGTGGTGTCTCTTCCTGGGGATCCTCAGATGCCTCTGGGACCCCCTCTGGGGGTATGGGAGACAGCATGGCGTGCTGGAGGGCTGCCATTTTGCTGTAGATTCATGCTTTCTATTCTCCTATTTTTTGTTAGTTCCCCATAGGAATGCATGGGGCGGCCATTTTCTTGTAGTTCACGATCGCTGGACAGGCAAATGGCATGACACTAAAAAATCTAGCAATGACCCAGGCTGTGCTTTCTATTTCCTGTGTCAGAACGTTTTACTTTCTGTTTCACAGAACGTGCTGGCAGTCTCCTGAACGGTTTGGTAATGATTTCTGGGGTCCCCTGTAGGGTCTCCTCACCCACTCTGCTCTCAGATTGTATTGGATTGAGATTAGGTATACCGCTAAGTTTGAGCTGGGATCGCAATTTAGCGACTTTTAAGTGAAA
The DNA here is from genome assembly GCF_965119305.1 of Pelophylax lessonae. NCBI lineage: Eukaryota > Metazoa > Chordata > Amphibia > Anura > Ranidae > Pelophylax > Pelophylax lessonae. Next base: position 352,775,993 of record NC_138771.1, read on the forward strand.
CTTCATTATTTTCATCTCAGTGTAAAATGGAGTCCTAGGGTACTATTTCACCTACAGACCACCTAGGTGCGGCTGTGGAACCTTCTCCGCCACCGTGCAGAAACGCGTTTTGGTGGAAACACTTAAAGTTTCAGTGCAGGAAACTTTAAAATCGGCAGATGAATCTACAGCGTCAGGTTCGCAGGTGTCTTTTGGCCCCCGAAAATCCTGAAAATCGGGCAAGGTGTTTTCTTGCCTGGAGCTTTTTGATAATATTGTCAATGAACAATGGCGGCGCATCAAGCACATGCTAGTGGTGCCTAAGCGCTTTAAATGCCGTTATCTTTTTGCAGATACAGTTTCCACTAGGTGGACTGTGCCACGAACGGTGGATCACCCAGTTTCCAGGCTGAATAAGTCTGCTGTGGTTCTGGTGGAAGAATCCCCGGCCTTTGCGGACCCTGTAGAAAGACGAGTGAAGTCTTTGTCCCACCTTCTACACGTGCTAGCAGCTAGCGGGTTCCATATTGAAACCAATATTTGTGAATGTTATGGTGTCACAGACGGTTACTGAATGGGTGAAGTTACTAAAAGGTAACTTGGAAGCTGAGCAGCTCCCCCAGTGGTGCCGAAACTAATGTACCAGATGGCTCAAGCCCTGGTGTTCATGTGTGATGCGTCCCTGGTTGCGGCTCCCCTAGTGGCCAGAATGTTGGCAGTGGGGATTGCGTTTAGACGCATGGTGTGGTTAAAAAAGCTGGTCTGCGGACCAGGCTTCCAAAAAGGCTTTGACGGATCTTCCCTTTATGTGGGAGAGGTTGTTTGGATCCTCAGTGAATTAATTAATTAATGGCCTTATGGGTGGGAAGAGTACTCTTCTTCCTCAGTCTTCTAAGGCCAAGGTATCGCGTCATAGACGGGGGCCTTCCTTCACTGCTCATAAGCGGCTTTTTCGTACCTCCGGGTCGCAAGAAAAAGGAAAGTCGTTCAGGTCTTCTGGTAGTTCCAAGAAGCCATGGTCAGGTAAATCATAGACCGGCCAGTCTGGATCTGCAGACAAATCCTCGTCTGAATGAAGGGCGCCCTCACCCACTTCTGGGGTGGAGGGGACATCTTCGCTTCTTTCCGGAGCCTTGGACTTCCTGGATTCAGGACAAATGAGTTCATGAACTGATCCGATCAGGACACAAGATCAAATTTCGGTCTCGTCCTTCGGACAGATTCTTTCTGTCCAATCTGTGCCTATTTCCAAACCATTTAAGGAAACTACGGGAGGCAGAACAAGATCTGCTGTCGTGAGGGGTGTTTGTGCCAATTCCCTCCCAGGAATGCTTTCAAGGGTTTTATTCAAACCTGTTTACTGTGCCCAGAAAAGAAGGCTCTGAACCCCTTTGTGCAGGTACAGAGGTTTCACATTGAATCCATTTGAACGGTAGTGGCGTCACTTCACCAGGGAGATTTTGGCCTGGGCGTAACAGTTTGTTCCGACCCTCTCTACTGTGCACATCCCAGGTGTGAAAAACTGGCAAATGGATTACCTGTGTCGTCAGGTGTTGGATCAAGGGGAGTAGTCCCTACACCCGGAGGTGTTTCATCTCCTGTGTGTCCGATGGGGGACACCCGAGGTCGATCTGTTTGCTTCTCGCCTCAACAAGAAAGTGCAGAGGTATGTAGCCAGGTCTCGAGATCCCATGGCCGATGCCACAGATGCGCTGGTGACTTCTTGGGGTCGGTATCGGCCGATTTATGCCTTTCCTCTGCTGAAACTCCTGCTGAAGCTTCTACGCAGGATAGAGGTGAGAGAGATTCCGGTCATTCTGGTGGCTTCAGACTGGCCTTGCTGGTCTTGGTACACAGACCTAGTAAGGTTGGTCACCGATGCTCCTTGGAGATTTCCTCTCAGGGAGGATCTGCTGTCTCAAGGGCCGATCTTCCATCCTGCTTTACAGTCGCTGGCTTTAACGGCATGGCTGTTGAAAGCCAGATGTTGAAGGATAGAGATCTTTCTGACTCTGTGATTGCTACGCTTTTGAAGGCTAGGAAGTCAACCTCCAGGAAGATATATCATCGAACGTGGAAATTGTACATTTCATGGTGTGAATCGCTGAAGGTGCACCCTCGCTTGTTTTCAGTTGCTAAGGTTTTGGCCTTTCTGCAGAAAGGGGTTGAACAGCGGTTGGCTTTGGGCACTATCAAAGGCCAAGTGTCAGCTTTAGCTATATATTTTCAATGCCCGTTAGCTACACATACCTTAATTTGTACCTTCATTCAGGGAGTGCGCCATATGGCTCCTCTGAGACGGTCCACGCTACCTTTGTGGGATCAAAATCTGGTATTATTTGTTCTTCACAAGCCTCCTTTTGAGAACATTCGGGAGATTCCTCTGATTTCATTGTCTCAGAATGTTGCCTTTTTGGTGGCTATCACTTCTGCCCACAGAGTATCTGAATTGGTTGCTTTGACATGCCGCTCACCTTATTTGGTGGTACTCCGGCCAAATCAGTCTTTTCTTCCTAAGGTGGTTTCTGATTTTCATTTGAATGAAGACATTGTGCTGCCGAGGAAATTGCCTTGCATTCTTTGGAAGTGGTTTGGGCGATCAGGGTTTTCCTGGGGGTCACTGAGTCTTTTAGAAAAGCAGATGCTCTTTTTGTCCTTACTGAGGGACCTCGTAAAGGATTGGCTGCGTCTGCTGTGACCATTTCCAGATGGATCAGGCAGACGGTTGTTCAGGCTTATTCGCTGAAGGGTCAGGTTCCTCCTTCCCCAGTGAAGGTGTATTCTACTAGAGCACTAAGTGCCTCTTGGTCTTTTTGCAATCAGGCATCAGTGATGCAAGTTTGCAAGGCGGCAACTTGGTCGTCTGTGCATACATTCACATAGTTTATGTGTTGGCATCTTCGGATGCCTCCTTTGGCCGCAAGGTTTTGCAGGCTGCTGAATCTTTTTTGTTCTCTTTGAGGGTGTATGTTTTTGCTAGGTGAGCTCCAGTTTTCCTGGTTGAGCTCCATATTTCCTGGTTGGCTACGTTTAGCCTTTGGGGAATTACATTCTTCTTTGCGTTGTTTTCCCACCCCTCATGAAAATACTGCTTTGGGACATCCCAATGGTATCCCAATGGTCTAAAGAAGATATGGAGCTGCGTCTGTGGATGAACAATAGAGAAAACTGGATTTTTGTACTTACAGTAAAATCCTTTTCTCTGAAGTTCGTCAGACACAGCACCCACCCCTCTGCTTCTGAGTGAATGGCTTTTTTGTCTTCTAAACACTGCTTGCAATGAAACTAGAGGCTGTGTGGGATTTTGCCTGCAGGGACACCCCCCCTAGTGCCCTATTCCTAATGGGAGGAGCATAACCCAATGGCCTAAAGAAAATATTTGAAATTACATGCACCTGTCAAACAGGTGCATAAAATTGGGCCTTGGGTGTTGGAGTCGCTCTCAACCAAAAACATTGTGGGAAGCTAGTATAATCAAGATTCAGTAATAGGAAATGTCAGGATTATTGGGGTGAAATAAAAGAAAAAGGATATTTTAAAAAGCTATGTGTATTCAGTCCTATATAGAGATTTTGAATAGCACAGCTTCCATTTTCTTAGGAATTCATGGAAAGTTCATGTTCTTTTACAAAATGCCTTACAGAGAGTCTTGAAATTTTCAACAGATATCTTTGTATTTCTTTTAAATCATAAATAAGTGATACATGGACATTTCATCAGATAAGGGTCATTTTAGCCAGACACCAACAGTCACTGATGGCCAGTCTCGCTTGTATTCTTATCTGTATTTAAAAATGAACAATAGTTCAGTTCATCAGACATTTAAACTATATAAGTTTTAAAGATACATTATATCGTGTGTAAGAAAATATGAGTAATAATTATACGTACATGTATACATATATATTTAGGAATGTTATATCACATTTTGGTTTTATATTCTTGCACATAATAATCTTAATTAAGTTTAACTAATTACTTCATTTTAAGGTATATAAAGGAGTGTTTATGTAACTTTGTGTTTAAGTGTTTATGACCATCATAAATACTATATCCCAGATGCAATGTCTGACAGTAATGACAGAATCCAAGTCATTAATGGATCTTCACTTGTCAGAGGTCAAAAAGGTTATCTTTAATAGTGGTCTTATTGTATGATTTATACTGAATCTAATAAGCAATACAATACTGCCCCCTTTGGAGATATTGCTAAATGCAGTCTTTGGGTAAAATTAGGTATTTTCCAATAAATATATATATTGTATTAAAAATATATCTTTATAAATGGCTTTGCCAGATCCAGTCCCTGCCAAGATGAGTGATGGAGATATTAGATGGACATCTATGTATGTACTGAGAGCATGGACAAGGTTTTATGTTGTTTTTATGATTACTCTTGAATATAAAGAGATTATCATTTAATTCTAATATCTAAACTAGTGGAGGCATTGCTAATGACCTCATCAGTTAATGGATAAAGTAATCCCAACCAATGGGGATAATGTTCCTCCTTCTGGGTTTAACTTATGGTAATTTTAATGGTCCTTTTTTCAATACAATATAAAAAGGAGAACCCAGATGTGAGAACACACACGCTACTCACATCCATCTATATACTCATCTATACATACTCCATCTTGCTCCATCATTCATCTGAAACTTTGGGAAGATAGCCATCTTAAGGACTCTGGTAACGACCGTTTTAAGCTAGCAGCCATCTTAAAGAGTGGTAAATATACCTTGCTGTTTATTTGATTATTATTCAACAATTGTTTATTTCTTTCCTTATATGTTTTATATTGCATATTTAAGGGTAAAAGATTACAATCCCAGCCGTATAAACCATGGTAGATTTTTCTCTAAAAGCTGATTTTTGTTTTTATACATTTTTATTAATATCAGATTTAGCGCATATTGGCAATTTAGTCTCCCGTTTTGCATAACCTATTCACGCACTAACTGCAGTGGAGTGACTGTCTGCTGCGCAATTCACAGACAATTGTGGTCTGATTATATAGAACATTTACCTATGGTTTATGCTATACCTGGGGAAAAGGTAATCTTACTTTATTTTTATTTCATCATTGAGCTACATATCACATTGCATTGATTGTTTGAAGTTTTTATTTTATGTAAAGTTATCTTTTTGTATCATTTCCAGTTTGATCATTTATTGTGAATACATGTCTTGTGAATAAATATTTATATATATATATTCCTTACTGTAGACTGTTTTCACTAAGATTGGTATATGCTGTTAAAAAGAAATTAATTGATTAAAAATAACTTGTTACATATTGATTTGTGGAAATAAGTTGGGATTCTCCTACCTTACAGATCTTTGCTTATTTACATAAATAGACACTGTTATATTCAGAGCAGTATAAATATTCTGACAGAAAGGCAGCATAGGCAGTCTTCAATGAATCCCATATCCCTAGCAAATGTAATCAGTTAAATCACCTTTAGGGGCTTGATAGCTGCTGTTGATCCAGGACTGATTAATTTTGATAAATGTCAGCCTGTCAAGGAAGTCTGTGGACAGACACACACTTTCATCCGTTACAAAACCCCCAGCAGCACTGAATGTCCATTCAGAAAGCATGCTGGAAGCAGGACAGGCTCTTGCCCCTACGTAATCCTGCACCATATGATGCAGACGTTGCCGATGGTTGCTTAAGCAGCCCTGGGCGCTGAAGACTAAAAATTGTTTAAAGGCATCGGTCACATGACTGCCTTCTCCACCGCTCTTACTTTGAGCGAATGAAGTCTCAGAAACACATTGTCCAGGAAATGGTAACCTCCCAGTGTCTGGAAAGATGTTACGCAAATTTTTCTTCAAGGCGTCCTCAAGATGTTTCATCCTCTGCTCGCTTTGCGAAGGCAGGATGAGCTCTGCAACTTTACCCTTGTAACGTGGATCAAGAAGGGTTGCCAAACAGTAATGATCCCTCTCCTTGATACCACAAATCCTCTGGTCCTCTCGCAGGCTTTGCAGAATCAGGGAGCCCATGCAGTGTAAGTTTGAGGAGGCATGAGATACTGAGTCCTTTTCGTCACTAAGGATTACATTCTCAGGAACTACCTGTCCCCAGCCACATACAACTCGTGGGGTTTCTAGGGAATGAAAACCATCCCATGAAGACTGCTGTATGTTATCCTCTACATGAATGCTGCCACAATCCTCCTCCTGTGTGTTTTGCGGCCCCACAGGAATGGTATCTGCATAAAGGAGGCCTTGTGAGGAAAGAAAGTCCTCCTCTTCCTCCTGCTGTTCTGCCTCAAGTGCCCTGTCCATGATTCCACAAAGCATGTGCTCCAGCAGGAAGACTAGAGGGATAGTGTCATTAATGCATGCATTGTCCTGGCTCATCATACTTGTGGCCTCCTCAAATGGTGACAGGACAGTGCATGCATCCTTTATCAGCAGCGACTGGCATGGCAAAAAGAAGCCAAGCTCCCCTGAGCCTGTTCTTGTGCCATACTCACACAGTTACTCATTGATGGCCCTCTGCTGCATGTGAAGCCGCTGCAGCATTGCCAATGTTGAGTTCCACCTGGTGTGCATGTCACAAATGAAGCGGTTGAGGGCAGGTTGAATTCCCGTTGAATGTCATCCAATCGAGCACTGGCATTGTATGACCGCCAGAAATGGCCACAGACTTTTCTGGCCTGCCTGAGAAGATCTTGTAAGCCCAGGTACCTGTTCAAGAAACTCTGCACCACCAAATTCAGGACATGTGCCAAGCATGGAACATGTGTCAAGTGTCCCTGTCAAGTGGTACCATTGTCGCATACAACCTTTCCTGGCTCAAGCTGCCGTGGCGTCAACCACCTCTGAGCCTGCCCCTGCAGAACTGACAAAATCTCTGCCGCAGTGTGGCTCCTGTTCCCTAGATAGACCACCTAAAGCACCTCATGGCATCTTTTAGTCTGACTGCTTGTGTAGCTCCTTGAACGCTTAGGGAGCACTGCTGGTTCAGAGGACAATTCAGCAGAAGAGGCCATCGATAAAGAAGAAGAGAAGGGGGTGGAACAGACAGATGTGGCAGAATCACCACCAGCTATTTAGAGGCGTAGTGGCGGAAAAAGCTTTAGCGCTGAACCCTGTCCTGCATCCTTCCCATCTGCCAGCAGAGTTATCCAGTGCGCTGTGAAGAAAATGTACCGTTCTTGACCATGTCTGCTGAACTACAAGTCAGCAGTAATGTGAACCTTGCTGCTGACCGCTTTGTCCAACGAGGCCAAAACATTGCCTTCCACATTATGGTACAGAGCTGGAATGGCCTTATGTGAAAATAAATTTCTCTTTGGAACCTGCCACTGTGGTACAGCACATTCCGCAAAATCATGAAAGGAGGCAGAGTCTACCAGATGAAAAGGCAGCAGTTGTAATGCTAGCAATTTGGCCAAGCTAGCATTTAGACGCTGAGCATGTGGATGGCTGGGACAGTATTTTTTTTACGGTTACAGCAACTGGGGTAGCGAAATTTGCCTGGTGAAATCAACAGGTGGTATACTGCAAGCAGATTGGGCGCAAGTACCTGTGGCACCCATTGCTATACCATGATTTCTCAGTGCAGGTTTTTGAGAAGACTTGAGGTATAGTAGGGGCAGAGATCCCAGATGAGGAGCAAGGAGAAGTATGCATTTTTTTATGATGTGGGCCTTTCAGGTGCTGTTGCCAATGGACTGCATGGTAGGTCATCATATGTCTTGTCAAGCACGTGGTACCCAAGCGGCTGGTGTTCTGGCCAAGCTTGATCCGCTTCAGACAGAGATTGCAAACAGCAACGCTGCTGTCTGCTGCACATGTGTTAAAAAAGCCCACACCAATGAACTTTTGGAACTCAGTGGGGAGTTAGCAGTGCCCTGCACCTGTGGAGATCTGTGATGTGATGCAATAGGGTGGCTGTCCTTAAGCCAGCCCATGGTGGACATCCTGCCTCATTGGAGTTGTGCCTCCTCCTCCTCCTCACTTTCCTCCTCTGTTCTCTCAGGCACCCAAGTACAGTCAGTGACCTCCTCATCCCCTCCCTCCTCATCACTGGAGCAAACTTGGCAGTGTGCTGCAGCTGGGGGAACATGACTGCTAGTTTCTTGTCCATCATTGTCACCCCCTCTCTCTAGGCTCACTTTATTCCCTTCCTCAACCTTGGAACCAACATTGGAACATTCAAATTGCTGTGCATCCTCCAGCAGCATGTAACTGACACTATGATCAAATAATTCAGGTGACTCCTGCATGATGGCGGGGCTACGGAAGGAGTAGCTGTGGACAAGAAGCCTGTGCAGTAGGCCGCTTTGGCAGCTTTGGTGGAAGGTAAACTAGTATGAGCCTGGGTGACAGAGGATGAGGAGGATGAGGACGGCTTAGTTATCCACTCCACCAACTCTTCTGCATGTTGTGGCTCAAAAACACAGCCAGCACCGTAAAAAAAGGACAAGCGTGCCCCCCCTGCAGAGAATGCACCATGTCCGCGGCCACCACTTTTCACTGTGGACACAGAGGTTGCTTGCCCTTTTTTAGTGGCCTGTGAGTGTCAGCCTTTCCTTGTTGGCCTTTCGGACATGATGGGGGTTTTTTGGGGGGATTTTTATAACTTTTTATTTAGAGTGTGGGATGGAAATATGGTGCTTGGATGCAATACTTTTGTGCTTGGTGCACTATAAACTGTTTTATTATTGTTTTTCTTTTTTTTTTTAATTCCCAAAAAAGCATGCACTCATCCAGCGGCATATGACTTACAAATAGGAATGAATGGGGCTTCATTGCATATGTGACCTAATAAGGAGGCCGTCGAGGATGTTTTTACTAGAAAGGTTGTGCGGCATTAGACAGGGCCACACAGTGAAGACTGCTGGAAGTGGAGGAAAGGAAAGTATTTAACCTCTTGCTAACCACGTAAGGCTCCATGTACACGGGACGTTGTAAATGGCCGTTTAGGAGCAGTTAGGCATTTTTTTTTTAGAAGCCCCTGAACCCATCTACATTTTTTCTTATCTGTCCATGTACACAGGGTCCTTTACAGTCATTTGCAGGCAGTTGAGTTCAGGGAAGTTTTTTGGAACGTAATTATTTGCGTTCGAACGTGTGTTTCCCGGCATTTGAAACGCGGACAAACATGACCAAACGTGACCGAACGTGATGAACATACAGCCACGTTATACGTTTTTTTTCTTCCATTCAAAATCAATGGTTCCCTATGGGAGCCTATTGATTTGAATGGAAGTCGCACCGCAAGTCGGAACAGGTTGATCCCACTTGCGGCGCGACTTGCGCTGTGAGAATCTTAAGGGGCAACTCCATGCCAAAAATGGGAAAAAAACAGCATGGGGTCCCCCCCTAGGTTCCAAACCAGGCCCTTCGTGTCCGGTATGGAATTTGAGGGTAGCCCCACGCCGAAAAAACGGTGTGGGGGTCCCCCCCAAAATCCATACCATACCCTTATCCGAGCATGCAGCCCGGCAGGCCAGGAAAGGGGAGGGGACGAGCGAGCGGCCCCACCCCCCCTGGACCATACCAGGCCACACGTATAGGCTCCCATAGGGAACCATTGATTTTGAATGGAGGCAGAAAAAACGCTGCTAAAAGCAACATGGCCAAACGTGCAATAATGCCAATGGAAAAAGCTACTGAAAGCACGTTTAACAGCTGCTTTTTCCCGGCGTCAGAACTAGCTTTGCAGCACGTTTTTTTCTAACCTCCCGTGTACATGGAGCCTAACACATATGTGCAGCAGCAAAGAGAGTGGGCTTTAACCACCATTTTTTGCTATTTTGCACTGCACTGTTTTAACTGGTAATTGCATGGTCATGGAATGCTGGACCCAAAAGAAAATTTTTAATTTTTTTTTTCACACAAATAGAGTTATCTTTTTGTGGTATTTGATCACCACTGGGTTTTTTTTATATTTTTATTATATAAAATAAAAATAAAAAAAAACAATATTTTTTACTTTCTGCTATAAAACATATCCATTTCATTACTTCATACATTTTTGCCAAAATGTATCCTGCTACATGTCTTTGGTAAAAAAAAAAAAATCCCAATAAGCGTATTTTACATAGTTACATAGTCAGGTTAAAAAAAGACACAAGTCCATCTCGCTCAACCAATAAAAAACAAAAACAGTAACAGTAAAGAAAACCCAACCATACAATCCCATATATCTGTAACGCTCCTTCGTTTTACGTATGATGTGGATTTTCAGCTGTAGAAATATTCCACTTCAGTAGTCATGTAGAGAAACGCTGAGACACCAATCCCAACTCCCAATGACTCATCATGTGTGGAGGATCTCAATTCAGCAAGTAAATACACACACTCAATAAGATGTTTCCTAGAGTGACTTATGTATATAGTAACACAGTGATGATAGGCTGAAGAGACAGGTTGGGTAGAGATGGTAGATGACAGACACTTGAAAGGAAATGTTCTTGAAAGTAAGATAGTAGCAGATGGGATGCAGATAGGTTTAGCAATCATGTATGGTAGCAGATGACAGAGTAGCAGGGACACAAGTCCATCTCGCTCAACCAATAAAAAACAAAAACAGTAACAGTAAAGAAAACCCAACCATACAATCCCATATATCTGTAACGCTCCTTCGTTTTACGTATGATGTGGATTTTCAGCTGCAGAAATATTCCACTTCAGTAGTCATGTAGAGAAACGCTGAGACACCAATCCCAACTCCCAATGACTCATCATCTGTGGAGGATCTCAATTCAGCAAGTAAATACACACACTCAATAAGATGTTTCCTAGAGTGACTTATGTATATAGTAACACAGTGATGATAGGCTGAAGAGACAGGTTGGGTAGAGATGGTAGATGACAGACACTTGAAAGGAAATGTTCTTGAAAGTAAGATAGTAGCAGATGGGATGCAGATAGGTTTAGCAATCATGTATGGTAGCAGATGACAGAGTAGCAGGTGGACATACAAGAGAGATCAACCCAGTGCAAGAACAGGTGGTAGTAGGCTCAAGAGCTAGCAATCTCGATAATACTAGTCTTACATGTCTTATGTGTTCAGACAGGGATCGTGAATATATAAGTATATCGTCCAGATATACCACAACACAGACATCTAGTAAGTCTGAAAATATCGTTTATAAATCGTTGAAAAACTGCAGGGGCGTTGCATAGCCCGAATGGCATAACAAGATATTCGAAAAATCCGTATCTGGTTCTGAATGCAGTCTTCCACTCGTGTCCATCACGGATTCGAATGAGATTGTATGCTCCTTTCAGGTCCAATTTTGAAAAATAGGTAGCTCCACGCACCTGCTCAATGAGCTCAGGGATAAGCGGTAGAGGATAGCGATCTTTTATTGTAATAGCATTCAATTGCCTATAGTCGATGATAGGCCTGAGACTTGAGTCCTTATTGCGGACAAAAAAGAGTCCTGCTGCTGTGGAAGAAGTGGAAGGTCTAATAAAACCTTTTTCCAAATTCTCATCCAAATAGTCTTTGAGATGGGAAAGTTCATCCTGTGAAAGAGGATAAACATGACTGAACGGCAATTTGCTATTTGGGAGTAGATCAATGCTACAATCATAGTCTCGATGGGGAGGTAGTGCTTGAGCATTTTTCTCAAGAAAAACCTCAGAGAGATCCTGATAACATAGTGGTGCAATCTCAACTGTCACCACAGACAGGATCTTCCCGAAAGACGGGAGGTTACACGTACCCTCGCAATAGCAAGAGAGGAAGGTCAGGGTCCGTTCCTTCCAATCTATGGGTGGTTGATGTGTGTGCAACCAGGGAAGTCCCAAAACAATGGGAAAGTGGGGTGAAGGTATTAGATCAAAGGTAGTGGTTTCCATATGAGACCCGTTAGTAGTGACTAGGAGTGCCTGTGTCTGATCAGTGATCGGACCAGAGGATAAAGGAACACCGTTAATAAGACTCACTGAGACAGGTTTAAGTTTAGAAATAATAGGAACTTTATTTAAAGCAGCAAAACGTATGTCAATATAATTTCCACAAGATCCTGTGTCAATCATGGCCTTAGTAGTAATCCTGTTCTGGTCCCACTGTAATGTTAAGCAAACAGAAAGATAAGGGTAAGTGATTGAAGTTGTCAATCCCCTAGTAGGACATGTGAACACTCACCCTTCTTTTTGTAGACTAGGGGACAGACGTTTATCTTGTGATCCGGGGATGCACAGTACAAGCAGAGATTACCAGATCGTCTTCTGGCTCTTTCCATAGTTGATAGAGGTGGGCGTATGGTTCCTACCTCCATAGGAACGGGGTCAACAGCCGAGATCCGAGAAGAACTGGATAATGGCGTTCCCATTTTCTCAGCCTTTCTTTCTCGTAGTCTTCTATCTATGGTTATACTGAGTTGTATCAATGCATCCAGGGTTTTTGGCAGATCCGCTCGGGCGAGCTCGTCTTTAACGGCCTCTGATAGGCCAAGCCTAAATTGGGATTTCAGAGATGCATCATTCCATTCTGAATCAAGGGTCCATCTCTTGAATTCTGTGACAAAGTCTTCTACAGGTCTCCCACCTTGTTTCAAGGATCTTAATTGAAGATCGGCAGTACTCTGCCTATTGGGATCATCATATAGGCTAGTGAGTTCTGCTAGGAACAAGGCATAGGAGTTGAGAAGCTGGTCGTTTTTCTCAAAAAGAGAGTCTGCCCAGGCCCGAGGATCACCTGTTAGGTAAGAAATAATAGTACAAACCTTAATGTGATCAGTAAGGTAGGTACGGGGTTTTAGCAAGAAAAGTAACTCACATGCGTTTTTAAATTCGCGAAATTTTTTGCGATCGCCTGTAAATACCAAAGGAGGATTTATTTTGGGTTCAGGGGACTGAGCAGTGGTAAGTTGTGTCAGTCTAATTACCTGCTGCGACAGAGCCTGATTGTCTTCTTTTAATTCAGCAAGTGCGTGTATTAACGCAGTTACTTGCTGTTTTAATTGTGTCATCTGAGTGGTTATTTCTGCTGAATCCATTTGTGGTTCGTTCAATCTGCAACGCTCCTGCGTTTTACGTATGATGTGGATTTTCAGCTGCAGAAATATTCCACTTCAGTAGTCATGTAGAGAAACCCTGAGACACCAATCCCAACTCCCAATGACTCATCATGTGTGGAGGATCTCAATTCAGCAAGTAAATACACACACTCAATAAGATGTTTCCTAGAGTGACTTATGTATATAGTAACACAGTGATGATAGGCTGAAGAGACAGGTTGGGTAGAGATGGTAGATGACAGACACTTGAAAGGAAATGTTCTTGAAAGTAAGATAGTAGCAGATGGGATGCAGATAGGTTTAGCAATCATGTATGGTAGCAGATGACAGAGTAGCAGGTGGACATACAAGAGAGATCAACCCAGTGCAAGAACAGGTGGTAGTAGGCTCAAGAGCTAGCAATCTTAGATAATGCAGATGTAGTAATAGTCCTTAGTATGCAGAGCTAGATAGTGTAAGCTTTAGTATAAAGGTTATAGAGGTTTCCCCTGTGGGGTACTTATCACTAATAGCAATGTAGCAGAGGAGAGGTTCGGCAAGAGCGGATGATCCGGTAGCGGGATACAGGGATCAGCGCAGCGTGGTTCCGACAGCGAGGTATGCTTGCAAGCATGAGAGCTTCAAGACAGGTTAGCATAAAGGCACAAAGCAGTTTGAACGAACACATGTGAGTGAGAGCCGGCGATCTAAATAGCCATCCAGTCCGGCGCTCAGTGATGACAGCATCAGTCTTAAAGGTGTATGCGCACCTTACCAAAAGAGAATGGTGGGGCGCATACACTTATGAAAGAGTAATTAGGGTACCCAAAGGTACCAGAACATTACAATATCCCAATCCCATATACACAAGGTGAAAAACCCTAGCAAAGAATGATCCAATTTGCGACAGCAGGGGAAAGAAATTCCTTCCTGATCACCCGAGAGGCAATCGGATATTCCCTGGATAAACTTTACCTATTAATATTAGTACCCAATCCAGTGGTGCTATTCCAGTCCTTAACGAGTCCGTAAAAATTAGAAACAAAGGCTTTGAAATTATAACGCTCAATTCTTTTTCTTTATTCTGTCTAAACATTTCTGGACCATATCACTTTTGAGCCATTGTGGTTCATTTGGGGCTGTGTCAATACCATCCTCATTATGGTCATGAGCTCCCCCATGCTCCTTTCTATACACAGAGCTGAAAAAAGTATTTAATAAATTTGCCTTCTCTTTGTCCCCAGTCACCCAATCCAGATTATTTTGTAAAGGGCCTACATGCTCAGACCTAATCTTTTTACTATTAATATATTTGAATATTTTTTGGGGTTTGTTCTACTATCTTTTGCAATCTGTCGTTCATTTCGAATATTTGTGTCCTTGATTTCCTTTTTACATATTCTGTTATATTCTTTATAACAATTAAACAATGATAGTGTTCCTTAATTTTTATATTTTTTAAAAGCTCTTTTCTTATTATTTATAGCTTTTTTAACTTTGGCAGTGAGCCACAATTTTTTTTAGCCTTTTAATCTTATTGACAACAAAGAAAATGGCCACTGCCTCCACCTATTTCTGGCCTTCATGGCAAAGAACACATGGAAGGGCTCCACACATGAAACAAACAAAGGTAAAATTCCCAGTTCAATCTGCCAGCCAGTTTGCTTACCAACCAAATTGACCTGTCTAACAATTTGCGTCAAAACTGGGGTTTAGTTAGCACACATTTGCAAACGCATGTGAAAGCTGCAGGGCCACTTCACGGCTCCCTGTATTACCTGCAGTCCTACTCTAATGAATTTATAAGAGCCTTCACAGTGGAAGCACATGCAAGCGAATGGATAGATAGGGGGCAGGTGAGCCTGGAGGTTGCCCATCCCTCCTCTGAAAGGTAATTGGGGGCACAATGGAAGCCCAGCTGATAGTATTACAGCAAAGGCTTTCAGTATGACAATTAAACAATGATAGTGTTCCTTCATTTTTATATTTTTTAAAAGCTCTTTTCTTATTATTTATAGCTTTTTTAACTTTGGCAGTGAGCCACAATTTTTTTTAGCCTTTTAATCTTATTGCCCATGGGAATATACTTTGCAGTTAAGTGTTTTTATATTTCCTGTATGCGTTCGTTGCTTACAGCTAATAATAAATGAAATCATATTATGGTCACTGCTACCCAGATGTTCTTTTATATGAACATTATTAATAAGCTCTGCATGGTTTGAGATTACCAGGTCCAACAGACCATCGTTTCTTGTCAGGGCCTCAATAAACTGTACAATAAAATTGTCTTGTAATAGGTTCAAAAATGTTTGCCCTTTAACTGTTCCAGCAGTGCCATTTCTCCAGTCAATGCCTGGGTAGTTAAAATTCCTCATTATTATCTCTGTCCCAGCCCTTCCAGCCCTTTCTATCTGTGCAAGGAGCGGAGTCTCCACCTCCTCATTAATAATAGGAGGTCTATAACAAACTCCATTGGTAATCTTTGTATTACACACACCCATGTACATTTCTATCCATGCTTCAGGCTTCAGACTCATCACACTCTCCATCAACTAGGTCCTCTTTCACACTCACTTTGAGATTACTTCTCACATAAAGACAGACACCACCACCCTTCTGTTTTACCCTTTCCGAAAGAGAGCATAGCCAGGAATATTAATAGCCCAGTCATGTGAAAAACGAAGCCAAGATTTAGCTAAACCAATTAAATCATAGTTCTCCTCGTGCACCGGAGCTTCCAACTCACCTATTTTGCTTGGAAGACTGCTGGCATTGGTGAACAAACACTTTAATCCATTGTCACATTTTGCACTTATTTTGCATATTTTTTATTTTGGTACAAATTGTACCATTTCCAGTGGTTGTTTGTAACATTGGAACCTTCTTAATCTCTGCCACAACCCTCCCCCATCTTTCCCCATTCCACCCACCAATAGGGGCTGACCCCTGTCTGACCTGTCTGCACCATTATAATCTAATTCCACCTTCCCCTGAATCCTAGTTTAAATACTCCTCCAGCCTTTCCATAAACTTCTCCCCTAGCACAACAGACCCTCTTCCATTTAGGTGCAAACCATCTTTAGCATATAGGTTGCACCCCAATGAAAAGTGAGCCCAGTGCTTTAAAAAACCAAATCCCTCCTTCTTACACCAGGTCTTTAGCCATGCATTCAGCTCTCTAATCTCCCCCTGTCTTTCCTGTGTTGTGCATGGCACAGGCAATATTTCAGAGAATATCACCTTGGAGGTCCTTCCCTTCAACTTGCAGCCTAGTTAATTAAATTGGTTCTTAAGGAGCCTCCACCTTCCTTACATTCTGTCATTGGTTCCAATGTGGAACAAGACAGCTGGGTCATACCCAGACCCTCCCAGTAATTTATCAACCCGGTCCACCACATGCTGAACCCTGGCACCAGGGAAACAGCAAACCATTTGATTGAGGTGATCCTGGAAACAAATTATTCAATCAGTTCTTCTGATTAGAGAATGCTCAATTACCACCAACTGTCTAGGCCTACCTACAGTCCCCTCACCACCCCTACTAGACGGGCTGCTGTCCTGGCTGTTAGGAATAGCAGTGACATCTAGGGCTGCCACCTCTAAGCTTGCCACTCCCACAACTTCACCCAACGTGGCAAATCTGTTAGGGTGCTCAATCCCAAGGCTTGCCTTCCTTTTCTGTGAGCCCCTACCACTCCCTCTGACTGTATTAACCCATCTTCCTACCTGATAGTTCTGACTTAACCCTCCACCCTCCCCATTAAACCCACTAGCCACCTGCTCAGCGAGCAGAGGGTCCCTTTCAAGGTTGTCAGTTCTGCCCATTGTTGCAATTTGCTCCTCCAGATCTCTAATTCCAGAAGGGCAACCCGCTCACATCTGTCGCAGCGGTATCCACCCTGGAGTGCTTGCTCTGTTATTATACATTCGGCACACTTTGCACTGCACAAAACTTTCAATCTTGCTAGCACACATTTTCCCAGGTACAACAATAATACAAAAGAGAAAAATTCAGATTTTACTTACTGGTCAGAAGACTCCTGTTATAATCTCCTGTTTTAAACTATGGTTTTTAACTCACCACTTAGTCAAGGTCCACTTGGTCAGAGATCCAGAAAGAAAAAAGGTGACAAGCTCAAGAAAGAACAAGCTCAGAAAAGAGTCCTACGGAAAGTTATATAGGACATGAAGCACCTGTGACCAATTAACCACTCCCCTTAATAAGTAGTCTGAAGGAAGGTATGAAAGAAAAAAAGGCTATTTAAAAAGTGACAGAAAAGGAGTAAAAAAAAAACTGCAAGGAAAGACCCCCTAAAAACGAAAACACAACATTTACCAGCAGTCTAAAGCAAAACTGTTTATCACTCTCCACTCAAATTTCCCACTCTTCTGCCTCCAAAC
Source organism: Pelophylax lessonae (assembly GCF_965119305.1). Lineage (NCBI taxonomy): Eukaryota > Metazoa > Chordata > Amphibia > Anura > Ranidae > Pelophylax > Pelophylax lessonae. The sequence continues at coordinate 352,793,351 of NC_138771.1, forward strand.
AGTAAATCTGTTTGCATGAAAGTTACAGCTTCTACAAACGATGGCGACCTATTGTGGGACTGTGAGTGCGGTGAGCAATCTGACACGAACTAATGCTGGGGGGGAACTGAAAAACTGACACTGACATCACCAGTGACACCAATACAGTGCTAATGATATACACGGTAAATGGACTAATGACACTGGCTGGGAAGGGTAGTTATACTGTAATTTCCCAGTTCTAGGGACAACATCCCACATCCGTATCCTAATAATAAATTAAATAAGGCACAGAAAGTGGAGAAAACAACTCCTACATAGAGAAACCGGACTTTATAGGATGTGGGGTTGTCACTTGAGATGAGCACACAAACAACGTAACATGTGTAGAAAAGGAAATTTTATTGTACAAACATGGTTTTAAAATCAAAGATTAGATATGAAATCTATATCAAGCGGGATTCGATGCCTTATTCAGTCAGGAGTTGGCGTTTGTTGGTATGGCGGTCCCACGCGGGTAAGAATTGTGTAGCACACTGCTTTTTGTTACCTGGTGACAGAATGGTTCACTAATTTTTGAACTTTTCCATCTCTCCGATAATGTTTTATAGAATTTCCTAACGGCTGGCCTTTCTTGACCCAGCGATAACAGCACACAAACTCAGTATTTGGGCTCTTTTTCAGACTTCTAGTTACAAACCCGTACTAGAAAGGGCCTATCTATTCATTACTTTGCAGGTAAAGCCCCCTTTTTGCTCTTCTGTCTCTCCCCCTCTTTTTTCCCAATTACTCATTGGAGAGTGATTCCATAGATTCCCAATTACAGGTATATGTTTTTTTATTTTCATTTTAATAGTTCATTACCCTGCGTGTTGGTTCCAATATGGCCGCCATACTTGAGCCCTCCTGCTTTTAACCCTGTTTATCCTGACTATATAAATGAGTCTATCTTATACATCGAATGAGGTATATATACTAGCTTAATATACAGTTTTCTTTTTACTTTCCTCCATTTTCCCTGGTGGTGAAGGTTTTTTCAGTTTATATCTTTATCCTGCTCCATATGCCCCTCCACATCCGCGGGTGAGACGTTTCTCTTGGGGAGTGCTTCTATCCGACTGGTCTGTGAGTGGGTCTTTCCTTGGTGGTGGTCTCGGATGCATCTCGATATTTTATGGTGGCATGCAACTTATGTTTGTCGTTGTACACATATGCATTTGAACCAATAACAAACGTTTACTGTTGTTGTATCATACAGGCACTGTTATATTGATATATTCTCATTCCCCTGAAGAAACGGAGCATTGTTGCCCGTGAAACATGTCGGGACTGGTCTGATGTTCATCATTGGACGCATTCATCCTCACCATTTATTTACTGCCTTATGTCTCATGTATCTGTTCCTTTTGTATTTGTATATGTCAAAATATATGTATCTATGTTACACTGTTGGTTTTTGATTTTAAAGATGTTATGTCAATAAACATTTCTAGTTTTTAATCATGTCTTTACCATTTTGAATTACCTGGTACCTTAAAAGTCCCACCAGCTCTCCCATTTTTCTTCTCACCTTCTTTGTCTTACAGTTCCCTGTCCTATCCTTCCCCATTTCTTGTCCTTCCCAGTTCCCTTCCCCAGTCCCTTTTCTCTCGCTTTCTCTTCCTTGCTCCTCCCATCCCTCTCCCTTCCCCTGCTTCCCTCTTTTCTTTTCTCTCTTCCTTCCCTATACCTTTCCTTTTTTCTTTTTACCCCAGCACTTACCTGTACACCTCAGGTTTTAGCTGTCGGTTTCATTCTTTGGGATATCTTTCCCAGTATAGAATATATACAGATTAGGGATGCGGTACCTTTATTTACCATCTTGTGCTACAAACACACTCTTTATTTTAGATATAAAATCATGTATACAGGTCAGCGACATCGTGGCTCATTGCATATACAGTACATGTATCCACAACTTCATTGTTGAAAGTAATGGTCCAACGCGTTTCGCAGAACACTTTTTTCTCCTCTTCTTCAGGGAACTTTAGTATTAACTAAGTTGTCATAAAGCTTAGCGGAAAAGAAAAAACATATTATACATCCAAAATGGTACCATGAATCTAAATATTGTCTCAGCTGAGACCATATCTGTGCTCACCTATTTCACCACAGTAAAGACTTTGAAACAGCCAGATGCGTATGGTACAACCAGGGGTCAAATGATGACCATCTGACCACCTGACAAGATATTCAGGGGCAGGTCTAAGATATTCAGGGGCAGGTCTGATGGACACTGGACCATGTATACCAGACTCAGACAGAAAAAGTCAATACCCAATAACTGAAACAGAGAGGTAATTGGACTACATCAATATATGTCTGTACTCCTAGGCCGACAGCTATATGCTGTTGGCTAACAAGATATATACAACGCACTACACTGCCTGCACATACACCTGCAGCCAGCCACCCATACACCATCATCCATATCCATAGTAACACACATCCTAGGCATACACCCCAAGTCAGCCAAGAAGACAACCCACTATGCCCCCCTTATGTGGAATCTCCTTCCCCCTGAACCTCCCCGCACCACCTGGTGTGATTACCCCCCCCCCTCCTCATCGGCACCATACACACACCCCAACACACAAACATATTGCACATCCAGATCGCCCCCCCAACAGGTCATATTAACCACTGAGCCACACAGTCCTTGCTGTATATATGGGGGGGAGGAAGGATTCATAGCCTCATCCTCCATACAATGCATCCTAACAATCTGGCTGGGAGGGGGTAAACATTTAGGGGCAATCAAGATGTTAACTGTGTGCCTAACAATGTTAACTGTGTAGTATTTTCTGCTTTTACTGAGTAATGTGCCTGTTTTAACTCCCTGCTTGGCAGGCAGAAAAAAAACTGACACATCACTACTGTCTGTAGAGAGCCCTGTGTTTTTTTTTTTACCAACACAGGGTTCTCTTCTGCCATTCACTCAGCCAATCAGCGGGTCCTGGCCATAAATCACTTGCTTGTGCTACAATAAATGATAGCTCAGATTACAGGGTGCACGCACGCATGTGCCAGTGGACCTGGAAGAAAGCTTTGACATACAAGTACATTATGGTGCCTGTACAAGCTGCCCTGCCGCAGTATATGTACTACAGTGGAAAGGCAAGTGATTAATGCACACACGCCAAACATATGCGTCCATGGGCAGTCATTGTTTCTGTGCTGAGAGCGTTCTTCCAGCACAGTGTCCAAGCTGTCATAGACAGGCCCCCAGTCTCTAGCAATAAGGGGGATACAGGGAGACTGGCTTCTGCTCCTATAACCACTGGACAATCAATCACAGTATTTACAAGATTGCACAGTCATTCCCACTTCCTGGACATAAAGACCCTATTAAAGGGATGCCAAGGGCTGGGTGGGAAGGAGTTAATATGACAAGCTGCACGCAGGGCAGTTAAGTTGGGTTCACACAGGTCTGCGTTTTGCATTCCGTTGTCCTGTGCTTTTGTGTTCACCGGTTCAAGTGCAATTCAGGTGCAAATTTTTCCTTGAATTCTCTTCTAAACCGGACCCTAAAACACACAGGACCCTCTTCAAATCAGCACCGCAGCCGCCCTGGACATGTGTGAACCGGTGTTACATCAGATTAACGAAACCATCAGATAAGTAACATTCCGTCAGCTGCGCATGCGTTCTACCGCTACCAGGTTTGCTAATCTAACATAAAACCTGCAGTCAGAAGAAGGCAGCAGACATCTTAGTACACTCAGCTACGTCTTGAATTTTAGAGTAATTTTAGCAATAATGTGAGCGTATATACAGTATCTCACAAAAGTGAGTACAACCCTCATGTTTTTTGTGAATATTTTATTATCTTTTCATGTGACAACAATGAAGAAATTACACTTTGCTACAATGTAAAGTAGTGAGTGTACAGCTTGTATAACAGTGCAAATTTGCTGTCCCCTCAAAATAACTCAACACACAGCCATTAATGTCTAAACTGCTGGCAACAAAAGTGAGTACACCCCTAGGTGACAATGTCCACATAGGGCCCAAAGTGTCAATATTTTGCGTGGCCACCATTATTTTCCAGCACTGCCTTAACCCTCTTGGGCATGGAGTTTACCAGAGCTTCACAGGTTGCCACTGGAGTCCTCTTCCACTCCTCCATGACGACATCACAGAGCTGGTGGATGTTAGAGACCTTGCACTCCCCCAACTTCTGTTTGAGGATGCCCCACAGATGCTCAATAGAGTTTAAGTCTGGAGACATGCTTGGCCAGTCCATCACCTTTACCCTCAGCTTCTTTAGCAAGGCAGTGGTCGTCTTGGAGGCAGTGGCGTAGCGTGGGGGGTGCTGAGGGGGCCAGCCGCACCGGGTGCAAAATCCGGGGGGGGCGCATACCGCGGCCCCGCCAGTGTCACTACGTGGCCAGTTTCGGGGTTTTTTAACGGAACACTGGGCCGACCATGCTCCTGAGACGATTTAAATTAGAAAATGGCGCCGCCCGGCACCAACATGTCACCGCGCATGCGCCACCGCCGCTCGTGAAAGGCCGTACTATTCCTGGGAATAGCCAAAGGTATAGGAGCTTTCCCGCATGCGCAATGACGTGTTGCCGCCAGGCAGCACCATTTTAAAATCTATGGCGCCTCAGGAACAGGTAAGTGTGAGACTCCTCCACAGCCGCACTACCTTCCATTATGCTGGGCTGCGGGCATACTACAAGACATGCAGTGCTGCGGGGATGGTACACCTGCATTCTCCTGTACAATGCCCGCAGCCCTGCATTCTCCTGTACAATGCCCGCAGCCCTGCATTCTCCTGTACATTGCCCGCAGCCCTGCATTCTCCTGTACAATGCCCGCAGCCCTGCATTCTCCTGTACAATGCCAGCAGCCCTGCCTTCTCCTGTACTATGCCCGCAGCCCTGCATTCTACTGTGCCATGTCTGCAGCCCTACATTCTCCTGTACATTGCCTGCAGCCCTGCATTCTCCTGTACAATGCCCGCAGCCCTGCATTCTCCTGTACAATGCCCGCAGCCCTGCATTCTCCTGTACAATGCCCACAGCCCTGCATTCTCCTGAACCATGCCAGCAGCCCTGCCTTCTCCTGTACTATGCCCGCAGCCCTGCATTCTACTGTGCCATGTCTGCAGCTCTGCGTTCTCTGGTACTATGCCTGCATTCTCCTGTACAATGCCCGCAGCCCTGCATTCTCCTGTACATTGCCTGCAGCCCTGCATTCTCCTGTACAATGCCCGCAGCCCTGCATTCTCCTGTACAATGCCAGCAGCCCTGCCTTCTCCTGTACTATGCCCGCAGCCCTGCATTCTACTGTGCCATGTCTGCAGCCCTACATTCTCCTGTACATTGCCTGCAGCCCTGCATTCTCCTGTACAATGCCCGCAGCCCTGCATTCTCCTGTACAATGCCCGCAGCCCTGCATTCTCCTGTACAATGCCCACAGCCCTGCATTCTCCTGAACCATGCCAGCAGCCCTGCCTTCTCCTGTACTATGCCCGCAGCCCTGCATTCTACTGTGCCATGTCTGCAGCTCTGCGTTCTCTGGTACTATGCCTGCATTCTCCTGTACAATGCCCGCAGCCCTGCATTCTCCTGTACATTGCCTGCAGCCCTGCATTCTCCTGTACAATGCCCGCAGCCCTGCATTCTCCTGTACAATGCCCGCAGCCCTGCATTCTCCTGTACAATGCCTGCAGCCCTGCATTCTCCTGTACAATGCCCGCAGCCCTGCATTCTCCTGTACATTGCCTGCAGCCCTGCATTCTCCTGTACAATGCCCGCAGCCCTGCATTCTCCTGTACAATGCCCGCAGCCCTGCATTCTCCTGTACAATGCCCGCAGCCCTGCATTCTCCTGTACAATGCCAGCAGCCCTGCCTTCTCCTGTACTATGCCCGCAGCCCTGCATTCTACTGTGCCATGTCTGCAGCCCTACATTCTCCTGTACATTGCCTGTAGCCCTGCATTCTCCTGTACAATGCCCGCAGCCCTGCATTCTCCTGTACAATGCCCGCAGCCCTGCATTCTCCTGTACAATGCCCACAGCCCTGCATTCTCCTGAACCATGCCAGCAGCCCTGCCTTCTCCTGTACTATGCCCGCAGCCCTGCATTCTACTGTGCCATGTCTGCAGCTCTGCGTTCTCTGGTACTATGCCTGCATTCTCCTGTACAATGCCCGCAGCCCTGCATTCTCCTGTACATTGCCTGCAGCCCTGCATTCTCCTGTACAATGCCCGCAGCCCTGCATTCTCCTGTACAATGCCCGAAGCCCTGCATTCTCCTGTACATTGCCTGCAGCCCTGCATTCTCCTGTACAATGCCCGCAGCCCTGCATTCTCCTGTACAATGCCCGCCGCAGCCCTGCATTCTCCTGAACCATGCCAGCAGCCCTGCCTTCTCCTGTACTATGCCCGCAGCCCTGCATTCTACTGTGCCATGTCTGCAGCCCTGCATTCTCTGGTACTATGCCTGCATTCTCCTGTACAATGCCCGCAGGGGGGGTCAGTGTAGGGGGGTCAGTGTAGCTGTCAGTGTAGGGGGGGGTCAGTGTAGGTGTCAATGAAGGGGTCAGTGTAGGGGTCAGTGTAAGTGTCAGTGTAGGGGAGTCAGTGTAAGTGTCAGTGAAGGGGGGTCAGTGTAGGTGTCAATGTGGGGGGGGGGGTCAGTGGAGGGGGCCAGTGTAGGTGTCAGTGAAGGGGTCAATGTATGGGGGTCAGTGTAAGGGTTCAGTAAAGGGGGGTGTTAGTGTAGGGGTGTCAGTGTAGGGGGCTCAATGTAAGGGGGTCAGTGTAGGGGGGGGTCAGTGAAGGTGTCAGTGTAGGGGGGTCAGTGTAGGGGGAATCAGTGTAGGGGGGCCAATCTAGGGGTCAGTGTAGAGGTCAGTAAAGGTGTCGGTATAGTGGTCAGGTAGGTCTGTGTAGTGGTCAGGTAGGTCTGTGTAGGTGTCAGTATAGTAATCAGGTAGGTCAGTGTAGGAATAAGGTAGGTCTGTGTAGTGTTCAGCTAGGTCAGTGTATGGGGGTCATTTTAGGTGTCAGTGTAGGGGGGTCAGTGTAGGGGGGCCAATCTAGGGGTCAGTGTAGAGGTCAGTAAAGGTGTCGGTATAGTGGTCAGGTAGGTCTGTGTAGTGGTCAGGTAGGTCTGTGTAGGTGTCAGTATAGTAATCAGGTAGGTCAGTGTAGGAATAAGGTAGGTCAGTGTAGGTGTCAGTGTAGGTGTCTGTGTAGTGGTCTAGTAGATTTGTGTAGGGGGCGCAAATTACTTACCTTGCCCCGGGTGCTGACAACCCACGCTACGCCACTGCTTGGAGGTGTGTGTTGGGGTTGTTATCATGTTGGAATACTGCTAAAATGACTCTGAAATTCAATCTCATTGTCAGATTAGCAAACCTGGTAGCCGTGGAAGCATGTGCAGCTGATATAATGTCACTTCCCTTACCTAATCGAATGAGTTCCCTATTCTGACAGAATAACGTCTCCATTAAATGCCGGTCACACTCACATGTTATGCGAATTGGATCCAGTGTAAAACGCATCAAATTTGCATGTATATGAACCCAGCTTTAAGGAATTAGGTAAAGAACATGTTCAATAAAGGATATAGGATAATACATTTATTAGGGATAAGTTCAAATTTTGCTGATGTTATGACAGCAGCTGCCAGTTATTGAGAAAGTAAAGGATAGTTAAGCTTTACACATAAGTGTTAATTACTAACAACTGAAGCTATTCCATGTCTATAGGCAATATCACCAAAAAACACAGCATATTCAAGCATATACAACTGCAAGCCAAACGCTAGGCTTGTGTGGTTGTGATGTGGTATTTCCATTCAAGAAGCTTGTTCGGCTCATAAAAGAAAAAGCAAAAAAAAAAACCACTGGCATTCAGGAGGTGGCAGAATCATATTCTGAATGCCTCTCATCCATTCCTGCATCGCTCAAGAAAAGCAATCCACCATAGATCGCTCTTCAAAGAGCAATGCAGTTGTATTGAGGCCTAAGTGATTCAGAGACGATTTTAGTAACACATATGCTCTGTTACCTTGCCATGACATGATCAGCAACATTGTTGATCAATTACCAACCTCATACAAGTAGACTGCTACTATCATAGAACTCACCAATGACTTGCAGATGAGGCTGCATTGTGATTACATGCCATGATGTTGCCAGCTTTCTGCTAGTGATATATATTATTTTTATTACTTTTTTTTTTGTTTTGTTTTCACTAGCAGCATTGGGCTATGTTGTCTAATGCAGTTCCAATGCAAGAACAAGGCAATTTGCCTTTTGTCTTTGGGCTCAGATCACCCCACTGGCTGCGTTGGTGTGCACTGAAAAATGATGACATTGCATTTTCTAGCAGAGCATTCCAACATGCTATAATGTGTGGCAACCCACTGTAGCACATTTTAATAGCATACAGTGAAAATAATTGTTTAAAATGGATTTAAAAACACAATGTACCACATTGTAAAAATGGTTTTCAGTGCAAGACAGGGTAAGTTAACATATGCTCCGGGGTGTGAATGTGCCCATACACATAGATTTAAAGAAGTCCTGTCATTAAATAAATACACTGGCTACTATTGCTGACTTACTTCTAAAAATGCTAGCTGCCTAGCTGCATGGTAATTTAGTACTTTTAGTCACTGACCTGGAACAAGTATGCCTATCATTCTGACTTAATTTGCTGTGTACTCCTTCTAGGTCAGTGATTCAAAAATGATTAAGGCCAGAAGGCCAGCATGAAAACCAGGCAACAGTGGCGGCCCGTGCATAGGGGGCGCCAGAGCGCCGCCCCCCCTAAAAAAAAGAAAAAAAAATAGAAAAAAAAATGACAAAAAGAACAAATAAAGTTTTGAAAAAAAAAAAAAATCGTGTTCGCAGGCCTATGCGCTCGGCCTGGTGGCTATGGGGGGGGGGTTACGACCCAGAAGAGGCGCCGATTGGCTGCCTTCTGGGGGCGTAACCTGGGCGCAGGAAAAAGCGCTGAGCCACCCCCACCTTCGTGATATTCTGGCTGTGATTGGTCCAGTCTCCAGCCTGGACCAATCATCATCCAGGACATCGCTGACTCGCAATGGGGGCGGTGCCGGTGCGTGCGTCAGTCACGCACCGTCACTGCCCAATATCCTTCCCGCCGCCCGAAACGGAAGACAGAAGACTGAAGAGGAGGACGTCCACGGTGCTGCTCGTCTTGGTTCCCGGAATCCCGCCATCCCGCCGCCGTCAGAAGGTAAGTGATTGAAGCTGACCCGTGCCCTCACCTGTGCCATGCCTGTACCATCACCTGTGCCATGCCTATGCCATCAACTGTGCCATGCCTATGCCATCACCTGTGCCATCACCTGTGCCATGCCTATGCCATCACCTGTGCCATGACTATGCCATCACCTGTGCCATCACCTGTGCCATCAACTGTGCCATCACCTGTGCCATGCCTATGCCATCACCTGTGCCATGCCTATGCCATCACCTGTGCCATGTCTATGCCATCACCTGTGCCATCACCTGTGCCATGCCTATGCCATCACCTGTGCCATGCCTATGCCATCACCTGTGCCATGCCTATGCCATCACCTGTGCCATCACCTGTGCCATGCCTATACCATCACATGTGCCATGCCTATACCATCGCCTGTGCCATGCCTGTACCATGACCTCAAAGTCATGCAATTTTTTTACTGCGTTTTTTGCTGCGAAGCAATACCTATTACATTTTTCTTTTTGCGCCCTCCAAAAATTTTGAGCATCAGCCGCCACTGCGAACTAGCAACTTTAAAAGGAACAACAGGACACAGACAGTTTACATATTATATTATATTTATTATTATAAAGACAGAAAAAAATACATATACATATACTGTGTATTGCACAACATTATTTAGAATGACGTTTCTGAGTATGACTCTTGGAACTAAGGTTGTCAGTTATAATAGATCAAAATAGGTCCTTACTACCATCTTGAAAGTCCTGTGCATGCAACTTTGTTTATCTTTCTCTCTCTCTCTCTCTCTCTATATATATATATATATATATATATATATATATATATACTGTATATCTATCTATCTATCTATCTATCTATCTATCTATCTATCTATCTATCTATCTATCTATCTATCTATCTATCTATCTATCTATCTATCTATCTATCTATCTATCTATCTATCTATCTATCTATCTATCTATCTATCTATCCTGTATATACACACATGTTTTGAGGGTAGATAGCACCACCTACCTCATACAGGAAAGTATGTGGATCTAGGTATGTCCTCAGGAGCCACCAAAATAAACAAAAGTCTGTTTATTTTGGAAAATTAAATTTTTCATTCAAAAGATTTTTTATGCACAACAAAGGGCACAGCTATGGGATCCAATGTTGCCCCGTGATAAGTGGGTGCATTTATGAGATGCATAGGGCCTGATTCATAGTACAGCGAATTGGCGTTTTGGCGGGTTTTTTGCGAACCGGCGAATTCGTACGTCAGAATTGGTATTCAGAGAACAGCGGGCGGAAAATAGCGCCTAGTGTGAGATTCATTAAGATGCAACAAGGTCAGAGCGCGACTTAAAAGCACGCCAGCTAAAAGCTCGACTAAAGTTTTGCCAAATTTTCCCCTGTACCCCCAAAAATCCCAAATCACTGTGGAAGGCGTGGAAGACAATTTGGAGATGACTGGCTTTTAAAAAATGTCAAAAACTGACTTAGAAAGAGAGATATCTGCGAAAGTGTAGAAAGGTTAAAAAGCTCCTCCAGCCCCGAGCTGCGAACGCGCGAATGTGCGCATGCGCAACGCCAAATAGGCTCAAAAAATTCCGCCAGCGCGATTTTGGGCAATTTTTTTTGAATACCGATTGACAATCCGCTGTCTCGGCCATAGAAAATGGAAAAAACCGTCGGAATTGGAAAAACATGCACACTTCCAACAAGGGATCCCTTAGTAAACACCATCACATTCCATACACCTTTCCTGCTAACTCAGAAATCATAACAGTGAAATCTACAGTGTTTATATAGAACCTCCACATTATCTGAAAAATCACACAAAATATTACATTGGGGAACGGGTCGTCAGATAGAACAAAAATAGATGTAAAACATATTTCAAAGAAAGATTATTAGCATTTCACACATATCAAGGAAATGTCACAATTTTGACAATATTTTATGTGTTTCAAAAGAATGTTTTTCTAAATATATTGCAAATACTACCTTTTCTTCCATATGGGTATGGCCAAGTGTTACCATTTTACTACACATTTAACTGAAGGTATATATATATATCCCCATACTTGGCTAATTAGCAAGTATGCCCAACAAACAAATATAGCTTTAGCTCACAATATTGCTACATATTGACTTTATGTGGCATCTTTTGTATTTTGTTCATGTCTTTAGATTAAAAGTTTGCTGATACACATGCCTTTTTCAAACATGAACAAAATTAATGATGTGAACATTTGGAGGTTTGGAGATATCCAAGTGTTGCCCATACAGAGGGCTCCTTCTGGATTCGAACTTACAAACCTACAGCAGGAAGGCAGACTCCCTAATCATTGTGCTATTTCTCAGTGAGCGTTGGGTGTTTTCCTCATGCCGTCAAAATGCTCACATGGGAACAGGGGCCATTGAACTGAATAGGATTGGATTTTTTGGCTGTTTTGGGAGTTGATCCTTGAGCTGTACAAATCCCCCTCAAACGCCCCCAAACGGGCTACGTTCACATGTAGGTGTTCGTGGTCTGTTTTTGGGGCTTTTTTAGGTGATTTCATATAACAATGCCTGCCCAAAAAATGCATGTCAAAACGCCTGGGAAAACGCCAGCAAAAACGCGCATAAGAACGCCTGATATAATTGCCACGCCAAAATTAGGGATGTTCATGAGTGATGAGTCAGATTGTTGGCTTACATATCTGTTCAATCTTCACAATCTCACTTCCCAAATCCCAAAAGGTGTGTTTCAATTGTTTCCCTAAATATATATTTCTCTCTCTCTCGCTCTCTCATGTAATTGTATATATACGTATGTATTCCTGTATCTAAACATTCTAAATAATGACTAGCAAACTTGAAGAGAGAATTTTATCAATTCACATATATACACACCTACATACATACATACATGTATTTGGGCTGTTTAGGTCTCTCTCCTCCTCCTCATTTCTATTTCCCTTTTTTTGGCAACTGAGCATGCTCCAAAACACACAGGACACACACAGTTAAATTTTTGCCTGGGAGTTAACATTCTGGGTGTGTGTTTGCTTTGATTATATATAGCTCACTCAGACATCAGGAAAGATTTGACCTACGAAGAGGTCCAATATATTGTGTGTCACATGCTTTATGGTTAACATTTGGGGGCCTTTGTTATTTATGGAGGTGCGATTTGGCTGTGTTGTGTGTTGACTCTCTGTAAGCATTTATTGCTGTTAACATAATTGTGTATTGTTCTGTCAATCTGCACATGCATCTGTAGATTATGGGCTCTTTTTTGATGTATATGGTCTAAATGTTGTACAAAGGTTGTTTTGGTTTTAAAAATCCAAATCTGTGGCTTCAATGGGATACTGTGGAGACTGTGCCAAAAATATGTCATGTGAAATGTTTGAACTGTGTATTTGTGTAATAAACAGCATGTTTCCAATCTTTTTTTCAAATGTCTTCATGTGTCTAAATAAAGTTTTCTGGTGTCCACAAATGTATGTATTTGTATTTCTTGTTTTAAGTTAAATATGCTTAATGGTTGTGTAAGGTGACTATTGTTCGCGAATTCGCTAATATACAAAACCGCGTTCTCACATTTGTACATGCAACCGGAAACGAAACTTTTGGTGAGTGCACACGTTTCCGGAAATTGTCCAGGCCCTCTCGCAAGTGTGTGCATCATGGCTCCTGCACTCTTTACTGCTGAAATTGTGGCATTTGTGTGTAAGGTAAGGAGGGGGGGTGAATGTGCGAGATGGGGGATGGGGGGCTGGGTGGGTCGCTTATCTAGCGGGTGTGCAATTAACTTTTGGTCTGCTGACCTGCGCATGCACTTTCTGACTATTAGACGTGATCTAGAAGCTTCCTGTTATAGAAACTTCCTAGATGTGAACCTGTTCCCTACACATATATATATAAATTTATTTTTGGGTGTATATATATATATGTATATAATGTGTGTGTGTGTGTGTGTGTGTATATGTGTATATGTGTATATATGTATATATATGTGTGTGTATATATATATATATATATATATATATATATATATATATATATATATATATAAACACACACAAACACACACAAAATATATATTATAGACAATATATATATTATATATATATATTAGAGACAATATATATACTATGTATATATTATATACAATATATATACATTATATACAATATGTATACATTATAGAATATATTATATACCATATATTAGTGTATATAATAGGGAACTTTCTATATAGATATAGATAGGCATACCCTGCTTTAAGTAGACTCACTTTATATACACTCGTGAGTAAGGACACAGCTTGTTCAGCTTGCCATGACACTGCTCACAAACCATAAGTGACAGGGATAACAAACTTAGGGAGCAACGAGAGGGTACCCAGGACTACACCATATCCATTTTTTGGCTGGCCAGCTTGCCTAGGTAATCTATCATGTCATAGTCCTGGATCCCCTTAACATGCTCCCACATGGTTTGGGAGCAAGGCCATGTCAATGTGGCCAAAATTTACAATGGAGCTGGTGTATTTTCATGCATTGAGAAAAGAAAAAAGGGATTGCTTCACTTTAAGTACATTTTTGGTTTACATACATGCCCTGGTCCCATTGTGTACTTAAAGTGGGGTATGCCTGTATATAGATAGATTTGATTAGTTTCTACTTTTACACAAAATGAAACACAATTATCTGTGACAGATTGCTCTGACGCTTTGGAATCTGTCTAGATAAAGACAAATGTATTGCCCCTTTTCATATATGCAAGATTAGAAACATTTATATTCCCTAAATACATAATGCCAAAAATTATTGCCTTAAATACATCCATACACACTGCAAGCTCTGCACCGTTTGTCTTGTCAGAGACTCGCCATCATAAGCTGGATCTGCAAACAGCAGCTAATTTGTTCACCTGAGATGGAATCAGTGCTCACAAAAATATGGACTGGTCATGTCTTCAAAGGATTGCATTGGACAAATCACCTCTAAACGAAACACATGAGTGTATAATCACTTGTCTTAATGGATCACATTCCCAGCACACGCATCTCACACTGCCATATGTGTTTCAATGGGGGTGTCCATTGCAAGTTAAATACGCCCCCAGATCCCATTGCTTTGTTAATTTACAGATATAACTGGAATCTGATGGCACTGCTGTCCACCACTATGCCATCAAATTCTGCTGGGGAACTTTAAAAAGGATTATGTGTGATTGTGTGGATAATTCTGACACATTAAATTCACATCTCCCACATCCCATGTGCTCCTCTTGCAGGAATAGCGAATCCAGGGTAATTCAGCACAGCATAATGAACAGACACACCCAATCAGACAGCTCATGTTAAAAGGGACCTGAAAAGCAATCTGCATGGCTTGCTTTTCCAAGCATTGGCTAGTTTAGTGAGCCTGGACTAATAACAGTCACTGTAATGCTACCCATACTGCTGTCCTTTTAACATGGTGACAAAAGTTGATACTTATGCTACATGTGTGTAAAGTTACTTGCACCCTGCTAAATGGACAGCAATAAGGTTGTAAATACAGTGACTGTAATTAACATGCCAAGGGCTATGAATTGTACATGTATTCTAGCTAAATATAGCAGCTTCATTAGGAAATATTTAATTTACATCTCTCTTATCTCCATCTCTGCTGCATGTTATTTTGGCAGAGGAATTCTATCCCATCAGCAGAGGAAGCACAAGGCTGTGCAGTGATGGACAGTGCACCCTGTGTACCCATTGGCTAAGGAGGCAGCAGATAGTGGATCAGCCTGCCTCCTGTTACCTCCTCAGCCAATGAGTAGCTGAAAGGCTCTTCTTAAGTACCTTCCTCCTAACATCTCCTGAGTCCCAGGCCTTCCAGCTAGTTTAGTGTGCTTACTATGCATTTATCCTTCGGCGCTTCTCCTGCCTTATGTGTCAACTGGCTACTGTCTCCTGCACACTTCATGGATGGTGGGTCCGGGGCCCCTACAGGCACTCTGGCCCCCTACATGTGTATTGGCTGTCCCCCCCTGATGGCGGCCCTGGGTGTGTAATGAAAGGACAATTGTCAAAATGTCTAGATCATGTAGAGGAAATCACCAGTTGGGGCAACCTATGTCATGGAGGTAGATTTGGACATCGATGTCTATGTATCACCAGAAATGGGATTCTTTGTTCTACAAAATCTCAAAGACGACCTAGCATGTTTTTGTAAGACTGTACTTTTTTGGACATACTTGGACTCAAACATACATTGCTCTTTCCACAGCTCCTCCTCCTCTGGGGGTATGATCAGGTGAACATGCATCTTCACCAAAAGTACAAGATGATGTGTCGTCTCCGGATGAGGCTGCTGTGGAGATTTAACTTCCTGCCTTTAGTGGTGGATCTTCAACGGGCCTGGAGTGATGCCAAAAGGCGCTCACCCAGGCTCCTGAAAAAGGCTGTGGAGCAAATCTCCGGTAAGTATAAATATACATGACATGTGACCAGATAGGTTATAATTTTGTGGGTAGGTGGACATGTGTTTAGGTATGCAACAACACAAATACCAACAACCCCCCCCCTCCCCTCCCTCTCGCTCCTACCTTTCCTACCTCCATCAAGTGTCTCTTCACAACCTTTAATACTACTATGTACATGATTTTTTTTAATGTTTATTTTTTCTCTTCTGCTTCTAGCAAAAGCGGACGGGCGACACCTTTTTGTACTTTTGGTGAAGAAGGGGAGGAGGAGGACTGCCACATTGAACTATGCCTTCAGAGGCAGCGAGCCATTTGAGCTGCTACAAATTGTGGATCGTAAGTAGAAAAATGTACATTGTAGAAATGTCTAATCTCTAATCACATTTCACAGAGCCCCCTTTACATCGGAGTCTCCAGACTTACTACACTGTAAGAGGGAAGTGTGAAGTCTCTGATGTAAGGAGAATTCAGGGAACCATTATTTGAGTGGGAAAGCTGGGGACTCTGGTGTAAAAGGGAACTCTGTGGTCACCAAAGCTCCCCCATACATCTGAGCTTACAGAGACCCCCTTACACTTCCCTTCCTCAGTCCACCACAGTCAAGGGCACAAGTCCCAACGCAGAAGACTACCTGCTTGGACTTGTACTGCTCTCTGTAGGGGACTAAGGAACTACTGCCTGCTATGCTAAGACTTGTAGTGCCCTCTGTTAGGGACTAAGGATTCCTCAGTCCTCCACATTCTAGGGCACTATAAGTCCCAGCATAGTGGGCTGTCATACCTCAGTCCCTCACAGCTCGGGGCAAAAACAACAGAGTTAAACATCTAAAGGACAACTCCAAACCAAACTAACAATAATGGACAGAGTCCATATGCTCTATAATGTCAAAGACCCGCTACCCCTCACCTTCCACCTCGGGTGCTGTCATTGTGTAGGGCAGAGGGCTCCATCTCCACCATGTTTGGCTTTCATGTCAGATATGCAGGACTTGCTCAGCTCCACTCTCTTCCCTGGCAACTGACTCTGGCGTCATTGGGGGTCTTTCCTCCTCTAGAAAACACCCAGGGGCCCTCTCCTTGTCCCCCAGCCACCCAGGGCCTTCTTCTCCTCCTCCTCCACCAACCATTTTCGGACTCTTCCAAATTCCCTGGGGCTACTCACCCCTTTGCATAGTAGACACCACAAATCTATGAGCAGCCTGCAAAATATCAAGTCTGGGCCTGGTTACCTGTATGTTCCGGGTCCAGGGCGGAGCTCTCCTCCCAGAGCAACAACCGATGATAGCAGAGTGAGTTGACCAGGCAGTAACTTCCTACTGGTGCAGGTACACACCTACCGATTCCTCAACATCTTAGGATAACATGATCAGAAGGCCAATCCCCAGTCAGAGAAGGAGGAGTAAGTGTCAGCGGACAACAGACACCTGGCAGACGCAGTGAAGGGACTGCAGCACACTGCTGCCAATTTTAGATCCGAGGATTGAAAGCAATCTTTGACTTGGGCGATTTCCCTGACTGCGCCCTTCGAAATGTTGGTGCTCCGCCACTGGCTGCAAGGCCCCTGTAGGTGCGAGGCCTTAGGCGACCGTTTAATTTGCATGGTGCCCTCCTGTTTTAAAACATGCTCAATGCATCTCATTGGTGTAAGTGCACTTCTATGTTCTGAATTGTAGGGGCATTGAGTATGGTGCTAGCATGATGAGAGGTTACTGCCTATTTGTGTCCATAAATAATATATAATGTATTATTTTTGTTGTTTATTTTTTTGTTTATTTTTTTAGAAACCAGTGATGAGGATCTTGAGCCTCAGACTTCTCAGGCCCAGTGTAAGTTATGTGGATGTGCTGTTGTGTTGTGTATTAGGTCGAACTTGGAGGAATGATTGTTTGTTTTGTTTTCTTTTGTGGTTGATGTAACTTCAGCAAGAGATGAGCCTCAGGCAGGGCCAAGTCACCTGGATCCGGGCCAGGAAGACACTGTTGCCCAAGAAGAGGCCAATTGGTCAGACTCTGATGAGGACCTGGGCTCTCCTCAAATGGGAAGTAAGTATTCTACATGTGTTTGTGTGTTCAATGTGTCCTGGGAAATATAAGGGCTGTAATATATATATTTTGACATTGGGGTTTTGTAGCAGCTGACATTGAGGATGTTTGTTGTGGAGGACTGGGGAAGAGGGGCCGCTGCTTACCCAGTCCACTGTAACTACTACCTTCAATGTTTCCCGACTACTTTCTGTGTGCCTTTATCAAATAGCTTTTGTTCAAGGATTGTATCCGTGTCTTTGTGTTTCTAGGAGATACGACACCATCCCCCCATGAAGGGACACCATCCCTTCATGAAGGGTCTCCCCCATCCTCCCCCACTCCAGGGGTGGAGGCAGATGATGTTAGTGGCTCCCCTGAACTAGTCTGTAAGTACCTAAAATTAGATTCTCACATGTATTGTGTGTGCTAGGATGATGTGCATCTAGGATAATCTAAGTTGGAGTCAAAGCAAGTGTAGTTTTGCTATATGTGACAGGAAGGTTGGTCATTATTCACTCTTGCTTAACCTTCATGTTTGAAAGGTGGTTTTGGGGAGCATTACAGGACATGTTATATTTTTTAAGTTTTCTCAAGCCACCCTATTCTAAATTGGTGTTAGTTTCTCTACATTGGAAATGGTGTGCTTTGTACTTGTAAATTTTTTGGGGACATTGTAATTTACTCATGTCCTGATTTAGTCAACACTGAAAATGTGTGTTTATCAATCTTTCATAAATACTCTTCCTCGGTAATGTACCACATTCCAGTTCACAATTTGTGTTCTTTTTTGTGCAGTTTCTCCTGAGCCAGCAAGCCCATCCTGTTCGGGGGGCCAAAAAAAACGTGATGATGGTAAGTTGTGTGCTTTTGCAGTAATGTGTCTACTTAGTAAGTGGAGAAATGCTAACTGTGTATGTCCCCGATCAGGCTTCAAGTTGTTCTAAAGGCAGCAGGTTCTTTATGTGAATGCATTCTATGCATTAGTATTCCAAATGATAGGTGTGCATATTCCCCCTAAGACTTACTGGGACCATTTTCTTACTGTCTAAAATTTTGCACAAATACTTGTCTGGAACAGACTCCCCCTCCTCCTTAACTGAGGTGACAGCATGCCAATATTGCCTCCTGATGCTGTCACTCCTAATCATTGAGACCATCGGAAGGGAGGGGGGCAAGGCTGGCTCACAGCCTAGTGCCTGAACAGGCACAGGGTGCTTGGCTTCATCTCATATGCCTCCATAGCAAGCTGCCTGCTGTGGGGTCAACCAACAGGAGGGAGGTGCCTAGAGGTGTGTACAGGGGCCATGTAAAAAGGAGGATTGTTTTTTCTCTCATCCCCAAAAACCTAGAGAGTGTAAGTCTAACCTGATTAGTTTTCCGCAGCCCTCCAAAAATGATATGTTTCCAACACTTAGAACAGGCAGGGCTGAGGCACAAAAAACATCAGAGAAACACAATCAGCACAAAAGCAGGGAGTACGTATCCTTAACGCTACAAGCTTCACCCAGAAGAATGACGCTTGCACTGTACAAATCTGCATCACCACCATATCAATGTCTAAATAAAACTTTCAGGGAAGTGTGGAGGGGTAATGAGTGGGTGTTAGAGCGTTTTCATGACTGCGTAACCTACAGTTAGCGTAAGTCCATTTGTTGAGAAACTTTTTCTTCTCTCTTAACACAGCTGGGATGGCGGAAAGGAGATCAGGGGAGCAGACACATCTGCTCCGTCCAGAACTGTCCCTCAAAATTCCAAAGGGTGAGTCTCTACTATGTGTCAGGTTCAATCTATAGACAGTAAGAGGGAGAGAGAACGCTCCACAGATTCCAATGGTGATAGAGATAAATGTGTGCACATGTATCGTGTTGACCAATTGAACCCAAAACACCTTACATTCTTCAAAATGATTGCTTGTGTTTACATGCAGAAAATACTTAGCTTTGGTGGAACTGCTACTAACATTCCAAGCCATCTTATGTAACCTTTTGAACAATTAGAGTTGAAAGTTTGAGTTCAAGGTTTACAACAGCAATTTAGCATATTTGCTTCAGAGTGTTCATAAAAACCAACCAATAGACTCCTAAGCATATTTGTTGAGGCACATTAATTACAATCCTTGTTAGGATCATTTTGCATAAAACTAATTGTCATGTCTTTTTCTACCCAGGGCACACCCACCTCACCAGGGAGGTAATGCTGGCGTATTTAAAGTGGTGTGGAGAACGCATCATGTTATTGGAACAGCTGTGTGGGGTGGATCCGGACCCTAAGGAGCCATTTGTGCGTAATGTCATGCCTTTGACTCGTTCGTTCCAAAAAAAAAGAAAAAAAATAAACAAAAAAATATTTTAAACAAAAATTTTAAAAAATGTTTAGGTGAAAAACCCTTTTTTTGGGAAAAAAAATTAAAAAATGTTTAACAAAAAACCCTTTTTTTGGGGAAAAAAAATGTTTAACAAAAAATCCTTTTTTGGAAAAAAAAAAAAAATTTTGGAAAAAAAAAAATTTTTTAATAAAAAGAAAATAAAAAAAAAGTATGTTGCTCGTTGCAACACAAATGTTACATTTGAAATTTTGTTCATTCTATTATATATTTTAATAATATATTTTTTGTACGCTACAGTTGGTAGACACCTACATGTGTTATTAAAAAGAGTTTCTTTTATTACCAAAGTTTTCTTTTTGGTGTACACATCGAATGTCTTTTGTGTTGTATTTGTTTAGTCGAGTGGTGTGGTCTGTAATTGTTAGTATGTTGGCTTTGGTTTATGTTATCCTTGAGACTTGTTTTGAAGCTACATTTGAAGGGAGACCTTTTCTTGGGTCATTATGTGAACATTGAGTTTTCCAAATTTAAATGAAATCATATGTTTGGAGATAGAGAAGCACGTGTGTATAAATGCCTACATTAACCAGGGCCATTACTTGGCCACCAACACTCATAAAAAACCAAAGATCAAACACAAACTAATCATTTTGCATAAAATTTAATTGCATCACCAAAAAAAACACTATAATAAATCATATTGTGCCACCCTCAAATTAAACAAAAAAATGGCCCCACAAATTGGCCAATGTAACAATCATTAACAAAACTAACACAAATAAATAAAAAAATATCAAATTAAGTTGGTGGTGGTGGTGGTGACTGAAGCAGTGTGGTGAACACTGGAAAGGTTCCTGCCATCAAATGGTGGGCCAATAGTCCCATCTGCTCTGGGGTTAGCCTTAGAGTTGTGGTATAGTGGCCCATTATGATCAGATCTTGTGTATGAGGCTGCTGCTGATGCAGGGTGGTGAACCCTGGAAATGTCCCAGACTGAAGATCTTGTGCCAATAGTCCAATTTGCTCTGTGCTCAGCCTAAGAATTTGGGGAACGTGTGCCATTACCATGAAATTTGTTAGCTGCTGCCCCGAGGCTATTTGATGCTGCTGGTGGTGCAAGGGTTGTGAAGATGTGTGGGGAGTGGTGGTTGATTGGTTGTTGTGGTCCACGGTGCGGGGGGAAATGGCATGTGGGGCTGTTGACAAAGTGTGATGGCCTGGGTAGGAGTAGGAGTGAAATTCTAAAGGTGTGTAGGGAGTGTAGTCAAATGGAAGGGGCATTGTGGAACCAGTGCGCAATGAGGTTGTGCAGGAGGATTGCTCACTGAGGGGTGTGGGAGTCCGAACGGAGTGTGAAGTGCTAGGAGTGGCTACAGGAGGAATTGTCCCATCCCCAGCTGCCTGACAAGTGGCCAACACTGGCATTACCCTCCCACTACCACAACCTGCAGTGGCAGGTGAGTGAGATGTTTGGGAGGGCTCTGCCAATGGGGCATCTTCAGATCCAAACAGGCATTGGCGTGTGGCCAGCACCTGAGTGTCAACACTTTGCCGATCCCGTTGATGCTGGTCTGCTAAACTTACCAAGCTGTTACGCATATCCTGTTGAACCTGTACCATTGTTGCTACAGATTCCTGTATGAGCCCGAGCAGACGTACTACCTCAGTAGATTGCTGAGTACGCCTCCTTAACTCATTTTGGATCCGATACTCATCAAGCAGCCTCTCAGCTACATCCAGCATAGATGGACGAGGTGTAATGTTCCGGTACCTTGGTACCCTAAATTACACTTTCCACAAGTGTATGTGCCCCACCATTTACTTTTGGAAAGGTGCGCATACACCTTTAAGACTGGAGCTGTCATCACCCAGCGCCGGACTAGATGGCTATTTAAAGCGCCGGTTCTCACTCACATGTGTTCGTTCAAACACCTTTACCTGGATGCTAACCTTGCTTGAAGCTTCCATGCTTGCAAGCTTACTTCGCTGACGGAACCTCGCTGCGCTGATCCCTGTATCCCGCTACTGGATCATCCGCCTCTCCCGAACCACCCTTCGGCTGTTTCGCTAATAGTGCTAAGTACTCCGCAGGGGAATTCTTTATAAACTTATACTAAGCTTACACTATCTAGCTCTGCATAGTAAAGACTGTTTATCACATCTGCATAACTAGATTGCTAGCTCTTGAGACTACTGCTACTTTTCTGCACTGGGTTGATCTCTTTTGTATGTCCACCTGCTATTCTATCATCTGCTATCATACAACATTGCTAAACCTTCCTGCATCCATCTGCTACTGTCTCACCTTCAAGTGTCTATCACCTACCACCTCCACTCAACCTATCCCTCAACCTTCATCATTGTGTTACCACATACATAAAGTCACTCTAGGAACCAGCTTGCTAATTGTGTGTATTTACTGGCTGAAATAAGACCTTCCACACATGATGAGTCATTGAGGTTGGGAATGGTATCTCAGCATATCTCTTACATGACTACTGACGTGGAACTATTTCTGCAGCTGAAAATCCACACCATATAAGAAACGCAGGAGCGTTACAGATTGAACGAACACCAAAAATGGATTCAGCAGAAATAACCACTCAGGTGACACAATTAAAACAGCAAGTATCTGCGTTAATACACGCACTTGCTGAATTAAAAGAAGACAATCAGGCTCTGTCGCAGCAGGTAATTAGACTGACACAACTTACCTCTGCTCAGTCCCCTGAACCCAAGATAAATCCCCCTTTGGTATTTACAGGCGATCGCAAAAAATTGCGCGAATTTAAAAACGCATGTGAGTTACTTTTTTTGCTAAAACCTCGTACCTACCTTACTGATCACATTAAGGTTTGTACTATTATTTCTTACCTATCAAGCGATCCTCGAGCCTGGGCAGATTCTCTTTTTGAGAAAAACGACCAGCTTCTCAACTCCTATGCCTTGTTCCTGGCAGAGCTCACTAGCCTATATGATGACCCCAATAGGCAGAGTACTGCTGATCTTCAGTTAAGATCCTTGAAACAAGGAAGGAGGCCTGTGGAAGACTTTGTCGCAGAGTTCAAGAGATGGACCCTTGATTCAGAATGGAATGATGCATCTCTGAAAACCCAATTTAGGCTTGGCCTATCAGAAGCCGTTAAGGACGAGCTCGCCCGAGCGGATCTGCCAAAAACCCTGGATGCATTAATACAACTCAGTATTACCATAGATAGAAGACTACGAGAAAGAAAGGCTGAAAAGATGGGAATGCCATTATCCGTTTCCTCTCGGAGTCTGGCCGTTCCTATGGAGGTAGGAACCATACGCCCACCGCTATCAACTATGGAAAAAGCCAAAAGACGAAATGAAAATCTCTGCTTGTACTGTGCATCCCCGGATCACAAGATAAACGTCTGTCCCCTAGTCAACAAAAAGAAGGGTGAGTGTTCACATGTCTCTCTAGGAGGATTGACAACTTCATTCACTAACCCCTACATTTCTGTTTTTTTGACATTACAGTGGGACCAGAACAGGATTACTACTAAGGCCATGATTGACACAGGATCTTGTGGAAATTATATGGATATATGTTTTGCTGCTTTAAATAAAATTCCTATTATTTCTAAACTCAAACCTGTCTCAGTAAGTCTTATTACCGGTGTTCCGTTATCCTCTGGTCCGATCACCGATCAGACACAAGCACTTCTAGTCACTATTAACGAGTCTCATAGGGAGACTTCTACCTTCGATTTAATACCATCACCCCACTTTCCCATTGTGTTGGGACTTCCCTGGTTGCACACACACCAACCAACCATAGATTGGAAGAAACGGTCCTTGACCTTCCCTTCTTGTTATTGCGAGGAAACGTGTAACCTCCCGTTTTCAGGGAAGATTCTGTCTGTGGTGACAGATGAGATTGCACCACTATGTTATCAGGATCTTTCTGAGGTTTTTCTTGAGAAAAATGCTCAAGCATTACCTCCTCATCGAGACTATGATTGTAGCATTGATCTACTCCCAAATAGCAAATTGCCGTTCGGTCATGTTTATCCTCTTTCACAGGATGAACTTGCCCATCTCAAAACCTATTTGGATGAGAACTTGGAAAAAGGTTTTATTAGACCTTCCACTTCTTCCACAGCAGCAGGACTCTTTTTTGTTCGCAATAAAGATTCAAGTCTCAGACCTATCATCGACTACAGGAAATTGAATGCTATCACAATAAAAGATCGCTATCCTCTACCGCTTATCCCTGAGCTCAATGAGCAGGTGCGTGGAGCTACCTATTTTTCAAAATTAGACCTGAAAGGAGCATACAATCTCATTCGAATCCGTGATGGACACGAGTGGAAGACTGCATTCAGAACTAGATACGGATTGTTCGAATATCTTGTTATGCCATTCGGCCTATGCAATGCCCCTGCAGTTTTCCAACGATTTATAAACAATATTTTTAAAGACTTACTAGATGTCTGTGTTGTGGTATATCTGGACGATATACTTATATATTCACGGACCCTGTCTGAACACATAAGACATGTAAGACTTGTATTATCGAGATTGCTTGCACATAATCTTTATGTGAAGCTGAAGAAATGCTTGTTCCATAAAGATGAGGTACTCTTTCTAGGCTACATCATATCCAAAACAGGAATCGAGATGGACATGAGTAAAATATCCTGCATTCAGGATTGGCCTACACCAACTACACGCAAGGCGCTACAGCGATTCCTGGGATTTTCAAATTTCTACAGGAAGTTCATAAAAAACTTTTCTGCTATTGTGAGACCCCTCACACAGCTCACTAGCATAAAAATACCATTTAAATGGTCAGAAGAAGCAAATAAGGCTTTCCACTTGTTAAAGACAAGGTTTACTTCCGCTCCCATATTACGCCATCCAGACCCATCCCTCCAATACATTCTGGAGGTAGATGCGTCAAACCTGGCAGTAGGAGCAATACTCTCCCAACGACCTACCCCCACTTCATCACTTCATCCAGTCGCCTTTTTTTCTAAATCCCTGAGCAGTCCCGAGATAAATTACCCCGTGGGTGAAAAGGAACTGCTTGCTATAAAATTGGCTCTGGAGAATTGGCGACATTTACTCGAAGGCACCCAATTACCAATAATTATATACACGGACCATAAAAACCTCCAATATCTTCAGACTAGCAAAACTCTCTCGCATCGACAGGTACGATGGTCACTATTCTTTCTAAGGTTTAACTTCCTAGTGACCTACACACCTGCAGATAAGAACAAAAACGCGGATGCACTATCACGACTAACTGAAGAAAACTACTTTGAAATTCCTTCCGTTCCTATAATACCTCACAAACGCATTATTGGAGTTGTCCGTTCCTTGAAGGAAGAGGTTCTGCATGGTATAAGGTTGGATTCACCCCCACCACAACTAAATACCGATGCAGAAGGCTTCCTCTACTACAACGACAAACTTTACATACCACCTACCCTACGCACCAAGATCTTGGAATTATCGCATGATGTGCCTATGGCAGGACATATGGGTATGACAAAGACTTTCAATTAGATTTCTCGGCAATTCTGGTGGCCTGACATGAAAACATCTATACAAAAATTCGTCTCTTCATGCAATGTCTGTGCCAGGTCCAAAATTGACACTACGAGACCATCCGGTCTACTATGCAGTCTACCAATACCCCAAACTCCATGGGAGGTTCTGTCATTGGACTTCATCGTAGAATTGCCTCCTTCCAAAGGATTTAATACCATCTTGGTGTCAGTGGACCATCTGACAAAGATGGCACATTTCATTGCTATTCGCAGACTACCTTCGTCCAAACAAACGGCAGAACTCCTGATGAAACATGTCTTCAGATTACATGGTATCCCAAAAACTCTTTTGTCTGACCGTGGATCCCAATTTATTTCTAAATTCTGGCAAGAACTATGTCACATACTACGGATTGAGCGGAAGCTCACTTCTCCTTACCATCCGCAGACCAACGGACAGACTGAAAGAGTCAACCAATGCATCGAGCAGTATTTACGTTGTTACACTTCTTACCAACAGGATGATTGGTTGGATCTTCTCCCCCTGGCAGAATTTGCCTACAACAACGCAACTCACAGTACAACCAAGCAGAGTCCGTTCTACTTGAACTATGGGTTCCATCCCTCTATTCTCCCTCCACGCATCCTTCCTTCAAATAACCCAGTAGCCTCAGACTATCTTACCCAAATAAAGGATTCTCTGGGTTTACTAAATACTACCATTGCACACGCTCACAGTCAACAAAAGAAGTACTATGATCTTCGTAGAAGACCTTCTCCACAGTATACTATCGGGGACCTCGTTTGGCTCTCAACAAAAAACTTGAGACTGAAGATCCCTAGCAAAAAGCTTGGACCTCTGTTCTTGGGACCTTTCCCAATCAAGAAACTTATTGGAAAAGCTGCAGTGCAGCTTACATTGCCAATGGACCTAAAAATCCATCCCATTTTCCATGTGTCGCTACTAAAACCCCATGTTCCGGACCAAGGAATAAGGCCTAATATTCCACCTCCCCCTCCTGTACAAGTTGAAGGTGGAGAAGAATACGAGATAAAAGAGATTCTGGATTCTCGTATCTACAGAAGAAGACTTCAGTACTTGGTTAGATGGAAGAACTATGGGCCCCAAGACGACACCTGGCTGAACACCTCTGACATACATGCCCCTAGATTAATCCGCAATTTTCATGCGAGATACCCAGACAAACCAGCTCCAGAGGCCTTCAGGAGCAGGCCTTAAGGGGGGGGTATTGTAATGTTCCGGTACCTTGGTACCCTAAATTACACTTTCCACAAGTGTATGCGCCCCACCATTTACTTTTGGAAAGGTGCGCATACACCTTTAAGACTGGAGCTGTCATCACCCAGCGCCGGACTAGATGGCTATTTAAAGCGCCGGTTCTCACTCACATGTGTTCGTTCAAACACCTTAACCTGGATGCTAATCTTGCTTGAAGCTTCCATGCTTGCAAGCTTACTTCGCTGACGGAACCTCGCTGCGCTGATTCCTGTATCCCGCTACTGGATCATCCGCCTCTCCTGAACCACCCTTCGGCTGTTTCGCTAATAGTGCTAAGTACCCCGCAGGGGAATTCTCTATAAACTTATACTAAGCTTACACTATCTAGCTCTGCATAGTAAAGACTGTTTATCACATCTGCATAACTAGATTGCTAGCTCTTGAGACTACTGCTACTTTTCTGCACTGGGTTGATCTCTTTTGTATGTCCACCTGCTATTCTATCATCTGCTATCATACAACATTGCTAAACCTTCCTGCATCCATCTGCTACTGTCTCACCTTCAAGTGTCTATCACCTACCACCTCCACTCAACCTATCCCTCAACCTTCATCATTGTGTTACCACATACATAAAGTCACTCTAGGAACCAGCTTGCTAATTGTGTGTATTTACTGGCTGAAATAAGACCTTCCACACATGATGAGTCATTGAGGTTGGGAATGGTATCTCAGCATATCTCTTACATGACTACTGACGTGGAACTATTTCTGCAGCTGAAAATCCACACCATATAAGAAACGCAGGAGCGTTACACGAGGTTGGGTAGGTGACAATCCCTCTGCATCGAAGGCTACCTGAAAGCAGAAGAAATAGACCAAATCATTATCAAACATCATAACTAAATAGTTCAGATTAGTTTGACAACTTAACACCCCAAGCAGAACGTTGAAAAGTTTGATGTGCTTCTAATAAGTACTTGTTCATTGTAATATTATCCAAGCTAGCAACACTTCTGATAATGGGTACATATTATATTGGTAGGACTAATATGACAAAGGCAAAAAAGTTTCGACATGAAGGTGTTCCCAATTAACCCTGGTGTGGTAGGTTGTTTATGCTTTTGGTAAATCTGTTACTACACCAATGACTTTCTACATCTACGTATGTTGTCTAAAATCTTGCCATCAATCGGCTACAGGACAACCCAACCAAACGATACACATGAATTTGGACCTGGAAAATCAAAGACTGGCCGGACTTTAAAGGTCCTGGATGTTTTTGGAACATTAGTGGCACACCAAATTATAACATAATTCCCTGATGTTCAAGATAGAACTCTTGTTGTGCTGGTGCATCGTCAGAATGTCATAGCACTAATTTAACACACACAATGTAAGCCACATCTAGCCCAAAATCATTACTACCATTGAAATGTTACATGTGCACCTTGTTCCCTTATATCACATACCACAGCACTGGATGCAGAATCGTCGTCAGCTCCTGATCCAACTCCAGCTGCTACGTCAAGAGGGGCCTGATGTTCTTTGAAAAAAAAAAAAAAAAACATGTTTAGTACATAACCTTAGGCAGTAATGATTATGGCCAGATTGCCCTTCTAGCTTCAGGAATGAAGCATTGAGGCCAAACATTCAAAGGTGCTTTCCTGGGCTCATAGGACACTTGCTAAACCCTCCCAAAGGTTAAGAAGGCTTGCTCTGCCTACTAATGACGGCACCATTAATGCTGTCAACGGTGTTTTGCAGGGTAAACATCTAAAAGGCAACACTCTTTCATAAGAAAAAACATGTGTGTTAATGGGGTTAATAAGATTAAAAAAAAATATTATTTTGCTAGACATACCAACACCTTCCTCCAGGCCTTGCTGCACTGGGTGTGTTCCCTGCTGCGGATCTTCTGTAAAGGACATAGCAATATGAGGTATCTTGGAAAGAATAAAATATACATCTACATTGTTTGGCACAGTATGATATGGGACCTACCAGGAGGAGGGTCAGCACTGATGTCAACACCTGTGAGTCCGTCTGGGTCGCCAAGCTGCATGGGCTGTGAAGGGGCTGAGATCCGTGCTACAGATGAACAAATTGCAGGTTGGGGAAAACAAAAAAAGGACAATTGGAAGGGCAAGTATCAAATTCTATTCATGTCACACATAGGATAGTAGTTCATCTTTTCAAAACAACTCACACAATTGACATCCAAGATAATATCCTACCTCGGTGCAAAGCATCCGAATCTAAGTCCTCTCTGGGAAAGATGGTATCGGGTCCTATGATCTGCAAGAAAGGTAATTGATAATCCCAGAGAGAACTTCGTGCACGTTCATCCAGCCGACCTTGTCGGTCATAAAGACCCTCCGCAGCCCATGCAATTAGCTTCTTCTGAACGGACGCACAGATGTCGGTGACCTTCTTCCGCACACTGTCACGGTGGTGAGGTGCTTCACCCAGTGCATTTACAGCATCCCGGATTTCATCCCACAATCTGCGCTTCTCTGTTACCGAGGCACAGCACTGATTGTGGGTGAAACGGGGAAGCCGGGATAATGTGGACAAGCTGACTCTGGTGGACGGAACCCTCTCCAGGACTACTGTCAGAAGAGCCAGCTTGTCCACTTGGTGTGTTACCACCTCCCCCGGCTTCCTCCTCCGGGATGGGGATGGTGGACTCCCTCATGGATACAGCTGGAGCCTCCCTCACACCAGAGCCAGACGATCTGCCCACCCTGCCCCCCCTGGCCACCCTGGCCACCCTGCACCCCATGGCCACCCTGGCCACCCTGCCCCCCCTGGCCACCCTGCCCCTTCTCCTCAGCCTTCCAGTGGGTGGGGCCATGGGAGCACGAGGTGGGCAGAGAATCTGGCTGTCCAGCAGCAGCAAAGAGCCCCAAACTCCTAAATCTGAAATGACAAAAGAGAAAACAGAAAAAAACATGATTTGCAGATTGCTCTTCATATACAGTATAATTAGTGAACAGTTACAGAACACACTTACCTAATGGCACAAACAGACTTGGTGGTGGTGGTGGTGGTGGTAGTGGTCAAAGAGTAGAAGAGGCTGCAAAGAAATGGGAAAAAACACATAAGAAAACGCATATGGGCACAAATCACACGAGGCCCTCCAAACACTTACCTAATGGCACAAACACGGTGGTGGTGGTGGTGATGGTGGTGGTGGTGGTAGTGGCAAAAGAGCAGAAGAGGCTGCAAAGAAATGGGAAAAAACACATAAGAAAACGCATATGGGCACAAATCACACGAGGCCCTCCAAACACTTACCTAATGGCACAAACACGGTGGTGGTGGTGGTGGTGATGGTGGTGGTGGTAGTGGCAAAAGAGCAGAAGAGGCTGCAAAGAAATGGGAAAAAACACATAAGAAAACGCATATGGGCACAAATCACACGAGGCCCTCCAAACACTTACCTAATGGCACAAACACGGTGGTGGTGGTGATGGTGGTGGTGGTAGTGGCAAAAGAGCAGAAGAGGCTGCAAAGAAATGGGAAAAAACACATAAGAAAAGGTATATGGGCACAAATCACACGAGGCCCTCCAAACACTTACCTAATGGCACAAACACGGTGGTGGTGGTGGTAGTGGCAAAAGAGCAGAAGAGGCTGCAAAGAAATGGGAAAAAACACATAAGAAAACGCATATGGGCACAAATCACACGAGGCCCTCCAAACACTTACCTAATGGCACAAACAGACTTGGTGGGGGGGGGGGGGTGGTGTAATCCTTTATAGGCAAAAGGAGGCTGCAAACATTAAACATACATGAGAAATCGCATGACCTACATACGTGCACATAATAAATTACAGTTATCAGGAAAGCAAATATGGTGTCTTTGGAAGCTGGGAAGTTAAGGGGGCAGGTTTAGATGCCAAATCTAGACTGCACACCTTTAACAAACATGAGAAAACACATGTCAAAACCACATGCACATGGGGCCAGCTGCCAATGATTAAAAGACACTTGAGGGGTTCCCAAGCTATTGTGGGTTGGAGGGGATTCACCATAGACAACTTAAGCACACCCAAGATAAGTACAAATTCTCTCCTTCAGTAAACAATAACGGTGAGCAAGAACACACAAACAGACAGATCTAGATATATATATATATATATATATATATATATATATAGAGAGAGAGAGAGAGAGAGAATTTGTTGTTTTTTTTTTTGGGAGAGAGAGATACAATTGTCTTACCTCCAGATAATGTACGTTGTGGGTCACAGGGTCTTGCTAGCACATAAGAAACATCGATCTATAACATCCAGCAGCCATATTGGCCATGTGCTCCTTTTATAGCTGGCTCACAGGTGTGATAATTAGCGGCCGTTTCTATATATATCTGCGCATTCGCGAATTTGCGTGTTCAAAATGGAGGACGATATCCCAGACGCATTAAATGGTGCAATGTTGGCATTCATCGGTGCCTTGTTTGAGGAGGCCCTAGCACAGGAGGCAGCAGAAGGTGGGGAAGCAGCAGCAGCAGCAGCACCTCCAGCAGCACCACCTCCAGCAGCACCTCCAGTCCGTGTGCCCTTACCTCGCCAGCCACGCATTTTTGCTCCAAGGATCTATTTGGACAAGCTGCAAGATTCTGATGTCAGGAGGAAATTCCGGCTTGAGCGAGGAACTATTCTCCACCTCTACCAGCTCATAGCAGACAAAATTGACCCGGACACACAGCGCGGCCATGCGGTGCCCGGCATGGCCAGATTGCTGGCCACTTTGTATATTTTAGGGCGTGGCAGCTTCCAAGCCACTTCGGGAAGTATCATGGGCATTAGCCAGCCCACAGTTTCAAGGGTGTTCATGTTGGTCATTAATGCCATAGTCGATATAGTGCCCAATTTTATCCACTGGCCACAGAATGAAAATGAATGGAATGAAGTCAAGTTGGGTTTCTACCTGCGGGCACACATGCCGCAAATACTAGGGGCAATCGATGGCACCCACATAGCCACCAAGGAGCCACGAAGTGGAGTACCGCAACCACAAGCAGTACCACTCCCTGAACGTCCAATTAGTTTGTGACGCCAAACAGCGCATCATGAGTGTCAACACTGGTCACCCAGGGTCATGCCATGATTCCAGTATGTTAAGAACCAGTACTCTGTACGAGGCGTTTGAAAGTGGCCAAATGCCCCAAGGGTGGCTTATTGGTAAAGTATTTTGTCTTAACAACATAAACTGTAAGATTACATAGACATAGGAATAAGCTACATCGGTGTACACCCTGATTTAAGCAAAGCCTACCTAAAATGGATGTGTTAGGAGTTGGCAGGCTGTTCACACACAACCAGATCAGCAGCTTAGCAGCTCACAAAAGAAAGATTTCCAAAGTTGTCTTTGAGTCAAATGAAGGTGGTTAACCAATGTGTAAATGGTGTCCTCTAGCCACCCAAACAAAACCTACAAATGATTCCAATGGTATTGCCATATCCCCAAAGTACTTTGCATAAGTGAGTCAATATTGGTTTCCTCACTCTAGTTGCAGATATATTCCAGAAGTAATACCTAGGCTAATGTAATAGGAACAAAATAGGGGCCAAGTTGGAACTTGCAAGAGAAACCCACCACTTTGTGTGTCCTTTTTCCCATTTGTATTAGTGATTTAGGCAGTTAGACAGAGTTGAGATGTTTCATATGAGTTTTTGCAAACAGACGAGCAGGTTGTTTAGTAAAATGCATAATTGTCTCCCATTTTGAGGAGTCATCTAAAGTCACATGATATGAAGAACTAATGTATATTTTTCATTTTTTTCAGGGGATGCTGGTTACCCGCAGCTGACGTGGCTGATGGCTCCAATCAGGTACCCCCAGGGCCAAGCAGAAATGAATTACAACAGGGCCTTGCGGAGAAGCCGGAGTATCATCGAGTTGACCATAGGTCTTCTCAAATCCCGGTTTCTCTGCTTGGCCCGGCCTGGGGGTGAACTCCTGTACTCTCCTACAAAGGCTTCCAAGATCATCCTGGCGTGCTGCGTGTTGCACAACATGTGCGTTGCCCGGGATGAATCTTGGGAGCTGACGGAGGAGAGGGAGCCAGAGGTCCGTCAGCCGGCGGCCCCCAGGCGGCGGAGCACCGCTGCAGGTTTTGCCACCCGGAATACCCTGGTTGCTAGCCACTTTACATGTAAGTACTGTAACCGGTCAAGATAGGGCATGTGTATTAATTTGCTAGTTAGCAGAGGTGCCACTCACAGGGAGACAGAGGGTAATTATCATCTGCCAATGACACTTGCCATTGTAGATAAAGTGTAGTCAACATTGGTAAAATTGTGTTACTTGAGCAAAAACATGCACCTCTAACCATAAACATGTTGGTATTGTGAATAGTGGAAAGGGCTGAGAAGAGCTGGCAGGTGTTTATTTGTGTCTATGCCACCTGTGTAGTTATTGATAACATGAACGGCTGCTTGGTATCTTATGGTGTTCTAATTTTCCAGAACGTGAACATCTTGGAATCATGGCATGTACCATGAGAAGCCTGTGGTGATGGGCTGTCTGGCGTCACAGGTGTGTATTCAAATGTTTACATTAATGATTTCTGGTTTGTGTAAGTTGGCAGAAAATGTGTTATTTCACTCGTGATGTCGAAATTAAATGAAGTTCAGAATGAAGCAAACAGGCATTAAGATGTGATTTTCAGAATGAAATGTCTTATCCTTTGTTTTATTTTTCCAGGAGTGGTACTGCTTGCGGTTGTAGCTGGTAGAAACCCACCTTGATGGACTCCACTCATTTTCTTTTGTGATCAGTGGATATTTGGTAAGGCACATGGCCAAAAGCAGCATCGATGACCAACATGAACACCCTGGAACTTCCAAAGTGGCTTGGAAGCTGACCAGCAACCTGGCCATGCCTGTCCCCTATGAGCTGGTAGAGGTGCAGAATGGATTCTGAACTCTGCATGAAGTTGGGGAAGACATCAGAATCCCGTAGCCATGGAGCAAAGATCGTGGGCTGGCGCTGTAAAGGCACACGGACTGGAGACTGACAATATTATCTTGCTGCATCCCTCCTTATGCTGTCATTCTAGAATAAATAAAGACTTTAGAATTGAACATGTGTTTTTTGTTTTGTGTGGGTGCCTACAGACAAAAGGGCCATACACACTGTAAGATTTAGAGAAGACTTTATCCTTCAGATTGACATTTTCTATGTAGTGCAAGGGCCTGCCTGATTGCATACAAATTGAAAGTGTTGAGGTTTGACCTCATATTATATGGTTTGGTTAAGTCTACAGGAAAAAGTCTTGAAAAATTCTTAGTGTATGGCCCATTAAGCTGCCAAGGCCGGAGCTTTGCACTTTGCATGCTGCTTGTACTGGTGATGTGAGGGGTTGTAATGTAGAGTAGGGATGTGACAGTGTTGTGTTGAGGTGTGAGGCAAATGTAGTGTTGGACTATGAGGGTCTGTGTTGTTGAAATATGGAGAGAGTCCAATATCAGACACCTATGTTTATTGGTCAAG
Source organism: Pelophylax lessonae (assembly GCF_965119305.1). NCBI lineage: Eukaryota > Metazoa > Chordata > Amphibia > Anura > Ranidae > Pelophylax > Pelophylax lessonae. The sequence goes on from NC_138771.1 coordinate 352,827,663, forward strand.
AAATTGTAAGAACCATGGTAAATATGTAAAGAATTGCATCTCGAGAAAACTAGGACCACACTCATAAAATCAAAATTGTGTTGGTTCCATTAATGTGCTTGAAATTTGGGTAGGACACCCCACCCCAAATTCAAGATAGTTTAAAAAAACTCTAAAAAAAATGAGAGTGAAAAGAGAACCCAAGTGTAGTGATTGTTGGGATTTGAACCCATGACGTTGTTAACTGCAGTGAAGTTGCAAAGCACTTAGCTATTGTGCAGAATAAAGCTCTTTGGTGGAAAAAAAGGAGTGTGTTAAGGCTAAAAAGCACATATAGCTAAAGTACTAAACATTGTATGGAATCTGGGAAGAAGACCATGGTAAAATTGTGAGGTTTCATCTTGACCTGAAGTAGTGTAGGGGTTTGGTCACTTGCCTTTGCTACTTTCAATCATAAGATCGATTTGACACACAGACAAGATCATAAAACCACTTAAAATGCTGTAAGTTTGCAAGCGCTTCTGAGTGTAACATTATTTAGCAATATATATGATGTAATCCGTTACATTTTTGAAATATAAACAAAAAAAGAAAATAAAAAAGTTAGGTGGAGATGGTAAGCCTCGAACCTACAGCAGAATTACAGACGTGATGTGTGCACTAATCCACTAGCCCACATCGCTATGTGAAACTGCTATAAGCACGAAGACATAAGTTTGCGAAGCCGCGATCGTAAGTGAATACCACTGACGGCGGAATTCATTATTGCTGTTTCACTAGCCAATTCGCCGCAGCGCCAGTTAATTGATTTGAAAGCGGCGAAACTGAAACACGTCATGGATGTCTGAAGCTGCAGTTTCTTTAAATCCGGCCGCCCGTGTCAGAGTATGTCTCAGCTCAGAGGTGCATGAGTGCCAGTTCACAGACGGTCAGGTAAATGGCTTGCACATAACTTTGGATGCCAGTCACTTTTGTCTTTTCAACATGCACATGCAGTCTCAAAACTGGCGCCAAACGCCTTAGTTATGTAGGTGAGCAGCCTAGAGGACAGTTTCTGTGTGCTCAATGTCCATTGACCACCTGTGTATGACTTTAGCCTGTCTTCTGACTTTGCTCCGGCCTTACCCTCCTGACTTCCATGCATGACCTTGGCTTTGGCTCAAACTCACTTCTTTTTCTCTCTCCGTGTATGACCTCGGCTTGAACCTAGACCATGCTCACCTGCTTCCAGTACCCACATGCCCACCTTATCCCGCACCACTTGTGCCATTACGCTATTGGCTGCTGCATATCACTTGTTCCTCCACCCATGGTGTCCTGTGTATCTGCCCTCTTGTCGTTGTACCAACCAGTCAAGCACTATCAGCAGCTACACCAGCAGACCAGCCTAACTGGAACCCATGCTTCTTTGGGCCTTTCTTTCCCTGTCACTAACTCCAGGATTGCATGGACCACAGCCACAATTCAAGCCCTCTCATCACTTTAGTCTCCACCCAGATACGTGACAGTATTATCCAGCCATTGTGTTAGAGGCCGAATGGGGTGCTTCCCCACTAGAGACCTTGTGCCAGAAGATCTCCCCACTTACCCAAGCTGTAAAGAACCTACATGACAGCTATTTTGCAGTTGGAAGGTTGTCTTTAGAACTTAAACTGGAATTAAAGGTAAAAACAAAAAAATACATTTTAATTATCTGAATAGTAAATAAAAATGTTATATTTTTCATTATAGGAATTACTAAATGTCTGATTAGAAACAGCAGTGTAATCAATACTTTTTCCAATCCTTCTATGATTCACTGACAACGGTGTGCTTGTGCAGCCTTTTCTTACACTTAAAATACTAGTGCTCCATCAGCTGCCCAAGGTCTGTCTGGCGCGCCTGCTGCTACAGCCTCGAGGACCACCAACTGGAAACCATGTAAACCTCAGGAGTGTTGAAGCTGCCAGTCCATGAACCAGATAATTTACATCAACATCAATACTTCAGGAAAGCAATAAGAAGCCTATAAGATAACCTTACAGGTCCAGCACTATTTTAACAAGTTCCTCAACTAAGGAAAAAAAAGCTCTATATTAATGTAGTGGCTCAAAGCAGGAAGAGATCCCCCAGCGCCAGGATGGGCTGACATTTCCCCAGAAAAGGTCCATGGTTGTAGTGAAGGATTCAAAATAACTTTGGGTGCCAGTCACTTTTGTCTTTTCAACTATATTTTATTCACTCACAGGGAGAACGGGTTGGGGCTTAGATGCCTCCAGCAACATGAATATGACCCCACTCCTGCTGTCACAGTGCATAAAGAGAATGTGGACCATGGTGTATTGCAAAAATAAGGAAAATCATGCAAACACTGGCAGCACTGTCTTAAGAGCTCCACAGTCAGGCAGTGAGTACTTCCCTGCATCCTCTCCAAGGGAGTACCAAGATTCTCTGAGGGTCAGACTCAAATAAAGTTGGCAGTGCTTCCACCCAGGACAGGGCATCAGTGAATAGAGGGATTTCACTTCCTTGGAAAATAACCAGTTATCTATTTAAAGTAATTGGGAGCAGAGGAACTAATGCAACCAGCTTATAGCATTAACTATAAATACTGTGTATAGATGTACACTAGTATTTAAATAATACAAGTTTTGCATAGTAAAGATTAATAATATTACATACGTCCAATGTACAAACAGGTAGTGTCAGGAAAGGGCCTGATAGGAGTCCTGGTGGAATTGTGCACATGTACCTGGGCATACAGTATATTGTTATTAATCAATATACTTCCAGGTGAATTTTGCAGCAAAGTCTAGTTGGAGGGGCCCCTAAGGATAATCGTTTTTATTTTGTTGTCGGAGACCTGAAGACAAGATCTGCAGTGATGGGTAAACCCTCCAGTCCTTGTCCGACCAACCCAGAAGGCAGCTTCTCACATGCAGAAACCATTTTGTGGCACTGAAACTCAGAGTAAGCCTATCTACTCTGCACTTTAGTCCTTAGTCCCTTTCCCTTTGAAAGGCAACCGGACCTATCACATACCAGGTAGCAGAGCCTGAAATGATGAGGAAGACCTCTCTTACACCTCTGACTCTGGGCCCCTGGTAGTGTGGACAGAAGGTGCTGGAGTGCAGAGTGGCATAAGTGCCTGTAGGTTTTGCCAGTAGCAGAGCGGATAACCATGCCAGGCAGGATAGGTCATCAGTAATCTTCAGTGAAGCAGACAGACTGGTAGACCGCTAGAGGATGGCAGTTGGAAGCAGGCTGGTACTGGCGACAGTGGGCCAGTGAGGCAGGCACTGGTAGCAGATTGTAAAGCAGCAGGCACAGCAGGATGTATCAGAAAACAGGGTCAGGCAAGCCGGGTCATAAACTGGCAGGACAGAGCAGCAGTCAATAGCGTGATCTGGGTACAAGCTGGGTCAGGAGCCAAACAGTGCAATAGAATCCAATGGGGCTGACAGGAGCGGAGGACAAAGACAAGTCGGCGTCAGTGCAGACGGAGTTCAGAGAGTGGTCAGACAAGCTGGGTCAGCAACTGGAATCAGGATACAGGATAACAGGACACCCAGGAGGCTGAAAGACAAAGCAGCTTTGATCCTGAGCACTGGCTGGGTTTAAATAGCCTGTTTGGTGCCAACATCTGTCACAGGTGCATCTGTCACAATAATGCATGATGGCTTGTGTGCGCACACGAGTTCACACATGAGCATATGCATTAACCAGTGCCCTATTCGTGTGTGCACGAAAAGGTACATTCCCTATTCTTGTGTGCAGAAGAGCTTTCCTTATAGGACCTCTAACTACCAGAAGTGGTGGTTGGATCACTAACCTGACTCCAACCTAGGCTGGCTATTGATCTCTGAGCTAAAACTCTTCTGTATGTGTTTACAGGCTAGGGACCTCTGCAGCGCATGTCTGCTCCTGTTGCTATGGGAGACAGACCGCTCACAGAGAAAGTGCCAACAACAACTCCCTCCTGCAAGAGGCTATCCCACCTGCCCCAGGCACGCGCTTAACGACAGGTAAATCTCCATGACTCTAGGTAACCACATATATCTGAACACTACATCAACTTTAGTATTGATGCCTTCATACCCCAAAGTATCTCAGTGGCCCAAAATGTAGTGCTGGTTACTTGCATTACAAACCTTGAATAAATTCAGACCAAGCGGTAACAAGGTTTCAAAGCTTCACTTAGAAAAGTGCAAAAAAAATCTCAAAGTCCAACATGCAAGAACAGTCTTTCTCCTACATCCCTAATCCTAACTTAGGCTATGTGCTGCCCTAGCATACCTGCAAAGATAGAGTCCATGTACAATCAAGGGATCCAAAAGTGATAAGCGGTCCATACCAAAGAACTGGGAAAGTCATTACCCTTACCCTCCCATTCCAGGGTAGCACCAAACTGGCATAATTTCAACCTGCTTACATGCGTTAACTAAACTAACAGGAGCTGCAAATAAACTCTATTGCAATAAACAGGTTCACATACTAAAATACTGGAAGGTGACCACTACACACATACAGTAGCACAGACCTAGCTATATGGCACTGTGCATGTAAGATAACAACAACAGGACAAAAATAGTCTGAAACCAGGATTTAGATACACACTCAAGGACAGTTGCAGTTAAACTATTAGAGCATAGGAATAATGTCCCAATAGTCTCTGCTTCTGATCTGGCTGAAATACAGCATCAATATTAGTCCCTGTGTGTACAGGGTCATGAGGCTAAGTTCTCTGTGTCTCTCCACTTCCTCCTTCTGGGGTTTCTGCAGCTCAACCACCAGTTTTTACTGCCCCACACTTTCAGTATGAGGGAGCCCTAAAAGGCATGTATAATGCAGCACAGCATGCAGAGTATAGTCAGGAGTATAATGGTCGTGCGTACTGGGCACATGAATAGCTATGTGCGTCGCTACCATTTTGTTCACATCATCTCCCATGCCATTTTGTCATAAGAAGGCATAGCACAGAGACCTTTTCCTCTCTCCCCCTCCCTCCTCTTTTCAGTTCATACAATCCACAACCTCTTAGCTGCATGCCAGACACCCCTTATTTGTCTGGTAAGAGGACTATCAGAATCTAACTAATCGAATCAGTGACTAGAGAGTTAACAGACATTGGGTCATGCATATCTTGGTTGGAATCCACAGAAGATGCATATCTGTCTCTTGGTAGAATCCATCGCCCCATTATAAATCATAACTTCTGAATTCATGACAGTATAGTCAGAATAATGTCATATTCACCTTCATCGGTTATTGGGTAGCATTTTGAACCCAAACACCTCTATTCTAGGAGGTACCAGGGTGGATTTGGCCCCCTTAGCCTTCTAGGCAAGGTAAATATCTAAAACTTGCCATATTTATATTCATTTTGAAGCTAATTTCATGCAGGGCAATAATATGCTAATGTTATCAGAGATATTAATACTTATAGAAAACTGTAAGGGGTGACATCCCAGCAACCACTCCTTAGACCGAATGATTGGTCAGATGGTCTCTGTCAACACCCCCCTTGATGTGAAGAAAAGTGGAATGCAACCACCTTGTGACAGCTCTCATTTTAACATCAAACAACGGAACACCTAAAGCAGGGATGGCGAACCTTGGCACCCCAGATGTTTTGTAACTACATTTCCCATGATGCTCAGCTATACCGCAGCGTGCATGAGCATCATGGGAAATGTAGTTCCAAAACATCAGGGGTGCCAAGGTTTGCCGTCACTGACCTAAAGGGACTTGAGAAATCCACTGTAGCGTTTTTGCTTATTCATTGAACTCTGCAACCCAGGACATTGTTAAGTATGATCACCTTCAACTCCTTTTTGTTTCTCTGTCTGGGCGCGGGGTGGAGTGATCTTGAGCCCATAGTGTTTTTATAGAGTATGGCCGTGTGGATATTAATGGAAGAGATCTCACAGGTCTTCTTGTTCAGCCAGATACCATTATTGTGACTGGTCTTTTTACTTTGTATTTTCCTCAGTAAAGATTTTTTCAATTTTTCACAAACCAGTGTTGAGCTCTATCATTGTAAAGTCTTTGTTCCTTTGATTTTTTTGTCATATTTGATTGGTTTCTGGGCTCCCCGGTCTATTACTGACGTTTGGTATAAAATATAGCAGGTGATACCCCCTATCTTGAATTGTCTTGAGTGGGTATTGGCACCCTGGGACACTCCATATTTTATTTTGTTTGTTCCAGCAGGTAAATCAAGCCTGCCTTTTAGTTACACAAAACCACAGGTTTTCATTGTGCACCATTTCACCCTTCCAGCCACCGGTTCACCGTCACTGCTCTATGACCTAAGCTGACACTAGAGCAGAGTCGCACGCAGCTGCCAGAGCGGCTTATTCTGACCCCTTGTCCACACCTACTCCTGCCATAGCCCCAGCATCATGAATGCAGTATTCAGCTAAATTATTTGAACACAGCGTCAGCCACTTGCTTCTTGAGGATGCACAGACATTACTTGATTCTGATGTTGGTTCTGAGGTAGAGAAGGGAGTAACATGAGCCTACAGAGAGGGGAGAACACTGATAAACAACAAATTGGCAGTAAGTGTTCCCCCAGTTGCAGGGTATTGCCAAGTTGGCTCCAGTGATTATGAGGATGGGGGGATGATGATGATGATGAGGTCACTGACACAACTTGGGTACCGGATAGAGCAGAGGATGAAAGTGAGAGGGGAGAAACAACCTAAATGAGACAGGATGTCCTCCAGAGGCAGCAATCATAGAAGAGTAGAGAGCAGCCACCCTATTCCAGCTCCTCAGCTGTGTGGGACTTTTTTTAGCACATGTGCAGCTGATCGTACTGTTTCAATTTGCAATCTCTTCTGCAAGCAGATCAAGTGTGGCAAAAACTCCAGCCATTTGGGTATCACATGCTTGACAAGGCATTTAACCTCCCACCACTCAGCCCATTGACAAGAGAACCTGAAAGCCATACACAAGGGACACAATTCTTCTCCTCCTCACCTTTCATGTCTACCTCCACTATATCTCATGGCCTCTCTGCATCCTCCACTGACAGGGATGATGGTATACCAAAGAGAGTCGACGGTCCTTGGGACACATCTGCCAGCAGCACACCACCAGCTGTAGAGTATAGCAGGCAGATTTCTCTGCCCCAGCTACTGCAGTGAAAATGGAATATACTCCCTGCCAACCACATGCCCAGCATCTAAATTGCAGCTTGTCCAAATTGCTGGATTTACACCTCCTGCCTTTCCATCTGGTGGACTCTGCCTCCACGAATTTGCAGAATGTGCTGTACCACAATGGCAAGTTTCCATTTGCTATTTCTTTGCACATAAGGCCATTTCAGCTCTGGACCATCACGTGGAAGGCAATATTTTGGCACCGTTGAGCAAGGCAGTTAGCTGCGAGGTCCACATTACTGCTGACACATGGTCCAGCAAGCATGGTCAGGGACTATTAAAGGAACACTTTGAAAACACATCAGATATTAATGGGGAAAAATATAATTCTGAATATCTATACTAATATGCTTCCAATCCCAGAAGACAACAGTTTTGTGGAAACGCATCGGATAGAGAGCACGTGTGACGTCATTATGGCCAATTAGACGGGTGACACCGTGGCCAGCTTTTTTCATGCTCGATTTTACTGCTTTCTCGTAACAGTACATCTGTTTATGTTTTAATAATTTTTTTTTTTTTCACGGATTCACACTATGAGGCTTCTCCCTATTTCATGTTTGGCCATATGATGAGCTCATTCAATTTGATGCATGGTGTGGATATTTGGATCTATTGACATCAGTGCCCAGGAGACTTGCTGCAGGCGTTCTTTGATCTCTGTAATTGGGATCTATACACTATGGTAAGATACAATCCACTTCCAATTAGGAACACCTCACAGTAGAGCACTTGTGGAATTTTTGCATAGTGGAACACAAAGCAATCAATTAGCCATTTTTCCTTCCCGGTGTCATGTGGCTCGTTAATGTTACAAGGTCTCAGGTGTGAATGGGGAGCAGGTGTGTTAAATTTGGTGTTATCGCTCTCAATCTCTAATACTGGTCACTTGAAGTTCAACATGACACCTCATGGCAAAGAACTCTTGGATGATCTGAAAAAGAAAAAATTGTTCCTCTACATAAAGATGGCCTAGGCCATCTTTATGTAGAGCAACAATGCTCTACATGTAATGCTCTTATGTATAAGAAGATTGCCAAGTCCCTGAAACTGAGCTGCAGCATAGTGGCGAAGACCATACCGCGGTTTAACAGGACAGGTTCCACTCAGAACAGGCCTCGCCATGGTCGACCAAAGAAATTGAGTGCGCGTGCTCAATGTCAAATCCAGAGGTTGTCTTTTGGAAATAGATGTATGAGTGCTGCCAGCATTGCTGCAGAGGTTGAAGGGGTGGGGGGTCAGCTTGTCAGTGCTCAGACCATACACCGCACACTGCATCAAATTAGTGTGCATGGCTGTCATCCCAGAAGGAAGCTTCTTCCAAAGATGATGCACAAGAAAGCCTGCAAACAGTTTGCTGAAGACAAGCAGACTAAGCTACAGTTCATTGAGGGAACCATAAATGCCAACATTGACTGTGACATACTGAAGCAGAGCATGATCCCCTCCCTTCAGAGACTGGGCCGCAGGGCAGTATTTCAACATGATAACAACCTCAAACACACCTCCAAGATGACCACTGCCTTGCTAAAGAAGCTGAGGGTAAAGGTGATGGACTGGCCAAGCATGTCTCCAGAACTAAACCCTATTGAGCATCTGTGGGGCATCCTCAAATGTAAGGAGGAGGAGAGCAAGGTCTCTAACATCCACCAGCTCCATGATGTCATCATGGAGGAGTGGAAGAGGTGCAACCTGTCGGCGTCAGATGGACTTTTTTTTTTTTGTTTCAGATCTTTATTTTTGAATTTAAATTTTATTACATTTCAAAATAGTTTAAGGATACAAAAGTACATTTCACACAGTATATTCAAACAATAATGCATATCTCCCCCCCCCCTGATGATCTCTCTCTCTTAACATTCCACTCAACTATTATTCCTGTAATCCTCTGTTATACATCCTCCCCTTCTTCACCATTACCTATACTTCCCTTCTTCCTCTCTTAATCCACCTAAATTTCTGTATATTTACTGGTCTTTTTGAATTCTGCCCATTTTTCCCATTTTTGTTTGAGAAACTCTCTGTCTGATCTTCCTCTCTATCACCTAAATACTCCATATTATAAATAAATTAAATTCTTTTAAACCAGTCTCTGAGCGTGGGGCTTTCTGGTTCTAACCATTTTTTTTAGAATTGCCCCCTTTGCTGCATTTATTAAATTTGGTACTATTTTACTTATATAATGTTATTTTGATTTGTCAGTTTTATGGACTAAACATACCCATAGGTCATCGATAATGTCTATTCTTGTAATTTCCCCAATATTTCCCACTCGAAGGTGACATTATCGAATGCCTTTTCCGCATCTAAGGTGATAAAAAGATCTTCTAAGGGGTGAGTCTGAGCGAATGACAAAGCTAAAAGTACCTTCCTAATATTAGAGGTAGCCAGACTGGAATAAGTGAAGGGAGAATTTCCGAAAGTCACAGGGATATGATCTTGGACAGTATTTTACTGTCAACATACAGGTGTAAACAGAAGATAGCAAAGGCAGACTGTCGGGAGGCATAATTTTAGTAAAAATCCATAGAAAGGCCATCCTGTCCCAGTGCCTTATTGGGAGAGGATGTTTTAACTACTAATTCAATTTCGGCTTGTGTGATGGGGGCATTTAACATATCTAAAGAGGATTGCGGTATTGAGGTCAGATTAAGTTTTTTTCCAGGAACGACTTGGCTAAAGAAGTGTCAATGGAATCTTTACTATATAATAAGGTGTAAAAATCTTAAAGGATAAAGGCAATGTCAGTTTGGGAGGAGGTGAGATTGCCCCTGGAGTCCTGTAGAGTGGTAATATGCGTTCGACTATGAGGACCTCTGGCCAACCTGGCAAGTAACTTCCCTGCCTTATTGCCATGCTTATGGAAGAGGAGGTCGGATCTTGCCTTCCTAGTTTGTTCTTGGTGTTCAGTTCATAGGTCAAAATCGCTTTTGACTTCCTGCCAGAGTCTTCTGGTCTCGGGGGTGCTCTGTAGAGTCAGTGCAGTTTGGGCTTGTCGAAGTCGTAGACTTGCCTGTCGAAATTTGGTTAGGGAGTTTTTCTTAAATTTAGAAACATATGCTATCATTTTACCTCTAAGAAAGGCTTTTCCGGTCTCCCAAAGTAAAATCGGGTCTATGTCGGGAGTATGATTGAATCTGACGAACTCAGACCACGCCTCCTGAAGCATCTTTTGGAAGTCTTGATTTTTGGCCAGAAAGGTGGTAAACCTCCACAGTTTAGGTGTGTCTAGCGGGGGAGCCATTTGAGATCTCAATAGAAATGGGGGCATGGTCTGAAATGGCCAGCTCATGAATGGTTGATTCGGGGATAAAGGGGAGGAGGTCAGGGGTGCAGAAAAAGTAATCCAGTCTTGCCCATAAGTCATGAGGATTCGAGTAAAAAGAAAATTCCCTGTCAAGGGGATGCATAAGTCTCCAAATGTCAATCATGTGAGCTGCGTCTATTCTGATGGAGAGGTTGGAGTCAGAAATAGAGGAATTTCCCCTGGAGGTGGAAAGGGAGTAAGACTCGGAGAAGTATTTCCTGTCGTTCACTGAGGACATCACCGAGTTGAAGTCACCTCCCACCACCATGGGGGAAGTGCGGTGAATCCAGCATCCATCGAGAAAGAGTGGAGAAAAACTGCCCATTTGGGGGGGGGCATATACATTAAGTATGTGAAGAGTGCCCGAAGAGAGTTTTAAGGTAATGGACACCAGTCTGCCATTGTCGTCTGAGGATTTGGCCAAAATAGTATAGGAAAGACGTTTATGGAGTAGTATGAGAACCCTGGCTTTCCTACCTACTGCAGGGAGCCTAAGACCTCACCTACCCACAGCTTCTGTATTCTATGGAAATCCCCCTCCGGCAAATTACTTTCCTTAAGAAGGGCTACATCTGTCTTAATGCGTTTGAGATGTCAAAGTATGCACATGCGCTTGCTAGGTGAACGGAGGCCCTTTATATTCCATGATACCAAGTTGATCATCTTGCCGGGGGGGGGGGTAACCATCAGTTAGCGAGAAGACATGTAGGAGAGGTAAACAAATAAGATCGTACAGAGTCAGGTGGGGGATGGGAGAGGTAAAGGGTATGACCTGCATGGTGGATAAGAAGGTATATGATATAAGTTGAAAATACACAGTATCTAGAGATAGGAGCCAATAGTCGGCCAGGTTAGAGCATACAAAACTCAAACAACAAAAATACAAATAAAAATAAAACGTGAACAATGTAGGCTATGTGGGACTTTAAGTGAGACACCAGCATGTAATGCCCAGTGTCTCCATCCCTGTATCAGAAAAAACGAAAATTGAAAGGATGGCTGGCTGGCTTCCATGCACCCTTTTTTAATCCTTTCAATTTTCGTTTTTTCCAATAAAAATAAAACAACATGTCATCTAAGACTTCACTTTTTTCCATTTGGTGTTGAGTAAGCCATAGGTCCCGGATACCTCCACAGGCTGGATTGGAAGCCTGGACCGGTTTTAGTATGCAGAGCTGTACCTGAGGGGAGAGAGCCTGTCAGCTCCCCTGTGAGGGTGATAACAGAGTCCTCCATGTTTGCTGCTGTGAGGGGAGGCGGGCCTGTGAAATGGCAGCAAGCGGGGCGGAAGGCTCGGAGCACAGCCGGTCTGTCAGTCACAGCGGGGTCCCCAGGGACAGTAAGAGGAATTCCCAGCGAGAATGGCGTCCGTTCAGCGGGTGCGTGAGGCAGGCTTAGTGGAGGCTCGGCGGGAGAGGAGCTGCTCACATCCTCACCATCTGGCGCCGGAAACAGAAGTCCGTGTAATATCTTTTAACTGTGTGTCCTTTACCATATTGTGTCTCATTCCCTGGTGCAAAATATTTTGTGCCTTCTAGTGATAACAGTGGTGAGTTATTATCCCATTTGGCTTGTCTATGTATTGTGTCCCATATCTTGTATATGACTTTCGTCATCTCGTCTGTCTATCTTAAGTCTGAATTTATTTTTGTCCATTCTATCATACGTAAAATTATATCTGCATTATAATATCTTTTAATATCTGGTGCAGCTAGTCCCCCTTGTAATTTGACTTTACTGAGTACTGTATACTGTAATCTTGGCTTCTTTCCCTGCCAAATGAACTTTAGTATCATTGTTTTTACTGTTTTAAAATATGTCTGTGAGATAGCTATTGGTAACATTTGGAATTTGAAATATTTTTTTAAAATCTGCTTTTATCTTGTTTAGCATAGGGATGTAATTGATATGGTATAGGCTCTTTATTGATGGGGTTAGTCTTTTCCCTAAATATTTTAATTCAGATTTTGCCCATTTACAGTAAATGGAAATTTCTTCTGCCATGCTCGTTCTTCCCTATTACTTAGCCCGATATTCAACATTTCTGAGTTTATTGGGTTAATCTTAAAACTTGGTAGTTCCCCATATTTTTTTTAATTCTTTTATTACATTTGGAAGAGTTATTCTAGGGTGGGTAAAATAAAACAGGAGATCATCGGCATATGCTGCTACCTTATGCTCCTCATGCCCCACCTTTACTCCCCCTAGGTCTACACTGTTTCGTATGGTCACTAGTAATGGTTCCAGTGACAGGACAAACAGCAGGGGTGAAAGCAGACACCCCTGTCTCATCCCGTTAAACAGTCCGAATGGAGGTGAGAAATTTCCATTTATCTTTACCAATGCTGTCGGGTTCCTGTACCGTGCTCTTATCCACTGGTTCATCCTAGGGCCAATAGCTATATCTTCCAATGTTTCTAGCATGAACCCCCCAGTCCACCCTGTCAAATGCTTTTTCTGCATCTATTGACAGTAGTAGATCTGGGGCCTGGATGCCTCTAGACTTATGTAGTAGAAGTAACATTCTTATCCCATTGTCCTTCCTTCTCTACCTGTAATGAAATCAGTCTGGTCTGCATGGATCCATTCAGGCATTAAATCTTTTAGTCTAGTTGCTAGGACTTTTGCATGTCGTTTTATATTGGAATTTATTAACGCTATAACTTGGCCTATAACTTGAACACAAGGTTGCATCCTTTCCTTCTTTTGGTATTACCATTACAAAAGCTTGTAGTGATTCTATTCTCATTTCCTTTTCTTCTCCTATCCCATTCATATAAGTACATTGTTTTGGTATTAGTATTTCCATGAACTTTCTACTTTCTATAGTAGTGGGTAGTGAACCCATCAGGCCCTGGGCTCTTTCCTGTTGCTGATTTCTTTTTTTTCCAAACAACAATTTTATTGAATAATTGTGCGGTCTGAGGAGTACAGAAGAAAAAGCACAGCATCGTTGAGTAATGTATGAACAATTTTACAATGCAGATATTTTGTTCATATAAGAATAGCAAAATTCATAACATGAAACATCATGATAAAGATCTGGTGGGAGCAGTGGCAGGCTCAACAAACTGAGATGCGAAGAAAAAAGAGAAAAAAAAAACAAGAAGACAAAAAGGAAATGGGAAAGAAGAGAAGAAGAAGAGAAGAAGAAAAGGAAAAGATAAAGAAAGAAGGGGAGGAAGAAAGAGGTGGGAGGAGAATAAGGCGAGCTTAAGGTGGGTCCTCCCAAAGGTGCCACAGCTCCCAGACGCAATTATGAGCATCCAATCCCTCCCTAATTTGGGCTGTTAATTTCCCCATCAATTCCACATTCTTAATCCTAGCGTAAAAGGCCCCAGGAGGGGGAGGGAGGCGTTTTTTCCAATGCAATGCTATTAGGCGGCGTGAAGCAACTTTTTATGAGGTTTAGGGAGTGGAAGGTCAGCTAAACCCAGGAGATAGGTCGCTGATTTCTTAAAGCCACACTTATCTCCCCCTGTGAAATTGGTGCATCTAAGGCTTGAAGTTTTTCTATTGATATTCTGGGTAGTTTTGATTCCTTTATGTATTTTTGTATCTTTTGTTTTTTTTCTTGTGTCCCTTTTGCCTCGCTGTATATAAAGCCCCACAGTAACTATGGAATGCATTTGCCATATCTGTTGTCGAGTGTACCATTTCTGCTCTGTTGTTTTCTATTTTTATTTTATATAATTAATCAACTTTTTGTTCTTTAGCATTCTTGCTAGATATTTCCCTGGCTTGTTTCATCATTTATATATTTCTCTGTCAACTCCATTAACCACTTGCCGACCCAATGTCCGCCGGTCACTCGGCGATCGTCGGTGCAGAGGGAGAAAGGCAGGCGGCTAATGTAAACAAGCCGCCTGTCATTCTCCCCTGTGTATGAATAGTGATCATACGGTTCTACTATGTAGGACCGTTGATCACTGTTCATATACAACAAAGAGCAGAGCCGCTCAGGTGTCAGTTCAATGGGTGGTGCTGGTCAGATCCGCCGTCCAAGCAATGAAGAATCCAAGAAAGTAGACCGCACTCAGGAAAAGTAAGATGCAAACAATCAAAACTCCTTTATTCTTCTTCGGTGCAGCAGACAGACAGTACAATGCACATAACAGACGTGCCGGGTTAACGCGTTTCACGAATTAGATCGCTTATTCATAACCATACACTCACAGTGTATGGTTATGAGTAAGCGATCTAATTCGTGAAACGCGTTAACCCGGCACGTCTGTTATGTGCATTGTACTGTCTGTCTGCTGCACCGAAGAAAAATAAAGGAGTTTTGATTGTTTTCATCTTACTTTTCCTGAGTGCGGTCTACTTTCTTGGATTCTTCACTGTTCATACACCTCAAGCCACAGCCAATCACAGTTAGAATCACGCCCCTAGGGACACACATAGCCCCTCCCTCTCAAAAAAAGTTAACCCCTTCACTGCCAGTGTAATCTTACAGTAACAGTGCATATGTATAGCACTGATTACTGTAGAAATGTCACTGGTAACCCCAAAAGTGTCAAAAATGTCAGTCAAGGGTCCGATCTGTCCGCTGCAATGTCGCAGTACCGCAAAAAAATCGCAGATCGCCGCCATTACGCGTTAAAAAAAAGCAACAAAAATGACAAAAATCTTTCCCTTTGTTAGCAAACGCGATAACTTTTGCACAAACCAATCAAAATAAGCTTTTTGCGATTTTTTTTACCAAACATATGTAGCATAAAACAAATTGGCCGAAAATGTTAAAAAATTTTGATTTTTACATTTTTTTTTGGGGGGAATTTCATATAAAAAAATGTGAAAAATATTGTTATTTTTGCAAAATTTAGGCTATTTTTTTGTTTATAGCGCATGATCAAAAAATCGCACAGGTGATCAAATGCCACCAAAAGAAAGCTCTGTTTGTGGGAAAAAAAGGACGTCAAATTCGTTTGGGTACAGTGTCGCACGACCGCGCAATTGTCCGTTAAACTCACGCAGTGCCGAATTGCAAAATAGGCCCTGGTCAGGAGGGGGGTAAAATCTTCCGGGGCTTAAGGGGTTAAAGGCCCGTCTCTTCTTCCATTAGTTCTTTTAATTTCATCTCTTTTTAGTACTAGGGCTTGTCGTATCCCAGCCTCTATGCTCTTTTTGTGTTTTTGTTCTAACTCCTGCATTTCTGTTTTTAGTCTATTTATATTAATGATTCTTTCCTTTTTCTTCTTGGAGCCTATGCCCCTAATATATGCCTTATGGGCCTACCATATCGTAGCATCTGATAAATCTCGGGTTTCATTACACAAGAAATATTGTTCCTATTCCCTTCTTATCTTTTTCCTACTTCTGCGTCTTGTATCAGTTATTCGTTATTCCTCCATATATTTGTATTTTTCTGAGGCTGGTGAATTTCATTTTCATAAGTACTGGGGCATGGTCTGAGAGTGACATAATTCCTATTGCTGTATTGACAACTGATTCTAACTGTCTATGTTCTATCATAATGTAATCCAGTCTTGAATACATCCTGTGCACAGGGTAGTGGAAGGAGCAGGGTGTTGGATTCTCCACACATCCACCAATTGACAGTGAAATTGTTTATTTTTCACCATCCTAAGTTGGTGGCTTCCTGTCGCCTGTGCACAAGATGTACAATCCAAGAGTGGGTTCATGCAGAAGTTAAAATCTCCTGCCATAATGAATTAACCTTTTTAAACCTCATCAATTTCTCTAGTACTCTTTTCAAATAACCTTTCGGTTTTGGCTTGCGCAATATACATTTGCCACTGTACATTCCATTCCCTGCAGTTGTCCCTTCAAGAATATGTACCGTCCTTCTGGGTCGACCAACCTATCCTCCAAAGAGAACTTAATATCCTTTGCCATGCCAATTGTTACTCCCTTTGCTCTCTTAGTTGGAGAGTCTCCGTAGAACCAAACCGGATAGTATTTTGAATACAATTTCACGTTTGTGTCTTGTGCTATATGTGTCTCCTGTAGGAATATTATACTAGCAGAGTAACATCTGAGTTCTTCTAGTACCTTATGTCTTTTAAATGGGGTATTTAGTCCTCTTACATTGTATGGAAGGAAATCTAGGGTATTCATGTTGTTTCCCCCCTCCTCTCTCCTCCTGAACTTTAAATCCCATCTCCTCCCCCCTCGCTCTAGACTGATTGCGGGAGTAAGGGTCAATCCTAAAAGAACATACAACTTGGCTTGGCCCTGATATCAGAAGGGGAAACAACATCAACAAGTAATTTTGTGAGTTTTACACATAATTTTTTTCTTTTCTCCCCCCCCTATACCCTATAACCCCTTACCACCCTTCCTTCTCCTCCCCCATTCCATATTCCTTCCCCCCTTTTGATCATCTCAATTCCCTCCCTCCTACCCCCTCATTCCAACTACCGATCTTGGCAAGATGTAAGTTTTACCGTCCCATGGTCCTAGAGTAGTTTTGTATCGTTCCTTAGGCACCTCCCTGCCCGTCTACTCCTTTTGCTTTTTTCTTCATAATTCTGAAATCTTAAAATTACTTTTCTTGGTGCTTCCACTGGTGTACCTTTTGATCTTCTAATCCGGTGTACTCTTTCTATTCTTATCTGTTCTGCTTCTCCTCTGTCCAATAATGGGTTGAAGATTTTCCTCAATTTGTTTATTAGATCCTCCTCATTGTGTTGATTCTGGTATGCCTCTTATTTCCAAGTTCTTCCTTCTACTCCGATTTATCTTTGTCTTCCAGTTTATATGCCAGATTCCTCTGTTCTATTTTTAAATATTTCATTACTCTTTTTAGCTCATTTATTGTTTGTATATAACGGTCTTGTCTTTTTTTTATATCTTCAACCCATGACAGGATATGATCTAGATCATTATGCAATATTACCATTTCTGATTTTAAAGATTTTTCTAATGCTGCTAACATAGCCGCCATTTCCACTTTTGTGGGCAATTGGGCATTCAAGTTTTACCATGTGATCCATCTCTGATTCACTCTCTAAATCCTGTTCCACTCTTGGTTGCCCAAGGGTGTTTATACCTATTAATGTTCTGTTTTATCCACTTTTTTCCTTTACTTCTGCCTGCTTTGCCCGGGTTCCCTGTTGTTTTTCTGGTACTTATCTGTACCATCCCCTTGTGTTATGTACTTTTTGATTGTTCCGGGGCTTGAGCTAATCTCAGATATTGTGGTTGCTCCTCCTCTTGTTGTTTTTCCTCTTATAGTTATTTACTTTATTCTCCAGCCCCCTTAATTTGCAGACCCCTGTGGTGTTTCTATATCTCCTTTATAGCTGGTTGGGTCCAGTAGGCAATCAGTGCTAAGAAAAGCCAACATCAGTAAATGATAAAAGGAAAAATGGAAAAAGAGGCAGTCACCACTCTGTAGGAAGGGGTCTGCAAAAGAATAGTTGAAAGACGATGAAGGGGGTTCGGTTTTCCTATGGAAAAGCTGTTTGGGTCATGTAAAGTTCAATGATGTTATGCTTACCCTATTTTTAATTCCTTTTCTCAGCAGGGATTGTTGTATCTGTGAATATATCTGTGAATGTCCATTCCTAAGTTTTTAAATCGGTATTGTGTTCTTTTGCCGGGTTTCCCACTTTCCTGCGGGTCCTCGGGTCTTCCTAGGGCTCCCCAGGGCCCCTCCCAGCACTGTCAGGTATCGTTTGGCTTATCCTGGTTACACCCGGCTTCAGCTGCCTCCGCGTCATCAGCCATCTCGTCGCCTGAGCCCTCCTGCACCACCAGAAAATGCCAGCTCAGTTGAGCTCCCGAGATCCACCAAAGATGCTAGTTGGCCCGCCTTCCGACAGGCCGACTCTCTGCCCCTGCTGCTTCAGCCAGCTGTGCTCAGAGGCACCGAACCCTCTCAGATCAGTGACCTCAGGCCAGGGACGGAGAGAGGTCAACAACGCGCTCAATGGAGGTGATGGGACAGACAGGGTGGATCAGACATGTCGCTGCATGGGTGGATGGCTACCTGGAGTTCCTAACTTTTGCTCCCTTCACGTGCCATTTTTAGGCTCCTCCCCCTATCTGTTTCGTTGATGAACTTAAACATAATGTCCCAGAGGTGTTCTATTTGATTTAGGTAAGGTGAGTGTGTGGGCCATTCAATGGTATCAATTCCTTCATCCTCCTGGAACTGACTGCATAATCTCGCCACATTAGGCGGGGCATTGTCGTGCACCAGGAGGAACCCAGGACCCACTGCACCAGTGTAACGTCTGACAATGGGTCCAAAGATTTTATCCTCAGGATGCTATTGTCTAGCCTGAAGAGGTCTGTGTGTCCCTCCATGGATATGCCTCCCCAGACCATCACTGACCCACCACTAAACTGGTCATGCTAAATTATGTTACATGTAGTATAACATTCTCCATGGCTTTTCCAGACCTTTTCACATCTGTCACATGTGCACAGGGTGAACCTGCTCTTATCCATTAAAAGAATTTGCATGTCCAGTGGTGGACCTGCAAATTCTGGTGTTCAATGGCAATTGAGCTCCATGGTGCCAGGTAGTGAGCACAGGGCCCACTTAAAGCGGAGTTCCAGCCATTTACTCACCTGTCCAACGGTCCAGCCATGCGGCCGCCCGAAGCCTCGATCCTCTCCCTCGGCGCCGGCATCACTGCTGTGGGCACCCGGCTGTTACAGTTTGCGGCTTCACAGCCGGGTACCCACTGCGCATGCGCGAGTCGCGCTGCGCGCCGTGATTGGCCGGCAATCTTCTGGGACCTCTGACGTGTCCCAGAAGATTGCAGGGAGGGAGGGGGAGAGGAGAACTTCCGTTCAGGGCACCGCGGCGCTCCGAGCGGAAGTGGGAGCGGGTACCTGTCAAAACTAGGTACCCGCTCCCCCCCCCAAAAAATGACATGCCAAATGTGGCATGTCAGGGGGTCAGGACTCCCTAAAGCGGAAGTTCCACTTTTGGGTGGAACTCCGCTTTAAGGATGTTGGGCCCTCAGGCCACCCTCATGAAGTCTGTTTCTGATTGTTTGGTCAGATACATTCACACCAGTGACCTGTTAGAGGTCATTTTGTAGTGCTCTGACAGTGCTCATCCCTTTCCTCCTTGCACAAAGGAGCAGATAATGCCCTACTGATGGGTTAAGGATCTTCTACGGCCCTGTTCAGCTCTCCTAAAGTAACTGCCTGTCTCCTGGAATCTCTTCCATCCTCTTGTGACTGTGCTGGGAGACACAGCAAATCTTCTGGCAATGGCACTTATTGATATGCCATCCTGGAGGAGTTGTAATGCCTGTGCAACCTCTATAGGGTCCAGGTATCGCCTCATGCTACCAGTAGTGACACTGATCCTAGCCAAATGCAAAACTAGTGAAAAACAGTCAGAAAAGATGAGTAGGGGAAACAAATGTCAGTGGCCTCTACCTGTAAAATCATTCCTGTTTTGGAGGTTGTCTCCTTGTTGCCCATCTAGTGCACCTGTTGTTAATTTAATTAACAACAAAGCAGCTGAAACTGATTAATAACCCCCTCTGCTACTTAACTGACCAGATCAATATCCCAGGAGTTTACTTACAGTATCTTGATGCTATACTCAGATTCAAAAAAGTCCCTTTAATTTTTTGAGTAGTGTATTTAGTTCACAGCACACTGAGTAACTCTGCTTGCATTAGGAAGGATGCAGGACAGGGCTTAGTGCTGAAGCTTGTTTTGCCACCACGTCTCTATACAGCTGGTGGTGATGATGCAAGATCTGTCAGCTCCACCCCCTCCTCCTCCTCCTCCATGCCCTCCTCTGCTGGATTGTCCTATGAACCACCAGTAACTCCTAAGCGTTCAAAGGGCCATTCAACGAGTCAGGCTAAAAGATGCCATGCAGTGCTTCAGCTGGTCTGTCTAGGGGACAGGAGTCACACCGGAGCAAATATCATTTTGGCTCTGCAGGGGCAGGCCCAGAGGTGGTTCACGCCACGGAAGCTTGAACCAGGAATGGTGGTGTGCGATAATGGCCCTAACCTTCTGTCTGTGCTTCCACAGGGAAAGTTGACACATGTGCCTTGCCTTGCACATGTCCTCAATTTGGTGGTGCAGCATTTCTTAAACAGGTACCAAGGTTTGCAAGATCTTCTAAAGCAGGCCAGAAGAGTCTAGCCATTTCAAGTTGCCATAAACAGACAGTGATCAGTTGGCTGAAATTCAGCAGGAATTCCACCTGCCCATAAACCACCTAATTTGTGACAAGCCCAACAGGTGGAACTCAACTGTTGTAATGCTGCAGCAGCTGCACATGCAGCAGAGGGTCGTCAACGAGTACCTGTGTGAGCATGGCACAAGGACAGGCTTAGAGCAGCTTTGCTTTTTTTCCCCCACACCAATTGCTGTTGATAAAAAAGGCATGCACTGTACTGTCATCATTTTGGGAGGCGACAAGGATGATGAGCCATGACAATGCATGCATCAGTGATACATTCCCTCTTGTGCTCCTTCTGGAGCATACTCTGCGTGGCATTACAGACATGGCACTCGAGGCAGAGGAGCGGGAGAAGGGGAGGACTTCCTTTTCTCTCAAGGCCCACTTTATGAAGACACCATTCTTGTGATGCCACAGAACACACAAGAGGAGAGGGTGGAGCAGGAGGTGCCGTTTCGGAGGCATAGAAGCTGAGGAAGACATATGTCAAACCTTAAAATGGATCCTCACCCAAAAGGGGAAGCTCCTCTTGTTCGCACCCTCCCCCCCTCCACTAACACATTTGGCACTTTTTAGGGGGGAGCGGCTACCAGGTTTTGACAGGTACCTGCCCCAACTTCTGAAAAGGAACACAGATATACAACATTTTTGGCCCCTCCTTCCCCGCAGTCTTTTGGAACACATACAGGTCCCAGAAGATGGTGGGACCATTCAGAAAGCGCAGCGCAACCTTCAGTGGGAAACTGGCTGTAAAGCTTGAAGGTAAGTGCCCTTATATTAAAGGTCAGCAGCTACAGTAGTTGTAGCTGCTGACTTTTAATTATTATTATTATTTTTTTTTACAGATTGGAACTCCTCTTTAAGAGATTGTTTTCAGTCCCCAGAACCTTGGGAGTAATACATGGCTGTGAGGGGGCAGTTCCAGATACTTTAATCCTCAGTGACCCCAAGGACTGTAAAAGGACCCGAGAATTTGTGGCATCAAGGAGAAGGATCATTATTGGCTGGGAACCCTCCTTGACCCCAGTTACAAGGGGAAAGTCTCGGAACTCATCCTGCCCAGGGAGCACAGGATAAAATATATTGAGGACACCTTAAAGAGGAGTTAATGTAATGCCTCTACAGACACTGGTAGGTCACATTCTCATGGAAAAGCTAGTTTTGAGGCTTCGGTTGGTCCAAGGAGGAGCAGTAGAGGGGGGCTGCCTCAGTGATGCATTTTAAACTTTTTTTAGTCCCGTCCCAGGGCTGTCAGCTTCAAGATCTCATCAGCAGTGTCTGCATCATATGGTGGAAGATTATCTAGGGGCGAAAACAGACATGGAGATCTTTTCAATAGATGATCCACTGGGTTTCTGAGTCATGAGAATAGCCCACTGGCCAGAACTTGCCCAGTATGCAATTGAGCTGCTGGGCTGCCCTAGATCCAGCATGCTTTCTGAACGGGCATTCAGTGCTGCAGAGGCTTTGTGACAGATAAAAGAGCGCATCTGTTCACAGACTCTGTTGGCGGGCTGACATTTTTTAAAATGAATCAGTCCTGGATTAGCAGCAGCTATAAAGCCCCTGATGCCAATATCACAGATTAAGTGTTAGTGGGATCTTGAATCCCTGCAAGACTGTCTAGGCTGCCTAGCTTTGTGGGTGTTGATTTTATCTTGAAGTAATTTTTTGGTATAGGTTTCATGGGCACAATTAACACCCAAGGACCAATTTTTCCACACCTGTTTGACAGGTGCATCAAATTTAATTTTTTTTTTACAGCAAGGCCAATTCTTGCTTTCATCAAGAGTACCTCTATAGGGTTACATTGTGAAGGCACCACCAACACCCAAAGCACAATTTTTCCGCAAACTGTTTGACAAGGGCGTTAAATTTCAATTTTTTACAGCAAGGTAAATTCTTGCTTTTATCATGAGTACCTCTACAAAGTTACGGGTAAAGACACCACCAACACCCAAAGACCAATTTTTATGCAACTGTGTGAGGGGCATCAAATTTTATTTCTTTACAGCAAGGCTGATTCTTGCTTTCATCAAGTGTATCTCTAGAACAGGGGTATTGAACCGTGGCGTCTTTTCGCATGTGCCAAACAGCATGTTGCCGCAGCACCATGCGGCTTGGTTCTGCGCGATTTTGGAAAAAAAAGGTCAAGGACTTCTTTCTCTATATTTCTTGCGGGTAGTTCAGCCCGCGATGTGTGCACCACATGCACAGATCTGAATCCCTCAGTCCCCACTGCTCATCACAGTCCCCTCCGCGCCTTCACATCAAGATCCCCTCTTGATGAGTGTCCTCAGGTTCCCCTTTACATCACCCCCCTCCACTCCTTTCACAGTAATGTTCTCACACTTCCTTGTCATCGACCCCCCCCCCTGACAGTACTATCCTCTGCCCCTATTTACATCACCCCCCCCCACATTACTGTTCTCTGTCCCCACAATCCCCCCCCAATACAATCCTGAGCTACCCCGCATTACTCTCCTCAGCCCCTTTCACATTACTGTGCTTATTGTCCCCCACATTACAATTCTTAGCCCACCCACATTACAGTCCTCAGCCTCCCCCAATTTAATGACTGACACACACACACACACATTACAGTCCTCAGTCCCCCACTTTATTGTCCTCAGCTCTCTCCACATTACAATCATCAGTCCCCCCCCCCCACATTACAGTCCTCAGCCTCCCCCAAATTAATATCCCCACCCGCCCCCCCACACACACATTACAGTCCTCAGCCTGCCCCAATTTAATGTCCCCCCCTACACACACACACAAACACACACTACAGTCCTCAGCCTCCCCCAAATTAATATACCCACCCGCCCCCACCCCCCCGCACACACACACATTACAGTCCTCAGCCTCCCCCAATCTCCCAATTTAATGCCCCCCCCCCACACACACATTACAGTCCTCAGCCTCCCCCAATTTAATGACACACACACATTACAGTCCTCAGTCCCCCACTTTATTGTCCTCAGCTCTCTCCACATTACAATCATCAGTCCCCCCCCCACATTACAGTCCTCAGCCTCCCCCAATTTAATGTCCTCAGGGCCCACCGAACATCACAGTCTTCAGGGCTCCACTTTAATGTCCATAGCTCCCCCCCTCCCCCCACTATGATGTCCTCAGCCCACCACATCACAGTCCTCAGCCTCCCCACTTGAATGTCCTAACCTCCCCCCCACACCCCACATTACAATCCTCTTTCCTCCACTGTAATGTCCTCAACATACACACACACCACAGCTCTTCCACTTCGCTGTCCTCAAATACACACACACACATCACTGTCCTCAGCACACACATTCCTCATTTTCAGCTTTTCAAAATAGTGTCCTCACTCCCTGGGACTTCACCCCCTCCCTTACTGTCTTACCTTGCTTACACAGCTCGAAGGTTGGAGGGAGGCACAGGCACAGCATATTTGGATGGAGGGGGGTGTTGCAAGATCGTGATTGGTTGCTAGGACTGCCCTTCATCCTAGCAGCCAATCCCTGCCTGTTAAACTCGGGCAGCTCCGCCCTCCATCCAGAACTGTCCTGCCTTCTGCTGTCTGCTCTATGAGGAATGGATTACAGAGCGACGCCAGGGGAAGAAAAGGCTGCTAAATAGCGGTACCGCGGCGGTCCACCATTTAGTGATCACCGCTCTAGAAGGTTACAGAGTGAAGGCACCACCAACACCAAAGCACAATTTTTCCGCAACTGTTTTACAGGGACATCACATTTACATTTTTTTACAGCAAGGCCAATTCTTACTACTTTCATCGAGAGTACCTTTATAGGTTTATGGTGTGAAGGCCCCACCAACACCCAAAGCCCAATTTTTCTGCACCTGTTGCTTTTCAAAGTCTGCGAAAGAGACACCAGAATTTATCCAAAAAAGTCTCTAATCTTGTTCCAAGTGCACTAAATTGTGGCCTTATCACACAAACTGGCTCCCCAAGCCTTTGTTTACAAAATAAAGAAAGCTTGCAGGGAAAATCAATTAAAAAGTCTATATTGCTGAAGCAGGTTCTATACACTGTACAGATTAGCCACTTTACAGGCAGACTAAGGGGACCCCCCAGGCAGTATATTTAAAGGAATTTTTCATTTTTATTGTTTCACTTTAAGCAGCATTAAAATCACTGCTCCTTTAAAAACAATTTTTTTTTTTAAAGTTCTTTTGCATTGGTACTGTACATGTTCCCCAGGGCAGTAGCCGGGCCCCTATACCCTTTTTATGGCCAATAAGTTGCATATACGCCTTCAAAAATGGGGACTTTTGATTTTTCAAGTTTGGGTCTCATAGACTTCAATTGGATTCGTTGTTCGGGTCCAAACTTTTGCGACGTTTGAGAGTTCTGGGGCAAACCGAACCAGAGGGTGTTCGGCCCATCTCTAATCTGTAAGGTGTACCCTACATTACTTACTCTTGTCTGCTAAACTATGTATGCTGTGGTATACTTTGCACCATAGGTGTGCACAGCCTATTACATTAGGGTGCGCATCCCAAAGCTCAAATACACTCATAAATAAATGTACACAAACATTTTAAAATGTATTCAAACATGGACAGTGTCAGTAGAGCAGTGGATGGTGTCAGTTGAGCAGTAAACGGTGTCAGTAGAGCAGAGTTTTTTGTCAATAGGGCAGTGGATGGTGTCAGTCAGTAGAACAGTGGACTTTGTCAGTAGGGAAGAGGACAGTGTCAGTAGAGCAGAGGACGGTGTCAGTAGAGAATAGGGATGATCGAACGGTTCGGGTCGACCATCGGTTCGACCCGAACATTGGCTGTTCGAAATTCCGAACTTTTTGCGGTAAAAGTTTGGAATTCGGCCACCAGAACCGCCCAAAATGCAATGGGACAGGAACTGGGCTTTAAAAGCCCATGATTGGCCCAGAAACATCAGTAAAATGTGATTGGAGTGACTACAGGGTCCAGAGCCCAATGAGGAGTGAATACGCCCCCCATACGCCCCCAGTATATAACATAGCCCCGCCAAAACTCTAGCACTGTAATACAGGGGCTGTGGAAGAGAGTGGAAGCATTTGTGTTGCTCCAGTGTCATTTTGCAATTATTAGTGTGAGGAAAGGGATATGCAGTGTAGTTAGGGTACTATATACCACTATAGTTAGATTCAAAAATCTAGTTTTTGTAGGGATAGCTTTAAGTGTCAGGGTGACCGTAGTGTAGTTTAGGTGTTCTAACTCTGCCATGTCAGGGTGACCGTAGTGTACTTTAGTGTGAACTGACTCTGCTATGCCAGGGTGACCGTAGTGTAGTTTACTGTGCATTGACTCTGCCATGCCAGTGGGACCATAGTGTAGTTTAGTGTGAATTTACTCTGCCTTCCCTGGGTGACCGTAGTGTAGTTTAGTGTGAACTGACTCTGCCATGCCAGGGTGACCGTGGTGTAGTTTAGTGTGAACTGACTCTGCTATGCCTGGGTGACCGTAGTGTAGTTTAGTGGGAATTGACTCTGCCATGCCAGGGTGACCGTAGTGTAGTTTAGTGTGAACTGACTCTGCTATGCCAGGGTGACCATAGTGTAGTTTAGTGTGAATTGACTCTGCCATGCCAGGGTGACCGTAGTGTAGTTTAGTGTGAACTGACTCTGCTATGCCAGGGTGACCGTAGTGTAGTTTAGTGTGAACTGACTCTGCTATGCCAGGGTGACCGTAGTGTAGTTTAGTGTGAACTGACTCTGCCATGCCAGGGTGACCCCACTATGCAGATTCTGGGTTAGGGGTATACACACACACACACACACACACACATATATACATATATATACACACACACATATATATATCTATATATATATATATATATATATATATATATATACATACATATGTATATATTGTATACATACACACACACACATACAGTATATATATATATATATATATATATATACCCCTATACAGAAGTTCAAAAAAAGGCCCAGGTGTGAAAGGAGGGTAACACCATCCCTGCGCTACTGAAATTCTAATAAAAATAATCTTTTTTTTCTGGTTCTGGACATGCTACAAAGCTGAAACGTCACAGGAACACTTTTTAGACCCCCAGACACTAAATCCAAAGAAATCTCTCTTTTTTCAATAGTTGGCTCTCTATCAAAAATTACAATTATTAAGAACTTTTTTTGCCTGATTCATAGTCCCTGGGGCATGACCCAGAACCCTAGGCACTTTTAGGGGCATTTATTGGGTTTTAGGGCTTCAAAATGGTGTTTTTTGATTACAGAACTTCGGGTCCCATTGATTTCAATGGGGTTCTGGAATCCGAACTGAACTTTCGGGAAATTCGGGTGTTCTGGTCGAACCAAACTTTTCAAAAGTTCGATCATCCCTAGAAGAGATTGATGCCAGTAGGGCAGTGAACAGTGTCAGTAGTTTTTTATTTTTTATTCCTTTTTTACAATATTTTTACAATTATTATTACAATATTAAGTTAAAACTATATTTTTTTTAACATTTTTTTTTAGGAGCCCCATTGGGGGCTTTTGTGAAATATCAGGGGTCTAAACAGACCTGTGATGTCCTACTTTGAGACAAAGAAAGGGACTGAGGACAGATTCCCCATTTGTTTTCTCTGCAGCCTCAACTGCACTGGACAGGGACAGTGAATTAATGGGAAGGACTTCCTCTTCACTCACAAATTGAAGCATTGTTAACAGTTTTTTTTAAATCAGAAAACGTCTTTATTGAGAGAAATTCACACCACAACGGTAAACAACATTACAGAGTTCAGTCAGAATAGCAAGAAATCACCATTACCATACATAACAAATATGTCACATTCCCCCCGAATCAGGCAACCCCCAACAACAATGCCAGTCACAATACTACTGCCCTCCAATCCACCCCCAGTGCAACAAACAGTCAACCCACAGCAACCCCAACTCATCTTCACACAATTAAGATAATAGACGGCCCAGGATGAGGTCATTAGGAGCCATTCCGGGGCAGTTCAACCATGTACCCCATATTTTAGAGAATATTTGAGGAGAGCCCCTATGTTGGTATATAACCTTTTCCATTCTGAGAGTGCCCCCCATCTGTTCTAACCACATCCTAAAGGTCGGAGGTTCAGGTGCAGTCCATTGTCGCAGTATAAGTAGGCAAGCCTGGAACAAGGTGCGGGAGGCTGCCTCCCGCAGGTATCTGTCTTCCACATGTAGGTCCAGAATGCCCAGAAGGCAATGTTTAGGGTCCCCCGGTATATCTATCCCCAGAGTCCTATTAATAGCAGAGCGCACCTCAGTCCAGTACCTGTGTAGCTTCGGACAGCGCCACAGCAGGTGTCACCCACCTCCCTTTGGCAACGCCCACATATGTCGTCATCCCGGACCCCCATAGGGTACAGTTTCAGAGGAGTATGGTGGACTCTAAGTAAAATATATAATTGGGATACCTGATGTGAAATATTCAAAGAACACGTGCGCACCGACTCCAGGGCCTCCTCCCACTGCTCATCGGGGATCTCTCCCACATCAGTGCTCCATTGGTCGCAGGCCCTGCTAGGGTATTTGTCTAAGTACGTGTTCAACAGGGCATTATAGCAGCTAGATATGAACCCCTTGGTGTCAGTAAACTGTTGCATAAGATAGAATATAGGAGTAGGTGACAGGTGAAGCTGTCCTGTGATAGCCTGAGCCCGCAGCGCATGTTGTAATTGTAGGTAGTAGAATTTCATGTGGTCAGGTAGGGAGAATCGCTCCTGTAGCTGCGCAAAGGGTAGCATGACTCCTCCTCAGAGGATGTGTCGCAAATGAGTCACCCCCACAGCCCTCCATCTATCCGCCTGATCTAATTTGCACAATTCCGTGTAAGCACGGTTGCCCCAGATCGGACAAAATGTGGTGTAACCCGTCACTTGTTGCATTTGTTTTGTCTTATCCCACACCTTCTGTAAGAGGCGATACGTCGGGTGTCGCCGATTGGGTTTGGTGAACAGCTGCGCCTCCAATCCCTCCGGTACCCCACTTGCCCCCGTAAATTCCTGTATAACTGTCAGTGCTGCACCAACCGGAGTCCCCGACATCGCACCCACCAGGTGTTGCAGTTGAGAGGCCAGATAGTACAGCCAGGGGTTGGGTAGGGCAAGGCCCCCCCCATCCCAGGGGCTTCTGTAGTTGTTCCAAGCGGATCCTAGCCGCCTTTCCCTTCCACAGCAAGGACCGGAAGAGGGTATTCACAATGCGAAAAGTTTGTAAGGTGATAACAATCGGGGAATTGTGCAGGAAGTACAACAATTGAGGCATCAAAATCATTTTGATAAGGTTTACCCGTCCCGCCAGAGAGAGCCAGAGCTTAGTCCAGATCTTAATCTTATCCCGGAACCTCGTTAGAAGAGGGCTTATGTTGAGCACGCTATACTGAGTCGGGTCTGCCGAAACCACCACCCCCAGATATTTAAATTTATCAACCACTGGAACCGGGCATTGAGGATTCGATGGCTGAGTGTCGGCCGCATCCAGATGTAGCAGTGCCGATTTGGACCAGTTGATGGTGAGGCCCGAAAACCTCCCAAACTCAGTGATCTCAGACATAACCGCCTGTAGTGAGCCACTCGTGTCTCCCAGTGTCAGGAGCATGTCATCCGCATAGAGGAGTATTTTATCCTGAAGAGGGCCGTATTTGAAACCCACTATGGAATCCCGGTGTCTGATACGCGTCGCAAGGGGTTCAATTGCAAGTGCGAATAACAGAGGGGAAAGCGGGCAGCCCTGCCGCGTTCCCCTGCCTAGATTGAAGCCCGCAGAGATCCTACCTCCCTCTCTTATCGATGCCCGTGGTTGATGGTATAGCAGTCGCACCCAAGACAGAAACACTGGGCCAAATCCAAACGCCTCCATCACCGCCCACAGATATCCCCATTCCACACTGTCAAACGCCTTGTTGGCGTCTAAGGACAATAACGCTCTTTCGCCCATGTTATCCGCAGGCGTTTGAATCGCGACAAACAATCGTCTAAGATTAAGGGCCGTGGACCTATTGGGCATAAATCCCGCCTGATCTTCATGAATAATATGAGTAATTACAGAGTTTACCCGCCTTGCCAAAACCTTAGCCAACAACTTGACGTCAGCCTGGAGCAGCGAAATGGGTCTGTACGATCCCGGATCTGTGGGTGTCTTCCCGGGTTTAAGCAGGAGCACAATGCTCGCCCTGGACATGGACTCTGGGAGTGTCCCAGCCTCTCCAGCTGCTCGAAACACCTCCAGTAATTTTGGCATCAATAGCCCCGAGAAGGTTTGATAAACCTCCACAGGGAGGCCATCATGCCCGGGTGCCTTGGCTCCCGGAAAGAGGGCCAATGCTTCCACCAACTCCTCCTCTGTAATGGGTGCCTCTAGCCTCTCCCGCTGTTCAGCCGTAAGTCTCGGAATTGGTATGTCACCCAAATACTCCTGCAACTCCTTTGAAGTGTACGTCACCCTCGTAGAGTAAATGTCAGTGTAAAATCTAGTAAGTTCCTCCATGATCTCCTCCTGCCTATTCACCAACCGCCCTGTTGGCAACCGGAGTGCCCCTATGGGGGGAACAGAGGGGCGCGCCCCCACCAAACGAGACAGTAAACTGCCCGTCCGCTCCCCCTCCTCATAAAACGTGGTCTTGGAGAAAAAGCGTTTTTTGTCAACTTTAGATCGGACTTCCCCCAACCACACCAATTGAGCTGAGAGCCAGGCTGCCCTCTTCTCCTCAGTTGGGTCAAGAATATAATCCTCCTCCAGCCTCTGCGCGGTACCAGCTAAAAGTTCCTCAAATTGCCTAGACCCCGTCTGAACTTTTCTGATGTGGGTAATCAGCACCCCTCAGAGGAAACTTTTGAAGGCATCCCATCTCGTTAACACATCGCCATGTTGGCCATTGATTTAAAAAAACTCCCCGATGGCAGCGGCAATGCCGCCGTCCTGCGGGAATAGCTTCAGCCAAAACGCGTTGAACCTCCAGGGGGCCCTATTTAAGGCCACCCGGGGGCGCACCGCAAGCCGAGCCACCAGCGGAGGCGGCCCTATTACACACACAAAGGTCAATCCTAGACAGGGTGGAGTGCGTTTTAGAAAAACAAGAAAATTGAACCACGCCAGGCTGCTTCAAACGCCAGGCCTCCGACCACTTCCCCTCCTCCAGGAAGCGCGAAAGGGCAGTGCCCCTGTCAGCCACCGGGGAGGGGGAGGGCGGATGCCTATCCCGGGCGGGATCCAAGATACCATTAAAATCTCCCATAACAATCAACGGGGTGCCCATTTTATCCAACATGAAGTTAAGCAATTCCCTCAGAACTGAGGATGAGAATGGGGGCGGAACGTAAACCACCGCCAACACACATGTAAACTGAAATAGTGCACAATGTAAAAAGACGAACCTCCCCTCCATGTCCACCAACACCCCCAGCTCCCGGAAAGCCAGCGCCCTGTGGACCAGTACGCTGACTCCCCTTGAGTATGTGGAGTGGGTGGAGTGATACCCCCAGCCCACCCAAGAATACCGTAAACATCCCACAGTGTCCCCCTGCAGGTGTGTCTCTTGCAGACCTATGATGGCCGGGTGGTATTTCTTCAATTGTTTGGCAATCATAGACCGCTTTACTGGGCACCCAAAGCCACGGACATTCCAGGAAATTACAGGTACTCCAGCCATGGGAAAAGAAAAAGAAATTGTGTGGCTTCGGCCCCCCTGCACCGCTGTCGTGCAACAGAGCAGGGAGCGACATCCAGCAACAAGAGTAAAAGAGGCCCTGGTCGTGGGAGCACAGAATCCAAAAAGTCCAGTGTGGGTGAAGTTCTCTCAAAAACAGAAGCAGAGCACAGAATGAGAAGTCTCAGTCCAGGAAGGCACAATGGTGCCTCGTCACAAAACTGAAAGCGGGCAGGCAGACCCGATACGGTAAACCCGACAACGTTCGGACAGTCCAGCGGTGTCCACCCGCTCAAAAAGGCACAACCGTGCAAAAAAAGCATAACGTGCCACACCAGCAGTGTGGGTAGATACTGCAAAGTACAGGTATGCATACCTCGTGTAGAGCATCACTGTCCCAACAGATAACTGTAAACGTCCCCGGCCGGGCCAATTTGTAATCCAAGCGTGTACTTGTTAACAGTTTACTATGTTTCAGTTTTAAATGAACACAGTAAGTGGTCAGTACCGATCACTCATTGTGCCCATTCAGAAAAAGAATGAGCCGATAAATGACCACCCCCAGGATCCAGTCATCCTCTCCACTCCCTCATCACCCCACAATCAGATCAGCTTATATTGCAGAACTTCCTTTGGACTGTGCCCGTTTGTTGGATTTGTGCCTGTTTGTTGGATTTGCCTGACGATTCTACATTACTCTGCCAGCATGTGTATACCCTGCCTGCCTTTGACTATGCTTCTGGATTCTGACCTTGTACCTTGCTGTTAAGATTTGTTCCTGACCCGGCGTGCCTGACTAAACTAAACGCCTCAAAAAGTTCCACTCTGGACTTAACCTTTTACAGGTACCTCACACTGGGAAACACAACCTAAATCCTCCGATCAGATCACCGGCACTCAGCTACTGATCTACCTTCCCAGACCGCCAGAGGACAGGAGCACAGAGTAGGTAAAGCTGGACTTTTCTAGCCCCTCCCTATTGGAGAGTCCAGGGAAGTGGGGCAGGGTATGTGTGACTGTCTGTTGGAGCACAGTGCAGGGTTTTTCTGTGCATAGAGCCAGAGAATATCAGATGTACATATACTGCCACTGATCTATATACCGGAGAGCATAGGTGTGCGCACGGGGTGTGCCGGACGTGCCTTGGTACACCATAATTTCCAGTATACATATTCATTAGGATTATGGTATGTAGAGCCCCTGAGGGAAGTGCTTTGAACTCTTTCTCAGCTCCGCTACAGATCTGACAAGTAGCGGGCAGGCCGACAGACAGGAACAAAAGCTGGCAGCTGCAAAACTCACATAGAGACCTGGGGTACCACAGCAAATGGGGATGGATAGCAACCTTATGCTACTTTTATGTCATTTCTATTACTTATGGTAGTCTAAGATCAGTTTTTTTCACCATGATAATAAATTAAATTAAAATGTGCATCTTATATTGTAATAGGATAAAGAATTCAGTTTATACGCATTTCCAAATGTATAAAAAAGTCAACTCAGCATCAAAGCACCTTTGTACAGTGTGCCACTCAAAGTACCACATATGAATTCCTTTCTAAAGCCTAGTAACCCAGTAAGTTTCTTCTGGTTCAGGTCTCTGTAATAACTATTTGATGTTAGTACAGCAAACCCCCCCCCCCCCCCCCAGAACACACAGGTCACTTGGCTGAGAGTGCTGATCTGATACCATCTGCTGCTGCTTTTCCAGCATGCACGTTCGACAGAAGCTGCCCATAAGATTGGCTTCTGTTAAACGAGGACCTGTACACTCTGGACGAATGTTGGCTGGTATCTACTGTGCCAGCTGATTTCAGCTGATATTCGTCCTATGTGTACAGGGATTTAGGGTGTGTTGACAGACTTATGTGCTCTTAAAGTGGGATTTGCATCCCTTTACAAGTCTGGGGGAATGCGAACCCACTTGAAGCAGTTCAAATACAAGTCAGAAGAAGATCAACTGCAGGTCTACTGCACCTGTCATGGAATACTGCAAATTTTTATTAGCCTCTCAAACTGATATTAAACTGATGACATTGATACAAGCTGCGATTCTGTCTGTGATTCCCGAATTGCTGCAAACCCACGCAAACAGAATTGTGGGACGCCTGTTGCTCAAAAGAAGTTCTTCTTTCGGGGGACAGGCATCTGGTGATTCTATTTGCAGGATGTTGCCGCAATTTGATAGGGTGTCATTGAAAGTAAGGAAATCGCAAGCGCACCCTGCAATTTGCGGTGATTTGGGAATCGCGAGCAGAATCGCGGCAATTCCACCCGCAATCCGGAACGCCAAAGTGTAAATGTAGCCTAAAGCTGGCTAATAAGGTACAGTGAATGAAAACATCACAGCTGTCTGCTTTGTAATGTAGCACCCTAGGTAAATGCTAGGTAGGTAGTGCTAGGTAAATATATAGTGGGGCTCTTCTGCCTAACAGCAGGGCTGTGATTTATGTAGCTAGGGTGTCAGGGCTTCCAGATGTGCCTGCTGAGGGGAAAAGTATCCCCACTGGCTCCTGTGAAAGGCTTCTCATTGGGCAGTGTGGGAAGCCCAATCAGGGGACACATCCCAGCTTGTAACTATCCCAGTAGGCAGATTATGCTGCAACAGATTCTGGGAGTGGGTATAAGTTCGGGGGGAAGTGCGTGGCACGGTGTCTTTGGCGGGAGCAGAGTCCTAGGAAGGAGAGTGCGGCTGACTCTCCTCCTGTCTGAGGAAGGTGGGTGTCTCGGGGTGTTGCCTGAGAATCCAGAGAGTGCTGAATTGAGCTGAGGGGATCCGGTGTGCCGAGAACCTGAGGAGAGAGAGAGGGGTCCAGTCCCAGGAAAGCCTACACAGGTTGTGAGTACTGTGGATTGCCCCTGGGGGTCTGCCTAGAGTCTGAGGGGACCACTCCGGGAGAGGTTCTGAGATCCAGTGTCAGCTAGCTGTTAAAGGGGTTACCTAGGTTGAGGACCCTGAAGTTGCAAAGGGGGTACATAGTTAGTGGACCCTAAAGAGTTCAAGGTCAAAGGGGGCACCGGCAGTCTGGGCCCTGAAGTGTACAGAGTGTGCCAGTTACAGTGACAGTTACCCAGAGTTCTGCAATATACTACCTCAAGCTGTGCCAGGCGGAGGGAAAGTATTCAGTGACTTTCACAGTGCAACAGTGCCAGGAGTTTACAGTTCTTAGTCTTGGATCTACTGGACTATATGTCGGGGATTCAACACTTCTTCTGCTACACAGAGTGTTCTCAGAGTCAGTGAGCATTGGCTGGCGTCAAGGAAGTGCCAACGGGCATTTTTGGAGAAAAGTCCCAATTGTAATTAGCTTAAGCCTCAAGGAGTATCCCACTTATTCCCTTCTTCTAGCCCCTTTATTTCAATAAAACTATAAAACAAAGATCCCGGAGTTGTCGTTGCTTCAGTTGTCACACCCAGGGTTACAGCTCACATGGGCTGGAGAGGATTCCGGTACTAATGGCAGACGCACATCAGGCCACAGGCCTGAAAACCTTGTTACACGAATTCAGGAATTTTGGCATTAAAGTGGTATTAAACCCTAAAGCAAACATTTATCAGATTACAGCTTATCCTTTTTTAGATGAGGCGGCTGCATTGGTTTTCATTTTTAGGTTTTCTTTCCTTTATTTTCACCTGGTGATCCAGCCAGAAAGTCTATTTTTCAACAAGTTGTCCTGTCAGTTAGAAGGTTGAGACTAACAAAGTAAAACCTTCATTCCAAAATGAAAAAAAAAAACTGTTTGCCATTTCTGCATGTGTAACTGCATTGTGAGTTGAAGTTTGGCTTCAATTTGTTAGTGTATCTAGATCTGCAGGTACATCTAATACCCCCTTCCCCAGACTGACAATGCTGCTGTCCAAGAACAAGAGAGCACGTAGAGAGTATAAAAATTATATCTCCAAATAAATAGAGGATTTTTGAGGAAGTGTTAACGTCAATGAGGTGTGCACAATATTACTATGATTAAGATATACAAATTTTATTGGTATTCCAATTCATTAAAAACATTGTTAGTAAAATTCCATATTTGTACAGCTGAGACAATACAGTCCATGTAGATGTGGTCCAACATGTTTCGCAGAACTGCTTCTTCAGGGAACCTGGTTTTTCATCTACAACAATGAAATCATATTCAGTTTTTTGCTGTCCCCCAATAGTGTGATGTAGTCACAAATTGATGGTGACCTATTGACACCCAGTGTACCACTGGAGTCAAGTCTCAGGGATATTCGACTGTACCCAGTCTCTCTTACCTTCATCACGACCACTTGGCAATGGGGCGGCGAGACGGGAAAGGCATCTACAGCACGCCTGGTGTCCAATGCTGCTGATATAGGAGGTGTGTTAAAGGCCAGATCACCAGGTAAAAACAGAGGGAAAAAAGCCTTGAAAAAAGAAAACGAATGCAGACACATCTAATGATTGGTAAACTACAATATGTTACATTTCTGGTTTCACATACAGGTCCAGACCACCAATAAAGCAATTTAGTACACACCACTGTTTGTTCCAACATCTATCTATCATTTTTGCTGTTGTGTCCTCGTTTCCCTCCAAGTTAATTCAGATAGGCATTTTTAAAATGTATAGTGGTCAGTTTGCTGACGCTCCAGGCTTCTCACGCAGAAACAGGCAAACAAATGTCTCACTATTTCCTTCAATATGACATACTGACCCTCTTTAAAGTGACTAACATGGACCCCTTGTTGTGGATAATACACTAGATAGACATTCTTGGGAGGTTTAGGGAATGAAGTAAGCTCTAACATGACAGTAATAAATTTCAGTTTTCCAGTACTCTCAGGCACTTAAGATGTGAAGCACTGATTAAAAAACAAAACAAACCTAACTGGTTGAAGTTGCAGAAAACTATATTTGATATTACAAAGAAAATAATTAAAAATATGGGCAAAATGATATAATAAGAATTCAGTTGCAAAAATGTGATATGCAATAGTATGCCCAGCAGTGTCAACCAGTCCTTGCTGGGTATAGCAGCGAGGTATATTACATTATACTAGCAGTATTTTAAAATCATTTTTATCTAAATGAATAAATGCCAGTACTTTGTGTTCATATATTTAGAACTTAGTGGATGGCATATATCCATGCTGGTGATATGCTGGGTATAAGTCAGTCTCTAAATTCAAAACTTTACAGAACACCTGTCATGAAAGAAATATGGGGGCTACTATTACTGTCTCCCCTCTGAAATGATGGTTGGCAGGCTGTCAGGGCATTATCTTTACACAGACAACAAAGGCAGTGCCTAGGGCAGCAGGACTCCCAGGGTCAGCACACAGCCACCAAAACATTACATGGCTGGCTGTCGGTAACACATTCCTCTGTGATAAAATATTCTAGATTTCTACCCTGCCTGCCAGTGCAGATCAGCACTTGACACTTTTACCCAGGCACTGTCAGGCAGATTGATCTCCCATCATTAAGAGCAGTGGCACAGGACATGGAGCCTGCTGCAAGGTAAATGCCACGAACACCAAGAATGAGCTACATTTCTCCCACTGACCACCAAGGATTAGGCTACATCTTTGCCACTGACCACCAGTGATGGAGTTACATTCCTCCCACTGACCACTAAGGGGATTGTAAATAATCTATCATGGAAGGCTGTACGCTGCCTTATCCTCTAAATGTGTATTTGTATATTAATATTTTTCTATCTCCTGTAATATAGATTAATTGCCTGTATGGCTATATCTATATGCACCCACATTGGAATGAATTGCTGGATAGAGATATTATGTGTTAATAATTTTAATTGAGATGGACTACTACTGATCGCAGACCATTTATTACTCCCACTGACCACTTGGTCAGTTATTACTCCTTCTGACCAGGGACGCAGGGACATTTATTTCTCTTACCAACCAATTAGGAATGAAAATGTATTACTCATACTGGCTCCTAATACTGGAGTATTTCTTACATTAGCTTTCAGGGATTTTCTTTTTTACTCATACTACTCACAGTCTAGCCCCCAAACAGTCTGATGGGCAGTGAACTGGCTTCTTTGTTAAAATGTTTAGAGAGCCCTACTCTAATTGATCTTGAAGCAAGCCATGGTAGAAATTAGGTAGTAATTTGTTTTTCCTTAAAGCCAAACTGACACGTGAAAAATCTAATCTAATGCTGCATCTGTCAGCACATACTGTAGCAGGCATCATTGGGTTTTGGGCCAGGTTTATTTGAGCCAGGTCTACTGTGTGCCCCGATGTGCCCTAATGTATAGATGAATGACATTTTTGACCTTGCTTTTAACCAACTCTAAAGCCTCAATACTGACCTTGGAAGCTGCCCTTCACATTAATTGGCCACTACTAAGGCTTAGGCTGGCCATACATTATGCAATATTCTTTCCTTCAACCATGGGTGGTCAACTGTACAGGCTCTCAGGATCACACACACAAGCTTCCCTAAGCAGTTCTGTGTGGCAACAATACCGGAGCACTGTACAGTATGCTCGGTTTCCCCTGATGCCGATAGGGAGACCTCTGGGCAATTTCCAGTTTGCAGCAACAGGACGCAGATGATCTGCAGAATTCAGTGCAATGATCTGCATAACTCAAAGTGGCTTGCTGGGCAAAATGGGTCTGCCAATTACTTTGGCATCCCTCTTGCCCTGTGTCTCTCTTGGCAGCAACAACCTCTCTCTCTCTCTACTACTGTATGGAAAATAATTATTTGATCCCCTGCAGATTTTGTAAGTTTGCCCACTTACAAAGAAATTAAGGGTCTATAATTTTTATCATAGGTATATTTTAAATGTTTCCACCTCCGTGCTTGACTATAGGGATTATGTTCTTAACCACTTGCCGACTGCCTAATGACGATTTACGTCGGCACTCAGCCCCTCACAGGCAAAGCGACGTAGGTTTACGTCGCTAGCCTGTGAGGCTCTAGGGAGCGAGCGCGCGCCGCCGGAGGCGCGCTCCCGCTCGCTCATGGACCCCCCGCGCGTGTGCCTGATGTCCGCCGGGCACTCGCGATTGTCCGTTACAGCGGGAGAAAGGCAGGTGGCTAATGTAAACACAGCCGCCTGTCATTCTTCCCTGTGTAAGAATTGAGATCATATGGTTCTGCTATGTAGGACAGTTGATCTCTGTTCTTACACCTCAAGCCACATCCAATCACAGTTAGAAGCACGCCCCTAGGGACACACTTAACCCCTCCCTCTCAAAAAAAGTTAACCCCTTCACTGCCAGTGTCATTTTTACAGTAACAGTGCATATGTATAGCACTGATTACTGTAGTAATGTCACTGGTAACCCTAAAAGTGTCAAAAATGTCAGTCAAGGGTCCGATCTGTCCGCCGCAATGTCGCAGTCCCGCAAAAAAAATCGCAGATCGCCGCCATTACTCGTTAAAAAAAAAAACAACAAAAATGACAAAAATCTTTCCCTTAGTTAGTAAACGCAATAACTTTTGTGCAAACCAATCAAAATACACTTTTTGCGATTTTTTTTACCAAACATATGTAGCATAAAACAAATTGGCCTAAAATGTTAAAAAATTTTGATTTTTACATTTTTTTGGGGGGGGAATTTCATATAAAAAAATGTGAAAAATATTGTTATTTTTGCAAAATTGACGCTCTTTTTTTGTTTATAGTGCATGATCAAAAAATTGCACAGGTGATCAAATACCACCAAAAGAAAGCTCTGTTTGTGGGAAAAAAAGGACGTCAAATTCATTTAGGTACAGCGTTGCACGACCGCGCAATTGTCCGTTAAAATCACGCAGTGCCGAATCGCAAAATAGGGCCTGGTCACTGGTCAGGAAGGGGGTAAAATCTTCCGGGGCTTAAGTGGTTAAGGTCATAGTCAGCAATTTTCTTCCTCCAAACTCAGCAAGTCGAGTTAATGCCAAAGAGCTTAATTTTTGTATTATCTGACCACAGCACTTCTTCCCAGTCCTTCTCTGAATCATTTAGATGTTCATTGGCAAACTTCAGACGGGCCTGTACATGTGCCTTCTTGAGGACCTTGCGGGCGCAACAGGATTTCAATCCATGACGGCTTAATGTATTGCCAATGGTTTGTTTGGTGACTGTGGTCCCAACTGCCTTAAGATTACTAACAAACTCCTCCCGTGTAGTTCTGGGCTGATTCCTCACTTTTCTCATGATCATCCTTACCTCATGAGGCGAAATGGTGCATGGAGCTCCAGACCAAGGGTGATTGATGGTTATTTCATATTTCTTCCATTTGCGAATAATCGCTCCAACAGTTGTCTTCTTCTCACCAAGCTCCTTGCTGATTGATCTTGTAGCCCATTCCAGCCTTGTGCAGGTCTACCATCTTGTTCTTGATGTCCTTTAACAGCTCTTTGGTCTTGCCCATGATGGTGAGTTTAGAATAGAAAGAGATTCTGTGGACAGGTGTCTTTTATACACATTATGAGTTGTCGTTAGGAGCACCTTTTTAAATTGAAAGGGATTAATCTGTGTACCACATGAGCACATACTGTAGCCAGTCTGTGGGAGCCAGAAATATTGTTGGTTGGTAGGGGATCAAATACTTATTTTACTCACTGAACTGCAACTCAATTTATAACATTTGTATCATGTGTTCATGTGTTTTTTCTGGATTTTTGGTTGATATTCTGTCTCTGTCATTTAAAATACACCAATGATAAAAATTATAGACCCTTAATTTCTTCGTAAGTGGGCAAACTTACAAAATCTGCAGGGAATCAAATAATTATTTTCACCACTGAACTCTGACTGGTAGCAATCCCCAAAAAAACCCAGCTCATTCCCAGGCTTTTCAGTTTATCTTGTGCCTTTAGGCTCCTCCTGCCTCCAGCTATATTGGGACTTGTAGTTTCTCTTTCAGCAACTGCAATGGCATTGTTTATAGCTCAGACTACATCTCCCAGCATTTACTGTTCTGTACTTGTGAATCAGGAGCACAGTACATCCATCAGATCCATAATTTAGGAAATTTTCAAATAATACATTCAAAGTTCTTGATAATTCAGTAACAGCAATTTTGATTACACATGCGCTTTTCCACTGCATGGAACCGTACCGGTTCGGCACGCTTTTGTGCTTTTCCACTGCGGTACCGCATGGTATAGGGTCGGAACGGTTCGGTACGGTACGGTATAGGTTTGCTTTTCCACTGCATGGAACCGAACGGTACGGTACGGTACGGCTCTGAAAAAACAGTACCTACTCGATTGTGTTTCCAACAGGTACCAAACTGGTACCATATCCCACAATCCTTTGCATGCAGTCACTACTAGCCACTGATTGGTCAGAGAATCACACCCACCCCGTTGTTATCCCACCCACTTAACTTTAGTACTACTTTAGTGGAAAAGCAAACCTATACCGTACCGTACCGAACCGTTCCGACACTATACCATGCGGTACCGCAGTGGAAAAGCAAACCGGGCAAAGCAGGGCCGAGTAGAGCCGAGCCGGTACTAGCCGGTACTTGCAGTGGAAAAGTGCCATTAGATAGATCGAAATTCAGTCAGTTCTTCCTGAACTGGCCAAATTTCGATCCATTTATGACTGGCTTTAGAAGCAGCACTGAATACATGTATTTGCATATCAGAGTGTTATAGGCACATGATATGCTTACCCTGAAAATGAATGATATGCATGGAGCATGAAAGTGCTGTCTATGTGCTGCCAGCACTGGAATACATATTTTTTACTTCAAATTTCCTTTAAAAAAACTATGAACTACAAGTCCATATGTGACTCACACATGGGAGCAGAGAAAAAACTAACTAACTGTAACTCTGTATTAAAAAAATCAGGAGAATAGTAGCTTAAGAGCACTCTTGCGTCTCAACACACAGCAATTTTCTAGTGACTAATGCTATTTCTAATGTTATGTACATGACTCACCCTCAAAACACCCAAGATTTTTTACAATATGTACAATATCTATAGAGTTTAGATTTAACAGAATCATGATGGTAAAAGGAATGTAAAACATCTAAGACAAAATGCTACATAATGAAAGACATGGTAGCTCGGTGGTTAGAGTTCTGTAGCACCCCTTACTCCTTAGATGCTATTAGGGACCCCTCATAGGTCAGGTGGGCTGGTGTTTCACCTCAGGGTAAAATCCTTGCAGTTAGGTTTTGTAATTTTTGGCAACTGAGTATAAGCACATATAGTACTCAAGCTCCATTTGTAGCGCTACCCCCAAAGGGGCCGCTGCTGAATGTGGTCCGTCTCCCACCCTGAGACAAGAAGCAATCCTTGCAGCTCTGTTAGTTTTTTTTATCGAGGGGAGTTAAACTTGGATGGGGAAGGGTGCATATGGAATGCCCACTTGATTGCAGAAATGTGTGAGGACTGAACTATATACACTCCAGTATATACAATCTCTTCTTCTCAACCAGCACATACACTTGCTTGTAGACTATTACTCACAGGACCAGCTAGCACTGATGTGAGGATCTGACACTGGCTCAGTCAGACCCAAAAAGCAAATGCCCTTTGCAGGCAGGGACCGCGGGCCCCTATGGTGTACTCTGGAGCAGGGAGCGGTAGAGTCTTCTTCTTGTCAAGGGGATATCATTGCCTGGGGGCTCATCTGCCCTTCCAGGCAAATCCTGCCATGTTCCTATCGAGCGGAGGCCCCAGCTGAGAGGCTGGAGGGCCTGGAGCTTCTGTTTGCTGTTGATGGCTGGATTAGAGGGCTGTCATGAGGATCTTGTCTGGGACCTCTAAGAGAGCTGCTTGCAGGATACCGGTGGGAGGCAACCATTTATCCAGAGGCATTCTGTCAGTACATGTAAAACAGGTGCGTACCAACAAGTTAATAAGCACAAGCAGCGCTACAAAACCATAAAATGACAATCATAAAGCTCTACGTAAATAAAGCTCTCACAAAACATCAGTATGTGAAACAAAATAGGGTGTCAGAGTCCAATGTGACAAAAGTCCATCACCAAAAAAAATTATCAGTATGAGACCAACATTTTGCATGTATATAAAACAAACGTATCTACATGATTAACCATATGATACCTATATAATGTACCTGTGTTTAAATACACAGTAATGTTTAAAATGATATTTGATAAAAACACACCAGACTTGTAACCCCAACTCAAGGTAGCCCAAAAGCCTAAGGGGTATTGCCGCATTTATTACTAAGCGCTGGGTGATTGAGTTATAAGGCATTTCTTAGCACTCAGTCCTTCTCTACATATTTTACATTACTACCTAGCTGCTATGGAGGCTATAGCCTTTTTAAAGAATAGACCTTTGATTTTGGATGATGTATTCCTAACTAGTAAAGATGTGCCACAAGGGTCATCTGATATCAGTTGACATCTATCCACTTTAAACCACCTGCTGGACAAACAACTCCGTGCATGGTGGGATGTGTGTACCTTTGAACGCTACATCACAGAAAAGATCATCATGAGGAGTCTGCGTTGGGACGTAGTACCTCAGGATGGTCTTGATGATGAGGGCTCAAGGGTAAAATGGCTAGAATTCTCTAACTCGGTAGGATTAAAACTACAAGAATTAGTGTTAAAGAGAAAAAAGAAAAAGATGACCATTCTAGAAGCAAAAATAGCGGAGATTTAAATAGCCTTAGAGGAATGTAAGGATAACCCGCTATTAGATAAATTCAATGTGGATGTCAAGAAAAAACTAGAGAAACTAGACAGAGACACCCAAAAAAAGAAGGTAAAGTTTCATAGAGATATGAAAGATTTCCAAAGTGGTCAGATATACTCTTGGCAATTCCCGGAAATGGCGGCAGCTTCGTCTGCGCCTGGCCAGGGAAATGCTGAGGTGGAAATGAATGATACTCCTATAAGAGGGACACCTAGGAATATCATGCAGGTAAGAGCCCAAGCAATCGGGACACCGAATAGGGGTAACCCTAAGGGTAAAAAACCTGCTAATAATAACGTGCCTCTTTACCTGGCAAATAAGGCACCTAGACCAGGGGCCCAACAGGTGTACCAGCACCCCAATAAAGGGAATAATGGTAAAATGGCTCATAAACCGCATGTTGACCCATATGAGTACAACAACGGATATGGGGTACCAACCCAAAACAAATATGGACCACTTACCCACCATAACGAGTCATGGACACCTGTGCCCCACGCCCTTTTTTATGGAGGGGCGGCAGGGGCCGGGGACGCCGGAGAGGAGGCAGAGGAGGGAGGAGCAGCAATGCCGACCCACGTCAGCCATATCCCATGCGCCCCGAGATTGGAAACCCCAGTGCCCAATGGAGGGAACATCAGGACCCACGAGAGTTCTGGATAGGGGCAAACACAGAGGATGCAGAGCAGGGAGGAGGACCCACAAAAAGAAAGAGGGTGGTGGATTGAATGGAATCTACAACCTTGCTGGCATCACTCTAAACAATAAAGAAACCAATATTTTAAATGCAGGCC
The DNA here is from genome assembly GCF_965119305.1 of Pelophylax lessonae. Taxonomy (NCBI): domain Eukaryota; kingdom Metazoa; phylum Chordata; class Amphibia; order Anura; family Ranidae; genus Pelophylax; species Pelophylax lessonae. The sequence continues at coordinate 352,871,295 of NC_138771.1, forward strand.
TTAAGTGTGCGGCAAAGAGACCAATCGGGAAATTTGGGGTATACATGGATATACACAAATTTATCCGAAAAGTCAATCTAAAAAGATATTATTTGAATGACAGCAGACCTAAGCTAGCTAGCAAACTTACATACACAATGGGTATAGATAGTGGGTTAAAAAATAAATCTCTCTTTAACCCTGCACAACCATCTAACCATTGTGTGGACGTCTTCAAAAGGTTAGTCCTTAGAGATCTGGCCAATATTGAGCCAAAAAAGAATGTCAATCCTAGGCATATCAAGGAAGGACTGGAGTCTTTGGAGAGACGTAAAAATGTGATTGTCCGTCCTGCTGATAAGGGTGAAGGGGTGGTAATCATGCAGAAGGATTACTACCATAACCAATTAATGGAGATGCTGGCGGACACTGATACTTATCAGCGACTTGCTGGAGATCCAACTAAGTTATCACGGAGTGAACTAAGTGAATTGGTTACATATGGGTATGATAGTAGGGTGTTGACAAAAAAGGAGAAACGATACTTGGTGCCGAGTTACAGTCGGGTACCAACTATCTATACACTCCCAAAAATACACAAAGATGTCAACAACCCACCACCCCGGCCAATAGTAAACAGCATTAACTCCGTGACGGCGAGAGCGGGCGAATATCTCGACCATTTTCTTCAAGATTCAGTGGTCCGCACTAAGTCTTATTTGAGTGACACGAAAGACTTTTTGAAATCTTTAAGAACTTTGGAGGGATTAAACACAGGAGATGTATATCTAGTAACAGCTGATGTTGCTTCACTTTACACAGTGATCCAACGTGAGGATGCTCTCCTGGCCCTAAACTGGGCATTCAGCCGGAGGGAAGACTTACCCGATCCCCAAAAAAGATTTCTAAGTCATTTATTGACTTTCTGTCTCTCACACAACTACTTCTGGTTTGGGGGAGAATTCTACACTCAGAAGAAGGGCGTGGCGATGGGGGCGAAATATGCCCCCAGCCTAGCCAATCTTTTCATGAGTGAGTGGGAAGATCGCTTCGTGTATTGCGACCAAAAACCAGAACTAGTATTATATAAGAGATTGAATAATAAATAGTGTAGCGCAGTCTGTTCATTAAATTATTGATTGGGTAATTTACTGAATCCCAATAATAAATAATGGATTAAAACATATTTTAAAACATTAAAACATATCTAAAAGGAGAAAAAGTTCATATATGAGGTGATACTCGGGTGAGGTAAAAAAGTCCACTTGTGATTTGGTGAAAATAACAACAGGTGTGACTCCAGTGCTCAAAAGAATCCCTCCACCAAGCAATATCTGCCTCTCACCTCCAAACCTTGACCCTACAGGGCCAGAAAGCATTGAACAATCTCCACGGTAACCAACAACGTGTTGCTCCAATACAGGTATAACCAAGACTCCAGCACTTGTCAGCACAATACAGGATGTCACTGCAGCAGGTAACAACTCACACTCGATTCCAAATATTCCCAGGACATATAAGTAAAGAAGGGAGAAATCTAGTGCTCTCTGTTGTATTGCTGAAGACTTTATTCAATCAAATATATTGCACTTACATTATGTACGATCAGAGTGGGCATAGTATTTTGCAGAGCGTGCAGCGTGCTGGATGGTGCCTGGTTACTTCCTGGTTTACAGCCGTAGGACCGATGGACCAATCCCCCGTACGCGTTACGTCTGGTGGGCGTAGACTTCTTCAGCGGGGATGGTGATAGGTCGAAGGTCCGGCTTTTTATAATATCTCTAAGCTCCGCCCACTTATGTCACGTCCGGCGTTTCACCATCGCCATGGAGACAGAACGTCTCCTAAGACCGAGAAACAGAGGGGCGGGCTAGAAATAAAGATATTCATTCGGCCTCGTTTGCAATTCCATTTATTACTATAGGGACATGCACATATCCCGGAAAGCGGCCGAAGAATCGCTTATAACAGCAGAATAATGTTATATGTCCTTTTTTGCAGAGAGATCCATTTAAAAACTGCTCAAGGTTTTTTAATATACTTAAAAAACAAAATAATAATCAATCCTTGATTTGTTGGTCTTATAGGTCTCACGGCTGTATTGGCAACCAGACACCAGATGGCAGCACTTTTGCTCACTTGCTTAAGGGACAATGTTAAATACAATATTTTACATAAAACACATTATGACCACATAAAAACATATAAAATCGTACACAAACCGAATAAAACAGTATATGATTTACTAAAAAAGCTTTTAAAAAATTTAAAAAGCATAAAAAGAAAAACTATGACCATAAAAACTATCTATCTGAAATGAAGCAATTCAGATCAAAGTCGACGTTTAATCCGAGGGGCGTTAAGACTTTAGCCTCGTAGATCCAAAAGGATTCACGACGACTTAGTTGTCTGATGAAATTACCACCCCTCCAATGGTAACTTACTTTCTCAATCCCCCAGAATTTTAAGGTGCTTGGATTTTTGTAATGGTAATGTTTAAAGTGCCTAGATACACTGTGAGTAATGAGCCCCTTTCGTATGTTGTTGACATGTTCTCCAACACGTACGTGTAAAGCCCGCGAGGTGCGTCCGATGTATTGTAACCCACAGTCACACTCTAACATGTAAACCACACCTTGTGTGGCACATGTTATTAGATTCTTGATCTTATAGCTTTTCTGTGTGACCGTGGATACAAATTCCTTGCGTTTTTTGATATTTTTCCTGCAACTTTTACAAGTAGCACACTTCCCACATGCGTAAAAACCTGCCAGGAAGGGGAATATACCATTATTTTTCACCTGGGGTTAACCCACCCCGTTCGCCCACCGTGACGGCGAGAGCGGGCGAATATCTCGACCATTTTCTTCAAGATTCAGTGGTCCGCACTAAGTCTTATTTGAGAGACACGAAAGACTTTTTGAAATCTTTAAGAACTTTGGAGGGATTAAACACAGGAGATGTATATCTAGTAACAGCTGATGTTGCTTCACTTTACACAGTGATCCAACATGAGGATGCTCTCCTGGCCCTAAACTGGGCATTCAGCCGGAGGGAAGACTTACCCGATCCCCAAAAAAGATTTCTAAGTCATTTATTGACTTTCTGTCTCTCACACAACTACTTCTGGTTTGGGGGAGAATTCTACACTCAGAAGAAGGGCGTGGCGATGGGGGCGAAATATGCCTCCAGCCTAGCCAATCTTTTCATGAGTGAGTGGGAAGATCGCTTCGTGTATTGCGACCAAAAACCAGAACTAGTATTATATAAGAGATTGAATAATAAATAGTGTAGCGCAGTCTGTTCATTAAATTATTGATTGGGTAATTTACTGAATCCCAATAATAAATAATGGATTAAAACATATTTTAAAACATTAAAACATATCTAAAAGGAGAAAAAGTTCATATATGAGGTGATACTCGGGTGAGGTAAAAAAGTCCACTTGTGATTTGGTGAAAATAACAACAGGTGTGACTCCAGTGCTCAAAAGAATCCCTCCACCAAGCAATATCTGCCATCGCTTCGTGTATTGCGACCAAAAACCAGAACTAGTATTATATAAGAGATACATAGATGATTTGTTCCTCATCTGGCGGGGTACTGAACAATCACTATGTGAGTATATGCAACATCTTAACAACAATAAGAACAACATCAAACTGGATTTTAGTTGGAGCCAAATCAGTATCCATTATCTGGATGTTGAAATCTTTCTGCAGAATGGAGAGGTGGGCACTAAAGCATATATACCGATAGGAACAGCTTCCTCCCCATGTATAGTGGGCACCATTCAAAATGGTTGCGAAACATCCCAAAAGGACAGTTCCTCCGAATCAGGAGGAACTGTACCAAGGATGACGATTATGATACACAATCTGACCTTCTAAAAAGTCGCTTCATGGAGAAAGGATATAGCCCATCCATTCTGGAAAATACGAGACAAGAAGTTGGTTGCTATTCACAGGAGCAATGCTTGGAGGATAAAACTCCAACTGAGAATGGCAATCATGAATGGGGGTTTATATCCAATTATAGCGAGCAACATAAAGAAGTTGAGAGTATCTTTAGAAAACATTGGGGTGTCCTTTGCATGGATAGACTCTTAGGAAAGGTGATTCCCCAGAACCCCACCTTATATATATATATATTATATTATATATATAGGAAAGGTACATCTTTTGGTGATAAAGTGGTACAAAAGATCATAGATCCCCCAGGAGGCCTAAGATGTTTTGGGATCGTGAGGGGTTCTATGCATGCCGGAGATGCACATCTTGCAGGCAAGTTAAAGAGCATGTACGTGGAATTAAAACCTTCACCTCTAGTGCTAACGGGCAACAATTTGAGATCAAGGAATGCATCACATGCCTAACGACACATGTGGTGTATTGCTTGGAATGCCCGTGTGTACATCAGACGCACGAAAAGAACCCTGACGAAGCGTGTGTCCAAACATATAGCAAAGATCATTAAAGGGGATAAAGACCACAGCGTGCCCCTTCACTTTAGGCAGAAGCATAACAAGGACCCTTCAGGCCTGAAGTTTTGGGGTGTAGATAGGATACACCCTAATTGGAGGGGATCAAATATGGTAAGAGAGCTGTCGCGTAGGGAAACTTACTGGATATATTTGACAAACGTACTCCATCCTAAGGGCCTGAATGTGGAACTTGATGTAAACTGCTTCATAAGTGACTATTAAATGCTAGCTAGCGTCATGTACACACGCAGCCATCGAGCTGTATATATAATAATATACTTTTTTGAGTAGGTTATGTATTTTAGAGTTTTATACTTATTTTAACATATTTTTACTTTTAAGAGTTTTGTATTATTTGGTCAATTTTAGACCAGACAAGAGGTAATAGATAACCCCTTAGGCTTTTGGGCTACCCTGAGTCGGGGTTACAAGTCTGGTGTGTTTTTATCAAATATCATTTTAAACATTACTGTGTATTTAAACACAGGTACATTATATAGGTATCATATGGTTAATCATGTAGATACGTTTGTTTTATATACATGCAAAATGTTGGTCTTATACTGATCATTTTTTCTCTTATGCAAATATGTCGATATATATGCAGGGTATTATCAGGTTAATTTTGGAGCATGTAAATGTATGAGAAATCGATGGCACAATAATATATTAGCATGTACGATATACGTGAATATTGGCTACCTCACACATGTATGATAGGGCAGTACTGTGTGATGACAATCTAATGATAACCCAATATATCGCTAATAGTAAGTAGAAATTAGCCATCGATTTCCCACCACATACATGGAGCGATGCTGGGATCCCGGTGTTGAATGTTAACAGTAGTTGGAAGCATTGTTAGCGTGATGGGTTTACATACTGACTCATCGCTGCGAGAAACTACCGTATATACACTGCCAGCAGAGTAAAAGGTGGCTCCAATGACTCGGAGACCCATTATGGGTTGGTTCCGCCGCTATCGGCTGACCTCGACAGTTGTGGCAGTACTGACGCGGTTAAAGCCGAGCGGAGGGACCAGATAAATGGGAGTGACGTGACCGCGCAAGCACGCTCTCCGTTGAAGTCCTCTGACAAAACGCGTTAGGGCGGTGGCTTGCGCGGTCACCCAGGCAACGGGACGCTGTCTAGCCATGAGGATCGGCAACTTCCGGGACGCTGAACAGCGGGTGGGAGACCGGTAAGCGGCCGGCAGAGACCGTATTGCCTACGATGATATGCTGTATATTATCCTTGCAAATGTGAGTGTAATGGGAGAGGGTTTCTTACAATAAAGGTGCGTTGTTTTATCAAAGCAATATTGCCCTATGTGCATCTTTTACTCTCTCATATGCATGACTGGTTTGAGGATACTGCAGCCGTGAGCTAATGCTATAGAGTGCTGAGTCCGGTGACAATCCATTGGAGAACATCATTGACTACGGGCTTTTTATACAGAGAAATCTGGTAAGAGCATAACCTTGGGGATTTGCACGTGGTGAGGTGGAGGCATACTACTGGCAACTGCTTTATATCTGGGTTAGCTATTTCCGTCCCATGACCCCATTGGAAACATATTTGGTGATGGACTTTTGTCACATTGGACTCTGACACCCTATTTTGTTTCACATACTGATTTTTGTGAGAGCTTTATTTACGTAGAGCTTTATGATTGTCATTTTATGGTTTTGTAGCGCTGCTTGTGCTTATTAACTTGTTGGTACGCACCTGTTTTACATATCAATTACTTTTAGGCAGCTGCTTTTTAAGATTTTAAGTTCTTCTGGTCTTTATGCACATGAGATATTGCCGCATTTATTACTAAGCGCTGGGTGATTGAGTCATAAGGCATTTCTTAGCACTCAGTCCTTCTCTACATATTCTGTGAGTACAGGTTGGAAGAGATCCTAGAGATTGAATGCTGCCACCCCTCTTATGTGCTATAAAGTCAACCTTGTATTTGCTAAGAAGTTTGTCCAGAAGAGCATTGCTGAAGGGGGCTGTTACTTGAACTGTTCACCAAGGAAGGTCCCACTTCTTCAATACTGCTTTTCAGAATAAGTCTGCTTTCTGCTACACAGGGACAGTATTCTAAGTTCCGAGAGTTTTAACTTTCATGAAGCAAGTTTAGTGTCCTCAAAGTTTAGTTATAGCAAGTTATTGGAGCATCTTACTTTACCCAATCCCCATCCAAGTTCATCCTAAAAATTAAACAACAAAAAAAAAAAAAACAATCACCCTGCACTGTTTTTTGAGCTTAGAGAAAGAGAACTTGCATGTATGTCCTACTGTTCTACTGGCCTCTATGCGGGTCATGCTACAGAATAAAGCAAGACAGTTTACAACAAACCCAGAGGGAAGACAGCCCAATTGGGAGCACTCAGGAATTCCAAATGCGCGTAGAGAAGCAAGTTTCAGCCGAACTGACAGCGCCTGTTAGGAGGGCCAGAATGTGATCTGGACAACTCGTGCCCAAGTGGTAAGAAGTCCAGAAAAGTTGCAAACCCTCCTTGTTTGGAACCTTTTCCTACCACTAATACTGTGCCTGACAGACTGGATACCTGTCCCTACACTACCCACACACAATTGTGTGCCAAGACCTGGGGATCAGGGACTTAAAAAGAGTCTGCTGTCCCAAGATGGCCACCAAGGGTCACCAGGATCCAAGGCAGCTAATCAGAATACAGTCTTAAGGAACCAGGAAACCACAGAGAAACCAAATTTATCTGACTGCCTCTACAGTCTATAATGGCACATTCACAGTGGAGGAAGCAGACTGCACCTACCTACAAGTCTATACCCAGCATTACCTTGCAGACCTTTTTTTCTGAGTCTCCTCTGTAAGTTAGTTTTAAATCCTGTCCAGCAAAAGTGGCAGTTAGAGGGTTAGGGCAAGCCATTTAACACTGACAGGGGTGCTTACAATGGTCAGCCTTTATTCATTTCTGTAAAACCTTTATCCCAAAATAAAAAAAATAAAAAGCTATTAATGTAACTGCTTAAAAAGTATTAGCTGGAGTTGGGCTTTATATTATTAGTCATTAATGTAAAATCCATCTAAATCTGCTGGTCAAGCCAAAATCACCCTCTCCACTGATTGACAATGCTGCTATTCAAAGGTGGCTTAGTTACTCCTCCATGGATGCAGTAGAGAAGACAGGAGGCGTGTTACTTGCCAGAACACCAGGTAAAAATTGTAAAAATAAAGGAATATGAGCCTGAAAATATAAAAAAATAATTGTCAAGCTATGATATATAATTTTTTTGTTTTTGGGTTTAGTTAAAGTGATTGTAAAGTCTCCTTTTTTTTTTTTCTATAAAAATAACAAACATGTTATAATTATCTCCTCTGTGCAGTGAATTTGCACAGAGCAACCTGGATCCTCCTCTTCTCGGGTCCCTCTTCTGTGATCCTAGCCTCTCTATCCTGTTGAGTGCCCCACACCACGCAGCTTGTCTTGGGGGCACCCGAGCCGATTGACAGCTCCCTGTGTCCATTCAGACACAGAGTCCAGGCCCTGCCCCCTCTCTATCCTGAATGGCTAGCTGACTTTGATTGACAGCAGTGACAGCCAATAGCACCTGCTTTTTTTCTTAATGCATAGACTTAAAGGCTTTACAACCCCTTTAATCTTTTATATGTCACATGACATTAACACAACTTTTGTGAAAACAAAATTTAGTTAAAAATACACTAAAGTTACTTTAAGGGCATACGAATGCAATAATTTACCCAATTATTTGGTAAAATATGAAAGATGAGGTTGCACCGAGTAAATAGATACCAAACCTAAATTGCATGCACCCATTAGGTCATACTTTTAGAGGTAACTGTAAATAATGGGCCTAAAATGATTGGTCTCACTCTGGCAAGCGCAAGGATATTTAATATACATGTGAAATGCAATTGATGCTTTTGGGCACAGGCACCCCTGATGCATGAATTTACATTCATATATTTGTATATGTGGGAGTGGAGGGGGGGGGTCAAGAATTATTTACACGTTCAGAGTGCAGTGCGTATGTGCTGGTGATATCAGTGGCTGCAAACATAGTGAATATCTCCTAAACATTGCACATTTAGAAGATATTCCTTGTAACTACAGATAAGCTTTATTGTAAGCTTACCTGTAGGTACACAGCACCACAGACATGTTTTATTACCGTTTTAAGTTCAAATGGAATCATGTGATAGTCCAGAACCTTAAAGCCTATGTTACCCTACCAAAAAATACAAATTAGGCACTAGGTGCATTACTTTTCTTTAGTATAATGTATCCCTTGTACTTCTGTCTTCTAATTCAGTATAAATCTTCGATACTCTGATGCCCACCTCACCCCTGTCTTTGTAATCTTAGGAAGAGTGCCTGACTATGTCCATTCTTTCCATCCACTGCATTCATAGATTGTGTTTCATTCATAGAAACTGTACTAATGGCTTCTATGAATAGAGGAGCTGGATGGAAAGGGTGGGTATAGTTTAGCACTCTTGATGAGGCAATAAGTGAAACTGCAACACTGACAATATGGATTATGAAAATCCCAATATCCAAAATGTCTCAAATATGATTGATATTCAATACTAGTGTCAACATATTAATAAAACACGGTGCAAAACCAAACATTTCTATTCGATTGTAAGTTCTTTCGATAGTGCATGTGAAAAAGTCCAAGCAATTAAGTAATCCTCTGTAGTAGTCTGGTCAGTGACTTTCCTTCCCTTGCACACTGTGGGGTTGATTTATGAAACCTGGAAAGTGAAAAATCTGATGCAGCTGTGCATGGTAGCCAATTATCTTCTAATGTTAGCTTGTTCAATCAAGCTTTGACAAAAAATAGCCTGTAAGCTAATTGGTTTCTATGTAGGCTGCACCAGATTTTGCACTTTCCAGTTTTAGTAAATCAACCCCATTGTGTTTCTGGGCAGAGCCCTCCCCCTATTATTATAGCACAGGTAGAGAGCCAGATGTCAGCTAAAGGTGTGGGCAAAAGGTCAACTGTTTCCCTCCCAGCTGGGGGAGCCAGGGCTGTCTTTCTGCATGGGTTGCCCGGGGGCCCCACGCAGGGTGGCAATTTCCCCCAAACTGATCCCCCCAGACCGCCGCAGAAGCTCAGTTTAATCCACCTGGTGGCTGGCCCCCGAGACCTGTTTTTTCCTCCGCCCACCGATCTAGCATGCGATAGACTGGTTGCTAGAAACACTAGTCACCTGGCGTCTAGCAACCAGTGATGTCCCGAGGATGAAAGCGAGTCTGAGGAGAGGACCCAGCATGAAGAGCAGAGGAGGATCTTCCTCATCCTCCTCAGCGCCTATTACTGAATGTCTGGCTCCACCCACCTCCTCCCTTCATCTTCTCTGTGTGGCCGCTGTGAAAAGGAAACTGCCTGACTGAGCCAGCAGGAGACCTCAGAGCAGGACCAAGCAGACCCAAACTGCTGCTTGAGGTGATATCTCTCTTTCTCTATCTCCCCCCTATGGCTAAGTTTTAGGTAAATATATCATCCACTGTCCTCATCTTCAAATTGCACAACATAAAATCCTAACACTGGATTTAAGAGCTGTGCCTAAATTCTTCTCTCCCTCCATCCCCCTTTCTTCATCCCTTTTTTTCTCTCGCCCTCCATCCCTCCTTATTTTTCTCTCCCTCCATCCCTCTTTTATTCTCTCTCTCTCCCCTCTCTTTCCCTCTCTTTATCTATCCTTCCATCCCTCTTTATTTCTCTCTCCCTCCATCCCTCTTCCTTCCTCCCTTTTCTTCTCTCTCTCTCCCTCCATCCCTCTTTCTTTTTCTCTCCCTCCATCCTTCTTTCTGTTTCTCTCCCTCCATTCCCCTTTTTTCTCTCGCCCTCCATCCCTCTTTCATTCTCTCTCTCTCCTTCCCTCTCCCTCCATCCCTCTTCCGTCATCCATTTTTTTCTCTCTCTCTCCCTCCATCCCTCTTTTTTTTTCTCTTCCTCCATCCCTCTTTCTTTCTCTCTCCTCCCCTCCCTCCATTTTTCTTTTTATCTCCTTCTATCCCTCTTCCATCATCCCTTTTTTCTCTCTCTCTCTCTCCATCCCTCTTTCTTTTCTTCTCCCTGCATCCCTCTTTCTTTTTCTCTCCCTCTATCCCTCTTTTTTTGTTCTTTCTTTCATCCTTTCTTTCTCCATCTCTCTTTCTCTACTACACTCTTTCCCTCTCCCACCACCCCTCTTTCTTTCTTTCTATCTCCCTCCATCCCTCTTTCTTTCTCTCTCTCCCCCTCCATCCCTCTTCTTTCTCTCTCCCTCCATCCTTCTTTCTGTCTCCCTCCAACCCTCTTTCTTTCTCTCTCCCTCCATCCCCTTTTTTGTCTTATTCTCTCCATTCCTCTTTTTTTTTTTTCTCTCCTTTCATCCCTTTTTCTTTCTATCTCTGTCCCTCTTTCTTTCTCTCTCTCGCCCTCCATCTCTCTTTCTTTTTCTCTCCCTCCCCCTCAAACCCTCTTTCTTTCTCTCTTTCGCCCTCCCCCTCAAACCCTCTTTCTTTCTCTCTCTCGCTCTCCATCCCTCTTCCTGTTTCTTTCCCTCCATCCCTCTTTCGTTCTCTTTCTCTCTCCTTCCACCCCTCCGAAGTATCACAAATTTAATAAATAATTCATAGTACTTTCGTACTAGTGAGGGAAGTGAGGTACCTGGCGCTGCCCTGTAGTAATAATATTAACGTGTGCTATATCATGTATAAGGGGTTAATACATAAACATACATAAAGTGCAATATATAAACCAATAAATTATGTAAATGATTAATACATCAAAAAGCATATATTGTTATTGAGGTGACTTAGTGCAATAAATCAGTGCGCATCAATTTCATAAAGTGTGCGTGCGCATATGCAAAAAGTGCTAATGGTGCTCTCAAAGTAATATTAAAAAATTATATAAACTGCCAGTTGATATCAATCATCACAATATATTTAAAGTGATTAAGTGCAATAAATCTGTGCGGCATAATTTACATAAAGTGCACGTGCGCCTGTGCTGCCATAATAGGTGGCACCTACTGGTGCTGGCAGTAATATCCCAAACCACTAATAAAAATAAAAAATATTGAGAGTGGTAAAAATGGTCATTAAAATATACCAAATAATGAATAGTGAACTATAACAAAAACTAATAAAAATAGTGTGTGCAAACAAAAGGGATAAAATAATATACGTGCAAGTGATAGACTCTGACTGTGAAAAAAATGTGATTATGTATGGTATATGAAATAGAAAAATATATATATCTCTAGTGAGAAAAATTCAATCTGATGGGTGAATAGAAACAGAAATAAAGTTCATATAAAGTCCATAAAAAAGTGCCAAAATGAGCGTGGGCTATTGCGGTATTCAGCTCCGAGGGTGTTTTCCGTGGTGCTCCGAATATAAGGGTGTCAAGTGTGGAGACAGTGCTGCCCTTAATATCGACTATTGCCCGCACTCACCAGAAGTTTTCACCCCGACAGGGGTAATCAGCATATAACACCTAAATCTGTTCCCTGGTCCTGGGTGGTCCCATAAGCTGATCCCTTTATAGTAGCCGTATATGCCGCTTATATTATGTGCCCCTTGCGCTCACAAGCCGTGGGTCCAGGGTTCCATAAGGAGGAAGGAAATCTCGTATAGTGAAGTACCGTTTTAAATAAAATCCAATTTATTATTAAAAGACATAGTACTCACATTTTATCAGCAAACGTAGGCATAGAAAAAACATAGGGACCGCAAGACCCTCTTTAGCGGTAATTTCCGGGACGCTGTGCTGTCCAACCGCCGGATCTGCGTTCCACCAGTGCGGAAGTGACGTCGTTACGCTTGACGCGTTTCGTCATCCAATGACGTCTTCAGAAGCGTAACTACCGTCACTCCCGCTCCGTATAAAAACAGTGTAGTTACTAGGCAACCGGATGAAACATTCTCGGCCTAATTACGGGGAACATGGTCACTTGTTGCTAGGCAGAATTGGTGTATGTACAAGATATCTGATTGGTACTGAGGAAATCATTATATATCCAAACAGAATAAAGCTAAGTTTATTATCAGTAGTTGCTAGGTAGATTGTTCTGTGTTATGTGTAGTAAACCAAAGGCTCTAAATTAATAGTGGATTCTATTAAGTGGTATAATCTAGGTATGTTATATATAATGTAATGCCAATAGATGTGCAAAAAATAATTAGTTCACATAGACGAGTGTGTATACGTTTTTTGGTGAGGTATTTCATCACCCTCTATTTACCGATATGGTGTAACATAATCGTGAATAAAAAAAGAATAGGTGTGTTGCCATCGTAGACAGCAATTCTAGTCTGTTATATGAGTAAATACACATAAATATACATATGTAATAAGTTAACTATATGGCAACATGTATATATATATATATATAGATTGTTTTTTAAGAAATGTAGCATAAAAAATTAATAAATATAAAAAATTAATATATAAAAATATTAGTATATAAAAAATTAACAAAAAGGGGAGATGCAGACTATATGGTGACGCTTGAAAATTATTATAATTATTATATTTAAAGAGTCGATATTTCATTTCATGAGGAGAAGTATTCTTAAATAAATTTATGATACGTGAATGGTCATAAAAATTAAAAAATTATATTGAAAAATATGAAAAAATTGGAAGCATTGCCCATAAGGGGGGATTTAAAATTAATTGTAATGTATACCTCACGGAGGAGTGTCTATCCCTATATGTCGGAGATAAACCATATCATAATTTACACAAAACATATTATATAACCTAAAATAGGGTATATATATGAAGAAAATGTTAATTTTTTATATTTGTAAAAAGTCCATCCTGTGGTCTAGTACTCACATCTTTCTGTATCTAAATTATTTTAGGCATATGTTATACAGTTTCAAATGTAAAGGGCAATAACATCATTTACCTCATTCTCTAAAAAATATATATATGTTGGTCCTTTACAATAAATACAAATTTTCTAAAAATTAGAAATAAAGCAGTTAAGGTCAATATCCAGGTTGAGTCCTCCGGGTTGGAGTGACTCGAGCTGGTATATCCACTTAGTCTCGTTCTGCGATATCTTTCGTGTTTTGTTCTCCCCTCGCCAGTTTTCTTGTATAGTGTCAATGCCATAGAACACAAGGCCTTTAGGGTTGCGGTTATGTGTCTCCTTAAAGTGTCTCGAAAGGCTATGTTTAGGGAAACCTTTCTTAATATTGTTTATATGTTCCCTAATGCGCACCATGAGTGGGCGGGTGGTCCTACCCACGTATTGTAAGCCGCACGGACACTCTATAACGTAAGTTACGTGCGTGGTGTGACAAGTTATTAGATTTCTAATCTGAAAGACCTTTCTGTTAACTTTAGATCTAAATTCAGAGATTTTTTTCTTTTGTGCTGGATTGTTTTTGCACGCTAGACATTTTCTGCATCGAATGAACCCTTTCATGTTCGGGAAAATCTCAACTTTTTTAGGGGGATCTAACACGTTATGCACTAATTTATTCCTCAGCGTGGGAGCCCTCCTATAAATAAAACGAGGTTTATTTGGTAAAATTTTAGAAAAGATTCTGTCTGATTTTAAAATAGGCCAATACTTATAAAAGATTTTTTCGACTGATTTGTATTGTGCATTAAAATCTGAAATAAACGCACATTCAAAATTCTCCTTTTCCTTTTGCTTTGTGTTTTCAAGTAACTCTTCCCTTCTCATATTTTTAACTTTATTTTTGGTTGTCTCCAAGGCAGACCTTTGATATCCCTTTTCCTCGAATCTGGCTGTGAGTATCTCTGCCTGTATTTCAAAATCTTCCGTTTTTGTGCAGTTGCGTCTTAACCTCATGTATTGCCCTTGCGGTATATTATATTTCCATTTAGGATGGTGGCAACTTGACATAGGGATGTACCCATTTTTGTCAGTAGGTTTAAAGTGGGTCCTGGTTTGTAGTCTCTCATTTTCTTTAAAAATCTGAAGGTCCAGGAAGTCGATTTTCTCCAAACTGTAGTTTCCTGTGAACTTTATGCCGTAAACATTGTTATTGAGCTCTTCTAAAAAAATCTCAAGTGAGTTTTGTGTGCCAGTCCATATCATGACGATATCGTCTATGTATCGACGGTAAAATTTAAGGTGCGGTATACTAGTGCCATATATCAGTTGTTCTTCGAGCATGTCCATGAACAGGTTTGCGACGCTGGGGGCATAACGAGCCCCCATAGCAACGCCTTTAGACTGTACATAGAAGGTGTTATTGTACCAAAAGTAGTTGCTTGCCATGGCAAGTTTGAGGCCTTCAAGTATAAAGTTAATCTGTGTTTGTCTCAACTTTGTATTCGTGAATAATGCCTTTTTTACGCCTTCAAGGCCATCTTTTTGGTCAATGCTTGTATACAATGAATTGGCGTCAATCGTTACCAGAATCCAGGAATCTTCTATCTCCATATCTTTTACTTCTTTTATAAACTGGGTGCTGTCTTTCAAGTGAGATTTGCCCTTGCATACCAATGGTTGCAAGAACCTATCTAAATATTCCCCCAGTCTTGAAAATAACGGATCCACGCCGCTAATAATCGGTCTTCCCGGTGGTTTATCTTTCCTTTTGTGCACCTTTGGAAGGTGGTATATGACCGGTGTTCTAGCGGATTTTGGTAGTAGGTATCTGGCCTCCTTGTCCGTAAGTATACCCAATTCCTGGCCCTTGTCTATATATGCCTTCAGTTTTTCTTTATATTCTCTCATTGGGTTCCCTTTGAGTTTTTTATAAGTATTTGGAATTTGTAAAAGGTTTCTCATCTCCTCCTCATAGTCCTGTTTTTTGAGGATCACGATACCCCCACCCTTGTCTGCAGGGCGTATCACTACCTCTTTCTTTTCTTCTATTTTCTTGATTGCTTCCCCGATTGCTTTATCCTTCTTGCCACGTACCTCCATTTGTTTAATATCATGTTCCACCATTTTTTTAAAAGCTAGTAGGCAATCATTGTTGGGAACTTTAGGGTTAAAAACAGATCGATTCCTAAGATCAGTATGTTTAAAACGTAATTCTGTTGTAGTCCTGTGTTCTCCCTTCAAATTAAAAAACTTTTTTATGTTTAATTTCCTTAAAAACTTCTGGACATCTATGTATGTTCCAAATTTGTCTATGTTTTTTTGTGGGGCATATTTTAAACCCAAATCTAAAACTTTTAATTCCTCTTTATTAAAATGAATACCACTAAGATTAAAAATTCCGTTGCCTAAAACTCTCTCCTTCTTTTTCTTCCTCCCGCCACGTTTGCCTCTCGTGCGTCTTCTCCTTCCCAGTTGTTGGTCCAGAAATTCGGCCTCCCAGTATACTGATTCGGGGGTGCAGGGTTCCTCCATCCTCTGTGATGGGATGTGTCTCGGTTGTTGGTATGCCCTGACGGTCTCCCATTGTTGATGTTCCTTACTGCTCCTCTCCAGCCTGACCCTCTCGGTGGAACATACATAGATGTCCAGAAGTTTTTAAGGAAATTAAACATAAAAAAGTTTTTTAATTTGAAGGGAGAACACAGGACTACAACAGAATTACGTTTTAAACATACTGATCTTAGGAATCGATCTGTTTTTAACCCTAAAGTTCCCAACAATGATTGCCTACTAGCTTTTAAAAAAATGGTGGAACATGATATTAAACAAATGGAGGTACGTGGCAAGAAGGATAAAGCAATCGGGGAAGCAATCAAGAAAATAGAAGAAAAGAAAGAGGTAGTGATACGCCCTGCAGACAAGGGTGGGGGTATCGTGATCCTCAAAAAACAGGACTATGAGGAGGAGATGAGAAACCTTTTACAAATTCCAAATACTTATAAAAAACTCAAAGGGAACCCAATGAGAGAATATAAAGAAAAACTGAAGGCATATATAGACAAGGGCCAGGAATTGGGTATACTTACGGACAAGGAGGCCAGATACCTACTACCAAAATCCGCTAGAACACCGGTCATATACCACCTTCCAAAGGTGCACAAAAGGAAAGATAAACCACCGGGAAGACCGATTATTAGC
Source organism: Pelophylax lessonae (assembly GCF_965119305.1). Taxonomy (NCBI): domain Eukaryota; kingdom Metazoa; phylum Chordata; class Amphibia; order Anura; family Ranidae; genus Pelophylax; species Pelophylax lessonae. The sequence continues at coordinate 352,887,767 of NC_138771.1, forward strand.
GGCGTGGATTCGTTATTTTCAAGACTGGGGGAATATTTAGATAGGTTCTTGCAACCATTGGTATGCAAGGGCAAATCTCACTTGAAAGACAGCACCCAGTTTATAAAAGAAGTAAAAGATATGGAGATAGAAGATTCCTGGATTCTGGTAACGATTGACGCCAATTCATTGTATACAAGCATTGACCAAAAAGATGGCCTTGAAGGCGTAAAAAAGGCATTATTCACGAATACAAAGTTGAGACAAACACAGATTAACTTTATACTTGAAGGCCTCAAACTTGCCATGGCAAGCAACTACTTTTGGTACAATAACACCTTCTATGTACAGTCTAAAGGCGTTGCTATGGGGGCTCGTTATGCCCCCAGCGTCGCAAACCTGTTCATGGACATGCTCGAAGAACAACTGATATATGGCACTAGTATACCGCACCTTAAATTTTACCGTCGATACATAGACGATATCGTCATGATATGGACTGGCACACAAAACTCACTTGAGATTTTTTTAGAAGAGCTCAATAACAATGTTTACGGCATAAAGTTCACAGGAAACTACAGTTTGGAGAAAATCGACTTCCTGGACCTTCAGATTTTTAAAGAAAATGAGAGACTACAAACCAGGACCCACTTTAAACCTACTGACAAAAATGGGTACATCCCTATGTCAAGTTGCCACCATCCTAAATGGAAATATAATATACCGCAAGGGCAATACATGAGGTTAAGACGCAACTGCACAAAAACGGAAGATTTTGAAATACAGGCAGAGATACTCACAGCCAGATTCGAGGAAAAGGGATATCAAAGGTCTGCCTTGGAGACAACCAAAAATAAAGTTAAAAATATGAGAAGGGAAGAGTTACTTGAAAACACAAAGCAAAAGGAAAAGGAGAATTTTGAATGTGCGTTTATTTCAGATTTTAATGCACAATACAAATCAGTCGAAAAAATCTTTTATAAGTATTGGCCTATTTTAAAATCAGACAGAATCTTTTCTAAAATTTTACCAAATAAACCTCGTTTTATTTATAGGAGGGCTCCCACGCTGAGGAATAAATTAGTGCATAACGTGTTAGATCCCCCTAAAAAAGTTGAGATTTTCCCGAACATGAAAGGGTTCATTCGATGCAGAAAATGTCTAGCGTGCAAAAACAATCCAGCACAAAAGAAAAAAATCTCTGAATTTAGATCTAAAGTTAACAGAAAGGTCTTTCAGATTAGAAATCTAATAACTTGTCACACCACGCACGTAACTTACGTTATAGAGTGTCCGTGCGGCTTACAATACGTGGGTAGGACCACCCGCCCACTCATGGTGCGCATTAGGGAACATATAAACAATATTAAGAAAGGTTTCCCTAAACATAGCCTTTCGAGACACTTTAAGGAGACACATAACCGCAACCCTAAAGGCCTTGTGTTCTATGGCATTGACACTATACAAGAAAACTGGCGAGGGGAGAACAAAACACGAAAGATATCGCAGAACGAGACTAAGTGGATATACCAGCTCGAGTCACTCCAACCCGGAGGACTCAACCTGGATATTGACCTTAACTGCTTTATTTCTAATTTTTAGAAAATTTGTATTTATTGTAAAGGACCAACATATATATATTTTTTAGAGAATGAGGTAAATGATGTTATTGCCCTTTACATTTGAAACTGTATAACATATGCCTAAAATAATTTAGATACAGAAAGATGTGAGTACTAGACCACAGGATGGACTTTTTACAAATATAAAAAATTAACATTTTCTTCATATATATACCCTATTTTAGGTTATATAATATGTTTTGTGTAAATTATGATATGGTTTATCTCCGACATATAGGGATAGACACTCCTCCGTGAGGTATACATTACAATTAATTTTAAATCCCCCCTTATGGGCAATGCTTCCAATTTTTTCATATTTTTCAATATAATTTTTTAATTTTTATGACCATTCACGTATCATAAATTTATTTAAGAATACTTCTCCTCATGAAATGAAATATCGACTCTTTAAATATAATAATTATAATAATTTTCAAGCGTCACCATATAGTCTGCATCTCCCCTTTTTGTTAATTTTTTATATACTAATATTTTTATATATTAATTTTTTATATTTATTAATTTTTTATGCTACATTTCTTAAAAAACAATCTATATATATATATATATACATGTTGCCATATAGTTAACTTATTACATATGTATATTTATGTGTATTTACTCATATAACAGACTAGAATTGCTGTCTACGATGGCAACACACCTATTCTTTTTTTATTCACGATTATGTTACACCATATCGGTAAATAGAGGGTGATGAAATACCTCACCAAAAAACGTATACACACTCGTCTATGTGAACTAATTATTTTTTGCACATCTATTGGCATTACATTATATATAACATACCTAGATTATACCACTTAATAGAATCCACTATTAATTTAGAGCCTTTGGTTTACTACACATAACACAGAACAATCTACCTAGCAACTACTGATAATAAACTTAGCTTTATTCTGATTGGATATATAATGATTTCCTCAGTACCAATCAGATATCTTGTACATACACCAATTCTGCCTAGCAACAAGTGACCATGTTCCCCGTAATTAGGCCGAGAATGTTTCATCCGGTTGCCTAGTAACTACACTGTTTTTATACGGAGCGGGAGTGACGGTAGTTACGCTTCTGAAGACGTCATTGGATGACGAAACGCGTCAAGCGTAACGACGTCACTTCCGCACTGGTGGAACGCAGATCCGGCGGTTGGACAGCACAGCGTCCCGGAAATTACCGCTAAAGAGGGTCTTGCGGTCCCTATGTTTTTTCTATGCCTACGTTTGCTGATAAAATGTGAGTACTATGTCTTTTAATAATAAATTGGATTTTATTTAAAACGGTACTTCACTATACGAGATTTCCTTCCTCCTTATGGAACCCTGGACCCACGGCTTGTGAGCGCAAGGGGCACATAATATAAGCGGCATATACGGCTACTATAAAGGGATCAGCTTATGGGACCACCCAGGACCAGGGAACAGATTTAGGTGTTATATGCTGATTACCCCTGTCGGGGTGAAAACTTCTGGTGAGTGCGGGCAATAGTCGATATTAAGGGCAGCACTGTCTCCACACTTGACACCCTTATATTCGGAGCACCACGGAAAACACCCTCGGAGCTGAATACCGCAATAGCCCACGCTCATTTTGGCACTTTTTTATGGACTTTATATGAACTTTATTTCTGTTTCTATTCACCCATCAGATTGAATTTTTCTCACTAGAGATATATATATTTTTCTATTTCATATACCATACATAATCACATTTTTTTCACAGTCAGAGTCTATCACTTGCACGTATATTATTTTATCCCTTTTGTTTGCACACACTATTTTTATTAGTTTTTGTTATAGTTCACTATTCATTATTTGGTATATTTTAATGACCATTTTTACCACTCTCAATATTTTTTATTTTTATTAGTGGTTTGGGATATTACTGCCAGCACCAGTAGGTGCCACCTATTATGGCAGCACAGGCGCACGTGCACTTTATGTAAATTATGCCGCACAGATTTATTGCACTTAATCACTTTAAATATATTGTGATGATTGATATCAACTGGCAGTTTATATAATTTTTTAATATTACTTTGAGAGCACCATTAGCACTTTTTGCATATGCGCACGCACACTTTATGAAATTGATGCGCACTGATTTATTGCACTAAGTCACCTCAATAATAATATATGCTTTTTGATGTATTAATCATTTACATAATTTATTGGTTTATATATTGCACTTTATGTATGTTTATGTATTAACCCGTTATATATGATATAGCACACGTTAATATTATTACTACAGGGCAGCGCCAGGTACCTCACTTCCCTCACATTGATTTAATATTGACCACTGGTCCATATTTTAGAGGTAGGCAGCAGCCATTTCCTAGAAAAATCTAGCAATAGATTGCATCTCTCCTTGGCGCGGATATTATCGTGAACCATACTTTCGTACTAGGCCATTTCAGTTTGTATTTTCTTGTTTTTCAAGCTCGTGTTATTCTGTCCAAACGTTGTATGAATGTTTAAACACTGATTTTGTTGGAGGTAACAATAAATATAGCCTTATCGATAATTTGCATTTTTATTCTCGTGGGTGATTGTGTAGGCAGGGCCCCAGTGCACTTCATTGCCTGGGGGCCTATAATGCTCTTAAGATGGCACTGAAGGGAGCATAAAACTCTACCTGCCTATATGCACGAAGGTGAAAGTGTGCTCTTGTTACTACAATAGGTACTTCTGAATACAAAATAATCCTGCTCAACCCCTGTCTTCTTATCGGTACTCAAATAACATCATATGAGGAGAGATGCCATAGATGAAAGAAAAAAAATTAGCCTCCGTAGGGTAATATTGTTTATTAAAGCGGAGTTCCACCCGAAATTTATACTTACCTCCATCTTCTCGCTCCCGGTCACCTGAAAAACAAATGGATAATCGCAATTTTTTTTTTTTTCACTTACCTTTTAGAGAAAATATACTCACCTTACTTCCTTCTTCCTCCCCTCGGCGGCCACGGCGATTCGTCACTTCCTGGCTTTTGCAATGATTCCTGGGAGCTGAACGTCATAGCTCCCAGGAATCATTGCGCCTGCACCGGCCCCGACGTCAGTTCCGGGGCGCGCGCGTCATCACCCTCTAAACAGCTTCTGGGCATGCCCAGAAGCTGTGGAGGTATGACGCGCGCGACCCGGAAGTGACGTCGGGGCCGGTGCAGTGCATCGTGGGACCGAAGAAGGAGGAAGAGGACCGAAGAGGACGCGGAAGAGGATCGTGCTGGCTTCAAGCTGCCCACACCTGAGATGGCAGCGCTGGAGAAGACAATTTCAAGGTAAGTATATCTCCTGAAAGGTAAGTGCAACCCGGGACAGATCAGAGGCTAGCCATTGTGGAATGTGCTAGCCCTGACTGTCCCGGGGGTATTTTTGTAAAGAAATGTATAACCAGGGTGGAACTCCGCTTTAAAGAATTAAAATGAAGTAGGATGCCCTCACTTATAAAAATACCAAACAGCGCTAGTAGAAAACATGCATGGGTAAAGCAAGAAGCCCCTGGATGCGGCTAAAGTGGTGGTACACCCAGCTGCTGTCACTTCTGCTCGTTGGAGCGCACGCTGACCCCTAGCTTCAAATGCTAGTTGCCAGGCTTTCATACTGATGTGTTGTCTTCAGTTAAATATGACCTTGAATAAGTATATGGATATGGCATTATGACAGTCCCCTTACTTTTTGCATGATCGTTGCAGCATAAAGCCACCAATAGTAATAAATAGCTATGTGCTAGATGTACAGTATGTGAGTTCATGCAGTGATTGCATACAATCTCTGATGCGCACACACGTAAACATAAACATAGCTCCCAACTGTCCCTGATTTCGAGGGACTGCCCCCGATTTGGAACAAAGTCCCTCTGTCCCTCTTTCCACCTCATTTGTCCCTCATTTTGGTCCGATCTATATAGTGGTTTTTATAAAATGCACTATTTATCTATCTATCAAAAAGTGTTTCCCAGTGCTAAACCTTTCATCCAATTTCTAAATTGCTTCATTTGTAAATTTCAATCTTAGAATTTGCAAAGCTAGTATTGTGGAATTTACACACAAGTACTGTATATACCTAAATACAGCAACTCTGTGGGTTACATCTGTCTCTTCCAGGCATGAAAATATGCCCACAATTTATGTTGGATGCCTCAAACTGCCTATGTACATGATGAGACCTTGCAAGTTCATTTTTACAGTGCTAATATTACCTCTATTTGAGATGTGATGTTCTCAATATTTATAAATCTAGCACTGTTTTTTCACAACAGTGATACTTTTTTCCAGCACTGGATGCAAACTGAATGTCAGTATATGCAAATTAAGGATTTTAAGATAGTATCTTTATTTTCCGCCTGGTGAGCATTATTGTAGATTTATTTTGATGGTGCCGTTGATACTACACTAAGCAGCTGACATCCCTTAGTTTAGTTTGATATGTGGGTTGGCAGTGTAGTTGTCCTAAACCATGCTTTCTGTGTGCAGAGCACTCCCTCAAGTGGTGAGTTTGTGTTTAAATTTGTTTAACGCCCAACGCAAGTCAAAACCTTTTACTAGGAGAAAATGGCACATTACATAAGATTTTTATTCTTACCTAGCAAAAGTTTGGTCATTTATATCTGAATTGCTGTGGTAAAAAAAAATATTGGATTTTATGGCGAAATAAAAAAAAAAAACAACAAAATATAGACTGATGATACGTATATATTATACAGTGGGGAAAATAAATATTTGATCACCTGCAGATTTTGCCCACTTACAAAGAAGTGAAGGGTCTATCATTTGTTATCATAGGTGTATTTTAAATTCTAGAGACAGAATATCAACCAAAAATCCAGAAAAAACACATGATACAAATGTTATAAATTGAGTTGCAGTTCAGTGGGTAAGATAAGTATTTGATCCCCAAGCAAAACATGACTTAGTATTTGGTGGAGAAACCCTTGTTCGCAAGCACAGAGGTAAGACGTTTTTTGTAGTTGGTTACCAGGTTTGCACACATCTCAGGAGGGATTTTGGTCCACTCTTCTTTACAGATCTTCTCTAAGGTTAATTCTTAAGGTTTCTTGGCTGTCACTTGGCAACTCGAAGTTAAGCTCCTTCCATACATTTTCTATAGGATTAAGGCCTGAACACTGGCTAGGTCACTCCATGACCTTAAAGCGGTTGTATCCTCATGAACAAAAAAACAAACAAACGCTGCAGAACAAAGGCATAATGAGCTAGTATGCAGAATGAAGCCCCAACACGGTTGTCTGGACAATGCTGAGGGCGCTGTCATGTTCCCTCGGCGTCTCTTCCTGGTTCGGCGGCTCCGGCGCTGTGAGTGGCCGGAGCCGCGATGACGTCATGCGCGGGAGTTTCACTTTCCGGCAAGGAGCTCTGAAGGTCCGCCGGACCTTCAGAGCGCATGCCCCGCTGACATCAGCGGGTGCATGCAGGTTGAATATCTCCTAAACCGTGCAGATTTAGGAGATATTGATTGTATCTACAGGTAAGCCTTATTATAGGTTTACCTGTAGGTAAAAGTCAAATAGCGGAGTATACTACCGCTTTAATGTGCTACTTCTTGAGCCACTCCTTAGTTGCCTTGATGGTATGTTTTGGCCATTATCATGTTGGAAGACCCATCCACGACCCATCTTCAGTGTTCTGGCTGAGGGAAGAAGGTTTTCATCCAAGATTTTACAATACATGACCCCGTCCATTGGCCCCTCAATGCAGCAAAACCGGCCTATGCCTTAGCAGAGAAACAGCCCCAAAGCATAATGTTTCCACCTCCATGCTTAATTGTAGAGATGGTATTCTTAGGGTCATAGTCAGCATTTTTCTTCCTTCAAACAGTCGAGTTAATGCCAAAGAGCTCAATTTTGGTCTCATCTGACTACAGAACTTTCTCTGAATCATTTAGATGTTCATTGGAAACTTCAGATGGGCCTGTACATGTGTATTCTTCTATTGAAGAGGGGGACCTTGCAGGATTTCAATTCATACTGGCATATTGTGTTGTTTGGTGACTGTGATCCCAACTGCCCTGAGATCATTCAGAAGCTCCTCCCGTGTAGTTCTGGGCTGATCCCTCACTTTTCTCATGATCACCCTCATCTCATGAGGCGAAAAAACTTGCATTGAGCTCCAGATTGAGGACGATTGATGGTTATTTTGTATTTATTCCATTTGCGAATAATTGCTTCAACAGTTGTCTCTTCTTCTCACTAAGCTTCTTGCTGATGGATCTTGTAGTCCATTCCAGCCTTGTGCAGGTCTACAATTTTGTTCCTGACGTCCTTTGACAGCTCTTTGGTCTTGCCCATGATGGTAAGGTTTGGATGGATGAAAGAGATTCTATGGACAGGTGTCTTTTATACACATACGGAGTTGTCGTTAGGAGCACCCTCTTAAACTGACAGGACTAATTTGTGTATAAAATGAGCACACAGTCTGTGGGAGCCAGAATTATTGTTCATAGCTAGGGGATCAAATACTTTTTTACTTCCTGAACTGCAACTTAATTTGTAACATTTATATCATGTGTTTTTCTGGAAATTTGGTTCATATTCTGTCTCCATAATTTATAATGCATCTATGATAAAAATGATCCTTAATTTCTTTGTAATTTGGTAAACATGCAAAATATGCAGGGGATCAAATAATTATTTTCCCTGCAGTAGGTTCTCAGAAATGATATTGTGGTGCTTATCACCTCCTACACATGAGAATCTCCAAACTTACAAAAGCCCTACATATATAGCATATATTTCCTTTTTTTTGTTTTGTTATATTTAGTTTGTTGGATGCTGATAAGCTGTACAACCTCGTGGTTTTTGTGAGTTAGCAGATTTTTATGGTGAAACATAACATTTTATTGGAAGATCTCTGTTTGTACAAGTTTTTTGTTATGTGTATGTATCTATGTTTATTTACAATATCCCAATAAAATGTAATACATTTTTAGAGGTAAATATATATTTTATTGTATTTTCAATAGGTAATAACAAAACCAGGAAGAATATCTCAGGGACAAACAGCATTAACAAATGTAATTAGGTGCAAATAAATATGCAGTAAAATCAAAATGTACACTATAAAGAGGTAGTAATTTTCGATTGCAACATGTGCATCGTGTCTCAGAGTCATATAATTCACATTTGTATGAATACCATTGTAAGGGGGGGATGGAAAAGGGAGCAAAGAGTAAGAAGAGAGAGAAGGAAGGGAACCTAGCATACAGAGGGAGGTAGAAAGTATGCAGGGAAGGGAATAAAGAGATGGGCTTCTCAAAAGTGGCAGAAGGCATGGGCAAGTTCAGAAATAAACCCAATAGCGGTCTTTCAGAGCAACTCCTTAAGTGCAGAGGATGTAGAGAAATCGAGCCATACATACCACAAATTCATGAATTTTTCAAATGAATCATTATCCATCGCAAGCATTTCCTCCATCCTCATTACATCATAGACCGTGGAAACCCACAGGGAGGTGGTGTTTTTTTCCCAAAATGGAGGGATCAACTGGAATGCCGCAGATAGGAGGGAGCGGAGCAGGCTGCGTTTCTGAGATGCTATCGGTCCCGGGAGCATAGAAAGGAGTTGTATCTCTGGGGTAAATGGTAATGATTCCCGATACATCTTGGTATACACTGAAAAAACTCTGAACCAAAAAGGTTTAATCTTGTTGCATTCCCACCAAATATCTAGGCAAGTTCCTTCCATTTGGCCGCATCTCAAACTTGTGGCTGGGGTGTCTGGGAACATCTTATGAAGCGACAGGGGGTCCCTGTACCATCTGGAGACGACCTCGTCATTTTTCTCCTGTGTGTAACAGGAGATTGTGGATTTGTGAATAAAGTAAAATGCGGATTGCCATTCTGTACTCGTGAGCTCCCTCCCCAAGTCCTTGGCCCACACTCGAGTGTAAGTTGGTAGTCTGTCATGGATGGAGGTTTGGAGTGATTTATATATCGAGGAGAGCAAATGTCTGGGTTTCTCAGAGAGAGAGCACAGTCGCTCATACTCAGTTAAGGGTCGGTGTAATTTATTGGTGGCGAATAATCTGACTCAAAAGGATGAGATATGCAGCTTGGTAAGCCAGTCACAATTATCCAATAGGTCAGTTGGTTGTCCTGAATTAGAATGAACAAAGGAGTGCGCTAGAGGCCAGGAGGATCGTGTGGAAGAGCCCACAGTAGTAGCTCCCATACCCTGGGGAAACATGGGGTTATCGAAGAAAGATGAGAGTGGGGATGGGTTGGATGAGAGGAGGCTTTGAAGACCTCTGTTATACCATAGTTGCATGGCTGAAAGCGTTAGGGAAGATAAGGGTTTGAGCTCATGGAAGTTTTGTTTATGGCCCTCAAAGGAGGGCTCTGAGATCTACTGCAGTATGGTCCTGTTCAGTGATGGAAGAGGCCTTAGTAAAAGGATGGGGAAACCATTCTGGTATCCATGCCATTAAAGCAGCTCTGTGATAGAGTTCAAATTCAGGGAGGCCCACGCCACCCAGAGACTTAGGTAGAGTAAGGAGCTTGTGGCGGATACGTGAGAGGCCCTTGTTCCAAAAAAAACATATGGACATGGAGCGTAGTGCTATAAAGAATTGTTTGGGTGCTAATATGGGGACAGTTTGGAACTGATAGAGCAATTTAGGAAGGATGTCCATTTTTAGTGTGTTGATACGTCCAAACCAGGGTATGGGGAGTGCGCACCAGGCTTCTAGGTCCTTACGTATGCGGAAGAGCATGGGAGAGTAATTCAGCGTATATAGGTGGGAGGGATTGGCAGGAATAAGTATACCTAAATAGGGGCTTGTGTGTGACCATTGGAAGGGGAAATTAGAACGAAGTCGGGCGAAAGAGTCATTTGGGAGCGATATGTTTAGGGCTTCAGTTTTGGCAATGTTTAGCTTAAAATTGCTGAATTCTCCAAAGCAGCGAAATTCAAGCATGAGGGATGGGAGTGACACATGAAGAAGATAGTTTGAGGAGGGAGTTTGAATACCAGCAATTGAGTCATTTTTGCCGTATAGCATGGGTTAGGTGTTCAATCACTATAACAAATAGTAAGGGGGATAGAGGACATCCCTGTTGTGTGCCGTTGGAGATAAAGAAGGGATTAGAAGAAGATCCCTTAACTAGTACCGATGCCGATGGGCAGGAATACAGGGACATAATCTTGTTGATAAAGGATGGGCCTAATCCTATTTGAGTCAGAGATAGGTGCAAGAATTGCCAGTTGACCCTATTGCCAGTTGACCCTATCAAACGCTTTTTCTGCATCAAAGGATAAAAGACAAGCATTTAGTTTGTGATGGCTAATAAAAGAGATTAAGTTGATGGTTTTTGTGGTGTTGTCCCTAGCCTCACGTCCAGGAACAAAGCCTACTTGGTTGTTATGGATCAGTTGTGGCAATAGGGGAGATAGGCGGTTAGTAAGGGCTTTTGAGAATAGTTTTATATCTAAGTTAAGAAGGGATTTTGGCCTATAGCTTCTTCAATGTAAGGAGTCTTTGCCTGGCTTGGGAACGACAGATATATTGACAGACAACATGTCTTTGGAAGGTAAGTGATTGCCATCTATAGCATTAAAGGCCCTGGTCACGAGGGGAGACAATGATGGGGCAAGAAGTTTGTAGAATCTCGGTGTAAAGCCATCCAGGCCAGGGCATTTACCTGACTTGAGATTTTTTTTATAGCGCCTAAGAACTCAGTATCAGATAATGCTTTATCTAATTCCATTGATTCTCGGGATCTACAGTGGGGAGTGCGGTTTCAGATATGTAGGATTGCATGACAGAGGGTAGTTGGGAGGTTTGGCTATAAGACTCGCATTTGGGTAAGTTGTAAAGTTGGGAAAAATATTGTCTAAAGGCGTTTGAGATTTCTTGGGTATTGTGCATCTTTTGTTGGGCCTTATTATGTACGACGTGTATGAGACGTTGTGCGGGGCACAGGTGAAGGACTCTGGCTAAGTGTTGACCACATTTGTTGGCAAGTAAATAATAATGATGGCGGGCCCTATCTCACGCAATGAGGGAATAGGAGTCCAATAACTGGAGAAGATCTTGACGTGCATTTGAGAGATCAACAAAGACCGAGGGACTTAGCTTCTGCTTGTGTACATTTTCAAAAGATGCGATTGTGGAGAGTAGGTGATTGACCTCAAGGGCACAGGATTTTTTAAGTCTGGAGCCATGTTGGATGAAGACTCAACGTAAAACACATTTCAAGGCTGCCCACTGTGTCAAGGGATTTGTGGCGTTGGACTCATGAACCAGAACAAAGTTCCGTATTGTAGACTTGATGTCTGCCAAGCATGTGGTGTCTTTGAGCAGACGGTCATTTAAATGCCAGGAACATTTTCTGCAGGATTTAGGAAGGTGGTCTAGTTCTAGGTGTATAGGGGCATGATCTGACCACAGGATGTTACCTATGGATGTGTGAATAGGAATATCTAAAAGGGATTGGGATATAAAGAAATAGTCTATGCGGCTATAGGAGTTATGGGCAGTGGAATAGCAACTGTAGTCTCTCTCCGAGGGATGTTGCAAGCGCCAGACATCAACTAATTGTGCACTGTAAAGGAGTGATCTGAATGGTGTCAGTGTGGAGTGAGTTATGGATGACTTACCTGAGGAGGTATCCGCGGATGGGGAGAGAGCCACGTTAAAGTCGCCTCCAATAATGAAGCAGGGACCGCTAACGGGAGATCAGCTTATCAAGGGTCGTAGCCAGAGAATTACCTTGTTCTTAGTTGGGACCATATATGTTCGCAACTGTAAAAATAGAAGTTTGAGATGTTAATTTAAGAAATATGAAGCGACCAAATGGATCAATAAGACAGTCCTTTAAAACCATTGGTGAGCAAAGTGACGAGTATAAGTCAATAGGTGGGGTATAGCAGCAGAATATTATGAATGATGGGCTTAGTAAAAGAAAAAATACACCTTTGAAGCAACAAGTAGAGAGAAAAAGGCAGGCCCAGATGCAGCAACTTGGGGGTGAGGGTGGGGGTTAGGATGTTATGCAGCAGTAGCATATATAACTACAGAAGATAGCGCACACATGAAAAATAAATGACTATCAAATATAACAAGGCAATCAAAATGAGTAAAAAAATTGAGATTTAGTCCCACCAAATGGCCATATCACGCTCAAGCCCAACACTATGTCAAAGGACCCCATTGTCAGTGGGTCCTACACTATCCATAAAAGGAAGCAGCAGCAGTCAGATATGAAAGCAAGAACAAAGTCAGCACTCTGGAGTACAGAACAGACTCCTGGACTATATAGGGCCCTGCCTAAGGCAGCCTAGGGATGCATGCATGGGTAATGGGTTTCTGATTATGAATTGTCAATAATTGCATGTAGCTTAGTAATACAGTAGATCTGAGGCGGTAAATTGCTAGCAGGTGGTTACAACTTATTAATGGGTCTGCGACCCTCTAAATAACCCCCTTCTCAACAGTCCTCCAATGGTGATGAGGTAATTGCACAGTGGGGGGACCCCTTATCCTGCTGTACAGCGATGGTGGCAACCTGTGCGATGGCAACCCTCTCATTGGCTCTAGATGACAATGTACTCCCCAACTGCCCTGACTCTTTCCAGGGACTTTCCTTATATCTGACCCCTTCCTGCCCTCAGGTGTCCATGGGCATTGTAGTTGTGGTGCAGTTTTGTTTACGGTTTGAGTCCTCTTCCAAACTAGATCTCCCAGATTGCTCCTATATAAAGCCAGTTATAGCTAAATAATGCACAGCTGACATTACATCTTGCGTTTCAAAAGAGTTCTGCAATCAGTAGCATCGCCAAGTGTTACACGGTACAGTGTCATGGTACCATTCCTTTTTTTTTTTTTAACCTTTCCAATATATAGTCACAGTTCCTATTCTATTCCTAGTCTTTCCAATGCGAATTCTAATTACCTTTTTCTTACTACCTTCAGTTTATAAAACAGAGCCCCAGTGTCTAGTCCTCCCTTTCCTGCTGTCTGTATAATACAGAGACCCAATTTATTTATTTTTTACACTTTTTCTAATGCAGAGCCCCAATATACTTCTTTTACAGTCCTTACCATGCTCAGTCCCACTGCCTTTCCTGTCCTAGAAGTGACATTTCCATTAGAGTTATGATGAAGCATGTTTATGTTTTGTACATGTTCACATTATGCATGTAAGGTGGGAAATACACAAGCATAGCTGGTACACAGGTTGTCGTGGCAAGTTGTGAAAAAATATGTAAAATCTATGCATGCCTCAATTGTTTGCTATCAGGATCTGCTGCAGTCTTTCTACCTGATGATGAATCAAACTTTTGAATGCATATTACCAAGTCAGTGTTCTATAAATAATGGAAAACAACTAGGGAGTAATCACAGACATATTCTGACATAATGGAAAATACATTTGATCTATAAGCTATAATGCACTTATACTTATCTCAATGTAGTTTACCCCTACAGAGCCTGATTATAATAGGAGTGGCTCTAAATGTTTGCATTGCTTGCAAGTTTTAGGCTTTGAGTATCTATGATCACAATGGACAATGGAGCTTAAAGTGTGGGTTACCCCAACATTTCATATTCCTGATATGTGCCAGCTGTACCATGTACTTGTATGAAAAAGTATCCTGTTCTCTTTGTATTGCCCTTTGTAAGAAATCCCTGGTGTTCCTGCCAGTTCCTCAGCTTTATCATAAACAACAACTGACCACACTAAGCAGGCGAGCACAGCGTGGTTAATTCTCCAGCTGTTCTGGGAACTCAGCCTGCTTTCCTCCAATGATCAGACTTGTCCTGACATGCCTCCCCTCACTGGGAAGCTCAGTGTACTGTTGCTTCTCCTCCCCCCAGTTCTTATGCAGCTGAGAACAGAGGGAATGTGATCACGTTTAAAAAAGGGGGAAAAAGGGATTGATAATGTTTTTTAAATCTATACATACATGTTTTGCCTTTTATTTATATTTTAAATTGAATTGATTGCTTTACAAGATGATTGCTTACATTCACTTTAAAGCATTTGTAAACCGCTGGGTGTTTTTTTTTTGGACCTGCAAGCTAATGGCATAATGTGCTAGTAGGCTATGCCTACTAGCATATTATGTGAAACTTACCTGAAAAAGAAGCCCTAAAACGATGCAATGTAAATGCTTGGGGCCGGGTCCATCTTTACCCGCCTTCCTTCCGGGTCTGCGGACTCTGGCTGTGTGACTGACCAGAGCCACAATTACATCACTCCCACACATGCTCTGGGAAGCCGTCATTTATAGGACAGATATCTGAAGGAACAGCCCGACAAGCCGTTCCTTAAGAGTGCATGCGCCGATGACGTCATCAGCTGCATGTAATGTAAATATCTCCGAAATGGTGCACGTGTAGGATATATTTACAGTACCTATAGGTAAGCCTTATTATAGGCTTACCTATAGGTACAAATTATGCCTTTGAGTTTACTTCCTTTTTAAGAGTATCATAGTTTATCAACAATTAAAAAGCTCCATCTTCTGCAACTCAGAAAATGATTCATCTCAATCAGGTCTCTATATTTCTTTCTACTTCTAAGACTATAATGGTTTCCAGGCTCCTAGACAATCGGACACGATACAAATGAGTCCTGCCTTGAGGAATATGCACTAGCGCCTGTGTGACTCACAAATGAGAATGAATCATTTAACTTATTGATACAACAGGGGAATAGCATATCCTTTCGCCCTAGCACACTGAAGTTTTTAGTGACTAATGATCTGATAAATGCTATGTACATGACTCACAACCAGAAAACAAGCACAGCTTCTTGCAAGGATCTGTTTTAATTAGTCAAATGATATTTAGACTATACATCCCAGCAATAATACATAGTTTACATTCTGGTATGATAACAGTCATGATTTGTAAAAATAATGGTACATAACCTTGGTAGCCCTGTAATTGTTTTCATTCTGTCAGACAGACATTACTGTAATTTTTCAAAATTCTATATAGATGAATAAACTGCATCTATACTGTATACACTACTATAGTATACAGTATACTATGCCATACCTCCCAACTGTCCATGATTTCGAGGGACTGTCTCTGCATTGGAACAAAGTCCCTCCATCCCTCTTTACTCCTCATTTCTCCCTCATTTTGGTCTGATCTATATAATTGTATATAAAATGCTCTACTTATCTTTCAAAAAGTGTTTCCCAGTGCTAACCCTTTAATCCAATTTTTAAACTGCTGCATTTGTAAATTGCAAAAGCCAATATAAAGAAATAGCAGTGGTGAAAAAAAAAAAGAAAAAGCACTTTTGGGTTTAACTAGCCTTTTTTGTGTATAATTCCCCTTTAACCACTTCTGGACCGGAAGAGTTTGCCCCCTTAATGACCTTAATTAAATTTTTTGCGATTCAGGACTGCGTTACTTTAACAGACAATTGCGTGGTCGGGTAATGCTGTACCCAAAAAAAAAAATGAATTGTCCTTTTTTTCCCACCAATAGAGCTTTCTTTTGGTGGTATGTGCGATTTTTATTTTTTGCGCTATAAACAAAAATAGAATGACAATTCTGAAAAAGAAAAAAAACTATATTTTTCACATTCTGCTATATAACATTCCCAAAAAAAAAAATAAAATTAAAAATCTAATTTGTTTATCCTTTTTGGCAAATTTGTATTCCGCTACATATTTTTGGTAAAAAAAAAAATAATAATAACAATAAGCGTAGTTTGATTGGTTTGCGCAAAAGTTATCGTGTCTACTAACTACGGGAAAGATTTATGTCATTTTTATTGTTTTTTTTTTTTACTAGTAATGGAGTCGATCTGCGATTTTTAGCGGGACTGCGACATTGCGGGGGACAGATCGGATCCCTAAGTGACATTTTTGACACTTTTGGGGGGACCAGTGATATTACTACAGTAATCAGAGCCAGTGGCGGCCGGTGTGTTGGGGGCGCAGTGGCGCCGCCCCCCCTATCCATGCGTCCGGCCCCCTAATCTACATGCGGGGCGCCGGACGCATGGAGTTCAATGGGCTTTTTTTTTTTTTAATCACCTGATTAGAGCCAGAGACTCTAATAGGCTTCAGGAAAGGGCTGACCCGGGGCGCAGAGCAGTGCGCCCCGAGCCCATTCATTGTGTGACAATAGCGAATGAAAATTCGCTATTGTCACACGGATCCTCCTCCTGGCCAATCAGGAAGCGGGTCCGATACGCGCTTCCTGATTGGCCGAAAGGCAAACCCCATGCCATTGGCTGGGGAGGAGGCGGGAGCCAGGAGGACTGAGGACTCCAGGAGACGCCGCCACGAAGAGAAGCCACGAGCTGCCGCTAGCTCGGTGTCCCCCATCACCTGGCCTGGGCCGGCTTCTTCTATCTGGGTACCAGATACAGTGCTTCTCCTGTGGGGGAATCCTCCGGAGCTGGGAGCCTGGGGGCAGACCAGATACCGAGCACCAAAAATACTTCCCTACCTGTCCCTTCCTCCGGGGAACCGAGCCCAGCAACATCCCCATCCCCAACAACCTGACCTACTGGACGGACACATCCTGAGCCAGATCCACCGACTGCCCGGAGAGCAGGAGAACAAGGACCCCGCCGTCTACCCCGAGCTACTGGACATGACCAGCCTCACGGGGACCTTCCTCAACTGGCCGCTACACACCGGCCTCAGCCCCCAGCAACTGGCTGCTGCTCGATTCTTCTATACTGTTATGTACTGGGAGGGCTGGGATCATACCCCACCATGGGGAGGAGGGGGGGTTTCTTCTGCACTAGTATGTACTGGGATCATATCCCACCATGGGGGGTTTCTTTTGTACTGGGAGAACTGGGATCATACCCCACCACAGGGGGGGTTCTTCTGTACTGGAATCATCCTCCCCCCCACCATAGGGGGGTTCTTCTGTACTGGGATCATACCCCACCATGGGGGGGGGTGTTCTTCTGTACTGGGAGAACTGGGATCATACCCCTTCATAGGGGGGTTCTTCTGTACTGGGATCATCCCCCACCATAGGGGGGTCCTTCTGTACTGGACTCATCCCCCACCAGAGAGGGATTCTTTACTAGAATGTACTGGGAGGAACTTGTATCATACCCAATCACTGGGGGGGGGGGGGGGGGAAGTTTTCTTCTATACTAGTATGCACTAGGAGAAACTGGTTTATGCCCCATCATGGGGGGGGGGGTTCTTTTATACTGGTATGTACTAAGAGGAACTGGGATCATACTCCATTGGGGGGTTCATTCTATTCAGGTATGAACTGGGATCATACCCCACAATAGGGGGATTCCTCTATACTGGTATATACTGGGGGGACTGGGATCACTCCTACCCCACCATAAGGAATACCTGCATACTGGTATGTACTGGGGACTAGGACCACTCCTACCTAATTGTTGGGGGATTCTTCTATACTGGTTTGTACTGGGAAGACAGGGATCACTCATATCCCTCCCCAATAATTGAGTTCTTCTATACTGTTTTTTACGGGGGAGACTGAGATTACTCATGCCCTATAGAGGTTATAAGAGAACGACCTTCTGCAACATAAGGGTCGACCCCCAAGCAACTGGCTGCAGCTGTATTCTTTTATACTGGGAATCATCACACTGATTACCCCCACAATAGTAACATTGTATCTCACTGACCAGAGTTGAAGTTACTGACAACCCAAAATTACAAATATATTGAGATGTCACGGATGACCGCCAGGGTGGTTGTACTGTATCCAGATAAGTCACTGGTGGCTCATAGACCCATGATGGTGAAAGTATCAGAATGTCACTTATGCTTCATCTACTCCTATGAGAAGATTGTATCAAGTTACTTTATGGTTCACTTTAATGATATTGTATCCAGTTAAGTGCACTGGTCTCGCGCAGGGGGGGACACGCTTACGCTGATCACTCTGCATTGAAAGGGGGCATGCTGGCATCTCTGCATTGAAAGTGGGCACAATGGCATCTCTGCATTGAAAGGGGGCACGATGGCATCTCTGCATTGAAAGGGGGTACGCTGGCATCTCTGCATTGAATGGGGGCACAATGATCTCTGCATTGAAATGGGGCACGCTGGTCTCTCTGCATTGAAAGGGGGCACGCTATACCTTAATTACTGAAGGCCCTTTCACACTTTTGTGACCTCAAAGTCACGCAATTTTTTACAGCGTTTTTTGCCGCAAAGCAATGCCTATTACATTTTTCTGTTTGTGCCCCCCCCCCCCCATTTTGAGCACCAGTCGCCACTGATCAGTGCTAAAAATATGCACTGTCACTGTAATAATGCCATTATCAGGGAAAGGATTAACCCAGAGGTGATCAAAGGGTTAAATGTGTACCTAGGGGCGTGTTTCTAACTGTATGGGGGCATGGCTTGTGAAATGATCACAGAGACCTGTGATCCCATATAAGAGGATCACAGGCGCTCTGTGATCATTCCAGAGAGAAGAACGGTCAGCTGTGTTTACAACAGCTGACCGTTCTTCTCTCTCAGCTGGGAGCGATCTCGGGTGGCCGGCGGCAATCAGAGCCACCTGCCCCCTGCATCGGAGTCCCCGCTGCCGAGTGGGGGCGGGAACGCGCTGGTGGCGGTGCGCGCTCGCCCCCTAGCTGCAGGCGCGTGATCCACATATATCTACGGCGCTTCACGCAGGAGGGCCGGCCTGCCGCAGTATTTCTGCGGCGGGCAGTCCAAAAGCGGTTAAGGGGGCATGGCAGGGGGTTGTCCTACACCTACATACCTTTGCTAATAGGTGTCCCTCATTTCCATCTCAAAAAGTTGGCAGGTATGCTATACTATACTATACTATACTATACTATACTATACTATACTATACTATACTATACTATACTATACTATACTACTATATTTGACTAGTGGCCCCTGTTTAGGACAGGGTGGTAAATACAGTATATATAGTACTGTGCAAAGGTTTAAGGCAGGTGTGAAGAAATACTGTACATTAAAGTAAGAATGTTTTTAAAAACATATATTTAATTGTTTGTAGCACCCTCCTAGGTCGGTGCTAGAGAGAAAGTATAGTTTTGGGTCCTGTCTGCTTACCAGAAGGTCTGCAGGTAAATCTATATTGTTCTCTGCCTACTAGAGAGCAGGATCTGTTAGTAAGGTCTGCTCATTGTGCTCAGGTGCAACTCGTTCTGTCTGCAGTGTTTCACATTGGTCCAATGGGGAGGCATATTGGACAGTTGGAGGAAACCTGACAAATGAGTGCACAGGTGTTTGATACAGCCTTGGTGATTTGGCAGAGGAAAGTGCATCTGTGCATGCTGGGATACTGTATAAAAGCCAGGAGCACATGTGATCGAGGTCTTTCAGCTGGATAGCGGAGTCCTGGAGGAAGGGGCGGCTGCCTCCTCTCCTGTAGAGTTTCCATGGGGCCTCAGGTAGTGGACCTGAGGGCCTGGGGAGTGATAGTGAGGAACTGAACTCAGAGGTCCAGTGAAGCTGGCTGAAAGGGGAGACACTGGAGGATATGATTCTGCAAACAGTGAGTAAAGATCTGTGTCAAGGGGCCTGACCTGAGGGGGGTCACCCCTGCAGCTAGAAGAGTCAGTGGATGGGTGTCAGTAAAGGGGATGCTAGTGAGTGTCCTGAAGAGAATGTAGATTCACCAAGTCTATTGCTGGAGAGAAAAGAGCAAGGAGACTTAACCCTTGCCATACATGTGGCAGTATGGATTAAGCAGTGCAGCTGCTTCCACAAGCAATCGGGTGAGGCCAAGTGAGAGTTGTCCTTATCCATTGTGAACAGTTCCAGTTGGAGTATCCCATTATTCCCTTCTCCCATCCAAGTTCCAAAATAAACACAAAAACCAATACCCCTTGGTTGTTTATTGTGTGACGAGCCATCTGGAGTAAGGAGGGATGTGTGAACTGTTCCCTAAGTGATTGTGTGCTGGTAATCAGAGGAGGCCTCAGAAGTCATTATACAGCAAGCCCGTCGGGAACAGTGCTACACATCCTTTAGGAGAGCAATGCACATCAACGTCATATGAGAAAGTGGCGCCCCTCCATCGTTACAGCCTGCTACCACTGATAGGGAAGCTGATGAGTGGGTCATCCCATCTTTTTGACCATTTTGAGCCATCATTGTCGCTGACACTGAACGTATCCTTTTGGAAACCCTATATACAGCTCTTAAGCCCTAGGCAATTGATTTCAAGCCTGGCCTGTCCTGTTCTGCTGAGCTAACCACCAAGTCCCTTAACCCATTATCTGAGCTTGGCCCATCCTTGCGCACTACTGAACCCCTTTCCTTCCTTTGACCATCTCACTGTGTGTAGAAATGTCTGTCATCATAAGCACGCCAACATGTCCATGGGTCCAGCAGCTGGCAGATTGATTCTAAAACTGTAAAAAGTTTTCCTGTTTTTAGCACAGCCATTCTATTCCTGCATATTTTAGGGATGTGTGAACTGTACCCCAAGTGACTGTGTGCTGGTAAGCAGAGGAGGCAAAATAAGTCATCATACAGCAAGCCCTATGGGGCTACATGTTTATTTTTTATCAATTTACAAAATGCAAAGTGAGCAAACAGAAGAAAAATCTTAATCATATCAATATTTGGTGTCACTACCCTTTGGCTTCAAACCAGCATCAATTCTTTCACTCGCTGTTTGTACAATTACACAAAGTCAGGGATTTCGCAGGATTAGAGTCAGGTATATGATTAATCAATTATGTCATGCAAGTGCAAACTGACCACACTAGGCATGAAAGTAGTCAGTTTTCTAGCTGTGCTAAGAGCTCAGCCTGCTCCCCTCCAATGATAAGAATTGTGCTGTCATGCCCCTCCTGTACAGTCATTCACTGGGAAGATCAGTATGCTGCTGCGTCTCTTACCCAGTTCTCTAGGATCCTTATGCAGCTAAAAACAGAGGGTTATTGCTTAACCACTTAAGCCCCGGAAGATTTTACTCCCTTCCTGACCAGGGTTTTTTTTGCGATTTTTTACTGCGTGATTTTAACGGACAATTCCGCGGTCGTGCGACGCTGTACCTAAACAAATTTGATGTCCTTTTTTTTCCCACAAACAGAGCTTTCTTTTGGTGGTATTTGATCACCGGTGCGATTTTTTGATCATGCGCTATAAACAAAAAAAGAGCGTAAATTTTGCAAAAATAATATTTTTCACATTTTTTTATATGAAATTCCCCCCCAAAAAAATGTAAAAATCTAAATTTTTTAACATTTTCGGCCAATTTGTTTTATGCTACATATGTTTGGTAAAAGAAAATCGCAAAAAGCGTATTTTGATTGGTTTGCGCAAAAGTTATCGCGTTTACTAACAAGATTTTTGTCATTTTTGGTGTTTTTATTTTAAGGAGTAATGGCGGTGATCTGCGATTTTTTTTGTGGTACTGCGACATTGCGACGGACAGATTGGACCCTTGACTGACATTTTTGATACTTTTGGGGTTACCAGTGACATTACTACAGTAATCAGTGCTAAACATATGCACTGTTACTGTAAAAATGACACTGGCAGGGAAGGGGTTAACTGTATTGGAGAGGGAGGGGTTAAGTGTGTCCTAGGGGCGTGTTTCTAATTGTGATGGGACATGTCTACTATTGTAAAAACAGAGATCAACGGTCCTACATAGTAGAACCGTCTGATCTCCATTTTTACACAGGGGAGAATGACAGGCGGCTTGTTTACATTAGCCACCTGCCTTTCTCCCTCTCTACCGACGATCGCCGAGTGACCTGCGGACATCGGGTCCGCCGGTCACACGCACTGACTCCTTAGTGAATGAGCCGGGGAGCGCGCGCGCTCGCCCACCATTGGCTCACAAGCCGGTGACAGGCTAGTGACGTATATATACGTCACTTTGCCTGGCCGGGGCTGACCGCCGCAGTATGTGTACTTGCGGCGGTCGGCAAGTAGTTAAAAAAAAAAAAAAAAGGAAAAAGGTATTATTCATTTTTTTACATTTATACACAAATGTTTTGCCTTTCATTTCTATTTAAAACTGAATGGGTTATTTTTACAAGGTGTGATTCGCATATACTTTAACTGAAACAGAAACAGCTGTGTAGGAGGCTTATAACCGGGTGAGGAATAGTAAAACTCTGCTACTAAGGGGAGGATGTGGAAGACAGTTTCATGTCACAGGTCATACACAATGGCAAGATCGAACACAGCAACAAGACACAAGGTATTTATACTGCATCAGCAAGGTCTCTCATAGGCAAAGATTTCAAAGCAGATGGAGTTTCAAGATGTTCTGTTTAAGAAATAGACAACACTGACGAACGTAGATACAGTGGTTGCACAAGGTAACTTAGTGCAGCAGATGAAAGGCAAATTGTGCTTATTTCCCCTTGACATCAGAAGATGCCCAGCAATGCCATCACCATAGAACTGGTGGAAACCAGTGGGACCCAGGTACACCCATCTACTGTTTGGAGACTTCTGGGCAGAAGTGATATTCATGGAAGAATTGTGGGAAAAAAAGCCATACTTTTGACTTGGAAACAAGGCTAAACACATCAACTATGCATGAAAACATAGGAACTGGGGTGCATATAAATGGCAGCTGGTGCTCTGAACTAATGAATCAAAATATGAAATATTTAGCTGTAGCAGAAGGCAGTTTGTTCCCCCGAGGAGCTGGAGAGCAGTACAATAATGAGTGTCTGCAGGTAACAATGAAGCATAGTTGAAGTTCCTTGTAAGTTTGGGGCTGCATTTCTACAAATTGTTGGAGATTGGAGATTTGGTCAGGATCAATATTGTCCTCAATGGTGAGAAATACAGGCAGATACTTATTCATCATGCCATACCATCAGGGAGGCGTGTAATTGTCCCCAAATTTTCTCTGCGGCCAATGTCATTTAGCCAATATCATTAAGAACTATTTTCAGCAGAAAAGCAGCAAAGAAAAACAAGAAATCCTAGAAGTGATGGTTTGGCACTGAGCCCTGATCACAACATCAAGTCTGTCTGCGATTACATGAAGAGACAGAAGGAAATGAGGCAGCCTACAGCAACAGAAGATCTGTGGTTAGTTCTCCAAGATATTTGGAACAACCTACCTGCTGAGTTCATTTAAAAGTTGTGTGCAAGTGTACCTAGAAGAATTAATGCTGTTTTGAAGGCAAAGGGTGGCCATATCAAATATTGATTTGATTAGGATTTCTTTTGTCAGGTACCTGATCCGAGGCTGAGGTGCTGAGAGAGCTCCCCTTGTGGCTAAGTGCGACACACCCCTGAAGGTGGTACAGGAGGTGTAGCGCCCAAAGTGGCACAGTTTGCCAACAGGATGCAGATGATTAGAGGCCATGGACACCAGGAGCGTGCTGGAAGACCTGGAAGCACAGCAGGGTGGAAGTCTCTAGATATCTCCGGAGGAGCTAGGAAACCTTGTGCAGTAGTAAGTCCAGGCAGAGGGTCAAACATAGAAGGTCAATCTGAGGGTAGGGTTAGGAAGGAGAAACAGGAACTGGCCGAGGTCTTTAGGCAGGAAGAGTAGTGAGATCCTGTAGTGTATGCCGGGGTTATGCACGGGAGACTGACAGAATAATGGAAATAAGTCCTTGAAGCAAGCTGGGGTCATACACGGTAGATTGGCAGGAGCGAAGTTGGTGGAGAAAGCCAGAGGGTCAAGCCAGGAGGAGTAGATCAAACAGAGTCAGGAGCAAGCCGGGTCACAACAGGAAATCCAATAGAAGAATACAGGAGACACAGGAACACAGGGAAGCTGACGATAATCCAGCAATGAGAAGGATCCCACAGCAACCTTTTATAGGCCAGCAAGTGGCTGTGTCTCTCACACATTGCGTACGCCAATTTGCGCCTTCGTGCCTCTGCGCACGCCTGCACGCTGTTTTCACGTCAGGGCATACAGGGATGAGCCAGATGCGCTGAGTGTGCCCATTAGTACTACTGGCAATGTTGCCAGCTCTCTTATGGCCATTTCCCTGACATCTTTTCTGTTCATTTACTGTTCATTTACTTTCCATTTTGTTAATTGATAAATATAAACTATTATCATGTCTGAAAGCATTCTTAATTTACAGCATTTTTTCACACCTGCCTAAGACTTTTGCACATTACTGTATATATAGGCACATGAGCGCTTATTGTTATGAACTTGTAGAAGAACTGCCCCCACACCCAAGAATGAAGCATCTACCTCTAAGAGGAAGGACTGGAAAATGTTAAGAGATACAGTATGAGGATAGATGCTGAGAGAAAGACTGTATTGAGGTGTGGAAAGCCTCGAATGCTTCAGGAGACCAGGTTCTGGGATCAAAACCTTTCCAGGTCAGATAAGTGTATGGGGCCACCAGGGTTGGTGAACCCCAAAAAACACATTGCTTTCAGACCGGAGGGCTCAGGCCAGTTTGAGAAAGCATGAAGTTTGGCTGGGTCCCGGCAGCCCTTTGTTCATGACTATATAACCAAGAAAAATAAGTATGTCGTTCAGATACAGAATGACACAAACAAACAGAGAAAAAGATCAGAGAAATTCTCATTAACAAAGTTCTGAAAAATGGAATTATGCAAGCCAAAATACATCACAAGATACTTATAACGCTCATCTCTGGTGTTGCAATCTGTCCTTCATTCATCTTCCACTCATTACCCTCTCAAGTCCTAATCAAACTGTAGGCCCCACAAAGGTCTAATTTGGTAAAGATTTAGGCATTCCAAAGTCCAGTGATCAAGGGTAGCGGGTTTCTTAACAGAGATGGCATTGAGGCCTCTATAACCAATGCAAGTTCAGAGCGTACCATCCTTTTTCTCCACAAAAAAGAAGCCAGCCTCAATGCAAGAATTGAACTTAGGGATGAATCCTATTTGGAGGTTTTTATGAATGTATTCAGACATAGCTTGAGTCTTTGGAATGGAGAAAGGGTAGACTCAACATTGAGGCTAAGTAGTCCTAGGGTGAAGATTAATGGAGTAATCATAGGGACAATGAGGAGGCAGACGGTCAGCAGCTTTTTTACTAAAAACATCTTGGAAGGCCTGATAATGTCGTGGGATCATCAGAGAAGTGGTAACCTCAACCATGGATACAGAGGTGCACCTTGGGGAAACAAGTCTGATGGCATTGCGACCCCCAAGACAACACCGGATTGGAGTTCCAATCAATATAGGTCGAATGTTTTTAAAACCACGGAAGACCAAGAATCATGGGACTGGAAGACTTAGGAAGGATCAGGAAGAAGATTTTGTCAGGATGTAGAACACCGACATGCATGCTTACAGAGGTAGTTTGGACCCGCAGGGGTCCTAAGGCCAAGGTAGAGCCATTGACTGAAGATACCAAGAGGGGCATCACTAAAGAAACAAGATAAATGCCCAATTCAGCGGCTAGGAACTGCTTGATGAAATTCTGCCCCAGAGTCCACATATGCAGATACTTGATACGAGTACTGGGCCTAATGAATGGAGACAGATATGAAGAATCAAGGAAAAGGGAAAGAATTAAGGTTCAGGTCTAGATTACCTCCCTCAGAGCAACACTGAACCAAAAGAGTTTCCTGAATGGATTGGACAGGACTTTAATATGTGACCATTGGCCACACAGTAAAAGCATAGGCCAAGTTTCAGGCTACTAGATGGCTCTTAACCCATGTTTGCCCTAATTGCATGGGTTCTTCTGATGCTGGGATAGTTGCAGAGGTGGGTTGTTCGAGAGATTTCTGGAATACAGATGCTAAATGATTTTCTGGGGAGCAGTGTGGACCAGTCCTCTCCAAACCTCGCTCCTGGAAACGGACATCGATTTGGATGCTAAGGACAATCAAGTCATCCAGGGTGGAGGGTAGGGTTCTGCCAGCTAGTTCATCCTTAATATGATCTGCTAAGCCCTGCCAAAATGTTGCAGTGGGGGCCTCCTTATTCCATGCCAGTTCTGAGGCTAAGGTGCGATTTTGAACTGCGTATTGGCCAACAGTCATGATTCCTTGATGAAGCTGAAGAGAAGTACTCCATCAGCAAATGAGACCCTCACTGCCACTTTGAAGGTCTTACAGGAGGCTTCCAAGAAGGCAGTAATATTGGAAATTGTAGCATCTTGGCCCTCCCACAGTGGCCAAGCCCAGGCCAGAACATCTCCAGCAAGAAGTGACATGATGTGTGCCACGTTGGAGCAGTCAGAAGGAAAATGGTGGGCCGCCAGTTCAAAACGAATTGAACACTGATTGATGAAGCCCCAGCGAGATTTTCTTTTACCAGAAAAGTGGGGCAGCTGAGGCAGCTAGAGTTCTGAGGAACTGTCAGACACAGGAGGAATAATTGGAGCTGGAGCTACAGGAACCCGGAGCTGGAGCTTGAACAGAAGGAAGACAAGTGGTCGCAACTTGCAACTGCTCCAAACGATAGGAACGTTTCTGTAACCATTTCATGATCTGATCTTGATAGGCCTGTTGGACATAAGCTCTCTGCCCCAAACACTAAAGTCATTCCTGTAGGGAGTGCAGTGTTTTAGAGGAGCTCATGGCCTGAGCAATACTGTCAGGTTTCTATGGTAGTAAGCCCTTATAGAAAGCAAACTCAGGGTTCCTCATGGTGTGGGGTCTAAGCCCCAGCCTTCCCCCTTACCAGGGCCCCTGATGGTGGGGATAGACTTGCGGCAAACTGAAACCAGGTACACCCAGCTGACAATGTGGAGACCACTCGTGTATGCAGAGTTCAGACGGCAGGAGACAAGAGAATTCGGGAAATGAGCTGAAGTCTGGGTGGGGGGCTGGCAAGCTAAACTGGTAGACAAAGCTGGGGTCAGTGCTTGGGTAGTCAGGCACAGAATACAAGTAAAACAAAGCAAACAAGGAGCACATAGACATTAGGAAGTTGCTCAGGCAACCTGGGCTATATTGAGAATGCCTATATATATAAATATATAAGGAAGCAGACTAGGAGGTGGGCCAAGAAGGGATAAAGGAAATAGGATATAAATCAATATTAGAGAATGTGACACTTAAAGGCGAACACAGAAGCCAGTAGCACATGTGAATGGAATCACAAATCTAGTAGATCCACCGTAGCAATGAGGTAAGAACTTTACAAACAGAAAACTGCAGGCTAGCCTGGTACAGATCCTGGGATTAGATTTAAATCCTGGGACCGTCTCACAGGATCTGGGTCGGTTGGAGGGTATAGTAAAAATCTGGCAAAGGTTTTAGTTTCTAAAATAACTGTTTACAGTACTGTTTTGTGCCTGTTGAAGAGATTTCCACTCATTTCCTGCCCTGGTGATGATGTTGTCCATGGTACAAAATGTGACACAAAGCGAAGGATACTCTCCCTACTTCAATCGGGTATATCTGGTTTGTTTTCTTATAGCAAAACTTTGGTGGTGGAGGCTCTGAATGAATGGCACACATTACTCAGTCCTTAGACAATAAACAGTTGTGAGTACAGGGGAATGTAGTATGGAAGCCTGTATTCATGGTAAGTGACCACTCTTATTAGCCAATACCTGCACTAACACCAGGAAATTACCACCCAACAACCACAAAATAGTTCATTACCACTACCATAACTAGTGGGCGACCAGCAAACTATTAGCTCTACTGCCAACGAGTGAACATCATCCATTCCATACCCATTTTGTTAGAGCACAGTTCCAAGATAAGGTCATGCCCACTGCATGGTTCACCACAAGCTCGTTTTCTTGGCTTCTATGCGTTAAAGCTGGCTTTTAGATTCTCAACAATTTTGTATTTACCTGTTTATAAATACAGCTTAAAAAGTGTAAATTCCTGCAGAGCATGCTATGCATGATAAGGAAGAGAATAGTAGAAAACTGATTTAGAAAAACAGGGGAGTGCAGCAAGAGACCTTCAGCTTTGGCCTTTTCTCACAAAAAGCAATACTGAAATGAAGGAAAAAGTAAAATAAAATAACATATATAGTGTAGCACATAAATGAGTACACCCCAACAGATTTTTTCAGAAAGCCTTTCCTTTCAGAATCAACATTTTCTATGGGAAATTATATTACAAAATACTCCCACAAATGTGGGCCATTGATTGCAACTAAGATTTGTTAACGTGCCCACACAAAAAAAGTATTTTTTCTAACAGAGTTATTCAAGATTATGTTGCAAAAATGAATACACCCCAATGAAAGTCTTAGAAACAACGCTAAATTTTAAACAACAAAATCCTAATTATCAACATTTCAACTACAGGTGCGTTTAATTATTCATTAACCGCTTCATTTACCCCCTTCCTGCCCAGGCCAATTTTCAACTTTCGACACTGTCACACTTTAAATGACAATTGCGCAGTCATGCAACATTGTATCCATATGAAATTTTTATCATTTTTTTCACCCAAATGGAGCTTTCTTTTGGTGGTATTTATTAACCACTGTTTTTTTTTTTTGCTAAACAAACGAAAGAATACCAAAAATTTTGAAAAAAAAATTTTTTTCATAGTTTGTTATAAAAATTTGCAAACAA
Source organism: Pelophylax lessonae (assembly GCF_965119305.1). Taxonomy (NCBI): domain Eukaryota; kingdom Metazoa; phylum Chordata; class Amphibia; order Anura; family Ranidae; genus Pelophylax; species Pelophylax lessonae. The sequence continues at coordinate 352,916,800 of NC_138771.1, forward strand.
GTAATTTTTCTTCTTCACTAATGAGCACTGATGAGGTGGCACTGATAGGTAGCACTGATGGGCACTGATAAGGCCGCTCTGGTGGGCACTGATGAGATGGCATTGATGAGGCTGCACTGATAGGCGGCACTGATGGGGACTAATAGGTGGCACTGATGGGCACTGATAAGTGGCACTGAAGGGCACTTAAAGGTGGCACTGATAGACGGCACTGATGGGCACTGATAGGCAATAATATATGGCACTGATGGGTGGCACTGGTGGGTACTGATTGGCAGCATTGGTTGGCACTTTTTGGCTGCACTGATGGGCACTGTTGGGACTTCCCTGATAATCAGGACGCTAATAATCAGTACCCTGATTATCAGTGCACATATCCCTAGCACAAGCCGGTTACCAGCTCTCTTCTTCTCTCCTCACGCTGTTAGGGTGAGAAGAGAAAAGTCGGTAACCAGCTTGTGTTTACATCCTGTGATCAGTTGTCATTGGCTGACAGCTGATCACCTGGTAAAGGGCCGCTGTGATTGGCCCTTTACCTTGATCTGTGATCAGAGAAGAAATTGGCGATCACAGAGCATGCCGCCAGCGCGCTGCAGGAGGTGCGAGATCATGGGAAGCCCGCTCTGTAGCCGTCTTCCGGCTATAGCACGGCTGGCAAGCGGTTTGCAGATGTCCAGCAGACAGCTGATTAGAAAAAGGCGTTACCTAACAAAGAAACCCCTTCCCATTTCATGCTGTCAGCAATGGCACCACATAAAAGAGAAATGTCACAAGGCCTGAGAAAGAAAAACATTTATTTTCACAAGAAAGGTGAACGCTACAAGAAGATTAGCAAAGCTTTACTTTTACATATCAGTCAGAATACTGCAGCAAAAGTGATGCAAAACTTTAACAAAGATGGAACTGCAACCATCTAAAAGAGGTATCCAGGCCATCCATGGAAGTTAACACCTCGACAGGAGCGTCTTCTGATGAAAACTGGGTATCAGGGCTGGGCTCTTAGCAGCTCTCTTCTCAGTGCTCGGGCTGCTCAGCTGTCAGATGATTTTCAGCACCCATTGTTTCCACGGTGTCTCACCTGGTTCCCATTACCTGCCTCGTTAGTCCAGCCTACAGCCACCGCCTTTTTTTCTATTTAAGCAACCTTGCTCATTCCTTTGGGGCCTTTGCCTTGATCAAACATATTTTGAGTGTCTCTGCTGTGTTCCTTTTAAAGACTTTGCCTGGCTGACCTCACTTCTGGTTCCTGATCCTAATCTTTGGCTTCCAACTATGTTGATTCCTGGCTTCATTATTACCGGCTCTTCTGATTAACCATTTTGGCTTTTGAACCCTGGCTTATGTTTTGGCTACGTTCCTGATCTATACTAATTTTACTATTACATTAAAGGTGTGATTTTTACTGCATTTTCTCTTAGTCTGATTTATGGTTCCTGACACTGGGGTAATTGTTTCCCATGACACAATACGGTGTACACTGGCATGCATGGGTTTTGTCCATGAAGGAAGCCTCTCCCCACGCCCATGCACAAAAACACCCGCTTAGAATTTGCAAGGGCTCATTCTGAAAAAGAAGACTACTGGGACTCTGCAGTGATGAGACCAAGATAAATGTTTTTGGAACTGATATCTTCAAAACTCTATGCCTTTGTAAAGGTGAGGAATACAAAGAAAAATGCATGGTGTCTACAGTAAAACATGGTGGTGGCAGTGTCCTTCTGTGGGGCTGCATGAGTGCTGCTGGAGTCGGGGAGCTGCATTTCATTGATGGTATTATGAATTCACAGATGTACTGCTTTATATTGAAAGAAGATTTTACCATAATCGCTCCCCGCTGAGAGAAAAGAACAGTTGGCTGTTGTAAACAGAGCCAACCGTTCTTCTCTCTGAAATGATCACAGAGCACCTGTGATCCTTCTACAGTATATAGGATCACAGGTCTCTATGGTAATTTCAAAAGCCCCTCCCCCCACAGTTAGTAAACACTCCCCTAGGCTTACATTTAACCCTTTGATCACCCACTAGGTTAACCCCTTCCCTGCCAGTGTCAATATTAGAGCAACAGTGCAAATTTTTAGCACTGATTACTGTAGTAATGTCACTGGTCCCCCCAAAAGTGTCAAAAAGGTCAGTTAGGGGTCCAATCTGTCCACTGCAATGTCGCAGTCCTGCTAAAAATCGCAGATTGTCGCCATTACTAGTAAAAATAAATAAATAAATAAAAATGACATAAATCTTTCCCCTAGTTTGTAGACGCGATAACTTTTGTGCAAACCAATCAAAACACGCTTATTGCCACTTTTTTATTACCAAAAATATGTAGCAGAATACAAATTGGCCTAAAAGGATGAAAAATTTTGATTTTTAAATTTTTTCTTTTGGGAATGTTATGTAGCAGAAAGTGAAAAATATATATTTTTTTTATCAGAATTGTCGCTTTTTTTCATTTATAGCGCAAAAAAAAAAATATCGTACAGGTGATCAAATGCCACCAAAAGAAAGCTCTCTTTGTGGGAAAAAAAGTAAAATTTTATTGCGGTACAGCTTCGCACGACCGCGTACTTTTCCGTTAAAATAACGCAGTTCCGAATCGCAAAAAATGGCCTGGTCATTAAGGGGGCAAATCCTTCCGGTCCAGAAATGGTTAACTTTATTGTAATTAGCATAGAGATACACAGATCACAGGAAAACACATACTCTCCAAGGACAACATACAGGTGCATCTCCAAAAAAATGTTTTCAAAAAAAAATTAGAATATCATCAAAAAGTTTTTTTTCAGCAATTCATTCAAAAAGTGAAACTCATATATTGTATAGATTTGTTACACACAGAGTGATATATTTCAAGCTTTTCCTTCTTTTATTTGATGATTATGACTTACAGCAAGTGAAAACCCAATATTCAGTATCTCTGAAAATTAGAATATTGTAAAAAAAGTTCAATATTGTAGACTCATGGTGTCAGGCTCAAACCAGCTAATTAACTCAAAATACCTGTAAATATTCCTGAGCCTTTAAGGTTGTCTCTCAGTCTGGTTCAGTAGGTTACACAATCATGGGGAAGACTACTAACTTGACAGTTGTCCAGAAGACAGTCATTGACACCCCCCACAAGGAGGGTAAGTAACAAAAGCTCATTGCTAAAGAAGCTGGCTCTTCACAGAGTGCTGTACCCAAGCATATTAATGGAAAGTTGAGTGAGAGGAAAAAGTGCAGTAGAAAAAAGGTACACAAGCAACAGGGATAACCGCAGCCTTGAGGGGATTGTGAAGCAATGGCCATTCAAGAATTTGGGAGAGATTTACAAGGGGTGGATTACAGCTGGTGTCAGTGCTTCAAGAGCCACCGTATCCAGGACATGGGATACAACTGTTGCATTCCTTATGTCAAACCACTTCTGAACCAGAAACAAATTCAGAAGCGTCTTACCTGGACTAAGGAGGAAAAGGACTGGATTGTTGCTTAGCAGTCCTCTTTTTGGATGAAAGTAAATTTTGCATTTAATTTGGAAACTAAGGTTACATAGTTGGTCAGGTTGAAAACAGACACAAGTCCATCTGGCTCAACCAATAAAAAACAAACACAAAAAAAAAAACAGTAATGAAAACCCAACCATACAATCCCATATACACAATCCTGTACCCGCAGTTGATCCAGAGGAAGGCCAAAAAACCCCAGCAAAGCAAGATCCAATTTGCTACAGCAGGGGAAAAAAATTCCTTCCTGATCCCCTGAGAGGCAATGGGATATTCCCTGGATCAACTTTACCTATTGTGACAGGAAGTCAGCTAAATCTGGGAATGTAGTCACAGGAAGGAGATACATTTCCACCTGATTTAGAAAGTCCATTAATTAATTTAGGGTGTTGGCTACAGAGCTAGCCAGCAGGAAGTTGAAAGGCCTTCACCTGTTCAGAATGAGGGAGTTAAGGCTCTATAATTTGTTCAGAGAAATTCCTATTGTTTGCTGCCTCCAGAAGCTGCATCCTGAAGCCATGTGGGCTGGGAGCAGGAGGACAGTCAGCGTGTGCCTCCCGACAGGATGTGTGGGCCTGGGAGAAGACCCCCCGGAGTGATGTGTGCCCGGGACGGTAACCAAGGGTGAATACGTCTCAAAGGTGAGAAGACGAACTGTTGATGTGAAAGAAACAAAAGGACTGTGTTGCCCTGTGAAGCTATTATAAAAGGACTATTGAGTGTCCGCTGTAGGACAAGGAAGTCTGCCCGACGGTAGGTTGGAGACAGACACTTAGGCAGGTTCCAGTTGTGAGAAGGTAGCCGCCCACAGAGGCAAGGATTTATTTTCTGTTTTATTTTATTTTGGATGTTTTGCTGCATACAGCCTGGTGAAGAAAACACCATTTAATAAACCACACTGTTTGTTTGCAAGCACTTGTCGGCTACCTCTCTGGGAAAACGCACCCCCCAAGGGGTCATCCACACCCGCCACCGAGCTAATCCCTTACATATGGTGGAGGTATGCAGTGGGCATAAGCAGAGATCCCTGCAAGGAAGTGCAAATGTTTGATGAACTTTATCTGGTGCATGAGATTGCACAATCTATGTGTGCAGGAGAGAAGATCCTGACAGAAAAAAAAAAGTGTTTTAAAGAGACAGCGGTCTCAAAATTATTTGATGAACTTTGTTGTGTCTGGTGCAAGTGACTGCACAAACTGTGTGTGCAGGAAAAGAGATCTTGCAAGAGAGAGAGAAAAACTACATGTGTTAAAGAGACAGTGGTCTGAAAAATTTTTGCTGGACTGTGAAAAATTTGTTTGTGGAGTTATTGAAGATGGGGCGTTCAAAACGCCTGAAGAATGCAAAGATAGATGAAATGAGAGACCGGATTCTATGGATGGAGGGGATGCTACCGTCTGAACCAGCCCCATCCATGCCTAAAGAGAGTCTACTAAAGAGGAAGGTTGTTGTCCCTAGCAACACTGATGAAACTGCTATGGAGACGCAGTGTGCTCAGATGAAAAGTAAGCTCAAAATGGAGGAGATGTTGAAACAACTGATTATATCAAATACAGCTCAACAGCAGGCAAATGCAGCTCAACAGCAGGCAAATGCGGATTTTCAGCAGAGCTTTGCAGCTCAACAAAAGGCTCATCAAGAGAGCATGGCAGGCTGGAAACAGAGACGCCAGCAGCCAATGGAGGCCATCGGTTTGGAGGAAACCGAGTATGTGTGCAGGGCTGAGTTGGATGCCTTGCAATGGAAAATGGAAGAAAAGGAACAAGCCTTGGAATTGCTTAAAATGGAGCATAGAAACTTGCAGGAAACGAATGAACTACTCAAGTCTCATGTGTCACAGTGGGAAGAATCCACTGCTCTTCTTTTGGTCGAGTTGCAAAAACGCAGAGAGACTATAATGGAGAAAGATACCATCCTCATGGAAAAGGAAAGTGAAATTCAGACTTTGCAGAAGCAAAGTATGGTTGATATGTTGGAGTTGCGTAATCAGCTGAAAAAAAGTCTTCAGTGTTTGGAAGTTACAAAAATAGACCTGCAGGAGTCGCAGGAACAGAATGTCGCTCTGAAAACGACATTGTCTCTCAGCGACAACGAGAAAAGTGAAAGAGAGGCTAAATTACTGAGTACTGTGTATGAGCTCACCACTTGGAGCAATGTGGTAGATGAATTACGTGCAGACTGTGAAAGTTGGAAAGGTGAAGCCCAACGTTTCCAGCAGCAGTTAAAGGAGAAAGAAGCCTGTGTGGCAGAATTACAGTCTCATTCCCAGAAACTAGCCAATGAGGTGAAGGCTCTTATGCAGGGAAAAGGAGATTGTGAACATAAGAGGGAAAAAGTAGAGGCACAGCTTCTGGAATCGCAAGTCAAGGTGTCAGAAGGTGACCGATTGTGTGCTAAGCTGTCAGAGAAGGCAAACCGATTGCAGGTTGAGTTGGACAGTGTCACAAATCGGCTTTCTCAAGCAGACAGCAAATCTAGAGAAATTGCGGAAGCTTTTTCTATCTTGGAATCGCAGCTGCAAGACACGCAGGAACTCTTACAGGAAGAGAGGTGTCAAAGGCTGAGTTTTAGCACAAAGCTCAAACAAATGGAAGATGAGAAAAATGGCTTCCTGGAACAATTAAAAGAGGAGGCGGAAGCAAAGAAAAACCTATCAGAGCAAGTCGCAACATTGCAAGCTCAGATAGCGGATATGAAAAAACGCATGGAAGAAAGCGTTGGTTCATTACAGTGTGTTGAAGAGGTGAAAAAGAAGTTTGATCAGATGCTTGGTGAAGAGAAGACTGTGTCTGCAAAATATGCAGAAGAACGCGCCCGTGCAGAAACGGAGGTGCGTGATAACGAGAGCAAAGCCCTGTTCTTGGCTCGCTCTTTGGAGGAAGCTCTAGAGTGTAAGGTTGAACTAGAAAGAGTTAACCAACAGCTGTGTACAGAAATGGAAGATTTGGTCAGCTCCAAGGATGATGTTGTGAAAAGCGTTCAGGAGCTAGAAAAGTCTAAGCGAGCCTTAGAACAGCAAGTAGAAGAGATGAAGATTCCGTTGCAGGAACTGGAAGAGGAATTCCAGGCAACAGAGGATCTGTCCCAAAGAGGGGATAGTGTGCCTGATGCAGTTTTTAAAAGGATCAGTGTTTTGGGGTCTGTCCTGAGTGAGCCTCAGAAATGTGACGACATGTGGCTTGAATCACCCCTTTGGAATAAACCGTTCCTTCAAAAACTTCAAGCATTGGAAAATGTATCATTAGAACTTCAGCAAACAAAGGAGCTGAGTAAGAAATGTGGTGATTTCTCAGTTCAGGCTGAAAACCTAGTGAAGAAAACTAAGGCTGTTGGTGAAAACGTGAAGCAAATGAATAAGTGCCTTTCAGGGAGTGTTTCCAAAATGGAACTGGTGAAAGACGGGTGGCAGAAGTTTGATCGTGATCTTGAGATGCATTCCATGTGGAATTCAGATAGAGAAAAAGAACTAGGTGACCTTGAGCGGTCAAATAGTTCAGCAGAAAGTGCATTGAAGAAACCTGTAAAAGAATGTGTTGCAGTTCCATGCTTCTTCACTGATGCAGAGAGGAGGTCTATAATGGATACCACCCAGATCGCTGGGTTCAACTGTGTTGTTGCCTTTGACCCCTATGTTGGTGGAAGGAAAGTTGATGATGTTCTGGTTGGCTTCTTCTGTGAAGAGTTTGGCAAGAAATATAAACTGAATATCAAATCAAATAGTAGGCCTTTACTGCGACTCGCTCAGGAGGGTGAAAAGTTTAAGAAGTTGATGAGTGCAAATGCTTCAGATCTGCCTATGAATATGAAATGTTTGGTGAATGATATTGATATCTCTGGGAAAAGGAACAGGGGTCACTTTGAAGAAATGTGTGACAGCCTGTTGTCTCAATTGGAAAATCCTCTGCACAGCATCTTAGAGCAAGCAAAGCTCAAGAAGGAAGATCATTCCCTTTTACAACAAAAAGTCAATGATTGTGTACAGATGTATGGAGAGGCAACTCAAGTCACAGAGGGATGTCAAGAGTCCCTACTTGGAACAAAGCTTAGTGAAGCAAAGGTTCTCAAAGTTTTGTGGAAAACATTTATGGATTGCAGAGAGAGGCGTCTTAAGAATGTTGAAGACATTAAGACTAGCCCAATTGAGTTGCCTATGGATCACGGTCCTCCATGGTGGATTGGACAGACGGTTATGAGGGACAAGCTGTCTGACATTTATGAGAAAGCTGTCAATGAAGATGACAGAAACGAGAAGGAGCAAAATGATGCCAAAAATGCAGTTGAAGAATGTGTATATGAGATGAGAGACAAACTGTGTGGCATTTATGAGAAATCCGTCAATGAAGATGACAAAACAGTTTCATCCGGAAGCTTGAGGATAATAGGAGGCTTATCAGTGAGTCAGCAGTGCCTGACACATGCGTGCCTGGAAATATGTGTCCCAACCCTAGGGTTGAAACAAGAGGGGGGGGGTATGTGACAGGAAGTCAGCTAAATCTGGGAATGTAGTCACAGGAAGGAGATACATTTCCACCTGATTTAGAAAGTCCATTAATTAATTTAGGGTGTTGGCTACAGAGCTAGCCAGCAGGAAGTTGAAAGGCCTTCACCTGTTCAGAATGAGGGAGTTAAGGCTCTATAATTTGTTCAGAGAAATTCCTATTGTTTGCTGCCTCCAGAAGCTGCATCCTGAAGCCATGTGGGCTGGGAGCAGGAGGACAGTCAGCGTGTGCCTCCCGACAGGATGTGTGGGCCTGGGAGAAGACCCCCCGGAGTGATGTGTGCCCGGGACGGTAACCAAGGGTGAATACGTCTCAAAGGTGAGAAGACGAACTGTTGATGTGAAAGAAACAAAAGGACTGTGTTGCCCTGTGAAGCTATTATAAAAGGACTATTGAGTGTCCGCTGTAGGACAAGGAAGTCTGCCCGACGGTAGGTTGGAGACAGACACTTAGGCAGGTTCCAGTTGTGAGAAGGTAGCCGCCCACAGAGGCAAGGATTTATTTTCTGTTTTATTTTATTTTGGATGTTTTGCTGCATACAGCCTGGTGAAGAAAACACCATTTAATAAACCACACTGTTTGTTTGCAAGCACTTGTCGGCTACCTCTCTGGGAAAACGCACCCCCCAAGGGGTCATCCACACCCGCCACCGAGCTAATCCCTTACACTATAAATATTAGTACCCACTTATATTAAGTACACCCAGGAAAGAATCCAGGCTAGCGAGCTAGCCAGGAACACCTCTGGAGGGAGTCTATTCCACATTTAAACAGCTCTTACAGTTAAGAAATCTTTCCATATTTGGAGACGAAATCTGTTTTCCTCTAGATGTAAAGAGTGCCCCCTTGTCCTCTGTGTTGACCTTAAAGTGAGCAACTCAACATCAAGTTCACTATATGGACCCCTTATGTATTTATACATGTTGATCATATCCCCCTTTATTCTCCTCTTCTCAAGAGAGAATAACTTCAGTTCCTCTAATATTTTCTCATAGCTGAGCTCCTCCATGCCTCTTATCAGTTTGGTTGCCCTTTTCTGCACTTTCTCCAGTTCCCCGATATCCTTTTAAGGAACTGGTGCCCAAAACTGAACTGCATATTCCAGAGGAGGTCTTACTAATGATTTGTACAGGGGCAAAATTATATTTCTCTCTCTGGAGTCCATAGCTCTGTTAATACAAGAAAGGACTTTGCTTGCTTTGGAAACCACAGCTTGGTATTGCATGCTATTATTAAGCTTATGATCTACCAGAACACCCAGATCCTTTTCCGCTATGGATTCCCCCAGTTCTACTCTGCATAGTATGTATTATGCATGTATATTCTTAGCCCTCAAGTGCATAACTTTACATTTATCAACATTAAACCTCAATTGCTACATAGTTGTCCAATTAAACAGTGCATTGAGGTCAGCTTGTAAGTTGGAGACATCCTGTAAAGAAGTTATTCCACTGCAAAACTTGGTGTCATCTGCAAAGACTAAAATGGTACTTTTAATCCCAGACCCTATATCATTTATAAAGATATTAAAAAGTAAGGGTCCCAAACTGAACCTTGGGGTACACCACTGATAACCTTAGACCATTCAGAGTAAGAATCATTAACCACTACTCTCTGAATTCTATCTTTTAGCAAATTTTCTATCCATATACAAACTCATCTTTCCAAGCCTGTAGACTTTACCTTACACATAAGCCGTGTGTGGGGAACAGTGTCAAACGCTTTTGCAAAATCCAAGTATACTACGTCCACAGCCAACCCCCTGTCCAAGGTTTTACTTACCTCCTGTCTTTTATGAATCCATTCTGTCTGTTGCTTAACCACTTGCCCACCGCTCACATTGAGCGTACTGCGGCAAAGTGGCTCGTTCCCGTCCAGCGACGTAGACCTACGTCACTGGACTCCTCCCCCTGTAGGCGGCGCTCGCGCGCCGCCGGAGGCGCGCTCCCACTGTTTTCATTCACAGCGGGAGTCGGGCCAGGGGAGGAGCAGCGGCGATCGCCGCTGCTCTGCCCCGATCGTCGGGGAATCGAGTGAGGAGATCCGCCCGCCTGTGTAAACAGAGCGGGCGTATCTCCATAGTGACAGGGACTGACAGATCGGAGTGTTCAGCATAGCTGGACATCCAATCTGTCCCTGTCTCACACAGTCTCCTCCCCCCCCACACGTCAGTAAGCACCAGGCATACATTAACCCCTCCCTCTCCAATAAAATTAACCCCTTCACTGCCAGTGTCATTTTTACAGTAACAGTGCATATGTATAGCACTGATTACTGTAGTAATGTCACTGGTACCCCCAAAAGTGTCAAAAGTGTCAGTCAAGGGTCCGATCTGTCCGTCGCAATGTCGCAGTCCCGCAAAAAATTCGCAGATCATCGCCATTACGCGTAAAAAAAACCCACCAAAAATGACAAAATCTTTCCCTTAGTTAGTAAACGCAATAACTTTTGCGCAAACCAATCAAAATAGGCTTATTGCGATTTTTTTTACCAAACATAGGTAGCAGAAAACAAATTGGCCAAAAATTTTAAAAAAATTTGATTTTTACATTTTTTTGGGGGGAATTTCATATAAAAAAATGTTAAAAATATTGTTATTTTTTCAAAATAAACGCTCTTTTTTTGTTTATAGCGCAAAAAGTAAAAATCGCACTGGTGATCAAATACCACCAAAAGAAAGCTCTGTTTGTGGGAAAAAAAAGGACGTAAATTTTGTTTGGGTACGGCGTCGCACAACCGCGCAATCGTCAGTTAAAGTCGCACAGCGCCGAATCGCAAAAAGTGGCCTAGACGGAAGACAGCAAAATCCTCCGGTGGTAAAGTGGTTAAAATATTTTTTTTTCCAGCAAGAACTCATCTATGTGGTCTTTTATTAAACTCTCCAGTATCTTCCTGACTATAGAAGTTAAACTAACAGGTCTATAGTTACTTGGCAAAGACTTTGACCCCTACGCCAATCCAGTGGTACTATTCCAATCCTTAACAAGTCCCTAAAAATGAGAAACAAAGGCTTTAAAATTACAGAGCTCAATTCTTTTAGGATGCATGGGTGGTCCAGGCACTTTATCCACCCTTATTCTGTCTAAATATTTCTGGACCATATCACTTTTGAGCCATTGTGGATCATTTGGGGCTGTGTCAATACCATCCTCATGGTCATGAGCCCCCCATGCTTCTTTGTATACACAGAGCTAAAGAAAGTATTTAATAAATTTGCCTTCTCTTTGTCCCCAGTTACCCACTCCTGATTATTTTGTAAAGGGCCTACATGCTCAAACCTAACCTTTTTACTATTAATATATTTGAAGATTTTTTGGGGGTTTGTCCTACTATCTTTCCTACTATCTTTTGCAATCTGTCGTTCATTTTGAATTTTTGCATTCTTGATTTCCTTTTTACATATTCTGTTATATTCTTTGTAACAATTAAACAATGATAGTGTTCCTTCATTTCTATATTTTCTAAAAGCTCTTTTCTTTTTATTTATAGCTTTTTAACTTTGATCGTGAGCCACATAGATTTTATTTTTAGCTTTTTAAACTTATTATCCATGGGAATATATTTTGCAGTGAGTTTGCAAGCAGTCTTTTTGAAAATTTCCCATTTCTGTTCTGTGCTCATCGATGCCAATACTCCCTCCCAGTCTAAATCCTGGAGAGCAGCCCTCATCCTTGAAAAATTTGCTCTCTTAAAGTTAAGTGTTTTTGTATTTTCTGTATGTGTTTTTTTGCTTACAGCTAACATTACATGAAATCATACTATGGCCACTGCTACCCAGATGTTCTTTTGTATGAGCAATATTAACAATCTCTTTATGGTTTGAGATTACTAGGTCCAATAGAGCATCATTTCTAGTGGGGGTCTCAATAAACTGCACCATAAAATTGTCTTGTAATAGGTTTATACATTTTTGCGCTTTAACTGTTCCAGCAGTGCCATTACTCCAGTCAATGTCTGGGCAGTTAAATCCCCAATTATTAACACTGTCCCAGCCCGTGCAGCCCTTTCTATCTGTGCTAGGAGCTGAGTCTCCACCTCCTCATTAATACTGAGAGGTCTCCAAACAAACAACAAAGATAATCTTTGTATTACTCACACCCATGTACATTTCAACCCATACTGCTTCAGATTCATCACACTCTCCATCAATTAGGTCCTCTTTCACACTCACTTTGAGATCACTTCTCACATAGAGACAAACACCACCACCCCTCTGTTTACCCTGTCTTTCCGAAAGAGAGCATAGCTAGGAATATTAATAGCCCAGTCATGTGAAGAATGAAGCCAAGATTCAGCAATACCAATTAAATCATAGTTCTCCTCGTGAGCTTCCAAATCACCTATTTTGCTTGTCAGACTTCTGGCATTGGTGAAAAAACACTTTAATTCATTGTCACATTTTGCACACTTATTTAGCATATTTTTTATTTTGGTACAAATAGTACAATTTCCAATGGTTGTTTGTAACATGGGAACCTTCTTATCCTCTGCCATAACTCTCGCCCCATCTTTCCCCATTCCACCCACCAATAGGGGCTGATCCCATTATAATCTAATTCGCCCTCCCCCCCAGGGCCTAGTTTAAAAACTCCTCCTGCCTTCCCATAAACCTCTCCCCTAGCACAAAAGACCCCCTTCCGTTTAGGTGCAAACCATCTTTAGCATATAGGTTGCACCCCAATGAAAAGTGAGCCCAGTGCTCTAAAAGCCCAAATCTCTCCTTTTACACCAGGTCTTTAGCCATGCATTCAGCTCTCTAATCTCCCCCTGTCTTTCCTGTGTTGCGCATGGCACAGGCAATATTTCAGAGAATATCACCTTGGAGGTCCTTCCCTTCAACTTGCAGCCTAGTTCATTAAATTGGTTCTTAAGGAGCCTCCACCTTCCATATATTCTGTCATGGGTTCCAATGTGGACCAAGACAGCTGGGTCATGCCCAGCCCCTCCCAGTAATTTATCAACCCGGTCCGCCACATGCCGAACCCTGGCACCAGGGAGACAGCAAACTATTTGGTTGAGGTGATCCTGGCGACAAATTTTTCAATCAGTCCTTCTGATTATAGAATCCCCAACCAATTGTCTAGGCCTACCTACAGTTCCCTCACCACCTCTACTAGACGGACTGCTCTCCCGACTGGATAGCAGCGACATCTAGGGCTGTCATCTCTGAGCTTGCCACCCCCATATCTTCACCCAACATGGCAAATCTGTTAGGGTGCTCAAACCCAGGGCTGGCCTTCCTTTTCTGTGAGCACCTACTACTTCCTCTGAATGTATTAACCCTTCTTCCTACCTGATAAACCTGACTTACCCCTCCACCCTTCCCATTAACCCCACTAGCCACCTGCAAGCAGAGGACCCCTTTTAAGGTTGTCAGTTCTGCCCATTGTTACAATTTGCTCCTCCAGATCTCTAATGTGAGCTTCCAGAAGGGCAACCCGCTCACATCTGTCACAGCGGTATCCATCCTACTCAGTTATTGTATACAATCTTGCTAGCACACATTTTCCCGGTTACAACAAAAATACAGCTAATAGAAAATTTCAGATGTTGCTTACTGGTCAGAAGACTCCTGTTATAATCTCCTGTTTTTAACTCTGGTTTTTAACTCACCACTTAGTCAAGGTCCGCTTGGTCAGAGATCCAGCAGGCAAAAAGGTGGCAAGCTGGCAAGCTCAAAAAAGAGCAAGCTCAGAAAGGAGTCCTGCAGAAATTTAAATAGCACCTGAAGCACCTGTGATTAATTAACCACTCCCCTTATTTAGTAGTCTGAAGGAAGGAAAGAAAAAAAAAAGCTATTTAAAAAGTGACAGAAAAAAAAAGTAAAACAAAAAAAAAAACCCCCAAAAAAAAACAGCAAGGAAAGAGCCCCTTTCAAACAACAGTCCCCAGCAGTCAAATGCAAAACTGTTTATCACTCTCCACTCAAATTTCCCACTCTTCAACCTCCAAACAGCAAATCTGGCAAAGGTGCCAGAGTCCGGAGGAAGAGTGAAGAGGCAAGTCCAAAGTCAGTGCAGCCCTCTACCAGGAAATTCTAGAGCACCTCATGTTTCCCTCTGCTGATCAGCTTTATGGAGGTGCTGGACTTGGCACCTGCTCACACTGCCATATGTACCAATACCTGGGTATGATCATGGTATCACTGTGCTTGATTGGCCAGCAAACTTGCCTGACCTAAACCCCATAGAGAATTGTTGAGGCAACCTGGGCTTCTATAACACCTCAGCAGTGCCACAGGCTGATCTCCTCCATGCCACGCCACATTGATGCAGTAATTCATGCAAAAAGAGCCCCCACCAAATATTGAGTGCATACTATACTGTACATGGACATACTTTTCAGTAAGCCAACATTTCTGTATTAAAAATCATTTTTTTATTGGTCTTATGTAATATTCCAATACTCTGAGATACTAAATCTTGGGTTTTCACTAGCTGTAAGCCACAATCATCAAAATTAAAAGAAAGAAATGCTTGAAATATATCACTTTGTGTGTAATAAATCTATATAATATATGCGTTTCACTTTTTGAACTGAATTACTGAAATAAATTAACTTTTTGATGATATTCTATTATTTATAGAAGTAGTTTAGAGTTTAAACACTTTTTCAGTTGACATTTAATAGCATATTGCATTTCCTATGTAGTAGATAATGGGCAGAAAATGCATCTACTATGCACAATTCTAAATAATTACCAGAAAGAGCAATTTTATATCAATTTCATACATTGAAATAATTCATTAACCTCAATACCTGCTCCAAAGAATGTATAATATAATTTCTAGTGATGCTGGACAACTACCTTAGCTGCGTACCAGCCATCACAGGTATTATATTTAACTCATAAGGCACAAGCTATTAGGGCCCCTGGCAATTTTTTTTACTCAATACTGAAATAGGCGCCCTTTTTGGGGCAACTTGGACTTCCCTATTACAATAAAACCAATAGTTGTCCTCGGCCTGCCGTTCACGTGTACAATGCCTTCTCCCTTCCTCCCTGTAGTCTGGCCACCCTTCCCCTTTAGGGCTTCTGAAGTTTTTGTTACCATCCCATCCTGCTTCATACTCTCTCCCAAGCTTAGCATCCTGGGGAAGCCCCATTAACTAGATAGATAGATCACATGACAACCAACTATACAGACAAAAAATTAAAGTTTCCTTCAACCCACAGTAATAACTTCACCCATTAGGATCTAAACCTGAATTGACATGCTCTCTTCATAATTCTGGACACTTGTCTGATATAGTTACTTACGACCCCAGTATGCACAGCGGATCTTGCTTCTCACCAGTTGATCATTTTAATTATACTTGTTTTATTTGAGACATGGAAGCTTATGGGGACATTCTGAAAATACTCAAGGAGGGATGGATCCACAATGGTATGGCTTCTGTGTATGAGAAGTCATACCATTGTGTTAGAAGTATGGTGAGAGTAGGCCAATCATGTTTGCCCCAGAGAAAGAGTTGGCGTGGCTTAGTGTCAGAAGTATGGTGAGAGTAGGCCAATCATGTTTGCCCCTGCGAAAGAGTTCTAATACAGGGTGAACTGATCACTCCAGTGTCACATAGGACAATATGAATTTTCTGGAAAGAACATATAAGAAGCCATATCTTCAGAACCTGATTAGACCTAGACCTCTGTACAGCAAATGTAAAAATGCCCTGACCTCCAATCTATAGAAACATATAGAATGAATAATTCTCTGTATTTATACCGCAAACGCTGCCTGTATTGTGGACCTTATGCTCTCCATAGTGATATAAAATATCCGGCATATAAATTTATGCAGGTGTTCTGGTTTTGTCATTTTATTAAAAGGTAAATTGTAGGAAAGCCATCCCAGATTATCTCCTATATGTTGAATATATTCATCAATAAGATATGGCATTAGTGAGACATATGGCATCTCCTATGACTGTATTGAACGTCAATTTCTTTTTAGTTACACAAATGTGGAGAGTATAATGTTTATTTAAAGCAAATCAGGTGTGTATCTCCCTGTTTCTGCACTAAAGTGAAGAGTGATATTAATAAATTGGATTAATTATATTGGAGATTGGTTGATTTACTTGTATAACATAATTATTAGCCAACAGCTCTTTGAATTACAGCTATCAATCAGTGAAAACCAATCAGTAGAAAACCCTTCTTTCAGACAAACAATTTTTTCTCAATCCTAATGTATTTTTTGAGAGCTCATCTTTGAATTGCAATGTTTCAAGATCGCGTTTGTCAGAATGTTAATGCTTGCATATTGTATAAATAAATCATTTGAGATCTATGCACCTGTGGCTTTTTGTTTAATACAAATTTTGTGGATTGATATTGTATTTGGGAAATATTTTTAGACAGAAATTAAAGACAGTTCTATTACTCATCATGACTGCACAGAATAACTTTACCTCGGTTTCATTTTTTTTTTTTTTTTTTTGGCTGGGGATTGTTAAAAATTGTGCTTATTTAATTCTTTTTATAGTAACTTAAAAGTGCCTTTTACATTTTGCTTTTGGTTGATAGTGGAGAGGGTTGTGCTAAAGTCTGCTTTATGTATAAAATCCAGGCAGAGAGCTCCCTCAAGTGGTAAGTTTGTATTTCGCTATAAGACAGGACACGTTAGTAGTAAATGGATGTGACATTGGGTGCTCCAGAAAAATCTGAGTTGTGTCTTGTACAATACATAGAGCAAACTATACATCACAAAAAATAATGTGTTTCATCCATTTTTTTTTTTTTTTGATTATTCTAACTCATAGTAAGCATTAGTAGCCGGTAATATGAACAGTAACTTAAATTAAAATGTAGATTGGTGCAAGTATTTATTTTATAACTTGTTTTATGAGTTTTGTTTGGTGATTTATTTATACTATCAGAGCCAAGAAGTAAATATACAGTCAGGTAGTTGGTTAGACAGTCCATATACTAAGCTCAGTAATACAGTTATGATGAGCATTGTGTGAGACTTGATATATGAGGAGAACTACGGTTTAGCCGTATTCACTGTTAAAGCTGAAGTTTAGGTATGGCAATTTTTACATACAAGTATATGATGTCCAAAAAACATTAGTGCAAGATTACAGTTTGATACTGAACATATAGGCAAACACCAGGCCTTCTGGAAACTTTTGCCAAAGACTGATCAATAAAAGATAAGGTTGCCATTTGTCCCTGTTTTCTAGGGACAATCCCCAGTTGTGAGGCGCCTGTCTCAAGAAATCAGTCCTCCCCAGATTCGTCCCCAGGAACCAGACACAGTATAGTAACCATTGCAGTGCCAGTCTCAAACTGAAGTCACGCTCCACAAGCATCAGTGCAAAATGTCACCACTACAGCAGCCTGTGAATGCAAGGCAATGGGGGAAAAGGGGATATGCCTGTATTAGGCTCCCCTTTTCCTTATGGGATCGTGGCAGTTAAATAATAAGATGATAACTCAGGTAGTTAAAGGTTTGAAAATAGCAGCATTTGATTGGCTAAATTTAATTACTAGTTTAGGATAGGGCATTAAGAATTAGCCAATAAAATCCCTAAGAAATTCCAATAATTTCCCTATAAATATGGGCAGCACTCCAACGGTTTTTTCAGTTATCCTTGAGAGGACATCACATCAGCACTATCAACCTTCTTCTATAGCGCTTCTCTGTATTTGCCTACAGCACTTTTAAGTGCGGAGCTGTTTTACCTTCGTCTTTCTGCTGACAAGTCCCCCTCTGGCGTCGTTTATGGAGTCGCTTCTTCGTCAGCTCATCGAGCGAGCTGAATCAGAAGGCGGTGTGGAGTGGCTGCAGTCCTGTTTGTCTATGCCGCCTGGATCGGTCTCGGCTGATCAGCATCAAGAGTCGGTGTCACTTCCGCAGATGGCTTCTTCATCCGGCGCTCGGGATGACGCAGGAGCGGATGTTCGTCATCTGATCCCGATTCCGCCTCCGGGTCAAGCCCCATGTTCTCGTTCCGTTTCAGAGTGCGGAGGAGATGCGCCGCCGAAGAGGATCCGCAACAGGCGCCGCCGGTTCAGCCCGTCCCCGCTTAGGTCCCGTTCTGGAAAGCGCCAGAAGACTCCTCTGGATTCCTCATCTGCTGTGAGGCCCTCTTCTGCATGCCGACAGGGTCGCTCTGCCAGACCCCCCCCTCTTCCTGGTCAGCAGCCTTCTCGTCAGCCGGGTCAGGTACAAGATGTCTCCCATTCTCTTCCAGCAGTCATCGGTGATCCCCAATCTGCATCATCGGCTCCGCTGGCAGTGGCCACGATTCCAGTGCACTGCCCTCATCAACTGCCTGCTCCTGTGGTTTCTACTGGTAACACAGCTGGAGGTGAGTCCGGTCATATGGCCTTTATTACTCAGCTGTCTTCTTCTTTTACAAAATTTATGGATGATTTTTCTAAACGAATGCTCTCTGATCAGTCTAACATTAGTTCTGATGTTCCTTCTACTTCTTCCATGGTATGGTCAAATGCTCAAGAAAATTTATCTGCACAACAATCTTTGCCTTGTTTACAAAAAAATGTTGATACAGTCACATCTAGTTTTAGGGAATCTATGCCTTGTTTTTTATCGCCCTTGGGCTTTCATTTAACACCTGCCATTAAGGAGAAGATATGGAATGGTGATTTTGTGGATGTTTTGAGTTTGCTTCCTTCTGCTAAAGATATGGTTGCTAGGAGCGACAAATCTGATAAATTAGAGGATGACAAACGTAAATTTGTGACGAAGTCCTTTTCTAACTGGTTGCAAGGTTTTTGCGTTTTCGCAAGTGTTTTATGTGAGAGATACCCGGATAAGAGCTCGGGTCTCTTTCAGCATATCGATATTGTTCTGGAAGCATATCGCAGTTTTAATAATTCCTCTTGGTTTACTTATGATGAGGCTTTCAGGCATAAGTTGTCTGTTTGTCCTCATTTATTATGGGGTTCTAAAGATGTGGGCCTTTGGCTCAACCTTTTCCTTCCCCAAAAACCTGTTTTCTCTAGACCTATTTCTGGTTCTGTGAATTCTCCGCCTACCTCTTATAGGAAAGGCATTTGCTTTGCTTATAATGACAGTCAATGCAGATGGCCTAATACATGTAAATATAGGCACGAATGTGCTAATTGTGCCGGTTCTCATCCTGTTTCTAGGTGTTTTCGTAAATTATCATCAAACGGTGCCCAACAATCTACACGGGAGAATTTTCAAAAGGGGAGCAACGCCGGTGAGGCTAACAAGCATGCTTCCTTGGCTCCGTCTTTTTCCAAACAAGCAGACGGCGGATCTTCTCACTGAAGGTTTTTTAAATGGTTTTTTAATCCCCGCTTTTGAGGGGACAGGATGTGAGATGGTTAATAATTTGAGGTCAGTGAAGGAATTCCCGTCTATTGTTCAGGAAAAATTGTTGGTTGAAATTTCTGAAGGGAGGATGTCTGGTCCTTTTGACTCTCCGCCTTTCGTGAATTTTCGTCTGTCACCTTTGGGTTTGGTACCAAAAAAGGAAGTCAATTCTTTCCGCTTGATTCACCATCTTTCTTTTCCTCATGGTTCATCTTTAAATGATCAAATTGATGATGGTTTGGCCTCTGTGTCATACGCATCTTTTGATACTGCTATACAATTAATTAGATTGTCGGGTGATATGGCATTGTTGGCTAAGGCTGACATTAGATCCGCGTTTCGGCTTCTTCCCATTAATCCTCAATGTTTTAATTCTTTGGGATTTCATTTTAATGGTAAATTTTATTTCGATATGTGCCTCCCCATGGGCTGTTCCCTTTCGTTTTTTTATTTTGAGGAATTTGCTGGTTTCCTGGAATGGGTTGTTTCTATCCGGTCGGGGTCTAAATTTTTGTTACACTATTTGGACGATTTTCTTTTTATTGGTCCTCACGATTCTCCTTCTTGTGCTATGACTTTGAATTCCTTTTTTGATGTTTGTCAGGAATTTGGGGTTCCGTTAGCAGTAGAAAAGACCATCATGCCGACTACTTGCCTGGATTTTTTGGGTATCACTATTGATACTGTCTCTCAGGAATTTCGTTTACCCATTGCTAAGTTGGATAGATTGCGTAGTACTTTGAGCCTTTTTATTCGACGTAAAAAGGTTTTATTAAAGGAGATGCAATCTTTATTGGGTCTTTTGGCCTTCGCGACTCGGGTTTTGCCGGTGGGGCGAATTTTTTCTAGGCGCTTGTATATTGCCATATCTGGACTTAAGAATCCTTATTCTCATATTCGGGTTACTTCTGATTTGAAAGAGGATATGTTGGTTTGGTTGAAGTTCTTGAACGTTTTTAATGGGAGGTCCTTTTGGCAATCTGAATTTATAGCTGATAGCGATTTTTGTTTGTTTACTGATGCTGCCGGTTCTATAGGTTTCTCTGCAATTTGGGGTGACCATTGGTGCGCTGATGTGTGGCCCGAAAGTTGGTTTAGAAAGGGTCTATGTAAAAATGTTGTTCTTCTGGAATTATTCCCTTTGGTTGTGGCCCTTGAAATTTGGGGGGACAGTTTTAGAAACAGACGGATATTATTTAGTACTGATAATAAGGGGGTATTATACGCTGTGAACTGCTTGTCCTCTAAATCCCCTCCTGTTATTATTCTATTGCGATATTTGGTTTTTAGATGTCTTTTTCTGAATGTATGGATTAAAGCTAATTATATTCCTGGTAAAGTGAATGTAGTAGCCGATGCCCTTTCTCGTCTGCAGATGGACCATTTCTTTTCCCTGTTGCCGTCTGCGGATCGCCAAGGAGTCCCGTGCCCCCCTCAGTTATGGCACATCATCTAGTCTCTGCAAACGTTCGCCATTCCTTGGCGTGTTCTTCTTGGAATAGTTATCAGTCTTCATGGTTTATGTGGTTGCGTTTTCTGCACACTCGTGGATTTTCTTTTGAAGTATGTTCCGAGGAGGTCGTTCTTTCATTTTTGGAAGGCTTGATGCGAGATGAATTTTCTTGGTCTCATATATATAAAGTTTTTTCTGGTATTTCTTTTTTCCAAAAGATGAATAATTTGCACCCCTGTTTGAATTTCTTTTCAGTTCAACGTGCTTTGAAGGGTTACAAGAAAACACACAAGGCCGCTGACAATAGGAGTCCGATTTCTCCTGTTGTTTTAACGTCTTTGTGTTCGGCCACGGCCTCTGTGTGTTTCTCTTCGTATGAGGCTATGCTGTTTAATGCAGTTTTCACCTTGGCATTTTTTGGGGCGATGCGTTTATCGGAATTGGTGTCTGCTAGTAAGAAAAATCCTTCAGGTTTGATTTTTCGTCATATTGTATTGACAGACTCCACGTTACGCATTTTTCTTCAATATAGTAAAACTGATCAATGTGGCCGGGGTTCTTGGATAAGTTTGCAGTCTTGTCCAGGATCGCCGATCTGTCCCGTTTTTCATTTCTCACGTTATTTAGCTGTCCGCCCATTTTCTGAAGGACCTGTTTTTATACACGCTGACCTTTCTCCGCTTACAAGATTTCAATTTAGTGCAGTATTATCTAAGTGTTGTAATTTTCTTAATTTATGTGGTCGTATTTCTTCACATTCTTTTAGAATAGGTGCTGCCACTGAAGCGGCTCGAATTGGTTTGGCATCTTCAGATATTAAGCACTTGGGTAGGTGGAAATCTGAGGCGTTCAAGATTTATATTCGTCCTGACCTTCTTATTTGATTATTTTAGGTGTTCCTAGAGTGGTCTGGATCATTGGACACTCCTATATCTATTGGGCTCATCATCGTGCTGCTTCCAGAGTTTACGGTACAAACTTGAGTCTTCCTGTTGATGCATTTAATGTTTTTTGGTTTGGACACAGAGGTATGGTTTGGGACGAACTTTTATTTTAAGTTGCATTTATGCTGGCCTACACCTGATATTTTAATAATACATCTGGGTGGTAATGACGTAGGTCAGATCAAGACACTGGATTTGATTTTTAAAATTAAGAGTGCTGTCCATCATATAAAAATGGCTTGTCCTAATCTAGTTATAGTGTTCTCTGAAATCGTCCCGAGGTTGCGGTGGTTAGATTCGGCTGTGTTGAGGCCTTTTGATAAGGTTCGAAAGAGAATCAACAGAGCTGTTTCTAAATTTCTGCCCCCCTTTTTTGGTTTTGCTTACAGGCACGTGGACCTTGAAGGGGGGATTCAAGGTATTTATAGACATGATGGAGTTCATCTGTCGTCAATTGGCCTGGACATATTCAATTTGGCTTTACAAACCTGCATTGAGAAGGCCGCGTGCTGGGAATGTTTGTGACAGGTGGGTGTTTCTTCTTCCACCCTCCTGTCTTTTGGGGACATGTTTTATTTATTTAATATTGCTTTCATATCTTTTCTGTAACGGTTCGAGTCTTAGTGGCTGAACTGTTTTTTAATGTTTGAGTGAATATGATAATTTATATTTTTGGTTTTATGTATACCAATATTAAAGCCGCGGCCATTATAATCCAAAATAAATATTTTAAATTTATTTACAGTGTCTTAGTAATTTATTTATGTGTCCAGGTTGATAAAAAAATACTGCCTACGATCCCATGGGGGAAAAGGGGATATGCCTGTATTAGGCTCCCCTTTTCCTTATGGGATCGTGGCAGTTAAATAATAAGATGATAACTCAGGTAGTTAAAGGTTTGAAAATAGCAGCATTTGATTGGCTAAATTTAATTACTAGTTTAGGATAGGGCATTAAGAATTAGCCAATAAAATCCCTAAGAAATTCCAATAATTTCCCTATAAATATGGGCAGCACTCCAACGGTTTTTTCAGTTATCCTTGAGAGGACATCACATCAGCACTTCCCGCCCCCCCTTTCCCCTTGTCGCGGCTTTTTTTATGTGGTGTGGTCCCTCTAGTATTTCATTGTGAGGGGACATGTTTTATTTATTTAATATTGCTTTCATATCTTTTCTGTAACGGTTCGAGTCTTAGTGGCTGAACTGTTTTTTAATGTTTGAGTGAATATGATAATTTATATTTTTGGTTTTATGTATACCAATATTAAAGCCGCGGCCATTATAATCCAAAATAAATATTTTAAATTTATTTACAGTGTCTTAGTAATTTATTTATGTGTCCAGGTTGATAAAAAAATACTGCCTACGATCCCATACATTTACACACATGCTTAGGCAGCTGCAGCTGTAACATTTAGGATTGAAACTTGCACATTATGATTTCAGTTGGAGCTTGCACACTGCAATGGTTACTATATGATGCGCTGCTCCTGGGGATGAATCAGTGGATTACTGGGATAGAAAAAGAGGAGGACAAATAAGTCTGACACTGGACTTGGGGGACACCAGCCACAATTTGTGAGATGCTTGCTCCTGTTGCCATTGCAACATGGGAAAAACTAGACCAGCTGATTTTTTGCAAAAGATCTTGCCTACTGATTTTTCTAAGTGCCTTTTGAGAGGATTACTACACAGGAAGCATTATCCAACTAACACAGGTCAAAATTATTACAGCTAATTCTAGTGGTAAAGTATCAGGCAGCCTACTGGGTGATGGGCTGAGGTTGCATTGTCAATGACAAGTTTAAATCCTGATAATGGAGAAGATCCACCGTGACCATGAGGACCAGCAAACCTCAGCTGAGGAAAGGCCATCTTAACTAGGTGGGTGTGTGTTGCTGGGAGACAAAAGCTCTAGTGGAGGTTTATCTGTTCCAAAGAGATGTGAGTGTGCCACAGCATAAAGGGAAATGCCATAAGGAATGCTCTGACAGGCCATGGAAGCAAGCGTGTTGCTTGGGGAGTGCTGTTGCCAAGTGTCCCCTATCCTTGGAGGCAGTGCAAGATAACCTAGCCAGGCAGAGGTCTGTGGTTGCTAGCCAGGTTTGTGTTGTTAAAGTGTCTGCAGTCAGCCCTAGCATCAGTGGGAATGTGCAAGTTAAGTCTACAGGGGGGGACAAGGCGCATGTTGCGGCTGCTGATGTTTTGCAACATTAGAGGTGGAATGGCAGCTTCAAAAGTGAAGGCGAAGTCACCAGTCATATCATCTTCAGCACTCTCGAAAGAGGAAAATGAGACTTATGCCTCGTACACACGCAACGATTATCGGCCGACCGATCGGGCGTCTTTTGTCTAGTGTTGTTGTGTTGGTTGAAATGTGCTCTAGACTGCACACAAATTTTTTCGGCCAACAACAACCAACTTCAGAAGTGATGTCATGTGCTGGTTTACTTTCCGTGTGTTTTTTCTTCTCTGAGCATGCCCAGGCCATTCTGCTGACGGCCAACAAAAATTTTATAGCATGCACACCAGATTTTGTTCGGCCAAAAAGTCGCAGTCGGTTGTCAGAAGCATCATACTCACAAGCCGACAATCGGTCGATCGCACGTTGGCCGAAAATTCACGGTCAACAATCGTTGCGTGTGTACGAGGCATTAGTTGGTAAGACTTTGGATGAATAAATTAGACTACATTTAGCTTTAAGGTGGTTCCTTTAATAAATGTATCCTTGAGAACTTAAGCAAATTAGTCTATTTACATGCGTGATGACATGAGGGTCTCCGGGAGAATCTTAACTGTGAATTTGGGGTTCTCTTTTGACAGCTATGTTAAAAGAAATGTGTAAAATCAGCCACTGTATACCTCTGTGTCTCCTCCTCTGGCAGATTAATTAGTATTACAAAGTACCAAAAATTGAAGCAAGGTGTTACAGGCTGAACAAATGTGGAAAAAAGGTGGATGAGATTGGGACTAGTTGGTACAAAGTTTATTAATGATGTTGAAAGATGTCTCACAGTCCAATACTGTGTATTGGGTTCACCAGAGAACTTTTAGACAGGATCAAGGTGTCCAAGATGTCAGAGGCCTCTTTGTGTAGAAAAGTGAATATAAACCATTTCTGCTACTGACGTGCGTGGTGCAGCTTACCAGCTTAAAGTCAAGTGCACACATCCTGCAGAGAGAAATTCTAAAGGTTGAAAGGCAAGTTGTGGCAATAGAGTTCTCACCTGAAAAAAGTCTGAAAAGAGACTTTGGATACTATGCTAAATGTCAAACGTCAGGATATTTGTCTGTAGAGCATCCAATAAAAGTTGGTATTTCATAAAGTTGCCATGAGAGATAATAACTCATGTGCATGTTTTCTCTGTGCAGACACTGCCCTACCAGAGACCAAGTCTGAAAACAAACTGTTATCTTTGATGATAATTGCGAAAACAGAAGTGCGTTGCTGACCTCAGATTGTCTGAGGTGTTTATACTGTAGTTCCGAATACCAGTCTGATAGAATAGAAGAGACTGACAAGTGTAGTGAGGTGGTTCATTGCACCTCGGAATGGAAATATAAACTCTAGGTGGTACAGTACCATGTGTAGTGGGGTAGGCGCTGCACTAGTACACAAAGTTAGCTGGAGGTAAGAATCCAAATAGTTCAATTGTTGAGGACATTAGCAGAGAGCTCTGTGTAAAAACTGGGGCAGTCCCCCTTAAAATGTAATTTGGGTAGCTGTACAAGGTATATGTAATCTGAAAAAGAATAAAAGAAATGATCCCGTTGAGAAGCCATACAGATCCTATAGTGGGCAAACTTACTTTTTATCAGGATAAGACTAAGGCAAGACAGGAAAGAACCCAGGATGGCCTTAGATGGCAAAAATGTCCTGAGGAAAGTGTTAAAGTTTACAGTTCTGATGGCGATACAATAAACTTAAGAGAAGATAGTAATTTGTCTGGGAGTTTGTTTGTTCTAACCCCTGTGTTGAAATGGGGATTAGATATGCAACAGACAGATGTTCTGTCACTGTGTAAAAGATGCATATTTTGACATGGATAGAACATAGTTTAGGATACAAACAATCTCTGAGCAGGTGTGGGACTGGTTGTCAGATTGGTGTTTGCCCCACAAAAGGGCAAATAATCTGGCAGCAGTGGGAGAAAGGACACATTAGGAGTGTGCGTCGGTTTGCTATCCTCTCTGGCCTCAAGGAAAGTTGTTTCATCTAGACCACCTGTCACGGGGTAACGTGGCAGAGCCTGACGTAAGAGGAGTGGCTTACCGGGTAACTGGCGTGGCACAGATTCACCAGAAGCGCGGAGTCTAAGTGTTAGCCGGTTTTCACCAGGGCCCCAGATGGTGGGGATGGACTTGGCTGCTTGGTAACACCAGGTCGCTGCCCCCCGGATTCCCTGGGAGAGCCAGGAACAGGTCCAGGACCAATAGCCAGTAACAGGTAAACAGATCAGGACGAGACAGGAGGATAGTCAGGACAAGCCAAGGTCAGGGCGGGCAGCAGGTAATCAGAATGTGACAGCTGTGTTTAAATAGGCCGTTTTGGCGCCAAATTGGTAGCCTCGAACTACACTGAGGTAGCCTCGAACTCTGCCGAGGTAGCCTCGAACTCTACCGAGGTAGCCTCGAACTTCCACCAAGGTAGCCTCGAACTCCGCCAAGGTAGCCTCGAACTCCGCCAAGGTAGCCTCGAACTCTACCAAGGTAGCCCCGAACTCTACCAAGGTAGCCCCGAATCTACCAAGGTAGCCTCGAACTCTACCAAGGTAGCCTCAGCGCATGCGCATAGGCGTTCACCGGTTAGCGACGCCAGTGAGCCTGCGCAGGGTATTGAGTCCCTGACACCACCATCTAATCATACTGTAGGGCACAGTCTGGTACAGAAAAACAGTTTTAGAAGAGGCAGAGAGCCTGCGCAGCCCCTGCTGGACAATTCAATAGCCAGAAAGTCGCATTTGTCTGTGACAGACAGATTGGAGGTCTGAGTGGACTAAGGCTGGACAAGAGGCTTAATATTTTATGTTGCATCAATGGAATGGTAAAGCCCCTGCATGGGGGACCAGCTGTAAAGAATTTTCTGTTGAAAAGAAGTCCATAAAATAAAATCCCATTAAAGCAAGTTGGCGAGTGAACACGGGAGTTCTTGAAATTTCTACCCTTTACACAACCCCCCCCCCAAAAAAAAAATGTAAAAAATGTATATATATATATATATATATATATATATATATATATATATACATACAGTATCTCACAAAAGTGAGTACATCCCCACATTTTTGTAAATATTTTATTATATCTTTTCATGTGACAACACTGACGAAATGACACTTTGCTACAATGTAATGTAGTGAGTGTACAGCTTGTATAACAGTGTACATTTGCTGTCATCAAAAAAAACCTCAACACACAGTCATTAATGTCTAAACCGCTGGCAACAAAAGTGAGTACACCCCCAAGTGACAATGTCCAATTTGGGCCCAATTAGCCATTTTCTCTCCCCGATGTCATGTGACTCATTAGTGTTACAAGGTCCCAGATGTGAATGGGGAGCAGGTGTGTTAAATTTGATGTTATCACTCTCACTTTCTCACACTGGTCACTGGAAGTTCAACATGGCACCTCATGGCAATGAACTCTCTGAGGATCTGAAAAAAAGAATTGTTGCTCTACATAAAGATGGCCTAGGCTATAAGAAAATTGCCAAGACCCTGAAACTGAGCTGCAGCATGGTGGCCACGACTGTACAGTGGTTTAACAGGACAGGTTCCACTCAGAACAGGCCTCGCCATGGTCAACCAAAGAAGTTGAGTGCATGTGCTCAGCGTCATATCGAGAGGTTGTCTTTGTCGAAATAGACGTATGAGTGCTGCCAGCATTGCTGCAGAGGTTGAAGGGGTGGAGGGTCAGCCTGTCAGTGCTCAGACGATATGACGCACACTGCATCAAATTGGTCTGCATGGCTCTCGTCTAAGAAGGAAGCCTCTTCTAAAGATGATGCACAAGAAAGCCCGCAAACAGTTTTCTGAAGACAAGCAGACTAAGGACATGGATTACTGGAACCATGTCCTGTGGTCTGATGAGACCAAGATAAACGTATTTGGTTCAGATGGTGTCAAGCATGTGTGACAGCGACCAGGTGAGGTGTACAAAGAAATGTGTGTCCTGCCTACAGTCAAGCATGGTGGTGGGATTGTCATGGTCTGGGGCTGCATGAGTGCTGCCAGCACTGGGGAGCTACATTTCATTGAGGGAACCATAAATGCCAACATGTACTATGACATACTAATGCAGAGCCTGATCCCCTCCCTTCAGGAGACTGGGCCACAGGGCAATATTTCAACATGATAACGATCCCAAACACACCTCCAAGATGACCACTGCCTTGCTAAGGAAGCTTAGGGTAATGGACTGGCCAAGCATGACTCCAGACCTAAACCCTATTGTGCATCTGTGGGGCATCCTCAAACGGAAGGCGGAGGAGCGCAAGGTCTCTAACATCCACCAGCTCCGTGATGTCGTCATGGAGGAGTGCAAGAGGACTCCAGTGGCAACCTGTGAAGCTCTGGTGAACTCCATGCCAAGAGGATTAAGGCAGTGCTGGAAAATAATGGTGGCCACACAAAATATTGACACATTGGGCCCAATTTGGACATTTTCACTTAGGGGTGTACTCACTTTTGTTGCCAGTGGGTTAGACATTAATGGCTATGTGTTGAGTTATTTTGAGGGGACAGCAAATTTACACTGTTATACATGCTGTACACTCATTGTAGCAAAGTGTTATTTCTTCAGTGTTGTCACGTGAAAAGATATAATAAAATATTTACAAAAATGTGGGGGGTGTACTCACTTTTGTGAGATACTGTATGTACACTATATTACCAAAAGTATTGGGACGCGTGACTTTACACGCACATGAACTTTAATGCCATTGCGGTCTTAGTCCATAGGGTTCAATATTAAGTTGGCCCACCCTTTGCAGCTATAACAGCTTCAACTCTTCTGGGAAGGCTGTCCACAAGGTTTAGAAGTGTGTCTATGGGAATGTTTTGACCATTCTTCCAGAAGCGCATTGGTGATGTCAGGCACTGATGTTGGACAAGAAGGCTTGGCTCACAGTCCCCACTCTAATTCATCCAAAAGGTGTTCTATCGGGTTGAGTTCAGGACTCTGTACAGGCCAGTCAAGTTCCTCCACCCTAAACTCGCTCATCAATGTCTTTTTGGGCCTTGTTTTGTGGAGGGGGGATTATGTGTGGGGTTGTTTTTCAGGGGTTGGGCTTGGCCCCTTAGTTCCAGTGAAAGGAACTGTTAAGGCGTTAGCATACCAAGACATTTTGGACAATTTCATGCATTCAACTTTGTGGGAACAGTGTGGAGATGGCCCCTTCCTGTTCCAACATGACTGTGCAGCAGTCAACAAGGTCCATAAAGACATGGATGAACGAGTTTGGGGTGGAGAAACTTGACTGACCTGCACAGAGACCTGACGTCAACCCGACAGAACACCTTTGGGGTGAATTAGAGCGCAGACTGAGAGCCAGGCCTTCTCATCACACATCAGTGTCTGACCTCACAAATGTGCTTCTGGAAGAATGGTCAAACATTCCCCTAGATACACTCCTAAACCTTGTGGACAGCCTTCCCAGAAGAGTTCAAGCTGTTATAGCTGCAAAGGGTGGGACAACTCTAAATTGAACCCTATGGACTAAGACTGGGATGCCACAAAGTTCATGTGCGTGTAAAGGCAGGCGTCCCAATACTTTTGGTAATATAGTGTATATTTGTCCCAGACCAATACATAAATGTTGCTGCTGATTCTCTTGTTGCTGGGCAATCCACACCGTAGATCAATTTGGTTCCAGGCAGACAGACAGGAAACTTTTTCAGGTGCCAGCATAAAAAGCCATGTGTTGACAGGAGCTCCTATTGAAGTCTTTTGGGTCAAATACGAATGCTTTGCTGCAGTGACATCAAATAAGAAATTTTAGTTTATCGGCAGGAGATATAAAATAATGGCTTTCTGCTCTGCTCTGTACATTTTGTACTCTTCAGAAGGAAAGCAGCAGTTTAGAAAAAAATGGTGCTTTTTTTCAGGCTGTACCCACTTGAAAACAGTGCCAAGGGTCAGGCAATGTGTTCAGTTTGTCCACTTTCTAAATATAAGGTTTAGCAATGCTGCTCCTAATAAGTACTAGAACCACATAATCACGCCAGTTTGTATTTTTGGTACTTCAACAAAAATGACACATACAAGGTTGCTGTGTATCCATCAATGTCGGTTTTAAATCATTTGTTCCAGGAAAGTTTACTTAGACTGGTTGCCACAAGAAAAATGTTTGATTACATGTTTTCAAGGCTTTTGCAAATGATTTTTCATCAAGCTTTCCTGCATTTAGATAAAGGACACACCAGCAGCATCTAATCTTTATAGATTATAGAGAATCTGTATAGTCATGGTTAGGGTGTGTGGGCACAAGTGAGTAAGTCTGTTTGTGTGTAAAGATCACAGCACTAGAGGAAGAGTTTGGTAGCAGCAAATTATCTATAGTGAAGAGGCAACTCTGAAATTACAGGGGATCCTTTGACTCACAAAGATTACACTGGTGATTTTCACTTAGATTACACATTTTAAACCTTTCTGTATATGAATAACCCCCAGGTTTGCAGTTACTGTACTTTGGAGCTGTCCAGGGTGCAAGGTCCATCACAAATTAAGCATGTGGAAATGTCACAGTCAGCATGACGAGAGCTAGGGCTAAAGGTTAACTCAGCCTTTTGCAACATGTTACATGTTAAAATATGTGTGTAACATCTAACATGCTGCTACCGTCACAGCATGTGCGATTTCTTCTACCACACAGTCGCTGTCTTTTTTTTACCAAAATGTTGTTAATAATTTTCAATTCACTTTACAAACAGTTAAAAAGAATTCCACAAATTGCAGACAAACCATAAATCCCCCTACTACCCATTTCCCTATCCCTTCCATCTCCTTACTGTCAAGAACCGGCAGGACTGGTAGTGGATCCTCTGGACCGGAGAGGCGATGGCGCGGGTTGTACTAGAGGACCGGTTCTAAGCAGTTACTGGTCTTCACCAGAGCCCGCCGCAAGGCGGGATGGATTTGCTGCGGCGGTAACTACCAGGTCGTGTCCCCTAGTAACAACTCGATCTCTCTGGCAGCTGATATGGCGTGGTACACAGGGAGTAGGCAAGAGCGTAGTCGGACGTAGCAGAGGTCAGGGCAGGCGGCAGAGGTTCAAAGGCGAGATGTCGGTAGCAAGGATTCTGCAACAGGCAAAGCAAACAAACACAGAAGGGAACGCTTTCACAGAGGCACAAGGCACAAAGATCCGGCAGGAAGCTGTGTGAGGAGAAGGTATTAATGAGCAGTGCACAGGTGAAGCCTAATTAAGTCAGCACTGCCTTTCACAAACCTTAACCCTTAATAACCAGTTTGGACCAGGCACCAATCACCTGTGCACTGGTCCTTTAGATCTAAGAGTCCTGGTGCGTGTGCGCCCTAGAGAGCGGGGACGCACACGCCGGGACGCAGGAGCGCCGCCTGGAGACACACGCTGTGAGCGCTCCAAGGCCAGCAGGGGGCCTGGAGCGCTGAGCGTAACAGTACCCCCCCCTTTGGTCTCCCCCTCTTTTTGGAACCCAAGAACTTGCGGATGAGGCTGCGGTCCAGGATGTTCTCCTCCGGCTCCCAAGATCTCTCCT
Source organism: Pelophylax lessonae (assembly GCF_965119305.1). Lineage (NCBI taxonomy): Eukaryota > Metazoa > Chordata > Amphibia > Anura > Ranidae > Pelophylax > Pelophylax lessonae. The sequence goes on from NC_138771.1 coordinate 352,948,221, forward strand.
CAGGACCGCAGCCCTCCCAATCGACCAAAAAAAATCTTTTCCCCCGGATGACTTTGGTCGCTAGGACTTCTTTGACCGAAAAAATATCAGAGGTACCAGCGACAGGGGTGGGAGAAAGAAGTTTAGGAGAGAAGCGGTTAAAGATAGCAGGTTTGAGAAGGGAGACATAAAAAGAGTTATGGATTCGGAGAGAGGGTGGAAGAGTGAGCTGGTAGGACACCTGGTTAATGCAGCTCTTGATTTTAAAGGGACCCAAGTAACGAGGGCCCAACTTGTAACTTGGGACCTTAAATCTGATGAATTTCGAGGAGAGCCACACAATTCCGGAGGAGCTCTGCGACTTTTATCGGCCTGGAACTTCATACGGGCCGAGGCCTTGAGGAGGGCTGAGTGGGTCTCTCGCCAAATAAAAGAGAAGTCCTGAAGGAGGTCCTCTACAGCTGGTACAGAAGAGGGAGCAGAGGTCCGAGGCAGAGGTGGCCGAGGATGACGACCATAGACCACAAAAAATGGGGATTTATTGGAGGCAGAAGATTGCTTGAAATTGTAAGAAAACTCTGCCCAAGGGAGTAAATCTGACCAATCATCTTGACGGGAGGACACAAAATGGCGTAGATAATCTCCCAGAATCTGGTTCACCCGTTCCACTTGGCCATTGGACTGAGGGTGATAGGAGGAAGAAAAGTCCAACTTGACTCCGAGCTGACCACAGAGAGCCCTCCAAAATCTGGAAACAAACTGCACTCCACGGTCCGAGACGATGTGTCTGGGAAGGCCGTGGAGGCGGAAGATGTGTAGAAAAAACTGTTTGGCCAACTGAGTTGTGGACGGGAGACCAGGCAGGGACACAAAGTGAGCCATCTTCTAAAATCGGTCCACCATGACCCAGATGACCGTCATACCATGGGAGGAGGGAAGATCAGTGATAAAGTCCATGGCGATGTGCGACCAAGGGGTCTCAGGAACAGGAATAGGCAGAAGAAGACCCGCAGGTTTCTGACGAGGAGTTTTGTCACGAGCGCAGATCACACAGGACTGGACGAATTCTGTACCGTCTCTCTCCAGAGTGGGCCACCAATATCTTTGGGAAATTAATTGAAGAGATTTTTTAATTCCAGGATGACCGGCAAAAAGGGAAGCGTGGCCCCACTTGAGAATCTGTAACCGCTGACGAGGAGGAACGTAGGTCTTGCCGGGGGGAAGAAGACGCAGGTCCACAGGAGCAACCGAGATGAGACATTCTGGGGGGATAATGTGTTGAGGAGTGGGTATGTCACCCACCACATCTGAAGAGCGAGAAAGGGCATCTGCCCTGATGTTCTTAGCAGCGGGGCAGAAATGAATCTGGAAATTGAAGCGGGCGAAGAAGATGGACCAACGGGCTTGGCGGGGATTTAGTCTTTGAGCTGACTGGAGGTAGGCTAGGTTCTTGTGGTCCGTAAAGATGATCACAGGGTGAGGAGCACCCTCGAGAAGATGTCTCCATTCCTCCAAGGCTAATTTAATTGCCAGCAGTTCTCTGTCCCCAATAGAGTAATTCTTCTCGGCGGAGGAAAAGGTTTTAGAGAAGAAGCCACAAGTTATGGTCTTGCCTCTGGATGACTTCTGAGTTAGCACAGGATGCATCCACTTCCAGATAGAATGGCTTGGAAGAATCTGGCCGGGACAGAACAGGTGCAGAAGCAAAGGCGGCTTTCAGGGACTGGAAGGCCACTTCAGCATGAGGAGGCCAGGTTTTGGGATTTGCACCTTTTCTAGTCAAGGCCACGATGGGGGCCACCAGGGTGGAATAATGAGGAATAAATTGTCTGTAGTAGTTGGCGAAACCCAGGAACCTCTGTATGGCTCGGAGGCCAGAGGGGCGTGGCCAGTCCAGAACCGCTGAGAGCTTGGCAGGATCCATTTGAAGTCCTTGGGCAGAGATGATATACCCCAGGAAGGGCAAGGAGGAACGCTCAAACAGACACTTCTCAATCTTGGCATAGAGGCGATTACTCCTGAGACGGGTGAGAACTTGTTGGACATGGACTCGGTGTTGCTCCAAATTAGAGGAAAAAATAAGGATGTCATCCAGGTATACTACTACACAAGTGTAAAGAAGGTCCTGGAAGATGTCGTTCACGAACTCCTGGAAGACTGCAGGAGCGTTACAGAGCCCAAAGGGCATCACTAAGTATTCAAAATGACCGTCCCTGGTGTTAAAAGCGGTCTTCCACTCGTCTCCCTTTCGAATGCGGATCAGGTTGTAGGCCCCACGGAGATCCAGCTTGGTGAAAATCTTGGCTCCTCGGAGACGGTCAAACAACTCAGAGATTAGAGGCAGTGGGTAACGGTTTTTAATGGTAATTTTATTGAGTCCTCTATAGTCAATGCAGGGGCGGAGCTCACCGGTGGACCAATTCAGGACAGGACAATGGCGTTGCAACCACGGTAGACCCAGCAGGAGTTCGGAAGAGCAAAAGGGAAGAACAAAAAATTCCAGAGTCTCTGTGTGAAACACCCCAATGTCCATCCGCAGAGGCTGGGTGCGGTATTGTACCGTAGCAGAGAGTCTCTCCCCGTTGACCGTAGAAATGAGGATCGGCTTGGGAAGACGAATTATAGGAATTCGGTACTTGTCGACCAAGGAGGCGTGAATGAAGTTGCCGGCTGAGCCGGAGTCCAAGAAGGCTGCAGCAGAAAAGAAGGACTTGGACGACAGGAACAACTGCACGGGTATGATGAGACGTGGAGAGGAAGAATCCACACCTAGTAATGCCTCTCCCACATTCACTAGGTGCGAGCGTTTCCCGAACGTTGGGGACGAAGAGGACAGTCCTTAAGGAAGTGCTCGGTACTAGCGCAATATAAACACAGGTTCTCATCTCTACGACGGCTTCGTTCTTGCGGGGTCAGTCGAGACCGGTCCTCCGGCATGGCCTCCACAGTGGAAGACCCAGAGACAGGTTGAGGTGGATGCTGGAACACAGTGGCCAGACGAGGGTAGCGTTTAGGACGAGCTCTTTCCTTTTCAAGAGGGAGTTCCTCTTGTCTCTCGGAGAAACGTTTATCGATCCTGGTGGCCAGCAAGATGAGGTTACTCAGTGTAGTAGGCAGGTCACGTGCAGCAAGGACGTCCTTAATGTCACTATTGAGTCCCTAATTAAAAGTGGCAAAAATAGCTTCATTGTTCCAGTTCAGCTCGGAGGCAAGGGTACGGAACTGGATGGCATAATCACCCACGGTAGAAGTTCCTTGGGACAAGTTTAGCAAGGCAGTCTCTGCGGAGGTAACTCGGGCAGGTTCCTTGAATACGTTACGAAACTCCTGACAAAAATTCTGGACAGATGCGGTGACTGGATCAGCGCGGTCCCAAAATGGTGTAGCCCAGGCCAGGGCCCTCCCGGAAAGCAGACTGAGGATGAAGGCTACCTTGGCTCGCTCAGTCGGAAACTGGTCAGACAGTAGCTCGAGGTGAAGAGAGCACTGAGACAGGAACCCTCGGCACAATTTAGGATCTCCGTCGTACTTGTCCGGCAGAGACAAGCGGATTCTGGACCTGGTGGCAACTGCTGGTGTGGGAGGTGCAGCAGATGCTGACGGAGGAGCTGGCTGTTGCTGAGTTGGCAGGAGCTGCTGAAACATAGCGGTCAGCTGGACCAACTGTTGACCTTGCTGGGCTACAACGGTGGTGAGGTCCGCTAGGCTTGGCAACGGAACATCAGCGGGATCCATGGCCGGATTTTACTGTCACGAACCGGCAGGACTGGTAGTGGATCCTCTGGACCGGAGAGGCGATGGCGCGGGTTGTACTAGAGGACCGGTTCTAAGCAGTTACTGGTCTTCACCAGAGCCCGCCGCAAGGCGGGATGGATTTGCTGCGGCGGTAACTACCAGGTCGTGTCCCCTAGTAACAACTCGATCTCTCTGGCAGCTGATATGGCGTGGTACACAGGGAGTAGGCAAGAGCGTAGTCGGACGTAGCAGAGGTCAGGGCAGGCGACAGAGGTTCAAAGGCGAGATGTCGGTAGCAAGGATTCTGCAACAGGCAAAGCAAACAAACACAGAAGGGAACGCTTTCACAGAGGCACAAGGCACAAAGATCCGGCAGGAAGCTGTGTGAGGAGAAGGTATTAATGAGCAGTGCACAGGTGAAGCCTAATTAAGTCAGCACTGCCTTTCACAAACCTTAACCCTTAATAACCAGTTTGGACCAGGCACCAATCACCTGTGCACTGGTCCTTTAGATCTAAGAGTCCCGGTGCGTGTGAGCCCTAGAGAGCGGGGACGCACACGCCGAGACGCAGGAGCGCCGCCTGGAGACACACGCTGTGAGCGCTCCGAGGCCAGCAGGGGGCCCGGAGCGCTGAGCGTAACACTTACTTATTTCCACTCCATCCTATGTTACACTCCCTCATATACATTTCTATGTGACCCAAATCTTTAGTCGCCCCCCTGATCTTTCCATATTTCCATGTAATCTCTAGTCTTTTTAAATTCTGCCCATTTTCCCCATTTGTTGGAAAAGCTATCTAATTGTTCCTCGTCTCTGCTACTCATATATTCCATGTTATAAATATATTCAACTCTTCTGCACCACTCCCTTATGGTAGGGCCTTCTGTCTCTAACCATTTTTTTGGGATTGTCCCTTTCGCTGCATTTAACAGATTTGGGGCAATCGTATTTCTATATTGCTTTAACCACTTTACCACCGGAGGATTTTGCTGTCTTACGTCCAGGCCACTTTTTGTGATTCGGCGCTGTGCGAATTTAACTGAAAATTGCGCGGTCTTGCAACGCCGTACCCAAACAAAATTTACGTCCTTTTTTCCCACAAACAGAGCTTTCTTTTGGTGGTATTTGATCACCTGTGCGATTTTTACTTTTTGCGCTATAAACAAAAAAAGAGCGTTTATTTTGAAAAAATAACAATATTTTTAACATTTTTTTATATGAAATTCCCCCCCAAAAAATGTAAAAATTCAATTTTTTTTTAAATTTTGGCCAATTTGTTTTCTGCTACCTATGTTTGGTACAAAAAATCACGATAAGCATATTTTGATTGGTTTGCGCAAAACATTTTTGGTGTTTTTGTTTTAACGCGTAATGGCGGCGATCTGCGATTTTTATTTGCGGGACTGCGACATTGCGGCGGACAGATCGGACCCTTGACTGAAATTTTTGACACTTTTGGGGGTACCAGTGACATTACTGCAGTAATCAGTGCTATAAATATGCACTGTTACTGTAAAAATGACACTGGCAGTGAAGGGGTTAATTTTATTGGAGAGGGAGGGGTTAATGTATGCCTGGTGCTTACTGACCTGTGTGGGGGGAGGTGACTATGTGACACAAGGACAGATCGGATGTTCAGCTATGCTGAACACTCCAATCTGTCACTCCCTGTCACTTAGGAGATCCGCCCGCTCTGTTTACACAGGCGGGCGGATCTCCTCACTCGATTCCCCGACGATCGGGGAAGAGCGCCGCCTACAGGGGGAGGAGCGGTAATGCTGGACGGTATCGAGCCACATTGCTGCAGTAGCAGCAATGTGAGCAGTGGCCAAGTGGTTAACGATCCATCTATTCTATGGAATAAAAATGTCCAAGGTTTGTCTGTGATATTCACGCCTGTGATTTTTCTAATGAGTTGTTGTATCGTTGACCAATATTCCTGGATCTTAGGGCATTCCTACTAAATGTGAAACATTGTGCCTTGTAACTGACAACCTCTCCAACACAAATTCGATTTTTCTGGCTGACATTTATGTGCTTTTATCGGTGTTATGTACCATCTCAATAGACATTTGTAGGTAATTTTGATGATATTCACATCTATGGCAGTGCAGTGTACGGCTCAGCACAGTATTCAATTGTGCTCTTTAAAACTTGATCCTATTTTTTTTCCCGAAATTTCTATAAATGTGTGTTTCCTCATACCCACCATTTCAGTTAAGATCTTGTATATCTGAGACATACTATGTTTTATTTTTAATAATGGATTACAGAGTCGCTGTCTCTTTTGACATTCACAGAGATCTGTGAAAGAATGAACTACAAGTCCCATCTTCCACCGTGGCAGACTGGCTTCTAATTTTCAATGGAATATGTTTGCAGTAATCACTGTACTTGAAGTCCATTGACACTTTCTCCATCTCTCCAACTGAAAGCCATACCTCTGTATGGTCAGGAAGCTGGGAGAAGTGTTTGCAGGACCCTGGCATTGCCCCTTCCATCCAATGATCATGGGTGCAATGCTTTGCAGACTCCTGTGAAAACAAAATGTAGCACTGCCCCCTAGAGGACTGCTGAGAATTACACTTTCTGGACTCCCATGGGTTACCCTTAGCAACTGACAGCAGATAAACGGCTTTGAAAGTTCTTGGCTCAGTCAATAATCAATCCAGGGGATGTTGGTTTTTTGTATTTTATTTAGAACTTGGATAGGAGAAGGGATGAGTGGGATACTCCAACTAATAACTATGCACATTTCTGGGGACAACTGATTGTAGAATGCGGTAAGGCCACTGTTTCACCTTGCCACTGAAGTGAAGATAAGATTACTGGTCTCGCTTGAATATTCTCTTCAGGGTTAATACCTTGGCACCTCCTTTACTCTCACTGCCTGTGTGCTGACACCTGTCCACTGACTCTAGCCATTGGAGTGGTCCCCTTCCTGGGCAGACCCCTTGGCAAGCTTCCCTGTACTCACAGACACTGTTTTTCCAGAGTTGCTCTCCCTTCACCTTAACAGTCAGCTTCCACTGGACCTCTGGGTTCAGCCACACTTTTTTGGTTCACTAGGCCGACTGCCTATGACCACCTTCACAGCTGCGGAAGAGGAGACAGCCGTCACCCTCCTTCCTGTGCCCTTGGCTTTTATAGCCTATCCCAGGATGCACCACCGTTTGTTCCAACCCTCTGAGACTGCCTTTGACCACCTTCACAGCTGCGGAAGAGGAGAAAGCCGTCACCCTCCTTCCTGTGCCCTTGGCTTTTATAGCCTATCCCAGGATGCACCACTGTTTGTGCCAATCAGGATCCAGAAGGGAGTCTGTGCCTATTACCTCATAATTGCCCATGACAATTGGATTAGAAGTTCCTGGAGCTGCTTGGTTCAGGCCAACATCTGGTAAGAGGCAGTATATGGTGGTTGGGAACTCACACCATTTTGTGCTGATTAATCACCTGGGTGGATAATCTATGAAGTGTGCTCGTCTAGACTGTCAGTTATCTTATTGTGGACTTTCACCAGTTTCATGATGTCATTTTACAAGCCTGCATCTTCAAGCAATTGAATGTATATGTGGACTGTTATGATTTACATGCTATAGCGCAACTCTTTTTTATATTTGCTTCTCTTTTACATACCAGTGTTTGGAGTTTATCTGCTTGAGTCTAACAGGGGCGCGGGGTATTTTTTTGTTTTATTGCTTATGGAAGCAGTCACACTGCTTAAACCATACTGCCACATGTATGGAAAGGGTTAAGTCTCCTTGCTCTTTCTCTGCCGCAATAGACTTGGTGATCTACATTATCCTCAGGATACTCACTAGCATCCCCTTTCACACCTGTCCACTGACTCTTCTAGCTGCAGGGATGGCCCCCCTCAGGTCAGACCCCTGGATACAGATCTTTACTCACTGTACTGCAGAATCAGATCCTCCAGTGTCTCCCCTCTCAGTCAACTCCACAGGACCTCTGGGTTCAGCTCCTCTCTAGTTCTCTAGGCCCTCAGGTCGACTACCTGAGGCTGCATGGCACCTCTACAGAGGAGAAGGCAACCGCCCCCTCCCTCCGGGACTCTGCTATCTGGATGAAAGACCCTGAGCACATGTGCTCCTGGCTTTTTTTACATAATCCCAGCATGCACCGAGGCACTTTCCTCTGCCAAATCACCAGGGCTGTGATAAACGCCTATGCACTTATTCGTCAGGTTTTACTCCCGCTGTCCAATATGCCTCCCTATTGGACCAGTGTGAAACACTTGCAGACAGACTCAGTTGCACCTGAGCACATTGAGCAGACATCACTAGCAGATCCTGCTCTCTGGTAGGCAGAGAATAAATATAGATTTACCTGAAATCCCTCTGGTTAGCAGACAGAAACCAAAACTATACCTTCTCACTAGCACCTACTTAGGAGGGTGCTACATGTGCATTGTCTTCTGCCTTTAAATCTTTTTGTCTCTTCCTCATGCTTTATAGCTAGTCCCACCCTCTTTGCAGAGTGTCTTTAGTTTCTGTTCTGAGCGCATGTAAATGATGGAGCTAGACATACTTTTTTTTTGTTTACCTATCTGACGCTTATCTGTGAAGATCTGAGCAAGTTTTCGATTAAAGCTTCTTACAATCTGCAAGATGTCATTTGGATCAAATTGCTGTCTGCTGACACTGCTGAGATTGTCTCACCACAACTAGATCAGTTTTAGAGATCACATTTGCAACCCTTAGATTGAGGAGGCAGAACAGGACTTGCAGTGGATTGCTTTTCAGAGTGTGAATAAGCAGTGGGTTCCAGGCACTCAGGAAGCAATCCTGGTGCCTCCTGAATGTCTTTTTCTAAATTTTCTTTGCTTTTGTTTTGCAGAATGGTGATTTTAAATGGAACAGATGCGCCACAACTACAAGCCAAGTGTTTGGTTTGCAGTTGTAAAAGAGCCCTATTGACTTGAATCGGTGAGTTTGACAGTTGGTGGTGCCTGTCAACTTGAAAACCGCATACATTTGCAGCGACACAAAGTTATGTTTTAGGTGGGTAGTAAAACTGCAGCTCTTCTGCCTGTTTTTACTGCTTCTGTATGAAAGAGGCCTAAGAAACACCACCTCCAAATGATTTATAAAATAATAAAACCTATCTGTATCTTCCGCCATGGTTCACAGGTGTTTGTGAATTCCCCAATGATTTTTTTGCTTGGTAGGCTGTGAAGAAGAGTCAGATGCTCCAATACACAGTCTGAATTTTGCATTAGCTTGGATAATGGTGCCCCTGATCTCCTTACCCATGTATTTTCACAAGCAGACAGGGCCTTGGGGGTCTGATATGTGTTCTGCCATTGAATGAAGAAGATAAAGAAGGGATTTGATCTGAGGTCTGCCAATGGAGGAGTTGTAAAAAGGTTTTATATCCTCTCCAGTTTTTTCTGATGTTTTCCTTGTTTTTCTGGTATTTTGTCACAGCTCGTAGTCAGTTATATGTAGGTTTTGCACAACTGAAAACTAAAAAATGTAGCTATTTGATTACCTTAAAAGTCACAAGGGTGTACAAAATGGGAGAGGTACCTGTCAAGAATTATCCCCAGAACACTCACTATCAATCAGAAGACTTTGCTTTTGCTAATTTGCGTTTATGATCAAAACATGTAGACAAAGGGTTCCCACTTTAAGTGAAACAATAAAAATAAAAAATTCCTTTAAAGATAGTGCCTGGAGGGTCTCCTTAGTCTGCCTGTAAAGTGGCACATCTGCACCATGTATATAACCTGCTGCAGCAAAAATGAAGTTTCTAAAGAAAAAAAAAACGAGTCAAATCACATTTAAATTGACTCACAGTTGCCACCCAGCTATTTAAATAAAAAAATTAAGAAAAAAAACACGTGCCCCCCCAGTCTATACCAAGCTCTTTGAGTCTTTAAAAAAACAGAGGGGGGGGGGCACCCAAAATCCATACCGGACCCTTATCCGAGCACGTTGTCTGGCAGGCCATGAAGGGGGTGGGGTACCATACCAGGCCACATGCCCCCAAAGTACCTTGTCCCCGTGTTAATGGGGGATTCTGAACTCTAATCGTTTTGAAAATTTGAAATTTGTTAGAAAACAAATAAATGAAACTAATTTTAAAGAATTTTTAACAAAATTACTATTTGTTACTATTTAATTCGGAGCTCCGTATCTACGAATAACAGAAAATTTGCCCGAATTTGTATTCGGACTGAAACAAATTGTACATGTCTACTGCGTATACATGTGCAAATTATATTCCACACCCAGCCAGGCATGTTAGAGTGTGTGGTGCTATTTGCAGAATTGTGGGCACAACAGCAGGGAACCCAATGGATCAAGCATCTCCTTTGGGAGTGAGCCTTATCACACAGAGGTTGCAATAAAATAACTTCTTTACTTTACCGGTGCATGGTGGTACTTGAATAGCTAAGTCACCCCAATACTTCCTACAGGGCTCATAAAAACCTAGACATAGTAAAAGGTGGCTAAAGAAAAATTTTGCACTATTCATAAAGCACACACACACACACACACAAAAAAAAGCCCTTGCACTCAAAGGGGACCTGTCTAATCATTTTGCATTTGACCAGGCAATGTACTGTATATTATAATAAATCCTGTGCTATAACAAGTGTACGCTGGAAAAACCCTCCAACAAATAATCACATACCCCCCTTTTCCCCCACAGCATTTGTATGTAGAGGTGTGTACATTTAAACAACCAGTGGGCCAATCGCAAGAGACTAACTAGCCTGTAAAGAAGATAAATGAAATATTCATTAAATAAAAAATAATCACTTTTTCTTTTATTAATTGTTCAGTTTAAATGCATCGTGTTGGTTGAGTCTTATTTATTTAATGTGCAGTGAGCAGGATGGAGTGTCTTGAGGTGACACATCTGATAATAACCTTGAACCACTTCTAAGGCACTCATCCAACCCTGAAAATAGCAGCAGTAGCAACAACACCACACCGAAAAAAACAGATGCAGAGATCATTGTCCATATTTTGCTTTTTCTTCTGTCATGATGCCAAAGTCCCAGATCATCAGAGACTTCACCACAGTCTGAACTGCCTGGGAATGTCCAGTGGGAGAATGCTCTGGGCATGCACAAACCTGTGCCAAGTGATCTGGGAAATATGCTATAGCTGTAGTTAGTCTCATTTATTGCGTATTTTATCAGGGAAGATATTTTCTTCTCAGTAACCTTAGTTTATTTCAGATTAGTGGATTCATAGGAAAAAAAAAAAGTCATGACAAATTACTGCTAAGGGAATAGACCACACATTACATTGACCTAGCCTACGCCCAAGGTTATATACTTCTTTGTATTGGAGAATGGATTATATTCCCTTTTAAAAAACATCCTGTATTTAAGAAGCAGTAGCAGCACCTCTCCAGACAGCCGGAGACGCACAAGCCTGAAACACGCAACTTTGAGGTAAGAGGCAATTCTCAAACTGTCCGATTTTTTAATAATATGGTATCAATGATACATGATATGGTGTCGCTGCTTGTGTGGTTATGGTTATACCAGGGCAACTTCTAATTGGAACAGTGATAAAAGCAGCATTTATAAAAGTATCTCTTTTCTTTTATATTTGAGCTGCACTGGCTGTTTGAAAGCGATAAAATCATTGAGACAGCACAAAAAGCTCTTCTTTCAGACACCTTCCTACATGGGCGAGTAGTGAATTGCAGTCTGCAGATGGAGCAGAGGAAAAGGGAGGGTGAAAGGGCTGCTGGGTTGTATCTAGAAACCAATTGCACCAATGACCTTAAACAATCATTTTCTGTTATAACTATATAAAATATGAAATTTTGTTTCTATGCTTAGGGTATTAAGATGATTGCACTTATGTATTTATGGTTGTGTATCACACCATTAGGCATATTTGCAAGTCACACATGGTTGTGCACCACACCACCTTTTGATGGGAATATGCCATACCTGCAACAAAGATTTAAAAAAGTAAAAATACAGGACAACTGTGGGCTTGCACAATAAATGGAAGATAGTAGGGTCATATATATAATGTCAGGCAAAACCTATTTTAATTTTTTGTTATATAGGGAAAAAAACGAATACCTCTGGTCTTTGCTCTCTTTGTGCCGCTGGGTAGATTTTGCACTACTTCTTGGCTTAGGCTGCCCATACACGGTGCAAAGGAAAGAAATTTGCATGATTCCCCCATTAACACAGACAGTGCTGTGTTGGGGGGTGGGGGGACTTGTGCGGGGGCAGAGGATCCGTTCCCTCCAGGAGAAGACAGTGGTTATAGTAGCTGCTAGCGATAATTGCAAGAGAGCCCGGCAGTCTGGTTGTATGCAAGTTGATCAATCGATTAACTTGGTACATTCAGCCTGCCCATTGACGGTCCAAATCTTGGCCGGTTCCTGCTGAACTGGCGGAGATTCGAACCGTTTATAGCCAGACTTAGTTATACAACAGAAAGTTAGGAAACCTCCATGACAGGGACGTGGAGAGTGAGCATCTAATTCTTCCCACACATTGTCTTCTTCTGTCCCTGTTGGTGAGATTCTGCACTCTTCCTGTCCTGGTGATAAGATAACCCCCCAGCGTAAACAGACTTTACAGTACCAACATCCTTGTGTAAAGATTCTTGAAAACATTATTCTTAAAGGAGAACTTCACCCTAAAGGGAAAGTTCTGCTTCATGTCCTCCTTCCCTCCTACTCTACTTCATTTGGCGCAATAATGGCAATATTTTGGGGGGAGCAGATACCTTGTATTGATAGGTACATGCTCATCCGAATGGACATTCAGCCCCCCTCTCTTTTCCTGCACTCTTCTGGGAGATGTCAGAGGTCTCAGAATGCTGCAGAACCGTTCACAGTGCACAGTGCTGCTCACGCATGTGCAGCAGGAAACCCACTGTAAAGCCTCAAGGAGTCACAGCTGGCTTCCCACACTAAATGTGGAAACCCTGGGGACCCAAAGACCGGCAAAGAATTGGCCCAGGTGAGGACAACGCTTGATCCCTGGACAAGTAACTGTCCATTTATTACAATATTTGTAGCTGCTGACTTTTTACTTTTTCTATCTAGCAGGACTTTAGGTAGGACTATTAGTGTACCACATTAATTATTGTTTCATTTACTGTACACCAATCCTTAAAATTCATAACTTTTAATCTTACATCATAAAATTATCATTTACAGAATAAAAGCTGTACATATTTTTGCTGAACATTATTCACGTGATGATGGTGAATGGAATGTTCAGCAAAAATATGTTCAGTTTTTATTCTGTAAACAATAATTTTATGATGTAAAATGAAAAGTTATGAATTTTAAGAATTGGTGTAAATCGATAATAATTTTAGTGGTAGTCTAAGGTCTTACCTAATAATGTGTTTTCAATAACTTACAGAAAATCATCCAACTGAAGACACAGAAAACAGTAATATCCATTCATTCCTGTGTATGTTAGAATCAAAGTTTACCCAAGCTCTACCACCATATCTGATATCCAGGAGCTGGAGACTGGTGCTCTGGCTGGGGCGTTCTACTCCCAAAGTAACAAATGTTGATCAGATGAAAGCTGGCAACTCAGAGTGCTCTTGCTAAGAAAATCCTTTATTGGCTACGCGTTAGCATCTACTGTATTGTGTTTTTATACATATAGCAAAAAAATGATTTTCTTTGCAAGAGCACTCCGAGTTGCCGGCTTTCATCTGATCTGTATCTGTGCATGTTGCATCAAGGCCACAGGTTCACTCTAAATAGGTCCCTATTGAGAAATTTCAGTAGTTTTTATTGATTTTAAAAGTATCTACAAGAAATAAAGTAGACATAATTGATGTACATTGAAGCATATTTGTAAACATGGTAAAGCAGTATTGAATCCAAAAGCAAACATTTATGGCACTTTTCCACTGCAAGTACCGTCTCGGCTCCACTCGGCCCTGCTTGGCTCTGTTTGGTTTTCCACTGCATGGTACCGCATGGTACGGTGTTGGAACGGTTTGGTACGGTTTGCTTTTCCACTAAACTAAAGTGGGTGGGATAACAATGATTCTCTGATCAATCAGTGGCTAGTAGTGACAAACAGTCAAGGCTGCATGCAAAGGATTGTGGGATATGGTACCGGTACGGCCCTCTTGGAACCACAACTGAGGTGGTACTGTTTAAGCAAGCTGTACCGTTCGGTTCCATGTAGTGGAAAAGCACAAAAGCGAGCCGAACCGTTCGGTTCCATGCAGTGGAAAAGCGCCAATATTATATTGCAGTTTGCCAATTCTTAGATGTGATGTCTGTATTAGTTCTTTTTTATTTTTAGGTTTTCTTTCTTCTATTTTTATCTGGTGATCCAGCCAGCAAATTAGTTTTTTCTTTTCAAAAGCAATATACATACATTTTTGGTTTTGGGTTTAATACTGCTTAAATATATCCCACACAGGCAATGAAAATGCAATCATATATTACAAGATCACAAAGTATACACTGTGAGAGACACGTGTCAAGGTAAATTCAATGATTATTAGATGTATGAACCAATAAAGATTTTAATAACGGGAACTGGAACATGTTGGCAATTTATTCGTTGGTGACTTGTACTATACGTTGACAAGGCCTCTGGACCTCCTAGACTAGTGTAGCCCAAATATTTTGTTTACTGCCTTATGAATCCTTTAAGAAGAAAAAGACTGAAAGATGGAGGAACAACAGATGCCTGTTTAGTATTACCTGCATTATGTTATAGTATGAAATTACACAGTATATGATTATCAGGGGGAAAAAAGAGAGAAAAGTATATTACCACATCACCAGGTACTGTTTTGTGTCTCTCTTTGGTTCCATTCCCAAATAACACCTTTCTCCCGTAAAAGAAGTGACTTTCTCATAATACATTTGTCGATAATTAATCCAGGAGTTTAAAGCTCTTCCAAAGAACTCTGCCTTGTCAATAGCTATTCTAGCTGTTTTTACATACAACATTATCCAGGTTATTTTGTTCTTGGTAAAATCTAGGCTTCAAACAGGATATGATGGTTGAGTCTCTTAGCTCTCTACGTATTCTAAGTACTCTAAGTATTGATTTATTCAACAGAGCAACATTAGCATTTTTAGGAGCATTAATATTTGTAATTAAATGATTAGCAGTAAAAATTCTCAGACGGAAATGACCGACTGAAGTGATAAAACATATTTCACAGATTTTCCAAGTGTCTAAAGCAATTAAGAGATGCATCAGGGCTAGTGTTGAGCGAACACGGACTGTATTATTCGTGTTCGTACCGAATAATTGGATTTTTTTTACCCGAACACGGACACGGACACTTTACTGTATGTTCGGGTAAAAATCCGTGTTCGGTCGTTTTATTTCCGGGTTTTGCATGCTTTGGCGCTCTTTTCATGGCGGGCTTTCAACAGCCAATCAACAATCGTTTAACTGGTGTGCCTTAAGCCATCCCAGCCATGCCTGCAAATGTCTTAGTAGCTGTGATTGGCCGTCTGAAGCATGTGACCAAGTCTTTATAAGTTCGAGGCAGCCGCCGCAGCAGCGTCATTCTGCTGCTTAGCTAAGGGACAGAGCACACATCAATGTGCTGGCTGCTGATTAGGGAAAGATAGGCAGGAAAAAACCATTTGTGTCCGGATAGAATTGAGGGACAGGTCGGAGTGTTTAGGCAGGGCGAGTTGTAGGCATTTTAGGGATAGAGTCTGCTGAATTATAGGGTCAGTGTCTTCTACAAACTACAATCGATATTGCTGTGTGGGGGGTGGGGTGAATCTGCACTCAATCCTGATCTACGATCTCTTCTCAATCCTGTTAGGGACAGAGTCTGCTGAATTTTAGGGAAACTGTGTTCTACAAACTACAATCGATATTGCTGTGTGGTGTGGGATTGGAGATAGGCAGGTGTCAGTGATCCACATCCATTTTTCTGTGTGTGAGCTGCAGTGAACACAATCTTTTTGGGCTGCAGTGAACACAATCTTTTTGGGCTGTAGTGAACACAATCTTTTTGGGCTGCAGTGAACACAATCTTTTTGGGCTGCAGTGAACACAATCTTTTTGGGCTGCAGTGAACACAATCTTTTTGGGGTGCAGTGAACAAAATCTTTTTGGGGTGCAGTGAACACAATCCTTTTTGGTGTGCAGTGAACACAATCTTTGTGGGGTGCAGTGAACAAAATCCTTTGTGGGGTGCAGTGAACACAATCTTTTTGGGGTGCAGTGAACAAAATCCTTTTTGGGGTGCAGTGAACAACATCCTTTTTGGGGTGCAG
Organism: Pelophylax lessonae; assembly: GCF_965119305.1. NCBI lineage: Eukaryota > Metazoa > Chordata > Amphibia > Anura > Ranidae > Pelophylax > Pelophylax lessonae. Next base: position 352,964,182 of record NC_138771.1, read on the forward strand.
TGAACACAATCTTTTTGGGGTGCAGTGAACAAAATCCTTTGTGGGGTGCAGTGAACACAATCTTTTTGGGGTGCAGTGAACACAATCTTTTTGGGGTGGAGTGAACAACATCCTTTTTGGGGTGCAGTGAACAAAATCCTTTTTGGGGTGCAGTGAACAAAATCATTTTTGGGGTGCAGTGAACACAATCTTTTTGGGGTGCAGTGAACACAATCTTTGTGGGGTGCAGTGAACACAATCTTTTTGGGGTGGAGTGAACAACATCCTTTTTGGGGTGCAGTGAACAACATCCTTTTTGGGGTGCAGTGAACACAATCTTTTTGGGGTGCAGTGAACACAATCTTTGTGGGGTACAGTGAACAGAATCTTTGTGGGGTGCAGTGAACACAATCTTTGGGGGGTACAGTGAACACAATCTTTTTGGGGTGCAGTGAACACAATCTTTGTGGGGTGCAGTGAACACAATCTTTTTGGGGTGGAGTGAACAAAATCATTTTTGGGGTGCAGTGAACAACATCCTTTTTGGGGTGCAGTGATCAAAATCCTTTTTGGGGTGCAGTGAACACAATCTTTTTGGGGTGCAGTGAACAAAATCCTTTGTGGGGTGCAGTGAACAGAATCTTTGTGGGGTGCAGTGAACACAATCTTTGGGGGGGTACAGTGAACACAATCTTTTTGGGGTGCAGTGAACACAATCTTTGTGGGGTACAGTGAACAGAATCTTTGTGGGGTGCAGTGAACACAATCTTTGGGGGGTACAGTGAACACAATCTTTTTGGGGTGCAGTGAACACAATCTTTGGGGGGTACAGTGAACACAATCTTTTTGGGGTGCAGTGAACACAATCTTTGTGGGGTGCAGTGAACACAATCTTTGGGGGGGTACAGTGAACACAATCTTTTTGGGGTGCAGTGAACAACATCCTTTTAGGGTGCAGTGAACACAATCTTTGTGGGGTGCAGTGAACAACATCCTTTTAGGGTGCAGTGAACACAATCTTTGTGGGGTACAGTGAACAGAATCTTTGTGGGGTGCAGTGAACACAATCTTTGGGGGGTACAGTGAACACAATCTTTGTGAGGTGCAGTGAACACAATCTTTGTGGGGTGCAGTGAACACAATCATTGTGGGGTGCAGTGAACTCAATCTTTGTGGGGTACAGTGAACACAATCTCATACTTCTGAAGATTTGAGGGTGCTGCCTGTTCCATACTCCCCCTACTCCTCATCTAGCCTTTTAGGGGTACAAACAATAGTAATTGGGGCCTAGTGTGGTTGTGTACGTGTGATATACATACACTTTTTTTGGATCATATTTTCTATTCCGCTATTTAATCAAAAACCTTTGGGGATCAGTTAAATTGGGGGATAGTCTGTGTTGGTACGTGTGAGAGAGATCCACCTTTCCAAGTTGTTGGGGTTCATCTCATACTTCTGAAGGTTTGAGGGTGCTGCCTGTTCCATACCCCCCCTACTCCTCATCTAGCCTTTTAGGGGTACAAACAATAGTAATTGGGGCCTAGTGTGGTTGTGTACGTGTGATATACATACACTTTTTTTGGATCATATTTTCTATTCCGCTATTTAATCAAAAACCTTTGGGGATCAGTTAAATTGGGGGATAGTCTGTGTTGGTACGTGTGAGAGAGATCCACCTTTCCAAGTTGTTGGGGTTCATCTCATACTTCTGAAGGTTTGAGGGTGCTGCCTGTTCCATACTCCCCCTACTCCTAGCCTTTTAGGGGTACAAACAATAGTAATTGGGGCCTAGTGTGGTTGTGTACGTGTGATATACATACACTTTTTTTGGATCATATTTTCTATTCCGCTATTTAATCAAAAACCTTTGGGGATCAGTTAAATTGGGGGATAGTCTGTGTTGGTACGTGTGAGAGAGATCCACCTTTCCAAGTTGTTGGGGTTCATCTCATACTTCTGAAGGTTTGAGGGTGCTGCCTGTTCCATACCCCCCCTACTCCTCATCTAGCCTTTTAGGGGTACAAACAATAGTAATTGGGGCCTAGTGTGGTTGTGTACGTGTGATATACATACACTTTTTTTGGATCATATTTTCTATTCCGCTATTTAATCAAAAACCTTTGGGGATCAGTTAAATTGGGGGATAGTCTGTGTTGGTACGTGTGAGAGAGATCCACCTTTCCAAGTTGTTGGGGTTCATCTCATACTTCTGAAGGTTTGAGGGTGCTGCCTGTTCCATACTCCCCCTACTCCTCATCTAGCCTTTTAGGGGTACAAACAATAGTAATTGGGGCCCAGTGTGGTTGTGTACGTGTGATATACATACACTTTTTTTGGATCATATTTTCTATTCCGCTATTTAATCAAAAACCTTTGGGGATCAGTTAAATTGGGGGATAGTCTGTGTTGGTACGTGTGAGAGAGATCCACCTTTCCAAGTTGTTGGGGTTCATCTCATACTTCTGAAGGTTTGAGGGTGCTGCCTGTTCCATACTCCCCCTACTCCTCATCTAGCCTTTTAGGGGTACAAACAATAGTAATTGGGGCCCAGTGTGGTTGTGTACGTGTGATATACATACACTTTTTTTGGATCATATTTTCTATTCCGCTATTTAATCAAAAACCTTTGGGGATCAGTTAAATTGGGGGATAGTCTGTGTTGGTACGTGTGAGAGAGATCCACCTTTCCAAGTTGTTGGGGTTCATCTCATACTTCTGAAGGTTTGAGGGTGCTGCCTGTTCCATACCCCCCCTACTCCTCATCTAGCCTTTTAGGGGTACAAACAATAGTAATTGGGGCCTAGTGTGGTTGTGTACGTGTGATATACATACACTTTTTTTGGATCATATTTTCTATTCCGCTATTTAATCAAAAACCTTTGGGGATCAGTTAAATTGGGGGATAGTCTGTGTTGGTACGTGTGAGAGAGATCCACCTTTCCAAGTTGTTGGGGTTCATCTCATACTTCTGAAGGTTTGAGGGTGCTGCCTGTTCCATACCCCCCCTACTCCTCATCTAGCCTTTTAGGGGTACAAACAATAGTAATTGGGGCCTAGTGTGGTTGTGTACGTGTGATATACATACACTTTTTTTGGATCATATTTTCTATTCCGCTATTTAATCAAAAACCTTTGGGGATCAGTTAAATTGGGGGATAGTCTGTGTTGGTACGTGTGAGAGAGATCCACCTTTCCAAGTTGTTGGGGTTCATCTCATACTTCTGAAGGTTTGAGGGTGCTGCCTGTTCCATACTCCCCCTACTCCTCATCTAGCCTTTTAGGGGTACAAACAATAGTAATTGGGGCCCAGTGTGGTTGTGTACGTGTGATATACATACACTTTTTTTGGATCATATTTTCTATTCCGCTATTTAATTTAACTGGGCCTCCATGCGAGACCTGTGTGCCTTGTTGCGCTGTTTTGAGTACTCCACCAACATGGCCAGTGGCAATGACGCCGTTCTCAGCTTAACTATCCCACTTCTATGCCTCCTTGAAAAAACAATTCGGGCGATGATGGAAGAGGATGTGGCACAGGATGAGGAGGAGGAGGAGGATGAAGAGGTAACATTTCCAAGGCTTTCAGGGCAGTCATTCGCAAGGGGCTCCGAGGGTGGGTTCCTGCACACGCAAACGCCAGGGACGCAATTGTCCAGCAGGGGCACAGTTCTGGAGGATGAGGAGGATGAGGAGGAGGAGGAGCTGGAGGAGGAGATGGAACCATGTTCACAGCAGGGTGGCACCCAGGCCAGCTCATGGCCATCACTGGTGCGTGGCTGGGGGGATACAGAGGACACGGACGATACACCTCCCACAGAGGACAGCCTTTCGTTGCCTCTGGGCAGCCTGGCACACATGAGCGATTACATGCTGCAGTGTCTCCACAACGACCGCCGAGTTGCCCACATTCTAACTTGTGCTGATTACTGGGTGGCCACGCTGCTGGATCCCCGTTACAAGGACAACGTACCGTCCTTAATTCACTCACTGGAGCGCGATCGCAAGATGCGCGAGTACAAGCGCACGCTGGTAGACGCCATGCTGCTGGCATTCCCATCTGACAGCGGGGCCACAGTGGAAGCACAAGGCAGAGGAGGAGGAGGAGGAGGTCGCCAACGCAACCAGGGCACCGCCAGCACCTCAGAAGGCAGGGTTAGCATGGCCGAAATGTGGAAAAGCTTTGTCAGCACGCCACAACAAACAGCAGCACCAGCAGCTCAGATGGAACGTCTTAGCAGGAGGCAGCATTTTACCAACATGGTGGAGCAGTATGTGTGCACACGCCTACATGTAGTGAATGACGGGTCTGCCCCCTTCAACTTCTGGGTCTCCAAATTGGGCACATGGCCTGAGCTTGCCCTTTACGCCTTGGAGGTGCTGGCGTGCCCTGCAGCCAGTGTATTATCTGAACGGGTATTTAGCACGGCTGGGGGCGTTATAACAGACAAGCGCAGCCGCCTGTCCAGAGACAATGTGGACAAGCTCACGTTCATTAAAATGAACCAGGCATGGATCCCACGGGACTTTTCCGTACCTTATGCAGAATAGCAATGGATACCGACCTTACCCACCCATTGTTCCATTTTTGCTCTTTCTCACTCTTTTGGGGTGTACCCTCATTTAAAATTTTTGAAAAGAAGCAGTGTTGGCTACCTCGTCCTCCTCCTCAGGGCCAGATTAATGTAGGGGCTATTGGAGCTGCAGCTCCAGGCCCCTACCTTTTATATAGGCCCCGGGTTGGCCATATTCACTGTTACCGCTCTTCTGTCACTTGTAAACACAGAAGTCTGGCTTCTATGCTCGCTTCCCCAGGCAGCACCCTCAGAACCTCCCCACACAGCGTGAAGGCCGGACAAGGAGGGACAGTTGGCGATGCATGGATGTGTTTATGGGCTTCAGAGACAGCATCCCATGTTGAATTAGGCATGCATGGCTGCACCCTTCCTCCTCTGGGTGCATGGCAAGGCACGGCCCTTAAGGCCCTTCAAAATCCTCAGCACCAAGCCCATGATGCTGTTAATCCGGCCCTGGTCCTCCTCCACCGCCGCTTCCACCTACACCGCCCATAGGTGTGCGCAGCCTATTGCATTAAGGTGTGCACCCCAAAGTTGAAATACACATGCATGTGTTTGCCAGCAGGGAGAGTAATGTATCGGGGCCATGTACCTGTAGGCAAGGAGAAATAGAGCAGAGCAGGTCCCAGGGAGATCTTTCCCATCTCCTCACTGGCAATGCTATGTGCCCTAGGTGATTAGGGTGTGCCCAGGCACACCCAGCACACCCTGTGCGCACGCCTATGTCACCGCCACATCCACCACCACCTCAACCTCCCTCCTACTCCATATGGGCCTCGTCCTTCAGAGATGAAGAAGAACATTGTTTTATTTTTCTGTTTTTTTTTGTTGTTTTAAGTTATTTCCCTATCCACATTTGTTTGCAGAGCACTTGCCATGCTCTTAATTACGTTTTGCTGCCATTTGCAGCACTCTAGCCCTTTCCTTTGGTGTTTTAGAGCCATTTTAGTGCCTTAAAGTTCGGGTCCCCATTGACTTCAATGGGGTTCGGTGTCCGGGAAAAGTTCGGTAAAAGTCCGGGACACGGACCCGGACTTTTTTTTAAAGTTCGGCCGAACCCGTCGAACACGGACATCTAGGTGTCCGCTCAACCCTAATCAGGGCACATCTTTGTAAGTTTGATTGGCACCAAGTACCATCTAGAAAATATGTTATTGTTTTGCTTTTATCAGGGACACATTTATGATTCTCTTAGAGATACTTATTGATCTACTTGTCCAATCCTCTATCTCTACCTACTGGTTCATATCTGTTTCCCATACTTTCCTGTGTGGAATCTTATCAAATGTGAATATAAGGAAGAACTACTCCCTTGGAGACTAATGGCTGGATGTTCATGTGGGTTCATGATTACTAAGTCCACAGAATTTTAAATTTAATTGTGAAGAAAGTGGGACATTTGATGCCAGCGAAAGGTTTCCAAGGGAGGCATTTCAAGTCTTTTACATAGGTGATTGATGCCCATTATTCATTTTGCTGTGGGAAAGTGATGAATCCTATATAAACCTTTGTTATTTCACCATGGAAAGAAATTAATATTTTTTTTTTTTTTTTTTACAGGTGGGAACACAGGGTTGTTAAAGAGACAGTGTGGAGACTTATTATAGTATAATCCCATATTTTAAGGGAATTTAATGGGGTTGGACAGATTATGGACAATCTTTGTTTTGGAGGTCTGTAAGAAGTGTTCTCTTGGCTTTTGCTTACAGACTACCCTAGTTTGGCTTAAAGTATAACTAAAGGCAAAACTTTTTTTTTAGCTTAACATAGAGTGGAGAGGGATAAGAACAACTGTCAGTTTTTTTTTTTCTTTTCTCTTTGTGCCCCCATTAAGTAGATTTATCTTTATCTGAAAGCGAAAGGAAATCCCAAATTTAAGGTTGTTCCCAGAACAGTTATAGATGGGAAATCTTGCAATGGGGACACTTGTTCTGGTAACCCTGGTGACAACCAGGGATTGCTTCACTTTGGAGGGATTTCCCCTCATTTCCTATTTTGGCTAAGAAACAGGAAGTAAAGGGAAATCCCTCCAATGTGACACAGATGGCATACAAATGACAGGGGCTATAACCCTCCCTTACCTCACCCAAAATGAAAAACATTTTGACTTTTAAATGTTTAGAATATATTTTTGTAAGTTGAATAACTTGTGCTGCTTGATTAACTTCATTTACAACGCGTGGTATTAATCCACTTAATACTTAGCCCTACTTGATCTTTGATCCTTGATCCCATAGAGCATTTGTGAAGAAAAGTACAACTCCTAGAACCCTAAGGTCCCCCCAGAACGTCTGTGGCCAGTGCTGACAGCCACACCAGGCACCCAAAGCAGGAGCAGTAGCCTGTACCTTGTCAGTTCAGAGCAAGGGAGGCTGCTCCTTCCTGGCTCTAGTCACACAACCTAGCTGAGGGAGAGCTTATGTGTTTTATGGAGGGGAGGGTGCTTTACTGGAAGGAATCTGCACTGGGGGGGGGGGGGGTTGGGATACTTCATGGGGAAGAGCTGTACTAGAGGGAGCTGAGCTGTACAGGAAGGAGCTTTACTGGAGGGTCGAGATCTGTATTAGGGGCTGTGCTGGGGGAGGGAGCTGTGTTGTGGGAGGAAGTCTGTACTAGTGGGATGGTGGATTTTGGCTTGGTAATATTTTTCTGTACTCTGTTCTCTGAACTGTGCATTACACTCTCCTGACCCCTACGCTCTGTGTTATGCACTCCTAACCCCTGCACTCTTTGTATTACTCAATCCTGACCCCTTAACTTTGAAAGTTATGCACTCTTGACCCCTGCTCTCTTTGTCTTATGCACTCGTGACCCCTGCTCTCTGTGTCATATGCACTCTTGACCCCTGTTATCTGTATCTTAAGCACTCCTGAACCCTGCATTCTGTGAGATATGCTCTCCTTACTACTGTGAGATATGCACTCCTTACACTTGTGCCCCATGTGTTACTTACTCCTGACCCTGTACTCTATGCATTACTTACTCCTGACCCCTGTACTCTGTATATTATTTACTCCTGACTCCTGCTCTACTTGTCTTAAGCACTACTGACCCCTGCACTCTGTGCATTACTTACTTTTGACCCCCGCACTCTATGTTACACGCTCATGACCTCTGCTCCTTGTGCGTTGAGCACTCCTGACTCTTATGCTCTTTTCCTTAAACGCTTCCAAGCCCTACACTCCTGACTCCTGCTCTATTTGTCTTAAGCACTACTGACCCCTGCACTCTGTGCATTACTTATTTTTGACCCTTGTACTCCATGTTACACACTCATGACCTCTGCTCCCTGTGCATTGAGCACTCCTGACTTTTATGCTCTTTTCCTTAAAAACTTCCAAGCCCTACGCGCTGTACAAAACGCATTTAGGTTTTTAGACCTTCCCACTGTTTGACACAAACAGAATTTGCCATGGCACACAGAGTGAGCTGCTTACATTTTTCCTCAGGGTCCCCAAGGCTGAACCCTCTCCAGGAGAAAAAAAATATCTATGGCACAACTAAGAACTATGGCAAAATATGCTTCAGGACCTAACTTATTTTTTTCATGTGGGGAGTATTACAGTCCATTAATTTAAGTAGGCTGCCTGATGCAATGTGCCTACAGGCATAATAACACATGCATTGCAATGCACTGTATTAGCCCTTTGTGCCTGCAAGAATTAGGGGCAAGTGGAACCCAGAAAGATGAAAACCTCATCTCATTTATCTTCCAGGGACCTCGAGTATGGGTACCTAGATGACACACTCAGCATTATCTGCACCTTTCACAGTTTAGAACAAAGTACATAGGCAAAGAAATATATTGTCACAACCACCCCTGTTATACAAACCATCAAAAAGTAATACAAAATTCCCAAACACAAAAACGGGCAGCATTAGAGAGCAATCAGACCCTCGTGTGTTAACAAGAAGCACGCTGACAGGAAAAGAGAGCAGAGTGACACAGAGATTACCATATAAGTCTGCTTCTCTTCCTTCACTGTTTAACCACTTCAAGTCTGCACACTTTTAACCCTTTCCAGTCCAGGCACATTTTCAGCTTTCAGCACTGTCACTTATTAAATGGCAATTACTCAGGCATGCAATATTGTACCTGAATGATTGTTTGTCTTCATTTTTTGAGCCAGATAGAACGTTCATTTGGTGATATTTAATCACCACTGGGTTCTTTAGCTTTTGCTATATAAACAAAAAAGACAGAAAATTTTGAAAACATTTTTTTTCTTAGTTTCTGTTATAAAATGTTGCATAAATAAATAATTTTACCTTTTTTCTTTTTCATCAATTTAGGCCAAAATTTATTCTGATACACCTCTTTGGTAAAAAAAAAATAACCTAAATCAGTGTACATTATTTAGTCTGTGTAAAAGTTAGAGAATCTGCAATATATGGTATATACAGTATATTTGAAAATCGATTAGTCCTGATTTACTGACAACCTATTTCATTACTTGAGGCCCTAAAATGCCAGGACAGTACAAATAACCCCCAAATGACCCCTTTTTGAAAAGTTAACATTCCAAGGTACTAAGTAGGAGGAATGGTGAGTTTTTTGAAGTTTTAATTTTTGTCACAATTTTTTGAAAACTGAAAAAAATTTAATTTTTGTTTACACAATCTTTACAATTAATAAGATATTTCTAACACACATCATAGGTATAGTTATAAAATCCCCCCAAAACACATTCCCCTACTCCCTATTGAAATATATGTGTGAAACTTTTTCACAGTCTTGCCACATAGAGAAGCCCAAAATCCAAGGAGCATCTTCAGGCTATCTAGAGGCATAAACTATGCATCAAATCATGATCATGGACACTGTAAATGGTGTGGCGGTGATCAGTGACACTGTAACTGGTGGGGCAGTGATTAGAGGAAAATATGAGTGGTGTTGCAGCAATCAGGGACACAGGGATTGGTGTGGCAGTGATCAGGGACACTGGGACTGGTGTGGCAGTGAACAAGAACACTGGGACTAGTGTGGCAGTGACAATCTGTATGATTTGGCATTAATAGGGACAATGGGACTGGTGAGGCAGTGATCAGGGACACTGTAACTGGTGTGGTAGTGAACACGGATAATCTGAATGATTTGGCATGAATAAGGACAATGGGACTGGTGAGGCAGTGATCAGGGACACTGTAATTGGTGCGTCAGAGATTAGGGACAATATAACTGGTGTGACAGTGATTAGGAACACTGTAACTAGTGCAGCAGTGATTAGGGGCACTATAACTAATGCAGCGGTGATCAAGTACAATCTACCTGTGCCTCTTAGCCAATGAGGAGGGAGAAACCTGGGAGAGCCGCTGCTCTCGTACACATCGCTTGATCAGGATCGGGCTTAGGTATTGGGGGGGGGGGGGGGTGTGGGATGGGCAAAGCAGGGAGCTGCACAGTGAAGGTTTTTTTACCTGAATGCATACAATGAACCACTTTAAAGTGACTGTAAAGGCAGAAGGTTTTTTATCTTAATGCATTCAATGCATTAGGATAAGAAACCTTCTGTGTGCAGCAGCCCCCCTTAGTCCTCCAATACTAAATACTTACTTGAGCCCACCTCTATCCAGCGATTTTGCAGGAGAGACTCGGCCGCCCAGGACTCTTCCTCCTCATTGGCTGAGAAAGCAGCAGAGCGCCTATGGCTCCCGCTGCTGTCAACCAAAGTCAGTGAGCCAATGAGGAGAGAGAGGGGACCTAGCCACGCCTCCGTGTCTGAATGGACATATATATCATGTTCGTTATTTTTAAGCAAAAAAAAAAAAAAGAGCTATTAGTATCACTTTAACTTTGGGGGGTACACCAACTACAGAAAGCATGCATGTTGCCAAATTTTTACAGTGTAAAACTGTAGACTGAAAACGAAAGTTCATTTTTATTAACATTCAATTAACTTATAACTTGTCTAGCAAATGGTATAAGCAATATAGTTTTTTTTATACTATTTTTTTCTCATGTTACCCTTAAGAACTGACTGCCAGGCACAAAAAAATAATTTAGCTATATTCCTTAACAACCATAGGGTATGTAAAAAATAAGTTGCGCTGTAGATGATGTGTATAAATTGAATTTATAGTGAAAAAAGTCAGTGTATTGTCCAGAAATATGGAAACAAAATGAGGTAGCTTGTGCAGGTACCGCTTACCGGAAACTGAATAAATGTAAGCCCATCAATGTGACTCCAATAAGCCTTAGGTGGTGGATCCAGGTGGACCTTCCGGTTCCAACGTAGATCCCTCAGTGAGATGGTGACATGTATAATACAAAAAAACAGAACGCCATAGCGTAAAACTAAAAAGACCACAATATAAAATAAAGGCACCCAAGGTGAATGGGAACACCAACGCTCCCGTGTTAATGGGGAAATTGGAAAGTGTGGTAAAAGGCTTGAGCACCACAGAACCTCGATAGGTACTCCTTACCAGATTGAAATAAGAAAGCACCAAATGAGCCAAAAGATTCCCCCAGTAGGACAGCAGCTTACCGCAAAGACAAGTGTGAAGAGCTTATAAACTATTGGACCGGTGTGTCCCGACCATGCAAATCAAAGGGAGAAGCCCCTCTAATGGTTAAACACCCTTACCGACTCCATAGGGTATATACACTTACCAGCCACTTTATTAGGTACAGCTTGCTGGTACTGGGTTGGACCCATTTTTGCCTTCAGAATTGCCTTAATTCTTCATTTCATAGATTCAACAAGGTGTTGGAAACATTCCTGAGATTTTGGTCCATATTGACATGATAGCACCACGCAGTTGCTGCAGATTTTTCAGCTGCACATCCATGATGCGAATCTCCCGTTCCACCACATCCCAAAGGTGCTCTATTGGATTGAGATCTGGTGACTGTGGAGGCCATTGTAGTACAGTGAACTCATTGTCATGTTCAAGAAACCAGTGATGAGATGATTTGAGCTTTCTGACATGGTGCATTATGCTGCTGGAAGTAGCCATCAGAAGATGGGTACACTGTAGTCATAAAGGGATGGCCATGGTCAGCAGCAAAAGGGATGGCCATGGTCAGCAGCAACACCATTATACCACCACCACCACCACTAGGATGAACCATTTATACAAGGCAGGATGGATCCATTCTTTCATGTTGTTAACGCCAAATTCTGACCCTTCCATCTGAAAGTCGCAGCTGAAATCAAGACTCATCAGACCAGGCAAAATATTTCCAATCTTCTATAATTCAGTTTTAGTGAGCCTGTGCGAATTGTAGCTTTAGTTTCCTGTTCTAAGCTGTAAAGAGTGGCACCCGATGTGGTCTCCTGCTGCTGTAGACTGTCTGCTTTAAGGTACGATGCGTTGTGTGTTCAGAAATGTTATTCTGCATACCTTGGTTTTAACGAGTGGCTATTTGAATTTCTGTTACCTTTCTATCATCTGGAACCTGTCTGCCCATTCTCCTCCGACCTCTAACATCAACAAGGCATTTTCATTCACACAGCTGCTCACTGAATATTTTCTCTTTTTTGGACCAATCTCTGTAAACTCTAGAGATGGTTGTGCGTGAAAATCTCAGGAGATCAGCAATTTTTGAAATACTCAAACCAGCCCGTCTGGCACCAACAACCATACCACATTCAAAGTCACCTAAATCCCTTTCTTCCCCATTCTAAAGTTCAGTTTGAACTTCAGCAATTTGTCTTCACCATGTCTAGATGCCTAAATGCATTGAGTTTCTGCCATATGATTGATTTGCAACTTGTGTTACCAAGCAATTGAACAGGGGTACCTAATAAAGTGGCCAGTGAGTGTATATCTGCGCTGTGTGTACCAAATGCCTTTTAAACCCAGTTATTAACTTGTAAAAGCAGCAGTGACATCATCACTGTGCTGCACATAACTTATGCAGAGAGCAGAGCTTAGGGAGTGACCTAGCTGGGTTTAACCCACTACAGGCTGCCTGCAGAAAACTGCAGGAGGGGGCACAAGGTGAGAGAACAGCAGTGACAGCTCTTTATCCACCTAAAACAGTCTCCTTTAACATAAGGGTGGTCCCAGCAGCGGGACCATTTTCAAAGGCGGTGGAAGAGGTGCCCCCCCACCACTTCCAAGTCATATTTTCCCTGCTTCCCGGACCCGTCTGTAGCGCAGAAAATGATCCAGTCCACTATCCCCTCAGCCAGGAAGTTGAGCGAGGACAAGATGGCCCTTACTCGACTCTATGGCCTTGGAGGACCGGAGCGACGTCATACGTTGCTTCCTAGAAACGGATTTAAAGAGCCCATTTTTTCATCATAAAAAAAATTACTGTGAGATCTGAGGTCTTTTTGACCCCAGTTCTCACATTAAAAAGGTCCTGTCTTGCTTATTTCTATTACAAGGTGTAACAGATCCCCAATACTTGGACCAAGTATTTCTGTCTTAGGTCTCCAGACTCTCACGTGATGCAGTGACCTGGCCCCTCAATTTCCCCCAAACATTAGCCGAAGCTCAATGAAGGGTAAAACAAAAGACACTTTATTCACCAACTCACTTCCAATATATACAGTCTTATGAGTTTGATTTCAATATCATATGCAAATGTAATTATATACAGAACATAGTTAACATACCTTGGCCTTCTGGAAAGAGACAATAGGTGAATGAGACTGCAACATCATCATAATTAATCAACAAACAACAAGCCCAAAACATAGCCAAATACACATTCCTAGAAGTGTGAACACACTTCACTTCTAAACAGATGAAAGCAGAAGACATAGGCTCTCAGAATGCCCGTCTCCATTTTCAACACACCTTATTATAACTGTCAATACACGTCCCCACAGTAGACGTCATTAGCATCTCTTTGTGAACCACTGTGCGATCCGATCCTGATGCGGCTGAAAAAAAGGGTCATGTGTGACTTTTGTGCGGGTGCAGTGCAAATTTAGGCATACAAAGTGTATGGCTGAATTCGCACTGCACATCCGATCGCATGTAATGAAGGAGCAGTGCGCTCCGATATTACATGCGATCGCCGCACATGCTATATTGTGAACCGGCACTCAATGTGTGGATAAGTCCTCTGCTGCAACAGGCAGCTTTAGGCCTGTAACTGATCCCAGTCTGAGTCTGTATCTTGGGGTGACATGGATTTGAGTCCAAAGCAACACTACTCCCATTGTCCCCCAGCTTATACCCCCACACAGAGGTGCACTCCCCTACAAGCCAGGGCCCATAGTCCGTGGGCAAGAGTCTGGCCTCCACACACCTCCAGTAGCCCCTGGCGAATGTCCCAGCAAATGGGCGTTCGTCACATATCTTCCTCCTCCTGGGGAGACTAACCAGACCCCAGACCTCCAACTGGTTTGGGTCTGTGTTAGTCTGGTGTCTTTTGCCAGGCTGTGCCATGCTCCAGAGGGCCTCCTGCCCTACGTCCCAATTAAAATATCAGGGGTCTTCCTGGGCAGGGCACCAGCTATAATCAACTCCAGAGGTATTCCATGGTTGCTGGAGGGGCAAAATCAGAGTGGCATGGGCCCCCATACTAGGGGGTTGGGGATCTGGGCCGATTGCCCAGCATCTCTGTAATCCAGGGGTGGAGGCCACGGCCCCATCCACCCCTTCCATGCCAAAAGCTGCATGGACTGGTGGGCAGATACCAGTGGGGTTCTGCCCGGCTGCCAGCTCTTCCGCTGGGTAGGCACTCAGCTGCTGGGACAAGGGACCTTCAATCGCCTCTCCTGCCAATGCTGGCTGGTCCTGGGTAGTGGGCACGCCAATCTCCACCCCCAGTGCTGTTGGCTGCTGCTGGGACGAGGGACCTATAATCGCTTCTCCTGGTAACGCTGGCTGGTGCTGGGTAGTGGGCATGACCATCTCCCCCCCAGTGCTGCTGGCAGCTGCTGGGACGAGGGACCTACAATCGTCTCTCCCAGTACCGCTGGCTGGTCCTGGGTAGTGGGCACGACCATCTCCACCCCCAGTGCTGTTGGCTGCTGCTGGGACGAGGGACCTACAATCGCCATTCCCGCTAATGCTGGCTGGTCCTGGGTATTGGGCATGACCATCTCCACCCCCAGTGCTGTTGGCTGCTGCTGGGACGAGGGACCTACAATCGCCTCTCCTGGTACCGCTGGCTGGTCCTGGGTAGTGGGCACGACCATCTCCACCCCCAGAGCTGATGGCTGCTGCTGGGATGAGGGACCTACAATTGCCTCTCCCGGTAACGCTGACTGGTGCTGGGTAGTGGGCACGACCATCTCCACCCCCAGAGCTGTTGGCTGCTGGTGGGATGAGGGACCTACAATTGCCTCTCCCGCTAATGCTGGCTGGTCCTGGGTAGTGGGCACGACCATCTCCACCCCGAGTGCTGTTTGCTGCTGCTGGGACGAGGGACCTACAATCGCCTCTCCTGGTACTGCTGGCTGGTCCTGGGTAGTGGGCACGACCATCTCCACCTCTAGTGCTGTTGGCTGCTGGTGGGGCAAGGGACCTACAATCGCCTCTCCTGGTACTGCTGGCTGGTCCTGGGTAGTGGGCACGACCATCTCCACCCCCAGATCTGTTGGCTGCTGGTGGGATGAGGGACCTACAATTGCCTCTCCCGCTAATGCTGGCTGGTCCTGGGTAGTGGGCACGACCATCTCCACCCCGAGTGCTGTTTGCTGCTGCTGGGACGAGGGACCTACAATCGCCTCTCCTGGTACTGCTGGCTGGTCCTGGGTAGTGGGCATGACCATTTCCACCCCCAGTGTTGTTGGCTGCTGCTGGACCAAGTCTAGGAGGTGTTGGTAGTCCTGTTCCAACCCCCACTCAATGATAACCAGGTAGATGAGGTCTAGTCTCAGCTCCAACAACAACTGGACTGGTAGTATCCTTCTCCGGTAATAATAAATAGCCCAGAACTGCGACATCGCAGGACTGCCAAAATCATCATCCTCCTCCATGGCCTTCCACAAGAGGCCTGGGCCATCATAGCCCCCCCCCCATTCTGGTTGAATGCCTTCTGCCAACCCAAGGTCTTGTTGGACTGCGTACCACCATAGTGCCCGGTATGAGTTGTCCAGCATAATTTCTCTCTGGACCAGGCACTCAAGGTTCCTTTCCCACTGCGTCAAGGGTTGTTCTCCCAGGATAAACATCCATTGGCTCACTTGTTCCTGCCAGCGTTGCGCTGTACTTGGAAGCTTCTCTTTCCGTCGAAGCTGTGCTATCTCCATGGACTCCTGCCAGAGTTCTTGCATTACATTTTTTCTCCAGTTTCCCTTGTCCTTGGCTGACATATGGCCCTGTTCCTTTGCCAGTATGTCTTGTAGTCTCCGCTGGAACTCCACCTCATATGGGGACACTGCCCAGGGGCTAGCTCGCGCCATCTCCTGAGTTCCTCCTTAGACCGAGATGCTGCTAGGCTCCTCAATGCATTCCTGGTTTGGAATCCATTCAGAGAAGAATCCCACCACTTGCCTCCAGTGTAACAGATCCCCAACACTTGGACCAAGTATTTCTGTCTTAGGTCTCCAGACTCTCACGTGATGCAGTGACCTGGCCCCTCAATTCCCCCCAAACATTAGCGAAGCTCAATGAAGGGTAAAACAAAAGACACTTTATTCACCAACTCACTTCCGATATATACAGTCTCATGAGTTTGATTTCATTATGTAAGATTCTGGTACCTCTGGTACCCTTATTTTCCATTTTCTTTCAATATGCGTCCCACCTTTCTAATTAGGTGGTACGCATACACCTTTAAGACGGATGACGTCATCGCCGAGCGCCGCAGAGCGGCTATTTCAACCGCCGGCGTTCTCTCTCACGTTGTTCGTTCAACCTGCCTGTGTGTCCACATGCTTACAAGCTTGTCTTGCTACCGGAACCTCCAGCTATTCTCTTTTACTTGGAACAGACCGGAACCTCGCTACTGATCCCTGTATCTCGCTACTGGATCACTCCCTCACTACTGGACCCTTCTACTACTAACCTTACTAGTGATAAGTACCCCACAGGGGAATCCTCCATAACCTTACTTACACTATCTACCTTTGCACATTAAGGACTGTTACTATCTATGCATACTAATTCTATCATCTGCACTGTTACATAGATTGCTAGCTCTTGAGTCTACTACCATCTATCCTTGCACTGGGTTAGTCTATCCTGTATTTGTCATCTGCTGTCCTTACCACCTGTTACCATACTCGATTACTAACCTATCTGCATTCTACCTAATACCATCTAATACTCTACTGAACATTTCTATCAAGTGCTTGCCATCTCTGTCACTGTTCACACCTGTCCCTTCAGCACATCATCTTCATACTATCATATACATCCTATCACTCCAGGAACATCTTATTGAGTGTGTATATCTGTATGCTGAAGCTGACAGGCCCACAGTGATGAGTCTGGAGAGTTGGATCTGGTTATTCAACACATCTCTACATGACTACTGAGTGGAGATTCTGCAGCTGCAAATCCAGCCTACTACAAAAACGCAGGAGCGTTACAGATTGAACGAACCTAAAAAATGGATTCAGCAGAATTACCCACTCAAGTGACACAATTAACACAACAAGTAAATACATTAATACTTGCTCTTACTGAAGTAAAAGAAGAACATCAGACTCTGACACAGCAGGTAACCCGTCTCTCACGGCTTACTGCTGCTCAACCCCCTGAACCTAAAATAAACCCTCCTCTAGTGTTTACAGGTGATCGGAAAAAATTTCGTGAATTCAAAAATGCATGTCAATTGCTTTTTTTGTTAAAACCTCGTACATACCCTACTGATCAGATTAAAGTCTGTACCGTTATCTCATACTTAACGGGTGATCCACGGGCCTGGGCAGACTCTCTTTGTGAGAAAAATGATCAGCTTCTCAACTCCTATTCTTTATTCCTAGCGGAACTCGCTAGTTTATATGATGACCCCAACAGGCAGAGTACTGCTGATATTCAATTGAGGGCTTTAAAACAAGGAAGGAGACCTGTAGAAGACTTTGTAGCTGAGTTCAAAAGATGGACCCTTGATTCAGGGTGGAATGATACATCTCTGCGAACTCAATTCAGACTCGGGTTGTCAGAAGCTGTTAAAGATGAGCTCGCCCGAGCGGATTTACCTGGCACCTTGGATGCCTTAATACAACTCAGTATCAACATCGACAGGCGACTGCGTGAAAGAAAGGCTGAGAAAATGGGAATGCCATTGTCTAGTCCTTCTCGGATTTCGGCCGTTGACCCTACTCCCATGGAGGTAGGAACCATACGCCCACCTTTATCAACTACTGAACGAGCCAGAAGAAGATCCAGAAACCTCTGCATGTACTGCGCATCCCCGGATCATTTGATAAGCGTCTGTCCCCTTGTCCGCAAAAAAGAGGGTGAGTGTTCACATGTCTTGCTAGGAGGATTAACGACTTCCTTTTCTAACCCCTATCTCTTTGTTCATTTGACATTGCAGTGGGACCAGACTAGGATTACCACCAAGGCTATGATCGACACCGGATCTTGTGGAAACTATATTGATACATGTTTTGTTACCTTAAATAAAATACCTATTATTTCAAAACCTAAACCTGTTTCTGTTAGTTTCATTAACGGTATTCCACTATCTTCTGGTCCAATCACCAACCAGACACAAGCACTCCTTGTCCACCACTTTTGATATACTATCTTCACCCCATTTTTCTGTTATTTTGGGACTCCCCTGGTTACACACACATCAACCAATCATAGATTGGAAAAGACGGACTTTGTCTTTCCCTTCTCACTATTGCGAGATTACGTGTAACCTCCCATCTTATGGAAAGATCCTGTCTGTGGTGTCAGATGAGATTGCACCACTATGCTATCAGGACCTGTCCGAAGTATTCCTTGAAAAAAATGCTCAAGTGTTGCCTCCCCATAGGGATTATGATTGCACTATCGATCTACTCCCTAACAGCAAATTGCCTTTCGGTCATGTTTATCCGCTTTCACAGGATGAACTTTCTCATCTCAAGGAATACTTGGATGAGAATTTGACAAAAGGGTTCATCAGACCCTCTACTTCTTCCACAGCTGCAGGACTTTTCTTTGTCCACAATAAGGATTCAAGTCTTAGGCCTATTATCGATTATAGGCAATTAAATACGATTACAATAAAGGATCGCTATCCTTTACCGCTCATCCCTGAACTCATTGAACAAGTGCGTGGGGCTACTTACTTCTCTAAATTAGACCTGAAAGGGGCATACAACCTAATCCGAATCCGTGACGGTGATGAGTGGAAAACAGCATTCAGAACCAGATACGGATTATTCAAATATCTTGTGATGCCATTCGGGTTGTGTAATGCTCCCGCAGCTTTCCAAAGGTTCATAAACGACATCTTTAGAGACTTACTTGATGTCTGTGTTGTAGTATATCTGGATGATATACTTATCTATTCTCGATCTCTCTCTGAACATATAAAACATGTAAGACTTGTGTTATCCAGACTACTCGCACACAATCTATACGTGAAATTAAAAAAATGCCTATTTCATAAAGAAGAAATATTATTCCTAGGATACATCATATCCAAAACCGGAATTAAGATGGATATGAGCAAGATATCCTGTATTCTAGACTGGCCTATACCAACAACTCGTAAGGCATTACAGTGATTCCTTGGATTTTCAAACTTCTATAGGAAGTTCATCAAGAACTTTTCTGCCATTGTGAGACCTCTCACACAACTGACAAGTATAAAGAAACCATTCAAATGGTCAGAAGAAGCAAATCGAGCTTTCTGCTTGTTAAAATCAAGCTTTACTTCTGCTCCCATACTACGCCATCCAGACCCATCCCTCCAATATATTCTGGAGGTAGATGCGTCAAATATGGCAGTAGGAGCAGTTCTCTCCCAACGACCAACAAATACTTCACCACTCCACCCAGTTGCTTTCTTTTCAAAATCATTAAGCAGCCCAGAGGTGAATTACCCAGTGGGTGAAAAGGAGTTGCTTGCCATAAAACTGGCACTGGAGAATTGGCGACATCTACTTGAGGGTACCCGGTTACCAATACTCATATATACAGATCATAAAAACCTTCAATACCTCCAGACTAACAAAACTCTCTCCCACAGGCAGGTACGATGGTCATTATTCTTCCTAAGATTCAACTTCTTAGTGACCTACACGCCTGCAGACAAAAATAAAAAAGCGGATGCGCTATCACGATTAACCGAAGATAACTGCGCTGAAATCCCTTCCTATAATAATTCCAACGTATTATTGGGGTTGTTCGTTCCCTGAAGGAAGAGATTTTGCACAGTATAGGATTGGATATACCTCCACCACAACTAAGTACTGATGCAGAAGGCTTCCTCTATTACAACGACAAACTCTACATACCCCCTACTATGCGCACCAAGATCTTGGAGTTATCACATGATGTGCCCATGGCAGGACATATGGGTATGACGAAAACCCTTAATTTGCTTACTAGGCAGTTTTGGTGGCCTGATATGAAGACGTCTGTACAAAAATTTGTATCTTCATGTGACATCTGTGCAAGGTCCAAAATTGACACTACAAAACCATCTGGTCTACTCTGCAGTCTACCAATACCCCAGGTTCCATGGGAAGTTGTGTCCTTAGATTTTATAGTAGAACTACCACCTTCTAAAGGATTTAATACCATTCTAGTGTCAGTGGACCACCTGACAAAGATGGCACATTTCATCGCTATCCGTAGACTACCTTCATCTAAACAAACAGCGGAACTACTGATGAAACATGTGTTCAAGTTACACGGAATTCCAAAGACTCTTTTATCCGACCGTGGTTCACAGTTCATCTCTAAATTTTGGCAAGCTCTTTGTCAAATATTACGGATTGAGCGAAAGCTCACTTCTCCCTACCACCCTCAGACCAACGGACAGACTGAAAGAGTCAACCAGTGTATAGAACTATATCTGCGTTGCTACACATCATACCTACAGGATGATTGGGTGGACCTTCTCCCTCTGGCGGAATTTGCTTATAACAAGGCAACCCACAGTACTACTAAGCAAAGTCCGTTCTACTTGAACTATGGGTTTCATCCCACACTTCTTCCACCACGCATCCTACCATCAAGTAACCCAGTAGCCTCAGACTATTTTACCCAAATAAAGGACTCTCTGGGTTTACTTAATACCACTATCTCACACGCCCATAGCCAACAAAAAAGGTACTATGACCTACGTAGAAGACCTTCTCCTCAGTATGCTATTGGGGACCTCGTTTGGCTATCGACAAGAAATTTAAGATTAAAGATCCCTAGCAAAAAGCTTGGACCTGTATTTCTGGGACCCTTCCCAATTAAGAAACTTATTGGAAAAGCTGCAGTACAGCTCACCTTACCAGCAGATCTCAAGATCCATCCCATCTTCCATGTGTCGCTACTGAAACCCCATGTTCCTAACCAAGGAATAAGGCCTACCATCTTGCCTCCACCTCCAGTACAAGTTGAAGGCGGAGAAGAATATGAGATTAAGGAGATTTTGGATTCTCGTATCCACAGAGGAAGACTCCAGTATCTCATAAGATGGAAGAACTATGGACCCCAAGACGACACCTGGTTGGATACCTCTGATGTTCACGCACCTAGGCTTATACGAAGGTTTCACTCGAAATACCCGGAGAAACCAGTGCTATAGGCCTTTCCGGAGCCGGCCTTAAGGGGGGGGTACTGTAAGATTCTGGTACCTCTGGTACCCTTATTTTCCATTTTCTTTCAATATGCGTCCCACCTTTCTAATTAGGTGGTACGCATACACCTTTAAGACGGATGACGTCATCGCCGAGCGCCGCAGAGCGGCTATTTCAACCGCCGGCGTTCTCTCTCACGTTGTTCGTTCAACCTGCCTGTGTGTCCACATGCTTACAAGCTTGTCTTGCTGCCGGAACCTCCAGCTATTCTCTTTTACTTGGAACAGACCGGAACCTCGCTACTGATCCCTGTATCTCGCTACTGGATCACTCCCTCACTACTGGACCCTTCTACTACTAACCTTACTAGTGATAAGTACCCCACAGGGGAATCCTCCATAACCTTACTTACACTATCTACCTTTGCACATTAAGGACTGTTACTATCTATGCATACTAATTCTATCATCTGCACTGTTACATAGATTGCTAGCTCTTGAGTCTACTACCATCTATCCTTGCACTGGGTTAGTCTATCCTGTATTTGTCATCTGCTGTCCTTACCACCTGTTACCATACTCGATTACTAACCTATCTGCATTCTACCTAATACCATCTAATACTCTCCTGAACATTTCTATCAAGTGCTTGCCATCTCTGTCACTGTTCACACCTGTCCCTTCAGCACATCATCTTCATACTATCATATACATCCTATCACTCCAGGAACATCTTATTGAGTGTGTATATCTGTATGCTGAAGCTGACAGGCCCACAGTGATGAGTCTGGAGAGTTGGATCTGGTTATTCAACACATCTCTACATGACTACTGAGTGGAGATTCTGCAGCTGCAAATCCAGCCTACTACAAAAACGCAGGAGCGTTACACATTATCATATGAAAATGTAATTCTATACAGAACATAGTTAACATACCTTGGCCTTCTGGAAAGAGACAATAGGTGAATGAGACTGCAACATTATCATAATTAATTCAACAAACAACAAGCCCAAAACATAGCCAAATACACATTCCTAGAAGTGTGAACACACTTCACCTCTAAACAGATGAAAGCAGAAGACATAGGCTCTCAGACTGCCCGTCTCCATTTTCAACACACCTTATTATAACTGTCAATACACATCCCCACAGTAGACGTCATTAGCATCTCTTTAGTCTCTCAATGTGTGGAGAAGTCCTCTGCTGTAACAGGCAGCTTTAGGCCTGTAACATTGATCCCAGTCTGATTCTGTATCTTGGGGTGACATGGATTTGAGTCCAAAGCAACACTACTCCCATTGTCCCCCAGCATATACCACCACACAGAGGTGCACTCCCCTACAAGCCAGGGCCCATAGTCTGTGGCCAGGAGTCTGGCCTCCACACACCTCCAGTAGCCCCTGGCGAATATCCCAGCAAATGGGCGTTCGTCACACAAGGGATTTTTACATTACTTGTAATAGAATTAAAAGTGATCAGAATTAAAAGTGATCAAAAATTTATTTGCTAAAAGGACATTGTAAAAATAAAAGATAAAATAAATAGAAAAAAAAAATGTAAAGCGCCCCATCCCCGTTATCTCGTGCGCAGAAGCGAACGCATACGCAAGTTGTGCCCACATATGTAAACGGTGTTCAAACCACACATATGAGGTGTCGCCACGATCATTAGAGCGAGAGCAATAATTTGAGCCCTAGACCTCCTCTGTAAGAATAAACTGGTAACCTGTAGACATTTTTAAAATGTCGCCTATGGGGATTTTTAAGTACCAATGTTTGTTGCCATTCCACGAGTGTGTGCAATTTTGAAGCATGACATTCTTTGTATCTATTTATTCGTAAGCGTAACATTATCTTTTAAATTATAGAAACAAATTGGGCTAACTTTACTGTTTCTTATTTTTTTATTCAAAAAAGCAAATTTTTTCCAAAAAAATTGCGTTTGTAAGACCGCTGCGCAAATACGGTGTGATAAAAAATATTGCAATGATCTTCATTTTATTCTCTAGGGTCTCTGCAAAAAAAAAGTAATTTTCTAGCAAAAAAAACAGATTTTAACTTGTAAACAACAAGTTTCAGAAAAAGGCCCGGTCCTAACGTGGTTATTAGGTTCTTTCAAATTTGCGTTAAATTTTAAAGCAGCCTAAAATGCATTAACACACCTATAGCGTTCATGAGCATTTAGGCTGTGTTGTACAAGTGTTCATGTTGTGTCAGTCAACATTTCTCAAATGCCCTGTGTGTGTGTTTTTTTTTTTTTTTTTTTACAAGGCTAAAATGGAAAAAAAATACTTTTGACGCCATAGGCATGTTTACAGTACGTTTAAGGTGCGGTTGTTGTGCGTTTCAATAGAAATGAATAGAAGCATATGCAATGCGTCACTGCCTGCAAAACTCTACAGACAGCATTATTTTTGCCTCGCAGCAACGCTAACACTGCAGTTATTTTACAATTACAATTTAGAGTGACATTGATAGGCTTTCGGGAAGTGTGAAAAACGTGACCCAACAGCCTATTTTCAATGCCTGTTTGAAAGAGTCCTTACAGGAAGCTCCTGCACAGAGGCAAAGAGGATTATTGCACAGATCTGGAGGAAATAAACCAAAATTTAAGAAAGAAGACTCATGTCTCTTCTATTTGGACAACATTAGCTCTTCCCAGAGTTCAGCTTTAAGCCTCATTGGAAAAAATCTTCAGTGTGGTCTGTATGAAAATAAAACTTGAATGCATTTTTCCTTTGCATATCAGCTGTAAGCAGTATAAAGAGTCATAACCCTTCATTTACTGGAAGATAAAGCCAGCCCAGGATTCAGTAGAAACATGTTTTATCAAATTCCAGCAGCTTCCTAGCCGCTTCCTTGTATGTACAAGGTTCTCATTGCATCCGCAGATCTTTTCGTGGGAACACAAACCGGCTATAACCAGGATCTCCAGTACCTAAAATAAAACAGTTGTTCTACCAAATGAAAATGAGAGCTCTGATAGCCTAACAGCAAGAAGTGAAGATGACAAGTGTTCCAGCTGCAGGTATTTTCTGTAACTTTCTAAAGAAAACATTTTATATACATGTTAATTTTTAAAATTGTTCTCCTTTGTGCTTGCTCCTCATACCGTCCCCAAGCCGGATTTTCGACTACAGGTATCTGGGTGCCCCACCTTTGCCTGTCAGCAACTATGGCGTCTCGCCCAAATTCTCCACTTTGTACATGCTTCCGTTTTGAGCTGCAAGCTTGCGTTTAGACGCTTTCAGAGCCGCACACACAAACAAAATATGTTTTTAAATTAGTATCAGTGTCAGTTAATGTCAGTGTGTTTTAGGTAGGATAAAAATAAAGCAAAATGCACACTATTGTTTCTGGGCTGTACTACGGGTAAGCAACAAATAACATAATATATATGATCAGGAGAATTTATTTTGGGTTGTTCTTTGGTGGAAGGTTATGAAAATATACAGCTAAATTTAAAAAATATTACTATTTTGGGCCGGTTTTCCTTTGAAAATAAAAAAGAAATCCCCTCTCCTCTTGACTCTTCTTCTTTCTCTTCTTATTTATCTCCTCCTTCTACTTTGTAGCTTTCCCTTCAGTTCTTTGTTTATGCAGTTCTTACAACCTATCGGACCCCCGGGCGTGCGTCTGGTGAGGATGGTTACAATGAATGACTAAATCTCTTCACTAGTATATCATATATTTCTCTACATACATATTCACTGTCAACTTGTTGCACTGCCTTGTATCCTCCATTAATACGCTTTGGTGTTCAGGTTATAATTCATCACCCATCTCAGTTTGGAATATCGAGCTTTGTCCATCCCGGACTCAGGACTTTCATCAGTGCGGTATACTGCATTAGGAATTATTGTAACATTCTTTTTGTGTCCCCCTGTTGGGAACCCTTCCTCATACCATGTCTGACGTACCCATTTCATTGTTGAACTAATGTGTAAAGTTTTTGTTTGCAATAAAATTCCTTTGTAAAAGAAAATAAAAAAGAAATCAGGAGATAGCCATTACCATTTACCACCAAATGAAAGCCCAATTGCTTTGTAAAAGAAAATAGAAAAGAAATCAGGAGATAGCCATTACCATTTACTACCAAATGAAAGCCCTATTTGTCCTGGAAAAAAACAAGGCATAATCCACTCGGAAGCACAATGTAGTTGTGATGGTATATACAGTTTTACTAACACGTGTCAAAGTTGCAAAATTGTGCTTAGGCAATAAGATTTGTTTTACCCTTAGGCACAAAGGGATTAACAAGAGGGATTAACGCCAGAAAAGTGGTGCATCAGCTTTATTGAATTTTCGCTTATATGTCCTGGCAGTCCATATATCTAAAGTTGGGTAGTGCAACTGGGGGACAGGATGAAGAGCAGGCACAGAGGAGAAAAATGAAAGAGAACAGCAGGAGCATGTAGGTCCTGCTATCAGCATCCCATTTTACAAAAACAATTGGCTTTAAAATAAGTTTGGCTCGGTTTAACCAGTTCCTGCCTGCCGTATAATCAAATGACGGCCGGACGGGACCGTTCTAGTTCTGGGAGGACATCATATGGTGTCCTTCCAATTTTACTGCGCATGTGCACCCATTTAGGTGCACAGCGATTAGTGGTGAGCTGTGTCACTAGGACAATCACAGCCAATCACAAATGTAAACAAAGACCAGTAAGCCCCCATTCACACTGGGGCGACGCTACTTCGCACCGTGACCTCCGAGGTCGCGGTGCGAGCAGCGCACCGCGACCTCGGAGCGGCCGCCACGGACTTCGTAACATTGAAGTCTATGGCGGTCGCCTCCTGGTCGCCCCAAAGAAGCTCCGGACCCTTTTTCTGAGTCGGAGCGACTTGTGTCGCTCCTATCAGAACGGGTCCGCAGCTTCCCTATGGGAGGCGACCTGCGGCGACCTGTCGCCCCAGTGTGAACGGGGGCTAACTCTTTGTTTACACAAATGTAAACAAAGATCAGTGACTCATTGTTACTGCGCTTTTTCACCTCACACACAGATCGGTTACCAGAGAATCGTGAGTTACCAGTCTATAGAGCATTTACTGTGCACAACAGCCCACTGCCCACAATAAAGAGTACCTGTCTGTCCTCAGCAGTGTACCTGTCACCCATCAGTGCCCATCAGGGCAACTGTTGCCATTCAGCAGTGCCGAACAGTGCCCATCAGTTTACCTGTCACCCATCAGCAGTGTACCTGTTTCCCATAAGCAGTGTACCTGTCATCCATCAGTGCCCATCAGCAGTGTACCTGTCAGCTATCAGTGCCCCTCAGCAGTGCACCTGTCGCCAATCAGTATATATCACACATCGCCCAGCAGTATACCCGTCACACAGCGACCATCAGCAGAGTGCCTGTTTTACAGCCACCATCAGAAGTCTACCTGTCCCAGTGTCACCAGAGCCACCCATGTCCAAAATATTTTACGCTAGTGAGGAGGCATTTCAAATCCTCAGTATGACAGATGAGAGCAGTGGGGTGCTTTCACCATCCAATTCCAATCTGGCATATGAACCCATCGAAAGTAGTGGATCGGCGACCGAATTGGAAGTGGAAAGGGTCCCTCCTAAAGGGTAAGAATCAGGGCCCAAACATATCTCCCAGACACAGTGGCAAACCCATTATGGCTGCCTTTCAACCCAAGTACAGCAAGTATTCCCCCTTTTCTCCGCACAGCCAGGTGTGCAGGCCAACACTGAAAATTTTTCAGAAATTGATTTTAATTGAATTTATTTTTGTCCGACAGTTTACTTCAGTTTATTGTGGACCAGACCAATATTTTTGCCCAACAATATATTTCTAACAAACCCCAGCACATCCGTATAAGTGGAAACGACATTGGAGGAGTTCAAGTTATTTATGTGCCTAATCATTAACATGGACCTTACGTGCTTACTGGTACACCCGCTCCATCCTTTACATGCCCATTTATTCTGCTGTAATGTCCAGGTCAAAATATGAGATGATCATGCACTTCCTTCATTTCAGTGACAATACCCAGTGCCCTCCCTGAGATCATCCCAACTATGACAAATTATAAAAAATTCTCCCAGTTCTTATTTTTTTTCCCCAGAGATTTACTGAACTGTCCCTGACCAAAACATATGTGTGGAGGAGTCCTTTGTCCACTTCACTGGCCAGCTGGGAATCACGCAATACATTCCCAGCAAAAGGGCCAGATATTGAGTAAATATCGAAAAGCTTTGTGAAAGAGCCCTGGGATATTTGTATACATTCCATGTACATGAGTACAAAGGCAACGATTCCCAGCTCCAGCCCCCTCAGTCCCCAACCTACATTGGCACGAGTGGAAAAATTGTCTGGGACCTGGCTTTTCTACTTTTCCAAAAAGGTTATCATTTCTACTTTGATATTTTCTTTACCCGTCTACCCCTTTTCCACCATCTGTACTATGAGAAAACCTTGGCTTGCGGTACTACCTGAAAAAAACAGGAAGAGCTTCCCACAAAATTTAGTGACCGCAAGGCTACAAAGGGGGGAATCAACAAGTCTGAGGAATGAGAAAGTGCTGCCCACGAAGTGGAAGGATAAGAGATGTGTACATCCTGTCCACCATGCACAATGACAACTCGATGGAAATTCCCAAAAGACACGGTCTCATCCAGAATCCTGCGTGCATCCACAATTATAATCTCTGCATGGGGAGGGGGGGGGGTGACCCTGGCCTGTTTATTTACTATGCCTCTGCCGTCTGCATTGTTTGTACACCACATTTCTGCCTTCCACCTGAACTGAACCTGGCCTGTTTATCCACTGTCCTTCTGCCTGCTGTCTGGATTGTTTATCAACCATATTTCTCCTTTCTACCTGCACTGACCTTGGCCTGTTAATCAACCATGTTTTTTGCCTGACACTTGGACTGATCTTTTGCCCTCCTACTGTAGTAGTGGGATTTAAGATAACACAGGGGTCTCACATATGTGAGGGGCTTCAGAATAGTGTTCTGACTAGAGAAAAACTGTTTTTGGTTTTCGCTGGATTTTGTAATTCCCAGATCAGGGTCTGGA
The DNA here is from genome assembly GCF_965119305.1 of Pelophylax lessonae. Lineage (NCBI taxonomy): Eukaryota > Metazoa > Chordata > Amphibia > Anura > Ranidae > Pelophylax > Pelophylax lessonae. The sequence goes on from NC_138771.1 coordinate 352,992,366, forward strand.
CACCGGAGGCTATAAAGGGATTTGGGTGGGATGCAGCCTCTACCCTTGTGCCCATTCTTTCCTGAGGTCCTAAGCTTGATGTTCCTGCCTGCTGCCTGGACCAAAACTTTGGCTGTGCTGACCATATCTCTGCCTGCTGCCTGTACTGACCCAGGACCTTCAATAGGCCATGTTCCTGTCTGCTGCCCAGACAAATACTTTGGCTGTGCTGGTCATATCTCTGCCTTCCGCCTGTAATGACCAAGGACTTTTTATGGACCATGTTCCTGCCTGCCTGCTGTCTAGACAATGACTTTGGCTGTGCTGATCATATGTTTGCCTGCACCAACTCAGGTCTTTTTTATGGACCATGTTCCTGCCGGTTGCTTGGACCAATAATTTGGCTGTGCTGACCTTATCTCTGCCTGCTGCCTGTACTGACTATGGACAGTATTCCTGCTTGCTGCCTGGACTGACCACTGCACTACTAAAACCACAGGTAATCTTTTGTTTACCCTTTGCTCATCAGAATGTATTTTGGGGTATAATTCTTGGTATGTACATGCTATGTATTAAAAATATGAAGGGCCTTCAAAAACATGATAGGTTGTCAAGAAGTTAGATGTGTTATTTATGTCCCTAGAACTCCTGATATTGGGCCTCTCTATGTGGCTAGGCTGTGAAACAACTCACACATGTGGTATCGCCATACTCAGGAGGAGTAGCCAAATGTATTTTGGGGTGTAATTCCTGGTATGTACATGCAATTTGTTAGAAATATCTAAATTTACAACTTTGTGTAAAAAAAAAAAAGTTTTCATATTCTTTCCACATTTTGCAAAAACATGTGGAAAAAAATGTCATGTTCAAAAAACTCAATATGCCTCATAGAATGTACATTGGGGTGTTTTCTTTCTAAACGGGGGTAATTTTGTGGGTATTTCCACTATCCTGGTGCTCCAGGGCCTTTAAAAATGTGATAGCTAGTGAGGAAATTAGATGTGTAATTTATGTCTCTAGCACACCTGGAGGTGCTACTTGGATATTGGGTCTCTGTGCGTGGCCAGGCTGTGAAAATGTCTCACTCATGGTATCCCCATACTCAGGATGAGTAGTAAGATGTGTTTTTGGGTGTAATTGCAAGTATGCCTATGCTGTGTGTGAGAAATAACTTGTTAATATGACAATTTTGTGTAAAAAAAAAAAGATGTTCCCAAGAATTTTTGGAAAAAATGACAATCATGCCTCTTACTAAATACCTTAGACTGTCTACTTTCCAAAAAAGGTTAATTTGGGTTTTTTTTTGTACTGTCCTTCAAGAAATGAGATAGACAGTCAATACATCAGGATTTATACATTTTCAATGATACATAGCTTGTAGACTCTAACTTTCACACAGACAAAATAATATACACGGATTTGGGTTATTTTTACCAAAGATATGAGGCAGCACATTTTGGCCTAAATTTAAGAAGGAAAATTACTTTTTAAAAGAAACTAAAAAAAATCTTTTTTTTTTTTTTTTAATTTTCCCAATTTTCGCTTATATCACAAAAAATAAAAAACCCAGTGGTGATTAAATACCACTAAAAGAAAGCTCTATTTGTGTAAAACAAAATGATAAAAAATTGGTTCGGGTACAGTGTAGCATGACTGAGTAATTGTCATTTAAAGTGTGAGAGCACTAAAAGCTGAAACTTGGTCTGGGCAGGAAGGAGGGTTAAAGTGCTTTGTATTGAAGTGGTTAAAGTGATCTGTGGTTGAAGGTTTTTCAGAGTCATTTGACAGACAATATTTCACCTGCTTTAACCCTGATAATTCCAAACTACTGCACCACAAATGCAGGCATTGCACATAGTTGTAGCGCAGCACCATTCGCTTAACCACTTCTATCCCAAGCTCTCCTCCATCAAAAAATTATAATTTTTTTTCTAGAAAATTATTCAGAACCCCCAAACATTATATATATTAGAGCTGCACGATTCTGGCAAAAATGAGAATCACAATTTCTTTGCTTAGAATGAAGATCACGATTCTCTCCTGATTCTCGAAATCTTTTCTGTTTTAAAGATATATATATATATATATATATATATATATATATATATATATATGTGTGTGTATATATATATATATATATATTTTATAAACCATTTGAAATAAAGCTGTGATTAGGATTACCCCCTCCTCTGTCATAGATTACTCCTGGGTACTGCTGTGGGTACTGCTGGCTGGTACTGCTGTGGGTACTGCTGGCTGGTGGGTACTGCTGTGGGTACTGCTGGTGGGTACTGCTGGCTGGTGGGTACTACTGGCTGGTGGGTACTTCTGTGGGTACTGCTGGCTGGTGGGTACTGCTGGCTGGTACTGCTGGCTGGTGGGTACTGCTGGCTGGCAGGTACTGCTGTGGGTACTGCTGGCTGGTGGGCAATTCTGTGGGTGATGCTGGCTGGTGGGTTCTGCTGGCTAGTGGGTACTACTGTGGGTACTGCTGGCTGGTGGGTACTGCTGTGGGTACTGCTGGCTGGTGGGTATGGTGTGGGTACTGCTGCAGGTACTGCTGGCTGGTGGGTACTGCTGCGGGTACTGCTGGATGGTGGGTACTGTTATGGGTACTGCTGGCTGGTGGTTACTGCTGTGGGTACTGAAGACTGGTGGGTACTGCTGGCTCACGGGTACTGCTGGCTCACTGGTACTGCTGTGGGTACTGCTGGATGGTGGGTATGCTGTGGGTACTGCTGGCTGGTGGGTACTGCTGTGCGTACTGCTGGCGAAGTGTGAGGAGCAGCGCAGAGCTCACTCCGCCTGTGACAGAACGGAGCCAAAACTACACAGCAAGCATCAGCTCCGTTCTGTCAGCTGAGCTCTGACACAGAAAGCCAGGATATCGTCTGGGTGTCAGGCAGCTGCAGCCAGCATGCCAGAGACTTTGGATGTCTGGCTATGTGTCATACCAAGACACAACACTGAGAATCGTGAAAGTTGGGGGTTGAGATTGCAGTGGGGGGATGAATTGAGATCGCGATTATCATACGATATATCGTGCAGCTCTAATATATATATATATATATATATATATATATATATATATATATATATATTTTTTTTTTTAGCAGAGACCCTAGGAAATAAAATGGCAGTTGTCGCAATTTTTATGTCACATGGTATTTGTGCAGCAATTTTTCAAACCCTTTTTTTTTTCGGGTAAAAAAAAAGTTTCATGAAATATTAAAAAAACTAATCACAATGTTACCACAATTTTTTATATATTGTGAAAGATGATGTTACGCTGAGTAAATAGATACCTAACATGTCACCCTTTAAAATAGCACATACTCGTGGAATGGCACCAAACTTCGGTACTTAAAAATCTCCATAGGTTATGCTTTAAAGGTTTTTTTTTTTTTTACAGGTTATCAGTTTACAGTTATAGAGGAGGTCTAGTGCTAGAATGATTGCTCTCGCTCTAATGTTTGTGGTGATACCTCACATGTGATCTGAATACCGTTTACATATGCGGGCGTGACCTACGTATGTGTTCGCTTTTGCATGCAAACGCGAGGAGATGGAGCACTTTAACCACTTACCGCAAAGCGACGTAGGGGTACGTCGGCCAAATTGCAATATTATACCGGGGTGATGCCTCTAGCTAGAGGCACCATCCCGCTACCGTGGTTTAGAGCCGGCGGTCGGCTTTCATTCGGTAACGTCCGATGCGGCTCGGGAGCCGCTCGATCGTTACCCGGGAGAGCGGGAGGGGACGCCCCCCATTCCCGCCGCCTTCCGCCGCTCTGCCCGGGCCTCCCGTCCCACCAGGACCGCTGGCTGGATGGAGTCCCGATCTAAGCCGGAAGCGGCTTCGATCGGGTCTACGATGACGTAACCCGGAGGCGGCGTCCATGACGTCACGTCCGGGTTACTCTGCTGCAAAAGGCGGCAGATTTAAAAAACGATTGTATTCAAAAATGCCGTTTTCGGCGTTTTGAATACATGGAAGTGTAGTGGAGGGGTCTAGACCCTCGATCCCTCCATAAAGAGTACCTGTCACAAGGGATGTTTACATTGCTTTTGACAGCAATAAAAGTGATCAGATTTTTTTTTTTTAAAAAACCTGTGATAAAGTTAAAAATGAAAATAAAATAAATAGGAAAAAAAATAAATAAATTTCAGCTGCCCCGTCACCGTTAGCTCTTGCACGAAAGAAAACATATACGGAAGTCGAGCCGCGAATTAAATCGCTGTTCAAACCACACACATGTGAGGTACTGGTCACATACCATACGAATAATTGAATATCTGTACGGTGTTGTACTTACATATTATTATTCACAAATAAATTGCTATGATTTACATTTTACTTATGAATCCCTAAATTTTTGTCCTGACCATCTAACCATTCTTAGTTCTGACCTCTGAACAGAACACCTTCTTCTTATGCTTGCCTTGGTTAGGTCAGACAAGTATTATTAAAATACAGGGACCTGCAATAGCAATCTATACCCATATGCTCCTTATCTTCACCTTATACGCTAAACTGGTAACCGTTAAAAAAATTTAGAGCGTCGCCTATTGAGATTTCTATTGACCGTAGTTTGTTGCCATTCCATGGGTGTGCGCAATTTTAAACCGTAACATGTTGGGTATCTATTTACTCGGTGTGACATCATCTTTCACAATATACAAAAGGAAATGGGCTAACTTTACTGTTTAGTTTTTTTTTTTTAAATGCAGTGAAATGTGATTTTTCATAATTTTTCCCAAAAAAATGGCGTTTTAAAGACCGCTGCGCAAATACCGCGTGACAAAAAATATTGCAATGACCGCCATTTTATTCTCCAGAGTCTTTGCTAAAAAAAAAAATATATATATATATATATATATATATATATATATATATATATATAATGTTTGGGGGTTCTAAGTAGTTTTCTAGGAAAAAATACTGATTTTAACTTGTAAACAAAAAGTGTCCGAAATTCCGAAATAGGCCTGGGACTTAAGTGGTTAAGAAAAAAAAAATGGTATTGTTTATTTTATTTCTTTCTTTCTCTCTTTTTTTACATTTTCCCTTAAATTTTTTATTTTTTGATCACTTTTATTCCTATTTCAAGAAATGTACACATCCCTTGTAATAGGAATAGGTGATGACAGGTCATCTTTACAGAGAGATCTGGGGTCTTTAAGTCCCCAGATCTCTCTTCTATGCTTGAAAGCCTGAAAAAAAAACATTTAAAACATGGATCAGGCTTTCCAGCAAAAAAAAAAAAAAGGAAAAGGCAGTTTTCACATCAGCCAGAAGAGATGTCATGCTTTCGGCCCCCAAGGGTCATAGAGATGGCCTGGGACCATGGTCTATGTCCAGCTCTGTGGTAAACCGCACCAGAAGGGGGCGGGGGGGGGGGGGGTTGGGGGGACTCCCCCTCCTGCTGCCTGTAAAACCTCTCAAGTAGCCAAACAGCCATTATGATGGATTTTACTTTGAAGGGAATTGCTGGCTGAAAAAAAAAAGATATCTGAATGACGCCTGCATATGACATCCTATGGCCGGGAAGTGGTTAAACTTTCAGTATGTTTTTACAGATATGACAACAGCTATTCTCCCTCGTCTGCAGCAATTTTCTGGCTGAATGGTGAACATGAAATGATTGTATGCACAAGCCTCAGCCTGCAGCTCTCTTTACACAGCTCTGATGCTAAAACTAAAAGGCCAGACCTTACGTAGAAATGTCAGACTCTAGTTCTGCAGCGTGACAGGCCAGCAAGCACAGAACATAGGTTAGACCTGCTGACAGCATTGGCCCACCCCCTTTCTTTTATCCTGTCTGCCTTGCGTCAAGATAGGACCCCTCCCTGAGCCTTTGCATCCCCAGCCCTCTGAGCATCTCAGCTGTTGTGCCACAGGTAGGTGATCTGTATTGCTATGGTTAATAATACATAAGCTATGCAGTTAGGGAAACTGTTTCTATAGGGCGTGGCTGTTTTCTAAACGGAAGCAAGTGCTGTGATGATGTATAGCTTCCACGCTGTCGGTGTGAAAACCATTTACACATAAAGATAGACTTTTAGTTTTAGGTTAGGTTTATAGGATGCATTCAACACAGATCTTAAAACAAACTGTATGCTGCTTGATGCTTTTCATTGGTCTGCGATTAAGACTCCGCTGCCTCGCTGTTAATTTACATTTAATTATATTTATTAGTACAATCTGAAATTTTAGACCATAACAAAGAAGTAAATATTGCTCCTAGCAACCAGTTTGGATTTGCTTATAATTGTTGTACTAAAGTGATTCATTGTTAATGTGGCCCAGCACTCCTACCTTTTCTTGACCTAATTTTCCCCCATGAATCTATAGATTTATTAAAGTGGAGTTCCAGCCTTTTCTGTGTTTATTAAAAGTCAGCAGCTACAAAAAGTGTAGCTGCTGACTTTTAATAAACACCCACCCACCCACATGTCCCACGATCCAGCTGCCCGAACCCTGGATCCTCTCCATCTGGTCTCGGCGACCCCGGCATCACTAATGTAGGCAACCGGCTGTGACAGCTTGCGGCTTCACAGCCAGGTGCGCATGCGCAAGTCACACTGCATGTCTTGATTGGCCGGCAATCTTCTGGGACCTCTCATATGTCCCAGAAGATTGCAGAGAGGGAGAGGCAAAGAACTTCCGCTCGGGGGGGGGGGGGGGGCCGTGCTCAAGCGGAAGTGGGAGCGGGTACCTGTCAAAACTAGGTACTTGCCCCCCCCCCCACAAAAAAAATGACATGCTAAATGTGGCATGTCAGGGGGTTAGGACTTCTTAACCACTTTAGCACCGGAGGATTTTCCTGCTTTACGTCCAGGCCCCTTTTTGCGATTCGGCACTGTGCGAATTTAACTGACAATTGCGTGGTCATGCAATGCTGTACCCAAACAAAATTTATGTCCTTTTTTTCCCACAAACAGAGCTTTCTTTTGGTGGTATTTGATCACCTCTGCGCTTTTAATTTTTTCCGATATTAATAAAAAAATTGTGACAATTTTGAAAAAATAACAATATTTTTCTACTTTGACAGTTAAAAAATATCCAATATATTCAATTTTTGTCATATATTTAGGCCAAAATGTATTAAGCTACATGTCTTTGACAAAAAAATTCTCAATGAGTGTATTTTTAACGGCTTTAAGACCGGAAAAATATACTCCATTCTAGACCAAGCTATATTTTGCGATTCGGCACTGCGTTATTTTAACGGACAATTGCGTGGTCGTGCGATGCTGTACCCAAATTAAATTTACGTCCTTTTTTCCCCCACAAATATAGCTTTTTTTTTTTGGTGGTATTTGATCACCTGTGCAATTTTTATTTTTTGCGCTATAAACAAAAAAAGAGCGACAATTTTGAAAAAATAACAATATTTTTCACATTTTTATATATGAAATTCCCCCCCAAAAAAATGTAAAAATCAAAATGTTTTAACATTTTAGGCCAATTTGTTTTCTGCTACATCATTTTGGTAAAAAAATTCGCAAAAAGCGTATTTTGATTGGTTTGCGCAAAAGTTATCGCAGCCACTAACAACGGGAAATTTATGTCATTTTTATTGTTTTTTTTTTTTAACTAGTAATGGCGGCGATCAGCTTTTTTTTTTTTTTTGCGGGACTGCGACATTGCAGCGGACAGATCGGACCCTTGACTGACATTTTTGACACTTTTGGGGGTACCAGTGACATTACTACAGTAATCAGTGCTATAACTATGCACTATTACTGTAATAATGACACTGGCAGGGAAGGAGTTTTATTGGTGATCAAGGGGTTAATGTATGCCTGGTGCTTACTGACGTGTGTGGGGGGAGGGGGACTATGTGACACAGGGACAGATCGCAGGTTCAGCTATGCTGAATCCTGTAATCTGTCCCTACCTGTCACTTAGGAGATCCGCCCGCTTTGTTTACACAAGCGGGCGGATCTCCTCACTCGATCCTCGACGATCGGAGAAGAGCGGCGGGGATCACCGGTGCTCCTCCCCTGGCCCGACTCCAGCTGTGACTGAATACAGTGGGAGCGAGCCTCTGGCGGCGCGCGTGCGCCCCCCACAAGGGGAGGAGTCCAGCGACGTAGACCTACGTCACTGGACGATAACGAACCGCTTTGCCGCAGTACGCTCCATGTGAGCGATCAGCAAGTGGTTAAAGGGTGGAACTCTGTTTAACTCTCTTTAAAGCTCAATTCTGGGAAAAACAAAAGTACTGCCTTGCAGTTGGGCTGTGCTCACCCTGCAAGGGTTAAATCCTCATTTCAGTCCGGGGGACAAGAACAGTGTATTTACTTACTTGACCCACTGCTCCTTCAGGCTCTCACCACATTGCTAAACTGGCCTCTGCTCTTCTGCGCTTTAGCAGTGGCAGGTCTTCTGACTTCATCAAGCAACAATGCAGAGCCTATAGCAGGGGCGTGGTTGCAGGGGTCGCAATTGCAACCGGCCCCATGCTCCAGGGGGCCTGTGTGGCTCCCCTCTACCCCTGGATAGGAGAGGGGGGGCAGCAAGTAGAGAAATCACTGTCCTCCTTTTTCCTCCTGTAGCTGCAGGAGGAAAATGGAGGGGATTGGTTCCTCTGTATGCTGCCCCGCCACTCCTCCTATCCAGTTCACTTGTGTTCTGCTGTCTCTGGGCCACTGTGTGCTCCCCTGTCCCCCCCCCTACTGTGCTGCCCCCCCCCCCCCCCCACTTGTGCTTCCTCCCCTCTTCTGCCGGCTGCTGCAGGGATGTGTCAGAATAAAGAACCAGCAAGGGGTCGGTAAATATTTATCAGCTCCTTCCTTTTACTGAATGGATGGAGTCATAGTCAGTGACATTGTAAAAAAATAAAATAAAATGATAAAAAATAATACAATTAAAATACCAAAAAATAAAAACTACTGACACCAGTGGGGGAACTTCCAGGATCGCAAAAGTCACACTTGCACCTGGGCGCTGGCATTCCACCACCGTGGGGAGTCCCCAAGATGGCAGGAAGGGAGCCCTCTGCAGAACTTGTGAAAGGGTCCCGCTGCTGGACCGTTATAAAGGGCCCCGCAACAAGAGTAAAGGGCCCCAGGATCAATGGGAAGGGCCCTTCATGGTTTCTTGCACCAGGTCCCTGTTACGTTCCGGTTCTAGTTACGCTTCTGGTCTATAGCCTTACATTGGACCTAAGCATACTGTAGGTGTGCATAGCCTATTGCATTAAGGTGTGCAACCCACAGCTCAAACACATATGCATGTGTGTGCATGTATATATTTACTGACAGAAGAGCAATGAACGGTATCAGGGAAGAGATTAGTGTCAGTAGGGCAATGGATGGTGCCAGTAGTTTTTATTATTATTATTATTATTTTATTTTTTGCAATTTTATTTTTTTATTTTTTTACTATTGTTTTTTTAGGAGCCACCTTAGGGGGCTTTTATGAAATATCAGGGGTCTAAACAGGGGGAATCTGCGCCACACAAAGTGATTAGGGTGTGCGCATGCCTATGGATCTGAATTACACAGAGAGACAGTCCACTACCAGATAGTAGGGGCACTAGATGACAGGGGAGCAGGGATCAGGTGAGTAAAAGTGCTTTCTTTGATCCCCTAGATGTAAACAACAAGCATTTACCCTTTGCCTGGAGGGGGGGGGGCAGAGCCGGGACAAGGGGTAAGTAGGAGGGTCAGTTGCCCTGGGCGCAATGTTTTATTGCAGGGATAGGTGGCACCTTGACCCTAACCGTAAGGGAAGGGGGGGGTACAGTTTGGCATCCTTGCCCTGGGCACTGGATGATCTTGTCCTGGCACTGGTGGGGGGGGGGGGCTGTTTGGGGGTGGGAGAGTTCCTCTGCAAGAGAGGATTTTTGTTTTCCCTGGATATAGGCTTTAAACACATAGAAGGAAAAAGATAATAGACCACAGAACAATCTTTTGTATGGCAAACTTTTTTTTAACCAGGATGAATGCTGTTGTCGTGGCTAGCAAAAGAGATGCTCATAAATCAGCTTTTTTTATAAGATTACCCTGTTATGTGTATGAAGATTTGTGGACTGCAAGCATCCCCTGACTTTGGCAGTTGTCATTTTGTATGTCAATCATTGTACAGGCCTGTGCTGACACCATTTCCCAGTTCTCCTCTCTGCACAAATCTCCCCCTTTCCCAGTTCTCCTCTCTGCACAAATCTCCCCCTTTCCCAGTTCTCCTCTCTGCACAAATCTCCCCCTTTCCCAGTTCTCCTGTGCATAAATCTCCCCCTTTCCCAGTTTTACCCTCTGCACAAATCTCCCTCTTTTCCAGTTCTTCTCTCACGGAACATATAGAGAAACAGACATCTAATGTTATACAAGCATAAATAAGAATAATGTGGTTGTCTTCCTGGTGATGCCGAATGCCCGTGTGTGGGTCAGGTCCAATACAGGGTTCCTATTCTTTCGGCTCTAATGGACGGGTGTTCATGCAATTAAAGAAGATCTCCATAGTGTAATAACGTAGACTTTTATTGAGATAAAATTCAAATGCACTTACAGGTAAAATTACGATCGATCATCCTCTAAAATCGCGTGGTGAGCGCCGCCTCGGCCTGCGTTCCAACAGACGCTAGTTCCCCGCTTTACGTGTTTCACCCCTCCCACTGGGCGTCATCTGAAGCTGCGTCATCTGAACATCTGATTATTATATGATTATGGCACATATAATCTGATTAAGGCACATATTCACTTTACTTGTAGCGTTTTAGACACTTTTTCCATTATTCTATCTATTTATTCCCAAGCGCGGGGAAACCTATATTTTCAATTAGGGTGAGAATACCTCTTTAAAGTAGTATTCAATCCAAAAGCAAACATTTAATACAATGTAATTTACCAATTCTTAGATGTGATGGCTGCATTGGATTTGGTTTTTTACATTTTATTTCCTTTATTTTAACCTATGATCTAGCCAGTAAGTGCCGGTTCACACTGTTCCGACTTGTCTGGCAACTTGGTCACCTGACAAGTAGCGGACCGTGCTCTGCAATGGGAACCGTTCCAATAGGAGCGACTCAAGTTGCTCCGACTTAGAAAAAGGTTCCTGCACCATTTTTTTTGCAAAGTTGGAGCGACTTGCATTGTCTTCCTTTATGTGAAGTCAATGCAAGTGCACGGGCGACGGCATTAGTCGCCCGAAGTCGTGTTGCCCTAGTGTGAACCGACACTAAGTCAGTTTTTTTTCAACAGAACAAGTAGAACAAGTGATCAGATGGTAAAAATCCATCTTCAATAGATGACCAAGTGATTGTACACAGCAGTTATAGAATGTACAGAGAACTTCGATTTTTGCCTGATCTAGGATAGCCATAGCTGGAAGGATTGGGTGAATATCATCTTATGTCAGCCCTCATTCGGTAAACGAAATAATAACAAAAAAAAAATAGCCCATTAAAGGGAAAAACACTTTTGCTGCAATACTAATATTTCCACATAACCCGCAAGAGCAAGATTTCTATTTTAGTCGTCTAGAAACCTGAATATTTCTTTTAATTCTATTATATCAAAGATTAGGGCACACAAGATATTTTTTCCTTAGTTGTGGTTTGTGTTGAAAAGGTATATTTTTGTGGTTGAAGTTAAAACCACAATAACAAAAATCCCATTATAACTGTGAAGCCGCAATGTTTGTTTTCTTTTCCATTTGGGCCAAAAATAAATCCTAGCTATAAGGATGTGTATTAATTTATCAAGCCTTGAAATAAAACAAGGTATTACAGCAGGTGTATTTTGGGATTTATCACAAAAGTTACAAAAGATGCTTATCAAATATATTTTTTCTCTTTTTAAAAAAAGGCCCTTTGACTGACTGGGGTGCCACGCTTTTTGAATGCATCCCAACACACCTTGCAAGAGGACTAAAAAAAAAATACGCGTGCGTTTCAGAGCACCATATGCATGGATTTGAACTATCTGTGCATTGTGGCGCACTGCTTTAAACAAATGCTGCGATAAACCTGTACTGTGTAGCATTGGCAGCCTTTACACAATGAATAGACTGCTTACTTCAATACACATTAAAGCTAGATTGACACTGGCATTAAAATCTAGCATTTGAGAGGCGTTAAAAACGCTCCTCAAACACCATTGTATCATGAAAATGATACAATGGACAGCACATAGTGCTGTTAACACTATCAAAACATGAAGCGTTAGCGTTGCCTCAAAATCAAAGCCTCATGTCGAGTCAGGAAGCTTTTGAAGCCTTTCAACGCCTCCCATTCAACTCTATGGTAATGCTTTGCAAACGCTCTGGCAGGCAGTTGCATGGCGTTAAGATCAGCTTAAAAACTGTAATGGAATAGGGGTTTGTGGAGCAGTTTTATCTCCTCATTAACGCTTGTAAAACACCTGTCTAACGCCCATACTAAAGCTCATTAAAGCAAGTCTATTGCCCATACTAATGCTATAGGAGCATTAGAAATTTAGTCAAGGGTGAACAAGCCCTAACTTGGAAAATGTCTGAGCCCTTAAGTTATGTGCACCAGGGCTGGACTTTTCTATGGCTCCATGCACACTAGCGTTTTTTATTTTTTCTTGTTAAAATATTTTTATTTCGAAAGAAGAGCATTTTAACACAATATCATCAAAAGATAGGTACAGGCTGTAAATAGTTTACAAATATATCAGCAAATAACCTAGTAACCATAATATAATCTTCTAACATTCTTAAGCATGGATTTTAATGTCATAGCAAAACCACAAGCAAAGAAGGTTGATGACCAAACAAGTCTGTGCGGTAAGAAAAGTGAATGCAAATATTTGTGTGTTAAGGGCCCACTCAATGGATGGTGTATCAGTAATTGTTACTTATGGCACTTTTCCACTGCAAGTACCAGCTCGGCTGTACTCGGCCCTGCTTGGTTTGCTTTTCCACTGCTGGTACCGCATGGTACGGTGTTGGAACGGTTCGGTACGGTTTGGTATGGTTTGCTTTTCCACTAAAGTAGTACTAAAGTTAAGTGGGTGGGATAACAACGATTCTCTGACCAATCAGTGGCTAGTAGTGACTGCATGCAAAGGATTGTAGGATATGGTACCGGGTATGGTACCTCTTGGAACCACAATCGAGTAGGTACTGTTTTTGAGAGCCGTACCATTCGGTTCCACGCAGTGGAAAAGCGCTGCCATACCGTACCGTACCGAACCGTTCCTACACCGTACCATGCGGTACCAGCAGTGGAAAAGCGCAAAAGTGAGCCAAACCGTTCGGTTCCATGCAGTGGAAAAGCGCCATTAGAGGGAATAACGTGGCCAACATCTGAGGTTAGGTATTGTTCTATAAAAGTGGTCCCCGTAGTAGTAAGAAAACCATTCCATCACATGAGTTATTAAGGGGGAGGCTGGTGAGGACAAGGTCACACCTTGGCCTTGGCCTGGAGTGGTAGAGGAGAACTCAGAAGGATGAAATTGTTCTCAGGGAAGGAAAGGAATGTGTATCAAGAGTGGGTGTGGTACAGCAGGGGATGAAGAGTAGAGGGGAGTGAGGAGGGTAAGGGAAAGTTAAAAGAAGGGAGGGGGTATATGGGGGGTTCCCCGAGAGAGTTCCAGTCAGCCTTGCTGGTCACTTGTGGGCCTTCTGGGGTCAAAAGAGTTTGGTTCTGGCCTCAAGGAAGTAGGAGGGAGTCGTCAAAGCCTTGGGGTAGGTAGTGGGCACACTAGTGTTTTTTAAGCTCCTAGAAGCTGTTATTAGCATTTTATTCTGCTCCTAGAAGCTAACTAGTGTTATCCTATGTATCCATGCACACTACTTTAGGCTATTAGCATTTTTTGAGCTTCAGCGTCTCGGAGCAGAAAAAGAGTTTCTTATAATGTTTTTCCAGCAGAAACGCTCCTAAACACTGCTAAAAGCTACTAATAGCGTTTTATGAGCCCACTCCTTTTTTTAAAGGAACTGCAAAAATGCTAACGCTCTTAAACGCTACTACAAAAAGCTATTACCAGCTTTCGTTATGTAGAGCTACCCTGCAGGAGCTGCTTGAATATTTTCGGTGCCTTTCAACCCCAAGAATAGTCTCTGCGCCACTGGCACACCTGGCAGTAATGTTAGTGCAAATACCACAGTAAATCGACACAGATTGTAGTGAACACAGAATTCATCTTTACTCTGAGCTTGCTTCAAGAATGAAAACAGAAAGTAACAATAGTATTGAGTAATAGGCAAATATGTATGTGTGTAGTAAATCAAACCACAATAACAAGGACTAGAGGTTATTAGCGAAACCCAGGGGCGTAACTACAGGGGTTGCAGGGGTTGCAATTGCAACCAGGCCCCATGCTCCAGGGGGCCTGTGCGGCTCCCCAGTACACCTGGATAGGAGGGGCGGTGGGGGCAGCATGTAAAGAAATCACTGTCCTCCATTTTTCTCCTGTAGCTGCAGGAGGAAAATGGAGGAGATTGGTTCCTCTGTATGCTGCCCCCGCCACTTCTCCTATCCAGTCCACTTGTGTCCTGCTGTCTCTGGACCCCTGTGTGCTCACCTGGTCTCCCCCCCCCCTCTAAATTGTGCTCCCTTCCCTCTCCTGCCGGCTGCTGCAGGGGATGTGTCACAATAGAGAACCAGAAGGGGTCGGTAAATATGTAATTTACCTGCTCCTTCCTTTTCTGAATGGACAGAGTCATAGTCAGTGACATTGTAAAAGAATAAAATGATAAAAAATAATACAATTAAAATACCAAAAAAAATAAAAAACTACTGACACCAGTGGGTGAACTTTTAGGATCACAAAGGTCACACTTGCCCTGGCATTCCACAACCATGGGGAGGCCCCAAGATGGCAGGCAGGGGGCCCACTGCAGAGCTTGTGAAAGGGTCCCGCTGCAGGACCATAATAAAGAGCAACGACAGTAAAGGGCCCCAGGCTTGAAGGGAAGGGCCCCAGCCAGGGGTTCGGGGGGCCCTTTATGGTTTCTTGCACCGGCGCCCTGAAGGTTCTAGTTACGCCTCTAGCGAAACCTCAAGGATAATATCCAACTGCTTTCAGGGGACTCCTCAAAGTGAATAACCCTGAGAGCAGAGATAAACACACAAGAGTGACAAATTGTAGTAAGTATGATAATACTTCAATGGATTACCTACCAACTTTACTTAAATTGGGCTCTGAGTCCAGGCAGGAGGAGGGCAGAGGAATGACCTTGTTCTGTATGTCAGTTCTCTCCCTTCTGCGCCCCAGCACCACAGTCCCAAATGACCAAGTATATTAAAAGATATTAACAAGTATATTAAAAGATGGGGTGTTTCAAATTGTGCTGGCAGTCTTCAGATAAATCAGGCAGGTGCTATCACTGTCAAGCAGAATGCAAGAGCATCACTGGTTCTCCTAATTAAGAGAAGCAGAGAAACAACAGCAGTTCAGTGTTCTGGCTTAGGGAGGATGCCCTCTTACCAATCCTTTGTCCTGAGGCCCAGAGGGGAAATATCCTGGGACCGATCCTTCAGGTTGCCTGACTGGCAACCTCCTCATGGGAACACCACACGCTTTTCAGAGACTCCTGGAGATGCACCCAGGGTTCTCCCTCTATAGAGAGGTCTGTCGCTGACCTTGTTGCTGTGGCAGGAACAGTCACACAAGTTGAGGACCGCAGCACCCTTCTCCAACATCCAGTCTTCCTCTCCCTTGTTGTAGCTCTCCCTTCTCCCAGGAAGCCTCTATGGGTAAGATTCCTCCTCTCTCTCTCTGTCAGCTGCTGGGTGTGTTGTTTTTACCCCTGGGATTATGGTGGGGCAGGCTGTGTTGGGAACTACATGCCCCATGAAGCTTTGTTCCTCCTGTGCTGAAGTCCCATTGGTTCCCTCCCCCTGCCAATGAGGAAGCAGGGGAGGGAGCAGAGTGAGCTGCTCTGTCTGTGTGTGTGTCTCTCACTCACACTGCAGAGTGAGAAGGAGAGGGAAGGGGGGATCCCCCCCCCCCATGAGCTGACAGGCATGCTCCCCTCTGTGAGAGCCAATCAGTACCTGTGTGTGTAAAGTCCAGCGGCAGCCGGTGGGAAGTGTGGGGCCGCAGGGCACCTGCTACAGTTATCCAGTGTTTGGCTCCAGTGTGAATGGAGCCTGAATGTTACTAAAGTTTGTCTTTGGCAACTAGTGTATTCTGACATTTGCTAGCTATGCATTTTGATAGCAATGAACTGTAAAATATGTACATGTTTGACAAAAAAGGGTTGTATTTTAATATAGCTGAGGATTCCAGCAACCTAGGAATATATAATAATTACACACCTGACTTTCTAGAAGGTTTGAATGTCAATGCATGCTTTTAGGCAGATTCATAATCTTTTTTTTATTATTTTTGTATTTCAAATCAGTGACCTACAGTATATGCATGTGTTATACACTGCCTGGCCAAAAAAAAAAAGTTGCCACCACAAATTAACTGAGCAACTAACTAAACTAAGCATGCAGTAACTATCCTATTGGATAGTGTAACAGAACAGGGCACCCCTGACCGGGTACCTCCGTTGACAGATGCTCCTAGTGCTTCCCGAGGGGCTCCAAGCACTCCACCAGACACCGTAACCACTTCATACTCCACGAACCGCCGCAGCTTGGTTAAGGTCTCGTTGTCTCCTACCCTCCCTGGACCTTCGACAAGGCTCCAGGTTCCTGTGGGTGAACCTCTCTTTCCCCAGAGAGTGCAGCAGAACAAGCTCTTATACAAGCTCTTACAAGAGCTTAGTGATTATCCAAGGGAGTATGGAAGACCATAGCAATCCCTTTGGAATTGTAGGCCACATTCTCACATAAAACTTATTAACCTTATTAAATAATAACCATGACTCTCAGTTCTTTGGCAAGAAAAGGCCGCGGCACTCTTTATTGGTTTAATATAATTGAAATCATTAACATTTAATTGCTTGTATAAATACTCAAATACCAAATAAACTTGTAATTGCTCAGTTATACACAACTCAAGCAAAATAAACATCAATAACCATCTGAAAACAACGTCCCCCCTGAGATACCAGGGTGACCCGACCACATAAGGTGCACGCGACAAGGGAGGGGGGGCGGGAACTTTCCTCGGTGTGCTCTTCGGTGCAAAGGGAAGAACTCCAGACTGCACCAAACTTAAATAGCCTCTGCTCCAGCCACTGGGATATTCCTTGATAACTGATTGGCCATTACCTGCTACCTCTAGCCAGGTATAATTTAACCACATAAATGCCTAATAATAACCACAGCAACCCTATGAATCTAAACCTTAACTGCTTACAGGTGGGGTGGCCACAATTCCACACAAGTGGCCACATACTGTGCCCCCTTATATATGGAATTGTAGGCCACATTCTCACATAAAACTTATTAACCTTATTAAATAACCATGACTCTCAGTTCTTTGGCAAGAAAAGGCCGCGGCACTCTTTATTGGTTTAATATAATTGAAATCATTAACATTTAATTGCTTGTATAAATACTCAAATACCAAATAAACTTGTAATTGCTCAGTTATACACAACTCAAGCAAAATAAACATCAATAACCATCTGAAAACAACGTCCCCACCAGCCGGGCTTGAGAATCAAGGACGGCCCTGCCCCACCACCGCGGCCCTCTCTATGCAAGACTGCAGTCCCACATTAAAAATGTCAATACCGACATCCGACAGGTGAACTCCATCCTGGCGATAAAGACCTTGAATACCTCCCTCCAAATCGACATGTCGGTATGATAGCCCGCCAATAGACGGCATGAACTTCTCCATGGCCCTATTAACCCTTTTCCTCATCTTCTCCATAACTTTCCTCTGTGACGAGGACAGCCAGGGAAGACGAGGAACTATTTCTGAGAAAACCACCACAGTTCCTGGGGACGAAAGAGAAAATAAATGCAAGTCCTGCTTAATTTTAAATAATAAATCCAGAGTCTTAACACTACCTAAATCATTACCCCCAGCGTGAACTATCAATATGGATGGGCGAGGCCATATCTGAAACAACCTGGACAGGTGAAAATAAAGCTGGTACCACTGTAGGCCTCTAATTCCTCTCCAATATAACTTAAATTCCGGAGGCATTGCTAAATTCGTACTGTAAATACGTTGCGCTGCTCTCTTCCTTGCCCAATAAATGAAGGAGTGTCCTATAATCCAAACTGTGCGCTGCAAACCTGAGGATTAAATAAACAAATTAGGTCTCACCTATAATTTAAAAAAATTCGACCTCCACCTTCCCATATTCTTTATTACCCCATCTGAAAACCCTTTCCTGGCCGCCTCGGAGGCTGCTCCTATCCGGAAAGAGTGTGAAGAGAACTTAAAATCTTTCAAACCCAAATACATTAAACATTTATGCAGTATGAAATCAAATTGGTACTTCGTGAGCGGGACAGAGTCCACGTGAATCAAAAGCTGCCTACTATCTCCCGGCCGTACTCCCAAATATCACTTGACCAATGCCACAGGGCACACTCCCCCGTTATGCTGGGCCTTAAGCGTAACTCCCACTCCTCTCCCCGTAGCATCCGTCTTCGAGCGGTGTAACCAAATATGAATCATTGCGTGGCCAACCACCACCTGGTCAAATAACAGGCCGCCATCAGCCTTCTTTGATAAAGGTAGTAGCTCGGAAATACGGAGCGCCCCAAAAAAGGCCAAGGCGAAGGCCGTTCTGAAAAGCAATGCTTCATAATCCGATACACAAACCGCATAGTTTGCCCTACAAATATCCGCCAGTAGCTCAATTGAAATAGGACGCCTGCTATCCACCACAGCTACTGCTTTCCTATACCCCTTCAGTGCCTGTTGCACTGAAAAATATGCTGTGCAAGCTCGGAAACCCTTCAGGCGGCAGAAAAAAGAAATGCCCGCCAGCGTTTTCCTCACATAACTGTAAGAGTATTCCTGCTGAATCAATGATGCCACAAACTCAAGAACCAAAACCTCCTCCAGGCAACCATCCATCCGACCCCTTGCTTCCGTGAAGGTCAACCAGTTCCTCCAGGCAGCAGAATAGCTCGCCCAGGTTTTAGGAGCCACCGATCCCTCGGCCAGATTATTCAGCACTCCCGGTGTGTACTTAGCCTTCAGCCATATGTTAAGTTGTAAACATAAAAGAACAATTCTCCTAAGCACTTTGATTACAAAGACGGATTTTGAGGATAAACAGTTTACTGCGAACAAGACCCCTTTGTTATCCGTCTCAACTAAAAGTCGTCTATTCGCAAAAAAAAAAAAAAAAAAAAAAAAACTCACCCCATAACTCTAAAGCCACCAGTATCGTAAACAGTTCCAACAAAACCACCGTTTTCGTCAAACCTTCTCGTTTCCATGAGTCAGGCCACTCAGCACAACACCAATGTGTCTGCCATATAGCCCCAAAACCTTTAGAGCCCGCCGCGTCCGTGAACAAGTGAAAATCCGGAGCAAAAACAAAATCTGCTTGAAAAAACGAACGACCATTATATTTGTCAAAAAATTCAGCCCAGACCAATAGGTCCTCCTTCAAGGCTCCATTCATCCTGATATGGGCAAACGGGGATTTCCATGCCTGACATAGAAAGGTAGAGACGCCGTGAAAAAACCCGGCCCATAGGCATAATCCTTCATGCAAACGCCAGCAGGCCTAGAAAGGACTGCATTTCCTTCAACAGTACCTTTTTCCTAGCCAAAAACAGCCTAGTAAGAGATCTCAATCTTTCCAGCTTATCCATTGGCAAACGAAACTCCATACAATTGGTATCAATATGGATACCTAGAAAGACCATCTCCGTGGCAGGTAAGCAAGTCTTTTCTTCCGCCAACGGAACCCCAAATTCCTCCGCAATCTCCCGGAAATTCTGCAACAATTTTAAACAATCCTCCGTTCCAGGCGGACCGACAAACAAAAAGTCGTCTAAATAGTGCATCACTCCCGCGCTACCCGACATACAGGACACCACCCAGTGTAAGAAAGAAGAAAACGCCTCAAAATACGCACAGGACAGCGAGCATCCCATCGGAAGGCTTTTATCGAAATAGTACAAACCGTCCAACTGAAAACCCAGGGAATTAAATGCCAATGGTGACACTGGTAACAGCCGAAAAGCGGACTTCACATCCACTTTTGCTAGCAACGCCCCTCGGCCAAAAGTTTTAATTTTCGCCACAGCTTCCTCAAACGTAGCATACGATACGGAACACAAATTCTCATCAATATCGTCGTTAAGCGAACTTCCCAACGGGTAAGAGAGATGATGAATAACCCGAAACTCGTTCGGCTCTTTCTTAGGGACTACTCCCAAGGGGGAAATCCGAAAATTATCAAATGGTGGATGCTCAAAAGGGCCTGCCACCCTACCCAATTCAATTTCCTTACCAATTTTATCCCGGACCACCTGTGGGAAATTCTCAACAGACTTCAAATTGCTCACTTCCAAACACCCTTCCCCTGAAAAGGAAGGCAAAGGAAAGCCATTCTCAAAGCCATCAGTGAGGAAACGCGCCTTCTCCCTGTTTGGGTAACTGTCCAACCATGGCCGCATTCTTTCCAGCCTCACAGGCGTGCAGGCTTTTTGGAAAAATATCCTTTTGTGATTGCGACCCTGAAGGAGCATTTTTCCTGAAGCATTTAACTACTGGATGCGGGCCCGCACAAAAAGAACATTCGTGCTTATAGCGACAGGACGCATTCCAACGGCACTGACTGTCGTTGAACGCAAAACAGCATCCCTTGCGATATGCTACTGCCTGATTACTAGGTAGTGGTTGTCTAGTCACAGCCTGCCTCTGAGGGGAAATCAAATTCAACCAAAGGCCCACGTCCTTCATACCCCACCTTAGAGAGGGGTGGACAGATAGCTTCTGACGAAACGACTCGTCATAGTAGTACCAGCCCAATCCCCCAAAACCCTTATAGGCTTCCAGTACATGATCAAGGTGTTGAAATAAGCCCCCGCACCTTTCAGGGTGCCTTTCCGCCATTACCCCGGAAAAAATGCAAAATGCTTGCAACCAGTTATGAAATGACCTGGGGGCCCCCCTGCGCCTCTCCTCCTCCTGTTTTTCTTCCCTCCTATCCAACTTAATCGACAAATCCTTATGCGTAGGCAAAAGTGATAATATGTCGACAAATTCCCCCTTCCATATTTTTTCCTTGACCCCCAAGCTCAGGTGGTAACCCAGAGGCGACATTTCACAAGGCATCGCATCCTTCATGCAAGCCTCTGGTACACTACAACCCGCCTGTAATGGTGTCTGCACAGAAAACATATTAGAGTCATTAGCAACATTATGGTCAACATGCGAACACAAACGGTTAATAACAGGGGGAATAGAGACAGTGGACACAGCAGGCGAAAACACAGGTTCACAGTTTGCCAGCTGCTGTGCAGACATAGGAGGAGCAGAAGGAGCAACATGGGAAAAGGACTTCACAATGGACGACAAAGAGTTAATTAAAGCAGACAAATTATGCATTTCTGATAACTCACCCACCGCTGGGGGCGAGACAGCTTGCTGTCCCACCTCTCCCAGCAGCGCTGTAGCAGCTGTTCCATTTGGTCATTGTTGTACTGCAGCCGAGCCAGCAGCAGGTGTCGCCCTGACATTCACAGGGATAGCTTGTGGTGGTGATGGCAGCCACCCTCTTGCCACCTCATGGTTCGCTGTTATAGTCTCAGTCCGCCCTCCCCCGCCCCTTCTAGGAGACAGGGAGGCTCGTCTTCTTTTCCTTGATGCTCGGCGCATGCGCCCTTGCGCCGTCTTCGCCGCCATGACACCGCATGGCGGCCCGCCCGCCGCTTCACTGACATGCTTCTCCGGCGTCTTCTCCCTCTCCGGGGCCCGGCTTATTCTAGCTCTGGTCAGGCATCCCGGAGCGTCCGCAGGCGGCTCAGCTCTAGCCTCCATCACTGTAGGGGAAACTGTATTCACAGCTGTGGCCAGCTCCTGCTGCGGAACCTCTTCAGGCATATTAAGGCAATGCCTCAGCCAGGCCTCTCCACCTTCACTCTCTGCCTTTTCTATGAGCTGTCAGGTAAGCAGACACAACTTTCCTCGGTGTGCTCTTCGGTGCAAAGGGAAGAACTCCAGACTGCACCAAACTTAAATAGCCTCTGCTCCAGCCACTGGGATATTCCTTGATAACTGATTGGCCATTACCTGCTACCTCTAGCCAGGTATAATTTAACCACATAAATGCCTAATAATAACCACAGCAACCCTATGAATCTAAACCTTAACTGCTTACAGGTGGGGTGGCCACAATTCCACACAAGTGGCCACATACTGTGCCCCCTTATATAGGAGCAGATTCCCCCAATAAGAGACAGAACTCTAGATTAAGGGTGAAGGAACTCTAGAACAACTTTATTGAACAAGACTTGTATACAGTTTTCACCCACAAGGTTACCACCCAGATGGACCTTGTTGAAGACTGGACGTGATATCCACCATCCAATAGGAACATAGTTTTACACTCTCATACAGTGTACAAAATATACAATGTGGGACAATCCCCCCTCCCCCTTAGCATCCAATCCACATATCTTTATACATCCCATAATACGTTCTCTTAAGGCAGACAGACAGAACAATGGGAGGTCATTAGCACTTAACAATGAGACAGGGCAATCCACATTCCCTCCCAATACACAAACAAAAGGAAAACCTTTCTGACATTGAAAGATATGTAATATACACAGCATTTAGGAATTACAGATTTCATGGCAAATAGGAATAAATCTTAATATTTCTATATGGAGATATTGCTGGCAAATATGAAGCAATCCAAACCATTACTTATCTGTCTTTAATTTCCAGTGACGGTGAATACTGTCACAGATAGTTACTGCATGTGCCCAAAGAATGAGGTCATCTGACTACCTGAATATACTGAATGACCAGGTTATTCCATCAATGGATTTTTTCTTCCCGTTGAGAATCTTTGGGATGTGCTGGAGAAGACTTTGCGCAGTGGTCTGACTCTCCCATCATCAATACAGGATTTGGTGAAAAATTATTGCAACACTGGACGGAAATCTTGTGACATTGCAGAAGCTTATCGAAAAAATGCCACAGCTAATGCGTGCCATAATCAAAGTCAACTAAATATTAGAGTGTGTGACCTTTTTTTTTCTTGGTGGTGACTTTCATGCAATCACTTTAAAAAGTTAATTCTCCCTGCAACATCTACATTTGTTGGGTAGGCAGCCAAGCAGAGGTGTTGCTAGCATTGTGCAAATAGTGGGTATTGAGACATGGCCTTGACAATGCGAAGGGCTAAAAAGTTCAAGCTTTTTATTTTCATGATTTTTGATTTTATATATATATATATATATATATATATATATATATATATATATATATATATATATATATATATATATTATGTGTTTGATAAGCTATGCAAAATGAATAGTAATCCAACACTTTTGGAATGTTGGATCCCTGTTTCTTTCAGCTCCTTTGCTTGCTAATGGTATTGTATAGCCTAAACTGATAAAAAAAATTAGATTTTTAAAATTTTAGTATTGGGAATGTTTTAATAAACAGTAAAAAATATGGCGTTTTTTTCAAAATTGTCACTCTTTTTTTGTTTATAGTGCAAAATCTAAAAACCGCAGAGGTGATCAAATACCACCAAAAGAAAGCTCTATTTGTGGGAAAAAAAGGACATCAATTGTATTTGGGTACAACGTCGCACGACCACGCAATTTTTCGTTAAAATAACGAAGTGCCGAATCACAAAAAATGGCCTGGTCATTAAGGGGGTAAAACCTTCCAGAGCCGAAGTGGTTAAGGTTTGAACATGCACTACAGACACAGATTTAGCTGTTGTGATATATAACATTTTTTATAAAAATTACAATGTTTCATGAACAAAAATATTGCTTTTTTGACAAACAGAAGTGCAACTTTAAATTATAGCCCCCCCTTCCCCCCCCCCCCCCACCCCCCCAAAAAAAAAAAAAAAAAACCCTGTAAACTCTATTGGCTGTATTGCCAGGCTGCAAGTGGGGATGAGGAGATAAATGGAAGTGAGGAAGTGCACAGGGCAGGGTGCATTATGCACATACATACACAGGGAAAACTGCTCAGGTGTGTAGTGTCCAAAACATCCAAGTCGGGTGCTCGTTAGATCCGCAATCCCGGCAGCTGTATTAATTAGAAGTAGAAAACTGCACTCCGACTTGAAGATGAATAAAAATATATTTATTGAAGAATCCAAAGATCCATAGTTGACAAAAATATCAGAGACAGGGGACAAGACACAGTTGACACGTTACACGAAATTAAATTTGCTTAATCATAACAGATCATATATATGATTAAGCGAATTGAATTTCCTGTAACGCGTCAACTATGTCTTGTCCCCTGTCTCTGATATTTTTGTCAACTATGGATCTTTGGATTCTTCAATAAATATATTTTTATTCATCTTCAAGTCGGAGTGCAGTTTTCTACTTCTAATGAATGCAGGGTGCATTATACTGCGGGGATGTAGGATGACCTGCAAGTGGGGATAGGAAGTAAATGGGAGTGAGGGAGTATGCAGGGCTGAGAACTGGTCGGTCTGGGGGAGGCTGTTATTTTACACAGTGTTAAGCACTGCTACCTTGCTGGAAGGGAAAACACTTACCACGTCCAGACAGACAGACACAAATCCGATGGAGAAATTCCTCTTCTGTGGTTTGCAGGAATTGTTCCAGAACTCCCAGGCAGCAGGTAGACAAAGGGAGCCTGTTTCTTTCAGCCAATACAGCTTGCAGATAGAATCAGGGTGCTGGGGCTGTAACAGGCAGGCAGAGCTCAGAGGAAAGCGGAAGTTTAGGTAGGTACTTGAGATTTTGAGATGTTGTTGAAAACGTTTAGAGCAGACAGGTTAAAAAACGTTCTTTTCCTGGATACTTCAATAGTAGAGCGCAAAAATTAAGATTTTGATGCCGTCAATTTGCTGAGACCTGGATTGAAGGTATTTTTGTAGTATGACGGCTTCGTTAGCGTAATTCAAATATTTAACAATGATAAGTTGGGGGGGAAGTACGATCAGTAGAATGTGCCCCAAGGCGGTGAGCTCTTTCAACTGTGCATGGGGAAGTGAGGCCCAGCGCTTCAAGAATGCGCGATGCACAGAATTCTAAAAGAGAGGACGCTGGGAGGGATTCTGGGACTCCCACAAAACACAAATTGTTTTGCTGTGACCTGTTTTCTAGGTCCCCCAGTTTTTGTAATATGAATAGTTTTGTCTTGCTGTTGTTCTGTACCCTGGGCCATTATTAACATTAGAATTTCATTTCTGCATCATCAAGCCTTGCAGCATGATCACTAAGTTATTTCTTAATCTGTGCCATCCCTATCTGCACAACTTTTTCTACTGAGGCTGGTAGGGGCCAGTAGAGCAGCCAATGCCTGGGCAATGTACTCTGTACTGGCAAGGGAGAGGCACGAACAGGAGCTGCACTAACCTCCATCCATTTCAGCTGCCTCCGCCATGTTCGGCAGCAGGGCTCTGTCCAATGGATCGGGCGGGCACTGAGCTGGCTTTGTTTGCGGGCCACCCTTGTCCAGGAATCAATCCATTACGGCTGGGGAATCTTGCTAAAGTCGGCGGCAGTCTGTGCTGGCGTTCCGAGCAGGCTTTATAGGCAGACTTGAGGGTTACTCAGCAGGAGCTGTGAGAAAGAGCGGCTACAGCATGCGGCGCCGAAACTAGAAGTACTGGAGATTTTAGTAGACTAAAATGTACTGGAGATTTTAGTAGACTAAAACAATTCAGATGACTAAAATACGACTAAAACTAAAATAGCATTTTCATCAAAAAGCTATGATTAAAAATAAATAGACATTTGATATCAAAATTAACAATGTCTGTGAGTAGTGTGTTGTATCTTTTAATAACACTTTTTAGTAACACTATTAGAGCCTTTTTTTCTTATTATTTCTCTTATGATTGAGTCCGGCATTGGGTGCAATCTTGCAATATAGAATTCCAGAGGCAGCGGGAGTTCTGCTATTATATACAATCTCAATATACCAATCATTTATATGAGAGTCATGTTGTCTTGGTGAGTCTCAGTCTGTGGGGAGTGGTGGAGCACAGGGTGAAAACACGGAAAGTGACCTTTTTTTGCTGCATTTTTACTCAGGTTGAATGAGAATATTTATATCATTGGACTTTTTTACTTGTATGAGTATGAGATTTTTCTAATACACTTTGTATTTCTTTTGGACTGTTTATAAAGTTTCATTGCTGCCCGTGCTCTCACCCTGGACATTTACCACCCTTCCTGTCTAGTGACAGGTGTTAGCTACAACAATAAATAATACCCTACCCTCCCCATGGTAACCCAGAAAGTGATAAAAATATAACCGAGATTTTAACCCTCCTCTTCTATGTCTTTTAACTAAAATTTGGGAGACTAGACCACCCAAGTTTGTCTATGAGTCAAGCAGCCTGAGCTTTTCTATATTGATGAAAATAAACAGTCCCCCCTAAGTATCCATTCACACTGGTACGACTTGTCAGGCGACTTGGTCAGCCTGACAAGTCGTGCACCGTCGCTCCCATAGTGTAGTACAGGACCGGTTCTAATAGGAGCGACACAAGTCGCTCCGACTTAGAAAAAGGGTCCTGTAATACTTCGGGGCGACCTGGAGTCGACTTGCATAGACATTCATTTTATGAAGTCCGTGCAAGGCCCGCTGCACGCGACTTCACAGGTCGCCCCCTAAGTCGGAGCGACCTAATGTGAACGGACACTATGTTTTAACTATAATTTAAAATAGAAAAAAAAAAAAAAAACGAAACAGGACTAAAACAGTCCATTGATCCTTAACATGACACTTAACAATATATTAATTTTCAAAAAATAATCTATACACATCCACGACTTAATGTGTAATCTGTTTTTCATGAAAAAAATTGGTGTGATTTCTGCCTCCTTATAATGTCCTCCATGAGCTATTAAGCCTCTCTCTTGACCCCTTGCTACTGTTTGTAACAATCAGTCCATGTTAGTTGTGGACATATTCAATGTACACTACAAATCCCATAGTCCCTAGTCCATATATAATAGTGAGCAAGAACGGTTGCCTACATTCCTATATACGCTTGGACCCTGAAGAACAAATGTAGCCACCTTCTAACAGAAAGTCGGATCCTATTCTTTAGTTAAGAATAACATCCAAGGTAACAGCATCTGCAGCTGGAATGCCTTAAGAGGCATTAATGTGGAAGATCTTACATTGTTGGTGAGGCAAATCTCAGCATTTATAATGCGTGTGTGAATTTTTTTTTCCATTAGCTGGTCATGCATGTCTTACTCATCCTTTTAATAGCACACACAACTGTGGGAGACTAAAGCTGCTGTTTCTTGATCTTGGATTATGTCATATATAGTGCATTGTTTTGTAAAGACCCTAAGGACATTTACAAGTAGATACTTCTCATCTGTTTATTGTAACATAAAATCTGGGTGAGAAGTATTACGCATTAATAGCAGTATAAAACAGTCTATATTGAAAACATATATTGCTGTTTTCTAGAAAAGGCTTAGCTTGGAAGTAAGGATGAGCTGTCACCTGCTGGAAATTTTCACATAACAGGCCACCATCCTAGTCAACTGCCGTCATTAAATTTCCTCACCCCACAGCAGTAAGTAAAATGGGACAGTGATGCAGGTGACCACATTGACCTTATATATTACCACACGGCCATATTTGGTCAATGACATTGTCCAAATATGGCCATGTGGCTATGTTAGGTCAATGGTGTCACCAACATCTTCACCCCTTTGTTACTGGAATTAGGTGGCTGCAGCTGATGCGCCGGAGGCCTGCTATCATCTGACAGTTTGAGCCAAACTAAGCTCGGTCTGAACCTTATATGGAAGGGCATGTGCTCATAGCCAATTCTAGCCTGATTTCTGGCGCACAGGTGCACTTAACATGTGCCCAACAAACAACACAGTGCACCTATGGTGAAGACGATTTGTAAAATATGTGCTAGAAACTGTTACACAGCAATTTGTGATTTGTCATAGGAATTTCATCGTTTCTGCACCCTATAAACTAATATCCATGCTGCGAGGCGATCTAAACCTGGTCTGACCGGGTCAAAATACACTGTTCTAATAGCTGTCCCCTGTGTTTGGCAATACGCCTTTGTCATCAAACATAAATTTGTTGGCTTCCCAAAAAATAATAATACTTCTCTTTAGGTCAAGTGTTTAACACTTTCTCTATAACTTCCAAATCCTTTTGATGGGGAATGGAGAACTATAGTGCCTCTGCATCCAATGTTACTAATAGGACTTGTTCAGGGACAACAGCATCATCTAACAATGCATAGAATTTGAATTGTGTCCTTTATAAAGACAACAAGAAGGATTCACTGTTTCTACTCCTATACATTAATGTGTTGAAATTTATAAATATCATCTTTGTTGTACAAGAAGATTTAAGTGCCTAGAGGGGACATATAATAAGCTCCTCTACTTATGCTAATATTTGGAGTATCCACAGAAATATAATGTGAAATCCTTCACCGACCAATCACTGATCACTCACCAGATGCCCTGTAATAATATGTGTATAACATCCACTCCACCAGGTATACTGTATCCGCTATGTTTATCAATTGTAAACCGGATCCTTGAGCATGCAAAACATGTTGAGGCATAGTGACACAATGGTTATGTCAGTTCCTGCCTTTGGTTAACACAGCTGAGTATTGAGACGCTCGCCAGCTTCAGTGCACAGATCGGCGTGACCGTTACAGATCTGGTTTGCTGGATAGACTTAGTGCTGGTCGGAGGGCACTTCTACATGTGAGTGGACATTTGTTTTTATACTGTAACACTTTAAATTGAATAAATATGTGAGGCAATGATAGCATTTTTTTCATTCTATGATTGAGTTAAAGAGGAGTGCAATATAGCACACAGGAACCTTGGTGGACTAGAGGATCACGTTTACAATTGATAAACATAGCGAATACAGTGTACCTAGTGGAGTCGATGTTTTACGCATATTAATAAAAGGCATCTGATGAGTGAATAGCTTGGTCGGTAGAGGATTTCACATTATATCGGTGGTGAATAGTATGCAAGGCACTGTTTTGGGACTTTAAATCACTGAAGAGTGATTATGCACCAGCAATGATTTTTGCATGAATGGACAGTGTTTATAGATAGTTTGGATTTATTTATGGACACAATGCATTGGACCATATATTTTATTTAGTACGGCTATCCATATTTGTATTGTTTGTAGGCAGGTGCAGTCTACTTTCTCCACTGCAGATGGCGCTCTTCTGCAGTTAGAGAGGAAGTCAAGAGGAACTGGGTTCCTCTATGCTTTCCTGGCTCACTGGGGAAGCTATCTAATTGGACGCTGCCACCCCATGTGACTCTAGCAGCCATCTTTGGTCAGGAAGAACCTTTTTAAGGCCCTGGCTCTCTGACGTTAATTTTTGCAAGCTGGCTGAGTAGAGACAGGTACCCTACCTTGTAGGGACAGAACTAGCGGCAAGGAAATGTTCCTGATGAGGAGGGAAAGCGTAGGGCTCACAAATTCTCCCTGCCTGCTTGGGCACATGACAGCCAGGACACTTTCTATCCCTCTCTACAGGCACTGTTAGTTCGGCTAAAACCTGCTCTCTGCATGCTGTTGGAACTGTGAGTGTTCCTGGCTTGGTTACTTCCCCACTGGGTTATTTGTGAATTGTTTCTGCATTATTTCAATACAAGTCCTTTTCATTGCACTGAAACATGTATATTATTGCTGCTGCCCAGAGCTGCACCCCACCTACAAGTTCGTCTATAACAGTAGATGTTTGTAGATTTTGGCCTATAGTATATATAATCCTTCTGGGAACTCCAGATAGATGCTGGGTTCTCAAGTCTAACAATCAATTTAATGATTTTTAGTAAAAGGGGGGGAAAGGTCCACATAAAGTCATCTTTAGATATTTTGGCAGAAAGCCCAAGTAGACCCCTGAGCGTTGCAGATGCAGCTGGATTAAATTGGCTAAATGTTATTAAGGGGTTGGTTGCAATGTAAAGGTAAAAATATGTCACTTAATGGAATTCAATTATTGTGTAATTTTTTCTGGGTTCTATGAATCCATATTTTATAATGTCATTTGGCTTAAATGCTCTAATGCTTTGTCAAGCTAAGGCTTGATATACATTTAATGCATCAACCTATTCAGAAGACAAGGAAGAAAAAAAATGAAGGGGTTGTTATTTTAGTGAAAGGTAAACCTTGCTCCAGTCATGACAAAAAGCAGATACTACCAATGTGGCCAATACCATCTGTGTTATAGGTCTATATTTTTGTTAGCTATTTTCTGGTAGTAGTATGCCACTAACTTACAGGAATACAAATTTTACTCAAACTTTGTTGTGTCTATCCATGCAATGGGCAGTTTTTCCATTTCTTCTGAAATCTCTTAAATTGCGCTAGCTATCTTATTTGGCACAATAATCTGTTTTTTTTCTTTTAAGGATTTTAGAGAAAATCTTCTGTGTGTCTGGGAACTTCCCTATGCACCATATAGCCTAATGTAAAAAAAAAAATGTAATGGTATTTATGTTTGAAAGCGCTTTAATTTGGGATTCTTGTATACTGGGCATAAGTGTTACTTTTCCTAAAGTGAAACTATACTTTTTCAGGCCTCCAGGAGTTTTTTTCAATAATGTGCATGTATGTGCAGCCTATTTGCCCATTATGGCATGCTTACCAAAATGCCTACTGTCGAATATTGGAAAGAAATGAAATGGACTTTATAGGCACAATTGGAATAGAGTAAAAAACTTTTTTATTGATTCACATAAAATCAGGGGAAGGAGACCCCCCTAGCACAGGGGAATGGGGGTTAGCAAGATACATAGGAAAGAAAAAACACAACAAAATGTACCTTAACAATAAGGCATAAACATACAAAATGGTTTACAATAATTGCATGACACATGAAAAATGGTGGTGTGAAGATACTATACATTACATCCTACATGACTCGAGGACGATGTCAAAGATGACGTAGAACGTCCTCTAGAGTGTAGTTGGTACAGCTCTAAAGGTAAGGGAAAGTTCATGTAGCCAGATGCCCTACATGTTTTGCTTAAAAATTCAAGCTTCTTCCGGAGCTACTGGTATACATTTTTCATGTGTCATGCAATTATTGTAAACCATTTTGTATGTTTATGCCTTATTGTTAAGGTACATTTTGTTGTGTTTTTTCTTTCCTATGTATCTTGCTAACCACCATTCCCCTGTGCTAGGGGGTCTCCTTCCCCTGTTTTTATGTCAATCAATAAAAAAGTTTTTTACTCTATTCCAATTGTGCCTATAAAGTCCATTTCATTTCTTTCCAATATTCGATAACTATTAGGATGTGGCACATTGTCCCTTTACCTTGTTGCGCCCCTATTTTGCTGCTGTAGTGTTGGCGCAATAGACTTGTTTAATCAAAATGCCTACTGTAGCTTACAAAAATGTTAAAATCTGTTGCTGTCATCTAAATGTGTAAAAAAAAAAAATATATAGTGGCTAAAAGCATTGTAAACATTACCATTTTCAGTTCCTGAGTGCAAGACCCTTAATAACAGGTGCCAAAAAGGGAATGTTTGGTGCATTTCTTGATGCCTCATCTTTCCCTTTTCAAAGGGAAAAGGGAGAGATACTGGGGGAAAAAAGACACAAGATGGCGGTGGGGGAAGAAGGGGGGGTTGCGGGGAGAAGTGACAGAAGACAATGGCCGAACATTAACATACTGTATAAGTCCTGGGTAAGTTGTAAATAAACAGTGGTAGGGTTCCTCCAGTCCTTTAAAGCAAAGCTATCATGAAAGAAAAATGGGCCTGACCTCTTTCTGAAAATGCTAGCTTCCCTGCATCTATGCTTGTAACCAGTGAACAAACTATAATGGGATAGAAGGCCTCCATCCAAAGTGAAAGAGAAGGGAAGACATGCTACCCGCATTCAATGTGGCCACAATCAAGCAGCTGCTCCCCACTTTATGCAAAGCCCAGTCTACCATCCCCCTCAACCACCGCTCACTCCACCTATTCTTTTAATAGAGCCATTGGTGGTAATGGATGCCCATTCATATGGATGTCTAGGACCTTTAGAACATATTTTTTTTACAAATGTAACTTCAGAACATATGAACTTCTTGTTTGTTACGTTAAGTGTAGTAATGCTAAACTGTTCACATTAAAACAACAAAATGAAAATGCAACGTGTCAGATGGGAGGAGCTTATGACCTAATGGTGGGCGGAGCCCCAATGCCATCTTGGATCACTGCGTGTTAATCTGTATTTGCTTCTGTGAGAGCTGCTTTTAAAGCAAGATCCATTGAGAGTATACATTTTTTTAATAAAATAAAGTTCAAGGATTTTACACTATGAAGTTTTTTCTGTATTATGATCCCTTAAGTCTACATGAAAGAAGATCTGTGTGAGGATTTTATTGACTTTTTTGGGCCTTACAGGAACACCCAGGGAATGCGGCAGGACATATCCCAAATGCTGTATTGACCCAAGTGCTGTAGGATCCATCTCCTAAGGTGAGAGTTCACCCATTTATGCACAGTGATGGAGCTTTTTCTGAGAAGATTGTGAGGCACGGTGAAGATGTTTTAAACACATCGTGGGATTTTTTTCTGGGACTTTTCTACCATGTCACTTTATTAAAATGACTTTTACATATATATATATTTTTTTGTATTTGAAATATTAGTTTTAGCACATGCAGTAGATGCTCTGAATTTTATGACATGCGTTATGCATTGAAAACGTTGTTTATGTGAGGATCTTTTAGGTTTTATTGGTCACTAATCATTGCCCTTTGGTATTTAGTTATTGTATTAGTAATTAGGAGCACTATATTTAGATTTTATTTTTTTTTTTTACAACAAAATGGCTGATCTCTATACTAAGCAGCAGCCTTTCTCCAAGGGAGTCCTATAAGCCCTTGTGGTCCCTAGCAACATGCTCCCTCTGGAACAGACAGCAGTACCACATGCTCATATGGCTATGCTTGGCTTTCCTCTATTACAGGGATCCTCAAGCTACAGCCCTCCAACTGTTGAGGAACTACACATCCCATGAGGCATTGTAAAACTCTGACATTCACAGATATGACTAGGCATGATGGAAATTGTAGTTCCTAAACAACTGGAGGGCTATAGTTCGAAGACTCCTGCTCTATTAAGCCCCGTACACACGTACCGATTGTCGGCCGTAAATATTCGGCCGACGACCGATCGGCCGATTGTCGGCTTGTTAGTATGATGCTTCCGACAGCCGACAGCGCACTTTCGGCCGAAAAGAATCTGTCGTGTAGGCATTAAAATTTTTGTTGGCCAACACCAGAAGGGCCGATTGTTCGCCAGTCAGTACAGAATTCGGCCGACAATCAGCAGATTTGCAAGACTGGGCATGCTCAGAAAAGAAAAAACACAGGGAAAGTTAACCATCACATGACATCACTTCTGCAGTCGGCTGTTGTTGGCCGACAAAATTCGTGTGCAGTCTTTTGCAGTTTTCAACAGACACGACAGCCCTGGACAAAAGACGGCCGATCGTTCGGCCGATGATCGGTACGTGTGTACGAGACATTACATAAGAGTTCTTCTCTCCTCTGCTGCTGCAGCACAGTGATCCCTATCCCTAAGGTACAGGTGCCGTATTTTTTCCACAAATCAGAGAACAAAACCTCATTTACCATGCTACAATAAAGAAGTAAGGCCATCTAAAGACTACCTTATATTTTAAGATATTGATTTTTGTACTTTCTGAACCACAGACTGGACACTGTGTGCTGATCAGAATAGTCATAGAAGCCCTTATTTGCATTCTTGTTCCCAGTCATGTACTCAAGATTTATTTCCCAAGTAAAAAACTTCAATATCTGTGAAATATAAAAGATATATAAATGACATTCTTGCTGTGGAGGATATGGTAGAAAGGCTTATCCAGGTTTCTCAGTTGGGGTGTCATTGCCAATTATTATGGCCTTTTTAATGTGGTTTTTCAATTTTCCAAATTAGAGAAAAATGAATACATAAAAACCAAAAGTGTACTGTACATAACAAGCCAGTGGGAAGTTTGTATATAGAGACATCTTGTTTAAAGCCACTTTTGGTTAAAAAACATAAATAAAACAAGTCTATCAAGTTGCGGGGGGTAAGTTTGATTTTTATAAACGCTTTGTTTTATATTGATTTTTCACAAGACGCTGGATACAACAGCTGGTTAAGATAATAAGAAAATGTGTACACAGCTGCCAAGAAAAAAAGTGTATCTCATTGGGAACTGAAAATGTAGCCAAGTGTTGTGTAGTCATGTGCTGGAAATAACCCTCGCTGAGGGACATCTAATTGTTTATATGGCTGAACTGGCAGGTATGAGCAGTTCCTAAGTCCCAAACTAGTGAACTCCTGCCAGCATATTGTGAGCACCCAACTGAACTTTAAAGTGGTATTAAATACAAAACCAAAATGTAATATATTGCAGCTTACCAATCATTAGATGTGATAGCTGCATTTGTTTTTTTTCTTAGGATCCATATGATCTCAATATAGGGGGGGAGGGTGCTTTGGGGCAAGGGGGCTCTACGCCTCCCACCCCAAAGCACTTTGTCCCCATGTTGATTGGGACAAGGGCCTCTTCCAGGCAACCCTATGTGGTGCTTGTGGGGGTCCGCGGGCAGGGAGCTTATTTGAATCTGGAAGCCCCCTCTAACAAGGGGGCCCCCAGATCCCACCCCCCCAAAGGTGAATGAGTATGGGGTACATTGTACCCCTACCCATTTACCTCTAAAAAAAGCAGTGTAAATAAAAACAAGAGATGGTCTTTGACAAGTCCTTTATTGAAAGTGATGAATGTCCCCCATCGTAGCTCCAACATTTTTTTTTTAATTTTGGCGTAGGGTTCCCACTCAAGATTCTCGGAGCACAAATCGCATGCCACAAGTTGGATCAGTTAAGATGATGATCCCAACTGCCATTCAAATCAATTGGCTAAAATCATGCCCAAGTTGGACCAAAGTAGCGCAGCAAGCATTTTCAAAGTCAGACCGACACAAGCTGGACCAGTTAAGACGGCTCTCATAAGGAGCCATTGATTTTGACATGTCATGTGAATTGTGCTCTGGAAGTCAGAGCACATGTGGGACCAGTGTGAACCAGCCCTTCAGCTCACTACAAAGATTTGACAGAATCTACTGTAGCTGTGCAGGCGCAACCCTGACTGCCAAACAGTCAAGCACAAGAGGGTGCCTTCTGGAGGTAAATAGGATTCTATTTGTAATGCAAGATCACTTGCTGAAAGCTTGAGCCAGTCGCTCCCATCCCCTCCACAGCCCAGCACTCCAATGAGCGCTGGAGGGGCAAAGCACAGAGCGGTGACTGACAGTCACACCTCTCTGCTCAGAGTGGACATGAGAACTGAGCGATTAGTGGTATTTGATTGCTCGGTTCCAGTGTAGAGCTAGCAGGGGAAAGCTGCAGCTCGGATTGATGCTGCAGCCAGCTAGGTAAGTATAATAATTTGTTATTTTCCATTCCTACACTTCTTTTATGCACAAAATTCCTGTTGCAGCTTAAAGGTGAATACTTTTTTTTATTTGCACTGGCAATTCATTTTTTAAAGACAAACTGTCAGGGGTTTACTCCTTTGTCTAGGTCCAAGCAGTATTGGTGCACAGAGGTTTAGCAAAATGTTCTTACAAAGTCCTAAAGTGCGATGGACAGTAAGCAACATGTTGCAAGTAACTGATAAGGCTACAAACTCATTACCCTTGTAGCTAAGAATGAATTTAGGATTTCTTTAGTATTTAACTTGGTATTATTGTTGGCAAACATTGCACAAAACTTTCTGGTTGTTTTATAGGCATCCTGTGCTAATAAAGTTATCAGGAGCTGGTGGTTTTAGACTTACTGTAATAAAGTCCCAAATCAACAGCACATTGATAAAATAAAGCTGAGATCATTGTCCCTATATCTTTAATCAGTGCACAAAAATTATGTAGCAGTATTTCCAGCATCAGTGCTGGATATGGGTCTGCCATGGTTACTGTTAACACCAACAGCACATTTAAGCTTGTTTCCCAAGTGTGAATACTGAGACAATGACCAGTCCGGCATCTTTGATTTTTAGTTTTATTTTAGGAACTTGGATGGGAGAAGGGAATGAGTGGGATACTCCTCTGGCTCAACTAGTAATAAGAATGGGACACTTGAGAAAAAATGGCTTCTAGCGCTGACTTGACGCCGGCTGAATGCCGACCAACGCTTACTGGTGCTTGTGAACACTTACTTGCTCACACACACGTTATTCTTTCCAACACACACTCTGCAGTATCTACTCTAGAGACTTCTTAGTCTACAGTCCAACACTCCCACCGTACAAATTGCCTATTGAACACAGACAGAGTCTGGAAGATTTTCGCTCGGTGAAGTTAATTTCAGCAGCAGTCTCTGCACCATGTTTAGAAGGACAAATTGTTGTTTTCCCTGTACCCAGCACATGCACATCAGTCCTCAAATCCATATCAGCAGTAGAATGCCCCTTTAGTACACAGACCTGTCTATCAAATTTGACACTAGAAAGGTATGTTCATTAACCTATTAGTGACTAGTAGGGCTGGGACAAAGGGGTGGGAGGAAGGGACGACTATCCTGGGCACTGTGGTATCATGTGAGGTGGGGGGCAGCACAAGGAGATTGGGGGGGAGAGCATTTATGTTGAGAAGGGGGATTTGGGGGGCGGCTGGGGGGTAAAAATTGTTCTAGGTGGGAAAATGTGGTTAAGTGTGCTAGGAGTGGTGATTTGGGGTGTTGGGAAGGGGGATGGGGAAGAGGATTTGTGCTAAGATGGGGGGTTTGTGCTGGAAGGGGGAATTTGGAGTTGGGGGGAGGATTTGTGCTTGGAGGGATAATTTGAGGGGGAGAGGATTTGTGCTAGAAGGGGTAACATTTTTTTTTTTTTCGGAGGGGGTGATTTGTGCTTGGGGTATATGGCGAGAGAGAATTGGAGCTTGGTGCTTAGGAGGTGAGCATGCAGATTAATCCAGGTTTTTTTTTTTTTGACTACAGCATATATTATCTGCTTCAGAAGCATGTCCATCAGCCCCTCAGTGACACATTTTTAGTGTGTGTGTGCATTAACCCTTCAATATCCTGTCATCAGCATATAAGAATTAACCCCTTAACACCCAGTTCATCACTGAGGTACATTGACCCCTCAGTGTCCTGTCCCCAGCATATACAGTGCATCTGGAAAGTATTCACACAGAGCTTCACTTTTCGTTGTGTTACAGCATTATTCCAAAATGGATTAAATTAATTATTTTCCTCAAAATTCTACTAACAATACCCCATAATGACAACATGAAAGAAGTTTGTTTGAAACCTTTGCAAATTTATTAACAATAAAAAAACAAAAAAGATTACATATACATACTGTATGTATTTACAGCCTTTGCTCAATACTTTGTCGAAGCATCTTTGGCACCAATTACAGCCTCAAGTCTTTTTGAGTATGATGCTACAAGCTTGGCACACCTTTTTTGTTCAGTTTCTCCCATTCTTCTTTGCAGGACTTCTCAAGTTCCATCAGGTTGGATGGGGAGCATCGGTGCACAGCCATTTTCAGATCTCTCCAGAGATATTCATTTGGGTTCAGGTCTGGGCTCTGGCTGGCCACTCAAAGACATCACCAGAGTTGTCCTGTAGCCACTCCTTTGTTATCTTGGCTGTGTGCTTAGGATCGTTGCCCTGATGTAAGTTGAACCTTTGCCCCAGTCTGAGGTCCAGAGCAGTCTGGAGCAGAATTTCATCAAGGATGTCTCTGTACATTGCTGCATTCATCTTTCCTTATCCTGACTAGTCTCCCAGTTCCTGCTGCAGAAAAACATCCCCAGAGCATGATGCTGCCACCACCATGCTTCACTGTAGGGATGGTTTTAGCCAGGTGATGATCGGCACCTGTTTCCTCCAGACATGGCGCTTGCCATTCAGGCCAAAGTGTTTAATCTTTGTTTCAACAGACCAGAGAATTTTATTTCTTATGGTTTGAGAGTCCTTTTGGAAAATTCAGGCAGGCGGTCATGTGCCTTTTAGTGAGGAGTGGCTTCCATCTGGCCACTCTACCATACAGGCCTAGTTTATGGAGTGCTGCAGAGATAGTTGTTCTTCTGGAAGGTTCTCCTCTCTCCACAGAGAAATGCTGGAGCTCTGTCAGAGTGACCATCGGGTTCTTACTCACCTCCCTGACTAAGGCCCTTCTCCCCCCCGATCACTCAGTTTGGCCAGGCGGCCCGCTCTCTAGGAAGAGTCCTGGTGGTTCCAAACCTCTTCCATTTATGGAAGATGGAACCCACTGTGCTCAATAGGACCTTCAATGCTGCAGAAATTTTTCTGTACCCTTCCCCAGATCTGTGCCTCGATACAATCCTGTCTCGGAGGTCTACAGACAATTCCTTAGACTTCATGGCTTGGTTTGTGCTCTGACATACACTGTTAACTGTTGGCCCTTATATAGACAGGTGTGTGCCTTTCCAAAACATGTCCAATCAACTGAATTTACCACAGGTGGACTCCAACCAAGTTTTAGAAACATCTCAAGGATAATCAGTGAACACAGGATGCACCTGAGCCTAATTATGAGTGTCATGGCAAAGGTTGTGAATACTTATGTACATGGGATTTTTTTCCTTTTTTATTTTTAATAAATTTGAAAAGATTTCAAACAGACTTCTTTCCCATTGTAATTATGGGGCATTGTTTGTAGAATTTTGAGGAAAATAATGAATTTAATCCATTTTGGAATAAGGCTGTAACATAGCAACATGTGGAAAAAGTGAAGTGCTGTGAATACTTTCCGGATGCACTGTATGATAACCCCTCTCAACGCCTGTTCTTCAGCCCATGTACATTCTCTCTGCAGCAGATAGGCAGGGCCGGTTCTGCCACTAGGCAAACTAGGCAGCTGCCTAAGGCACACTGCCACCTAGGGTGCAGCCATGGTCAGTTGTTGCTGGGTCCAAACCTCTCTCAGAGCATCCTGCTCAAATACCCAGCATCCCTGCTGCCTCAGCTGCATTGCCCAGCAACAGCACAGGCTGTGCAGTAATCAGAATCGGTCTCTAAATGTACGACGTCTGACAGCATCTACTATGGATCGCTTTTCTCAGTGCTAGGGTTTGGTTGCTAGGACTGTCCATGCCTTAGAAACCAATCACATGCTTGCCCCTCCTCCAGGCCCTGGCATTTAGAGGAGGCAGAAGTTCCTCCTCCAAACCTATCTGGTCCCAGTGCCCAGCCTTCCAGCTTCCACCTGTCCTGTAGTTTACTGCTGCAATACGAAGGAACAGATCCTGATGTGCTGGGGTCTTCACAATACTCCTCCCCTCCCACTACCCTAACTATTCTCTTAAACCTCTCCACTATCCTTACCCCACTCTGTTCTTCCCTTCTAACTTTGAGGACCCAATTGAAAGGGAATGGGTTTTAGGGACCATGATGTAAGGGGGCTTTGGGGACCCTGATGTAAGGTTGCTTTAGTGACCCTGATGTAAGGGGGCTTTAGGCACCCTGATGTAAGAGGGGGCTCTGGGTACCCTGATGTAAGGGGGGTGACTTTAAGGATCCTAATGAAAGGGGAGACTTTAGAGACCCCAATGAAAGTGAGGTCTCTGATGTAAGGACGAACTCTGGGGACCCTGATGTAAGGAGAGGGGACTCTTGGGAATCCTGATGTAAGGGGGGGTGACTCTTGGAACACTGATCAAAGGAGGGGGACTCTGGGGACCCTGGTATATGGGGGGGACTTTGGGGACCCTAATGAAGGGGTAAATTCTGATGTAAGTGGGTCAGGCCCAGAGGGCCCAGGCCTAAAGCTGTGTATGGAACCCCAAAATTTCTGATGGCTGCCCTGTTCCCCACACACTGCGCCGACAGCTTTTTTGACTCAATGCCAATGGTATATGAGTCCATTTGCTCTGGTAAGCTTGCTGGCTACACATTTGGTGGTGGATCACTGATTAACCGTTGAGTGCATCATATTTACATGTGGAAATTCACTTAAATTTTTTTTTTTTTGGCTCGCGCTACATCCTGGTTGTCTTGATGATTAATATACATGACCATTGAACTTGTGTTATTCCCATATTTTGGACTATTTTGATTTACACTTGTGCGGGTGTTCACTCACTTCATCCTATTTTACATACTATTTAATGTTTTGATTTATACAACATATGTATGCATTTTTGCATTGTTACTTTCTAGCCCTGCACCACGGCTTAGTCATTCAGTTGAACATAGTACCGACACAATCCTCACCACCTGTAAACCCATTTTGTAAAACGCTTGGTTGTCATGCTGGGCTGTGTGCCTAAATGCATTATGGGGGGTATCCCTACGACCCTGTCATTTGTGTGTATTGCTATGATCATTACTAATTATGAAAAGATCAATTACCACCATTCAACCACCTCCAAGTCAAAAGATGAACTGTTCTGCTGGTCTTCGTCCCACTCTTCTTCTGCACATTTATCCTCCACACTCCTTTCCTACACATACCTACCCTATCTTTTGTACTCCTATCCGGTACATACTGGCTGTTAGAATACTCCTGCCTGTACTGCCTCTTCACATACTCTCCACACTACTCTCCAGCAC
Source organism: Pelophylax lessonae (assembly GCF_965119305.1). Classification (NCBI taxonomy): domain Eukaryota; kingdom Metazoa; phylum Chordata; class Amphibia; order Anura; family Ranidae; genus Pelophylax; species Pelophylax lessonae. Next base: position 353,032,976 of record NC_138771.1, read on the forward strand.
ATACTTCCCACTATTATACCCTTCACACTCATCTCATGTTCATATCGCCACCTGTCATACCCTGTGCAATCCTTGCCTGCATATGCTTTCCCCTTTCATACGCTCCATTCTTCTCTCCTGCACATACAGTACTTTTCCCTGTCATACCCTCTACACTCCTTTCTTGCACATATTGCCCAATGTTATACCTACTTACTCCTCCAATGCACATAATGCTTGCTATTATACCCGTCGCACTTGTGTCCTGCACATATATCCACAAACCGTCTGCACTCCTCTCCTGCACATACTGCCCCCTTTCATACCCTCCACTTTTCTCTCCTGCACATACAGTACTTTTCCCTGTCATACCTTCTGCACACCTCTCCTGTACATATTGCCCAATGTCATACCTCCTTACTCCTCCAATACACATAATGCCTGCTAGTATACCCGTCGCACTTGTGTCCTGCACATATCTCCACAAACCATCTGCACTCCTCTCCTGCACATACTGCCCCCTTTCATACCCTCCACTTTTCTCTCCTGCATTTACAGTGCTTTTCCCTGTCATACCCTCTACACTCCTCTCCTGCACATATTGCCCAATGTCATACCCCCTTACTCCTCCAATGCACATAATGCTTGCTATTATACCCGTCGCACTTGTGTCCTGCACATATCTCCACAAACCGTCTGCACTCCTCTCCTGCACATACTGCCCCCTTTCATACCCTCCACTTTTCTCTCCTGCACATACAGTACTTTTCCCTGTCATATCTTCTGCATGCCTCTTCTGTACATATTGCCCAATATCATACCTCCTTACTCCTCCAATACACATAATGCCTGCTATTATACCCGTCGCACTTGTGTCCTGCACATATCTCCACTAGGGATGATCGAACTTTTGAAAAGTTCGGTTCGGCCAGAACATCCGAACTACCCAAAAGTTTGGCCCGGATTTCAGAACCCCATTGAAATCAATGGACTCGAACTTCGGTAATCAAAAAACACAATTTTAAAGCCCTAAAACCCAACAAATGCCCCTAAAAAGTGCTTAGGGTTCTGGGTCATGCCCCAGGGACTATTAATCACACAAAAAAAGTTTTTAAAAATTGTTATTTTTGATAGAGAGCCAATTATTTAAAAAATTAAAAAAAAAAAATAAATTCTTTGGATTTAGTATCTGGGGGGGTCTAAAAAGTGTACCTGTGAAGTTTCAGCTCTGTAGCATGTCCAGAAACAGAAAAAAAAAAGATAATTTTTCAGTAGAGCAGGGATGGTGGGACCCCGCTTTTACACTTATATGATTTCTTTGGGGGGTTCTGGACATGCTACAGAGCTGAAACTTCACAGGTACACCTTTTAGACCCCCCAGACACAAAATCACACAAAAAAAGTTCTTAAAAATTGTCATTTTTGATAGATTTTTGATAGAGAGCCAATTATTGAAAAAAAATTAAAAATAAAAAAATAAAAACATTTTTTGGATTTAGTATCTGTGTAAAAAGTGTACCTGTGAAGTTTCAGCTCTGTAGCATGTCCAGAACCAGAAAAAAGAAGATTGTTTGTATTTGTGCAATTATAGATCTGGAATATGGCTTCTCGCTTTTCACACCTTGCCGGTTTAATAGCAGGCGTTTTTTTTTTGGGCATTTTTTTGGGTTCTTTGGTGTCAGGAAAAACATCTGAACTTGTGTATAGTGGTACTGTATACACAATTTCAGATGTTTTGCCTGCCTCCAAAAACCCCCAAAAAATACCTGCAACAACACACCTGGGCGTTTTTTTTTTTTTTGGCGCTAGCGTTTTTTTTGGGCAGTTTTTTGGGTTCTTTGGAGGCAGGCAAAACATCTGAACTTGTGTATAGTGCTATATATAGCACTATACACAAGTTCAGATGTTTTTCCTGCCTCAAAAGAACCCAAAAAAATGCCCAAAAAAAACGCCTGCTATTAAACCGGCAAGGTGTGAAAAGCGAGAAACCAACCTCCTGTGCTGAAAGTGTTCTAATACAAACGATCTTTTTTTTTATGGTTCTGGACAAGCTACAGAGCTGAAACTTCACAGGTACACTTTTTAGACCCCCCAGATACTAAATCCAAAGAAGATTTTTTTATTTCTTTTTATTTTTTTATTTTTTTTAATTTTTTCAATAATTGTCTCTCTATCAAAAATCTATCAAAATGACAATTTTTAAGAACTTTTTTTTGTGTGATTTAGTGTCTGGGGGGTCTAAAAGATGTACCTGTGAAGTTTCAGCTCTGTAACATGTCCAGAACCCCCAAAATAAATCATATAAGTGTAAAAGTGGGGCCCAAGTTCCCTGCTCTAATGAAAAATTATCTTTTTTTCTGGTTCTGGACATGCTACAGAGCTGAAACTTCACAGGTACACTATACACAAGTTCAGATGTTTCGCCTGCCTCCAAAAACCCCCAAAAAATGCCTGCAACAACACACCTGGGCGTTTTTTTTTGACGCTAGCGTTTTTGGGCATTTTTTTGGGTTCTTTGGAGGCAGGCAAAACATCTGAACTTGTGTATAGTGGTGTATATACACACATACTTATATGTATATACACACCTAGACATATATAGGTGTGATAGGAGCAGAAATATATTGGTGTTAATTATTTCATTAGCGCAAGTAGTTTTTTCTGCTCCTTTCACACCTATATATGTGCAAGTGTATATATAGAGACATGGGTGTGTATATATACCCCCTATACACATGTTCAGATGTCATGTCTGACTCCAAACATGTGCTCGAAAAAGCACTAGCAACGCCTGCAGCCAAAAATGCTGGCGGCGGCGAAGCCATATTACAGAAACGAAAGTCACCTAAGAGAAAATAGCTTTTCTCTATTGCGGTCACCCTGCTATGGAAGGGTTCGGTCACCCTGCCATAACAGTCAGTGTCAGTTCACCCTACACTACATTACGGTCACCCTGGTATGGAAGGGTTCGGTCACCCTGCCATAGCAGTCAGGTAACCCTACACTACATTACGGTCACCCTGACACTTCATACTTTCCCTACAGAAACTAAATTTTTGAAGCTAACTAAAGTGTAAAGGAGCACTCTAACTACACTAGATCCCTTTCCTCACACTAATAAATGCTAAATGACACTTTTAAAGTAAAATTAACAGAACTGCTTACACTCTCTTCCATGTCCAGTATAACAATGCTAGGAATTTGGCGGGGGCTATCTTATATACTGGGGGGCGTATTCACTAATGATTGGTCTAGGGACCCCCTAGTCACTCCAATCACATTCCTAGCATTCTCCTGCCCCCTCAATTGGCTTTTGCTAATGGTTCTGGTCCAATCACGGGCTTTTAAAGCCCATTTCCTGAACCATTGCATTTTGGTCGGTTCTGGTTGCCGAATTCCGAACTTTTTGGGCAAAAAGTTCTAAATTCGGCCGAACCTCGAACACCCAATGTTCAGGCCGAACCGGTGGTGGACCGGAACCGTTCGATTATCCCTAATCTCCACAAATGGTCTGCACTCTCCTGCACATACTGCCCTCTTTCATACTCTCCACTTTTCTCTCCTGCATTTACAGTACTTTTCCCTTGTCATACCTTTTACACTCCTCTCCTGTCCTGTACATATTGCCCAATGTCATACCCCCTTATTCCTCCAATGCACATAATGCTTGCTATTATACCCGTCGCACTTGTGTCCTGCACATATCTCCACAAACCGTCTGCACTCCTCTCCTGCACATACTGCCCTCTTTCATACCCTCCACTTTTCTCTCCTGCACATACAGCACTTTTCCCTGTCCTTCCTTCTGAACTCCTCTCCTGCACATCTTACCCAATGTCATATCCCCTTCCTCCTCCAATGCACATAATGCCTGCTATTATACCCTCCACTTTTCTCTCCTGCACATACCTTCTACTGTCATACCCTGTGCACCCCTCTCTTCCACATACTGTCTACTCTCATACTCTGCACTTCTATCCTGCACATTCTGGCAGCTTTCATACCTTCTGCTTTCTCTTGCATATACTACCCCCAGTCATGCCACTCACATTATTCTCCCTGTCATTTGCCCCTAAGACACTTTAGCATTGTTTTGTTCTATCCTCAACCTTTCCCATTATCGAATGGACACACTTTTGCTAGTGTACTTGTTTTTAGCTCAGAAGTTCTTTATTATGCATCATGACAGTAGCTATTGAAATCAATATTTGGTTATAGAACAAACATTTTTGTTTCTTTATATTTTTTGCCAGTATCATCCTGTTTTCTGGTGTTCAGTCTACAACTTCCATCAGCCATAAAGGTCCCATAAGGCATTTTGTAAGGCTACTTGCACAGTAGACAACTTGCCCATGTGCAGCCTATCCAAGCATTTTAGTGCTCCCAGCCCCACTGCCTACAACCTGTTGAAGTCTATGGCAGGCTGAAATAAGCTGACAGCTCCTGGTCTCAGAGTAAGGCTGCTATCACAACTGAGTGTGAGCATTTACAAATTGTTTTTTTTCTTTGGATCTTTTTCAATGTTTTTTTTTTGTTCAGGCATATTTAGGGTCAAGTGTTTTTGTTTTGGCCAATGGAAAGTCAGTTTACCTGGTGGAGGCGATGGTTGTTTAGGCTTTATAAAATGCTTTTTTCAGGCATTTTTCAGGTCAATAGGCAAAAAATGCCCCAATCTTCTTCAAAAGTAACTCATGTACCTTTCTGAGCTTCAGGCATTGATCACTTGATTAAATAAACTAATGCTACCTGCACCACAAACTGTGTATGTGAACTGCATACAATTCAAACCAAAATGTAATACAGCCTGCTGCTCAACTAAGTGTTAGGCTGGGTTCACATATGTGGTTTCCCACATCCAATTCGCATGACATGCAAATGAGACCGGCTCTCAACTGGTTCACACTGGCCTGGGGTGGCCACAGTCCATATTCCAAGAGGGTCCTGTGACTGTTTGGGTCTGGTTCAGGTGCGAATTCAGGCAAAAATTCAAACCTGATCCGCACCTGAGCCGGTGAACAGACACGCACCGTACCCCATGCGGGGAACCGCGGCCGCACATATGTGAAACCGGCCTTAAATCTAGTAATGCACCATGTGAAACACTTGGAGCAGCGCTATGGAAAAAAATGATTTAAAACAACCCATGTGATACATGAAAATATATAAAGAATAAACCATTAACATGCGGAAATATATTTCACCTAAATAGCGTCCCTGTGTCTTTAAATAATTAGCAAAAAATGGTCCTCTTCAATGAAGTGCCACAGAAAACTGTGCAAGTAAAGAGTTTCGCTGTGCGCTTACTGAATTCGCACAATAATTTTAGTCCTTTAAAAATCACTGTGCTCCTGACCATGGGAGTGTTTGACTATTCTTCCAGAAGCACATTTGTGAGGTCAGGCACAGATGTTGGAGAGAAGGCCTGGCCCGCAGTCTGCGCTCTTGATTCGCAAAGATATTCTATCAGGTTGAGGTCAGGCCAGTCAAGTTCCTCCACTCCAAACTCCCTCATCCATGTCTTTATGGACCTTGCTTTATGCACTGGTCTAAATCATTTGTTGGAGGGGGGTTATGAAGTGGGGTTGGTTTATCGGGTTGGGGTTGGCCCATTTGTTCCAGTGAAGAGAACTCTTAAGGTGTCAGCATACCAAGACATTTTGGACAAATTCATGCTCCCAAATTTGTGGGAACAGTTTGGGGACGGCCCCTTCTTGTTCCAACATGACTGTGCAGCAGCGCACAAACAAGGTCCATAAAGAAATGGATGAGCGAGTTTGGGGTGGAGTAACTTGACTGGCCTGCGCCTCAACCGAATAGAACACCTTTGGGATATATTCCACCTGATTTTTGTACAGCTGCATTTTACTAGTTATAACAAAAATAAGAGAAAAAAAAAAACAAAACAAACAGGAGAGATGTAATATACGGGCTATTTAAATTCAGCAGATGCTTAATCCTAACAAAAAATAAATAAATAGTTTTGAATATGAACTGATTGTAAGAAGCAATGACTCAATATACTCTTGTGTAACCATCTGTGCAGTATGACATTGCCACCTAGTGGTTAAAAATGATTACAGCATACAAGAATTTTGGGATCTCTACATTTAGATTTTGTGTTTACTGAAGAGGTGTATTAATTCATTCTATTTGTTTATTTGTTTTTTTGTCATGATGATGTTACATTAAGGCTCGGTTCACACTTATGCGATGCGGGAAGGCTGCGAATTCGCAGCCTGTTCCCGCATCGCACACGCACCCCCGGCAGTTCACACTGCCATATGCGATACGCTGGGGGTGTCAATGTAATCTTAACGACACCCCCAGTTTGATCGCATATCGCAGTGCGATCGTGCAGTTCGCACAGGAGCGGATCGCACAAGTGTGAACCGCTGTGCGATCCGATCCTGATGCGGCTGCAAAAATGCCTCCTGTGCGTGTTTGCTCCGGGTGCGATGCGAATTTAGCCATACAAACTGTATGGCTAAACTCGCACCGCACAGCTGATCGCATGTAATGTCGGAGCAGTGCGCTCCGACATGACATGCGAACCCCGCACTCGCAGAAGTGTGAACCGGGGCTGAAGAGTAAAAGAATATGTATTCATATGTTTTTTTATAACCAGGTGGCATCGTTTTAAACCAAAGCTGTTGTGTGGTGAAACAAAATTATTGCTGTTTTGGAGTTTAAGGAATAGAAAAATCTGTGAAAGGTGGGTTCCTACAGTGAGATATGTGTCCATGATTAATGTACATTTTATGGTCCACACCAAACCGATATTTCAGTTGTGGGTGGAAAGGCAATGGGTTAATGCTTCACAAGAACTAGTGGATTCTAGCCATCTAATTATTGCAAGTGAGCTCCAAAGATACTCAGATATTTTTTTATTTATTTCAGGTACTTGTATAGCGCTGTCAATTTTATGCAGCGCTTTACATTTACATTGCACATTCACCTCAGTCCCTGCCCTCAAGGAGCTTACAATCTAAGGTCCCTAACTCACATTCATACATACATAGTAGGGCCAATTTTATACAGGATCCAATTAACCTACCGGCATGTCTTTGGAGTGTGGGAGGAAACTGGAGTACCCGGAGGAAACCCACGCAGGCACAGGGAGAACATGCAAACTCCAGGCAGGTAGTGTCGGGGTTGGGATTTGAACCAGCAACCCTCTTGCTGCTAGGTAAAAGTGCTAACCACTACACAACTGTGCGGCCCTGTGAAGAGTAAGGGTCACCATACACGTTGCAATATGACCATACAATCTGTGTACAGTCAACTTTAGATCTAACAAACTTTGTTTAACGGAGACCTACGTAAAATATTCAATACATTTGTGTTCAATCAGGCAAGCCCCGACACTACATAATTGTTGGTAGATCTAATTGAGATTGTACATTCAGATTCTAACATTTGTGGCAAGCTTAAGGCAAGAATCTGCAAATAAAAATCTATCATCTGTTTCTGAAGCAATGTAAACTTTACAGTAAACATTTTATGATTATAGATTTCCCACATACACTTTATATCGTACAGTTGTTTCATGTCACGGCTTTGGAATTTCCACTTGTACTCTTAAAAAATTGCAGGCGGCAATAGACCGGCAGAAATCTTGTTATTAGGGGTTTCTTGTAGGGAATCTATTGTTTTCGATTATGTTTGTAATAAGATCAGCTTCAAATGGATCTTTCAGGAAGTTTACAACTGTATTTTCTACATTCCCGATATTTTAGATATGTCACAAAATACAGCAGCAGTACATTGTTTTTAATTGAGTCTTGAGTCCTTGAGCTCCAGTCCAGTGACTGTCTAGGCTAAGAAGATGCCATCAGTGTTCTGCAGGCAGAAGTGATAATTTTCTTAGTCTCCTCTTTCCCAGTAATCGGACTTCAACATTGTAACTTTGTACCATGCCACGAAGTAAAGGCTGCAGCAAGGGTCTGGTATATGTAAGGCCCTGTTCACACCTGAGCGTTTTTCAACTCATAAAACGCTCATCTCTGAAGTCTCAAAACACCCAACAAGCAAAATCCCATGCAATTGAATGACCCCTGTTCACATATGAGCATTTTGCCGCCTGAAGCAAAATACCTAAAGCTCAAAAAAGTACATGCGCTTTTTTTTTGGTGGATTACAAACGTTTTTGTTAGATGTCAATGACTGCCTCCAAACACCTGCAAAAAAATGCCTGAAAAATGCCAAAAAGATGCCAGAAAAATGCCAAAAAATACGCCTGAAAACTATACGCTTAAGTGTGAATGGAGCCTTAGGTGTGAACACAGCCAGGAATTACACAAGCAACTGTAATTACATGATCGTTTCATCTCATCTCGCATCCCTCTCTAGGAACTAGATGATGACCCAGGAGAGAAAAGCAAATTAAGGCATTGTTAGGGTTAGCACTATGATCTCTGGGAGAACTAATAAATACCAGTTAGTGGTACACTCACATATTTATTACAGATACTTATATCGTGTTGTCAATTTACACAGCGCTATGCAAATATATATTGCATTCACATCAGTCCCTGCCCTCGAGGAGCTAACAATCTAATGTCGCTGACTCGCATTCATACATACACATACCAGGGCCATTTTAGAGAGGAGCCAATTAACCTACCAACTTGTCTGTAAGATGCCAGGATTGTACACTCTACTGGGCATGTGCTGCAGTCAGGGAAAAAAATAAAAATAAATAATTGCTACTAGATAAGGAAAAGAGGGGGTTTTTTGGTGACAGAAGGAACTTATACATTTTCTTCTACCACAACCTACCCAGTTCTACCAGAACCTACCCAATGGCAAATATTAAATTATAGGGTTTATTTCTGCTTTAATTTAACAAAGTTATTGTATAATAATTTTCAGGACAAACAAGACTTTGCTATGGTGAGGTTGTTTGGCAAAACCAATTTTATTTTTTTTATGCAATCTATAGACAAAGAAAAATCCACAAATGTATATAAAAACGTTATGTATACAAAAATGATTCTGGTACAGTACATTGCAAAGTTACTTACATACTTACATAACAAGATACAGTAAAGGCTATTTTTCCATTTTGTGTTTTTGTTTTCATAGAATATTGAAAAAAATGTACATCAAATTTATACAATCATTTTTTTAAACATTACTGGTTGAAAAAATAGAAAAAAAAATACATCAGTAGGAAAATAATAGCTAAGGGGAGAAGCAGAAGAAGGAGCTAATTAGGGCTGATTAGGATAAACTTAAGGGTCTATTTGCTGTGTAAATGTCTCAAGCATTTGTTCAGATGTCAAAAAGAATCCCATATTTTGCTTAATATCTTTAATTCATATGTCAGCACTATCTAGTGGCCATACTGTGGTGTTTTCCTGAAATACCAATCAGGACAATAGCACAATATGGCCACTAGATGGATCTGGCAATCATGGGAAATAAATATATTATGGAAAGTACAAGACTATTTGTAAATGCTTGACATATTCACAATTTTTTTTTTAAATAGATCCCTATGGGTTAAGAAGGGGTTATTTGGAAACAAGTTTGAATTAAAAAAAAATGTTTTTTTTTACTTCTAAAATCACTCTACCTGACACTAAATGCAGATCAAAGGTCATCCCTTTGTTCTGCAGATGATTGGTATGAAGTAACTACAAAGTAAAATTAATACATTATATCTTTTTTTTGGGTGTATGTAGCATGCCCATGACAGCTAAAATATTGTGCTAAGAGCGTGCTCTGAGTGCGCTCTCAGAAGAAAAGCCGTTCTCCATGGACATATACAGTATATGCAGCTGCTCTGCATTGAAGCCCACCTGCCAAGCGGACGCATATATGCTTACAGTAAAAAAAAAAAAAACAGATATAATAAATACTGTATGTACAAAAATACATTACAGTAGTACAACTGAAATTTAGATGCAAGCATGTTTGCGTTATGTGTGCACTAACAAATGCATTATGCTGTTAATGAGCCCTTAGTCTGCCTATAGATGGATTGAAATGTATCTAGTTCAGAAGGGAATGGCCGAATTTCGATCCATCTAGAATTGGTCCTGTTTGAGAGCAGTTGATTGTCTGATCAACTGCTCACAAACTGGCTTTCTGGAAAAATGTAGTTTGATCAGTGTTGCAGCCAACAGGCTGATCAGTGTATTCTGACAATAGATGAGTCCTGCTGACTACTCCTCTGTCAGAATACAATGACACTGCGGGGAGGATTCCCCTATCCACCTCAATTTTGTGTAAGGGGAACTGGTTTAGTTTTTTTCACTTAGCTCCCTGGCTGAGTGAAAAAAAAACAAAAAAAAAAACAGAGCTATGTATGGCCAGCTTTAAAGATGAGGGTCCTTCTTTTCCTTACAAAAGAACTAGAGAGGTAGAAACCTTTTCATGTTACTGCAAAGAAAGAGTCAAAAAGGTAGCTTTTTAAAATGTAGAAATCCTCTTTAAACTGTCGTGAAAATTTGTATAATCTTGCAAACCAAAAGTAATTTCTTTAAAAAAAAAATATTGAAAAAAAAATTGTAAAAAATAAATATAGAAAAAAAATATTGAAAAAAAAAATATTGAAAAAAAATACAGTTCTATCCCCTATTGCCCAAAGTCCAGTGTCCCCAAGTGTTTTATGACCCTCTTCCTCTGCCGCTACTCATTTAAGTATGGCCTAGGGTAGATGAATAGGGAGCATATTTAACAGCTGTATGGAACGTATAGCTAACAAGTAGCATATCATAAAAATTCTAAATTATCACCTGAGCTGGGATACAGCAGCTATATGTCAACACCCCTTAGGACCTGTATGTGCATGTGTATGCTCACTACTATACAGCTCTAATCTGTAGAATTTAAAGTGCATAGAAATAAAAACATGTAACACATTTGTGCATACTGTATGTCTCTGAAAACACCATTAAAGTCTCCATGTGCCAAAGAAAAGACTCTTAAATATCCGCCGAGCAATATGGTACTGAGGAAATTGTGTTTTTCAACAGTGCTGTACTAATCCACCACCCCCACATCAGAGAACTCACCAAATGGATATGACCACCCACTACAGGTAAGTCATATAGGGCTTGATATCAACCAAAGGGTTTACCATTCACAGTAGGCCTGGAACATTCACCTTTAGACTCAATAAGGCTGGGGTATAATGACAGGTAAGGCATGTGAAAGACAAAGTAAATTGTCTCTTGATAACGTCAGAGTGACGAAATGTGTCAGGCGTAACCAGGAGTGACATCATCACGCAGAGTACACAGGAAGTGAAGTCGCTGTACACCCGTGAATGATCAACAGTGGTAACTGGCTATGTTTGTATGAAAGCTTGCTTTGAGGCTTGCATAAAGTTGGGTTAGCATTGGTTCAAGGAATAACACTATCAAATGTGAGGAGGGATATTGCGGTTTTGTGGTTTTTAATAACGTGAGATGGTTTTACACTATGGGAATTTTCCTTTCTTTTTCATATGCCTTACTCTGTGATTATACCCCAACATTACAATGTCTAAAGGTGGATATTCCAGGCTTACTGTGAATGGCGAATCCTCTGGTTGATATCAAGTGCTATATTACTTTCCTGTAGTGGGTGGTCATATCCATCCGGTGAGTTCTCTGGTGTGGCAGTGGTGAATCACTACAGCACTTTGTTGAAGAGCACAATTTTATCAGCACCATTTTACACAATGGAAAAAGAATGTAAATGGAAATGTGATTGGCTGTCATTATTGTTGCCCTTTGCCACATTGCATTTCATTTAAAGAATGAAACTATGTGTCCCATACTTTACAGTGCCAGATAACCAAAGGAAAACTAGGCAGGAGCCTAGGGTCTCGTGCATCTTCAGTGAGTCCAGCTCCAACCTTCATGCTCTTGCAGTAAACAAGGGGGAAAGTACAAATAGTCAAAGCTATGCACCTGCCTATCACTTTACAAGGGAAGATGCCATTGTACAGAGAGTGCAAATGAGACAACTTCTCCGTCCTCTTGCAGTCTTTATCAATGTTATTAGAAGGGATTGAGGAGGGTGTTAAAGCCTTGTTAGAGTCCCAAAAACTTTGCTTTGGGCCCCATACTGCTTAAAAGCCGTCTCTGCCTAGTAAGCCCAATGATTACTGCCTGATATGGGTTTTTTTCTTTATATCCAAGTTAAGAAGGCATCTTAAAATGCCATCTTAAAACGTTGTAAATCGCACTATGCGCAGATTAAGTCCTTCTTAAGCAAGCCTGTAATCACTTTGTCATTTTCAACAAAATAATGTCTCAAGGGTGAAAAAAGTCAAGCAGTTTGCCGCCAGCAATTGTGTTGCAGTACATTGCATGTCTGTCTGGCCTCCGATGGGTTATCCGGGGATTAAAATAGTTCCTTTAGTAAAACCTCTACTGGCTGTTCAGTGCGTCCCCAGGGAAGATGAAATGGAATGACTCCAGAGGCAGGAAGCAGAATATAATATTGTTCTGTCCAACTGTTGACACTGAGCCCCAAACACAACAAGTGCCAGAGCAGGATAATGGTGACTTGAATGACATATTATTCTACTCTCTACTTCCTTTTTTATTCGGTTTTGTTCTCGGTGGAAAGGAAAAACCACAGCACAGATTCCAAAAGAAAGGAATCTACTGCTTTCACTGAATTTGAACTTTTCACAGAGAAAAGAGCCAATGTTAGCCTTAACAAAGACATTCTTTCTCAAGGTTTTTCAGGAGCTAAAACCTTCAGATATCATGTCCTAGCATAATTGCTGTCTGTTCTAGCCATTCTTTTCTGGTTTGGAGAAGGAAAGGTTAAATGTTTGGGCTGTTTTCTAATAAAGAGGTTAGTCTGAAGTTGTAAAGAAATGAACTTGTTCAATTCTCAGAAATTAAACTGGACCAAGACTCAAGCAAACTTATACTTCATACAGCATGGGGCTAGCCAGTTGTGAATGATATAGCATCTACAGTAGACATTTTCCAACTGCTTCTTTGCCCAGACCCACTTTGTCATCCATTCCATAGTACTGTGTGGCTGCCAGGTAGACTTAATACTAGTGGAGGTGCAAACGCTTTACCGTTCAGAGCTGTCTATTTCTAGACCCTGCTCTCTAATAACATTATCAATGTTAATAGCTAGTGCTCCTTAAAATATTTTATGTATTTACAAGGTACCTTCATCCCATGTCATAGTAAGGATGTTTTAGGCAACATTGGCCAAAGGACAATAAGGAAAAGAAGGGAACAGGAAGGAGAAGGGAAGTAGGGCACGTAGGATTTTTATGGTACCATAGAAAAGCATGAACAATTGGATAAAATCAAAAAAAAAATTTATTACAAAGTGAATGAAAAAATAATAGAACACATGACAATCAATGGTACATTATACGTTCATTAATAATTGGTCAGTTCAAGAGGCTCAATTGCAGTAGTACAGTTTTACCCGTGTTGAAAAAATTCAAGTATCCGGGTTCTAGTCTGCAGTTGTGCCACACTCGACACATGTTTTGCGACCGAAGTTGCTTCTTCAGGAGGATAAGAACAAGAAAGGACCAAAGTCCTGCAAGGACAAAACATACATAACATACATAAGTCCACAATATACAACCAATGAAAAAATAAATACATTTCTTTTGTTACACATGGCTTGATAGCTGTGGAGAATCACAAATGCTTACCCTGGGTAAAAATACCACCAAGTATCGAATTCAGAAAGGGGCGCCAATAATACTTTCCCTGGGGGCGAGTGTAAGAGTAGATACGGTTAGCCAACCTGGGTGGTACAGATAAGGTAATACAAAAATCATGATCATAATCATGTCAGGTGAGAAAGATGTAGCAGCAGATGATCTAAATAACCTCAGTACATATCATACTAGTATTGTAGACGTGAAACCACCTAATATGTGGCTATTGTAGGGAGATAGTCCAAATGCCCAACCAAAAATACATATGTTGGATACTGTCCCTGAAGCGAAATTAAAATCTATACAGATTTATAAAAATAATGTATATTGCTGAAAGCATGTTATCACTTGCAAAAGGCAACAAGCTAGCTTCTAAATGTCCAAAAAGGAAAAGACTTGCTAATTTATAAAAAAGGGGGGTACAGAAAGTATTCAGACCCCCTTAAATTTTTCACTCTTTGTTATATTGCAGCCATTTGCTAAAATCATTTAAGTTCATTCTTCTTCCTCATGAATGTACACATAGCACCCCATACTGACAGAAAAACACAGAATTGTTGACATTGTTGCAGATTTATTAAAAAAGAAAAACTGAAATATCATATGGTCCTAAGTATTCAGACCCTTTGCTCAGTATTTAGTAGAAGCCCCCTTTTGATCTAATACAGCCAGGAGTCTTTTTGGGAAAGATGCAACAAGTCTTTCACACCTGGATTTGGGGATCCTCTGCCATTCCTCCTTTCAGATCCTCTCCAGTTCTGTCAGGTTGGATGGTAAACGTTGGTGGACAGACATTTTTAGGTCTCTCCAGAGATGCTCAATTGGGTTTAAGTCAGGGCTCTGGCTGGGCCATTCAAGAACAGTCATGGAGTTGTTGTGAAGCCACTCCTTTGTTATTTTAGCTGTGTGCTTAGGGTCATCGTCTTGTTGGAAGGTAAACCTTCGGCCCAGTCTGAGGTCCAGAGCACTCTGGAGAAGGTTTTTGTCCAGGATATCCCTGTACTTGGCCGCAATCATCCCTTGATTGCAACCAGTCGTCCTGTCCCTGCAGCTGAAAAACACCCCCACAGCATGATGCTGCCACCTCCATGCTTCACTGTTGGGACTGTATTGGACAGGTGATGAGCAGTGCCTGGTTTTCTCCACACATACCGCTTAGAATTAAGGCCAAAAAGTTCTATTTTGGTCTCATCAGACCAGAGAATCTTATTTCTCACCATCTTGGAGTCTTTCAGGTGTTTTTTAGCAAACTCCATGCGGGCTTTCATGTGTCTTACACTTAGGAGAGGCTTCCGTCGGGCCACTCTGCCATAAAGCCCCGACTGGTGGAGGGCTGCAGTGATGGTTGACTTTCTACAACTTTCTCCCATCTCCTGACTGCATCTCTGGAGCTCAGCCACAGTGATCTTTGGGTTCTTCTTTACCTCTCTCACCAAGGCTCTTCTCCCCCGATAGCTCAGTTTGGCCGGACGGCCAGCTCTAGGAAGGGTTCTGGTCGTCCCAAACGTCTTCTATTTGAGGATTATGGAGGCCACTGTGCTCTTAGGAACCTTAAGTGCAGCAGAAATCTTTTTGTAACCTTGGCCAGATCTGTGCCTTGCCACAATTCTGTCTCTGAGCTCTTCAGGGAGTTCCTTTGACCTCATGATTCTCATTTGCTCTGACATGCATTGTGATCTGGAAGGTCTTATATAGACAGGTGTGTGGCTTTCCTAATCAAGTCCAATCAGTATAATCAAACACAGCTGGACTCAAATGAAGGTGTAGAACCATCTCAAGGATGATCAGAAGAAATGGAAAGCACCTGAGTTAAATATATGAGTGTCACAGCAAAGGGTCTGAATACTTAGGACCATGTGATATTTCCGTTTTTCTTTTTTAATAAATCTGCAACAATGTCAACAATTCTGTGTTTTTCTGTCAGTATGGGGTGCTATGTGTACATTCATGAGGAAGAAGAATGAACCTAAATGATTTTAGCAAATGGCTGCAATATAACAAAGAGTGAAAAATTTAAGGGGGTCTGAATACTTTCCGTACCCACTGTATATTAACAAGGGAATGTTGTAGCCTATAATAAATGGCTGGCAGACGTGTACATTCAAAGAGAGCATGCACCGAGAGTATCAGATTGAACAGAAAGGCCTTTAATAGTTGGACACTGATGATAATGTACTTAATCACAATAGTGTCACTTTGCTGAAGAGATCAGTCATTTGGACATTGCTTGTAAGTTGTTTATGGTCCTTATAACAGGGATACCCTACAGAAAACAAATAGTGGAGATATATAAAAACTGAGTGTATTGATCACTACATGCATCTGTTAGTAGCACATTAGCCGCTGAATATAAAGCATACTTCCATGTAATCTAAATGTCCTTACCCAGAATAGTCCAGATCTGTAGCCATAAACATATATAGAGTCCCTGTAAAGTTATTAAATTAGGACCTGTAAGGAAGAATGACCTCAGTTATTTTGCAGAGTGACAAATGGTACAGACAGGTATACATGCTTCTCATATACAGTATTCCTCCCTCCTTTACCTTTGTTCTCTCATGGTTCAGTGCATGCCTGCCACAAGACCCCTGTGTGCAGGAATGGAGTGCTTATATCCACTCCAATCCGGCACGTCATATTCGGCCATCCGACCCGGAAATTATGTATGCTGGACCCCATCTCTAACGTGCCTATACTAAAACCCAACAGAGCAGGGCAGAACCACCACTCACAAGTTCATCAGGCGAGGAAGGTAAGTGGGGAAAGAAACTCCCCAGAAAAGAACTCACGCAAGGGATCACACACTCGCCCCCAGGAGACCGAAGGGCACTCCCCAGTGGTGGAAACTTTTAATACCAGGAGGAAAAATCCTGTGTAAAGTGATGCTCCACAGTGACCAAAACGATACACAATATAGTCCAACATAGATGTACTACACATTTTAAAATTCAAATAGTGAAAGACAAACAAAAACAAATACAAAGATAATAAGATGGTTCTCAAGAAAATTTTTTAGAACACAGTTTTAGGGTTCTTAACATATGCACGGGCTGATACACCAAACATCCAAATACAGACTGCAATGGGACCATAGTTAACAGGCCTATAAGTGTTGTTTGTATTAACTAGCAAAGGACCAGATTGTGTGCTAATACCCTAAAGGTGGATTGCTTTCATAACTGAAGCTGATAAGGGAAAAGAAGGAAAAAAAGAGAAAATTGAGAACCAAACGGTCATCCTTTCCCAATTATCACATTTAATTCATAGAAAAGATTTGTAGGTAATCATCTTAATAATGCCAGGTGGATTGATCGCATTTAATCGTTCAATCCAAAATGTCTCTCTTTGGAGGATAGGTTTGTCCCAATCACCACGTCGGGGGTCTGGAGCGACGACTTTAAGTACAAAAAACGTTATTACTGAATTGTCATATCTATGATGCAATCATATGTGTCTGGTAACCGTGGTAAGAATTTTTCCTAAACCTGAATAGTATATTTGGTCCCCTATCCTCTGACCAAACTGACGTATCATCTTTCCAACATAGAAAACTTTACATTGACTTATCATTAAATATACAGTATCTCACAAAAGTAAAAACACCCCTCACATTTTTGTAAATATTTTATTATATCTTTTCATGTGAAAACACTAAAGAAATGACAATTTGGTACAATGTAAAGTAGTGAGTGTACAGTTTGTATAACAGTGTAAATTTTCCATGCCCTTAAAAAAACTCAACACGCAGCAGATAATGTCTAAACCACTGGGAACAAATGTGAGTACACCCCTAAGTGAAAATGTCTGAATTGGACCCAAAGTGTCAATATTTTGTGTGGCCACTAATATTTTCTAGCACTGCCTTAACACTCTTGGGCATGGAGTTCACCGGAGCTTCACAGGTTGCCACTGGAGTCCTCTTCCACTCCTCCATGACGACATCACAGAGCTGGTGGATGTTAGAGACCTTGCGCTCCTCCACCTTCCATTTGAGGATGTCCCACAGATGCTCAATAGGGTTTAGGTCTGGAGACATGCTTGGCCAGTCCATCACCTTTAACCTCAGCTTCTTTAGCAAGGCAGTGGTCATCTTGGAGGTGTGTTTGGGGTCCTCATCATGTTGGGATACACAACCCCTGAAGGGAGGGCATCACGTCCTGCTTCAGTATATCACAGTATATGGTGGCATTCATGGTTCCCTCGATGAACTGTAGTTCCCCAGTGTCGGCAGCACTCATGCAGCCCCAGACCATGACACTCCTACCACCATTCTTGACAGTAGGCCAGACACACGTGTCTTTATACTCCTCACCTGGTTGCTGCCACACATGCTTGACACCATCTGAACCAAAGTTTATCTTGGTCTCATCAGACCACAGGACATGGTTCCAGTAATCCATGTCCTTAGTCTGCTTGTCTTCAGCAAACTGTTTGTGGGCTTTCTTGTGCAACATCTTTAGAAGAGGCTTCCTTCTGGGATGAAACCCATGCAAACCAACTTGATGCAGTGTGCAGCGTATGGTCTGAGCACTGACAGGCTGACCCCCCCCCCACCCCTTCAACCTCTGCCTCAATGCTGGCAGCACTCATATGTCTATTTGCCAAAGATAACCTCTGGATAAGGGTCTTGCCAATCTTCTTATAGCCTAGGCCATCTTTATGTAGAGCAAAAGTTATTTTTTGCAGATCCTCGGGGGGGGGGGGGTTCTTTTCCATGAGGTGCCATGTTAAACTTCCAGTGACCAGTATGAGAGAGTGAGAGCGATTACACCAAATTTAACACACCTGCTCCCCATTCACACCTGAGACCTCGTAACACTAATGAGTCACATGAAACCGGGTAGGGAAAATGGCAAATTGGGCCCAATTTGGACATTTTCATCTAGGGGTGTACGCACTTTTGTTGCCAGCGGTTTAGACATTAATGGCTGTGTGTTGAGTTATTTTAATGCAGGGGTGGGGAACCTTTTTTCTGCCAAGGGTCATTTGGGCATTTATAAAATCATTCGGGGGCCGTACAAAATTATCACCTTAAAAATTAGTCTGTTATATTTGGTCAAACATTTAATTAACTCACCCCTAATGTGATGGCTGCAACTAAGGCTGGCCATACACTATACAATTTTCTTATTTAATTTCCTTTAGATTTACCTTAAACTATGTAGTGCAAGGGCCTGCCTGACTGCATACAAATTGAAAGTGTTTAGGTTTGACCCTATATTACATGGTTTTGGTAAATCTAAAAGAAAGTTGAAAAGAAAATTGTATAGTGTATGGCCAGCCTAATTCTCTTTGGTGAGGTGTGTGATGTTAGCTGGTATTGATGATGATGCTACTCGCAACAGGTTTTCCAGGTTTGCGTCGGTCAGTCTGGAGCGCAGTCGACTTTTTTGTGGTAAGTTTTGAAAAGAAATGCTGGTGGGTATAGCTGGCTGGTACAGCTGTGGGTACTGCTGGCTCAGGCTGGTACTGCTGGCTGGTACTGCTGTGGGTACTGCTGGCTCAGGCTGATACTGCTGTGGGTACTGCTGGCTGGTACTGCTGTGGGTACTGCTGGCTCAGGCTGGTACTGCTGTGGGTACTGCTGACTCAGGCTGGTACTGTGCTGTAGGTACTGCAGGCTGGTACTGCTGTGGGTACTGCTGGCTCAGGCTGGTACTGATGGCTGGTACTGTGCTGTGGGTACTGCTGACTGGTACTGCTGGCTCAGGCGGGTACTGCTGTGGGTACTGCTGCCTCAGGCTGGTACTGCTGGCTGGTATTGCTGTGGGTACTGCTGGCTCAGGCTGGTACTGCTGGCTGGTACTGTGCTGTAGGTACTGCTGGCTGGTACCGTTGTAGGTACTGCTGACTCTGGCTGATACTGCTGTAGGTACTGCTGGCTCTGGCTGGTACTGCTGGTTCTGCTGTGGGTACTGCTGGTTCTGGCTGGTACTGCTGTGTGTACTGCTGGTTCTGGCTGGTACTGCTGTAAGTACTGCTGGCTCTGGCTGGTACTGCTGGTTCTGACTGGTACTGCTGGCTCTGGCTGGTACTGCTGTGTGTGCTGCTGGCGGGAAATGCTGGCTAGAAGAAGTGTAGCAGTGCCGCGCTGGAGGAAGAGGTGATGTTTCCTGTATTGGTCACAGGCGGAGTGCATTTGATATCACTCTGCCTGTGACTCACTCAGACTGCCATAACAGAGCAGGAACTATACAGGAAGCATCGGCTCCGTTCTGACAGATCAGCTGAGAGACACAGACTCAGCTGCATGGGGGGCCGGACCAGATGACTTCGGGGGCCGCATATGGCCCCCGAACCATAGGTTCCCCACCCCTGTTTTAATGGGACAGCAAATTTACACTGGCATACAAGCTGTACACTCACTACTTTACATTGTAGCAAAGTGTAATTTCTTCAGTATTGTCACGCTGATGGCATGTGTGAATTTAAAGTTATCTGTCAAGGAAGCAATAGAGATCATCTTGATTGCCAGTCCATATCATGAATAAATCATAAATGAACCGGTACCAACAGAGTATGTTTGGCAAACAGCTTTCCATTTGGTCGTCAGAAAATACTTGCCTTTCCCATCCCCCTAAATATAGGTTCATGTATGATGGTGCGCAACAAGTGCCCATAGCCACCCCCTGGGTTTGTAGATAGAGTTGGTCTGAGAAAGTAAAATAATTTCTGGTTAAAATAAACCATTCGTTAAGGGCCAGGTCAATCGATTTTGTTCTTTTTGGAAGGATTATAATATTTGTACAACAAAGTCCATTAAGGACCAGGTCAATCGATTTTGCTCTTTTAGGAAGGATTCCGCCATCCAAATGCTCAGCTCAAATATAGTGCCTCAATATCCATAGCAAAGAGCAGGGCATCTGGAGGGACATGATTCCCTTCCACATGTTTAAGGTTTACTCTGTCCCGTATGTATGATGGTAAACGTAAGACATGAGGAAGCAAAAAGGAGTCCACATATCCACTTGCATTTTCTGTCAAGGACCCAATCCCAGAATATGATGGGCCTACCCAGTGGGTTTCTTAGATTCTTATGTACCTTAGGTAGCGTGTAAAAGGTGGGAACTCTAGAATGTTTTGTGTTTAGAAAATCTAGCGTGTCTTTATTAATCAATCTTTCAATAAACGCTTTGACACAGAGTGAACGAAATTCGTTCTCAAAGGTCACAAAATTGGCTGCTGCTATAGGACAATACCATTGGGTGTTGTTCAAAACATTAGGACACATTTTTTATAATGCTCATGAGTTTTGTAATTCCTGTATAGCTTGAGATTGTTCTTTAGGTGGATTGGTAGTGTGACAGGAAGTCAGGTAAATCTGGGAATGTAGTCACTGAGAGGAGACACATTCCCACCTGCTTTGAAAAGTTCACTAATTATTATAGGGTGTCAGCTGCCAAAGGCAGCAGGAAGGTGTAAGGAGGTTGAAAGGCCTTCAGCTGTTCGGAATGAGGAAATTAAGGCCTCTATAATTTGTCCAAAGAAAGTTTATGCATTGCTGCCTCCTGTCGCTGTGTGAGCTGGGAAGAGGAGGACAGACATACGTGTACCTCCCGACGCCGTGTGGGCATGGGAGAAGGACTGCTGCCGCCTGTCGCCGTGTGGGCTGGGAGAGGGGGACAGTCGGATGTGTGCCTCCCGACAAGCTGGTGAGCATGGGAGAAGACCCCCTAAAGCGATGTGAAGCTAAGGAGGGTAACCACGAGTGAAGACGTCTCAAAGGTGAGAAGACAAAGTGTTCCATGTGAAGAGTGTGAAGAGAAGTGTTCCATGTGAAGAGTGTGAAGAGTAAAGGGACCTGTTAAATGAACTGTGTTCAATGTGAAGAATCTGAAGAGTAAAGGATCCTGTTATAAATGAACATGTGCTGTGTGAAAGAAAACAAAGGGACATGTTCAATGGACAATGTTTGTGCTGTGTGAAAAGCAAACAAATGGACATTTGAGTGTCTGCTGTAGGATCAGCAGTGTCGGCCCAACAGTAGGTTGGAAAGACTTCTTAGGTAGGTTCCAGCGTGAGAAGGTAGCCGCCCACAGAGGCAAGGATTTATTTTGTCTTTTATTTTATTTTGGCTGTTTTGACGCTTGCAATTATGTGAAGTAAATTGCATGAATAAATCAGTCTTGTTTTCAACCTCTGCTCGGCTATCTCTCTGTGAAAACGCACCCCAAAGGGGTCACCCATACGCCTACCACCGAGCTAATCCCTCACAGTAGAGACATGATGCCATTTTTTTCTTTTTAAGTCATTAACCATTTGTTGTACAAATGCCCGGACATTAAGACAAAGTGTTAAATCTGGAAAATTATGTGATTTTGGTTAAAACAAAGTACCTGTATGTGGTTGGTTTGAAGGAGATAGGTGAGAGACTGTTATTGCATCTGTTGCTCCTTCATCATAGAGCAGTATCAAGTCCCTCAAAGCTCTGAATTCAGCCATTGTATAAAGTTTGATTTGTTCTCACAAATCTCTTTCTAGTTTCTTTTGTTTTCTTTCCTCGTTGCATAAGTATTTAAAGGTAAGGTCCCGAGCGAATAAATATATGTCCTTGATTGTCTCCATGACATCAATCGGTTGGGTTGGGCAAAAGCCCAAACCCAACTGTAGAACCGCAACCTGTGCAGTAATAAATGTGTTAGATAAATTACATTCAATTCTGTGTTCCCATGGTGTTCCCTAAATGAAAGTATTGAAGAACAAAGTGGTCGAGGCTCCCTTGTTTTTGGGGTTTTGGAGTGGTGGTGAGTTGAAGGTCTAAAAAATCCATTTGTGTGGAAGGTGTTTTTGAAGTGCTGGGAGCTGCAGTTGCCCCTTTGTTTAAAATGTTTTGAAGTATTGGTGTGAGATTACTCACAGATGTGTTGCAGTTATCTGGATGTGAAAGTGAATCAGAATGTTTTTTAGAAGCTAGCGTGTTGCCTTTTGCAAGTGATACCATGCTTTTAGTAATATACATTATTTTTATAAATCTGTATAGATTTTAAATTTGCCTCGGGGACAGTTTCCAACATATCTATTTTTGATAGGGCGTTTGGACTATCTCCCTATAATAGCCACATATTAGGAGGTTTTCCGTCTGCAATACTAGTGTGGTATGTACTGAGGAAGGATATTTAGATCATCTGCTGCTACATCTTTCTCACCCGACATGATTATGATCATGATCTTTGTATTACCTTATCTGTACCACCCAGGTAAGCTAACTGTATCTACTCCCGCACTCGTGGACAGTTTCCAACATATCTATTTTTGATTGGGCATTTCGGACTATCTCCCTACAATAGCCACACATTAGGAGGTTTTCCATCTGCAATACTAGTGGGGTATGTACTGAGGAAGGATATTTAGATCATCTGCTGCTACATCTTTCTCACCCGACATGATTATGATCATGATCTTTGTATTACCTTATCTGTACCACCCAGGTAAGCTAACTGTATCTACTCCTGCACTCGCCCCCAGGGGAAAGTAAAATTGGCGCCCTTTCTGAATTCGATACTTGGTGGTATTGTTACCCAGGGTGAGCGTTTGTGATTCCCCACAGCTATCAAACAATGTTTAACAAAGGAAATGTATTTAGTTTTTCATTGGTTGTATATTGTGGACTTACGTATATTTTGTCCTTGCAGGACTTTGGTCCTTTTATGTTCCTATACTCCTGAAGAAGCGGCTTTAGCTGCGAAACACATAGAGTGTGGCCCAACTGCAGACTAGAACCCGGATATATGTTGTATTTTTACAACACGGGTACAACTGTATTACTGCAATTGAGTCTCCTGAACTGACCAATTAATAATGAACGTATAATGTACTATTGATTGTCATATATTCTATTATTTTTTTTTCATTAATTTTGTAATAAAAAATGTTTGATATTTTATCCAATTGTTCATACTTTTCTATGGTACCATAAAAATCCTACGTGCCCCACTTCCCTTCCCCTTCTTGTTCCCTTCGTTTCCTTATTTTCCTTTGGCCAATGTTGCCAAAAACATGAACACTATCAATCTAATCCAGTGATCAGAGGCAGGGTTTGGCGGGTTAGACCTCTGACGATATCCACATTTTGATGGGTTTCTGTGACAATAAAAGGATGGGAGGTGCCTAGGCACTGCCACACATGTGGAAGTGCTTTACTGCTTCCTACAATCAGGAATTATATGCTAAACTTAATGACAAAAATGTTAAATAAGCTTAAAAAAGTGATTTAATTTTAAGTCATTCTCAGTAACTTCTACAGCTTTCATTAACATATTACCTGGTGATTTAGACATGAAGGTCCTTGTTCAAGTACTTCTGTGCCCTCTGTCCCTGTCTCACAGTGGTGCTCCTGGACATCCTGGCATGAAGTCCTGTGATGAAGACCTCAAGTAACTTCAACACTCATTACACAGATATAGTCTACTGTTGTCACTATCAGGCTACGTTCGAGGCAGAGGAGCAAGGCTAAAGTGCATCACAAAGATACAACACAGAGTGAAAAATGGTCAAAACCAGTATTTTATTAAAAACAAAGTAACATGGTTATTTTGTACATCTCACTTTAGCAAACTAAATTGAATTAGGTTAGTGATATCCCATTGGAAAACACTAGCGGTCTGGCTGGGATAGCTGAATCATTACAAACACACCTACAAGTGCATTCAATTATTGTTCAACTGCTTGGTGGCCACTGCATGACCGATATATAGGTACAATAAAGTATAACCAAAGCTGCATATGTAACGGAAACATTTCTGTTATGTTTTGGATAATGTTTACATTTTGCAGTCTTGGGTTTAGTTTTTCTGTATCCAATGCCCTAAATAGACAGAATTACTAAATATCTGATTAAAAGCAGAAGTGAATTATTGCCTCTGGAAAAAAAAAACATTAGCGCTACTGGATCTTTAAAAAGCCTTACTGGATCAATGATCACCAGAATATCCAAACAATGGATGCCAATATATATTCACTAGATTGCTATCTGCCTGAAATACAGTGAGCTAGTAAAGAGGGGCATGATAGATGGATAAGGGCACAGGATACTCCAAAACACACCCAGGTATTAGAGGACAGATTTTTCAGCAAAGTCCTTCAGTAGGAGCCTTAAAGTGTTACCAAACCCAGGATCCTGTATTCACTATATCTGGTCTCCCACAGTACACAGAACATGAAAATGCAATAGTTTTAGTAAATATAAACTGCTAAATACCTTTCATATCGGCAGTTAGAACAGTCTTGTGACTTATATCAGTGTCTGGTTAAAGCTTGTAAGAGGAGTTTTCATTCTCCCCTGATTGCTCTATGAGGCTGCTGGAACCCTGGCCCACTGTCTGGACAGTGCTGACTGGCTTTGTGCTGATCAATGGCACTCTCCCAAGAAAAAACAAATGCTCTAGCAATACACACCAAACTGAGCATGAGCAGCTTGTCCCCAAGGCTCTGTTCTATCGGGAGATGGGTTTGGGGACAGTGGAAGAAGGGGAAGATCAGAAAAGACAGGATAAACAGCCTTTTTACACAATGCATAGGATTAACCCCTCTTCCACAGTGAGTATAACAAGCATGCTTTACTGCATATACAGACTGATTATACTGTTGTGGGTTTAGTAACCCTAGGGCATGGCATGGCACTACATCCACCCCCCTCGTAGACCAGGAAAACTACCAAAAATTTGCTCTTGCTCCCTGGAGCTGAGTATCCTGTTTTAAAGTGAATCGGGAGGGGAAAAAAAACGGTAGACAATAACAACAGTATAACAAAATAAATGGAGTTTCAATGAACACATAGCAAATACATAGTGCAAAAGAAGCTGTCACAGGCAAAGTCAGCCATTCAGTGGCAGGTACTCTTACAATATGAGTAACAAGACAGTACGTTACATTATCAGGTAGATCCCTACCACTATCTAATCATTGCAGCAAATAACAGATGTACGGAGAAAAGTGCAATGCCAAGGTGCCTAAAATCTTTAAAGTAGGTATCTGGAAAAGAACAGAGTAGAAACAATGCATTCACCACAATTTCCTTATTTTTGGAACACTATTTCCTGAAGGTTAACATACCAAGGCAATACACCTAGCCACAAAGAAATATATAAGCATAGAATCCATCTAGTGCTTTACCTGGTTTACCACCACCTACTGGTAAAAGCGCATAGTGCAACAACACAAAGTCCATACATTTTACAAGACTACATTGAAGTGCTAATTAGTTTGACACAAGGACTTCATCTTCTATCCTGTAGAAAAACAGAGATAACGTATCCCATCTAAACGAAAAAAGTGCAACCAGCAAAACAGTAATAGAACAGTAGTCCGTGTAACAGTTTCTCCTGGTCCCAAGCATGTGACTAGGCTCTTCTTTGCAAAACACAGAACATTGCAAAAAAGGGTCCCCTCTGCAAGGTCCAATATAAGGTAACCCAGAATGGCATATCACTTGCCATAAAAGTAGGTTGCCACCTAACTTAGGCAACAGTTCAGTTCTTATGGTGTACAGAGCAACAGTCAGCAGTCTGTAGTAACAGGCCTGGTAGGGGACACAAAACAAAGTTCCACATCTGTAGTAGTCTCAATGGGGGACCTGGACTATCCTCCCATCAGGACCTCATACTTTGGTGACCCTGCATAGGTACCCTCTTCACTACCTTCTCCAAGGGCTCACCTTCCAATGCAGCAGACACCGGCTGCTCCAGGTCACAGGCAGCAGGCAGAACAGCAGACTCTGGCTCCTCTGGTACAGTCCCCAACTCAGCCTCTTTAATAATTAAAGATCCGGCTCTCCTGTGACAATCCTCATTCTCAGAGGTGTAACTAGAACCTTCAGGGCCCCGGTGCTAGAAACCATGAAGGGCCCCCCCCCCCCCCGGACTCCTGGTCAGGGCCTTCCCTTCAAGCCTGGGGCTCTTCCCACTGATCCTGGGGCCCTTTACTCTCCTTGCGGGGCCCTTTATTACAGACCCGCAGCGGGACCCTTTAACAAGTTCTGCAGTGGGCCCCCTTCCTGCCATCCTGGGGCCTCCCCACGGTGGTGGAATGCCAGGGCCCAGTCGCAAGTGTGACCTTTTCGATCCCAGAAGTTCACCCACTGGTGTCAGTAGTTTTTATTTTTTAGTATTTTAATTGTATTCTTTTTTATCATTTTATTTAACTTTTTTACAATGTCACTGACTATGACTCCATTCAGAAAAGGAAGGAGCTGGTAAATTACATAATTACCAACACCTTCCAGGTTCTCCATTGTGACATATCCCCTGCAGCAGCCAGCAGGAGAGGGAAGGGAGCACAGGTGTGGGGGGGGGGGGGGGGCAGCACAGTAAGTGGGGGGGACCAGGGGAGCACACAGGGGCCCAGAGACAGCAGAACACAAGTGAACTGGATAGGAGGAGTGGCAGGGGCAGCATACAGAGGAACCAATCTCCTCCATTTTCCTCCTGCAGCTACAGGAGGAAAAAAGAGGACAGTGATTTCTCTACATGCTGTCCCCCGCCGCCCCTCCTATCCAGGTGTACAGGGGAGCCACACAGGCCCCCTGGAGCATGGGGCCCAGTTGCAATTGCACCCCCTGTAGTTAAGCCCCTGCTCATTCTTCTTCCTGGAACGTACTCAATAGTCTTCAGCGCCAGCTCTGAGGACTCTGACTCTGTCAAGTGAATTCTTGTGTCTTAGTGCAGAATCCTGTACTCCAATCTACCCAGAAAAAGCTAGGTGGCAGGTCAAACAGCCTCTCAAAGCAATTCCCACAGAAAATCTCTGATGCGGTTACCGCTCAATAGCTGATGAAATGGTAGAGTGCTATTTTTTCCTCACAAGCACTCCACATGTTCAGACCTTTGTAGTAATTCGCCCACCCAACCTGCACCTAGTAGCTTTACCCTTCTTCAGTTTCTGGAACCAGACTTCTCCCCCCGGGCTGGACTCCTCCTGCTGTGCTCATACACAGCCAAAAATGCACATGTGCTGGCAGCCACTTTCCTTGCAAACACAGTCTCTTTCAACAGAAATAAATAAACTGCAAACTGTGTTGATCTCTCCTGTGCTCTCTACCAGTCCATAAGAGTGAATTTAAAATCAACAAATTCTGTCAGTTGCTATGGGCAATGTCTGCATGAGCAAGCTATGATATCCTGGAATTACAAACCCCCACATGTAGCACTTACCCTCAGAGGGGCCTCTGGAAAAGATTCAGGTCTCCTTTACCGGTTTAGAGGCTGGCAGGCCCAGGTATCAGTTCCAGAGCACACTGGCAAAGTGCAGGCTCAGTCTAGGGATGTCTTTTTGAAAAACGAATGCAGTACTTGAATATAGGCACATAAGGGATAAGGGTGCAGGATACTTCAAAACATATGCAGGTATTAGAGGAAAGATTCTTAAGCATTTAATAGGAGCCTTATCTCCTGCTGAGTAGGGTTGAGCGAACACGGAATGTATTGTTCGGGATCGTACCGGACTTTTGGGTTTTCGGTACCCGGACACGGACCCGAACATTTTACTGTATATTCGGGATACAGTCCGTTGTTCAGTTGTTTTGGCGCGGTTTTAACAGCTGCAGGGCAGCCAATCAACAAGCGTTTAACAAGCCATCACAGCCATGCCTACTAATGGCATGGCTGTGATTGGCCAGTGCAGCATGTGCCCAGCCTCTATATAAGCTGGAGACACGTAGCACCGCACGTCACTCTGCTCTAACTATTGTAGGGACAGGTTCCTGCTGCTGCTTATTTGAGGGAGAGATAGGAGATTATTGTAGGGGAAGGCTGGAGATTGCTTTTAGGGAAAGAATAGGACACAGGACAGAAGAATGTTCTTTAATCAGACAGCTATCTATATCGATTTTATTGTGTGGGGGGTGCAGTGCACAATCTTTTTGCCCTGACCTGAGCCCAGTGAGGAGGAAGGAGAAAAAAAAAAAAACTTTTATCAGTCTGTTAGGTGGGCGGCGTGCGGCGTGAGGCGGACATTTAATGCAAGCTCAGTGCATATGTGTCTGCTGTTTTTTTCCTCCATACTTTACTGTGACATACAGTGTTTAGACACTGCTGTTCTAATCTGCTATTCAAAAATCACCAATTTAAGGGAAAAATAATTATTTTTCAGTTTTTTATTCATACTTTACTGTGACATACAGCGTTTAGACACTGCTGTGTTGTAATCTGCTATTCAAAAACCACCAATTTAAGGGAAAAATAATTATTTTTCAGTTTTTTATTCATACTTTACTGTGACATACAGCATTTAGACACTGCTGTGTTCTAATCTGCTATTCAAAAATCACCAATTTAAGGGAAAAATTATTATTTTTCAGTTTTTTATTCATACTTTACTGTGACATACAGTGTTTAGACACTGCTGTGTTCTAATCTGCCATTCAAAAATCACCAATTTAAGGAAAAAATTATTATTTTTCAGTTTTTTATTCATACTTTACTGTGACATACAGTGTTTAGACACTGCTATGTTCTAATCTGCTATTCAAAAATCACCAATTTAAGGGAAAAATTATTATTTTTCAGTTTTCCATTCATACATTACTATGACATACAGCCTTTACACACAGTGCTGTTCTAATCTGCTATTCAAAAATCACCAATTTAAAGGGAAAACATTTTTTTTTTCATTTTTTTTCCTTTATATGTTACTGTGAGATAAAGCCTTTAGACACTGCTGTGTTCTAATCTGCTCTTCAAAAATCACCAATTAAAGGGAAAAATCAAAATTTTTCATTCATACGTTACTGTGAGATACACCCTTTGGATACTGTTGTTCTATTCCGCTATTCAATAAACACCCATTTAGGGAAAAAAAAATAATTGCGGCCTAGTCTGCATATGTTACTGTGAGATACACCCTTTGTATACTGTTGTTCTATGCCGCTATTCAATAAACACCCATTTAGGGAAAGAAAATGTAATTGCGGCCTAATCTGCATATGTTACTGTGAGATACACCCTTTGTATACTGTTGTTCTATGCCGCTATTCAATAAACACCAATTTAGGGAAAAAATAATAAATTGCGGCCTAGTCTGTAGCTGTACGTGTGAGATACACCCTTTGGATAGTGTTGTTCTATTCCACTATTCAATAAACACCCATTTAGGGGAAAAAAATTAAATTGCGGCCTAGTCTGCATATGTTACTGTGAGATATACCCTTTGTGTACTGTTGTTCTATTCTGCTATTCAATAAACACCCATTTAGGGGAAAGATAGATATTAAATTGCGACCTAGTCTATATCTGTACATGTGAGATACACCCTTTGGCTCCTGTTGTTCTATTCTGCTATTCAATAAACACCCATTTAGGGGAAAGAAAGATATTAAATTGCGGCTTAGTCTGTATCTGTACGTGTGAGATACACCCTTTGGATACTGTTGTTCTATTCTGCTATTCAATAAACACCCATTTAGGGAAAAAATATTAAATTGCGGCCTAGTCTGTATGTGTACGTGTGAGATACACCCTTTACATACTGTTGTTCTATTCTGCTATTCAATAAACACCCATTTAGGGGAAAATTCATAATTTTGCAGCGTTTGATTATGTTACTGTGAGATACACCCTTTAAATTTGTTTGGCGCATCTCCTTCCACCACCGAGGATTGCTGGGCGCTTCAGTTTGCCTCCTGTTGCTAACTCCTACTCCGCTTCCTCATCCTCATCCTCTGCCGCCTCCGTATCTGGTCAGCGTAACACCTTCACCACCAACTTCAGCACAGCCAGGGGTAAACGACAGCAGGCAGTTTTACTGATTTAACTGATAACAACAGATACTACACTTGATCTTAGCCAAAAGGTCAAGAAGCGATGCTGGTGGCATTCCCACCTGACAGCAGGGGCACAGTGGAAGCACAAGGCGGAGGCAGAGGAGGAGGAGGTCGCCAATGCAGCCAGGGCACCGCCAGCACCTCAGAATGCAGGGTTAGCATGTATGAAATGTGGAAAAGCTTTGTCGGCACGCCACAACAACCAGGACCACCAGCTGTTTTTTTTTTTTGTTTTTTTAAGCCCGTGGTGTGTGAACACACTCAGACTATCACCCGGTGGGTGCATAAAAAAGTGCACACCAAAAAAGTGAAACACAAAAAGTGCACAGAGTGTACACATGGTCCCTGACCCTGATCCCCCGGGGCACAAGGCTCCTGACAGGGACTGGGGTACTTACACTGGCTAACCTGGTCGAAACCAGGCAGCCCCATTCTTTAGGAGGTCTGCTGAAACAGACCACCCCAAGTAATAGGTGGGGCTCTCCCGAAGAGAAACCCCATGAGAGAGGGCGAACCAAGCCAGAAGGCCATATCCACCCCCTCCCAAGACTTTCAAGGACAGGCCCAAGGACCTACACCCTACTAATCACGCTGTGCAAAATAAAGTGTTCCGCCACAATAAAAAACACAAAATGTGAGACACACAACACATAAAAGTGGGGAAAGGGATAGTGAAGAAGTGCAAGGTTAGTGCCACGTTGCAATACTATGGCAGGCCCTTCAGCCAGGAATAAAAAATTCCTCTCGTCCTGACTCCTGACCTAAAGGCCCGGCCCTAGAGGCAGGTGTGAAAAACGTGTGTAGGAAGTGCAGTGTCCTTGGTGCCATACTTATAGTGTTGCCATCCACCGTGAATTATGGAACCCCTGGACTGCCACTCCAGGGGTACATACACCACAGGCTTTTCAGAATCCCGGTCCCTGGCAAGACCAGTGCAGCCTCGTCCCTACCAGAAGGCCTCAGAACTTAGAAAGCTTTGGGAGAGCCCACAACCAGGGACACATTCCTTTTCAAAGGCCAGACTCAACCCAGAAGGGGGAAAAAAGCCCCCCCGCCGCCATCACCGTTCCTTACCATATACCATATACAGTTCCTTACCGTTCCTTATGTACTATACACGTACTGAATGAGGGTCTGCCCTCTTCAACTTCTGGGTCTCCAAATTGGGCACATGACCTGAGCTTGCCCTTTACGCCTTGGAGGTGCTGGCCTGCCCTGCAGCCAGTGTATTATCTGAACGTGTATTTAGCACGGCTGGGGGCGTTATCACAGACAAGCGCAACCGCCTGTCCAGAGCCAATGTGGACAAGCTCACGTTCATTAAAATGAACCAGGCATAGATCCCACAGGACTTGTCCGTACCTTATGCAGAATAGACATGTATACCGGCCTTACCCAGCAATTGTTGTATTTTTGATCTTTGTCACTCTTTTGGGGTGTACCCTAATTTAAAAAGAAATAAAATTAAAAACAAAAACCAGTGTTGGCTACCTCGTCCTCCTCCACCGCCGCATCCACCTACACCGCCACATCCACCGCCACCTCAACCTCTTACTCCATATGGGCCTCTTCCTCCTAGATCAAGATGATTCTTTTTTATTTTTATGTTTCTTATGTTATTTTAAGTTATTTCCCTATCTACATTTCTTTGCAGAGCACTTGCCATGCTCTTAACAAGCTTTTTCTGCCATTTGCAGCCCTCTAGCCCTTTCCATGTTACTTTTTTTTTAGAGCCATTTTAGTGCTCAAAAGTTCGGGTCACCATTGACTTCAATGGGGTTTGGGATCGGGGTCAAGTTCGAGTTAAGTTCGGGTCACGAACCCAGACTTTTTTTTCAATTTCGGCTGGACCCGCCGAACCCGGACATCCAGGTGTTCGCTCAACTCTACTGCTGAGGCCTAATAGCAGTAGTTCAGGCTTCCTCCTGGGGGAGAGGGCCCAGGAGAGAGAGCTCTGAACAGACCTTCCCAAACATTTATCTTTTCCCAAGCCACACCTCCTGGACGCCCCTCCCAGGGATTGGCTGAGGTCAGATAAATATTCATATCCCAGAGATTTATCCTCCTACTTTATTTCCGGAAGTATCTTCCAGAGGCAGGCAGGAGCAATCAACCCCCAGGTGTAGTGTTTCTCAAGGTAACTGACAGAACACCAGTAGCCTTTTTCAATAAACAGTACAAGGAACCAAAAGCTAAATGTCTCTATACCATCATCCAGGAGTAAATCTTTGGAACTCGCATTACTAAAGGCAGAGCAGTAGTGGAAGAATTAATGGGCACTGCAGTTTACACATAAA
This sequence comes from Pelophylax lessonae, assembly GCF_965119305.1. Taxonomy (NCBI): domain Eukaryota; kingdom Metazoa; phylum Chordata; class Amphibia; order Anura; family Ranidae; genus Pelophylax; species Pelophylax lessonae. The sequence goes on from NC_138771.1 coordinate 353,065,650, forward strand.
GTGATGCTAAACTCTACATCCATAGCTCCCAACTGTCTAAGATTTGGAACAAAGTCCCTCTGTCCCTCTTTCCTTCCCATTTATCCCTCATTTTTACTTTTCTGGCACATGCACATAAAACTGTTCGTTTTTACCCTTCCCTTCTGGGGCATGGCAAACTATAACGGGGTGTAATTGGAGTAAGTGCATCCTGCACTGTATGGCTTCTTGTGTTTTTTTGGCTTTTACAAGTTGCATTTTTGTGAGTATCCATCTTAAACAATTTTTATCCCTTAATAATTTTTGGATAATGCACTAGGTTCTGGCACCTTCCTGTTTGTTTGTTTTTGTAGTGTCCCTCATGGTCTGATCTATATAGTTGTATATAAAATGCACTATTTATCTTTCAAAAAGTGTTTCCCAGTGCTAAACCTTTCATCCAATTTCGAAATTGCTGCATTTGTAAACTTCAAAAGCTAGTATAAAGGAAGAATAGTGGTAAAAAAAGCACTTGTGGGTTTAACTAATTTTTTTTTTTTATAATCATCCTTTAATGGGGAAGTGGCGGGGGGGGGGGTCTATGCCTACATTTATTTGCTAATAGGTGTCCCTCGTCCCAATCTCAAAAAGTTGGGAGGTATGTACTTCTCAAGTATGTTTGCTGCTGTAATCCAACTTCCTCTTAGAGGGTGGCTATATTCATTCTCATCGGTCCAACTGTATGTAGGAACATAGCCACCCTCTCCTGGCTGCTCCCAAGATGGAGTAGAGACTATTGACTATGAGATTTGTAGAGTGCACAGAACAGAGCACATGATTGTGTACATGAATGTGCACTGTTCGTACCAAAAGAATGGAAGTGAAGAGGAAAGGGAGAGGTTTGGTAGCTCACAGATTACATTTCAAGTAGGCAGAAAAACACACTAAGATCAATTTAATAAAAAATAGATTATGAGGTTATTAATTAGTGCTTGAATTAGTATTAGTATTAGTATGAATTACTATTTTTTTTAAATCTAAGGATATTGTTTAGTGCCACTTTATCGCGTGGCCCCTTGCAATAGCAAAAAGGGGGGGGGGGGGGTAATGGGACTTTGAATGAGGTAGATTGCCAAAAAAAATAAAATAAATAAGAAAAAATATATATAAAAACGTAATTTATTACATGTAGCCAAAAAAGAAACATGTCATAAGGAGAAGATCACATAGTCCCAATGGGATAACAGAGTATATAAGGACAAGTCTGATTTTGAGAAAAAATGATAAAGAGTATATAGATGTCCTGTCATATACACATACAATTCATATTATAAAAAATATTTATATATAGCATATAAATAAATATCATAAAAACATATGTATAATACATATAAGGCACACCTGTGCAATAATCATGCTGTCTAATCAGCATCTTGATATGCCACACCTGTGAGGTGGATGGATTATCTCGGCAAAGGAGAAGTGCTCACTAACACAGATTTAGCCAAATTTGTGAACAATATTTGAGAGAAATAGGCCTTTTGCGTACATTGAAAAAGTCTTAGATCTTTGAGTTCAGCTCATGAAAAATTAAGGCAAAAACAAAAGTGTTGCGTTTCTAATTTTGTTCAGTGTAAGTGGATCAGTAAGACATTGTTATTTTATTGTTATGATGAAGCTGTACCATTTGAGTCCCCAGGTCTTTCTTAAATCACCTTGAGTACCAGAGTTTATTTACCAAGAGGAATTTCTCTGATGTCACGTGTGACATCACATCTCTTTCAGTGTAAATACAATGCAAATGTATAGTGTTTACAGTGGTGTGCCACAGACCCTTAGCTTAGGTCCTGGCTGTCAGTGACCGATGACCGTTTCAGTGCTGGTGCCTTTGGGGTCCATAAAAGTAGCTGGGTCCGGGTGCCATTTTTAAAATGGTGCTGGGACAAATGGCTACCGTCCCTGTGCATTTTTAAAATGGCAGTAGGGACTGAAGTGGTAAAAGCATAGTTACATAGTTAGTCTGGTTAAAAACAAACAAAAGTCCATCTAGTACAACCAATAAAAGGGAAAAAGAAAATCATACAATCTTATATACACAATCCTATATACAAAAACCCAGCACAACATGATCCATATAGCATCAACAGGGGAATAAATTTGATGACTCATCAGCTGTCAGCCGGCTTCCCCACTAACAGCTGATTGTAAAAAAAAAAGCAGACAATTAGAAAGTATGAAAAAAATGGCGTGGCCCCCCCCCCAGTCTATACAAGGCTCTTATCCAGGCATGCAGCCTGACAGTTTAGAAAAGGGGGGGCAAGCGAGAGCCCCCCTCCTGAACCATATCAGGTCACACGCCCTCAACATGCGTGCTTTGGGGCAGCAGGGCATCAACATGGGGACAAGGTCCTCATCCCCACAACTGTAGCCAGTGGTTGTGGGGGTCTGCAGCCGGGGGCTTTACAGAATCTGGAAGCCTGCTTTCACAAGATGGCCCCCAGATCCTGCCCCCCCTATGTAAATAGGTATCCTACCCATTCATTAAAAAAGTGTCAAAAAGTAAGAAAAACCCAGAGACAGTTTTTGACAAATCCTTTATTAAAAAATAAAAAAACAAAGTCCCCCGATGTAAATCCATCTGTCACGATTGACCACGGCGACTAGCTAACCGAGACGTGGTTTCGTGACTGGGGAGTATAAGGGAATAAGGGAAATTCCTACTGAGTAATAAGACTGGATGTGACACTTTCGCAGCCCGCACTGCCTTTGGTCACCACTAGAGGGAGACTCCACTCCAATCCAGCTGGCTGACCACACACAGGCAGATACAAATCTTACATACAATCTGGTGCACTGTAAGGGTTAGGGAGCAGTCTAGCAATTATCACACACTACTAAGATTCCTCCAGCTATCCTACAAGCTAGAACCCCTGTGTTAATCACTCTTCCCACTGTCCCCACACACCACAAACGATAGCCTGCCACCACCCAACAGTTTGTCTGCAGACTGGTCTGCTGGGACACCACACACACGCGGATCTCTGTCTGGTTTACAATCTACATGCAATCTGCCAACACACCGTGCAATTGCATACAGATTGGCATGTAGAGTAGACCAAGCAATTAGGCACTAAATTGCAACAATCTCTTCAGAGATATGAGTCCTAGCTTAGTACAAGGAAGTCACTTATTAATTTTATAATTTAATATCCCGAAAGTGGGCAGTGCATAAAAAATATACAAAGCAAAAGCGGTTACAAAAAATACACAAAAAGATAAAAAGACACACAATTGGCAATTTGCTATGAAAATGGAATAAAACAGAAATAAACTTTACCGAAGCTTATCCCTTGGTAGAAGCATACCGGAAACCGTGTGGGGACTCCCCAGTTCAGAACTGGCTTCATGGAAGAACATGTCTATATCTCAGGTTCCCCAATTTATTGGCATATGGATGTGGGCTGGGCTTTAGCCCTTGGCCAATCAACCCCAGGGGGTTGTCCCCATCCCAGGCCACAGGAGGTTTCGTGTCCTGAACTGACCAGAAGTGAATTGGCCCAGAACGGCGCTGACCGCTGAGTCAGGGATAGGAATTCTGACACCAGCGCATCGGTCTGATCGCGACAGTACCAAACACTGCCTGCCTGCCATAATCAGGCGCCATATAACGGTTTTGTGCATTTCTGTAGGATTCTACACACGCTACAAATACAGATTTACATGTACTTGTAGCCCAACACGTGAGCCATAAGAAGGAATTATTTTCATCTCTCTGCCACTAATATTTTAACTTTTATGAGAGATAAAATACATTCCTTAGATCTGATGATACCAACCAGAGCTTGCAGACCATTTGGAGCCTCTCCCTGCCCCCTCGTAGCCAAGATGTCTAGCAGTTTCCTTTGAGGCCTCAGGAAGGTGACAATTTCGTCTTCGAGGCTCCAGGAAGGTGACAATTTTGTTTCCTTGCATTGGAGACTTTTATTGCCATGTAGGTGTCAACTCTATAATAGAGAATGGTCCTGTCCCTTTCAGATGCTAATAACAGGACATATGTGTATGACTGATACTAAATACTACAATTCTTTATAACCCAAAATGACACTACATCTACAATTATACTATTTCTACAGATCACTTCATATCTCGCTAATGCAAAGCTACCCTACACTGACATTTATGTTACACCATCGTTATTCACAATGCCTGCCGCACCGCAGGAACCTGAAAAACAAAAAAATAAGAGCTCCGATACCGAGCACAGCTGGCCGCCGAATGCCTTTTTCGCTGTTTGACGGTTCTTATATAGGTAAGGGTGTCAGCTGGTGGCACTGCCCCCTCATGAGGTCATGGACTGGTGCATGCCCAATACTCATTCACATGGGGGGGGGGCTAGGATCTTGGGCCACCTCGTTAAGGGGGGCTACCAGATTCCAATAAGCCCCCTGCCCGCAGACCCCCACAACCACCAGCTACTGTATAGTTGTGGGGATGAGGCCCTTGTCCCCAAGGTGCTTGGGGGGTAGGGGGGCAGAGCCCACCCTGCCCCCAAGCACCTACCCGCCCATGTTGAGGGCATGTGGTCGGATATGGTTCAAGAGGGGAGCCCGCTTGCCCCCCTCTTTCCTGATCTGTCTGGCTGCATGCTTGGATAAGGGTCTGGTATAGATTATGGGGGGACCATATTTTATTTTGGCTGTTTTTTTTTTCATACTTATCAGTTGTCTGCTTTTTTAAAGATGAGTCATCGGTTGTTAAGGTCGTGGTGGCCGACTTCCTGACATACAAAAATAGTGCCCCCCCCTTTCCTCTGTGATGACCTTAAAGTGAATAACTTAAAACCAAGTTCACTATATGGACCACTTATATATTTATAAATGTTGATCATATCACCCCCTTATCTCCTCTTCTCAAGAGAAAATAAATCCAGTTCCTGTAATCTTTCCTCATAGCAAAGCTCCTCCATACCTCTTATCAGTTTCGTTGTCCTTCTTTTCACTTTCTTCAGCACTATTTCTGCCTTTCTCTACACTAAAACACTATTTCCTATTATGGAAAAGCATGTTGGTTGTTCTGTATGGAAGAGGGGCATTTGCTCTTATTATTATATATAAATCTACCAAGACTTCATATTATACAGTATGGAAATGAAGTCTTGCCATTTAATTCTCATAAAAATGGTGACAATCTGATGCATTACCACAATATTTATTCATATAAGTGATAGGTTTGCCCAAGTCAACAGGCTTTAGCAGCCACAAACCACTTAAAAAACAAGATGGAGAAGCAGTCTATGATTCATCAAATTACTACAGACGTTTTCTGTCCGCGGAATGTGAGGGTATGTACAGTGAATACCTTCCTTGAAACTGAGCTATACCAAATTTTTGATGCAAGTTCAATATCGTATTTATGATACCTGGCAGTAGGATTTCACCCCTCTCCCAGTCTTACCATGAAAGTCAGGATTTTGCTGGGAGCTGATTTTCCTAATCACTGTGTATGGAGTAACCTCTCTATACATTTTTATGATGAATATACTAGGAGCTAGTGATGTAAATGTTGCAGTTTAAGAAAATTTGCCTTGGACTGAACTGAAATTAACTGAACAGATAGACAATGGGTGTTTTTAATGATCAGCAAGCAGTAAGGTCTGGGACTGGATGGTCAAGTGCGCCCCTTTCAGAAAAATCATAAATGGAACATTGTATGCTTACCTAAAAGCAGGGCTCGAGTCCTGGGGGAACGCATGGGAACGACGTTCCTGTACTATTTTTACAGCAGGAACGCCGTTCCCGTTAGCAGCTGCGTCCCCCAACACAATCCCAGAGCCTGGCTCCATGTCCTGCTCTGGTATGGCGGAATCGGTAAGCCCTGATAGCGGGTCCCGACCCGCCATCCCCGAGCACAATGTGAGGAAAGGAGCCACACTGCAGGAAGCAGAGCCGATGCTTCCTGTATAGTGCCGGCTCCTGTCACAGGTGGAGGGTTACCAAATGTACTCCGCCTGTGACAGAAGCAAAACTGCAGATGAGAGAGGGAGGCGGGGTAGCTGTCAAGTAAGCCCGCGCTGCCTGAAAATCAGGAGCCCCATCAGCATAGGCATGCGCATGGGGTGTGCCGAGTGTGCACAGGCACACCCTAATCAGCCAGGTGCGCATTACATGCTTGCCAAGTCAGTGACTTTTCTGCTACAGCAGCTAAGTCCCAGAATGAAGGCTATGAGTATTGCAGCCCTATAATTACTTGCTTCTAATCTCCTATCCCCCTGGCAGTCTCCTGTCATCTCCATCTGTGTCCCCCTTCACTCAGATCCCCCTCCTCCCCAATCTCCAGTTCCATGTGCTGAGAGATTTCGGAGGCGGAGCATAGATACTGCCAGGTGTGCTGACACTGTGCACTGTGCAGTGAGAAAGTTTAGCTGAGCTGATGTTCTTCTGAGGAGTGTCTATTTGGCTCCTGGGGTAAGCCGGCAGTTTCATGTAAGGATTTATAAGAATTTGTTTGCAGGACATGAAAAGAGTGAAACTGATAAGAAGGATTAGAAGAGGGATGAGTGTGTGTGGGGGAGCTGACTGAGTCTGCAGCTTTCCTCACAGATAAGACATTTCTCCCAAACTGGCACACATCCCTGTATACACATCCCTGTATACACATCATTGTATACACATCCCTGTATACACATCATTGTATACACATCACTGTATACCCATCACTGTATACCCATCACTGTATACACATCACTGTATACACATCCCCTAAGGCTTAAGCCCTCTGTATGTCCAGATGATGAGAAGTTACTTGATGACTTTTCTATTTAACCCTGTGTTATCTAAACTCTGAACAATCAAAGTGTAAACTGACCACATAAACACCTTATGTACAAAATAACAATCCTTAACCACTTGACTCGGGAAGATTTACCTCCTTTCATGACCACTGACCAGGCCATTTTTTGTGATACAGCACTGTGTTACTTCACCTTCACTGGTCGTGCGACACTGTACCCAAATAACATTTGTCATTTTTTTCCCCCACAATGGTATTTGATCACCAATGCGGCTTTTTATGTTTTGTGTTATAAACAAAAAAAGACTGACAATTCTGAAAAAAAAAACAATACTTTTTTACTTTCTCCTTTAAACACATCCAATAAAAAAGTTAAAAATATTGAATGTCTTCATAAATTTAGTCCAATATGTATTCTGCTACATATTTTTGGTAAAAAGAAAAGAAAACCCAATAACTGTATATTGATTGGTTTGCGTCTACAATCTATTGGATATAAATATACTATTTATCTTTATGCTAGTATTGGCGGCGATCAACTTATGCCAGGATATTGCTTACCCTACATATTAGTAAAATACCCTCTTGTCTGCACACAGCCCAGCTCAGGATTCAGCCCACAAGTGTGTCCCCATGAGCGCCGGCGGAGGACACAAAAAGAGAAGGTTTGATTGCACAGAGCTGGTAAGTATAAAATGTTTGTTATTATAATTTTTTTTAAATTACCCTTTACAAACCCTTTAATAATAGCTTGTCAATCAAATGAATAAGCTCACGCCAGAGTAACTATAGCAGTGTCTTTGCTTTTATTAAAGTGTTCTCTGTTTACTTACAACTAAAGTTTATTAGGGTCAGTAACTCAAACTGTCTTGGCAGAATTAAAAAAACGACGCCACAAAGTTAATAAGCGACAAGATATTACTAAACGGAAGGAGACAAAAGTAATTAAAAACATAGATCAATCCTCCCTATTCCTTTCCTGGAACTGTCAAACAATTCAAAGGGCTTTCTATTGTGTTCCTCACAGTCAGCGATGGACAATTTCATGGAATCGCTGTAGGAAGCATGTACCTGCTGCCAAGGGAGCGTTCTCTTGTCAAGGTTACATTGCAGCACACAAGCACTGACCCCTAATAAAGACAAATGTAAATGATGTGGCTGGCTCAGCACATTAGACAGACTGACTCTAGAGAAAGTCTGAACACTCTGCACATTGTAATGCAAGTGGAATTTATGTTTAATAGAGCAGAGTTGTCACAAGCATGCACTATTGTCAAGGTCAGTCTAACCAACAATAGTGCCTCTGTGAAGTACTAATATATGGCAGGCGCAAAGAAAGCAATTACATTTGTTAGGCACTGAGCCAAGCATGCCAGTCACTGTCCTGCAGGGTGCAGTAAAAGAATAGCAACTAAGCTTGAACACAACAACCTGGGCTACAGACAAAAAGTATAAAGTGCTGAAAAATGTCACCCAGTATTGCACTGAAATGTTGGATTGGAGATTTTATATAGGTTTAAACTTGAAGGTGAGAAAAGCAAAGAGAAATCTCACTCAAAAGTTGATTGATCACTTAGAAGCCATTAGAATATATCTAAAGTTATTTTTATTTTTTTTGCTAGGTAAGTAAATGGATAAACCCCCTTTTTTTGCTGTCTGTATCCTTTTGCGGAGATTACCTGCTTCTTCTGTTCAAGCGATACCACAGGAAGTGGAAGGAATTTTTTTTTTAAATTGAGAGGAAAAGCCCTGTTGGACATTTGATGCTGGAACAGATGTTCCTATTGGAAGTTTCCCCTCTCTATTTTGGTTGCGGTGACAGCCGATTGCGTTCTTCTTATTGCCATCCTTGTAGTGTTGGAATACTGACAAAAAACCCTCAACTTTATTTTGGTGCGTTCAAATATCTCAAATATTTTAGAGTTTTTGATAGAGCAGTAAGGGGATAAAACCCCTGGCAGCTTTTTTTGTCATTTGTGTCTCCTTAGAGAAATTTTCCTTCCATTCCTGTCCTGTTGGCACAACTGGAAATCCTCTTGTAGACAGCTATCACCGCAACAATTTCCCCCTTTGGAAGATTTTGTCTCTGTTTCTGTTCCTGTGAAAGCTCCTGTTGACGGGATTGCTTTGGTGGTAAATCCCTAGTTTCCTTAAGACTTAGGTGCATTACCTGTTCTCATACCGTATATTATACCATGATTACTAGTTATGCCACTAGGTGATAGTATTAAGTTGATGCTTGAGTTAATGTAATGTTCTTCCCATTACAACAACATGGTTATGATGTAATTTCCTTTTCTTTATTCATGTTTTCCATTGAAGCAAAAAATAGGCTTATGGCCAGCCATTTCTTGACTGGTATGAGGCAAATTAGTGGCAGATTTTCAACAGTCTGTATTGTTAAAAATGAGCATATATCAGGCTCTGTGTGCACCTTAATTCTCTGTTTTTGCTCTGCCATCTGAACATTACATACAGTAAATATTTCACATCAAAAAATCTGAGAGCAACGTCTGCTAATAGTAGGATCTGGAGAAGAGTTGTATTGATCTGCATGTTCAATATCTGTTGTGTTTTCCAGGACCCATAGAAGCAGTAGATTGTTGTGACATGTTACATTTATTGCAAAAGGGCCAAAATCATTATCTTCATCATTAATGTTTTTTTCCTTCTAAACAATGTATTAAAAAAAAAAGAAAAAAAAAAAAAAACGGGTGCAGGTAAATAGTCAAATGATTATATTATGCCATCATATAAGGTATTTCCAACAATTTTTAATATTTTTTTTTTTTGCTGCATATACACCACTGTTAGGCCTCATTCACACTGAGCATTGAAAAAGTCACGTGTGTGTTGTGACGCAACACGTTGGGAGAAGCCGGGTGACGTCAATTCTGGTCTACGGCCGAGACCGGAAGTATCGGAGTACACCGCATCAGCGGTTCAGCTGTTTGCAGCTTGCATTGCTTCTATCTTAACTGTAAGTTTGTTATGATTTTTACCCATTAAACTTATCTTACTACACTATGAGAGCCCCCTCTTATCATTTTGGATGAGCGAGTGTCTTAGGAATCTGCCAGAACGCTGATCCTTATCTGCCAGAGCGCTGATCCATGACCATCCCATAGAAGGAAAAGGAATATCTATTTGGCATTATATATTTGAAGATCTCTTCATATCTATAAGCCCCTGCATTATTGGAAAATACCTGGAGGTCCCCTATGGTGATTTACTACACCAAAACACTCATTTGAGTGTTAATGGAGGTGAGCGGCCATTGCACTTCATTTGGGATATAAAGCTCACGAATAATCGCACTTTGCTGTCACCGGAAGCGTTTTTTTTTTTTTTTGCAAAGTCACTGGATCACCAATGAACTTTTATTATAACCACTTGTTATGAAGTAGCACTTTATTTTTGTGCACATTATTTATTCGCATTTTGGACTTTTCTGTTTTTTGCATTCATTCATTGTAGGCACTGTACAGCATTTCCTTGCTGGTGATTATTTTGCACCATTTAGCACTAGTTGCACTTTCAACCTATAGTGTTCACTTTCACATGATATTTGTGTCATTCACCACAATTATATTTCCGGCCATTTGCCGTCCACAGCTATTATTATTATTTTGTCTTTTTGTCTATAACACTAATAGCACCTTCATCATCAGTATTTGGCACTGATCACTTTATTGATCTACCTATCAGCACTCCAGCACTTTTTGTGTATATTTGCACATTTTTACACCGCTATACTAGGATTGTCTCCTTATTCATTTTGTTTTGCATATTCATTATATTTACATTGTTTATGGTTATTATTTATTGATTCAGCAGCACTTCAGCACTTATTGTGTCATTCTGCACATTTTGCATCATTATTGACTTCTTATGAAGGATTGAGATATATATATTTTTTATATTCTTTCTATTCTTTTTATTCTTCATTCTACGTTTACAGTGGTCATATTTTACACAACATTATTTATATTCATATTTTATTTATCTGTGGTCCACCATTCCTAGAAATTAAGTGCTGATTACTCCTCTTTTATTCCTTTTGAGTACGTTGTGACACTACTGAATCAGCTGCTGATTTCGGTGTTCCATTATCTGACCTCACATTCTTTTTTACCTCAGTGGTAGCGCATTGGTTCCCCTCCTCTTTTTTCACACTGGGCGTTTACTTCCTGTGCTTGAGGCTCCAGTGTTTTGGTGTGGGTGGAAGGTACAGTTGCAACATCCAGCTTCACTGCCCATGTTGTTACTATTATTATTATACAGAATTTATATAGCGCCAACAGTTTCCGCAGTGCTTTATAATACACTGCTCAAAAAAAATTAAAGGAACACTTTGAAAACACATCAGATCTCAACTGGGAAAAACACCATGCTGGATATCTATACTGATATGGACTGTGTAATGTGTTAGGAATGAAAGGATGCTACATCGTTTAATGGAAATTAAAATTATGTACCTACAGAGGGCTGAATTCAAAGACACCCCGAAAATCAAAGTGAAAAAATAATGCAGCAGGCTAGTCCATTTTGCTGAAATTTTATTGCAGCAACTCAAAATGGTACTCAGTAGCTTGTATATGCCCCCATATGCTTTTATGCATGCCTGACAATGTCGGGGCATGCTCCTAATGAGACAATGGATGGTGTCCTGGGGTATTTTCTCCCAGTACTTGACCAGGGCATCAATGAGCTCCTGAACAGACTGAGGTGGAACCTAGCGGCGTTGGATGGACCAAAACATAATGTCCCAGAGGTGATCTTTTGGATTTAGGCCAGGCGAACGTGAGGGCCATTCAATGGTATCAATTCCTTCATCCTCCAGGAACTGGCTACATACACTCGCTACATGAGGCTGGGAATTGTCATGTACCAGAAGGAGCCCAGGACCCACTGCACCAGTGTAGGGACTGACTTCTGACTATAGGTCCAAGGATTTCATCCCGATACCAAATGGCAGCCAGGATGCCATTGTCTAGCCTGTAGAGGTCTGTGTGTCCCTCCATGGATATGCCTCCCCAGACCATCACTGATCCACCACCAAACCAGTCATGCTGAACGATGTTACAGACAGCATAACGTTCTCCACGGCTTCTCCAGACCCTTTCACATCTGTTACATGTGCCCAGGGTTAACCTGCTCTCATCTGTGAAAAGCACAGGGCGCCATTGGCGGACCTGTCAATTCTGGTGTTCAATGGCAAATGCCGATCGAGCTCCACAGTGCCGGGCAGTAAACACAAGGCTCACTAGAGGACGTTGGGCCCTCAGGCCACCCCCATAAAGTCTGTTTCTGATTGTTTGGTCAGAGACATTCACACAAGTGGCCTTCTGGAGGTCATTTTGTAGGGCTCTGACGGTGCTCATGCTGTTCCTCCTTGCACAAAGGTGCAGATACCCGTCCTGCTGATAGGTTAAATACCTTCTATAGCCCTGTTTACCTCTCCTAGAGTAACTATCTGTCTTCTGGAATCTCCTCCATGCTCCTGAGATTGTGCTAGGAGACACAGCAAACCTTTTGGCAATGGCACGTATTGATGTACCATCCTGGAGAAGTTGGACTGCCTGTGCAACCTCTATAGGATCCAGGTATTGCCTCATGCTACCAGCAGTGACACTGACCCTAGCCAAATGCAAAACTAGTGAAAAACAGTCAGAAAAGATGAATAGGGAAAAAATGTCAGTGGTCATCACCATTCCATTTTTCCTATTTTGGAGGTTGTCTCAATGTTGTCCATCTAGTGCATCTGTTGTTAATTTAATAAACGCCAAAGCAGCTGAAACTGATTTACAAACCCGTCTGCCACTTAACTGACCAGAAAAATACCCCATTTCTTTTCACTTGATTCTATACTCCGAATAAAAAGTGTTCCTTTAATTGTTTTGAGCAGTGTATAAGGGGAGACAGTACAAAACCAATACAGCTCAATAGAAAAGGAATAGGAGGGCCCTGCTCATAGAGCTTACAAATGAAAGGGAGGGGAAGGTGGTACAAAAGGTAACAGCTGCGGGGGATAATTTGATGGAGGTGGCTGGAGAACAGATTTGAGATGGAAGTGGGTATAGGTGTGCGCAGTCTATAGCATTAGGGTGTGCACCCCAAAGTTCAAACACACATGCCCCAGCTGCATGGGACAGTGAATAAATAAGACTCTGTGCTGAGTGGGTTCCTGTTCATTTGCAAACTGAAGCATAGTAAACACAGTGAGTGTTTTTACTGTGTTCATTTAGAAAAGGAAGGCACTGGTAAATTACATATTTACTAGCCCCTTCCCCCACTCTCCATCCTGAAACATCTCTTGCAGCAGCTGGGGGGAGAATCTGCACCACGCGTAATTATTAGGGTGTGCCCAAGCACACCCCCTGCTCATGCCTATGGAAGTGGAGTAGGCTTCCCTGAAAAGTTGCCTAAAGAGTAGGAGCTAACCAGATGTACTGAGGAAGCGAGTTCCACAAGATGAGAGAGGTTCTGTAGAATATGGGAGCATGGGAGGAGGTATCAAGGAAGCTAGAGAGCAAGATGTCTTGGGTAGACGATTTGGGCAATATCTCTAGATGAGGTTGGTGATGTAGCTGGGGGCAGTGTTGTGAATGGTTTTGTATGTTGTGGTTAGTATTTTGATACTCTGGGCTAGTGGAAGCCAGTGAAGGGTTTGGCAGAGAGGGGTAGCAGCCACAGATCGCTTAGTAAGATGTTCAAGTCTAGCAGCAGCATTCATGATAGACTGAAGGGGAAATTCTAGGAATATATACACCTGAGAGCACAAAAAATGTTAGTAGCACTTGTCCAGCAGTAGCAGCTTTCAGCCTCTCATAGAGTTTATCAGACGGTTGGCACCGGGGCTGGATGATGCACCAGTACCTTCTGCATGCACCTAAATGTCAGGATCTCATGCACCCAGTGTGAATAAGACTTTTACAGTCTAGATCAGTGATGATGAACCTTGGCACCCCAGATGTTTTTGGACTACATTTTCCATGATGCTCCTGTACTCTGCAGTGTAGTTGAGCATCATGGGAAATGTAGTTCCAAAACGTCTGGAGTACCAAGGTTCGCCATCACTGGTGTAGATGCATGGCTTTATCCTTCTGGTATATTTTGGTATTTCTTCTGCATTGAGAAACAAAGTAGAATAAGGTGATTGGCCACTTAGCAATTTTTTTGACAGATGCAAATCACTAGTATCACCTAAATCACTAGTGTGACATTGCCTTAAGGCACATTGTGTGAGAATTCTGAAATCTTTTTTTTTTTATTTTTAATTACTATACCTCTTTATAATATAAAGAGGCATACTAATATATCGGAACTATCCTATGTTTTGGTGGAAAAGAACATAGATTTGGGTCCAAAAGAAGGACAAAAGAACATGCACCATATTTTCTTAAAGCGGTTGTAAACCCGTTTTATTTCTCTAAAATTGCAAACATGTTTTACTTACCTGCTCTGTGATGGTACTCCTTCTGTGGTCCCCCACTGGCGCTCTCAGCTCCTCCTCTTCTCAGTGAACCACTATAGGAAATTGCTTTCTATGGGGGCACACCTTCAGGCTCGATCCTGAGCCAGGCTGCGGGCATCTATTGACACACACAGCCTGGCTCAGCCCCAACCCCGCTCTCTGATCACAAGATTTGATTGAAAGCAGATGCAGCCAATGGCCCCAACTACTGCCTCTGTGAGCCGAAAGGAAGAGGTGAGCCACTGCAGATAGCACAGTGCTGGAACAAGATAGGACTCAGGTAAGTATACAGCGGGGTGAGGAGGCGATATATATATCTAAATTCAGGGAATGCATTAAGGTAAAACATGTCTAGTTTTTTGAACCACTTTAATTAATTGAATAAGCAGTTAAGATATGGAGGGGTTCAGTTGGAGTTTGCCTTTAACTTCAGAATTATCTCTAAGTAGATAGATGCTTTAAGGTAGCAATTGCAAGACAGAAAAGCATGTCAGATGTCTTCAGACTATGCTTAATGCATTTACCAGCAAAGAACAACCTACATGACCTTCTTTTCTCTGAGACATTGGCTAGGATGAGTTTGACTGGTCTGCAGGGCTTCCTTTCACAGTGGTGGGCTGCTTTGAGGATGTGGTTTTTCCCTCCCACCCAGCGTGCTTTGAAGAATTTAACCCTTAGTTCGTTTGTGGTCCTGGACACTTCCGAAAGTCCAGCTGAGATTGCTGCAAACAAACCGTACAGCAAGATGTTAACACGTCTTACTGTAAATACGGAAATAAAATTTTTTTTGTTTTCTCAAATTAATCTTTAAGTATTATGTATAACAAACAATATGATCCTCTAATTGTATGTAATTGTATCTAATTGTAAGGGGCTTAAAACATATACTTTAGCAGCTTGTGAATTTATTGCACAGTGTGAACTGTATAACTTGGGAATGTAAAGTACAGGCTGGTACAATTCATTGAAGACCTGCTTCCAATACTGAATAGGATTATTTTTTAACCACTTTTGGACCGGAAGGTTTTACTCCCTTAATGACTAGGCCATTTTTTGTGATTCGGCACTGCGTTAATTTAACGGACAATTGCGCGGTCATGCGATGCTGTACCCAAATAAAATTGATGTTCTTTTTTTCCCACAAATAGAGCTTTCTTTTGGTGGTATTTGATCACCTCTGCGATTTTTATTTTTTGCGCTATAAACAAAAAATGAGCGACAATTCTGAAAAAACAATATTTTTCAGTTTCTGCTATATAACATCACATTTTTTTATCATTTTAGGCCACTTTGTATTATGCTACATATTTTTGGTAAAAAAATCCCAATAAGCATATTTTTTTTTATTTTTTTTTTAAAGGCAAACTTTATTTAGATATGCTCAAACAGAACACAAAACCAGCAACAACAAATCCTTTACAAAAAAGAACAGGTAAATAAAGAGAAAGCATCGCCACAGGTTTAGATGCCCACATAGGGCATAGCACATACACAACAAGCACAATAAAATTATTATATTAGGAGCAATAATAGAAACCACACAGGTAGGGAGAAAGGGAGAAGAAAGGGGGGGAGGGAGGGGATAGGGAGGCAAACAGAGAGGTCCACTGGCAATATAAACAAAACTAGGATACCCAGTATCATAGCTTAAGGGGATTCTGTAACAGGTGGAGAAGTAGTAAGCTCAGAATCAACCCAAAGGGACCAGATTTTATGAAACTTTTTAGGAGAACTTCTAGCTTCATATGTCATTTTATAGAAAGGGAGCACTTGTAAGTGAGATCCACAATGGAATGTCAAGGGGAGTAGCAGATTTCCAACGTAGCGCTATAGCCTTCCTGGCATAAAAGAAGGTCAGGCGCAAGAATAATTTAGTGCGGCTAGGAGCATCCTCCACATCCACATAACCGCAAAGGGGGCTACAAATATTGGGCAGCTGTGTAAGAGTAGCAATGAAGTCCGTTACAGTACAACAAAAGGTCTGTATCGTTGGACAGTCCCAGAACATATGGAAAAAAGTACCTTCAGCAACAGCGCACTTCGAACACACAGGGGATGGTAATCTACCTATTCGATGCAGGAAAGTGGGTGTAAAGTAAGCTTTATACAGGAACTTCAATTGGATAACTTTATCCTTAGAAGAGATAACCACTGGGATTTGCAAAGGAAGGATATTTTGTCACACCTCTTCCGACAGTTTCGGGATGTTCTCTGTCCAGAGAGACTCAGTCTCCTAGACCTCCAGTCTCCTAGATTTAGAGTGCAATAAGGCAGAGTAATATGTAGAAACCAGTTTAACATGAGACGAATCAGAAATAAGATTTTCCAGTGCAGGAGGATCAAGCGGTGCACTGCATTAAAAAAAAAATGGAGGTCCAGTTTTCTTCCCATTCACAGCCAATTCTAAATGAAAAGGCTGCCTTACTGCAATACATGTTATTGCACAAAATATTAGCTCAATGATAAAACAGAGTAAAGACCGGATCACAATGAGAGATTATGTCACATACCTGGTTGAGGCAGAGCTGACGGGAGGACTTTCGCTTACACCTTCTGTCCTGTTTTTCCTGAAGGTGGTGACAGGATAGAACAGGACAAAGAGTGGCATGGGTGCCTGGTTGGAGGTACTTGCAGCAGGTGCCAAGCAGCGGGCAGGCTCATGGATTGACAGATGCGGATATACACCAACAGGTGCAGAACAGCAGGCAGACTGGTGGACTGGCAGGTGCAGGTACACAGTAACAGGTGCAGGACAGCAGGCAGACTGGATCAGGCCACAGACAGTTAAAGCTGAAGATCGCTCAGCAAACTTCTGTTTAAATATGCAATTGGGCGCCAAGTATTCACGCATGTTAACGCTAATATGCATGCGCACATGCACAGATACGTTAGCAAGTTAACGCAAGTCTAGTTGTCACTCAAGAATTCCTATGCGCACGAGTTAGGAATTTTCTAGTTGTCATGCGAGGATTCTTTTTAGCAAATGCACATCTTCCTGCATGTCTGTGCACAACTGTGCAAAAAATTTCCCTGACAGATTAGGAGCCTGCACTTTTTAAAAAATTAGTCAGCAATGGCTGCTCACATATTTCTACCACAATAGGGTCATGAACTAAACCAAGCAAATATGTATCCCTTCTACGGGCCTCAGGATTTCAATATGTCTGGGCTGGGTAAAACAGGATTTGGATAAATGTATTGCACCCTCCTAGGTAAGTTGCCAGGATGATAGGTAAATTTAGTTATTTTTGGCTCCTCTATAATCATTGGAATAACTAATGATTCCTTTGGGTTATTCTAGATTTCACAGACTGAAGGTTTGATTGCTTTCCCTTGCATTCTGGAGGCTTCCAGAACATAGTGTGCTTCAGGAAACCCCCCAGGAGGTGTATCCAGTAGGTGGCTGGGGTCAAGAGCTTCTTGTCCCCTTTGAGGCAGCTTGCTGGAGTTGCTGCAGTTCACTGAGGTCCCAGCTGTGGCATAGCTGGGGGGCCTATTCTTAATCAACTTTAATGCTAACCAGACAGCTTCTTATAAAGATTTGGTCTGGAGGACTCATTAAAGAGTCCTAGGTGGAAGCTGGAAAGTGTGTTGCTGTGCTGTGGCATTGTATGAACCTTTCCCTCACTAAAGGGGGTCTGGTGGAAGCTAGGAACTGAGCATGTAGAGGGGTAGACGGGTGTAGCAGACGAGGTGTCACGCCCTCCATGTTTTACTACTTGTTGGGCGTCAAGCATGAGAGGTCTACCCCAGGGTGGGTTCTTCTTGGCTGCGCTAGGCACTTTGGTCATGGATGCATTTATGAGGGACATTCTGAGCCTATGCCCTTTCCACCTGTTCATCGTATCACCGCTACCTCACTTCCAGTAAAGGAATGGGGCCCCACGTGCACCTCACTTAACTCTTGTTCTTCCATACCTGTGTACAGGTTAAGGGCCTTTGCGGTGCTGATCTGCTCCTGTTACTATGGGAGATGGACAGCTCACAGAGAGAGTACCAACAACAACTCCTCCTGCAATAAACTCTCCCACCTGCCAGATGTACACATTTCACCAAAGGTTACTTGGTAGACCTCCGTTTCCTGTGGTAACCCTTTACTTCGCACCACGTTACTCCTGCAGTCCTGTCTTCATACCCCAATGTGTTTGAACTGACCCCACTGTAGACTTTGAGTGCAAGGTACTTGCATGACACCCCTTAAATAACTCTAACCAGGCAAGGACATTGTTTCCAAGTTTTACCTATATAACATGATGACATACAGACATAACAGTCCAACGTAAAGTTCAGTCTTTGCCTAATATCCCTAGTCCCTAACTTCGGGCTTGTGGCTTTCCCAGCGCACTTGCATTGAATGAAAGTCCATACTGGGCAGAGTCCATAGGAAGTCCCAGCAATCTCCCCTAATAGTGGGAACTATTTTTCCATAATACTGCTGATCCAGACTAGGGCAATGCTGACAAGCAGTACATCTCTCTAGCTCCATGGATGCGGACCCCTGTTTCTTTTATAATACACGGAACCAGTGGGTTGGACCTAGCAAAGCCAGCCAAAAGTAAAGCCAGGAACATAATTAACCCTATTCTTCCCAACCAGGGCAGCTTTAACCTCTACCTGCCTACAAATAGTTGTCCTGAAACATAGAGATGTCTGCAGGAAACTGAAGGAAGTTCAGTAGTCCTAAAGTGACATTGTGAGAATAGACCTGAGTTTAAGCTTTAAGTGACTGTGTGTTACTTTTATGGAGAAGTGCCAGCGGTAGTCCTTTCTGAGACAGCTCTTACAGGGTCTAAGTTCTGGCCATTCCTATTAACCCTTGTTAGAAATGATGTTACTATTCAGAAAAAACAATATGGTGAGCTGCAAATGTTGCTTGAAAATAAGAAAATAAGGAATGATGAGTAAGTCATCAATAAAGTGCCAGTAAGTGCAAATTCTGTGCAAAACGATAAAAAATCATAAATAGTGCAGATATTACAATGTAAAGCTCATATCTAAAAATGCAAACTGAGTGCCAAATAAAACAGATGACGCTGTGTCCACAGCGAAACGCGTCTAGCCATTGGCCGAGAGGCAGCCACGTGACTTCCGGTCGGTGAGGAGAACGCTGTGGAGCAGCTAATCACCGTACCGAGTATAGGCAATTACAGGCTCTTTCATGTTACTTGTTTGTGAGTATCCCATTGTATTTTAACTTGAATAAATGTATTTTAAACGGTCCTCACTATGTCCAGTAATTTTATTTCTATGAGGACACCTTGGAATACTACACTGTGAAAGAGGATCGCTTCCAACATACAGCCGAACCAGCCCTGCAGGAGTCATAGGACAAACACCAGCTCACTCTGCTTCAATCTCACCACATAGTGGTAAGTAGATACCCAAAGGGGGATACCCCGAAGCATCAAGAATAAGCATCCAGCTCCTGTTTTTAATATAAGGACTGTTTATGGACTGTTTTATTTGGCACTCAGTTTGCATTTTTAGATATGAGCTTTACATTGTAATATCTGCACTATTTATGATTTTTTATCGTTTTGCACAGAATTTGCACTTACTGGCACTTTATTGATGACTGACTCATCATTCCTTATTTTCTTATTTTCAAGCAACATTTGCAGCTCACCATATTGTTTTTTCAGAACGCCTATTTATATTTTTTACTAGCAGCGCTGCAATCACTGACCTTCATTCACTAAAAGCACTAGCACTTTTCTTGCAGCAGGCAGCTAATTACAAACACCCAGTTTATTGACATCTCACACTCCACAAGCGCGAGGTCCACAATCTTACTATTCAGAAAAGCCTAGCATAGTCAAGAGTGTCCTCCTGTTACTACTCAGTTTTCATGGAGAATCCCAAAACATCCTAACCCCCGTTTTGTTACAAGTTCTTCAAGCAATAAATCTTAAAAAGACAAACCCCTAGACTGTTTATTAGAGTCTGAGTGAATGGACTGTTGCTTATGTGACTGGTGGCCTCTTCAGTGTCTGGGAAAGAACCAGTTAAAGTTAGCGGCTACTATGGGGGTAGCACTACATATGTGTTCATAGCCTTGCAAATTTTGATTGGCTGGGAAGAGATGCATTGTAAAGCAAAATACACAAGAAACTTAAAAAATGCAGATACACCGATGTCCAGTACAGTGAAACTGAGTAACATAATAGATTTGCTTGTAGAGCAGCCTACATGAAACGTTTAATAAATTGCAAATTTTTAGGGCTCCCCTGTGATGCCCCCCACATGACTGGACTATGTTAGAATTCCATATCTATGGCTCACCATTACACAGTTTAGCATCATAGGGGGAAGAACTTGACATGACAGACCTTTTATATTTCCAGTAGCTACAGGCACTCTGCAAGGTGCCAATACTCCCCCTTTCCAACAGGGCGTTGCAGTCCTGAGTGACCAGTTCACATCAACCAACCAGAGACCCAGGAGCTTTACTCCATCATATTGCTCTCCCTTGTACAAGCCAACTATTCCTTTCCTATTAAACCCATTATCAGTCTCACTCGCTCTTTGCCCCAGCACGTTACAGATATAGAATGTCCAGCTGGGCTCGGATTTCCATTTAACGGTTTTACTTCAACATAACATGTCAGCAAACTATTGAGTTATTATTAGGATGTATTTCCAACCTGGTGACTTAAGACAAGTCTCAAAAGAATAAACATCTTACATACATTTTAGTGCTCAGGTGATCACAGGGACATGGGTACTCAGTCTCTTAAAAGTTGGAATTTTTGATCTGTCTGTCCCCAAAGGTCTCTGCATTAAGGGTAAAGTCCTGTCAAGCATGGGTACTCACAGTGATTTCCAACCTCTATAATGGTGCACTTAGGGATCTTCTGCTTCCCCCCAAAGGTCCAAAGGAGAATTCCTTGAGTAAGATGTGCTTGCAACTCAGAGTCTCCCTTTAGCCATAAAATACATTTTCATTGTTGGGTAGCAGTCCCACTCCCTAGAAAGTGCTTCTTTCTGCTCACATGATGGTGGCTGGTGCCTGCTCTCTTCCCTTCCCCTGCTAGACTCTGCTCATGTGACACAGTGCATGGTATTTATATACTATGTCTGTGCTAAACTGACACTAAATTTTGCTGGAATCCTGTCCTAATAGGCACACGCTTCCCCAAGATGGCTGCCCAGAGCCCACTACAGAGGGCAAGTCAGTCTTCTGCAGGGTTCCCACTAGTGTTTAGAGCACAGTAGTGGTCAAATGACCATTCTGTTCTCGGGACACATTCCCACCCAGCATAATTCGGTTGTGCACCTTGAGGGGGCATGCTGCATCAGAAAGCACCGCTCCTGATCCACCAGTGTCTAACACCCTGCTACATGTTTGTATATACTGTATTTTTTCCTATCTCACTATACTTATACTAGTACATAGACAACACCACCTCCAGATTTTGCAGTAATGAGAACTAACAAGCTCCAAACACCTGAACCTAGGAGGCTTTATATTTTTGACTGAATCTTTGTTATTGTTATCACTAATTCTAAACACAAAGCTAATGACTGACATACCATTTTTTCCATTAATTTAAAATTAGGAATATAAACCTTTTTTTCTTTTGTCATGTAAATGATAATTTGAGAATAGCTGCTGTGTTTTAATGTACTATATATATAGTAACCACTAGATGTCACTTTACAAGCAACATCAAAGTTAAGACTCCTACAGCATAATGTGGAATCCATGATAAAAACACACAAACTAAAGTACTTCTTTTATAGCATAAATCGTTTTTTAAACTCGTGTTCAAACAACTTTTTACCTTGATAGAGTATATGTAGCAATACCATTGAAAAGCAATATGTCCAATTCATTCAATGACTGACCCACAGACATATGAATATTAAAATTTGTATTAGATTAAATAAAAAATAATGGAAAAAAGTCACAATCTGTCTTTTGCCCCCATCGCCCTTAAATGCCTCCACCCGTAAATTTTTCTTCCTGTCTTAAGCCTAGTACACATAGGCCGAATTTCAGGCAACATTGGCCAATTCAATAAAAAACATTCGAGATTTGGCCCGTGTGTATGGTGGCTGCCAATGGCTGAGAGCTCTGATTAGAGTGTTCTGGCGGGGGGGGGGGGCCTTCCCCCTGTCAGAACACTATAGAACAGCGGGGGAGATCGTTGTACTAACGTTGGATTGTTAGTACAGCTGTTCCGACCAGAGCTGCCAGATTTTTTGCGTTCAACACTCTGGGTTGATCGAAAGAAAACTAGTGGCGTGTACTAGGTTTTATACGTCTTATGTATTATTAAGAATATTGTACTTGAATTCTTTGACGTGGAACGCTAATGTTCTACAATAATTGAATTGTTATATGCATTTATTTATTCTACCTTTAAAAATGTTTAAAATGTTCTAATAAAACACAATTTACAAAAAAAAAAGCACGCATGCACGCACGCACTCACGCTATTCGAATATGTTTGAGTTTGTTAAGACATTGGTGTATTTTGTGGCTATTGAGGAATATATTTAGGTTTGAATGATAATATTTAGTTTGGGATGTAATGAATGATGTATTTTAATTACATTTTTTTTTTGTGTGTGACTCTGACACGTACTATATATACCATATATGAAATGACACGTACTATATATGAAATGAGCAAATGTTCATTACAATAGGTATGATTTTCCTGAACAGAAACTACATTCACAGTTATAATTTTTTTGTTTAGAAACAAGAAACATTTTAAAAACCTTCACCTTTTACTTCTCACTACAGCTAAAAATAAACATGGAATAATCCCCTGTATTTATTAGAAATTTGAACAAATGTTTCAAAAACAACTGTTTCGCACTAAATTCTAACTATGTATGGCAAGCTAAAAGAGGTAATAAAATCAAACACAAAAATGCACTTTTTTTTGCAGATCTCTTTTTTTTTTTTTACATCCTTAGATGTGGTGGCTGCATTAGTTTCCCTTTTTTTATTTTTATTTTTTCCTTTAATGTCACCTGGTGATCTGCCAGTATGACATTTCCTCTCTTGGGGTGCCTCCACTCTGGATGGAGGAACAACCGAGGTACCTTTCTACAGCAGCATTGTCAATCTGCGTAGCGTTAGGGTAGTAGTTAGTGTTGGATGCACTAGCAGATTTAAATGGACTAACACATTTTAAGCAGTTACAGCAACAGTTTTTTTTTTCCCCTTTGGGATAAAGGTTTTAAATGAATGAATAAAAGCTGACCATTGTAAGCATGCCTGTCAGTGACAAATGACATGGTTCAACAATCTAGCTGCCATTTTTGCTGGACAGCTTGGTCTGTTAACCACTTAAGCCCCGGAGGGTTTTCCTGCTCAAAGACCAGGGTCTATTTTGCGATTCGGCACTGCGTGAATTTAACGGAAAATTGCGTGGTTGTGCGACGCTATACCCAAATGAAATTGACGTCCTTTTTTTTCCCACAAACAGAGCTTTCTTTTGGTGGTATTTGATCACCTGTGCGATTTTTATTTTTTGCGCTATAAACAAAAAAAGAGCGTCAATTTTGAAAAAATAACAATATTTTTCACATTTTTTTGTATGAAATTCCCCCCAAAAAATATAAAAATCAAAAATT
Source organism: Pelophylax lessonae (assembly GCF_965119305.1). Lineage (NCBI taxonomy): Eukaryota > Metazoa > Chordata > Amphibia > Anura > Ranidae > Pelophylax > Pelophylax lessonae. The sequence goes on from NC_138771.1 coordinate 353,089,468, forward strand.
TTTAACATTTTAGGCCAATTTGTTTTCTGCTACATATTTTTGGTAATAAAAAATCACAATAAGCTTATTTTGATTGGTTTGCGCAAAAGTTATTTCTTTTACTAACTAAGGGAAAGCTTTATGTCATTTTTATTGTTTTTTTTGTTAACTAGTAATGGCGGCGATCTGCGATTTTTTTTGCGGGACTGCGACATTGCGGCGGACAGATCGGACCCCTGACTAACATTTTTGACACTTTTGGGGGTACCAGTGACATTACTACAGTAATCAGTGCTATACATATGCACTGTTACTGTAAAAATGACACTGTCAGGGAAGGGGTTAACTTTATTAGTGATCAAGGGGTTAAGTGTGTTCCTAGGGGCGTGATTCTAACTGTAAAGGGGTGTGGCTTGTGATGTAACCACAGAGACATACGATCCTACATAGCAGGATCGTATGATCTCTGCAGTTACACCAGGGAGAATGACAGGCGGATTGGTTTACATCAGCCGCCCGCCTTTCTCCCTTGCCAGTGGACATCGGAGCCGCCGGTCACTTGCGCGGGGATGCCCGTGAACGAGCGGGGGCGGGAGCGCGCCTCCGGCGGCGCGCGCTCGCCCCCTGCAGGCTCATGGGCGAGCAACCTAGTACTACGTCGCTTTGCCCAGGAGGGGCTGACTGCCACAGTAAATATACTGTGGGCGGTCGGCAAGTGGTTAAAGGAACTTGAAAAACACCAGACTTAGGGTCCTTTCACACGGGCTTTCTGCCCGGCGGACTCGGTTTTGCTCAGCATGGATCGATTCGCCGATCCCCGCTGAGCAGGCGGATGACAGGTCCATCTCCACTTACTTTGTAGAGACAGAGCTGTCAGATCCAGCTGTCATCTATGGAAGATCGGATGAAAACGGACCGCCTGTCTGTTTTCATCCCATCTGATCCTCCAGACAGATTGAAAATAGGGTTTCCATCTGTCTGGATTTCACAGACAGGATCGGGTCGGATAGTAGCGGTTGTCAGTGGAGATGTTACCGCTGACATCTGCTGCTCCATAGGGGTGCATGGAGCATACGATCAGGTCCTCCTGAAAAACTGACAGGCGGACCGGATCAGAGAGCCTGTGTGAAAGCGGCCTTACTGGTTGAATCACCAGGTGAAAATTAGGGAAAATGCCAAAAAAAAAAAACACTAATGCAGGCACCACATCTAAGAATTGGTAATTGGTAAGCTGCAAAATAATCTATCTATCTATCTATCTATCTATCTATCTATCTATCTATCTATCTATCTATCTATCTATCTATCTATCTATCTATCTATCTATCTATCTATCTATCTATCTATCTATCTATCTATCTATCCACTTGCCGACCGCCGCACAACTATTTACTGCGGCGGTCAGCCGCTCCTGGGCAAACCGACGTGGGGCAAACCGACGTTGAGCAGCCAGATCCTCCGGGGCTTAAGTGGTTAATATACAAAAAAGTATGACATTGCATAAAAATTTCTAAATCACCTGTGATGTAATGCGTAGGGTGGAGCCTGGTGATGTCATTGCTAATAGAAGTAATTGAGCCCAATGTGAGTGAGTTTATGTTTATTTTAATAATTGGAAGTGATTTTAACAGAAAGCACTATGGAGGTATTATTTGCTTTACTTTAAACTGCACTGCCTCCCAGAGGTGGATTTTGGAGCATTCAACTCCCTTAAAGAGAATAGGTTGATTTGATCTGTATAAACGAAAATATATATGTCCAATATCAAAGGTGAGGGCATTAATTGCACAGTGGTGGTAGTCACAAATGTGAAAACCATGGGATAGATTTACTAAAACTGGAGAGTACAAAATGTTGTGTACCTGTGCGTAGAAAGCAATCAGCTTCTAACTTCAGCTTGTTTAATCAGGTTTTTTTTTTTAAAAAAAACCTAGAAGCTGATTGGTTTCTATGCAGATCTGTACCTGATTTTGCACTTTCCGGTTTTAGTAAATCAACCCCTTAGTGTAGAGTCCAGGAAATCGCTGAAGATTTTTGTTATTATTTTACAATTTCTGAACACTGAGAGCCAGTTCAAACTGGGGCGACCTGTCAGGCGACCTGGTCGCCGTAGGTCGCCTGCCATAGAGAAGCTGTGGACCCGTTCTAATAGAAGCGACACAAGTCGCTCCGACTTAGAAAAAGGGTCCGGAGCTTCTTTGGGGCGACCGGAGCGACCTGCATAGACTACAATGTTATGAAGTCCGTGCCGGCCGCTCCGAGGTCGCGGTGCAAGCAGCGCACCGCGACTTGTGAGGTCGCCCCGGCAAGTCGGATCGCTCTAATGTGAACCGGCTCTAAAAGGAAAAAACTTTTTCTCTATCGCTCATTGACAGACGTAGTCTTCTTGATTCTCAAGAGCTGGTTATGTTGTCTCCGCAGGAGTAGGACTAGGCAGAATGACAAAACGTTCTGGCTCCACCCTAGGGGGCAGTCCCTGAGGGTATATCCTCCCTCTCTCTGCTACAGGAAATCAGTTTTTTTCTGTCTAGTCAGGAGTAAGGACCTAAGTTCCTTGCTGGGATCTTTTGGTCCTGGCAAGACTTTTTTTCTTTAAGAAAAAGACATTTTTTAGGTAGTGTTCTCCAGTGTTTTTTTCCTGTGAGATCTTCAAGCAAAAATGCCGGACTGGGCGACACTTGTGGTCACCCCAGCCGGCCTACGAGCGCGTGCAGACCAGGCATTGCGCTTGGTCGGCCGCGACATATTCAAGTAAGTATGCGGGGCCGGGCGACGGGCTGGATATGAGATCCAGTGGTCACCCCGGTTTCTGCCTAAAAGCGCGTGCAGACCAGTGCACTGAGTCGGCCGCGACGGAGTCCCAGTAAAGGGACTGACTTTGCGAGTTAAAAGCTCGCTTGGACGCCAGGACCAGAGAGTCGAGGCGTCCACAAACCCCCACCTCGGTGGAGAGGGTATTATGAAGAGAGGGTGCCTGTCGGTCGGTACGGTGAGTAAAACGTTCCCTTTTTTCCTCATTTATGAGGCAGTATATATTATGGGCCCCTCCATATATAGTCAGTATATATCTGACACTTACAAGTCCCCCTTGTAATACAGCATGTGTTTGTGGGAAGTGGACTTGGTTCAAGAGCTAACACTCTACCCAGCAGACTGTAACATTACAGCAAACATAGGAGGTATAATCCTACCTTATGTGCAGTGTATCTCTGTAGATCCATATGTCACCTCTCAGCAGAGTGCAGGTGGATGTGCTGGGAAGACGATATCGGCGGTCCGCCGCCATTTTGCCGTAGACCGAATGCATGTATGTCCTCAGGTCACGCCGGCCGCCATGTTTTTGGAGTCTTATGTCTCTTCTATGGGGGCGGCCATGTTTTGTGAGCCCAGCTTCCTCGTGGAGGGCTGGGAACGCCGGAAGGCGTACACAGGGGGCGGAGCCACGCCTTCTGCCCGGGAAAAAGCTAACAGCTCCTTCCAGTCTGTGTAAGACAGACGCTGGCTGCAGTTTGTTGGAAACTGCACTGCATCGGTTGGTGAGCCTTGGGGGTCCCTCTCTCTCTCTCTGGGATCGAGAAGCAGGTACTCTGAGGGGCGCTATTGCGCTAGGGGGAGACACACAAAAAAAAAAAAAAAAAAAAAAAAAGGTTTTTTTGTTTATTGCTGGCAAAAAGTGTCCTGTATTAACATGGACCCTGCCACTCATGTATCTCCTCCGGATCCCCTCGAGGGGTCTGCGGGATCCTCCAGCACCCCATTGACAATTGAATCTTTGTCAGCCATTATGGAAACTTTTGTGTCCCGGGTGGAAGTGGCTTGTCAGGGACAGGGCGCAAGAAAGCGACCCCCGCCTAACCCCTTATTATCTGAAACCTCGGACTCAGACTCTGAGCCTATTTCTGCAGTTGCAGGTACTTCATCTGGTATTGGTGTCTCGGGTCCTGTCTCTTCAGACAGTGAGGAGGATGTTTCAGCATCTGCCATAGCCCGAGAGGAAGCGTTGGTAAACGCACTCATTGTATCTGTTCAAGAGACTTTAAGGTTACAGGGTATTCCATCAGAAATAGCTGAAACTGAGATCCCTTTTGGGACTAAAAAGCGCATCAAAGTGGCAAAGGTTTTTCCATTGCCCAAATGTTTTGGCAATCCAATCGATGAAGAATGGCGTCTGCCAAAACGCACTTTTAATATTTCCAAACGCATTGACAGGCGTTATCCGTTTGAGGAAACCCTTATTAAGAAATGGACAGAACCACCTGTGGTGGATTCACCAATTGCTAGATTGAATAAAGCCACGGTTATTCCTTTAGAAGACGCTCCGTCTTTTAAAGATCCAGTGGATCGCAAGATAGAAGCTATGTCTCGCACCATGTTTTCCTTGATTGGATCAGCTTTCAGGCCAATAATTGCTATTGGTCTGGTTTCGCAGGCTGTAACTGAATGGACCAAGTGGTTACGCCGGGACTTAGAAGAAGTCCCTCAGGCGGTATCAGATTTGTTGGAACAAATGATACAGGGGTTACAGTTTGTATGTGATGCGGCGTTCGACGCCACTCCATTAATGGCGCGAGCATCAGTCTCAGCAGTGGTTCTCAGGCGTACACTGTGGCTAAAAGGTTGGATAGCCGACCAAGGTTCCAAAAAAGCATTGGCTAATATCCCCTTTTCAGGAGAACGTCTATTTGGAGCCAACTTAGATGAGATCATTAAGGATCTCACCGGTGGAAAAAGCACCTTTTTACCGCAAAATTTTAAAGGTAAAGGAACTCGTCAAAGACGAGGGCCTTCTTTTTCTGCTCACAAGAGGTTTTTTCGTCCAGCGGGTGAAAAAACTAAGTCCCCCAAAGCTCCTGCAGGAGGCGTCAGGGGTCGTTGGTCGGGCAAGCAAAAGCCCGCCCCCTCCAGACCTGAAGATAAACCATCCAAAGCCTGAAGGTGCGCCCCCACCCATAACTGGGGTGGGGGGACGTCTTCGCCGGTTCCCGGATCCATGGCTTTCCAGAATCCCGGACAAATGGGTTTGCGAAGTCATAAAGTCAGGGTACAAGATCGAGTTTCGATCTCTCCCACCGGCGCGATTCTTCCCTTCCAATATCCGACTATCTACGGATCGTCTAGAAGATCTGCGGAGAGCAGTCACAGATCTACTACAACAAGGAGTGGTAATCCACGTTCCTTGGACAGAACGGTTTCAAGGGTTTTATTCAAACCTGTTTACAATACCCAGGAAAGAGGGCAAAGTGCGTCCAATTCTGGACTTAAGAGCGCTCAATTCTTTCGTCAACATAAGAAGATTCAGAATGGAGTCCATTCGCATGGTAGCAGCCTTCCTGCATCCAGGGGATGTCCTAGCGTCCATAGACATCAAGGACGCCTATCTTCACATTCCCATTTTCGCAGGACATCAGCGTTTTCTACGCTTTTCCGTAGAGGAGAACCACTATCAGTTTGTGGCGTTACCTTTCGGTCTCGCCACGGCTCCGCGGGTCTTCACAAAGGTGTTGGCCCCAATGTTGGCACTTCTGCGCCAAAGAGGTATATCGATTCTAGGTTACCTAGACGATCTTCTGCTTCATGCAGAGTCTCCTCAGACCTTGCTACAAAACATAGAAATTATTATGATTTCTTTACAGGAATTCGGGTGGCTGGTGAACCAGCAAAAGTCATTTCTGGTTCCCACCCAGAGGCTCGAATATCTGGGTCTAATTCTAGACACAGTCAGGACAAGAGTTTTCCTTCCGGTAGGGAAACTCCGAAAGATTCAATCAGCAGTCCAGTTGTTACTGTCCAACAGCTGGTCTTCCCTTCGGACTTGCATGAGGGTTCTGGGGTTGATGGTGGCTTCATTCGAAGCAGTCCCATTTGCCCAGTCCCATACCCGAATTCTTCAGCAAGAGATTCTTCTCAGATGGAATCGGAATCCGGAATCCCTGGACAATCAGATCCGATTGAGCAAACAGACCAGAGAGTCTCTGGTTTGGTGGCTTCGGTCTCCAATGCTCAGCCAGGGAAAGTCATTTCTGCCAATATATTGGACGATAGTGACCACGGATGCCAGTCTATCCGGATGGGGAGGAATTCTCGGTCAGTTATCTGTCCAGGGACTTTGGTCCCCGGAAGAATCCAGATTACCGATAAATGTATTGGAACTGAGAGCGATCAGACTTTGTCTGATTCACTGGACCGAGCAGCTCCAGGGCAGCCCGGTTCGGATCCAGTCGGACAATGCCACGGCCGTGGCTTATGTCAATCATCAGGGGGGCACCAAGAGTGTCCGAGCGGCCAAAGAAGTGGCTTGCATTCTTCGCTGGGCGGAACGATTTGTTCCAGCAATCTCTGCGGTGTTCATTCCGGGGGTGGAGAATTGGCAGGCAGATTATCTCAGCCGTCAGACCCTGGATCAGGGGGAATGGTCCCTCCATCCAGACGTTTTCCACCAGTTGTGCCTACGGTGGGGCACCCCGGATGTGGATCTGTTGGCATCACGATTCAACAGGAAAGTTCAGAGATTCGTGGCTCGCTCCCGCGATCCTCTAGCAGAAACCGCAGACGCACTGATCGCCCCGTGGGGGCAATACCAGCTAATATATGCCTTCCCTCCTCTCGCGTTACTGCCAAGACTTCTTCGCAGGGTAGAGGAGGAAGGAATCCCAGTAATCCTGGTAGCTCCGGACTGGCCTCGTCGAGCTTGGTATGCCGACATGGTCAGACTGGTGGCGGACGTCCCGTGGAGACTTCCTCTCAGAGAGGATCTACTGTCTCAGGGACCGATCTTCCATCCTGCTTTACGATCGCTGGCTTTAACGGCCTGGCTATTGAGACCCAGGTGCTGAAGGACAAAGGTTTGTCAGCTTCAGTTATTCCTACTCTAGTTGAAGCAAGGAAAGCGACTTCCAGAAAGATTTATCATCGCACATGGAAGTCCTACATTGCATGGTGTGAACCTTTGGGGTTCCGTCCTCGGTCTTATTCGATTAGTCGAATATTGGCTTTTCTGCAACAAGGGGTTGAGCAGAAACTGGCCTTGAGTACTATCAAGGGTCAGGTCTCAGCATTAGCCATCTTCTTTCAGAAGCCTTTGGCTACTCATTCCTTGGTGCGGAATTTCATCCAGGGGGTGCGACATCTGGCTCCGCCAGTGCACGCGCCATTACCCCCCTGGGATCTTAATTTAGTGTTGTCGGTTCTTCAGAAACCTCCCTTTGAAGATATTAGGGAGATTCCTCTACCCACGTTGTCCCTGAAGGTGGCCTTCTTGGTGGCTATTACTTCTGCACGCAGGGTGTCAGAACTGGCCGCATTATCTTGTCGTTCACCATATCTGGTGGTTCATAGAGATAAGGTGGTTCTTCGTCCGAATCCATCCTTCCTACCAAAAGTGGTCTCAGAATTTCATCTGAATGAAGAAATTGTATTACCTTCCCTGTGTCCTAAGCCCAGTCATCCTCGGGAGTTTGCATTACACTCCTTGGATGTGGTCCGGGCGATCAGGGTATACTTGAAAACGACAGACTCGTTTCGCAAGACGGATTCACTTTTTGTGATCCCAGATGGACCCAAGAAGGGGTTGCCTGCATCTGCCGCGACCATTTCCAGATGGATCAGACAGACGGTAGTGCAGGCTTATTCTATTAAGGGTCGGGAGCCCCCGTTCCCTGTTAAGGCGCACTCCACTCGGGCACTTAGTGCGTCATGGGCCTTTCGCCATCAGGCGTCAGTGGTCCAGGTGTGCAAGGCGGCTACCTGGTCGTCGGTGCATACCTTCTCTAAACATTATAAAGTTGATGTTATGGCATCGTCTGATGCCTCATTTGGCCGCAAGGTTTTGCAGGCCGCAATTTGAGGAGACCAGTGGTCTACCTCGAGGGTTTTTTCCGTTGGGAAATTTTTTCTTTTAGTCTCATTCTTTGTTTATAATGAGCCTTTAAAACTTCTAGTTTGGCACCGGTTGGGCCTACTAGATTGGATTTGATTTTGTCAATCCCACCCCTCATTTGTGGCACTGCTTCTGGATGTCCCAGCTCTTGAGAATCAAGAAGACTACGTCTGTCAATGAGCGATAGAGAAAAATGGATTTTTGTAAGAACTTACCGTAAAATCCTTTTCTCTTAAGCTCATTGACAGACGTAGTACCCGCCCCTCTATCATTGAGTTGGGTTGGGTTAATTTCTCTGTACTGCTTTAAACAGAACTGATTCCCTGTAGCAGAGAGAGGGAGGATATACCCTCAGGGACTGCCCCCTAGGGTGGAGCCAGAACGTTTTGTCATTCTGCCTAGTCCTACTCCTGCGGAGACAACATAACCAGCTCTTGAGAATCAAGAAGACTACGTCTGTCAATGAGCTTAAGAGAAAAGGATTTTACGGTAAGTTCTTACAAAAATCCATTTTTTCATAATCTTTTTGCGGTTTGATACTTTTTGTATATACATAAAAAAATAAATAAATAAACAAATAAAAAATATATAAATATTTTTTTTTTTTTTAAGGGTTTTGAAAGCACAGTTTGTTTTGTATTATTGCAGTTATAAGTGATGGGAGATTTATCACGGATTGAACTTCTTTTCCAGCATGAAGGTTGATTTTTGAGATTCTTTAAATGTATTAATTGCTTTGCACTAGTGCAATGGTCTCCAAACTTTGGCCCTCGGGCCAGATGCATATATCCGGCCCTTTTTATTAGAGTGCCCCCTTTAAATCACAGCCCCACTTTACATTACACTGTTCCCTTTACAGTGCAGTCCCCTTTATATCACAGTGTCCCCTTTTACTTTACAGTGCAGTCCCCTTTATATCACAGTCCCCCTTTACTTTACAGTTCAGTCCCCTTAATTTCACAGTCCCCCTTTACTTTACAGTGCAGTCCCCTTTATATCACAGTCCCCCTTTACTTTACAGTGCAGTCCCCTTTATATCGCAGTGCCCTCTTTACATCACAGCCCTACTTGACATTACAGTGCCCCTTTACAGTGCAGTCCCCTTTATATTACAGTGCCCCCTTTACATCACAGCCACCCCTTTACATCACAGCCCCCCCCCCTCACATTACAGTGTCCCCTTTACAATGCAGTTCCCTTTATATCACAGTGCCCCCTTTACATCACAGCCCCCCTTTACTTTACAGTGCAGTTCTCTTTATATCACAGCCCATCTTTACTTTACAGTGCAGTCCCCTTTATATCACAATACCCCCTTTACATCACAGCCCCTCTTTAATTTACAGTGACCCCTTTACAGTGCAGTCCCCTTTATATCACAGTTCCCCCTTTACATCACAGGGGATTGCACTGTAAATGGGGCCACTGTAATGTAGGGGGGCTGTGGTGTAAAGGGGTACTACTGAGGACACTGGGGGACTGCATTAAAGGGGGAACTGTGATGAAAAGGGGGTAAACGGGTACTGTGGACACTGATATAAAGGGGAGGGGGGACTGTGCTGTAAAGAGGGTTTGTGTTGTGAAGAGGGCTGAGCACAGACTTTATAAAGATTCCTTCCCCCAACCCCTTCACCACAACCACTGTTCTCTCCCAGCCTGGGACCTCCCCCTGGTCACTAGGAAAATTGGCTGCTATGAAACCGGAAACCGATCCCTGGTGCCAAAAAGGTTGGGGATCGCTGGTCTAAAGGGCAGTAAACTGGCCCTTTATTTAGAAAGTTTGTAGACCCCTGTGATAGTGGATTATAACATGTACAATATGTGAAGCACATGTCATTTTATGAAGTGGGATATGTAAGTTAGTAGCACAGCAATGATTTATAATATCTATAAGTGTGCGAAGAGAACACATGATAGTGTCAGCAGGCTGCTGTACAAATAGATATATAAATCAAAATAGTTTAGGAGTATACTCTTATAAATATCCTACAGGAGGACGTAAAAAAAAAATCAAAAAGAAGCTGTGCTCATTCTAATGTCAGAATGCATCAGATGTGATTTTTGATTTTGCCCATATATCCACTTATTTCTAATAGATTTTTACAATGAAAAATAAATACGAAAAGCTTCAATTTCCAAATGTATGTATGCTATGTATTACAATAAAATAAGAACTATAAAACACATGCTTTTTAAACATTTAATATTCTTTACTTCCATGTTGTTTTACAAATGTTTGTAATTGATTCCACATCTTGTGCAAAGTCTTAAAAAACATTTGGTTTAATGCAGGGCAGAAGATGCATTATTGCTAATTGTACCCCTGAAGTAGACTCTCTTTTTTTTTTCCTGCCCAGTGTTTGTTGCTTCAAGTTGCTTTCAGGACTGACTAATACACCAAAATATAGAACAGCGGCCTATAATTAAAGACATTATATGTTATTTTTGGGTAGGCTGCTGTCTTTCCTCTGCAAACCATTATGTCCCTGCCAAGTGCGTAATACCACCCTATATACAGCCCCCATGTGTAAAATTGCAAAGACATAGTCTAAAAAGTCTCAGGGAAACCAAATTTTGGCCCGGGAGATACAAGGAAAGTGGAAAAGAGGCCTCACTACTTATTGCTTGTGGTATCACAGTAAGCTGGAAATGAAGCATGTGATGTAAAAATACTATGTTAGAGGTAAAAACATATTATTTCACGCCTTGAGATCTATTTAAAGTCTTGAGGACACTGTCCAAGCAAGACAGGGTCAGCTTATGCATATGACTAATCCAGCCATTTTCCCATGTTACTTAGAATAGAACTACACTAAGAATAAGACGCAAGCTTGTTTAAATTTATTGTGTTCGTTCACCTTTTCAGAGCAAATTAAAAGGTGAAATAACACTAAACACCCTCCCCACCCCCTGTTCCGTGCTGCACTTACCTCCTTGGGTGATAGAGTTTTACAGCCCATGCAACCAGGGGAGGACTGGGAAGGGGGGCAGGGTGGCAATTGCCCCCCGGGCCACTAAAAACTGGTAAAAAGGCCGCACTCAGGGCTGGATTAATGTAGGGGCCAGACACTGTATACAGCTGTCAGTCATCACTACACAATACTATATTTGCATAGCTGCAGCGGAGTGGTATGATTGTGCAAAGTATGCTCCTGAATCCGGCCGGAACAATACTAACACAATCACTTCCCTGTCAGGCAGAGTGATCTCTGACGCCAGGATGGGTCCAAACGCTGCCGAATCATAAAACCCTGAAGGGAAACGGGGGGGGGGGGGGTTGAGGTTGTTCACCTATTTGTGTTATATAGTTACATAGTAGGTAAGATTGAATAAAGACAACAAGCCATCCAGTTCAACCTGTGTAGGTGTACATGTGTCAGTGTCGATAATTATTTCCCATATCCCTGTATTTTGTGTTCTTTAAAATGCACGTCCAAGAGTCTTTTAAAAATATCAATACTCCCCGCTGATGCCACCAATTGTGGAAGAGAGTTCCACATCCTTATTGCCCTGACAATGAAAAACCCCCTACGCAGCTTAAGGTTAAACCGCTTCTCCTCCAATCTCATTGTATGGCCACGTGTCCTCTTACACTCCCTGAGACTGAATCGTTTTTTTCTACGCTGGGATCACTATTGAGGTATACTGTATCTAAATCGCTATCATGACCCCTTTCAAGCGTCTCTTCTCCAGTAAAAATACATTTAGTGCTTGTAGTCGTTCGTTGTTTTTTCTGAAAAGCTGAACTATCCTTTTAAAGAGGTTGTACACCGAGAAAAAAATTTTTTCTCTTCTTTACATCCTGAAAGAGAAACCCATAATGAGCTAGTATGCATCGCATACTAGCTCATTATGAAATACTTACCTTAGAACGAGCCCCCGCCGTGCCGTCCGCTTACCTGTATGACGGGCGACATGTATAGTCGCCCGTCTTCCGGGATCGCGGCATCCGGCCATCTGATTGGCCGGAGCCGCGGTGACGTCACTCCCGCGCACGCGCGCGGGAGCCGACGGTCACGGCACGGGGCTCTGAAGGAACGGCACGATCTGCCGTTCCTTCAGAGCGCATGCGCCAGTGACGTCACTGGCTGCATTAAATATCTCCTAAACAGTGCATGTTTAGGAGATATTTACAGTACCTATAGGTAAGCCTTATCATAGGCTTACCTATAGGTACAACTTCCTGAGGAGGGTTTACTCAAAGCTCAAATCTAATTTTTAGTTTTGCATAGAGCAGAGAAAGGTTGGAACTTCTTTCAGGAGTGTATAAATGCCTGTATCCCCATTGGGGAGATTTTCCTGACACTTTTTTATCCCTTTGATGGAGGACAAGAAATGAAGGGGAATGGGGTCAGCAGGACAGGAAAACCCAGACAGCAAAAATAAATACATTAATTAAAAGCTCACACAAGTTGCTCTACCCATTTATGTTACAGTCTCTACCCTCATTGGAAAGATTTCCCATCATTTCTTGTCCCTTTGACCCCCAGAACAGTAGTCTTTTCTCTCTCCAACACACACACACATAAAAAGTTTGGTTTGGAGTTGGTCTTTAATTAGTTGAAGACCTCAGATATACTGTACATTTATCAATATTGTTGCAGGTATTGGGTCTATTAACCACTTCAGCTTCGAAAGATCTACCCCCCTTCATAACCAGGCCATTTTTTGCTATACGGCACTGTGTTACTATAACTGACAATTGCGCGGTCGTGCGACACTATACCCAAATACAATTTTTGTCTTTTTTTCCCACCAATAGAGCTTTCTTTTGGTGGTATTTGATCACCTCTGTGTTTTTTATTTTTTGCGCTATAAATAAAACAAAAAAGACCGAAAAGTTTGAAAAAATAAAAAACTATTTTTTTTTTACTTTCTGCTCTAAAACATATCCAATAAAAAAAAAAAATCAAATTTCTTCATCAATTTAAACCAATATGTATTCTGCTACATATTTTTGGTATAAAAAAAAAATCCCAATAAGCGTACATTGACTGGTTTGCGCAAAAGTTATCGCATCTACAAGCTATAGGATACATTAATGGAATTTTTATTTATTTACTAGTAATGGCGATGATCAGCGATACATAACGATACTGTGATATTCTGGTGGACAATTTGGATACTAACTGACACTTTTGACCCTAATACAGTGATCAGTGCTATAAATATACACTGCCACTGTACTAATGACACTGGCTGGGAAGGGGTTAACATCCGGGCGATCAAGGGGTTAACTGTGTGCCTGGCTGGTGTTTTACTGTAGTGTGGGAGGTGCTTTTACTAGGGGAAGGCATGCAGGATGCCAGTGCAGGAACACAAGATCAATGGCTTGTTTACAAACTGAAAGATCAGTGGGTACTGGCAGGGACATCGGGTTTACAGGCCCCACTGTGTAGATTAACAGCGGGAACGAGCCGCCGGTGATGTGCACTCATGCCTGATACCCGGAAGTACAGGATCACATATATATATTTTATATATATATATATATATATATATATATATATATATATATATATGTGTATATATATATATATATATATATATATATACAGTTGTGCTCATAAGTTTACATACCCTGGCAGAATTTATGATTTTCTGGCCATTTTTCAGAGAATATGAATGATAACACAAAAACTTTTATTTGACTCTTGGTTAGTGTTTGGCTGAAGCCATTTATTATCAATCAATAAGGATGATCGAACTTTTGAAAAGTTCGGTTCGGCCAGAACATCCAAACTTCCCGAAAGTTCGGCCCGGATTTCAGAACCCCATTGAAATCAATGGGACCCGAACTTCGGTAATCAAAAAACACCATTTTGAAGCCCCAAAACCCAATAAATGCCCCTAAAAAGTGTCTAGGGTTCTGGGTCATGCCCCATTAACTATTAATCACACAAAAAAAAGTTCTTAAAAATTGTCATTTTTGATAAAAAAGCCAATTATTGAAAAAAAAAAAAAGAGTCTAAAAGGTGTGCATGTGAAGTTTCAGCTCTGTAGCATGTCCAGAACCATGAAAAAAAAAAAAAAAAAAAAGATAATTTTTCAGTAGAACAGGGATGTGGTTCGGGAGCCTCCTTTAACTTTAACACCTATATGATCTTTTTTCTGGTTCTGGACATGCTACAGAGCTGAAACTTCACAGGTACACCTTTTAGACCCCCCAGACACAAAATCACACAAAAAAAAGTTCTTAAAAATTGTAATTTTTGATAAAAAAAGCCAATTATTGAAAAATTAAAAAAAAAAAGAGAGAGATTTTTTGATTTTTACTTTGGATTTAGTATCTGGGGGGTCTAAAAGGTGTGCATGTGAAGTTTCAGCTCTGTAGCATGTCCAGAACCATGAAAAAAAAAGATAAATTTTCAGTAGAACAGGGATGTGGTTCGGGAGGCTCCTTTAACTTTAACACCTATATGATCTTTTTTTCTGGTTCTGGACATGCTACAGAGCTGAAACTTCACATGTACACCTTTTAGACCCCCCAGACACAAAATCACACAAAAAAAAGTTCTTAAAAATTGTCATTGTTGATAAAAAAGCCAATTGAAAAAAAAAAAAAAAAAAAAAAAAGATTTTTTGATTTTTACTTTGGATTTCAGATCTGGGGGTCTAAAAAGTGTACATGTGAAGTTTCAGAAAAAAAAAGGTTGTTTGTATTAGAAAACTTTAAGCACAGGAATATGGCTTCGCTGCTGTAACACCTTGCCGGTTTAATAGAAGTCATTTTTTTGGGTTCTTTGCAGTCAGGAAAAACATCTGAATTTGTGTATAGTGGTACTGTGCACAAGTTCTGATGTTTTGCCTGCCTCCAAAACCCCCCAAAAAATGCCAGCAAAAACACACCTGGGCATATTTTTTTTTGACGCTAGCGTTTTTTTTGGCATTTTTTGGGGTTCTTTTGAGGCAGGCAAAACATCTGAACATGTGTATAGGGGGTATATATAGACATATATGTCTGAATATATACCCCTAGACATATATAGGTGTTATAGTAGCAGAAATATATTCCTGTAAATGATTTCATTAGCGCAAGCATTTATTTCTGCTATCATCACACCTATATATATCTTGGGGTATATATTCAGACATATAGGTCTATATATACCCCCTATACACATGTTCAGATGTTTTGCCTGCCTCCAAAACCCCCCAAAAAATGCCAGCAAAAACTCACCTGGGCATTTTTTTTTTTATGCTAGCGTTTTTTTGGCATTTTTTTGGGGTTCTTCTGAGGCAGGCAAAACATCTGAACATGTGTATAGGGGGTATATATAGACATATATGTCTGAATATATACCCCTAGACATATATAGGTGTGATAGTAGCAGAAATATATTCCTGTAAATGATTTCATTAGCGCAAGCATTTATTTCTGCTACTATCACCCCTATATATATGTCTAGGGGTATATATTCAGACATATATGTCTATATATACCCCCTATACACATGTTCAGATGTCATGTCTGACATCAAACATGTCCTCAAAAAAGCACTGGCAGTGGCAGCCCCTGCAGCATAAAAAATGCTTGGCTGGTGAGAAGCCATATTCCAGTTATGAAGCTATTCAGAGAAATGATCATTTCTCTATAGCGGTCACCCTGCTATGGAAGGGTTTTGTCACCCTGCCATAGCAGTCACTGCCAGTTAACCCTACACTACACTACGGTCCCCTTACACTTGACACTTTCCCTACAGAAACTCAATTTTTGAAGCTAACTTAAGTGTAAAGGAGCACTCTAACTACACTAGATATCCCTTTCCTCACACTAAAAATAGCTAAATGACACTTTTAAAGTAAAATTAACAGAACTGCTTCCATTCTCTTCCATGTCCAGTATAACAATGCTAGGAATATGGCGGGGATGATCTTATATACTGGGGGGCGTATTCACTAATGATTGGTCTAGGGACTCCCTAGTCACTCCAATCACATTCCTAGCATTCTCCTGCCCCCTCAATTGGCTTTTGCTAATGGTTCTGGTCCAATCACGGGCTTTTAAAGCCCATTTCCTGAAGCATTGCATTTTGGGCGGTTCTGGTTGCCGAATTCCGAACTTTTTGGGCAAAAAGTTCTAAATTCGGCCGAACCTCGAACACCCAATGTTCGGGCCGAACCGATGGTGGACCCGAACCGTTCGATCATCCCTATCAATCAACTGTGTTTACTCTTTTTAAATCATAATGATAACAGAAACTACCCAAATGACCCTGATCAAAGGTTTACATACCCTGGTGATTTTAACCTGATAACATGCACACAAGTTGACACAAAGGGGTTTGAATGGCTATTAAAGGTAACCATCCTCACATGTGATCTGTTTGTTTGTAATTAGTGTGTGTGTATAAAAGGTCCATGAGTTTCCGAACTCCTGACAGACCCTTGCATCTTTCATCCAGTGCTGCACTGACGTTTCTGGATTCTGAGTCATAGGGAAAGCAAAAGAATTGTCAAAGGATCTGCGGGAAAAGGTAGTTGAACTGTATAAAACAGAAAAAGGATATAAAAAGATATCCAAGGAATTGAGACTGGCAATCAGCAGCAACAGAATTATGAATGGTTCTATTTAAACGCCTACAAATCCTATCTACATAGAACAAATTACCGGAAGGAGGCCGAAGTAACCTAGGAATCATCTCAGAAAAGGCAATAATCGCGGAAGGAAACAAAAACAGGTCTTGCTTCATTTCACAGAGAAGATTCCAGGTTTTAACTTTACTGATGTCATTAGCCCCTCATGAATTAATAATGAATCTGGGCTGGGCCAAACACTAGATAAATGAATAAGCTCATTCCTTAAAGAGGTTGTAAACCCTCTTGTATAACTTTTACCTATAGGTAAGCCTATATTAAGGCTTACCTATAGGTGCTATAAATATCTCCCAAACTTGCACCGTTTAGGAGATATTTACAGCGCAAACTGCCGATGATGTCATCGGCGCAGGCGCTCTGAGGGAACGGCCACCCGTGCCGTTCCTTCAGAGCTCAGTGCCGTGAACGGCGGCTCCCGCGCGCATGCGCGGGAGTGATGTAATCGCGCCTCCGGCCAACCAGATGGCCGGAGGACGCGAACCCGGAAGCGGGACGGCAGGACATGTCGCCATCCTGTCGCTGAGGTGGCGGCACGGCGGGGGCTTCGTTTTAAGGTAAGTACTACATAATGAGCTAGTATGCGATGCATACTAGCTCATTATGCCTTTCTCTTTACAGGGCTTTTTTTTTCACGTTTTTTTTTTTTTTACTTTACTTCCTCTTTAAATTCCTCCAGCGTAAACCCCTAACACCATAGCAGATGATTTGCAATGCATTAACATTGAAACCTAAAGTGCCAGAAAAATTCCTTGATTCGGCTCTTTTGTGGGCCCAATGGATAAATGAATGGCCTACAATCCAGACCTTGAATTTAGGAGAATCTGAAAAATAAAATTAATAATTAACCAAATCAGGACGAATATAAGACTTATACCTACAACTGTCCCAACGACCCAACCTTTTAACCTCTTCCGGGGAAAAACCCATGGAGCTTGCTGCTGTAGCCGCCACTCTATCCTGAAGGAGTGGGAAGAGAAATAAAAGCCGTAAAGACTGAGAAATTTAAGGCAAGAAGATAGAGCAGCAGAAAATTGATAATGAGTAAGAGAAGACAAGTCAGCATGAATAAAGAATGAACCACCAAAGGAAGGTCTCAAGGAAAGAAAGTTTGAAACATTCTGTACAGGACAGATACCAATATTCCCAGCCCTGCCAAAAGTAATAATGCGGGCTTTACCGGATTGATCATTTTTTGATCTTCGAATACATATACAAACAGAACTAGAAGAAACAGCCACATCCCTATTTAAAAGAACAGCGGTAGCAGATTTGTTGGTGGCAGAGTATTCACCCAGCCGATATGCACCAAAGAAAGCTACTGAAAAAGATGCATTAAATAATACGATTTCATAGGAGGAAAAACAGACTAATTCCAATGAATGTTTTAACTTGACTAAGAAATCAATATAAATGGGCCTCCTACAATCCTTAACCAAGTGGGAACGCCTAAAACCTTTCAATACCTGTTAAACCTGATAAAAGATGGCCAAGGCAGGTAGGGTAAAAAATGTTATGAATGGTAGAGGCTCTAAGCTTAGAATACATCAAATAAGAAACAAAAGACTGGGCAGTAATAGCACTGACACTGGCACAACTTAAATTAAACACAAGGCAGAAATTACTCCATCTCGACCAGGCCTGGAGATATTCCTCCCACGTTTTAGATGAAACCGAATTCTTCAAACTGGCAGAGATCAATCCCAAATCAAGGCCCAGAGGAATTCCGGGCATTTGGAGCCAATCGGATCTGCTTCTGGAGCCAATTCTTGGAATCTGGAAAACTGAAAACGAAACGAATCTGCAATATTATTGGTTACACCTGGTAAATGTTTAGCCTTAAGCCATATGTTAAATTTCATACAATGTAAAACTAAAAAACGAAGCAGTTTAAACACAAATTCAGATTTAGAGGATAGACAATTGACCGCAAAGAGGACGCCTTTATTAACTGTGTGAATTAGAACCCTACAGTTCTGAAACAAGTCGCTCTAAATAACTACCAAAACAACTACTGGGAGTAACTCCAATAAAACTAAGTTACGAGAAATTTCTGGATCCTTCCAGGATGTATGCCATCTTGATGCACACCAGCAACCTGACAAGAAGCCTACAGAGTCTGAAGCATCGGAATGAATAGGCCAAGATCAAAATCATCTACAAAATTTTGCTCCCAGACTGTCGAGCAATTAAAACCTAACAAGAACTCATCCCATACCTTTAAATCATCCTTAATGGATCTAGAAATAATATGTGTTCAGCTCCGTAACATGTGGTCAGCCTGTATGGTCACAGGCTGACTGCCTGTGACCATACACCAACCACTGCAGAAGGGGAGGCAGCCGCCACCCTCTTTCCGGGACTCTGCTAACCAGCCAAAGACCTTGAGCACATGTGCTCCTGGCTTTTTATACTACACTCCACAATGCACAGAGACAGTAGTCTGGGCCCATTGGTCAGGTTTCCTCCACTGTCCAATGTGCCTCCCCATTGGACCAATGGGGACACTCCTCCAGACCACATGAATCACACACTGAGCACTTTGAGCAGACCTAACTCACAGATCCTGCTCTCTGTTAAGCAGAGAGCAATATAGAAATTACCTGCTGCTCCTCTGATAGGCAGACAGAGCCAAGAACTATACTCAATCTCTAGCACCTACCTAGGAGGGTGCTACATGTGAATAAGGGTTCTTCAAACCTTTCGTAGCCCTAGCAAACCAGTGAGAAAATATCCCAGCTATCGGGATAACTCTAGCAGCAAAAGCAAACAGGCCCACTAAAGACTTAACGTCCTTAAGAAGAGCTCTTCACTTAGATAGGAAGCAGGATATTAAAGATCTAATTCTAAACAGCTTATCAAGTGGCAACCTGAATTCCATAGAATCCGAATCAATGACAATACCCAGAAATTCTAAATTAGTGGACGGAGAAGTCTTTTCTTGGGCAAGGGAAATACCAAATTCTTCACAAATGGTAAAGAAAGCTGATAAAGCATCAAAACAAATAGAGAATTAGGAAAGTATATAAAAAGAAAGTCGTCTAAATAGTGAATATAACCAGCAGATGGATAGGACACAGACAAGACCTACTGCAGAAAGGAAGAAAAGACTTTAAAGCAAAAACAAGATAAGGAGAAACCCATCGGCATACATTTATCATAATAATATAACCCATCAAAATGAAAACCTAAAGAACTAAAGTCTTGGGGGTGAACTGGATGTAACAGAAATGCTGACTTGATATCAGCCTTGGCCATTAATGCCCTTTTACCAAAACTCCTAAGCAGGACCATGACCTCATCAAAAGAGGTGTAGGTGATTGACGCATCAAAATCAGCAACTGCATCATTGAGAGAAGTACCGGGAGGATAAGACTATAAGATAAGGTGATGATTAAGGTGGAAAGAGGTTCCTTATTAGGGACTATGCTCAAAGAAGATATTCTGAAATTAGGAGACGGAGGCGATGCAAATGGGCCCGCAATTCTAACCTCTTTCAATTCCTTCTCTGTTTTTTCTTTGACAACCTCTGGATGTGAATAAACAGAATGTAAGTTATCAACTAACATGCAACCTTTCCCTGAAAAACCAGGGACTAAAAAAACATTTTAAAGCTACTAAGTAGCTCGGCAATCCTGATGTTTGGATAAACTTCTAGCCAAGGCAACATGCTTGACAACCTCACTGGGGTCAGAGCCATTAGAAATAACATCTTTTAACTGGAGCTGACCTGATGTGGCAGAGGCCTTGCGATAACATCTGCAAGCAGGGTGAGCCCCTGAACAGTAGGAGCACTAATGCTTGTATCTACAATTTGATAAAAATGTACACTGTCCTTTAAATGCAAAGCAGAATCCTTTGTGAAAATAATTAATTGAAGAACTGGGTGTTTTATGTTGTAATTGAGGTTTTTGTGGTAACATCAAATTAGCCAAAGGCCAACGTCCTTTCTGTCTAAAATTTTCATCGTAATGTAACCAAGAGATGCCACCGAAATGCCTAAAGGCTTCCGCAACAATATCAAGGTGCTGGAATAACTCAGAACATTTCTCTGGAAATTTCTCGTCCCTTACTGATGCATAAATACAGAACGCTTGAAGCCAGTTCTGAAATGTCCTGGGTATAGCTCTCCTCCTATCCTCTTCCAAGTGCTCCTCCGATTTCTTATCTAATTTAGAAATAAATTCTTTAGAAGAGGGTAGGAGGGACAAAATGTCGACAAACTCTCCCCTCCAAATTTTATCTTTAACCGAGGGAGATAAATGAAAACCCAATGATGATATAACGCACGGAAGAGCCTCTTTCATACAAGCCTCTGATACGCAAGATTTAGCCTGCAAAGGAGCGGTGTTACAGGAAATAGACTGAACTGGACCATAAGCATTAGGAAGAGGGGTGTTTTGAGTTTTCAAAAAATTAAACTGTTTATTACTAGGAATTGAGACATTACCTTGGGAACGCAAAGCGCTCCATACCGAGCAAATATTTAATGGATCTCCAGTGACCGTCTGATTCAAAATAGGACCATTATCTTGATAAGCACCAATTAATTGTGCACCTGAACTAAGTAAAGGCTGCGCTTCTTGCCTTACACCAGTAGGTGGAGCAGTATTAGCATTTAAAGAATTACTAAATACTTGACTCGTCAGTGCTCTAGCATAGTGAGCTCCTGGCATTGCATCAGAAAACTGTGCACCTGTCTGTGACATACGGGGAACTGCACCAGGGGACTGCACAACTGAATGAGCACTAAGAGAAGCACCAGAAGGCTTAGTCTCCTGATTAGCACCAAATAAATGTGCCACTAATAAAGCACCAGAAGGCTGTCCCTCATGCACCAGGAGAGGTGCCTGGTTTGCAGAACTCTGTAAATGCTGGCTATTCTGAAAAGAACAACCAGCTCCTGAAAAAAGAGCCCTGGCAATAAGAGAGGGGGAGGAAGCCCCTTGTTCCCCTTCTGACAGACTAGCAAAAGCATTGGCTAAAGAAAAAAGAAAAAAAACCTAGGTCAGACATAGTAGCACAGGAGTTCTCACCAGACGGGTTTTCTGAGGCAGCAATTTGCACTTGAGGAGAAGAGGAGCTTTTCTGTTGTAGAGAAGCGGAGGAGGGTAAAGCTGAGGCACCTTTTTGGCTTTTAGAATGAGTCCCCGAAGTGCTGAAATCCTCCCTGGCATACGGTACCGCTGGGGCTGCTGTCTTCTTTCTCCTTTTTATTCCACAGGAGCTGCCTGCTGTATCCGAATACCCAGGTTATTCCACAGGACCAGCGGCATGGGTGTCAGCGAAGCAGGTTGAACTGAAGAAGAAGAAGGTGGAACTTCAGCTAAGCAATGCCTTAACCACTCTTCACCACCAGTGCTTTCAGATTTTTTTAAACAGCTGACGAAGAAGAGAATAAATGCTGACAAGCAGCACAGAGGAGCGCAGGTAGGTCCTCTTCAGGAGGCTTGCAGCTGTGGCAGGATCCGGCTTCCTATAAGCAGGCAGAAGTCGCAAACATTAACCGCCAATTTTGGCCAATGGTGACCCTGTTGTTATGGGAGATTGCTCCAATCGTACCTGCTGAGAAAAAGCAGAGTGGAAAAAGCCCTTTGCCCTGTCCCATGCGGGCCCCCAGATAAAGCCGTGGACTGAACATTCTGTTATGACCTACAGTTGAATATGAATCCAATCCCAAGAAAAAAAAAGAAATGTGTTTTGCCGTCTCGCTCAGGTTTTGGTACATACTGTATATTACCAGTTTTCCAAGGGTATGCAAACATTTGAGCACAACTGTAGTTTGTATTTTTTCCATTTCATTTTTTTTTTGTATCTGTGTGTTTTTGTATTAGATGTCCAGTGATATAAACTGTTTCCATGTGTGGTCATTTTCTAATTATTCTGCACCTGAATTGATTTGTCATTGGGTGCGGAGGTGTCAAATGTAATGAAGATACAGGTCCCAATCAGCTATGATTAAGGCCTGTTTTGGGCAGAAACATGTAAGCGTTGTCTTTAACCGTGATTAATAAAGTCCTTGGATCCTAAAGACATGTGCCAGTTGAAGTATTTTTCATCTAAGATGGAGGGCTATCAGAAGTCGTAGTGTGCACCACATCTGAACTGACAGTAGGGGACATTGGGGGTTGAGCGGCGGTGAGTTTTATTTTTTTTACAAGCTATTCCAATCGCACTTGAAGGATTTGATATGGTATATGTAGAAGGACAGTGTCCTTCCTTTGTTGATACTGTACATGTTTGCATTCATAGTTCCTTCAATGAAATGTAGCTCCCCAGTGCTGGCAGCACTCATGCAGCCCCAGACCATGACACTCCCACCACCATGCTTGACTGTAGGCCAGACACACTTGTCTTTGTACTCCTCACCTGGTTGCCGCCACACACGCTTGACACCATCTGAACCAAATAAGTTTATCTTGGTCTCATCAGACCACAGGATATTGTTCCAGTAATCCATGTCCTTAGTCTGCTTGTCTTCAGCAAACTTTTTGCGGGCTTTCTTGTACATCATCTTTAGAGGAGGCTTCCTTCTGGGACCACAGCCATGCAGACCAATTTGATACAGTGTGCGGTGTATGGTCTGAGCACTGACAGGCTGACCCAACACCCCTTCAACCTCTGCAGCGATGCTGGCAGCACTCACACGTCTATTTCCCAAAGACAACCTCTGGATATTATGCTGAGCATGTACACTTAACCTCTTTGGTCCACCATGGCGAGGCCTGTTCTGAGTGGGACCTATCCTGTTAAACTGGTGTATGGTCTTGGGCACCGTGCTGCAGCTCAGTTTCAGGGTCTTGGCAATTTTCTTATAGCCTAGGCCATCTTTATGTAGAGCAACAATTCTTTTTTCATATCATCAAAGAGTTCTTTGCCATGAGGTGCCATGTTTGTGCTTCCAGTGACCAGTACGAGAGAGTGAGAGCGATAACACCAAAATGAACACACCTGCTCCCCATTCACACATGATACCTTGTAGCACTATGAGTCACATGACACTGGGGAGGGAAAATGGCTAATTGGGCCCAATTAGGACATTTTCATGTAGGGGTGTACTCACTTTTGTTTCCCAGCAGTTTAGACATTAATGGCTGTGTGTTGAGTTATTTTGAGGGGACAGCAAATTTACACTGTTATACAAGCTGTACACTCACTACTTTACATTGTAGCAAAGTGAAATTTCTTCAGTGTTGTCACATGAAAAGGTATAATAAAATATTTACAAAAATGTGATGGGTGCACTCACTTTTGTGAGATACTGTATATATTGCATTCCAGGTTTGCAGAGTGCAAAAAGAGCATTGGCTGGGTAGCGAACAAATATATATATATATATATATATATATATATATATATATATATATATATATATACACACACACAGTAAATATATATACCATATACATAAATGCACTCCCCTCCCCCCCTTCCACAGGTTCAGCACACACTGTATTGAAGAACCGAGGGAGGAGGTAAATGTTAGCATAGTAAAATCATACCTGTCTGTCTATAGTCTCAGTGTTTGTTCAAACAGCCACAGCCGCCATTAGTCACATGTAGTCTGGGCTGGTTCTGAGAAGTGCTAATTTTATACCTTACCTACAGGTGATAGTCATCACCTCAGCGAGTTTATAATACCATACAGCTGGTCGTTGGTGTAGTGGAGATGCCTGTCATTCTAGCAAAAAGCGGCCACCTACAATGGTCCCTTGGCGAGGTGCGTGTGGCGCAGCCCACCCCTGAAGGGGCGGAGCAATGTCCCGAGTCAACACGCCACCAGCACATCATAGGCCGATTGTCCACGCTCCAGATTAAAGCGCAAACAGGAAGAGGACCGCGCATTGTAGAGCAAATATACGGTCCATAACGGCCTACCAAAAAAGCCCACCAACGCTCCAGATGGGAGCAAAGGGGGCCTCCCCCTGTTTAGACCATCAGATCCACCTACGGGCTACCCCCCACACTTCACCATCACCAGCAGAAGAGAAAATACAGTACATATTAAAGCGGAGTTCCGGGCACAGAATCGTTTTTTTTTTTTTAATCTCCCCCTAACAATCACCCTTACACATCGATACATCCGCTAATCCTGTTTATTATGGTGAAATAATCAGTTTGCAAGAAGCAAATCTTACTTTATAAAATTTCCGATGTCCGGCGCCATCTTTGATGTGTATGGCCGAGTCCGTTGTGGTCAAATGTCTTCCCTTCTTCCTGAATCGAGGTGGGCGTAGTCCTGTGAGTCCAGCGCGAACTCTCGCGCATGCCCAGTACTATGCAATCGGCATAGTACTGGTTTCCATAGGGACGGCAATGTTACAGGAAGTTGCCGCCCCTATAAATCCACCCCCGCCTCCCGGAAGCTCAGACAGCGTGCAGGAGAGGAGAGAGAGAGAGAGGACAATAGAGACAGAGGACCATAGAGACAGAGCGAGCGAGCGAGCGAGCACCACCACCACCCAGCATTTACAGGACACAGGTATGTGTTATATTGCTTGACCAGCAGCACAAATTATATTAAAGGGGCACCCTGCTTATCTTTTTGTGAAATTTAGGTGGAACCCTGCATCTATTTTGCTCTAAATTAAGGGGGCACCCTGCTTATCTTTTGGTGAAATTTAGGTGGAACCCTGCATCTATTTTGCTCTAAATTAAGGGGGCACCCTGCTTATCTTTTGGTGAAATTTAGGTGGAACCCTGCATCTATTTTGCTATAAATTAAGGGGGCACCCTGCTTATCTTTTGGTGAAATTTAGGTGGAACCCTGCATCTATTTTGCTCTAAATTAAGGGGGCACCCTGCTTATCTTTTGGTGAAATTTAGGTGGAACCCTGCATCTATTTTGCTCTAAATTAAGGGGGCACCCTGCTTATCTTTTGGTGAAATTTAGGTGGAACCCTGCATCTATTTTGCTCTAAATTAAGGGGGCACCCTGCTTATCTTTTGGTGAAATTTAGGTGGAACCCTGCATCTATTTTGCTCTAATTTAATAAAGTGCTGTATTTTAAGGGGAACTCTGCTTATATTGGGATGAAATTTAAGGGGAACTCTGCTTATATTGTGCTGTATTTTAAGGGGAACTCTGCTTATATTGGGATTCATTTTAAGGGGAACTCTGCTTATATTTGCCATAATTTTAAGGTGCACCCTGCATTTTTTTGTGCTGCTGTGAAAGGAGCACACTGTGTTCAGCTTCAAATATTTTAAAGGGGGGGGGGAACTAGAATTTTAAAATTGCTCTGATTCAATTTTTTTTTTTCTCTTTGTCTCCATTTTGCTTATCACAAAGACAAACCACCACACCCAACCACACCCAACCCCCACCATCAAAACTACCAAACACATCACACCCCTCCCCCTCTAATTTAGTGTTCACTATTTCAAATGTGATGTAAAACTGCCACCCTGTTTATATTGTGCTGTATTTTAAGGGGAACTCTGCTTATATTGGGATTCATTTTAAGGGGAACTCTGCTTATATTTGGCATAATTTTAAGGTGCACCCTGCATTTTTTTGTGCTGCTGTGAAAGGAGCACACTGTGTTCAGCTTCAAATATTTTAAAGGGGGGGGGGGGAACTAGAATTTTAAAATTGCTCTGATTCAATTTTTTTTTTCTCTTTGTCTCCATTTTGCTTATCACAAAGACAAACCACCACACCCAACCACACCCAACCCCCACCATCAAAACTACCAAACACATCACACCCCTCCCCCTCTAATTTAGTGTTCACTATTTCAAATGTGATGTAAAACTGCCACCCTGCTTATATTGTGCTGCATTTTAAGGGGAACTCTGCTTATATTGGGATTCATTTTAAGGGGAACTCTGCTTATATTGTGATTAATTTTTAGGGGAAATCTGCTTATATCGGGATGAAATTTAAGGGGCACCCTGCTTAATTTAATTTTCACAATTTCAAATGTGCTATTAAAGGGTCACCCTGCCTATATTGTTCTTTTTGTTAAGGTCTAGAAATTAAATATTTTTTGGTACTTTGTCTCTATTGAACAAACCCCAAACAAAAACCTGCACACAACATCCGTAAGGGCTCTACTCCTTCTAGATATCCTGTGTGTGTGTGTGTGTGTGTGTATATATATATATATATATATATATATATATATATATATATATGTGTGAAAAATATAAATGTTCAACTGTTTAATTTTAAATTTTATTTTTTATTTTCTTATTTTAGATTTTATAACATGGAAGGTGAAAAGCCATCCTGCAGTGGTTCCAGGAAGGCAACTTGGGAGGAGAGAGTAAGCATAACTTTCCTAAATATTATAAGAAGTGTTTACATTCTAGATAACGGAATTATGAATATTGCTATTGATGTTTATTTTTAAATAAAAATGCTTGTAATGTTTTAAAACAAAACTCAATTTTATTATAAAAAAACAAAAAATTCTAACATTTTTTACAAACATAGTTATACATTACACATCATATCTGTGATAGAAATGTAAACTATACATTTTTCAAATAGATTTAGCCTTTTTTTTTTTTTCTGTTTAAAAAAAGAGCAAAATGCTTATCGACGAAATATGGAAGGAATATCCACCGATAGAACTGGATCCAGCGTTTCCAGTGAATCCCACCAAAAAGATTTGCCAGCAAACATCCGAGAGTGAAGAGGAGGGCGACATATCTCGTCTTGGCAACAAGGACTGGTGCAGGTGTGGGAACTGCATCCCAATGGCTTCTCCTGTGGAATCTGTGTGCTGCCAGGAGATAAATGAGGTGGAGGGCAGCATCCCAGATGGAGAAGATTGCATCATAGAGTGTGAAACCTTCAAACTTTCATGCACCACAGAGAACCTAGTGAAAATTAACTGCATAGCCATTCATCAATATCCACCATCTATAGACCCTGAAAACAACAGGTATAACATTAAATTTCAATATTTGTATACTAATATATATTGTAAAGTTATTTATATATGATGTATTATGTAAAGAAATTCAATGTTCTCTATGCACATTTTATTTAATTTTTTTTCATACCATCTGTCATCATTTTTTTTTTATTTGAAATAATTTAATTATTATGGTGATTTTTTTACTTTTTTATTTTAGGAGACTAAGAAAGACCGCATACAGGAGCTTCACTGCTTGGATATATGGCTACTTAGGCAAAGGAAACAGAAGAGTAGTTCCCTCATGTGCAGTGAATGCCGTCAGACATGCTTTTCCTGATCCTGATGATTCATATGTGGGTTTCATGTGTAGTAATGACTATGATGCTTCTGAAATGGCATCTGAGTAGTCATAATTTTCAAATAAAATTATGACTGGATTGCAAAAAATACATTTCTAATTTTTTTTTTTTTTTTTCTCCTCTAATTCGTGCTGTGGTCATGTGTATATTAATCACTTTGCATTTTAACGTTGA
Organism: Pelophylax lessonae; assembly: GCF_965119305.1. NCBI lineage: Eukaryota > Metazoa > Chordata > Amphibia > Anura > Ranidae > Pelophylax > Pelophylax lessonae. The sequence goes on from NC_138771.1 coordinate 353,117,322, forward strand.
CATCACAGCATAATTCTCAACATTTCTGTACTTTATAAATATTTTGTACCAAAATTTCCATACTTTTTAAAGTGTTTAGGGTGTGTGGGTAGGTTGGGTTTGGTGTGGATAGATAGATAGATAGATAGATAGATAGATAGATAGATAGATAGATAGATAGATAGATAGATAGATAGATAGATAGATAGATAGATAGATAGATAGATAGATATTAGTTAAATTGTGTGTATTTACTCACCACAGATTATGTTATCAGATGTGGAAATCTTGTTCGATGTTCCTGGATGGCAGTAGATGTTTCTGGTCTTTCTGCAGGTGCTATATTGCACGGCATTTCTTTATTTTTAGAAACCCATGTGGAATGAACATTTCCAGAAATCAATCTTATCATGTCCTCTAAAATTGGAGTGACATGTGTTAAAGTCATTTTTTCATAGACATGTCTGGCTATCCATTTTTTTCTGCCACGTGGAAACTCCAGGTTCATCCTTTCCAATTGCACTGTTTCGCCTGATTCACTTTTTTTTTCTATTAGTGCAGGTCTCCTTACAATATTTTTGTTGTGGCATAAAGCTGCCACTTTTGTCCGTGCCTCCATAGAGTCAAACCTGTAATGTATTCTTTTGGGTCTATATTTTAACATCATACTATGGAATGTCTCTATGGCTCCGGTCTGACAAAAATATGTAAGGTGAGGTATGTCCTTCTGGATTTGGGGATCTTTCACTAACTGAGATAGGGCGTCATAAGCTGGGCTCTTCTTTTGAAGCCATTGGAGATCCTCAGAATCAGGAAAACTTGCCTCATGTAAGCACCCATACTCCTCCTCTCCAACTTTCCATGTATGTATGTTTAAGACATGATAAAGTATTGACTCCCATCTCATTTTAAAATAATCCCCATCTCCTTTGGACGTTCTGCTGCACCAATAAAAGTGGTTTAGAATAGGCCCAATCCACGGTGTTAGTGGTCTGTAGGCCTTTTTCTTTGTCCATTGAAGCAATTTTCGTTTGATATTTTTCACGTAGTGCCAAATGTCAAATTGGTGCTTGATAGGTTTATAACGTGGACCACTTAAAACTTTTCTAATTCCGGTATGTCGATCAGTGCCGATGAAATGGACTTCAAAATGGTTCTCCAGTATTCTGTCTAAGCATTTGATGAAGCCAAATTTCTCCATGGCGACAGATGAAGTGGTCTGTGTGACCTGAACCACCTCTAAATCTACTATTTTTTTGGATAGTCTGTCCATAAAAGTGTATGTACAATATTTGGCAGAGAATCCAGGACTATCGCATTGCCCATCGCCCACCAGGAACAATGGTTTTTCCTTTAACAAGCTCTGGACCTCTTCTTGTTCTTTTTTCCATGCAATGTCTATAGCTGGAAATACAAAACGTTGTTGGCTGCTATGAAAAGAAGACTTCCCAAACATAAGAATTCCATCATAATCGCATAGTTCTTTAAATTTTGCGTAACTAGATCCTGAAAGAACTATTGATCCAGCAATGATGATGTTTCCAGCGGTAATATTCTTAATTTTTGGCTGACTCTGCCACAGCTTTAAATTATGTTGTGATTGGCATATGGAATGTACAATTACCATAGATCCCACATATTTTTTCTCGAGTTTGGTAATTTTAGCTGAGCAACTTCTCCGTGGGCATCTCATTTCCATCAAGATGGGGTCGAGGCAACTTTCAAAGACAATGTATTTTTTTTCTTTTATTACTGTGTTTGGATCTTGACTTGCTACCAATTCTTCAAGCTCAAATTTTTCAGGTGATTCACATGCGGAAATGTGAAAACTGGAGTCCTGCTCATACTTTAAT